>NC_141251.1:5892500-8292500 GCF_054856555.1 Leptonotus elevatus | reverse complement strand
CTTGAAGGTGAGATATTTTCATCTGTTTTATTCACAGTGCTGGTGTTTTTTGTCACTATCAGTGGACCCCTTTATGAATGAAACAGAAATCCCTGTAACAAGGGACTAGACCATAGTGCTTGCTTGGTCCGCCCAGCACGGTGAAATGTATTTGATCGTTGAGACAAATAATTTATGAACTAAAAAATGTGCTGACCGTAGATTTTTTTCCCCCTGTGTCATTCAGGTAAACAGGCCGGTTTCTCTTCATGAAGGTCAAACTGATTTTTTTATTCACGCCTGGGACTCTCAAAGGCGCAAGATGACTGTTCCTGCCAGGGTATTGCTTCGTGACAACCAACACCAAAATGCTGAACGTCTTCCAGAGGTAGGATTAGGCTTTATTCCCCACCTCCCCCTTAACTAATTGCAATGTTATAATGCTGCTTTATTTATGAGAATGCAGTTGTAGTTCTTATAACATTATTCAGTAAAAAAATAAAAAGTCCAGCTGCAATGCCCAAAAGTAGCTTTCACCTATCCTTCTTTTGGCACTCATTTAAGTAGCTTTAAAGTTCATTTGCTTCAAATTCAAAATTTTGGTAATACAGTATGACTTTTATGGTACTACTTGACTTTAGAACCCCAAAGGGTGAGATGCTCATATCGCCCACAAAACTCTACTCCTGTCTGTGGCTGAATTGCACATCTGTGCCCTCTTGTGGCTGGATTAAAATATGCAGAATATGGATATGGATATATATATATATATAGTTAGATCTATGCATAGGTGTATGTTGTATAAATAATTGTAAGTGTATTTGGGGGAGTCTTGCATTCATTAATTGTTGTAATTAAGTGTTAACTGCCTGCTACCTTTTTGTTTGTTTTTTAGAGCACAAGTGACGCAGAAGTACCAATTCTGAGATTCCGAAAGTCTACTCAAGGATTGAGGAGGAGAAAGAGAGCCTGGGTTATTCCTGACATTAATGTTTCTGAGAACGACAGAGGTCCTTACCCCCTCAGAGTGTCTCAAGTATGAAAGCCCTGTTTGACTATTTGATTCAGCAAAAACATTTACAATGAACTAAATACTTGGGAGTGGGGAAAATAGGAATCATGTGTCTTCTTTAAACACACTACCCCACTTTTCCCCTGTCTATGTATAGATTCGGTCCGATGAAGACAAACTGAAGATGATTTTTTATAGCATCACTGGTTCAGGAGCTGATCAGCCTCCTGTTAACCTTTTCACCATGGACAGAGGTACTGGTACTCTTTACGTCACACAACCACTGGACAGGGAAAAGCAGTCTAAGTATATGGTGAGATCGTCGTCCTCTTGGATAAATACTTGCCATAAATTCTTGCTATGAAATGTGTATATTTATACACATACTATACAACTAATCCAACCATTTCCCATCTGTATGCAGTTTCAAGCGTACGCAGTGGCAGAGGGTGCTGGGAATGCTGAGGAGCCCATGGAGATTGTTGTCAATGTAATTGACCAGAATGACAACGCTCCTGTTTTTGAAAAGGATACCTTCTTGGGAGAAGTTGCTGAGGCATCACCAAAAGGTAGCTGGCAATGGATATGGAGCCCGCCAGGGGACATGATGCTAATATTTAAGATTGCAATATAACGCAATGCTATTGCAATGCATACTGACGCCCAAAAATGGCAGCGCATTTAATGAATGAATTACCCAGCCCGAGCTATCACAAAGTTGGGGAGGGGAATCACATGCGGTTAAAATGGTGGTAGATGGTAAGGCTGTCGCGATATCCAATAAATCAATTAATTGCACAATAATAAACGAGCTCGATAAGTTGGCGCTTTTCGGTAATTTGCGCTGTTGCCAACATTATTTGCGCTGGTCCGTTGCTTCACTCTGTCAGTCATTGGGTAAAGCGGCTTGTTTTCCCTTTCTATTCACTCTCACGCACACACACAAACATGGTCTCCCGGGCGGGTAAGCGAACCCACGCCGCCTGCACCGACGGCATTAGCTTTGCTAATGGCCATGTAGCATTATTGCTTGCAGCGCACCACAGCTATTGGTGTTGTTTTTATTCATTGCTTATTCTTCGAAGCCTGCCGAAAAAGCAACACTCGCTACGTCCACACACCCTTGCAATCCTGTGCTGCTCAGTGAGATACTGGCTTTTCCAAATACACTGGGTGGGTAATAAGTTAACTTTCCTGTCACGACTGACTCCTAAACCGTGCTTAGCGTATTGAGTGAATCATCTTGACACGCACTCTTGGAGGCGGTGATGTGCCAAAGTAGTTACCCCCCCAAAAATAGCATCCCCTGCCGTGGGTATGCATGTTTTTCAATAAACGCTTGAAGAAGACACGTGTGTTTTTGAGTTTAAGAAACAAGGTTTTGTAGCTAGAAAAACAATATTTATCGCAGATAAACAAAAGACAAGCAAGAACACGCTCACATTCTGTAATGGACTCTAGTTGCGCTCAATGACCATGCACGCACAAGGAAATCTCAAGATACTTACAAAAAGCTCAAACGACTAATTAATCATAATATTTTTTCGGTTTTCTTCCACATTTTTTAAATTTTAAGGTTAGGGTTAGGAACAAAGAACATTTTTGAAAAATCTCCACTTTTATGTGGTAAAAGTCATAAGATCCGCGGCAGGCAGGGGATACAAACCTCCTCTGGGGCAACAACAGCGGCACATTTGGCGCATCAGATTCAGCGTGACGGCCCCTGAGTAGTAGGGACAGCCATCATTTGGAAATAATGCTTACAAATGTAGCTGGTATCAAAGCCGAACACAACTGCTCATGTGTGAAAATTCTTTGAATTTATTTATTACACCATTATCATTATTTTAGTTGAAAAATTATATGAAAACCGCATTATTATCGTTTATCGCAATAATTTCTGGAGCAAAGCAAAATGTCTTATCATGACAGACCTAGTAGATGGTGGACTATGTTAAAACATAATCACTTTCAGGCATACACTGATACTGTGATTCATTTGGTATTCAAATGACCTGCTGGTCACTTTGTCATACATACGTTATAACCTTTTGTTATTTCTCACTTGGCAGGCTTTGAGGTCATCAAAGTGAATGCCACAGATGCTGATCAGGAAAACCATGACAACTCTGATATCCGTTACAGTATTATGAGCCAAGAGCCAGAGTTTCCTGCACCAAATCTTTTTAGCATCAATCCTGTGACTGGAGTCATCAGAGTCAATGCTGGCGGCTTAGACAGAGAGGTAAGGCCGTCTATTAAACTGTTTTTTTTTTTTTTTGTAATAATGCATCATGAACCCTTTTTTTTTTTACTTTGTTTGCTCTTAATCAGTTTATTAAACTGCACATTTTTGTTATTTGTAACTTTTAGGTTTTTTTTCATTTGGCTGTGGGGTAATATCTAATCTTCATAGTCTATAGCCAAGGCAAGGAAGAAACAGCTCAGACTTTGCATAGATCTAACTTTCTTTACTACATGACTTTGTTGGAACTTCCAAAAAACAAGAAGTCATACTTTTGTTTCTTTCTCTCAACAGAAGTATCCCAAGTACACTTTGAATGTACAGGTAGCTGACATGTTGGGTAGGGGGTTGACTGGAAAGGCAAAAGTGATTCTCACTGTGACGGATAGCAATGACAATGCTCCAGTATTCACCAAAAGCTTGGTAAGTACCCGTTTTGTAAATGTTCCTTTATGTTAATAAATTATCCCAGTACTTGTAATGGAAACTGATTTTTTTTCTAATATATTTTATGTTTTATTTATTGAATACTATGTGGGATGTGCCAAAGTACATTTTCCATCCCAAATGTTTAAATAGAAAAAAGTGCCAGTGTTGTGCCAAAGTACTCAGTCCGTAAAAAAAACAAAAACAAAAGAACACAACAGAAAAGTGGAGATTCTTCTAAAAGGTTCCTTGTAAAAAGGTATTTAAATATATATATATATATTTCCTACTGCGTGCATGGTCATTGAACGCAAAGGGAGTCCACTGCAGAATGCGAGTGAGTGCTTGGTTTTCTTTTGCTTATCGGCAATGAATACTTTTCTCTTGTCACAAAACCTTGTTTCTAAAACTGAAAAACACACGTGTGTTCTTCATGTATTTCTCAAAAGCATGTGTTGTACCCATCGCATGGTATACAATTTCTTTGTGGGGAAAGTACTATGACATAACACCGGTACTGAATTGACTGTTGCCGCTTCATCACCAGTATGGGTTTTCTTTTGGCCCTTGTGGGGCCACGCCAACGTTTATGGGTTGAACTGTGTTCAACCAGTGACTGTATAACAGTTTCTTCGAAGTCGTTTCAACTCGCGCTCTACATTCTGTTTACATTCTTCATTCTTCTTCACGTCCTTTTTCTGCCACACACTTGACAAAGACCACCTCGCAAGGGACATGCGTATGGCGCGTACCATTGCACACTGGGTAATGTAGTACACCCAAAAAGGAGTACAAGTATAACAAAGTGCGAGAAAACGTGAGAGGTTACTGTGGACTCGTGTGAAATCTCCGTACGCTAGTGTCTAAAACTTAGAATTGCCGTTAGTGCGTACTGGCCCATTTAAAGCACTGCTCATCCCCTTGTTTTGTATCTTATCGTTTTCACAGTATGATGCAACGGTGGAAGAAAATCGTGTGGACGTTGTAGTCACAAAGATGACTGTAAACGATGGTGATGAGCCACATTCTCCAGCCTGGAATGCAAGGTTCAAGATTGTTGATGGTGATCCTGGAAACTTGTTCTCTGTGGAAACCGGAAGCAACAAGAATGAGGGAATCATCACTGCTGTCAAGGTATCAAATTAAGGAACACCAACCACACATCCCACCCCCGGCAAAAAAAAAGAAAACAAAAAAAGTTTGGGATTTGGCATTTTTCTAAGGAAGGATCAATGCTAAATGACCCCTCCCCCCCAACCTTTTACATAGCATTGCTGAAACGCATAGGGTTGACTTTTGCATAAATAATCTGTCACAATTGCCATCTGCGTTTCGACTGTACTGTATATATCATACAAAATTTGGGAAACTGAACCCCACTGGTAAATTTCCCAGAAGCTTAATAGACTGAATCCAAAAGTATACACACATTGTATATTGTTTTGAAATATTTTTACTCTGAATATATATCATATTGAAGACATTTGCACAATCATGTTGTTACCTGGACAATGTAAATGAATTGAAATATGTTCATTTTTGTCATTTTATGAATTCAGAGTCTGGACTTTGAGAGGAGTGGCAAGCATACATTGTTGGTTGCAGTGGAGAATGAAGTTCCTTTCGCTAAACCATTACCTACGGCCACTGCCACTGTGATCGTAAATGTGGCGGACGTTAACGAGCCTCCGGTCTTCGATCCATCGGAGAAAGTTGTGTCTAAACGGGAAGACCTTCTTGTTGATGCTGATGTGACGCAGTACATTGCTTCGGATCCTGACATTTTACGCAAACAGAAAGTCATGTAAGACAACTGTCCTTCTCATGCCTTGCCAATCAGTGTAGATTAGGAACGTACCGTAGTACAATGCCGGCAAATGACACAAGTTGTGCCAAATGTTAATTTAGTCTTTGCTGTGAGCCGGGAAAAACGAATAGCCAGAGTATAGACACCCCAAAAAGAATCAAAATCGAGAATAATTTGAAACGGGAATCGGAACTGGAATTGCTCAAATTCAAACGATGCCCATGCCAGCCTTATGAGGTATGGACGGAACATGGCGCACACTTTATTTTGTTACTTTGGAACGTAATTGGACTGTATCACCAGGGAGTAGTATACAGTACTAACTTCTTGTGCTCTATTTTGATTATGATTGAGTGCTATTTTTTTTACACTCCCCTATTTTAATAACTGTAAAGGTGTACTGTTACACATTTCATGAGCTAATTTCTTATATAGCATAATGTGATAAAATGTATAGATAAAAACTTCATTATACCTTGATATTGCTTTTAATTCTGCTTGATTTTTCTCTCAAAATGCATCAGATTGACGCTTTTAATTATGAAATGCTCAAAATGTTCTTCTAGGGGAGCACCAGCGTACCCAAAGAGTCATGTACTAACTACCTTTTTCATCTCTGACCCATTTTCAGTCCTGACTATGCACGTTTTTTTAACATTTGCAGGTATAAAATTGTTAGTGACCCAGCCGGCTGGTTGAATGTGGGCAAAGACACAGGCCTGATTACAGTGAAAAGTACCATGGACAGAGAGTCCATCTTTGTTAAGGATGGCAAATACACAGCACTGATTGGTGCATATGACAGTGGTAAGTGTGGGTCAAATTGTTGCATATTATCAGATGGTTTAATAAAACAGTTATGTCAAATACTTGAACGCTGGGATTTTCTTGATGATCCCAGTTAAAGTGATATATGCGCTATTGGTCCAAGTAATAGTTGAGTTACGAATGTCTGAAAATTGTCTCCGATCCATTGAACGTTGCCTTGTCTCTTCACTAGATGAGATTCCAGCCACTGGAACAGGTACACTGAAGATCCTCCTTGAAGATGTAAATGACAACGCACCCACAATTGAGGAACGTGCATTCACGGTAAAGGCCCTTTACCACATTTCCAACTTTTGAGTGCAGTAATTTTGTTTATGGATAGTTAATGTTTTAGTGCACAGTTTAAGACCAGGTGTCCTCAAACGTTCTAAAACAGGCGCCATGTCAAAAAAAAATATTGACCTCTCCAAGTAGTAGGCATGAAAACGAATGATGGGGTCATGTCAATTTAGTATAACCTGCAACTCTGAATCCAATCTTGTGTTCCCCAGATGTGCAACAAAAAGCCTGTTCCTCAGTTGCTGTCAGTAACCGATAAAGACGGACCTGGCTTTGCTGCTCCTTACACAGTCGCTTTACAGGACATGTCAAAGAACAACTGGACTGCTAGAATGAACGACTCCAGTACGTTTAACCACACACAAAAAAAAAGTTGCCACAGGAATCAAATAACTGCATAATAATTACAGAAGGGTGGTAACGTCACTTCATGTGTTACAGAAACTGGCATTATCATTAATTTGGCCACCGAGCTGCCAAGTGGAGATTACACTGTGGTTCTTCGAGTGGCGGACAACCAAGGGCTTGAGCAGGACAGCACAGTTCAGGCCAAAGTCTGCGACTGCACTGGGGACGAAGTTGTGTGCAAAGGTCGTGTGGCGGGCGGCAGCGACCTGCCCGTCATCCTGGGCATTCTGGGAGGAATCCTTTTGCTTCTCTGTGAGTCTGACGTGAGATCTTCTTGCCCTCGTCACCATGCAATGACGTGATTTGCTATCATTCTCAACTGCCCTGTCTCAATCGTTGATGTAACGTAACGTCTTAACTGTCTTTTTGCTGTGTGCCCAGTGCTGCTACTACTCCTGCTGCTGTTTGCAAGGCGAAGAAGGGGAGAACAAAAGGAGCCTCTACTGCAGGAAGATGATGTCAGAGACAACATCTATTACTATGACGAGGAGGGAGGTGGAGAGGATGATCAGGTACAGCAGCTTTGTTGGAAGACAGAAAAGCAGTCATGTTAGCCTGCCTTGCAGAAACTATAGAACAGTCTGAAAATCAACCACGGTGCCGTGGGAAATGATCCAATTTGACGTAATTTTTCCAAAATGTCATTTAAAATGGGTGCCTTGTAGAGTCGGGCGAATAATGAAAAATGTATTGTGATTTTGATTTTGGCATCTCTCGATCTTTAAAACCTAATAATCGAAGAAAAAAAACAATGTGCAGGATTCCACGGTGCATTTACAAGTTTCCTGCATTGTGCAAGTGCCATGAATGCACCATGTTGCTTGTGAGCAAGTCTGGAGCGAACCAATGTGATTCTGCCATCCCTAAGCATCCTTGAAGTTGTTAAATGACACTGCAGTTAACGGTCAAACTAAACACACGACAAGACTAATTACATCCACTGTATATTTAAATACAAAACATAATTAGTATTTAAAACATCTCCAGCCTAGCACTAATGCTAAAGTGGATGAAGGATCCCATTCAAATGCTAAAGGGAAATTGACATCGGTTTCGGGAGCGATATGCCTTCAAATAATGAATCTTCACACACAAATGCTGTTTAAACAAACACCCACCGGTAAGATAACACTACTCACAGCTACAAATTCTTTCAATTTGTGAAAAATGAAGTTATTTTAATAGAATACAATCGCAACTTTCTTCTGTTTTGATTGTAAGCGTGTGTACACCATGGGTGTATGGCACCACACTACCCCCAAGAGGTCAAAACATGCAGGAACACCCAGTATTTGTTTTCAATTGCCATTTTAGTATATCCGTGTTTTACTTTTTTACTAATTTGATTTCTTACTGTCCTTTTAAGTCAAACTTCAAGCTGAGTTTAAGTATTAAGGACACCCCTCTGCCCCCCTCAAAATTCAAGGATACAAATATCAGTCTTTTGTGTGTGTGTGTGTGTGTCACACATTTCCACATGGCACAGCACAAAATATAACTTTTGAGGTCCCAGGTTAGCCTAAAATCATTGAATTGTTTTATCAATCGATTTCAATCTCATATCAAAAATAATCCTGATTATTATTTTTCCATAATCGCTCAGCCCTGGTGCCTTAGCTTCGTAAAGGATGTGAAACTTATTTTAGTTTCTTGTCCTGTGAAGAAAATGAATTTAAAAAAAGTACTATTAAATGTCCTTTTCATCAGTGTGACCATGTGTAAACTCTTCCAGGACTATGATCTTGGTGTTCTCCACCAAGGTTTGGACAACCGTCCTGAGGTGTTCAGGAACGACGTGAAGCCAATCTTCCTGACAGCCCCACAGTACCGACCTCGTCCTGCCAACCCGGAGGAAATTGGCAACTTCATTGACGACGTGAGTCAAGTGCTTATTATATAGCATTCAAAATGGCCGCCGATATACAATGTCTGTTTTGTATGTTTTTAAACGGTGTATCCTCATTGGTGAGTAAGCACTCCGTGTTGCTTCCTTGCAGAATCTGAAGGCTGCTGACAACGACCCGACAGCGCCCCCCTATGACTCCCTGCTGGTGTTCGACTATGAGGGAGGCGGCTCCGACGCAGGAAGCCTGTCCACTCTGAACTCGTCCAGCAGCGGAGACCAGGACTACGACCAACTCGGTGACTGGGGGCCTCGCTTCAAAAAGCTCTCCGACATGTTCGGCGGAGGAGAGGATGACGACATGCTATAAATGGAGCGGAGCGCAGAATGGATGTCGAATTGGCGAGAGAATTAATTCATGAATGGATGGATTGTGTTTGAATGCGAGTTTCATGGAAGCGTGGAGTTGAAGCACGCAGACTGTTAACTGCAGATTCCTGTTGGCAGTAACAGACACTTCTGGAAAGCCAAAGGAGGCTTGCTGGGTTTTGTTTTGTAGTAATGGCCCGTTTGGAATAGTTATACCTACTTAAAATTCTCTTTGGACATGCAGGTTTGGTTCTAAAGGCTTTGTTTGTTGTGTGATGTGATTCAATAGCCATATCTCGAATATTATTGCATTTTTGAGCAGGTGTTGCAGTAGACCGGGTGACCCTAGGAAGTTGCAGGTGCATTGGTAAACTCGATGGTTTGTTGTTGATTGTGACTGAGTTCTTTACAGTGCTCTGGTTTTGTACTACTGCTTTAGGTTAACTTTATTGTTCTGTTAAATTGTTGTTTTTGATGACATCAATTAGAAATGACACACGAAATCTCTTTTTTATTTCTTACTTTGTAATATAATAAGTAAACACAATTTTGCTGTTGCTTCCAAATTAACCTATTGCAAACGTTTTGTTAAATTTGGATTTTTATAAAGTTTATCTTAAAACGGTTTCTGCTTTGTGACTGATCTCTTATTGAAGAATCTGCACCGATAACGCGTGAACGCTTTGCATCATGAAAAAAGCATTTGAAGATGTATTCATTCCCATCCCTGCAATTTATGACCATTGCAGGGATGGAGTCTCTCCATTCCTCCTCCCTTGACTTCAACAGTACAGTTTAAGGCTAGTAACGATCCTCTGTCTTACAAATGTGATGCCGGGTACGCGTGGTGAATTTGAATTAATTCAGGATGCTGCAATGAGCTCGAATTTGCATTTTGGGAGTGCGTTATAAGCGGTTCAACTATGCGTCATAGAGCGTAGTTACCGTCATTTATTTCCAAATAGGAGTGTGTGAATGAGCAGAATTCTCTCTGTTTTGGTGAACGCTCCAAAAGGATAAGGTTTCGTCTGGTCTTTATCCACTCACCGTCTCCATGACAGATTCATCTGACAAGGTGAACGCTGTACAGTTGGCGAACTACACAAATCTTAATACGCAATACGGAATGTGCTCCACAGTGCTAATAAAAGTGTCACGCTTAGAGGCACCCAATGTAAGAGAAAATTTATTGTGCATCCAAATGGAGTCTCGTTGCTGAATTTCAGCAGTTAAAAATTCACATCCTTGTCACAGGTTGGCAGTTAACACAATTCTTTCCTATGCTTTTGGTTAAATGTGTG
Organism: Leptonotus elevatus; assembly: GCF_054856555.1. Taxonomy (NCBI): domain Eukaryota; kingdom Metazoa; phylum Chordata; class Actinopteri; order Syngnathiformes; family Syngnathidae; genus Leptonotus; species Leptonotus elevatus. Next base: position 8,282,003 of record NC_141251.1, on the reverse strand, counting down.
GTGATGTCATCAAAAATGTTAGCTGTGCCTCCCTCCCGATTAGTAAAGTACAGTAATGAACCACGAGACCCTAAGATCATTATAAATAGGTTTTATGTTGCATGCATATTTTCACCATGTACTCTTCTTTACTAAACGTTTTAATTGATAATTACATGAAATTAAGAAAAATGCACATCATTTGAATTTAATGAAAGTTACAGATTTGTTCTTGTTCTACTCTTGCACGGCAGACTCTTCCCCACTAAACTGAGTCGCTTCTAAGTCAACGTTCCCTTTTATTGTAACGTCACAATTCACATGCAAATAGCTTTATCTATCGTCTCTTTCCAAATATTCATCCAAGTCACACACAGTAAAGAAAACTGCCGCCATTAACCACACACGCTCTCACACAAATATTTTGCTCTTGTCCTGACATCATTACATCTTCTGAGAGCACTCCGAATAAAGTCCATCGTCCTCGGTCCCGAGGCTGGAAGAGCAGTTCCCTATGCAACACATAGAGGGACCCTCTCCTGTCTATTGTGCTTCTCCTGTGGGGTTTGTTACAGAGCACATGTTGCCCTGTTGTTGCCATGTTTGGCTGTCCTCGCCGGATTCCAGAGAGAACATATAATGACGCCCACTCCGTGAAACGGGCACATCAAAGAGCCATGCACCTTCCCAGACAGAAGAACTTCCTGGTCGCAGCCATGAGGGGCTTTCTGGATGCCTGAGACTGGCGTTTTGCACATCTGTTACCAAGTCAGCTGTCCTGAAAGGGAAGAGAAGCCATATTTGGGTCAGGCATTCTGAACCTTACAAATAGCACACTGATAAAACAAAAATATTTTACAAAACTTTTGGCAAAATGTGTTGATGTTAATGACAATACTGGCGACCACAATTCCAATAGAATACAAAGTAGCAAAACTTTCTAAAACTGCGCCCTTATTTTTTAATAATCTTTTCTTTTTTTAAAGAAGAAAATATAAAAGATTAGGGGTGTCAAGTGATTATTTTTTTTAATTGTAATAGATCACATGACTTTACTAGTTAACGCACAATTAAAAGAAAAGATTAAAAATGAGGGTCGTCAAGTGATACATTTTTTTAATTGTAATTAATCACATGACTTTACTAATTAACTCACGATTAATAACACATTTTATATCTGTTCTAAATGCAATGCAAACAATTTCTAGGTTTTCATACTCTTGTTGACACAAGTGGGAAAAAAAATGTAAACTAATAGAAATAGTTCAAATGAATTTGTTTGACGTCTATAGCCGTCAATGGCAGCGAATGAGTTAATTACGATTCAAAATTGGAATCGCCCGACACCCCGAGTCTTAAACTGTTGCATCATTTGTCGATATGCACATGACAATCGTTCAATCTCACTTCAATATCATGTCAACATGGACACAACTTGCTCCAGTTCTGCTTCCTCCACCCCTTCTCTTACCTTCCCTCTTGGTGCGACCCTGCGATCAGCGACCTGCGCAAGTTCTCCAGCGAGGACAGCGGTCTTCTCCAGAGGGGGTCGGCTGCACCGCACCAAACCCGTCGGCCTGTTGTCCTGCTTTTCCCACGAGACGAACGCTTTTTTGTTGGAGCTCCCTCTTTGAGTCCGGTATTTGGCTTTGGGGAAGGTGTGGGATCCGTTGTCCGTGCTCCGCCAGCTGCGTTCTGACCACAGGGGTTCAGTCTGAGTGGCCTGGCTGATCGTGGCCCTCTGCAGGCGGACAGAGATCCTCTGGGCTGAGCCAGTCATCAGGGTGATGCTTTTTGTATCCCCAATAGGACTTGCTGATGTCACGGCGGGGAACTCAAACACCTCGTCCTTGTCTGAAGGAAATGAAACGGATGACTGGCAAGCGCAATAAGAAAAAAATATTTTTGTGATTGGAGATACAAACTGACCGGTGCAGGTGTTGAGTGCAGGGCTGCCGGGCAACGAGCTGTGTGTTAGTCTGTCAGGGGTCACACACCCGAGGGAACCGGAGCGCAGCAGCTTTCGGCAAGCTAACACCAGCAGCTCCCGACATTGTTTATGGCAGTTGACGCCGCAATCTGTCACGTCAAAATTGAAATACATGATACATATTAAGATCAATTAAAAAATAAATAAATAGAAACACTATTTTAATTATGTAAGTTCATTTTGGACCAAAATGTATGTATATCTGTTGATGTTGGAACTTTTATTTTCTAACTTCCTCTTTGGGCATAAGTTTATTTTGAAGGAATGCGGAAAGGGAGAATGACGTAAGAGACGGCAAATTGATCGAGAGCGAGACGTTTGAAGAGTTCGAAATTGTTTCGCGCACGACGAAGCCAACATTTTCATCAGGGTAAATAATTGAGCTTATATTTAACTAGATGTATGTTGTGTTCACCTTTTGAGTTTAATTAGCCCGACTTTATCCGTATAAAGGAAATGTGAACGTGTCTGATTGACGGTCCTGTTTTATTTTCCAGTTTACAGTGTAAGAGGTTGTTTGTGTATGAGGCAAAGAAAAGGAGAATTAAAAGAAAACTTCAGACCGCCAGTAAAGCTTTATTATTTCAACCGACGTTACAATATATATTTATAATAATATATTTATTTATGTTGGCAAAAACTTGAATTGGAGTGCAGTAGGACGATCATTTATTTTATGGGTACAAAATAAGACGATGTTTAAACGTAAAAAAACAAATAAAAAATATGAATTAAGACAAATTCAAATTCTTTGAATCACTATAATTTATGCAAGTTCCTTTTTGATGAAACAAATTTATTAAATTAGTTATTTTTAAATTTAACTAAAATTAGTATGAATAATAATGTAATTGTGGAGTGTAATAATTGAAATTGAATTTTGATTAATTGCACAGCCCTAAAAAATTTGGGGGGTTAAAAGTACTTGAAAACATTGTCATTTTATAGATCACAATCAACACAAAAACATTTTTGTTATAACTTGGATTCATCACAATATTTTTATTAAATCCAGTGACGCCTCCACATTTCCTATGGAAATACTTGCAAAAAGTAAATTTTTTTACAACTGTCATACAAGTATGAGCCAAAGCAATTGGTTAGAAACAATAATAAAAACAAACTGTGGGGTATGGCAGACATTTTAGGACAACCTCAGGTGACAGACTCAGACGTCAAATACGAGATTGGTATTACAAACACGTCTGTGAAGTGTACGGAATGACAGTGGCAGGTATCTGACGTCATCATCAGGTGAAAATAAACAAGATGGTAAAGAAAAGTATACAATAAAGACGTACCTTTACACTTGTAGCCCTGTTTGATGATCCCCCAGAGCTGCAGGAGAAGATGAAGAAAATCACATCCATGTTAAGATTCATAGGGAATAGAAGTTACATAAACTAAAACGACAGTTTGTCCTTCATGACTTGAACAGAATCTCAAACAAGGACATTGAGAAAACATCCCTGACTTTTTCCATACTGTTCAGCGCTTGCATTTGAATATTTTTTTGTCAAGTACTAAAATCAAGAGGCAACACTTTGAATACACATACAAATCCAGCACAGTGTTCACAGAAGGTGGGCTTCAGATACGTCACTTCCTGGAAGTTATGCAGGAATCCGGGACCCATTTTACACTGGAGCAGCGGGTTTGCTCGAAGGAAATACGCTATCATCTCATCTTTACTGATCAGGCCGTCTCTGTGGCAGGAATTCAGGTGAGGATGACAAGAAGAAAAAAAAAAGAGAAAGATGAGCAGTTATACAAGTCAGCTCAATATATAGTGAATGCAGAATTAACACATAACATACAGTACAATTACTGGGTCAGGGCTTGCATGTAGCGAGAATGCAAAATGCAAAAACACCCAGCCTTATTTGAAGGTATTGGTACTCTGTATCGGACGCCCTATTGTGGCCGTTTCATGATTAGGAACACACACAAAAAAAAAGAGAGAAGAAATTGCCAATTTTATGCCATTTTAAGGAAAAATGCTTTACTGGAATATACAGGTATTTCTTTAAAATTATGTCATTCTTTTTAATTTTGGAAATTGTATTATCAAAAATACTGTATCGTAACAGTGACTACTCGATTTGCGTACTCGTACCAATACCGCTAATCCTTTTGATATATAAAATATCCCCCCAAAAACAACTGATAATTTTAAAGAAACATTTATATATCACAATATAGCATTTTCTTTAAAATTTCCCTTAAATGTTCTATTCTTCTAATTTCTAGTTCCTGATCGTAAAACAGCCAAAAGAGGGCGGCCAATACTGGTATCGGCCATCATCAAGAGTACCGATACCATGGGAGCAGCTATCAGGTTTGTACTGTCTCACAACTACCTGTATGTGTTTAAAAAATCTATAAATAAATAGCAACTGGTTATATTTGGACATTGGACCTGAAAAATTTATATTTCATGTTTTTGACCGACAAATATATATTTTCTTTATAATCTTACTTGTGTGGCTAGCTAGCTTTAGATGGCTAATCATTAGCCTCATAGCTTTAGTTTAAGTTGAAAATGTTATGTGGTGTGACCATTGGTCATATTTGGACATTAAGTGTATAGTAATATAAAAAAAATTGTCCGACAAATTTATATTTTCATTAGAATTTTACTTGTATGGATAGCTAGCTTGTTTTGTTTAGATAGCTAATTGTTAGCCTCATAGCTTTAATTTAAGTCGAAAATGTTATGTGGTGTGACCATTGGTCATATTTGGACATTAAGTGTAAATCATTATTAATTTTTTGTCCGACAAATTTATATTTTCATTTTATTTTTAGTTGTATGGATAGCTAGCTTGTTTTGTTTAGATAGCTAATTGTTAGCCTCAAAGCTTTAATTTAAGTCGAAAATGTTATGTGGTGTGACCATTGGTCATATTTGGACATTAAGTGTAAATTATTATTCATTTTTTGTCCGACAAATGTTTATTTTAACTTTAATTTTACTTGTATGGATAGCTAGCTTGCTTTGTTTAGATAGCGAATTGTTAGCCTCATAGCTTTAATTTAAGTCGAAAATGTTATGTGGTGTGACCATTGTAGACAACTTTCCATGATAGATGTAGGCTATGTCCTAAATTGTATAGAATAGTAAAATAATAGATCACTATAAAGAATAAATATTTGATGTGTCCCTCACAAAAACGATAATATAATGGTCACTTTTCGTATCGCACTCACTGATCTTTGTCCAAAACGCAGAAGGAGTCCAGGAAGGGAAAGTTAGCGGCAATATTTTCAAAGTCTTCCTGAGAAATATAGCCATCATGGTCGGGATCGTAGTTCCTGAACACTGACTGTTGGAAGCCAAAGAAGAAAATAGAAACGCCGTTAATGTTCCACACACACGTTCATCTGTGAAAGTAAGGAAAAGGATATTTAGTACTCACATCAACCACTTTCCTGATGTGCTTATTGACCACTGTGGGGTCTGGTTTGGTCGTGACAGCGGAGGCCCAGTCCAGTGGGACAAGCGGCTTGTTGGGAGTTGTGGGAGAGGTAGGCTGCAAGAGGACACATACCAAACAGGACTGTCATGTAATTGAGTCAAAGGTGGCTATTATTAGAAACATTATATCTTTTTTTATTTTAACTCATTCACTGCCATTGACGGCTATAGACGTCAAAAATTAATTTCAACTATTTCTATTAGTTTACATTTTTTTCCCACTTATGTTAACAAGAGTATGAAAAAAAATCATTGCACATTTAGACCAGATATGAAAATGTGTGATTAAACACGAGTTAGTCATGCGATTAATTACAGATAAAAAAAAATTAATCGCCTGACGCTCTAATTTTAATAATATTTTCTTTTTTTTTGAAAAAAGATTATTTAAAAAAAAAAGAAAAGAAAATATAAAAATTGTGGTTCTTGGAAAAAATATTATTTAAAAAAAGATTAATCACAAATGTTATATCTGTTCTAAATGTACAATAAAAACTGTTTTCTAGGTGTTCATACTCTTGTTAAAAGTGGAAAAAATGTTAAACAGAAATTGTTCAAATGAATTTTTCACGTCTAAAGTAGTCAATGGCAGTGAATGAGTTTTAAAGAGTGAAAAAAAATGGAATTAAATTGAATAGGGTGTCAAAATTAATTTAAAGCGCGATTAATGACAGCCCCTTACTTGGAAAGCTGGTATTGGGGGAATTCCAGTAACAACGCAGCAAACACGTACGTGTCAAAATTTAGCAGTAATAAATGTAATAACTATGCGACATTTGTGTAGACTGGGGTCAAGTTGTATTTTACCATTTTAAAAATATGCAAAATTTCACAAGTTACTTAATGTAAAAGATTAGATAGCTCTTAATATGAAAATAAAAATGCACTGAGCTGTCACCAATGTCTTACAAATGCAATTATGCCATCCAGTGGCAGAAAAATGACCTCAACACAAATCAATATCACACTTAAAAAATAAATTGTTTTAACCCAATTTTATGAATTATAATGAAATTACTGTATCAAAGACTTTTATGGTAACAAGAGTATGAAAACTTAGAAAAAATATATTTTATTGTACATTTAGAACAGATATAACATTTGCGATTAATCGTGAGTTAACTATTGAAGTTATGCGATTAATTACAATAAAAAAAAATGTACCGCCTGACACCCCTAGTTAGAACAATGGTTTAAGAAAGAATGTTGGAATGGATATTTCTGAAAGATGGACTTACCAGAGATTTCGGATTACGTGGTTCCCGGAGCAATGACAATTCATAAATCTCATCCTCGGTGTAGTAAAGATCTAAAGAAAGCTGAAAAGGTTTCGTCTGATTAGCATTTGCTCAAACCCAAAGCCACAGCAGATTTTTCTCCCAATGTGGTCCATATTCGGGAGATGCTATAACAGTACACAATTCCAACTCTCCTTATTATTGCCTCACCGTGAGCAAATAGATGAGGTCCATGTTGGGCTCCACTTGGGCCACTGCGCTCTGCAATGACACCAGCTCATTGAAAGTCACGTAGAGCTGCTGCATCTTCACAAGGTTCACCTTATTGTTGTCTTCCGCCCAGTCGGGGAAGACCACATGCATGGCGATGAGGTCCTTCAGGTGCACACCCAGGATGGGGATTTTGAAGCCTCGACAGTCGCTGAAGGCCTTGCGGTAGTACGAGTAGTTATTGTTGGAAGAGACCAGTCCTGTCATCTCACGCCACATCTGCGTTAGGGTTCATACAGTTTTGCAGGTTTGTACAAGTGAGAAATAGAAGGGAGGTGAGGGGGGGGGGGTCACATTCTGTAGCTGCCTCATTATAACTGCCTTCATTTTCTTTGTCATTCACCATCATTGGATTTTCTCCCCACCATAAGGATATTTGGTCTTGTCACAATTCTCACAATTATTATTATTATTTTTTTGCACGCTATCGGGTTTGCGTCGACTTACCCGAACTACCTCCGCAGATAGATAAGATTGCGTCTCCTTCAGACGAGAGATGGAACTGTGGCTCAGCCCTCCCACCACAGCCATTAAAGTGTTGAAGTTCTGCAGCTGAAGAAGTTTCTGACGGGACACAATTTGATCCGTCTCAATTAGCATGTGTATCTTCACGACCAAGGCCAAAACTTTATTGACCAAATGGCATTGACAATTCAAGGATTCGAGAAATCCCCACGAATACGATACACATTAGCCCAGCGAGTCCAAGCGAGACTTGTGAAAATAAAGATCGAACAACAAAATGAGATTACCTGAGCCACGTGGATGTATTTGGTAATAACCTCTGCCCTGGTTGGAGGTGTCAGTTTGCTTAACACCATAAGTTGGACCCACTGTGAAACGCCATTGAACAGAGCAATGGAACGCTCCAGTGTTGGATTGTCCACCAAGCAACCGTGGATCACATAGCTCTTGTAATCAGGGAACTGCAGACAGAATAGAAGTAGTAATTGTTGATATAACACAGAACTCAAAAATATTTTTTTTTACAATGTTACCCCTTCACACATCATTTTGCTTTTAAAGCCGAACTAATTAACTCATTCACTGCCCTTGACGGCTATAGACGTCAAAAATTAATTTGAACTGTTTCTATTAGTTTAACATTTTTCCCACTTTTGTTAACAAGAGTATGAAAACCTAGATTTTTTTTTTATTGTATTAGAACAGATATAAAATTTGTGATTATTCGTAAGTTAACTAGTGAAGTCATGCGATTAATCACGATTAAAAATGGTAATCGCTAAATTGTATTGTATTAGAACAGATGTCAAATTTGTGATTAATTGTGAGTTAACTAGTGAAGTCATGCGATTAATTACGATAAAAAATGTATCACCTGACGACCCTAATCTTTAAATAATCTTAAAAAAAAAAAAAAAAGATTAAAAATTTGAAAAAATTAATTACAATTATTTTATTTTAAAAAAGGAAGATGATTAAAAATTAGGCGTGTCAGGTGATTACATTTTTTAATCTTAATTAAGCGCATGACTTTACTAGTCAACTCACGATTAATAATTTTTTTTATATCTGTTCTAAATGTACCCCCAAACAAATTTCTAGGTTTTCAGACTCTTGTTAACAAAAAAAAATTAATAGAAAGTTAAAATGTATTTATGATGTTTATAGCCGCCAATGGCAGTGAATGAGTTAATTTTTCAACCTTCAATTCCTATTTTAATAATTCTGATGAAAAATTGACTTACAGCTAGATTAATGAAACCTTTGTCATGGCCTGAGGGGGTCGGTATCATTTTTATTTGCACTAAACAACTTTGAGGAGGATGGTGGGAACATGCCACACACAAAAAAACTACAAACAAACTACTTTTGTCGCGGAGAAGCTGCAAATCAATCCAAGAGACAGATTTTGTCTAAGGAGACAAAAAAAAACAACAGGAGCCTACCTGGATAAAAGCACAGTAGAGGATTAATAATATTGGCCGGCTTTCACTCGCTGGCGTGAGGTCAAAGACGAGGGGAGGGGCTTCTAACCGACACTGCCTTTGCGGGACTCGGCTCTTTTTAGTAGGTAGCTTTCCATGCTCAAATCAAAAATGATGACGCTAATGTTAGCTAGCGTGGTAGCAATCAATAGCTATCAGCTTGATAGTTCAGTACACCTTCATCCTCATAACGCTCATATGGCAACATTCATTGACTGCTACCAAGTCAAAAAGGGCTCCATCCATTAACAGCATCTGGCAAATTCCATTCCTCAGAGGTAGAGGTCACCCATACAGTATAGTACTTTTGTTCTTCTTCAACTCCTGGCAAAATGAGATAAACGTGCACGTACCGCTATCCTCCTGATGGATTTAAACTCCAAAAAAGTCAGATGTTCCGCCAGCTCCATGGGTTCAAGGTGGTCAAATAACAGCGAAGCTTTGCCTTTCTTCACCTGCTTCTTACGCTGCGTCAACTTCCGCATCCAGTCGTAGGAAGGACTGCAAGAACCATTTGCAACACAGTCTTAAAAACCGGTGGTGTGTGTGCGTGCGCGTGCGCGACAGTAAATTGTCAACAAGAACTCAAAGATTCGCACCATCTTCTTTTGTGTTGTTGTTATTTTACATCACTTCAAACGACCACAATTCAAAACTAAACCAAATATAGCAGTGGTGACATTTTGGATGGTCTTTTTGCACTTGTCATTCGTCCACAATGCAATCCATAAATAAATGTGGATTATTCTGCAAAACAAATGTGAGTTTGTGATGATCGCGTATGATTCTTCTACACCGTGAAGCGCAGTTCATTCAGTTTAGCCTTAGTAGAGTTTTACTTTGAAGTTGGCCCCAATCGTGGTGTGATGGCTAGCTTGACTTCCCTTTTAGACGTTCTTTATCGTAGTTTTGATTGACATTGTAGTTGCGACCAACATCAACGCTATCCTGAACTCACATTCAATCGCTAATTAATTTACATCGTCATTGTATGATACGGCAGAAGTCAACCGACGTAAGTGGCTAGCTGCTAGCTGTTAGCATTACGAGTGCCTGGCTGGTAGCTGCAAATGAGTTTGACAGCTGGTACCTTTTTATTTACTTGAATTCTTTTTCAATATTCTATTTTGTAATCCATGTTTAAAGGAAGGGAATGTGCCTTGAATTGTACTTTGAGGTCTTTAAAAATTAATTAATTAATAGAACTTAGTCTTCATTAATTTTATAAAACACTTTTGCCCGTAAAAAAAAGAAGAAGAAAAAAATAGAGGTGAATATTATTCTCCAATGACCAAACCTAATCTCAAAACAATAAATTATGTTAAGATGATTGGAGCGAAGGTGTGCAACACTCATTCATCAAAAGCCCTTATTACTTACATGGCGGAGATGTCAATAAGTTTGAAATGCTCCTCACAGCCGAGCCTTTGAGCAACTTCTCTGAACTCCTCTGTTATTCGAATCAGACCCAAGTCCAGGTTGAACTCCGCAGGGAATGTCCCTATCCAGTACCTGGACACAAAATAAAAAAATCTCACATTTGTGTAGCAACAGGCATCTTCTTAAGTGATATGAGATGAGATGACCTTGTGATTGATTCATAAAAAAAAATGGAGCAGGAAATTAACTAGATTGTAGATTTCAGAGAAAATGTGAATCGACATGTAGCAAACAACCTTACCTCATTAAGTAACAAATCTTCAGTCTTGTTTTCTGGCAGTCATCGTCGTTGCAGTCACGGTACGTAGATTGTAGTTAAGGACCATTCGAATTTTTCATGAGATCAATTATTTTCAATCAATCAAAATCAGTTCTGTGAATTTAGGCCCATCTGTTTGCTGTTACTTTGACTCAAATCAATGTTAGTACCGGTAAAATTACAAGCAGAAATGTCATTAGCAGCACAAAGCTTCTGGGACAGATGTGACAATATAATACTGGAACTCTTTGTCAAATTATATCAGTGCTATATCTTTTGCTGGGGCTGCTTTGCTTCATCCGGAACAGGACGTCCTGAATCACGCAACTGTGCTTCCCCACTGTCAGAACTCTTATGTTCTCAAACAGGCTTATGAACCACAACACACAGCCAAAAAGTAATACATATTCAGTTTTTTCTTCTTCAAATGTATTATTACTAGGGGTGTCAGGTTATTAAAATGTGTAATTGTAATTAATCACATGACTTCGATAACTCAGGATTAATCACAAATTTTATATCTGTTCTAAATGTACATTAAAATGGTAAACGTTTTTATACTCTAGTTAACATAAAAGTGGAGAAAAAAAACTAATAAACCAATAGAAATATGGAGGCATCTTTTAGTCATTGATATTGATTTGTGTTGGTCATTTTTCTGCCACTAGATGGCATAATTGCATTTGTAAAACGGTGGTGACAAGTTGGCATTTTTCTTTTCATATTAAGAGCTATTTAATCTTTGAAATGAAGTAACTTGTGAAATTCCGCACATTTTTTAATTGTAAAATACAACTTGACCCCAGCCTCCACAAATATATGCATTATTATTAGAGCTGTCAAACGATGACATTTTTTCAATCAGATTAATCACATCTTAGAATTTTCATTAATCACGATTAATAAAAAAAAAAAAGAAGAAGGCTTTTTTATCAAAAAAATTTCCCACCAAATTTGAAGAGCACCTGTTATGTGTTCATTCTTTTGACATTTAATGTTATGAGGACGTCTTCAACATTTTTTGATCCACCGCACACGCTCGTCCTTCTCTTTTTCTAATCAGTTAATGACTTGCATAATAATTTAAAATGGAAAAAAAATGACCCCAATATTTTGACATGAACAAATATTCTAAATGTGATACGCAAACATTTATTAAATGCTTTACTTTAATGCATGTAATTATGTTTATTGCTAAAACACACTTAAACCTATGGTCAAAATTAATAGTGCGATTAATCTGTTTTTAATCATAATTAATTATGATTAATGCTATAATTTTTGTGATTAACTAATCAGTTCACGCTTTAACTTTGACAGCACTAGTTATTATTACATTTATTACTGCTAAATTTGAACATGGATGCGTTTGCTGCGTTGCGACTGGAATTCCCCCAGTTACAGACTTTTCAAGTAAGGGGCAGTCATGAATCAAAAAAAAAAATAGTGGCGTTAAAGGAATTTTAAAATAACACACCCTTGCTTCAGCATCCTACGTATATTGTAATAGGGATATATCATCAGCAGTTTTCCAGCCAGTTCTGAAGATGAAACATACCAGCGATGCATCAGGAGAAGCACGCGAGGTAGGTTGGCCTGCAGCTCGCCGTTGTCACCTGCGAGCAAAAGTAACCAACAAAATGATGAGCGATTGGATGGCGGCTTCTGCTTGCGATTAAGAAAGCTTACTCTCATTAGGGTTGCAGTGGACTTTGGGCAATCCGCGTAGGTATTCCAATTTAGAATTATAGCAATTGTGCATTACTCACCGAATGCATGGATGCATTCATTTAAGAGAGCATCAAGAGAAGCTGCCTTTCCCAGAGTTGATGATCCCATGTTGAGGAGTCAAAAGAAGAATTGGTCACTCTTCTGCACCGGCCAAAGGATTCCTGAGAGCAGTAGAGAGACATATGGCAAACAGAAAAATAATGCATGCATCTCTTATCATTTGTCGCCAACAACATCAGGTAATTTTGTCTGCACAAGTTCAGAAAATAGGAGCGTCCACTTGTAATAGCTGCAAGAGAAAAAGAAGCACATTTGTCTTCAACATGGCAGATCTGTCCAGTGGAAAAAAAACAAGGGGTGTCAGACGATTACAATTTTTATTCAAAAATTCATTTGAACTATTTCTATTAGTTTAACATTTTCCCCACATTTGTTAACAAGGGTATGAAAACCTAGATTTTTTTTTATTGTATTAGAACAGATATAAAATGTGTGATTATTCGTAAGTTAACTAGTGAAGTCATGCGATTAATTACGATTAAAAATGGTAATCGCTTGACGCCCCTAATTTTGTAATAATATTTTCTTAAAAAAAAAAAAGATTATTAAAAATTGGAAAAAAATAATTACAATTTTTTATTTATTTATTTAAAAAAAAAAATTGTTATCATAATTAATCGCATGACTTCAATAGTTAACTCACAATTAATCCCAAATTTGATATCTGTTCTAAATGTACAATAAAATATATATTTTTAAGTTTTCATACTTTCATACAAATGTTAAACTAATAAAAATATGGCTGCATCTTTTACTCATTGATACAGTAATGTCATAACAATTCATAAAATTGAGTTAAAATTAAAAAGATGTACTGTAAAAAGCGAGTGATATTGATTTGTGCGGAGGTCATTTTTCTGCCACTAGATGGCATAATTGCATTTGTAAGACATTGGTGGCAGCTCAGTGCATTTTTCTTTTCATATTAAGAACTATCTAATCTTTAACATGAAGTAACTTGTGAAATTCTGCACATTTTTTAAATTGTAAAAATACAACTTGACCACAGTCTCCACAAATATATGCATTATTATTAAATTCATTACAGATAAATTTGGATGTGAGGTGTCTTCTGTATTGCGACTTGAATTCCCTCAGTGCAGGCTTGCCCAGGGGCGATCATTAATTAATCGCACGTAAAAAAAATAAAAATAATAATAGTAGCGTTATAGAAACTTAAAACTAATTTTGACACCCCTAGAAAAAACGTGCTGAATGTTACAATACTTTGACAACAATCATACAGTTATGATTTATTTATTATCTTTATCTTTTCCCGACTAATTACATCACGTTAACAAATGTTAGTATGAATTTGTGCCCTGCGATTGGCCGGTCGGTGCACCCCGCCTCCCACCCAGGTTCAGCCGGGACGCGCTCCAGTTCACCTGCAACCCGAGTGAGGATAAGTGGTGCAGAAAACAGAGGGATGCAAATTGATTCATGTTCGGGCAGCAGCAACAATAGGTCTCCGTTGCGGTAGCTTTGCTTTAACAAAGCTCTTTTCATTTGCAAGTCGCTCCACTTCGCTTAATAGTGTTAGCGTTTGTCTATGTGTCCACAAATCAGGGGGGGACGATAATATGCCGTCAACATAATGTAGTGCTAGGTTTGATGATAATAATAATAATCACATAAGCCATGCAGGCATAATCTGATTATTATGACATTCTCAGCAATATCAAATGGCTAAATTTATAATTGAATTAATTCAGATGAATGAACACTCACATTTAAAAGCGCTTTCATTTTATTAATTTTTTTACTTTAAATGAGGATCATTCTTACTGCTTTTTTTTTTTTTTTGCTTTTATGGCTTGATTGTGCATGTTACAGTCAGCTGTGCCCTTTAGCATGACTTGTTCCTTGCTACTTTACAATGGGTCACTGTCTGCCTCCTGGTTAGCAGATGCGTCATTGTGTGTTCTTAAGCAGCTTCTAAGTACTGTACTCACTCACATTCAGGCACTCTTGATAGCACTGTAAAAGGCACACCGAGTAATGTGAGCCTTCACACATATACATCTATCCACTGTATTTAAACAAAACAATATTTGCTCATTTTAATTTAATTAAAATAACAGTTTAGATCTGCATGATGAGAAGTGCCTTTGTCATTGCCATTGCAACCCAGGATTTGCCTTTTTTTTTCTTTTTTTTTTACTGTCCATAACATATAGATCTTATTGTTCAGATTACACACGTTTCACTTTTGGATGCAGTGCTCACGTCACCATTTCCCAAGGGTTGCAACTGTTTTATATTAGCAGCGAACGCGAACAGTCATCGACTTTTACTCCTTTAGCTTTTGAAACCATGTGTTTGTTGGTTAGCATTACGCAGCTTTGCCACAGTCAAATTGTATTTTCCACAAGTTGAACTTGACAACCCCCTAACCGAAGGGGAATGCAGATAACTAAATTAACCGACCGCAAAACAGCTGTACACGACATCTGACGCTGACAAGTCAGCAAATGAGTGTTGGAAACAAGAAGTAAGCCTAAATGTCCCAATTCCACCAATGTAACACATTACAGAATATAATAAGTCTTACCTTACTGATGTTAGATGCCTCAAGCTGTTAATGGTTGTTGATCAGAGCGCACGCTACGATTTTGACCTCCTCTTCCTCTTGTTAGTAAACACAGCAAACCTAAGCAGCACCGCCGGCAGGACCTCTGCCATGTGACCACACACACCCACCCACACACACTTTTAGCATACAGTACTGTCATTGAAAAAAAAAAAAAAAATCTTTCTTTTTAAAAAGGGAGAGCTTGCAATCTATCACCTCCCCAAAAACACTTTGTTAAAACTGTCCGCATGAAAGGAAAAAAAGAAAAAGAAAAAAGTGAGCCCTCTGGTCCGAGCTTGTGCCTCGAAGTCGATTTGAAAGAAACCACCGCGCTCTAGGAAAAACAACCGATCAAAGATAGAAGGCCTGACTGATGAGTTGTCAATCATGCGCAAATCTATCCGCCTCTGGAATAAAATTTAAAACTATTTTTTTTTACCAACAACTGGGCATAAGACCAGAAAATAGAACTTCTAGCAACTGAGAGGATTCAGAAGCAACGTGGAATTAGCAACATTTCTGCTCAGTCAACAGGTAGGTTTATTACATCATGTCGATTTTTTTTTTTATTGATTATAAATAAGCTCAGGAAGATAAACGATAATATTTCATGCTATGTGTTTCCTCACTTTTCGCAGGTGATACGTTGTACACCCGCGATAGGTGAATTTCTGCAAAGTAGAGGTCGTAAAAAAACAAAAACATTTTTGTTTTCTTCAATAGCTGATAATATGGGCTGTCACCTTAAATCATTCACTGCCATTGACGGCTATAAACGTCAAAAATTCATTTGAACTATTTCTATTATATTAACATTTCCCCCCCACTTTTATTAACAAGAGTATGAAAACCTAAAAAAACAAATTTTATTGTACATTCAGAACAGATATAAAATTTGTGATTAATCGTGAGTTAACTAGTGAAGCCATGCGATTAATTACAATTAAACATTTTAATCTCCTGACGAGATGATTATTAAAAATTAGGCGCATCAGGCGATTACAATTTTTAATCATAATTGATCGCATAACTTCAATAGTTAACTCTCAATTAAGCACACATTTTATATCTGTTCTAAATGTACAATAAAAAAAAATCTAGGTTTTCATATCCTTGTTAACAAAAGTAGAAAAAAAAAATTTTGTTGGTAAACTAATCGAAATGGTTCAAATGATTTTTGACGTTTATAACCGTCAATGGCAGTGAATGAGTTAATGAGCTCCTCTTGCGGACGTTTCTTACCAGATATTCTATATTTTGTTTAAAAATGTAATAGATTGTGTTGAGTGAAAGAAAGAGCTATTTTTATTTACTCAAATATTACAAAAAAAAAGGACAAAAATAGCAGCATAAATAACGTTTTTTTTTATGGGGTACTCAACAGAGGTGGGCATCGAGGGCCGAAGTCCTGCCGGTTTTGCATGTTGCCCTTCTCCATCACAGCTGATATATGATCAGCTCATCAGCAAGCTCTGCATAAGCCTGATAACGATCCTGTTGATTGGAATCAGCTTGTGTCGGAAGTGAGAAACCACCAAAACCTGCAGGACTCCGGCCCTCGAGGACTGAGATTGCCCACCTCGCTGACAAACCTGCGAAATATGTCCAACCTGAGGTAAACCTTGCAATGTATGAGTTATGGACCCAAATAAAAATCCGCAATATGTGATCCGGCGAAGTAGCGAGGGACCACTGTACTTGTGTGGTAGTCATTGCTAGCAACGTAGCAGCCGTGGCTAACGGCAACTTGTTTACAGTGATAATGCTGGATTAACATTTCCTATATTGCTGCTGTTTTTGTTTGTCATGACCAGGCTCTGCGCTTTTGTTTCAAAATCAGCAAATCAATTCTTTCTAGGCCGTAGATGGAAAAAACATTTTGTGACAAGTGGTCGTGCCTTCAAGCTGTTCCTAACATCAAAACCTTGAAGATACTGTATTTTTAGACGCCAAGGACACCCTGTATTCCAAAAGGAGGACCAACAACAACAACAACAGAAGAGGAAGAGAAGACAAACCTGAAATGATGTCAACTAAGCGGATTCAAATTCAAATCTGCAAGACTCCAGCCCATTGTCAGAAGTTATCAGTTAACTTTTAACATTCAAAACAGAAATGCCACAAGATTGCGGAAAAGCTTTACTGAGCACAAAAACAGCAAATCGATGACTTTTTCAACAACGAGTGAATGATGGGTTTTTTACCGAAAATCCCCCCCAAAATATGTGAATCAGGAAACAGGAGCAAGGTTTGGAAGGGACGCGATAGGCCGAGCAGGAGATTCATGTTGAGTCTACTGCTGCAGGCAGATATTGCATCGACCTTGGCTTCAGACAGCTGGCAAAACATCTGAAGCAGATCGTCGACTCTGGAGTGAGTACAGCATCCAGTGACCCGTAGCTAGTATGCAAAAATAAAAAGCCCATCAGAAACCCGCTATGTCTATTTCATTGCCCTCTGGTGCAATTGTTGCTATTAAAAAAAAAGCAGAAGGATGAGTCACAGAAATGTAATAATAAAAAAACTTGGCCAGGCATCTGGCTTGGGAGAGGAGACTCACGGTTGTCAGTTGAGATGATTGTTTTGTGTGTAGCTGGTGAAAATCAGAACCTATACCTGGATTTAGAACCGTCAACTGAAGACGCATCTCATATCACAATATTTCCCTGCATTTCCTCTGAGGCAGTTATTTTCAAAATATCATTAGCCAATAGCATAAGTGCAAAAGTCATTCTTAACTTACTGTCAAAATATAAAATGCTTGCCAATTTTTATTTTTGCATCTGTGTAGTACGGAAGTGTATTGCATTCACTTGAAAAATAAACCAGCTGTTTTTCTGACAAATTTTGGGGGGGAGCTTTGTTTTTTTGAGTGTTATTTTTAAATGTTCTCTTTTTCTGAATATCCTTTTTCTGTTTTACTAAATATTTTTTCTGTCAAAAAAAGATACAGAAAAATAGGCAAAAAAAAAAGATTCAGAAAAACAGGCTAAAAAAAAGATTCAGAAAAACAGGCTAAAAAAAAGATTCAGAAAAACAGGGGGGAATTATTCAGAAAAACAGAAAATATATATAAAAAAACCAGAAAAGAAAATATTTTAAAAAACAGAAGAAAAAAACAAAAAAAACAGCCGGTGTTCTGTTTTTTGGGGACCTCTGAACTCCAAGTGAATTGTTGCAGACTCACCAATAGCGGAAGCGGACACTTTCCCGCATACCTCTATATGCAATAAGATGGTCTTGTTTACGTGCTGGCTCTCAATAAAGGAATGAATGTGTATACTGTATTGTGGTTTGTTCTCTAATCTCTGAGGGAAAATTTCAGAAAAACTGAAAAATAATTATTTTATAAAACAGGGAAAAAATACTCGGAAAATATATATATTTTTAAAAACAGGAAAATATAAAAAAAAAATACAAAAAAAAAACAGGGGAAAAAATCAATAAATCAGGAAAGAAATACTCAAAAAAAAAACAAAGCTCCCCCAAAAAATTTGTCATAAAAACAGGACTTTTTCTCCTCCAAGTGAATGCAATACGCTTCCGTATGTATTATTTTTTATTTTATTTTAATACAAACTTGGATACATTGCTTTCTAAATAACAAAAAGTTTTTATCTGATGTCACAATAAGCAGGCTTGTTTTTGCAGTACAGCAGTACAGTCAGTTTACTTGTTGACTGGAGCCGATTCATGTTCAACCACATCTTAAGAGGTAAATGACACTTCATAACTGTCACAGCATCAAAGAAAAGGCTGTTTTTAATTACACATAATAATTGTCAATATTTCAATGCCCCACTATTATGTGCTCTTCTTTTCTTTGAGTGGAATTACAAAAACACATTGGTCTCAAAGAACACTGAACTTAGGAATTATTGTTCCCATTGGGGAATTCCTTAGCACATGGCCACTTTATTCAGACAGGCAGCACTTAAACAGACCTAAAACAGTAACGTATCCAAATGGAGACCGGCTCAGTGAGGGCTTTTTGTTTCGTGGCTAAAATTACCGTCAGACACTTTTTTTTTTTTTTTTTTTAAATACACCACGTACCATCTCAAGTTGAAGAAGAATAAAACAAAAATGTCATTTTTTTACATTTGCAAACTGACATCTGTCTGCCAGCTCACACTGTGTAGTTTCTTGGTGTGGGACCTCTCATGAGCCGCATTTATTAAAAATAGGGGGGGGGGGTAGGGAGAGAGAGAGAGACAGAGACAGAGACAGAGACAGAGAGAGAGAGAGAGAGAGAGAGAGAGAGAGAGAGAGAGAGAGAGAGAGAGAGAGAGAGAGAGAGAGAGAGAGAGAGAGAGAATAAAACAAAAATGTGATTTTTACATTTGCAAACTGACATCTGTCTGCCAGCTCACACTGTGATTTAGTTTCTTGGTGTGGGACCTCTTATGAGCCGCATTTATTAAAAATGGGGATTAGACAGAGAGAGAGAGAGAGAGAGAGAGAGAGAGAGAGAGAGAGAGAGAGAGAGAGAGAGAGAGAGAGAGAGAGAGAGAGAGAGAGAGAGAGAGAGAGAGAGAGAGAGAGAGAGAGAGTGAGAGAGAGAGAGAACGACCGGTATCCACTGGAACTTACTCAGAGCGAAAGTTTGACCTAAGAGTCCAGCGGCATGCTACGCGCTGTAGATTTCTTGCTAGCTAGCCCGCTAGCCTACAACCATAATGTGAGTTACAACCTTCCAAACAAATCTTCCTCCCACCAATTTACTATTTAAACATCACACACACAACATAAATACACGGCTAAACTTGTGACTGGGATAAAAGGTCATTGGATGACTGACTATCTATCCATTTTAAAAGTAACCCTCCCAAACCCTGCTCTCATGTCTCGTATAGTTATCTGTTGTTTTTGCTCTTTCCTCTCCGTTTGTCCCTTCTCGAGCCTCTTCCTTGTTCAATTGCATTCCCAGTAAATATCCATCACAATCAAAACCAAAAAGAGAGCGGATAACAAAGTCTCCTGTTGCACAAGAAAACTTTTCTGGCACGATGGGCCAGCCTTTAAAGAAGGCTCGTTTTTCTCACCTGCAACTGATCGATGTTTACGTGTCCCGTTAGGACCGAAAACGGTCGAAAGTGCAGCGTGTTCCCGCAGCAGCTGTTGTTTTTATTCAAGGAACTATATTAATGCTTTGGAGGCAAGCCATCTAATTGAGTCAGAGCGCATCCGATTACCAACGGAGTATTTCGACACTCAGAGAAATAATTATGCTAATATTGCACATGTTGACCATTCTGCTGCTTACTATGCATGTATGCAACTCCATTTGCCAGTGCGCAAAAACACATCAACAACAATACAAGTGAACTTGCTAAAAAAAAAAGAACATAGGCCAACACAGAACTACTCAAAACTAACCAACCCCAAAATGTTTTTTTTACATTATGTTCTATGAATTCCCATGAATCTAAACACGGCCTTCTGATGAGTATTTTGTTTACTCTGTGGAATATGAATTAAGCAGCAAAATCCACCTGTTTTTATCCATCTCAGGTTGCGGCCATTTTGCCACTTGCCGGCGACGGAAAATCACACCTCAGTTGCACGGGGCTCAAGTAACGACCAATCACAGCTCAGCTTAACGGCAAACGTGATTTCAGTCGATAAGATAAAAACAGGTGGAGTTTGCTTCTTGACAGAACCACACAGAAAACTAATTAAAACTAACTGAATTTTAAAAACAAAACATAAAACGAACTCAAATGAAAATTCCAAAACTATAATAACCCTGCATACAACATGTTACTGTCAAGAGAATCTTTTGGTTGACTTCCACTTTAAGTAAGGCATTCCGTGTGTGTGTGCCCCCCCCCCACCCCGCCCATTTCCCCCAATGTTGAAAATGTGCTTCCCAGTCTAAACTGATGGAAAACTGAGCAAACAAATTGTGTTTATCCTTACAAAAAGCTCTGCTCATGTTCTTTATGGAACATTATCTGAGATATAAACAGTGAATTTAGGATGGCCACTAAACAGCATTTTGTGCAACCAATGAAGCATTTATTTCAAACTTTTTTGGTCCAATAAAAAGATGAATAGGAATAACAAGAAATAGAACCATATTGATGAAAACCCTGAAGCAAGTGCATACTATAGTGTATATGACATATAGTATATCAAGTATATGATAAGGGTGGGAATCTTTGAATGTCTCACGATTGGATTCCGATTTTTGGGTGTGTGATTCAATTTGGAATCGATTTTCGATTAAGAACGATTTTTGATTCAAAATGATTTGATTGCCAATGATTTTTGCTTCAATTTATAGACGTTCAAGGAATCGTAATGATCTGCTCCAGTCTGACTCGCTAATGCTAATTAGTGCTCTACTCACTGCACTTTTATCACGCAAAAGAATGGCTCCACGCTGCAAAAAAAACAACAACTTTTATTGTAATTACTTGATCGTGACTTATTCCTTCTACTCTCTAAATGGGCTACAACTTAACAGTATATCAGCCCGCGTGGAACCACACTGCCCCTAAGTGGCCAAATCGGGTACAACATGAACAGCGCTCCCAATAAAGGCACACACAAACAAAGGGAAGACAGTATGATATCATTTAAATAAAATTGATTTTTGGGACATTTAAAATCGATTCAGAATCGTACTAAATGAGAATCGATTTTTTTGGGCACACCCCTAGTATATGACATTTTATCCGTGCAGATAAATAAATAAAGAAAACAGTGGTGATGTGGAGTGAGCCAGATGGTGGCACTAGAAGAAAGGTCAGGAATCAATTGCGTCAGAAAAAAACATTTTGCAGGGACACGTGCCACCTCCGAATCCATGTTGACTCGATTTCCCACAAACACCTGCTGCACATGATTGTTAAGTCATGTGCACACAACCAACAGTATTTCCTCTAATCGAGCTGCTTCGACAAAGAGCTTCTTCTTCTCTTTTCCTAATGATTAGCAGTAATCGCATACAAATCAATCAATCAATCAAAACAGCGCCGCACATACCCCATCTATGATTCTGCGACGACGGCGACGAAGCGTTCAAATCCACAACAAAGTTTCACCCGCAAGGCCGCCAGTAAAGCCAGCACGGGCCTCCAGTCATGAGCACCGAACGGGAATATTCCCCGATGTCGAATTTAATCCTCTATGAAGTCCTTTGGATGTCTCCCAACCACACGCTGCTGCTGCTGCTGCTGCTGCTGCACATTCACTTCACTCTGACGGTCTCCTGTTCGTACCTTGTTTGTCCAAATGACCATTAGACTTCCTTCAATTGTTTTGCCCAACTTAGTTGTCCTGCCCGCGTCAGGTGCTAAATATAGCAACTGCGTGGAGTGGAAAAGCAAAGCAGGAAATGTACACACTTTGAATCAAAATGAGCAAAATGGAGGCAAATTGGACGAGCAACGTTCAAGTCGTAAACCGCGATTTCCAAACCAGCGCAACATTTTGGAACGACTCGTTCTTCTATCAGATTGTTATTCCGCTCACTTCCCAAAGCGAGTGCTTATTGAGTGTGTTTGTGCATGTGAGCGTGTGTGTCCATTGTTCTGGATTTGTGGGAGAGGGTCAGCCCATCCCATATTCCTCTCTAATGACGTTGTTTGCATTGTTTTGTCTCTACGGGCTGCTAAAAATGTCCGCCTAAACAAAAAACACTGAGCACACATCCTGCTGCCTGGCTGGACAAAAAGAATGCAAGCCCGACTTTTATTGTCTCGCTCTTTCAAAAGGGGGTTCGGGGAGATTGTCGCTCGGGGGCGTGCGTGGACGCGGGGCATGCTATCCGCACAAATTAATGGTCAAAAAAAAATGGAGGCACATTTTGTTCATTGATTACCAATCCAGCAGCACAGTGATGCAGTGGTTGACCTCTCAGTTGACAAGGTTGAGAGTTCCAATCTCATCTCTGCCCTTCTTACGTGGAACTTTCCTTTACAGATTCCCAAAACGGCATGTAAGACTAATTGGTGAGGCCCAACATTTTCCATGCATGTGCCAACGCTCGAGAAGCCCCTGTCCAGCCTGTTTTGCATGGTTCTCTCCACTAACACACCTGATTCATGATCAGGATCGTTATGAGGCTTCTGCGACGCTTGCTGATGATCTGATCATTAGATTCAGCTGCGCTGCAGGAGGGAAACATGGAAAACGGGCTGGGTGGGGGCTCTCGAGGAGCGGACTTGGGCACCACTCTATTTGCACCATAGGTGTCAAACTCCGGTCCTCGAGGGCCGGAGTCCTGCAGGTTTTGGATGTTTCCCTTCTCCAACACAGCTGATATATGACCAGCTCATCAGCAAGCTCTGCATAGGCCTGGTAACGATCCTGCTGATTGGAATCAGCTTGTGTCGGAAGAGGGAAAGCTCCAAAACCTGCAGGACTCAGGCCCTCGAGGACCGGAGTTTGACACCACTGTAGGGATTTTGAATGGCATGTAACATACAGTTAAAAATACATGTTCCAAATATTCACATCATTTCTATCCTCTAAAAACTGTAGGGTCAAAAATAACCCAACTATGGGTCGAAAATGGACCGATCCTCTACTTGGGTCGATTTAACCCAACTTTGAGTCAAGAAATGGGTCTTTCGGCGTAACTCATAAATATTGATTAGATCCTTTACTTGGGTCCAAAAATGGGGTCATTTTCTATAAAACAACCCAGAAAGTTCACATTGATCCATAAAGTGGATCCATAATTGGGTTACTTTTAACCCAACTGTATATTCTGACCAGAACAGTAAACTGAGCGCGACTCGGACCTCACAGCATTTTCATTGTAAAAGAGCTCCAATGTTATTATTGTTGCTCGGCATGCAGAGCTTATACTTACTGAACCTTTTCACCGAGCCACGCAAACTGCAATCCATCCCATAATCCTCCGTTTTGTGTGCTCACAGAGACAAAAAAAATGATCACATGAAGAGGTGAACTCCATCCAGTAACTTCCTCGCGCTCGCCCTCTCACTCGGTCACATTTTGCATCTATTAATAGATTGTCCATTTACTGGAAACAAAGGTTAGGTGCTGGACAGCTGCTGAGTTCATCTCACAGACTCGCACCACTACTCGATGCCGATCTTGCGCAATGGTAGTACTTGTGGTTGATGATGAAAACTCTAGTCTGGTATGGTTTGGCAGACTAAAATGTGACTTGATATAGGAGCTTCTGTCAAAAGCGTACCGTCACAGAGATGCTCTTGGTTAGCGCTTGATGGCATTTCCCATTTGGTGTTAGCATTAGCATTAATCTTAACTCATTCACTGCCATTGACGGCTATATACGTCAAAAATTAATTTGAACTATTTCTATTAGTTTAAATTTTTGTTAACAATTGTATTAAAACCTATAATTTTTTTTGGGGTACATTTAGAACAGATATCAAATTGTGATTAATCGTGAGTTAACTAGTGAAGTCATGCGATTAATTACGGAAAAAATTTAATCGCCTGACGCCCCTAATTTTTAATAATCTTTTCTTCTTCTTTTCTTTTTTTAAAGTAATTTTTATTATTTATTTATTTTAAATAATATTTTCTTTTCATTTTTAAAAGAAGACAATAAAAATTAGGGGTATCAGGCAATTCATTTTTTTAAAATCATAATTAATTGCATGACTTCACTAGTTAACTCACGATTAATCACAAATTTTATATCTGTGCTAAATGTACAATATTTTTCCCCCCTAGGTTTTCATACTCTTGTTAACAAAAGTGGGGAAAAATGTTAAACCAATAGAAATAGTTCAAATGAATTTTTGACGTATATAGCCGTCAATGGCAGTGAATGAGTTAAAGGCTAAGCAATGTCCATGGATGATGCAGTTGTCTATGCATCACGGCAAGATACCACAAACTGTGGCTCACTAATAATCAGTTGGTCTCGTTTCATTTACATTTACAAAATGAATTTAAAAAAATTATTTTTTCATATTTCAATTCTGGGACTTTGTCCCTTTTTGAAAACTCGTACACAAATTCCCTGGATTTTGAATATACTAAAAGTCGGCAAGATCAAACTCCAAGATGTCCACTCCGCCCAACATCGTAGCCTGTCGTGCTTAACGACTGATTTTCTTTTTTGTCCTCGCACCTCTTAAGTGTCATTCTGTCACGTACTGCAGGACAAGTGATGTTTTGTGACAATGCACAATTTTTATTTTTATTTTTTCTGGAGACAATGCACAAATATAATGCAAAGTCTTTCAGAGCTTATTGGTACTTATGTATTTCTTTACTACACAGCCAAAATACACAAAAAATATATATATAGATGGGGTAAGATGAGGCAATTTGAACAACAATTGAGCAAACCATGAAAAAAAATGGCTTCTGTTTTTCAAACCTATTTGACCATCAATTTGTTGTGCATATGCAGTGTTGGGGAATCCAGGTCGAGAACGTAAAAACCTTGAAACAGTTTGGCTTTAGCTTTTAATTTTGGTTCACAGTCATAAAGGCTCTGTCTGCGAAACCATAACTATGTGCGGCAATTGAAAAAAAAAAAGAGTTTGATATCGCTGCACTAGTTCATTAAAAAATAATAATATTTCGATTGAAAAAAAAAAGGCCACTAAATGTAAAAATCAAAAGTTGTGATTTATTACCAATTAATGTAAATCATAGGAGAAGAAATGTATCCAAGTACAACTGTGTTATTTTTTTGTTTGGGGAACACATAAGCTCATAAGCACTTTGCAACCTGGTGAAGATTTGTATTTCAGCCCTTTATGAGAATTTCTCACCTCGGCATTGTCATTTCAATCTTTTGCATTTTTTACCAATTGATTTACAAAATCACATGTTCGCGGAACGCATCACCAGCAAAAAGTGAGTGACAACATCTTAGAGCATTTGATATCCGTTATGTGATATCGAGAAACTTTTCTTTTATAGAAACAAAGCATTGGCAACGGAATATGTATAGTCATAAAAAATGTACCAGCTATAAGATAATACATTTCAGTTTATTTAAAAATACCCACATTTCGTATGAAAAAGATCATATATAATTCAAATCTATTAAATAGAAGAAGTCAGTCAGAACACAAACAATGCGCAGACGGGGAATGCAGCAAGAGAATGAGACTCAGAAGAGTGCAATGTTCAGATACATTTGAAAGGTTTTGCAATTTGGGGAAATTGCCAGAAACCAAACCAGAAAAAAAAAATCAATCATGTTGTCGATTGAATCAGAGAACTTTTTTTTAGCTGCTGTTCTCGGGAGATGTGTGCGTGTGTGCGTGCGTGCGTGCGTGCGTGGTTTCAGAGTCTCTCGTGGCCCAGTCCAGTCAATCCACGCTCACTGTGTGTGCGCTGATGTTTGGCGCGTTACCGTCTCCACGCAATAGTTTGGCTTTTCAGAGGGAGTGAAGCCTGGAAGGCACACACACCGGTACGAACCCACTGTGTTGATGCATCTTGCGTTTTTGCACAGTGACATGCGCTCGTTGAGTTCCGAACACTCGTTCACATCTGGGGAGGAGGAGGGGGGGGGAGCAAGCGAAGAGAGACGCTTCAGTCATAACTTACATATATGAACGTCATTTGACATTTTGCTGGAATGACGCTGTTCAGTGTGTTTGTGTTTGTGTTGAACTGCTTTCTCACCAACGCAGGCCATGCGGGGCGGGTCCAGCGTGTAACCGTCGAAGCACTCACAGGTGTAACCCTCTTGGACTCGGACGCATCGGCCGTTTTCGCAGCCGTTCAGTATCCCGCACTCCTCCGCTCGCAAGCCCTCAAACGCCTTGAATGGATCTGACACATATATGATGACAACGTTTTTTTTTATTAACTCATTAACTGCCATTGACGGCTATAGACGTCAAATGTTCATTTGCACTATTGCTATTAGTTTCACATTTTTTCCACTTTTGTTAGCAAGAGTATGAAAACCTAGATTTTTTTTTTCATTTAGAACAGATAGAACATTTTTGATTAATTGTGAGTTAACTATTGAAGTCATGCGATTAATTATAATTAAAATAATTTAATCATCTGACGCCCCTCATTTGTTTACAATATTTATTTCCTTTTCCTTTTTTTAATTATGGGCATCAAGCGATTACATTTTTTTAAAATTGTAATTAATCAAATCACTTCACTAGTTAACTCAAGAGTAATCACAAATTTTATATCTGTTCTAAATGTACAATAAAAAAAAATCTAGGTTTTCATACTCTTGTTAACAAAAGTGGAAGAAAAATAGTGAAACTAATCGAAATAGTTTGTTGGTATGAGTCAAAGAATAATTTGAAAATTGCATTCTACCACATTACGTTTTTTAAAAATCAGAATAAAAGAATATTTGTGTTTCAAAATCTGAATATTGCCAATATTCTGATTTTAAAAGGGTTATTGCCTGCAACTAAACGAGCTCATTCACACTCACAGTCACACTGTTTGGAATATTTTGAATCTTCAATGAGCTTAACATGCATGTGTGGAATGTGGGCAGAACCGGAGAAAAAAAAAAGCAAAAATGTTCTCTGCTGTGATTTGAATATATCAGTCTGCTGCACAGAGTAGAATTCAGATGTTCAAGAAAAACACAAACTGTCGAGTCAGCACAGTACACAACGCCCGTGTGGAGTTTTTAAATGAAAACAATAACAGAAATTGCATTTTAGGTTTATATACGAAAGTGATTATAGCGAAAATGTTGTCCATTATTGTCTTTGTCAATTTCATAATGAGTTTTCAGGCTTGATTTTAAATGTACAAGATTTATTTTAATATTACTGTATGGCTATACAAAAATTGTTGCTTACTTTATTACAAAATACTTTATTTTTCTTTTCTTTTTTCTTTTTCTTTTTCTAAATCGAAAACTAAAGCTAACACTAAAACTAATAAAAACTAAAAACTGATCAAAATTGACGAACCGACTCTAAAAACTCACTAAAACAACAGAATTTGAAAAGCAAAACTCAAAATGAAAAAAAATGAAAAGTATCATGAAAAATTAGGGTGAGAAGTAGACTGCAGTATAGCCTGCACGGATCTTCAGTCTGTTAAAGGACAATTATGCGTAGGATATTGTCTGGGAATACAGCCAGTGCCACTTGAAAGAATGTGCACGACGGCACTGCACTACCAATGACTACTGATTATTTGTGACGGCTGGCTAATGATATTCGACCGCGACTGATTGAGACTCAGTTACGACAGATTTGGTCAGATCTTAATGGCTGATAAGGAACGTCAGAAAAACTGCAACATCACTTACACAAGATGGCAGCAAAGCACTCGACAACTTTTGGTCACGTTTGTGGCCAGAGGGAAAAAGCTGCATGCTTACTCTGTCCCCTTTTGAACAGTCATCAAGTGCTCAGCGGAAGCACTCAGATAAAACTATAAAGAAGACACACGTAAGATGGCCGAGTGTGTGCAACGGGTACATTTGATTGTGATTACAGAAATCACACTGTGTCCTTACAACAAGGTGGAGAGTTGATTTTTTTTTTCAACGGAATATTGTTTACATTCACGATTGAGAAGAAATGAAATACTATGTATAAGATATCCCCAAAAAGTCACTGCAATTACTTTTAATGCATTAAGTAATGGGCTAGGAAATGCATTATGTCAATGGGATGGCCCCACAAAGATAGTACAGCAAATTTGTGTGTGTGTGTGTGTGAGTGAATGAGACGGGCGTGGGGGGGTTTAAAACTAACTGAAAAGGTTTCCTGACTCAGTTACTCTTCAATTACACTTGTAACAAACGTGACAATGTTCAAAGAATTATCTATCCATCCATCCATCGCAGCATGGTTAACAAGTGGCTACTATGTCTTATGTTTTAAAATTGAATTTTGGAAATTCCGGCTTCTTCTTGCATTCCATAAATCATATTGATATTTAATTTATTATTATTATTATTTTTCCCTTTTTTTTTTGAGTGTCCAGTAAAGCGCTATATAAATCGGATGCATTATTATTATGAATCAAGTTCTATTATAATGGTACTTGGATTACATTTTTAAAGTAACCCTCCCAACCCGGATTACAATTAATGAGTAAAAAGATTTCTTTATGATTTTCTTCTTGTGCAAAACAAAATGAAACGACTTACATTCCTCATTGTCATAAAATGGCAAAGCAGGATGCTCCTCAGGTGATGGTGAATAATCTGGGCTGACTTCATATTCATGGCTTGGACCAGCGACAAGGGCATCGCGGCCATAAGGATGCCTCCCGGCAAGGTTGCACATGGACGCATAATCACCTAGAAAGCAAAAAAAAAAAGAAAAAGACAGAAATAACAGTCTGCTACCTCAGAGCTTCCAAATATGGGCACGCTGTCACGGGTACCTTTTAGACTGAGCAAAAGCTGGATGCTCGTTCGAAAGTGGATTATATTTGTCAACCAAGCAAAATTGAATTTGGAATCGTGACTGCCACCTGTGGCCGAAAAATGAAACCACACACCCACATTCGAACCCGAATCCAGTCTGAAAACTATTGCAGATGACTGCTGGTACAAGATCCAGGATGCCCAAAAAGGTATTTTGTAATATAATAAATCACAGATCATGGGGCAGATAAAACCTGGGTTAAATTTGGACCTGCGCCACATAGCTGTAAAAATGTACTGTTTATGACATTGTATACCGTACCTGTGTTTTTGGGCGGGCATAAGGCACAGTCCATCCCCCAGGCCTCTCCAAAGAGACAGCAGCACTCTGTGAATGTTGTCTTCCTGTCGTGACCCAGCGGCAGAGTGCATGTCACGGATTCTGTCACCTTCTGCCAGCAGATACCCTGGAAGTCTGTCTGGCCCACCTCATGTTGGTCTGGGGGCAGGGACAAACACACATGTGTAGGGGAGACCGGGGCTAGATGTATCACTTTTTTTACTTTTCTATAATTTTTGGAATCAATCATCATATATAAATAAAATGTATACCAGATAAAAGACCAAAGTCGTAGGTATATATTTTTTGTATTCATGTCATTGTCATACTTCGTGTCAGTGCAGAATTATAAGGCATCAAATAGAGGGAGTGAACGTGTGACATATTTCCCCACCCGTGGGCAAGTTGTCACACTATATGGGGTAAGATGTCACATTGGATTTTGCAACTGATAAAACAAGGACAAAATTATCCTTTGTCTCCTTTTTTTTGTTTTGTTTGTTTTTACAGCCAGAGATATTGTTTATCATTGATCTTGAAAATTTACCATAGTCGTTGAGCAAACTTTAACCTACAATTTTATGAAATAGTTTCTTAGGAACTTCTGGCATGTAGGTCATAGCTCTCAGCCTCAAAGGCCTGTTTTGCTTCCCTTAAACTTGAAATTTGAGATTAAATTGAATTTTAAAAAACAACATTTTGGTTAATGGATGGATGGTTCATCATGAATCTTAAATCAGTCCTGACATGTGGGCATACTGTAGTTCCAACAACTGGAAAATTCATTTTTAAACAATGAAACAAATCCCGGCTAACTAATTTCCTCACTCTCCAGATTCATCATCTGAAGAACAATTCTGGCATACGTAAACAGAGTTGTCACAGGTGCATTTTTCACTGGCCCATACTTTGCATATGTGACAACAAACCCCCAAATGACTGAGACAAGTTGCCCCAAACTACTTATGTTGGCTAATACTTGCTCTAGTTTAAAGTTAGCTTAAAACAGAGCAGAGACTGACGCATGACATGATGCCTGAATCTCTCCTCTAACGAGTCCACATGATTTGCTGCTAGAATTTGTCTATGTACGACGCCTGTTTCAAAGTATATGAAGGTGAAAATTTTTACTTTGGGTTGCGCAAAACAGATAACTGCCACTCATCTCAGCTCACAATGTGCTATCCTCTTCTCAGACAGTACACAACCCCTGACCATTTATACAAAGAAAAATAGTATTACACTTTTTCGTTGCGCCCTCTGGTGGAGAAGGAATTTGCAATGTGACAACTTACCCATGACCAGCCCCGGTCTCCCTTTTTCTTCTGAACATAGATCCAAAATATGTGCACAAAAGCATTTGATAATTATTGTTGTAATATTTTTTTTTGTCTCACCTGCTATGTCAGGAACAAAGATGCAGCTGTTACTGTTGGGATCCAGCACCATAGGATGATTACAGAAACAAACATATGAGCCTTCGGTGTTCAAACACTGTGCTCCAAAACACACGGACTCATCAAGGCATTCATTTATGTCTACCAGAAAAGAATCAAGAGACAAAACAAAACTTGCATTATTTTGTGAAACAACTTCACACACAAGTTTTATTTTTTTTTTTGGGGGGGGGGTGAAATCATGACATGACTGAAGTTATGTATGGTCTAATGTAATATTATCCTCGAGAAATCCAGATGATCAGTTTATTCACTACCAATTATCAATCAATCATTATCATTTAAAAAAAAAAGATATGTTTATATGTTAAGTTGTTGTAATGTCTGTTTACAAAAAAGAAAATACAAATAAAATATTGAATAAAAAACAAACAATCAATCAATCTATCCATCGCTTATCCATTGAGCTGCAGTTTAACCAGCTGAGTCAAACATTTGAGATTTGAACCCCGAACCTTTGACTGTACCACAGCTGTAAAATCTCACAGAGTGTATTGGACGAAAAGGGTTTATTGCACACCTCTGCACTCCAGTTTGGTGGGGTCGTAGTCCTGTCCCGTCTTGCAGTAGCACTCGTAACCGCCCACAGTGTCCTGACAGAAGCCTCCTTTACACACCTCCTGGCCAAACAGTGTGCACTCATCTGCATCTGGAAAAAGCACCTCAATTATTACAATATGCAACTTGCTTGATATGGGTTTTGCTAAGTGTTCAAATGAAAGAATTGTCATGGTAGCAATCATTTTGAAATCCATGTGGCGATTTGGTCAAAGATTCGTTTTCTTAACTTACTTTTGTATCTCTCGGCCGTCGGGACTTCATAAAGCAAATCTCCACTTGGGATAAATCCTTTTCCAGATGGACACATCTGGTTGAACTGGTCTGAAATGAGGCAGACATTTGGAGATTAATTCTACAACGCAAAAAATAAAATAAAAATCCCTTGCTTGAAAACATGCGTGGAAATTCGGTGCTCAATATAAGATGTGGAGGGAGGGCAGATGTATCGACATTAGCACAAAAAAAAAGAGAGAAAGATGTGACGACTTAACTCATTCACTGCCATTGACGGCTATAAACGTCAAAAATTCATTTGAACTATTTCTATTAGTTTAACATTTGTTCCCCACTTTTTTCTTAACAAGAGTATGAAAACCTAGATTTTTTTTATTGTACATTTAGAACAGATATGAAATTTGTGATTAATCGCGAGTTAACTTTCACAGTGAAATCATGCGATTAATTACAATAAAAAAATGTAATCGCCTCTTGCCCCTTATTTTTAACAATCTTTTTTTTTTTTTATGAATTTATGGCAGTAAATGAGTTAATAATTATCCTTCAATGTGCATCTTCTATGACCCTCGCAGTTCAACACATTTTATTTTGTTTAATATCATTTAAAAATAAGACTATTTTCACCTGATATATTGCATTATCATTTCTAGTCGAGAATACTTACCCGTGCCATTGACAGGACAAGGATAAACCTCACAGTTGTCACCCCAACCGGCTCCCAGTGTGCAGCAGCACTCTTGTAGGGTGACATGGCTGGTTAGAACATTCTCGCACAAGTTCTCATCGCTTAGGTGGAAATAGCACTCTTTATGTTCTGCTGATGACACTGAAAGGCAAAGAGTAGAAACCACGGAAGAGGTTTGCACCAGGAAGTCATGCAACTTTATCATTAAGCCAAGAACACCAAACGTATCACATTAAATACAAGACATTTTGAGCCCTCTATTTCATAAGTATATATTTTTCCCCCCCATTAAAACCCTGACGTATATAATCTGACACATGCATTGCACGGATAATCCATTAGAGGGCAGCATCACCCAGCTGAAGGCTTTTCCAGCGATTTTGCCAGATCGCCCCAATTGAGAAAGGAAAGACACCTATACTTTTTAATAATAGTGGGAAATATTATTTCTGATTTTTTGGAAATACTAATATGTTTGATATGTCTGTTTATTATATTTGTCACAGTTATAAATGTAAAGCATTGTGACCGGATGTATCAAATATGACACAAATCAAAGGTCATATGTTGAAGTTGATTTTCAAAAAAATGTTGGGGTTTGTTTGTTGAAAAAGACCAATAAATGCATTTTCAATACAACTCCATTTAAATACTTTCTTGGCATTGGGAGGATAGATTAGAAATGATGATCATTCACATTCCAAACATTTCCAGGTCCATCGTTATTTACAAGATGAAAATCATTCACCTGTGGGAACGGGCTCACACCTGGCGACCATGACATTATACTCTTGGCCGCTGGGACACATGCAGAGGAAGGAACCATCAATGTTCACGCACTGAGCTTCTCCACAGACACTACTCAGCAGTTCACACTCGTTAACATCTAGAGAGGAGAAAAAGTACAACAAATAATTTAAAAAAAGTCAATAAATGCTCACGTTTCTTTGCTTTTGCTGTCTTTGTCATTCAAACACAACTGTAACATGGAAAATCCATATTAGCCATATCATGTATAATATGTAAGAAACAACAAAAATGAAACAGAAACAGAAATGTCACTTCAAGGTTAAATTCAATTTTGAATTCAGAATTTTTTCCTTTTTGTATCATATGCATGCATGAAACCACACAAGAACCACAGGTTCAAGACAACGTGAAAAGTCAAGAGGGCAAATGGGTGGAGCAACGTTGCTGAGTGTGAACATTCCAGCAACTAGTGTTCATAACAAATTGATCTTGAAATAAATTGAAATCATTATTTACACACATAGCTCAATGGTGTGAACTTGTCACTTCCTAATAGTGTCCCTTTTGTCAACACGACCTTGACGATAAGTCTGACAAAACTGGCACGTTGTTGATGAGTGCACTGTTGATTATTCCTCCCTCCCATAATAGTAATATACGGTGACTTGCATAAATATTCACGACCTTCACTTAATTCCAAAATGGATTCAATAGAGTTCCACCCTCAACATTATTACACAACACCCCATAATGATAAAGTGAAAAACAGTTTGCTAGATACAAATACTTTATGGGCATAAATATTTATACCCTTTAATCAATGCTTGGGTGACTTTATAGCCACTCTCCAAAAGGTAACAAATTAATTGAAATTAACTTGTGTACAGTACTCCAATCAAGTTGTATAAACGTCAAGGATGATGAAAATGACAACAGGATGCCTTCATGTTAATTGAGTTTTTTTTTTTTTGGTTCGTTTATTTACCATAGCTAAGCTTTCGTAGTGTAGTACGATGGCGTATTAGGGCCACCTATATAATATATATTTTTTAGAGGGTGGGAGCAGTATTCAGAGAAAAAAACTTGCAAATTGGCCACTTTATAAAAACTCAGAAACTCAGAAGTCTAATCATGTGAGGATTTGTTGGTGGTTAATGGGACACTGTTTATAAAATGAAAAAGCAGGATGGAGACGGATTCATTCTTAATTTAAACTTTACTCATCATCCACGGTAGCGAGAGTGACAAATTCCTGATCCCCTATCAGCCAATTAACACTAACCAATCAGAAGCTAGCATACTTTAGGTAAATGAAAGTGAATGGCAGCACATTCGACACATCAATTTAGCTACTTATACAAAAAAAATACCAAAATGTATGAATGTGCAAATAATAGTTCTGGAAACAAAAATGTACAAGTAAATGTACATTTTAACAAATTAACTTAAATGCTTCATCCTCAGTGTGTGGACCTTCGCAAAGTGAGGCGTCTTTGACGCTGGTCGTAACCAACGCTTAAAAAAGCGAATGCTTAACATCATATGATTAATCTCTGGTAAAGCAATTACTAGCAACTTATTTGAAAACCTGACCGAAAAGTATTGGCACAAACATCCGAGTAGTATGCTACGTGTATTTCTTGTAAGTTTCTGATTATCCCCCCCCCCCCACCCCCACCCCGCAAATCTGCCACTTTATAAAATTGTATATTTACCACTCTAAAAAGTCCCAAATTTATTAGTTTTTCTCTCGCAAATTTGCCACTTTATAAAGTGGCAAATTTGCGAGTTTTGCCCCCACACTCTAAAAAATATACTCATACGTGGCCCTAATACGCCGTCGTAGTGTAGACATTATTTCGATCGTAGTTTTCACTGCTGCTGTCAATCACAGCCAGCTGTGTGCAAAAAGAGGAATGCGCCAACTAGCATTAATCATCATCAACAGACACGGCGAGCGGGACCACCAGACGTTCGTATTTTGTCCTTTTGAAACACATTTGAGTTTGCCTACTATTTTTGTTATCTCTGGTTTTCTGTGTACTTAACAAACGGACATATATGCGAGGCTTGCGCCCGTTTCCAGAAAATAATACTTGAAATTCATGGAGCGTTACTAAGGTGGTCGACCTTGATTCGGACCGCCGCGGTTACTCTTCCTGCGTTTTCTTGACAGATTTGTCCTCATGACAGCAGGCCATGGAACCTCTAATTAAATTGCATGTTTAGATTGAATGTAGGATATTTGAGAAGGAAATGTTGATGGATATTTTACAGGGTGCAAAGGGGTAGTAAACCACAAGAAGACCATGAGAGACTGAAGCAAGATTAAGTGGACAATGAAGGGAGGTAAAATCATGGAAACCAGAAGTGTCAAGGAGAAGAGAGATAGACAGAAAGGAAGGAAGGCAGCTAGACGAGAAGCATTCTAAATGGTTAGCGGTTACACCGCCGCTGCACGATTGTGTGCTTGTTTGTAAGTGAGTCCATCTGTTCCAGCCGCAGCGCAGTGAAGGCTTGGCAGGCACCGAGGCAGCTGGCTGGACCGAATTTAGGTGCAAGCGAGCCGGACTGCCAGATGACAGATGGGAAGTTTGTGTGTTTAAAACACACACTGCGTGGAATTAGAGCATTGTGGTGATTACGGCGAAGTCAATTGCCACTGGGATAGCAAGTAAGTGGGAAGGTTCATCGCGCCGAAGAGTAAATGAGCTTGGGAAAAAGCTGCAGCATCCATAACCTGGTAGTCCAATGTACAATTTGTAAGCAGTCTGAATGAGAAGCCCTGGATGTTCCGTGTACTAAATCAACAGGAAGGACGCATATTACACAAAAAGTTTGCTGATGTGTGAGGAAAATGATAACCTCAACCCAGACCGAATAAAGTTTTTTTTTACTGAAAGGTCACTGTAACCAGATCTAGAGATTGTACGGACGAGTCAACTCATTGATTTTAGTACTCTTCAATGACATTTAGAGCGCGACGTCGACGAGTTGCCAACCAAACATTTTTGGTTTGGAGGAGGCCGAGCTGCTTGCGGCAACGCGTTGCCGAGTGTGCTGGATGAAATTAGTCCGTCACCTTCATTTTGAGCGTCCGTCATTCGGCAATCGTCAACAGTCGGGACACCCTTCCGTCATCGTCAGTCCGTCAGTATTGCAAGCCGAACCGTCAACCCGTCGATTGTGCCGCAAAATGAGCGTCTGTCAATGTTTGTGTCATTCGAAGTGGGCATTGGTCAATGTTCCATCGACCATCAGTCGTCAATCCGTCACCAAAATGGGCCGTCCGTCATCGACGGGTTGCCGATTACATTGACGGACGTCCGTCAATGCTTAGTTATTCAATTTTTCGAAGTTTCCCGTCAATTGTCAACAAAATGGCCGTCCGTCATTGACGGATTGACGGACCTTGCGTCAATATTGATGGAATGCCCACCTCTGTTTATTCCTTGCTATATCGCGGGGTATTACTCTGGCCTGGCTACTTGTGGATTTCAATCCATCCATCCATTTTCTTAACCGCTTGTCCTCACAAAGGTCGCGGGCGTGCTGGAGCCTATCCCAGCTGGTACACCCCGAACTGGTTGCCAGCCAATCGCAGGGCATGCGGATTTCAAATGAGAACAAATCACAGTTGCTCCATTTTTTGTGATTTCTTATAAGTAAAATGTTTATATCTATTCAAATAAATCTGTGGTCAACTTGTGTGAGAACAAAATTAGAGTAGTTCACTGTATCAGGTTTCTGCGCATCATTTACAAAGGTATGATATCTTAAGGCGAGTAGCCCACCTCCTTCATATACAAGCACTGTAACGGAAGATGCGGCGCTCACCCATACAGCTGTGGCCATCTTGGCTTTCCTGGTAACCCTGGTCGCAGAGGCATCGGAATGAACCCAATCGATTCTCGCAGAAACCATGAGGACTACACAGCGTCTCATTGAGTCCACACTCATCAATATCTGTTGATCAAAAAGAGAACTTGTGTGTTATTGGATGTGCGTATTGTCGACAAACATATTTCTTAACGGTATGTCACTGTCGACTCGTTACACCGATTCGAATTCCTCCCGTGCCGTCGTCAATCGCGTCATTTAGTTCATAACTCCAGAGAATCTGCGTCAACTATAAATGCTTGAATACAATTCACGTCAACCTCTCGTGTATATTCTGATGAATTTTATGCAGCTAAGAGACCAAGAATTGGTTCCGGCTTTAACGGTAGAAGCATGAAAAAAACATGGTTCTGTCAACAAAATGAATTGTCAAAAATAAGTTTGACTTTTTATTGATATTTTTTGTACCATTTAGTGCACAAACATGATCTATAAACCATGCAAAACTTTATTGTTGATGAAAATACACCGCAAGTCTGATAAACATTGTTCCCTCGTTTTCCGCTGGGGTTAGGTTCCCAAAAATTCTCGCAATAAATGAAATCTGCAAAGTGGTTACAGCTTTGTTTTTCATTTATTATAAATATTATAAGGCTCTAAAACCCCTATACACTTTTCTCATCGAGGCATACACATTTCTCTCGTTTAAACATTCTCAATATAAATTTTATAAAATAGGCACATTACTATAAAAAAAATAAAAATAAAGAATGCAAAATTGCAATAATAAAAAATCTGCGAAACAGCGAGTGAACCGCGTTACAACAAGGGAACACTTATTAATTTTTGTTTCAAATATGTCCTCCTTTTTGACGGAAGTGGCCACCCTATCGGTCACCCAGCTCAACGGTTGTAGCTCCGCCTCGGGTGTGACAGCTTCAGGCGGCCACTAGAGGGCTCTAATTTACACGAATGAAAGGGGGGGGGGGGGAGTACAATTAATGATGAGAATAATAAACCACCTACATTCGATTAAACAGTGGACCCCATTTTGTGGTTTCATCGAAGTAGACACAATCGCAGAGCAAATAAGAGCAAGTTTACTTGCGTAAGACTGAAAGCAGGGAAATGTACCGCTGCGTCTAGACAGTCAGCTCAAAGGCTTTGATTGTTTACCACTCGAAGAATTTCCTTTTGTTACACAAAAATACTGGTTTTACTTTACAGCGCCGGCAAAGCGGCTAAAGCTTCTTAAGAAAATGTGAGCTGAAGAAGAAAAAAAAACCCAGGTCATTTTCCTTGTCTTAAAAGTATAAAAGCAGATAAACATTGCAGACATGATGAGAATTGAAAGCAAAGTAATAAGCACATAGGATGAGCACAGATTCTGGTTTCCATGCTGTGGTTATGTCTGGCTTTTTAACAACTATGAACAGGAATGAAGAGTTCAATTAAATCAATCTTATAATCTTTAAAAGATGTGGAATGGTTTTGGGTTCCCATAGCGCTTCTTTCTCACTGAGGTTTATTGAATCGCTGACTCAAAAATAATTGTCAGACATTTCCTTCATGTGAAGAGAGAAAGAAAAAAAAAACATCCTGAAAAAACATGAATTAGAATCAGCCAATTGACAACTGCCATAAACAGCTTTACTGCTTAGCCAAACCGTGGTCTGTTTTCACATCTCACCATCGCAGGAGGGCGTATCAAGGCTAGCGGTGAATCCGCTCCCGCACTCGCACCGGTAGGATCCGTCTGTGTTCAGACATTCGCCATGGGGCGAGCAGAGTTCTGGCTCGTCTACACACTCATCGACATCTGTAAAGACAAGAAAGACGACTCCTATTGAGAGGGCGTGCGTTGTGTGTCTATGTTAGTTCTTCATAGACGTCAGAATGTGTCCACACCTGCTAACAGCCCACTGTCATGCTTCAGTGACCCTTGACTACAGACACAGTGAGAGATTCCTTCACATTGCTAACCTCTGCAGCTGGTGCCGTCGATCGGTCGGTACCCTCGGGGACAGGTACACGTGTAGGAGCCCATGTTGTTAACACACTCCCCTATGGACTTGCAAGGCTCGTCTTCTTCTAAACACTCATCCACATCTGCAGCAACACACAAATCAGTGACAGGTTCACTTTTTTGACCAGATACAAAAATGACTTTGGCGAAAAAGTATTCATCTACACAACCACTGCAAAAACGGAAATCTTAAGTGAGATATCATTTCTTGAATTTAACCAAAATGTGCTTATTTTGCTCTGACAAGTTATTTTGGCTTAAAATAAGATCATTCTGCTTATTTTAACATACTTATTATACCGAATTATCTTATTTCATCAAACAGTCTTGGCATTGAGTGTTAAACAGCCAGTTTTAAGTACTTTGAGGCTTAAAACAAACATTTCACTTGTAATTAATCTAAAAAAATACTATTTTCAAGGCCTAATATAATTTTCTTATTTTTCAAAAATATTACAGGTACATTTAAGTACAATTTTCTTGTTCTGTTGGCAGCAAGATAATTTTGCTTATTTGGAGTATAAATTTTCTTATTTTAATATTTTTTTCTTAAATTTTCTACTGCATTATAATGCCTATAACTAGAATAGATAGATAGATAGATACGCAGTCGTGCCTTGAGATAAGAGTGACCCGCTTTATTTTTCGCTTTGACTTGTGAGCAAAAATTTGTGATACAAACGATTGATGGTGGCACTAAACTGAACTCTCATCTCATTTCATTTTAAAACAATCAGCAGTTTGGCAGATAGTAAACAATTCATAAAAAATAAAAAAAAACAAGTTTATGGTCAAACTAAACATTAAACAAGGATAATTATGGGACTGGAGAAAGAAATTTGCAATATGAGTGTTTCGTGTTACAAGCGTGGTCTCTGAACTAATTGAATTTGTATCTCTATATAGGCAGACTATAAACTAATTAACTCATTCACTGCCATTGACGGCTATAGGCGTCAAAAATTCATTTGAACTATTTCTATTAGTTTAAATTTGTTTTCCACTTTTGTTAACAAGAGTATGAAAACCTAGAAAAAAAGGATTGTACATTTAGAACAGATGTAAAAATTTTGATAAATTGTGAGTTAACTATTGAAGTCATGCTATTAATTTTAATCGCCTGACGCCCCTTATTTTTAATAATCAAAAAATATATATATATTATTTTAAAAAAAAATGTCTAGGTTTTCATACTCTTGTTAACAAAAGTGGGGAAAAAATGTAAAACTAATAGAAATAGTCCAAATGAATTTTTGACGTTTATAGGCGTCAATGGCAGTGAATGAGTTAAACATTTTTCAGGTGGTACACGGAGTCCTCAATTTACTACCTGACATTTCATAGCTGCAAAAATGTGTGAAAAGGTGGCATAAAAATATGACGTGACACTATACATGCTCTGTGTTCCAACTTGGAAACCACCACAGAAACAAAACTCCATAGTATAAACCAAGTCTTAAAAAAAAATAAAAAATAAACGTTGATCATTATATTATTTGCACAAGGACTACTGTACCATCACACTGGTCACCAGATGGAGACACGCTGAAGCCTGGCCCACACTGGCAGATAAAGGAACCATCAGTGTTCATGCAGTGACCCCTGGTACAGACGCGCTGATCCTGGCACTCATCGATATCTGAAAAGTTCAAGAACCATAAACAGGTACAGTACATCAAAAGGATGAACATCAACAACGGATTTGCACATATGTCTAATATTAGATCATTCGTTTGCTGTTGAGATAGGAACAGTTTCATTTTGCGGTTCGCAGTCATGCCAGCGTCAATTACGCAAACAACTGGTTCAATTCGATTCTTGCCAACATTGCACCTTTGCTGAGAATAAATAGGCAGTTACTTTCACCACAATTCCTGCACACTCAATGATGTTCAATTTGGCAGCGACGTGCAAACATCTGTGAGCTGCAGTTCTATAAACGACCCTGTAAGCATGGCATATTTCTTTCCTGTCACCGCCTCCACACAGTGGCTTGGCTTTCCTTGCGCTGTAGAGGAGCCGCAACCTCACAGCACAGCCGCCTTTGTCACGCTTCAGTGGCGACAGCAGAAAAAAAACTTGAAATGAATGCGCTTGTCTTTTCAGGAGGTTGCAATACTCACGGGGGAATAAGATGAAGCACACAAACATTCAGTACAAATATACCGGCAGCATTGGACCTACCTAAGCACTGGCCTTCTTGTGCCAAGAACCCAGAAGGGCATGAGCCGCAGTTGTAACCGCCAGGGATGTTAATGCAAATGCCAGATGGACACGGGGTCCTGTTTGCACATTCATTGATGTCTGCAAAAAAAGTGAATACAATTTAGAATTAACAGAAAGTATCACCACATAGGGACAACACAGTATACTATATTATAAATCAGCGATTCTCAAAGTGTGGTACTAGAACCATTTTATTTTTTTTGCGACACAATATAGTGTAAATGCACATCCACGACAGTAGGTGGCAGTGGCGCCCTTTTGTTCCTCTGCAGAGATGCACTTACAACAATTTTATAGACATTTATGTATTTGTTATTCATTTATTTAGCTTGTAAAAAAATATATATTCATATTGTGCATAATGTTAAAGTGACTTGCAATAATATTATTTTCTTGAACACTTACATGTACTTCCCCAATGCATTTTAAAGTGGAAATCAATCCTAAACATTTCTTGACAATAATATTTTGTGACTTCACTAGTCTAAACATGACATTCTGATTAATATTGCATTTGTAGAATTATGAGTCATTGAAGCAAAATCCAGCCGTTTTTATCCATCTCAGAGGGAGCGACCAATTTGCCACTTGCTGTCGACTGAAGGTGACATCAATTTTGCTAATTTCTCAGGTAACAACCAATCACAGCGCAGCGTCAGTAAACAGGTGAGCTGTGATTGGTCGGTGGATGAAAATGGCAGATTTTTTGCTGCTTAACTCATATTTCACTAACACAATATTAACCAGAATACTATATTTAGACTAGCGGGCTGCATAGAACA
Organism: Leptonotus elevatus; assembly: GCF_054856555.1. Taxonomy (NCBI): domain Eukaryota; kingdom Metazoa; phylum Chordata; class Actinopteri; order Syngnathiformes; family Syngnathidae; genus Leptonotus; species Leptonotus elevatus. The sequence continues at coordinate 8,239,834 of NC_141251.1, read as the reverse complement.
TATTATTGTCCCCAAAAATATTTTGGGTTGCTTCTCCTTTAATATTGGTCATTACCCTTATGGTGATATTTGGAACGCTTCGTATTTTTTTTAGGTGGCATTTGATGCAAAATGTTAAGAACGGCTGCTACAAATGACTAGAATGATCTCTAATTAACGAGCGTTTTGGTTTCCACAACTGTTATGTCTTCGCTACACTACCCCCAAAATAATCTCTTGGAGAATAAACAATGCTTCCAAAATGTTTTTCATTATAAGGCTTTCATTATTTGGGTGGAAAACAACAGATAATATGGTAGAAAAACGAGCTAGTCAGAGTAAGCCAAACCAGTAAAGTACCATCTTGACATCCAATATAGCAAAGATTTAAGAAGCCGCTACACTGTGATTTAGTCTTTCTGCTCGGATAAAAAAAAAAAAGTGCTATAAATCATTGGATGGTTTGCATCTGTTTATACCATAAAATGTATAAACCAAAACATACCCTCAAAAAGTTATAACGGTATCCTTTTCTCACCACTACGGAAGAGGGGAGGTTTGGTTGAGTTTTGGGGTGATGACCATCAGCTAGTTTTGCTCTTAGAGCTCCAATTCAGTTTCCTTTTTGCGGTTGGGGAATTCTGTGTTGAATTGGCAAGAAACCGCATAATGACTGACGACCTCATATTTATATCAGAGTAAGCGCGAGGAAGCAGGCAGCACGGAGGTGCAGATTTTAGTAACGGTGTGGCCAGCGTGCTTCCGTCCAAGTTTCCACCTACTTTTAATGATCTTGATACGGTCTTGATAGTCTGTGGAGTTTCTGTGTGACACAGTGCCTCAACAAATGGAATGCCAAAGACTTTTTTTTGTAAAAAAAAACTAACAACAACTTCTCAATTGGCTTTGTCCTGTCTTTCAATTGTATGTGTAACCTTTTTATTCTTTTATTCCACAAATCAAAGGCTTAATCTATAAAACGAGTTTTCCAAATGAATGAAATGAAGTGAAAGTACAGAAAATGAAGCCTTTATAAATGTTGGCTTATTTTACGTTTTTAGCATTTCAAAAAAAATCCCTGAATACTCAAATACTAATGTCTCCAAAACTTTGCTCCCAAAGACGTATAAATGCGTTCTATTTGAAAATTTTGAAGTGTCCCAAGGACGTATTTATACGTTTTCAGGTGGCAGCAGAGTATAAGAGATCAACCAGTGCCATGTTGCAAAAAGCTCTTTCCCCCCACTGTTTTTAACAGATTTGTAAATAATGATGAAACTTAATTATATTCTAACGTTAATTGCTGCAAAACCGAAACAGATAGAAATATATACTTTTTCCTAATGTAAGAAGAAACTTAGTTTGAATTGATTTTTTCAATTTTAAGGGAAGTGGTGTGTTCCCATCACGATTACACCAAAGTTATGCGACAAAAGCTTGTAGCAGGAGACAAGTGATGCTTATTAAACGCAAACTCTTAACTCATCCACTCCCAGCCATTTTCACTGAAGCAACCCCCTTCGCTCCATAGAATATTGTGTTCTATTGCTATGAAAACATGGAACCACTACCAAAAGAAAGATCAGTCTCTTCTTTCATCACGAAAAAAACTATATTTTCTGCTTCTGTTTTGCAGCAATTAGCATAAGAATATAGCTAAGTTTCATCATTATTCACAAATCTGTTTAAAACAGTGGGGGAAAGAGTTTTTTGCAACATGGCCCTGGTTGATCACTTACTCTGCTGCCACCTGCTGGCCGTTTTTGTAATAACTACGATTGCTTCAAATATTCTCTTCAGTTAAAAGGCTGCATCAAAGCCTTCTGAATGTTCTAGCATAAAAACGTATAAATACGTCTTTGGGAGCATGGTAATATTTAAAATGGAAAGTATTTATACGTTTTTGGGAGAAAATGAGTTAACCCCTTAGTACATATGTAATTGTAAATATGATTCAGTGTTCTGGTTTGTGTTACATGTTGTGTGCGTTAGGAACAGATTCCTGCCCCGCTAAATGTTTTCAACCAAGACACGTACATACAGAAAGCATGAAAGTGCACATACTGACCCACACAAGCAGTTCCCTCCTCATCAACAAAGAATCCTTGTGGACACACACACAGGAAACTACCCTTAGTGTTTTGGCACAGACCGCCAGAGCACAAAGATGGCGTCTCCAAGCATTCATCTGAATCTGAACAAAGAAAAGAGCACAAATTCTGTTTAGAAACACAGCGAGATCGTCAATGACGCTAACGATTGCAACAAAGTTGCTAATGCTAATGTAGCAAAACAGAGAGGACTACCGTGTAAAATCAGTATAATGTATGATAGGTGAAAAGAAACAAACTTGATATTATCCTAGAGGATTCGGACCGGCCACTTTATCGATAGTGAGTGGAATCTCAACTCATTTTGCTTAATTATAGATATACTGTAATTAATTAATCTCTTAATTTTTTTTATATTTTCAACCCTTTTCTTCATCAGAGCATTTGCGCATCTTGCAGTCGGTTGATTGTAGGTTCTCTTTTTTTTTTTTGTCCAATAAGATTTCAGCTTCCACGTGTTGCCTTCAGACTCTGAATGGAAAATGTCTTCATACAATTGAAATAACACGATAGACTTAAAAAAAAAAGAATAAAAAAAAAAAGAATCGGAACCAATCAGATTACAAGTTGAATACACAGAATGTAAACAAAGCCCGCTGGAATGTCTTGGGGGACACAACAGCATTTTTTCCCCCCGGCCTCTGACGGCGGACTTAAAAAACAAAAAAGACATTGTGAGAATTACTCAGACAACACTTGTAGCTGTCTTGCTTGTCCATTGTTGTGGAGCCAGCCGGATGAGAAGATGATGTCATGGACGATAAACAGTTTTGCAGTGATTATTGCCACGACTCCGATTGGCCTCTCGTTCCGAGACGGACACTCCTGGCGAGCACTTAGCCTCGCAGTTAGCATCCAAAAGTTGTCGTTCGCGGCCAAAATAAACCACTTTGTAAACCGTTTGTTTGGTTTCGTCACCAAGCAATGTGGGTACTGTTCCATTCTCAGCATTTTAAGCAGACAGGATTTCCGCTGATTTAAGTTTTTGGTGCTTCTGGGGAAACTTTCTACCGATCCAAATACTAATTTGCGGCGTGGGGAGGGGGATTTAGGAGATCTGATTGAACCCCCCCCCCCTCCCACACACACACACACACACACACACTGATGACCTTTCTTAGACTAGAAAATGATAGCAAATAAAATAACATGATCTTAAAACTTGATGGCCTTAGCATTTTACACTCACCTACACAAGAGGTCAGTGCATCATTCAAGCGGTATCCCTCATCACAATGGCAGGTGTAGCCTTCACCTGTGTTGTAACAAAGCCCTTGACCACAAATATAAGGGTTGATATGGCACTCGTCCACCTCTGTTTCAGAAGGAAAAGCAAACTCATTACAGCAAAATCCCATCAATCATGTTCTTAGCTAAGTGATAATCATGCCTTCCCGTATCTACAATTCTGAGGAGGTAACATCGACAACACAAGTAAACACAAAATGGAGTTGTCAAATGAAGGGTTGTATTATTGAGGAGGGGGGGGGGGGGGGGTGAATCCTAAACTACACGGCCTTGTGTGAAAAAGTTGACAATAAAGGGTTTGCACGTTATTTTATTCTTAATGCTCTGGACTGAGCCCAAATATAAACCGTAGGACAAAGTTGCATAAGAAAAGACAAGGAATGAACCATACCTGCTGACTGAGTTGGTGCAATGTCTTGGCCTGCGTTAGAAGGGAAAACCTCCACTGGCACAGGCGGGGAGCTCTCCTCGACAACCTCTATCAAATTTAGAAGACACTAATTAATACTTTCAGTATATTCATTAATAACATGACTGTGATGTGCTTTGGTCAAAGATTTGAGGATTTAGGTACACTTTTCACCCTCTTTTTACACCGTACGGTGCCAAAATGCGTATGGCTTTGCATTATCACGATGATCGGGTGCAGAGCTAAACAGAGTTTTTGTACTCGCGCCTCAAGTCAACAAGAAGGGACGTGCAAAGGCCACCTGAGCCTTCATAAAGACAGTAAAAGCTGAAATTTGTATATTCTCTCTTGGAGGTGGCTCGTCACCAAGCATTAATGTGTGCATGCGCCACATGTGCAAAAATTGGTCATGAAATGATATCTAATATTTTTGTGCTAATACTACACACACACACACACAAAATAATTTCCATGTTTTTACACACAAAATATTAAGGATCAAAACTGCCACAATTAAAAATTAATAAATGACTAAATAATAAATAAACAAATAAATGTAAAGTGAAAATAAAAACAGATTTAAAATATCATTCCAAAAATAAAATACAAAAAATAAATATAAATGGAAATAAAAACAACAAAATATATATACCATGAATAAATAAAGGGTAAAAAAAAATAAAAAAAATAATACAAAAAATAAAAAACGAAATAAAAATAAATAAAATTAAATAAATGTTTAAAAAAAAAAATATATATATATATATATATATATATATATATATATATATATATATATATATATATATATATATATATATATATATATATATAATTAAATATCAATCAAATAAAAACGCTCTGCTCTCACATGCTCCACAGACACTCTGTCAGGACGAAATGTTATTCAAATGAATGCAAGCCGGCGAGGCTTAGGACCGCCCCCTCATTTGAATAACATTTCGACCTGACAGAGCGTTTGTAGCATGAAATAAACAAATGCAGCAATGCGTTTTATTGATATAATTTTTTTAAACTATTTATATATATATTTATTTATTTATTTTTATATTCATTTATATTTTTTGAATCTCATTTTTTATTTATTGTATTTATTTATGGTGTATATATATATATATTAGTGCTGTCAAAGTTAAAGTGTTAACTGATTAATTAATCACAAAAAATGATCACATTATTCATGAATTAATGCAGATTAATTGCACTACAAATTTTTATTTTAGCGTCACAGCGGATGATAATTACATGCATTATAAATGTTTGCATATCACATTTAGAATATTTGTTCATCTCAAAATATTGGGGTCATTTTTTTCCCATCTTAAATGATGCAAGTAATTAACTGATTAAAAAATGGATGGATGAGCGTGTGCAGTGGATCCAATATCTATCGATCGATCGATCACTTATCACTTTTATTTCCATTTATATTAATTTTTGGGCATTTTCATTTTTTAATTGGTCCTCCATAACACAAAGGTATGTGAACCTTTGGATTGAAAAACTGATGGCACTTCCTTTGGCAGCAATAACCTCAACCAAGACATTCCCTGTAGTTGTAGATCAGACTTGCCCTAAAGTCTAGAAATGTTTTTGACTATTCTTCTTCACTAAAGTGTTTCAGGTCAACAGTATTGTAGGGACATTTGGAGTGACGCACTTTCTGGAGGTCACGCCACAATCACTAATAAAAATTAAAAAAAAAAAAAAAAAAAAAAATTAGAAAAAAAAGAAAAGAGAAAAAAAAAAAAAAGGATTCTGACTGGGCCACCTGAGACGGAGTATTTTCTTCTGTTGAAGCCATTCAGTTGGGTATTTACTTCCATTATTTGGTTGTTGCCTTTGTTGTTGCAGACGGAAGTCTTGCGTCGCCCTTTCCGGATTAACGTCACATTTTCTTCAATGACAGCAACGTGTCCAGGCCCAGAAGTAGGAAAGCATTGGCGAACCATGATGACTCCTCGAAAATACTTCACAGTTGGGATGTGGTTTTGATGGTGGTGCGGTGTCATTATTCTCTCCACACATACTGTTGTGTATTCCTTCCAAACAACTCAACTTTAGTTTCATCTGTCAGCACAACAGTTTGCCAGTAGCACTGTGGGACATCCAGGAAACTTCACATCTGTAGCAAATTTTGTTGAGACACCAGTGGCTTCTTCTGCGGTATCGATAAAGGAAATTCATTCTTTAATTGTTTAATATTTTACATATCATAGGTTTGTCAAAGAGTTGTGAGCACGTGCCAAAGATTTCTGTAAGTCTTAAGAAGACACGAGGCTTTTTCTTCACATCGCAGATCATCCTGTGCTTTGCTGTTGTGGTTATCCTTCGAGGACAGCCACGGTGTTGAACTTCCTCCATTTCATTCAGTTTTGTGACCCTTTTCTGACTTTATGAATTGAAATGAACAGTTTTTGTAAGTGCACAGTAGGTCTTCTGAGAGCTGTTGTAGGAGGCAAGTTCACATTGGCCAAAGCTTCTTGAGGATAAAAAATTTGAAATTGGTGAGTTATTTATTTTTTATTTTTATTTTTTTAAGTTAGGGCAGCTTCAACCAACGGCATCAATCATGTGGGATTGAACTCTAGTTTGACTCCTCACACTTGGAAGATGTCATTGCGGAACGTGTTCACATTACGTTACAGTTTGTCTAATACAAACCATGACAACATAATTGTTTGTTTGTAATTAGTTTAGGCGGGATTATGTTTGCCTGGTGTCGTGACTTAGATAAAGATTTGTCCTGCGATTGGCTGGCGACCAGTCCATCCAGGGTGTCACCTGCCGTGATGCCCCAAAGTCATTTTAGACAGGCTTCAGCTCAATTGTGTGACCTGTGAGGATTAGCAGTATAGAAAATGTATGTAGTTGTATGTATGGCCATAATATTAGATTAAATGATTAAAATTTAACATTCTAAATTGTACTGTGGAATAACTGCACTGCTTGGTGAAAATGTTGTTTACGGTTTACGGGTGAGAGAGTGAGTCTACGTTCAGAAAAAGAAAAAAGCCGGGTACACAAGATTATTTCTCATTTATAGCTCAGTTAGCCTACCAGATGTTTAAAAAAATAGTTTTTTTTAAGTTATTTGTCTCTTTTTCTTCTCACATTCCAAAGACCACTGTCTTAAATATAAAATCTGTCATGTCTATTTACAGCTGTGCTATTGAAATACTGATTTTAATTACAGAGAAGTAAAGTCCTTTTGTATTCTTGTGATGTTGATGCTTCATAACTTTCAGCCTACCATCAAACAACTTTTTGTGTTGCTTTTATCACACGCAAAAAAAAAAAATGCCAATAAAAAATGTTACGAAAATGCTATATGCTTTGTTTCCGTCTCAAAGTTTTGATGCTAAGGACAGACGGCAGATTCTGTCTCACTTGCAGATCCAAGAATGGCCCACATGGCTAATATGATGACTTTCATTTCACTCGCGCAATATACTTGAAAACTTGAAGGACAATGCCAATGTTTCAAGAGTGGAGTTCTGAGAAAGTATATTGTCAATATTTATCGCTGCATTTTCTGTAAATCACTGCAAAGATAAATGGTTTTTTTTTATGGAAAAGTATCAAATCGAATCAATCAACACCAAAGCAGCTTTATCTATCAACCCCCCTCCCAAAAAACAACAACAACAAAAAAAGTCATCTTGTTCTTTAGATTGGTCCATCATTTCTAAAACTGACTGATCCATGCGGGGACTGACTAATAGTATCGATAAGCAATATGAAATTGACCAAGTTTCGACATACGAGGTTTTGGCCTGCGATATGTCAAGTGTCAAAGTCAGTCACGCTTCCAGGATTGGCACTCTTCTGATCGGCACTCCATCCTTTGTGGCTTACCACCAGGCATTTGTAAAGTGCCCTCAAGACTGGTAGGAAGGTGATATCTGAAGCTCAAGGAATTTTCTCAGGTATTGCAGTCACATCCATATGCGCCACGGCCACACCGTTTGTTTACGGTGTCAAGAGGCGATAACAGGTAAATGGTGTAGTGAAAGAAGTGGAGCCGACTTTAAGAGGATAATAATCCCGCAGCAGGACCGCTGTGGGCTTCGTTGCACAAGGAGGACGACCTACCCCTGTTTGGTGCAACGTGATTGGCATTTGCCAGAAACAAATTGAATTGGCAGATGTGCTATTATCACCCAATTCACTTCAAAGGTAATACTTGATGAGAGCAGATTTAAATTGAGAGCATTTGACAGACTTTGTATAGAACTGAAGCCTTAATTTAGTTCTGGGAAGCGACATTAGAGATGGATCGATATTTTTTTTTATTATTCCAATTTTTTTTTTGTATTTATTTTTTATTCCAATTTTTTTTTAGTATTTTTTTTTTCAGGGCCAATACTTACTGATACCGATTATTTGTACTCAAGGAGGCCGATAACCTATTTTCGGCATTTTTAGCTAATATTCACATTCACAAAAAGGGAACATCTTGGTGTAAAACAAAACAAACTCCAACTCTTAACTGTGTCAAAATATTTTTCAAGCAAATATTTATTGAACTTTTATTTTTTTCAGATTTGCCAAATGTTTAAAAAAAATAAATTATTTTTATTTTTTTAATCTTAGACAATAGACATTTTTGTTTTAAAGCTCTAACAAGAAGTTCAGGGATCTCTCAAGGCCAATAGCATTTCTTAAAAGATTACATGAAAACTTGAACAAGTAAATAACTAGTTTTTCTACAGTAAATAAAGTTTTCCAAAATGTTAAAATATGTGAAATGTGAAACATTAAATTTACACTTTTCACGTTTTGATTGGCCTTTTTTGTTTCAAAGTTAACACAGGTTCAAATTTAAACTACTTATTATCGGCCGTCAGATTTATTTATAAGAAAAAAAAGCCAATGCCAATATTCGTCATAATGCTGAATATCGCCGCCAATAATTGGGAATATCGGCCAGGCATAGGAAGGTGAGCATACAGTCACGTCGAGGTCATAAAAAGACATGGCCCACATGATTAAATTGTTCATTTATTATTATTTCTATATTATTTACTGATTAAAATAACTCAAGGTGCAACTCATCTTACAGTAGAATCAAATCTCACGCGTGCACACATGCAAGGCGAAGAGATGCCAGCATGAAAGTGGCGCGCAAACAGTACCGCACCTAGGAACTTGCTCAAGGGTACCTTGACAGTAGACGAGAAGCAGACTAGCATCTGCAACGAATTGCCATTTTCACATTTTGTCCACATCTGGAACTGAATCATGATCCTCCGGTCTCAAAGCCCCAAGTTCATACAGACAAGCTTCTGCCACCTATAATGACTTGTAATGAGATTTTCCGAGAAGTCGGACCAACAACCTGTCGTCTAATTTTTCATTTTGATTTCGAGTATGGTTCTGCAATCAGTCCTTAATGGGCCAATAATTAGTAAGTAACTCACAATTGCTACATCAATATTTACATTACTCAATTATTTGACTGTCCACTTGTCCAACATGTGAAGGGTAAACAAACAGACACCTGGGTAAGCTGCATTCATCTTGACGGTGGATACACCTGGAGATAGTTGGGGTAGTATGGAATCAACGACTGGCCTATTACTAACCACGGGTACTACCAGCTCCTTCAATGACAAAAACACACACAACAATAATACTGTAGAAAAAGAAGGTCACATGGGAAGATTTCCAAACCGGTAAATTATTTCAGCCTGCATGTGAAGCACATCAAGGTTTTGCCATGCAAGATGCATGCCCGTAAGAATATTAGCGCTCAGCTTGTATAGTAACTGACTGCTACTCAGTTATAGAGCAAGAATGCGCACCGCAGCAGGGAAGCCAGAAGGCAAATTGTCTACACTGGATTGCTTCTTTAAAAAAATAAAAAATAAAAAAAATAATAATAATTAAAAAAAATTAATAATAATTAAAAAATAATAATAATAATTAAAAATAAAAAAAATAAAAAAGGCCAAGCATTCCAATACTGCATTTATTTCACACAGCCCATTAAAGGTCAGTAACTTTGGGTCATATATTGGGCTACACTTATTCAATACCTCAAGTTATGCAACAGTGTCTGACTTCATGCAAATGCGATTTGCCTGCAATACAGCAGCTAAAAAGTTATTTTGCGCATGCCAGCTGTTTCAACGCAACCTACCTGATCTGGGGCAGTGGTTGCTAACAACCGCAAAATACAAAAAAAAGAAGAAAAAAAAAGTTCATTAAATATAATGATGTAAACACAATCCAATCTTGGGTGATGGATTTCTTGTCAGCTGTTTTTGTTATGTTTGTCCAGGATGCCAGGGCAAGTCAATTTCACTCTACCTCAAAAATGTAGCTGTCATTTGTACTCTGCAGAAAAACACTCATGAAAAGTTTGTCCTTAACCTGGAAGCAAACCGCCAAACATGTCCTGAATAATAACTGAAATTGGAAGGAAGGTTTTAAGTTTAGGTCTTTAAAAAAAAAAAAAAAAAAGTAATTTCACTCCTGTTTTCCCTCTAGAATTGTTCGTCAGGGTACGTTCAAGGATGCAAAGATGTTCACCAGACGTTCGCCTACAGTTGTGATGGTCTCCAACAGTTTTTCTTGTTGGAAGGAAATTTGGAGCATACAAGAAATTGTTGGTGAATGTCTGGCGAACGTTTGCGACCGTGAACAAACCCTGACAAGAAATCAACATTAATCGCTATGTTCACAAACGTTCACCCCTCAATGGGATGCGTGCTGATCCTGACTATAACTGTTGAAAAAAAGTTTTCATAAAAGTTTGTCAAATTGTACTTGTCCACGGTGTTCTTCAAGGCTCAGTCTTAGGGCCCATCCATTTTGCATGCTTCTTCCTAGTGATGTCAGCAAACAAGAATGTATCTCATACCACTTGTATGCCGATGACCTCCAGATGTATTTTTCTTTTGATCTTGATAACTGATTACCTGATTGTCGATTACTAAGCTAAAACCATGTTCACCCAATTATTTTGTATTTTGCATTTTTATGCCTCACAATCTCCATTGGTCGGTGAAGTCATACCAACTGTCAAGCACTGATGATTGTGAATGATTTTGAGCCGTTTTACCACCACGGGACCTGGGTTTCTATCTTGTCAATCACTAACCCATCTGTACAACATTTAAAAGTTGGCCAAACACATAAATACAATTAAATAAATTATCATTTATATGTTACTCACTCAAAGTCCAGAACACTAACTGACTGAAATGACTCATTCAGGAGAGGTGCAAATAAAAGAACATCTTCAAACATTCATTATTGTCATAATGGTTTAAAAGTGAATGGGGTAGAAAGAATGATTCTGTCTTTTGAATATGCCTCATTGATAATCTGAGGTTGTATTGTGAATTTTAGGACCTGGTAAGTACCAGATTACAGCATCTTTTTATAATGTCATAAAATATTACAATGTTGTAATTAATAGAAGACACATTTTAACAACCTGGATTTTGAATACAATAAATTTGGTGGATCCCTTTTATGCATTTAATATGTTCCCTAAAATCTGGGATGTCCAATCGACATTTGACAAATGTAAATGATTTGAATTGTTGCCAGCCCATGTTATCACTTTAATTTCTGTACCATTTTGTACTGAAGTTGTTTAACAACTAAGGGTCAAATATGGGTCACTTGAAAGCAGATTATAGATATGTACAATATAGGGGTGTGCCCAAAAATCTATTCTCATAAGAATCGCGATTCTCATTTAGTACGATTTAGAATCGATTTTAAATGTCCCAAAATCGATTTTATTTAAATTATTTTATACTGTCTTCCCTTTGTTTATGTTGTACCCAATTTGGCCACTTGGGGGCAGTGTGGTCCCACACGGTCTGGTACACTGTTAAGTTGTAGCCACATTAGAGAGTAGAAGGAAAAAGTCACGATCAAGTTATTCCAATAAAAGTAGTTTTTTTGCAGCGTGGAGTGGAGCGATAAAAGTGCCGCGAGTAGAGCGCTAATTAGCATTAGCGAGTTAGACTCGAGTAGATCATTACGATTTCTTGAAACATCTATAAATTGAAGCAAAAACCATTGTCAATCAAATTATTTTGAATCAAAAATCATTCTTAATCGAAAAATCGATTCTGAATCGAATCGCACACCCAAAAATCGGAATCTAATGCAGGAGACACCTCCGTGAATGTAAATACTGTATAGAGGATTGAGTTGACCACATGCACCAAAAGCCTCAATCTGGTTTAGTTAAACAATACAAAACTGTGGACATCACAGGCAGATAAAAACCCAAAACATACAGCTCGAACTGCGTAAACATCGGAGACAATGAAATGTAATCGTTTTTTTCAAAGCCAATCCAGTCATCCAAATGTGCATATTTTGTATTCTTTTAAGACAAACTGGAAGGCAACAGCAATTTCAGTAGACTGCACTCAAGGCCTGGCGAAGGATCTTATGAGAGGAATCAACAATAGCTGTTACCCATTAGCAGTCATTATTTGTCAAGCTCTTGCCACGAAATGCAATCAGCAAAAATAATAATGCATCTCTTTTTGCTCCTATTTTCCAGAGTGCCATTTTTTCTTTTAAATGATGCTCATGAATTGTGTTCATACCTAAAACTGACTAATCACTCACTCACTCACTCACTCAGTATGTCTATTTCCCACCCCCCTGCATATATAATAAAACCAAATAACCAAATTATAGACTCACCTGGTATAATCTCTTCTGGCTTCCCGAAAGCCACCACTGGTTTTTCGGGTGTTGGCAAGGGGTGGGGGATAAGTGCATCAATAGGTGTCTGCTGGACTGTAACTGTAACTTTATTGACGGGTGGATTTGGGAGAACAGTGTAGCCCATCCCACCAGGGCAAATTTCTTTGAACATAGCTATACAGGGGAAGACAAACACAAATATTTAGGATACCTATTTCAAGATATGCACATAAAAACAGTGACATTTGCACAAAATAATTTTTTGAATTGAATGAAATATATTTTAAGTGGTAATTTAGGTTAAAATTAAGGAATGTTTTGAATTGACGTTCTCATTGTGCTGGCAATAAAAAAAAAACAATATTAGCTTTTTTTCTAAATATATATATATATATATATATATATATATATATATATATTTTTTACTGTTTCTTTAAAGATGGTGGTTGCAGCTTGCTTCTGTTCAGTGTTTTTCCATGATTCAAACTGAACATCTAACAAGGTTTCCCCATTACGTTGAAATATATGCACACTTGTTACAAATTTATAAGAAATTGATCAAGTCTGTTACTAACAAAAATAACTATTATTTATTTATTTTTGGTATATATATATATATATATATATATAATTTTAGCAAAAAATAAAAAATAAAATAAAAAGTAAAAACAACAGCCACAAACTATTTGAGATAACTCATTAAATGAAAATTTTATTGGAAAGTTGCTTCTCATTGCACCTGCAAATCCCATTTCATTTGAACTAGCGTGTGGAAATGTGAGGGGGGGGGGGGGGGGAGAAACAGGGTCAACGGCAAAAGTATACAACTAGTGTACAAGGAAAGCGGTTGGTACACGAAAAAGCAACTACTAAGCCAAGCTGTGAAACGGGGGAGAAAAAAGCATGCAGCTTCTCAAAAGGGTAATAATAAAACAGTGTTTATGTTCAATGGGCATGTGGAGGAGGTATGATGAAGTTTGTGACACGTATATGTTGTTAAGTGCATGTTTCCTCCCACAAAGCGGAGCATAAGCTCCCAAAAGACAATAAATGCATCCTTCTGTGAAGATCCAGAACTAAAACTAAAGAATGAAAATAAAGGATATTACTAATATGGGTACTTACAATTTCAGTGAACTCCCATCATTTTTTAAAGTCAATTAACTATAAAAAGTAATAAAAAAAAAGCCCTATAGTTTCTAAGCTCTTAATCATTACAAAAACATAATAATGTGCTTAACCATTTTTTTCCCAGTAAGACAGTAAATGTGAACAATTATGAATAAAAATAATTATTATATTTTAATAGTAAAAAAATTAATTGTTTAAGAGCTTCTATACGCTTTTGTATTAACCATTACAAAAACAGACATTTGTTTCCCAATATAATGACATATCCGTGACATACGACTTAAAGGGGAAGTCAACCTTAAAACATTTCTTGACAATAATATGTTATATGTGCCCTCACTAGTCTAAACGTGACATTCTGATTATTATTACATTTGTGGAATAAGAGTTATGAAGCAAAATCCTGCCATTTTTCTCCATCTCCGGGGGCGGCCATTTTGCCACTTGCTGTCGACTGAAGGTGACATTAACGCTGCTCAGGGCTCAGGCAACGACCAATCACAGCTCACCTGTTTTCTGAAGCTGTGATTGGTTGTTATCTGTGACCTGAGCAACATTGATGTCATCTTTAGTCGACAGCAAGTGGCAAAATGGAGGCCTTCTGAGATAGATCAATACGGCTGGATTTTGCTGATTAACTCACATTCCAATATTATCCAGAATACCATATTTAGACTAGTGGGGCTGCATAGAACATATTATTTTTTTTTAAATATTATCAATTAAATATTAATTTTATTAATTTACAATTTTTTATAATGAATAAGTCCCCATCACCCAAAAAAATAAAATTGGGTTAAAGCTATTGTTCCCTTGATTACGAGCAGCACAGCGAGTGGGTGGCCATTTTGTTTTTATGTAAATTATTTAAATTAGGACCACTCACATGACAGTCTGCCAGAACAGCTTTTTTTTTTAAAGTCAATTCTCCATGTGTTCTTTAACTTATTCACTGCCATTGACGGCTATAGACGTCAAAAATTCATTTGAACTATTTCTATTAGTTAAATTTTTTTCCCCACTTTTGTTAACAAGAGAATGAAAACCTAGATTTGTTTAAATTGTACATTACGGACAGATATAAATTTTTTATTAAATGATTAATTGTGAGTTAACAAGTTGAAAGCATGCGATTAGTTATAATTAAAAAAATTAATCGCCTGAAATTTGTAATTGTAATTAATCGCATGACTTTAATAGTTCTAGGTTTTCATACTCTTGTTAACAAAAGTAGAAAAAAATGTTAAACCAATAGAAATGGTTCAAATGAATTTCTGACGTCTATAGCCGTCGACGGCAGTGAATGAGTTAATTTAGGACAGCTGTGGCATAAACCTTATTTCAGCTGGTGGTCTAAATGTTGTTGTTTTTCTTTTCCAGACAAGTGAGAAAAAAGACACTTTTGGATCACGACGACGGTCTAACCCCAGCTGGAGGCCTTACCTGTTCCTGGAGGGGGACATTTGTCGCAATGTGGTCCCCAGGCTTTGCCCACACTGCAGCAGCAGAGCTGTTTGCTCAGCTGAGCAGACACTGGGTGCAAACACTGCCTCCCTGAGCTCACCAAACGGAAGCAAGCCCCCTTCTCCTCTTGGATGGCAGGCATGTTGGCTGAGGAGGTGCGCAGGGCGAGAACAAAGAGGTGCAGAGCAGACGCCGCCACGCAAGTGGTGCACCAGAGTGAAAGAGACACACAAGGGAGAAAGAAATGAAGAAGTCCCCAATCACCAAAGCAAACTTATATGACACGAATATATGAATCTCACACATGACATAAATGCATAAACATTGTCAAAAGAAACCAGACTGAAATAAGATTGCCGATTGGTCATTTCCTTCACATCTGGTGACAACACTTGAGAGCTACACACCCAAAACACATTCAAACCCAACAGAGCACAGATTAAACACTAGGAAAGACACAAATAAACATTAGCATGCGTTGACAGCCAAAAGCACTGGTTGAGATGAAGGCATGCGGAGAGATTTAGTTTGGGCTTTCCAAGTCAAACGGTGCAATTAAACATCGTCACATACCAATGACAGCTGGAATTGTTCTAACTGGAACAGACAAAATATTTTTCTCCAAGGGGAACAAAAAAAGGCTTTTAAGATCCACTATTAAGTAGTTACATCATGGATCTCACGATTCAGTAAAACACTTGCATAAAGGCTGCATTGACAAACAATATTCTGTTATTTGCGAATCACATCATAATAGCTGACAGTCTACAAAAAAAAAAAACTTAAATCCATGGATCAATTCTATGTTTGGAAAATATTTGCCTGTAACCAGCATTAAACAAAAAAAAAAATCATTTATATCATGAGATGATGATGAGATGACCACTAAAAAGCTATCTGAGAAATCTATCATATCCCAAAAAATTAAAATAAATCACAACTGTAATTTACCTTGAAAAACATAGTTGTGGTAAGTACAAATGATTCTTAAACCAAAAACTGTTGTGATGAGAAATTGGAGCTTTTAAACTATTTTATCATTTAAGCAAAAATGCGCGGGGAGAAAAACTGTAAAAATCCTTTAATCAGAAGCAAAATATCACGATGAATTTCCCATAGACTAGGTTTATGTAAAGTGAAAATTAAAGTCTTGTCAATTTGATTCACCACAGAAGAGAGTGTTGTTAAAAAGGCATGGTCCAAAGTTTTTCGTTGCCGTTTGTTAACACAACATTCAAAACTGACGCTCGAGGAAGCAGCCAACCAGGAACGAGCGTGAAACCAGCTCAGGAGTGTGCGTTCGCACAGCAAAATTTGCATATGCCACTGATAGGAGCTTGCCTCCGTGGCTTAGCTGGAAGGAAAACGTTGAGTCTTTTTTTTTTTTTTTAATTGTACCCCAAATAACCCGAGTCTATCACTGGTAGCACCTTCACTCCATTTCTCTTCTCAACAATGTGCTCCTGTGGGATTTTTAGCAAACAAATAGGTGATTCGGTGCACAACTGTCCATGTTTTGACCTAAGAAATTGTTGTCACCGAGACCTGACAAATTTTGTTGACGCTGCCTCTTGCCCAAATGCAGCTGGGAGAGGCTCCAAAATGTAAGTAACATGCAGGACAAAACCAATGAGCACTGCACATGTATTGTCAATCCAAACCTATCAATCAACAGCTGAAAACTGCTTTGGTGTTCCATAAAAGCCATCAAGGCAAAAAGCTCGACCGTGTACAATCTGCCTTGCAGTGCATGCTTGAGGTCGGATTACAGTTCAAAACAAAAACATGCTATTATTATCCATGCACTACATTCGTATGCATTGCATCAAGCATGTTTAAAAAATTAAATAAAAATAAAGCACATCTCCTTTTCTTGATATGCTTAAGAGCATGTGGAAATGTATACTGCATTTTTCCCGGTTATTGAGCCAGGAAATGGCAAGAATATCAAACTCCCAAAACAGTTAAATGATCTTTCAATCAAATACAAAATGTGATGTATTATTTTAAGTGAATAGATAACATTAAGCAGCTAACATAATATATTTAGCTTTTCACACTGAGTTCACAACACATTATGCTAATGAAAATTTGTGTATAGATGGTATGTTAAGAAGAAACTGTACTTTTACTGCATTATACTCACTCAATGTATTTATTAATTAGTAACATGAACTTGATTTTATTTTTTATTTTTTTTGGGGGGGGGTATATGTATAGAGTAGGTAGCGTTATTTCAAATATGATTTATTTATATTACTGTGCTCTATTTTTATCGATTGACTGATTGATTTTATTATACGTGTTTTGATGATGCACAATACATAATATCATCAAACTGTAATTTGTAGTGCAATAGGAAACTGCCACACTTACATATGCATGTGGTGAGCATGGGGCCAGGGACGTAACCCGGTTTGCACACGCATCGATAGCTGCCCACTGTGTTCAAACAATTTCCATTGGGACAAACTCCCTGCAGCTGGCACTCATCAAAATCTGTAAATAGAAAATAGTCATTGAGAACAAAACATGTATGCATTCTGAAATTGAAATGATGGAAAGAAATAGAATATGGGTCAGTTATGCAAAATTGGCGAACACATGCAGAGAGTCTTGCACAGTATTCGCTGCATTTGTTTCCCGCGTGCAGATGTGCTGTCTACAAAAAAAAGAGTGCTGTGTGGTCAAGCCCCAAGTGGGCTTAAGCGAGTGCGGTAACTTAGCGACTTCCCTTTCCCCCAAAAATTTGAGACCCTACCATATACGAAGGTGAGTCATAAAAGATCCAGGACTGTTGTCACAAAAAG
Source organism: Leptonotus elevatus (assembly GCF_054856555.1). Lineage (NCBI taxonomy): Eukaryota > Metazoa > Chordata > Actinopteri > Syngnathiformes > Syngnathidae > Leptonotus > Leptonotus elevatus. Next base: position 8,221,973 of record NC_141251.1, on the reverse strand, counting down.
ATATTTCAAACCCAAGCTACAAAAACATGAGTTTTGACCTTCACCGCCACAAACGTAACTGCTCATAATGCCATGAGCATCTGTCAGTTCCTGGCCGTGAAGCGTATCACCACGCAGGAGCAAACTCCCTACTCACCTGACCTGACTCTTGTGTGAATTTTTTCCTCTTTCCTCAGCTCAAGTGGGTGATTGAGAGAACCCTTTTCGAAAACGGGGACGACATCAGAGAGCTGCGGATGATCCTGTAAGAATCCTTTCAGGAATGTATGAAGGCTGCGTTCGGCCCCAGGGGGATTACTTCGAAGGGGACAATTTGGAGTTTGTAGTTTGAAATATCTATTTTGCGACACCAGATCTTGGATCTTCTCATCTGATAGACCTTGTAATCATCTCTAATACCCTTTAAAAGATTGTGTTGAAAACACTTCATAATGATCAATGATTAATGATCACTCAAATTCAACACGACTCAATTTCAGTAGCTGTAGTATTTTTTACACGCAAAATCATATTAAAGTAACTTTTTCCCCCGCATTAATATTCAGACCTTATTCTCCTAATACTTATTCATAGATTACAGCTCTGAATGTATTTTCAAAACTATGATGGCATATCAACAACAATATGGAAAGTTGAAGGCCAAACAGAGCATCGAAAACGTGACCCGGGCCGTCTGCTCGAGCCTCGTCCCCATGTGTACGATGGCAACGAGCCAAATGAGACAGTAGCACCCTCTATTGGGTCTCTGGAGGAAAGTATTTGCCATGAGTATGGTTGAAAATACTGCTGTTTATTTTTCAATCATGAAGTAACTGAGGACAACTTGAACTCGAATGAATAAATACAGACGCAATGCTGCAAGCTCTTACCTTGGCAATGAGTGCTGTTGATTTTCTTGTAACCCTGAGGGCAGTCGATCAGAGGAATCGCTGGTGAGCGAATGAAGAGAATAGAAATTGGGGAAAAACGTAAGTCATCTTATTTAGAAATTTGAGAAAGCATCAATAAAATCCATCCTTTGTGCTTAAATTGAAAGATCCCAGTGGGTGACCAACACATGCACAATCTTTTTTCTTCTTTTTTTTTTGCATGAAAGTTATATAATGCATTCCTTGAAGAAATTACAATTTCTAAGTAGCCTCTTACACAACACTGCATCAAAGAAACCCACAAAATCACACTGCTAAACAAATTGCAAGATTAATTCCGAAACATTTCATTGAAATATATGTGCAGTGTGAATTTGACATTTTGGATAGTGGAATAACAGAGAATTAGTCATTGACAATGTTCTAAGACTTTAGACAACAATGCTCATATCTCTATTGATTACAATTCTTCACTGATGTGTGTTTATTTTAATTTTTTAATTTAATAAAAACACTTACATTGTTTCTTTGGACATTTCTGGCATTTGTGGAAACCCCAAGATGTCCCAATGGTCCCACAGCACTGCTCCTGTTTCGTGAGACCCGGGAGAGCTTTCCCACACTGAAACATACAAAGCAGCCAGTTAATAGTCAATATAAGCAGTTCCATAAGTAAGATGTAGACAAATGCATTAACTAGTTGAGAGACATATTTTGGAAAATTCACGTTTTTTTTTTAGCCTCTATGCAATATTTGGGTTCTCTGGATTGCATGGTAACTCCATCCATACTGGTCATTGGCCCAGCTCACTGTCTTATTTCAGCAAGAGTGTTTATTTTTAAGTTGTAGAAAAAAATGCATAATATCAATGAAATAAACCACGGGGAATATTTTTTCAGTTTCCATCAGATAAAAAAATGTTGATTACAACAAAATCGAATTGGACCCATACGGCTATATTGCATACATGCTTACCTGACTACCAACAGTTTCTTGGAAGCAGCGGCCCAACGTGCTCTTGGAGGAGACCGGCTGGTACTGAGTAATCTGGTCCCCATGCTGGCCCGGATAGACAACGTTGTAGCCATGGTGCTGGACATTCTGACGGCTTTCCGTGTGATGAAAGCTGTAGCTGGACGACGAAGAGGATCCTGACTGGGGACCTCTTTGATTTTGTCCGTTATTGTGTTGGTTGTCCAGCTGCGATACCTGGTGGACCTCCACAGATGCCTCGGGAGGATGTTTGATGTGGATGTTTACGATGTTGGGGCTGAATACTGGCCATGGAAAGTTACAAGGCGCAATTAGTATGATACAACTATGATATAAAGGAGGGTTATTTGATCATATGGAAATGAAGACATTGGCAAAGTGTAGCACTCACCAGTACTCTGCCCATTGCTGTAGGTCAGAGGCAACGTGTGTGTGGAATGGACCTGGGTTTGACTGTAGCTGCCCGATGTCTGCTGGGGCTGATGGTGTCCATTTTGAACTGGAATCTGGCAGAACTTCCCGGTGAAGTTTGGAGGGCACTGACATTTGTCCCTGGCACTGCACTTGCCACCGTTTATACAAGGCAGATGACACACCACTGAGGAGAAAAACAAAACATTATGAGCACCACGACGCGCACGTTTGGCTTTGGAATGGCTTCAACAACATTTTCATTGTTAATTAGGGTTTGTTGTGAGATTGCGTCTCCACCTCTCACATACAAAACAGGCCAAGTTCTGCTTTTATTAACTTGAATGTGTCATACAGACATATGTGTGTTTTTCGGTGTTGAGACGAGAATGATAATGCATAGAGATTTCGCAAATGTTTTGACTCTCCAAGAGGCCACGATGAAAGTTTTCCCTTTCTTGTGTAAGTGCTCCCCATTCTTGCATTCTTCTTTCAAATGCAAACACAGTGTTCCCCTTACTTTCCACGGGTGTTACGTTCCACGCCCACCCACGGCAGGTGAATTTCCGCGAAGCAGCGGTTGTAAAAAATAAAATAAAATAAATAAAAAAGTTGTCCCCCTCCCTTTCAATAATACTAACCCTGCAAAATGGTTTTAGTCTTTCCTTTTAGTAAAACCTGACTTAACCCTTTAAAGACTAACTATATATTCATACTTTCACATTCACTTCAATTTTGTTTTAATTTGTCTCCCAGTTTTTTTTTTCCTGAAACATCTTTTACCAACATTATCTCATTGGCCTGATATTTTACAGGATGTTAATTAGCTAAACACATTCCATTGTGTCAACACTCTTCCCTTCTGACCTCGCTCATCATCTAAGTAGGATAAACAAGAAAGGAGTTATTTATTGTCTCTTGACTCTTTGCAACAGGCCTTGACCCAATAAGCTTTTATCTTCTCAGTCCTGTGGCTCAGATGTGCACGCTTTTTTTACACGCACGCACGGAAGAAAGGGAAGCAAGAGAAGAAGGCAGAAGGAATGAAGCAAGCCTGGACAAGTGCATGAGACTAAAGCCTGCTCACTCCACACACTTAAGACAGCCAAATATGCAAACCATAACATTTGCTAAAAGTTGATGAGGAGCGTATCAACAATGGACTTGGTCAGTGATCTAACTGCTTGTCATTGCCAACTTGGGGTTAAAAGTGTGTCCGCTAACTAGCATCACAGGTGTCGAAGTCAGCCTATTTAAAGGGCGACAAGTAGTTACTATGCCATTTCCCCGACATGGTGTGTGCATATCGCATTGAACGCGAACTACAGAATGAGAAGTTGTCCCAGGAGATTTAAAAAACATATAAATAGACAAGCACATGAAAGGTAACGACTTTAAACCCGATGTTCCTGCGACTTACAGCTACACATATTCCGAAATTTGAGATCCACGGGACTTCAAGTCAACCTCCTTGTATGTGGCAGGTGATGACAAATTTAAGTGATGAATGACATGAATGGTAACAAAAGATTGCGGAACAACTTCCCAGAAAATGAGAATTGAATTGAATGAGACGCACGCGTTGGCCTTTACTGTGTAGGTGGCAACATGTGTGAGTAACGGGTCTGTTCTAAAAATAGCTCACCAATGATGGGACACTGACTTGCTAAGAAGAATTTTTTTTAACTTATCATGGTACATGTTTCTTAATTTACCAAATATTCTATATTTTGTTTAAAAATGTAATCGATTGTGTTGAATGAAAGAAAGAGCTTCTTTTTTTTTTTTTTTTTTAACTCATATACAGTATTACAAAAAAGGACAAATATAGCAGAATAAATAAAGAATTTACCTATCCGGAAGTTGGGTGCTGTTAGGGTATCAGTGGCATGGCCATTTTCACTGATGATGGTTGTCGTATTTCCCTGCTGGCAGTTGTTGTGACATCTACCTCCCATGCAGGTAAATTTGCAGATGGTGGGAGTGAACACAACCTTGATCCTTCCTGTGTGGTTGCCCACTGCCGCACAGAAAGCCAAAAAGAGGGGCAGTGATTAGGTTTCTTTGATTCACGGAAAGTTCATTCCGTTCAAGCATTAATAAAGTTAACGTTCAGGTGAAATAACAAAAAAAACATGGAATTTGCATTTAATGCAAATTAAGAATGTAATTCTGTTCATTTTAAGATAGCTAATTACATGAGATGTCAACGTTCTGAACATGATTTTTTTTAGATCTACGTTCAACGCAAGATTCAAATTGACTTCTTTGATAACTACCAAGAATATTTCTTCTTCCCTGAATGAAAAGTGTTTGACCCTGCCGTAAACTCCTCACACCCCTTTCAAATGACAACCCAGTATGAAAACAGTTTTTATGAATGGATTATTTTAAAAACTAAACCAAAAATTATTATTATTATTATTTTTTTTTTTAAGAAGCACATAATCCATCCATTGAAAAAAAAGAAGCTATTCAGTATAAGGACTCACCGTGTATAGGATTGTGTGCCACTGATAGAGGGATCGGCCTTTCAAGTTGAGGTTTGATGTGTGTCGTCTGCGTGTGGGTGGTGTGGGTATGGTAATATTTCGGCTTTATGACATATTGCTGGCCAGGGTGCATGGGCATAGACCGGATTCTGGAGGGAAACAGAGAAAACAAAATAGGAAAAGATGTGATTAAAAAAAATTATCGTTTGACAGCTCTAAAAATAAATAAAAACTAACTATAAGGAAAAGTTCAAAATGATTATATAGAAAAACAATTACTGTATTTATAACAGGAGTGTGGAAGGAAACTGGAGTACCCAGATAAAACCTTCACCAACAAAGGGCCTGACTCGGGAGTCTGTTGACTGTGAGGCACTTTTGCTAATCAGATTTTTTTTATTATCATTCTTTTTTTTTAATCTACTCCCCATTCATTCATTAATACATATTTTATTTTCATTTTTATTTTTTTTAAAAATTGCTTGTGTCTTTGAGCGGTTTGTCCCGGGGCATACTTGTAAGGAGCCCAGTAGGGTCACATCAAGACTATCTGTTTGGATTTAAGAAAAATCAAGTCTGCATGTATTCTATTTAAAAGGTCGGGTCACAGCTGGGTTAGACTGGTCCAAATTTCATGTTAAACAGGAAGCACTTCTGCCTGGTTTTCAATTGTTTAAAAATGGGACATTTTCTGAAAGGTTGCCATTCATTCATGTCTTGTGATGCATCAGGAATGTTATCAAATAAATTGGTGGTGAGCAATAACTGGATCAGCAAAAACACTGACCAAGATTTCGGCCAAAAGGAAGACGGTCGGCACGATGGACAAGGACGAACTGATCACCAAAATGAGCAAAATCATAATAAGATCTATCCTCCATTAAGATAAGTTTGCTTAATAAGTGGATCTGAAATGCTATGCTCTGTACTGTTACTGTATGTACTGCAGTTTTTAGTAAAGCCTGTGTACATTTGGATTTTAATGTATGTGGTATGCATATCACTGTCGTCGGGCCGAAACCTCGTAAGTCACACTTTGGTAAATTTCATACATTTTCCCAAATTCTGTATTGCTGGTCAGTCCACACACGTGGGTGTTGTTTTTACGAATTATTGGCCAGTGCAAAGTGTTGAAAATTGCTTGCTTTTTTTGATGATGCAATGAGAATTTTGCGCATTTTTTGGTCTCTCCTGAAAAGTGATGATTTTGGAGGTACAAGGTTTCAGCCCAACGCAGGGTATTATTGCATCTTTTATGGAGACCGTTTTCATTTCTCTAAACCCGGTAATTATACTTGTCAAAGACAGTCATAGACAGAGAATCATATCTCATTCTGCTATAGTTTATATTCTTGTGAATAACCTCAGATAATGTGAACGAAGCCCTATACTCGATACTAGACTGTACGTTTTAATGAGCTCTCCGTCACTCTCAACATTATGTCCCTTTATTCTTTTATTTTTTCTCTCTCCAAATTATGCAGTGGAATTTGGCGTCGGACTTGAGGGCGTAGCTGCAATTTCAGAAAGTAATTTATACTGACAACTAATGATAAATTACTATACAGCTATCAGACAGTTTTTTAAAATGATTTATTTATGTATTTATTTATTTTTATAGTCTGGCACGCTGTGATGATTTTGCATATACTGTGTAAAGGAAAAAAAAAGTTCAGATGAAATGTAACCATTCTCACGCGGTGAGTCAAAGATAATATAGCAAATATTAGAAGGAAAAAATAATGACAAGATCAAGTCAGTAGGCTACTAAATGTTCTCCGTAAGAGGATGAACCATTGCACTTGACAGATAAATGGCACTGTCGTGCAGTCCCTTTGGCTACGTGTTTTGCAAGGGCTGGAATGTGACGAGGTGTTCTCCACCATCATTGCAGTCCACCCTATAAATCATGGACGACAGGTTAATTCTATTGCAATGGCTGACGACGGAAAGGGTCAAAAGCCACAGCTGAAGTGTATCAGCATCAAACCATTAAATGTGGACCCCAGCAGAAAGAGCGCCACTCCAAAGATATTTCCCAAAGGGATTTTCTTGAAAGCGAGGCCAGTGATGTTTTAGTTGTAACTAGCGCACAAAGCAAGGGCAGCCACAAGACATGCTGCGATGAGTTTGGTATTCGAAGACTAGTGAGCCCTGAAGGCAACTCCATCCGACCTTTGGGATGAAACAGGACAGAGATCAGTTATGTCTGACCTCACAAATGTTCTTCTGCATAAATGGACAGAAATGTCCAAAGTCACATCAAGCTGTGAGCTGCAAAGGGAGACCAACTTCACAATTTTTGGTTCCTTAAAATGTAATTGCCAAACTTTTGCAAAGTCTTTGGGGCTGTGCTGTCGGGGAAAAATGTAAGTAAGCAACTTTAGATAGGAATATTCTTTCATTTGCATAAACAAAATAAATGCCTGATTTAGTCCCAGTTATCGTTTATTAATGAGGGTTTTAGTCTAGTTTTAGTCCGGTGAAAAATGTGCGTTGATGAAATAATTTTTCTTGTTCTCATTTGTCATTTAGGTGAAGTGACTGTTGAAATCGACTGTAAATATTCCCTCAACAAGGTTACAACCATTTTCGCTGATTTGTTTGTATAACTGATAAATTGCTTTATTCTTACATATACTTTGACAGCATAATATAATTTAAACTAGCATAATGGTGTGTCAAGTGTAACTTTTCAAAGAAAACAAAGCTCAGTTTTGTAATATTATGAGTTCATCATCATGGTTGTAGTGTGCAGTAGAACTGTAATGTGTCAAACAGGTGTTCGTCATGTTTTTGCTCCTTTTGCGTAGCTTATTGAGGTAACCAAAATATTACATGATGATACAAGTCACACACCGCCGCAAGCTACAATCTCGATAATAATAATATTGCTGCAGGCAGGGCTTTAAAGAAGCTCCGCCCTAAAATGCACAATGCTGCCATCTGCAGCTCAAACCATGCTCCAATAGAAGAAATGAATAATAAATAAAAAGGGAATATTGACATCCAAATTGAAAGGCACAATTTTGGGGTCAAATAAAAATGTCCAAATTCACTGCAATCCAAATCAAATGCGATTTACATACAACTGATCTATTATAAAGGTTGATAAACAAAAATAGTACTTACTGCTGCTGGATGTGTTGTTGAATATAGTGCGGCCTCACAAGCTGCGGGGAAGGTTTGACAGTCAGTTTCATCTGGGCAATGTTGTCCGCTTGAGGTGGGGGCAGATCATAAGCATTGGGAGCCACTTTCTGAGGTATGGGCCTCTGCGGCCCTGCGTTGTGTCCATTCACGTGACCGCCGCTGTGGCCATTGCTCGGCCCTTTCCCGGGCTGTGCTGGAAGGGTGTGTGTGGGCACAGTCATCTGCTCACATGCCTTGCCGCTTGAGCCAGGCTTGCAGACACAGAGCTGAGGCCTGAGGCACATTCCTCCGTTTTGGCACTGAGGGATGCAGTTTGCTGCGATACAAAATCCAGACAGATGAGAAAGAGAAAAAGCAAGGAGATACAGAACGTGCACACATGGCTTCATTATTAAATATGATTCGATTGTCAAATAAATGAGACAACTGTTGTGCACAAAACTGCTGGTTCGGGTTCACGTGCTTCCTACGGATCTTGGGCCAGAGATCTTTTGCTCAGTATTTTTGACTTGCCAGTTTACTTCTAGAAAATAGTTATGACTTGACCATTAGCCTCACGCAACTACCAAATTGTCTCGGAAAGGTCTTGAGAGAGTTAAGCGTTGACACAAATTCTCGTCTTCTGAATTTTCTCATGCATTTTAATATGAAGGCATGTCGTTGCTCGAGAGGGAAATTTGATAAATTAGTTTTTAAAAAAACGGCCAGCGGGTGGCAGCAGAGTATAAGAGACCAGAGAGGGCCATGTTGCAGCAAGCTCTTTTTCCCAGTGTTTTTAACAGGTTTGTGAATAATGATTAAAGTTAGCTATATTCTAATGCTAATTACTTTTTTTTTTCCTGATAAAAGAAGAGACTATAATCTTTCTTTTGGTGGGTTCCATCATTTAATAATAATAATAAGCTGTCAAAATCCAGTAAAACAGCCGGGAGCGAAGAGTATTGCTTCAATAAAAATGGCTGGGGTTGAATGAGCTAATGTATAAAGAACTTTGTATTAAGCAAAAGAAGATTGTTAGTCCTGTTAATTTGACATTGAGCTGCCACCCCAAAAAAAAATAAAAAAATACCGGACCCAGGAAGGCATTGAAACTTCCATACACACTTCTCACAGACCGAGCCAGAGCGTGACAAGCCCAATGATGACATCACTGATGCATTTTCCCACTGGGAGCCGAATTATGTTAGCGCTTTGAAACAGCACAAACTTTCCACTTACGGTAACTTTTTTTCCCGTTTTTTCTTTTCAGACAAGTGTAAATAGTTTTCATTTCATTCACCCACCTCGTGGCCGACACTGACGTCGCCATCTGTTGCGCAAATCATTTCTCCCTCTTTTGTCAAGACTGGCGTAGGCAACATAAGAGGTTTGTGTTCTGTGACAATGAGCTCGACGGACTAAGTACCGTAATCTCCTTGTTAGGCAGGAAGAGGAAAAGAGATCAGTCATGGTGATGTTCTCACCCCCTTTTGATCAAACTATGCAGGGTCTGGCATGTGGTGCACTCCCCCCACCCACCCTCACTAAGGTCTGTTAAGGGGGTCTGAAAAAAAAAAAATAACATGCTTGTCTGAATGAGTGAGTCAGTGTGTGGTTGTGCTCCGTGGAAGCGATCCCATTCAGGAGCAGAAACATTTGGACATAATGATTTTCTTTGTGTCACCTTGTTGTAATGCTGTCAAATTCCCAAGTGGGTGCGAGAAAATTGCCCAGACATTATGAGCAGCTGCAACGGCCTGCTTTGACCTTGTATGTGGCTAGGACATACTACATATATAGTACCTTCGCGGAATCCAGGTAATGGTGGAAGAATATTACTGCTGCTGTAGTGTATAAAACGATACACTTTATTTTTGTGTGTGTATATATATATTAGGGGTGTTAGAAAAAAATCGATTTGGCAATATATCGCGATATTACAGCGCGCAATTCTCGAATCGATTCGATATGCGGCCGACTCGATTTTTAAACATAAATTTTTTATGGGAATATTCAACAAAACTTCTTACTTTAGGGTTAGGATTCACACATTAAGCATGTGACGAATGTTACATTAATGGAACATTAAGCCTTAATATTTGATTTCAGTGCTGTTCAAACATGAAACAGACTGCAACCTGTTTGTTAAATGCAGTGGCTCCTTTAACTCATTTACTGCCATTGACGGCTATAGACGTCAAAAATTCATTTTAACTTTCTCTATTAGTTTAACATTTTTCCCACTTTTAGATACATTTAGACCAGATATAAAATTTGTGATTAGTCATGAGTTAACTATCGAAGTCATGCGATTAATTACAATTAAAAATTTGAATCGTCTGACGCTTCTAATTTTTTTTATAATATTTTCTTTTTGGTTTAATTACTTAATTATTTAAACTCAAAATTAATCAACAATTTTATATCTGTTATAAATGTACAAAAAAAATGTCTAGGTTTTCATACTCTTGTTAACAAAAGTGGGAAAAAATTGCAAAACTAATGAAATAGTTTAAAATAATTTTTGAGGTGAATGAGTTAAAGAGATTGGATGGACATGCTACCCCAGTACATTTTTTGATACCTGCACACAGCTCTGTGGTGTCTGCGCTGCTTACGTAATTCTATAATGAGCTCTAATATACTTGGCCCTCAAGGAAAAGTGGAAAAAGTAGTTCAGCAAGCAAGCATTTTGCCAGGCGCTCTAATGGCCAACCCTCAGGGAGTGAAAAACCTGACTGAATTTGCACACGGTAAAAGGTCAGCAATGTTCGAGGGGAACTGCTATGTAACATTGCATGTCGGTCTTAGGTAATGTCCACACGCTAACAAAGCCCAGCTTTTTGTTTTTCACTTGAAAAAGTTTTCCGGAATCGTTTCAAGAAGCGTGAGCGTCTACACACACGGCAGGTAAGAGTCTAAGTGGGGTCGTAATGCTGCCGCGGGAAGTCACCGAAAACAGACAATAAGATGCCAGTGCAATGTAAACATAATCGCAAGAATGCAATGTCTTCTATGTGGATGGCGACCCGTTTCAAAAATGTTCAGGCTCCTTTAACTCATTTACTGCCATTGACGGCTATAGGCGTCAAAAATTTATTTGAACTATTTCTATTAGTTTAACATTTTCCCCCCACTTTTGTTAACAAGAGTATGAAAACCTAGGGGAAAAAATATTGTACATTTAGACCAGATACAAAAATTTGTGATTAATCATGAATTAACTATTGAAGTCATGCGATTAATTACAATTAAAAAATGTAATCGCCTGACATCCTAATTTTTTATAATCTTTTCTTTTTTGAAAAAAAGATTATTTCAAAAAAGAAAAGATTATTAAAAATTATGTCGTCAGGCAATTAAATGTTTTAATTGTAATTAATTTAATATTTGAAAATAAAATAAATGAGAAATTAAATAAATCAATAAAAAACTTTCTTCTAGATTTTCATACTCTTGTTAACAAAAGTGGAAAAAAATGTTAAACTAATAGAAATGGTTAAAATGAAATGTTGACGTCTATAGCCGTCAATGGCAGTGAATTAGTTAAAATGAAGTTCTTTCAGCTTTAATAGCCAATCTCTTTATTTGTATTATTATTATTATTGTGTTTTTGTTTTTTTGCTTATGTATTGGGCCTGACCTGTCAAGGTCTGTTTTTTATTTGGTTTGGTTTAGTTGGATTTTGTCATGTTTTCCATGGGCCTCCCTTTATCACTGTCTCATCAAGTTTTATCATGTCCACCTGTGTTTGTCATCCCGGTCCCTTCTGTCATCCAATCAAGTCCCCAGTCACATATGTCTTGTCCAGGTGTCTCTCATTGCCTTTCATTCCTTGATGGTTGATTGTCAATATGTCATGTCCTTGCCACGTCTCGTTCCTTGCGCGTTTGTTACTTTGTGTTTTGTTTTGGATTTTCTGTTTATTGAATACCAAAACAGCTGGTTTGCCTTTTAGTTTTTTGACTTTTTTGGAGCACCTCTGCCTGCACGCCCTGGTTCCCTGCGCCAACACAAAACCTGACAGGACTGATATGGATATTTAGAAGCTGATTCTGCTATTTGGCAGAATACAATTCTGAGAAACGATTAATTATCTGATTAATGTGTGGAAAATGGTTACAAATCTGTTATCTTTTGTTGATTTTAAAAGACCACTGTTCTGATGATTAAATTGACTTTCCTGTTTGGGGGGGGGGGGGTCAGGCCCTACTTTTTGTAAGCTACTTATTGTATATACTAGATTCATCTGAATTTTCTCTCCTTTTTTTTTTTTTTTGCTCCAATGTTGTCCCACAGCTGCGAACGAAAACGTGAAAGGCCACATTGTCAAATTGACTTTGCAGGGGAGCAGACTTTCATTTCTATTTTCCTGCATGCTTGTGACCTTGTCATTCAAGTAAGTCACAATTATGTTTTGTCTACCCCAGCCGGCTACCGTGCCTCACAAGCGCATTTAAGCAGATTTGACAAACAGCTAGCCTGCTCTGCCATTCAGGAACTGACTTGAGAGTTTGTTCAAATTTTTCTTAATCATTTATCCACAACTGGATTAGTCAAATTCTACAATTGTATGAAGTCATTTTAACTGAAAGCTGACATACTGTACATATAGGCTAAATAAGATTTAATTTAGTATATACTGTATATAAATAATAGGGGTGTGCCAAAAAATCGATTCTCATAAGAATCGCGATTCTCATTTAGTACGATTCAGAATCGATTTTATTTCAATTATTTTATACAGTCGTCCTGTTGTTTGTGTGTGCCTTTATTGGGAGCGCTGTTCATGTTGTACCCGATTTGGCCACTGAGGGGCAGTGTGGTTCCACGCGGTCTGATACACTGTTAAGTTGTATCCACATTAGAGAGTAGAAGGAAAAAGTCATGATCAAGTTATTCCAATAAAAGTTTTTTTTTTTTGCAGTGTGGAGCCGTTCTTTTGAGTGATAAAAGTGCCGCGAGTAGCTCGCTAATTAGCATTAGCGAGTCCGACTGGAGTAGATCATTATGATTCCTTGCACATCTATAAATTGGAGCAAAAATCATGTCATAAATCGTTCTTAATCGAAACTCGATTCCGAATCGAATCGCTCGCCCAAAAATCGGAATCGAATCGTGAGACATTCAAAGATTCCCACCCCTAATAAATAACAGGTACGAGGTATTTAACACATTTTTCAGCCAGTGACCATAATTTCAAATGTTTTTATCTTGATCAGGCATGACAGGTCATGCAACAGATCAATTTCATATATGTTTTTCATATGCAGTACATGTGTACTCGCATTCGTTCACAGCATTAGTATCTCTCAAATAGAAATGTCAGGCCATGGGTTTAAGGTACAGTATGACATTGAGGAATGTTCCCTACTGGTCATTGTCCAGACGTTTGCGTAGTGCTTCCTGTGGCTGTATAAACAAGGAGCGCCTCTCCATCCTTTAAGTGCTCAGCTGATTGGAGTTCCCAATATCACTTCATCCCTGGGCCAAACCAAACACTGAGTCACGTCACACTAAACCGCATGCACTTTGTCAGCGACAGTTTATGCTGTTGTATTTATTACTGTGTCCTGCCGCTGATTACAGTTCCCGCCACAAAAAGCACAACGATGTCATGATGAGAGAACCCTGATGTATTACGATGTATTTTGCTGCTTACTGCCAAGCGGTGGATGAAGATGGCGCAACAAGCATCACTCTTACTATACGACTACCACCGCGTCACTATTACCCGTAGATTGATCCAATTCTACATGAGCAATACGTTTTGTTGACTCATTTATCAATTGCTTCATCATGCCCATCCCTAGACTGCTCGAGCAAGAAACGTTTGAGGTTACTTACGCTTTGTGCACCGCTGCGATCCTTGAGTTTGACTCCATCCGTGGCAGCACTGGCCTCCGCAGACGTTCACGCTGCAAAATGCAAAACAAGAAAAGGCAACTATGTAACTTTAAAACGGTTGCCGGGTTTTGCTTGTCAGCCTGGGGCAGTCGTAGCTGCTGACTTTTCGTCAGGCCACCCGACAGCGAACATTGGAAGTCATTTTAAATAAGTGGATTTGAAAACACTATTCACATCTTTCTTTAAAAATTATTTTAGATGGATGATTTTTTTTTTCTCGTGAGCTTGATACAGCTTGGAAAAAAAGAAGGAAATGCTTCTTTTGACTTTGAATAACTGCATAGAAGTAACTTTTTCAAACTTTTGAAATTAAAGTTTGCCTCTAAAGACTGTCGACATTGTGAATTGCAAACTTCTGGTGTTGCTCACCCATCGAGAAGATGATGTTGCAGGCCTGCTTCGTGCGTGCGTGCGTGCGTGCGTACGTACGTGCGGTAGTAGCACGTTGTGACTCATCATGCAGAGCTTGAATGAAAATTTGGCAGACCCTTTTTTTCTCTCTTTTCTACAGTGAGGCCCATCAAAGGTCATGACGAATAAAGATACAAACTGTTTCTGGATGATTTCCAATCCCACAATGAATCCGTGTTATTACAGATGTGTTTGGCTTCGTTTGAATTTAGTGACAAAACACAACCCCCGAGATATGTTTTATCGCATATTTCACATTTCCTCCAATTGCGCTTTTCATGATTGTCACACTTAAAAGTAATGAAGACATTTGGGCCAAAAATAACTCAAATATGGGCCATAAAGGAACTGACCACTTTAATAAGACCAACAAATGTGATTGTTTTGTACAAATAAAAAAAATTGGTAGCTGACGAACCCTTTTTGACCCATAATTGGGTTATTTGTAACCCAACTGTTTTAGAGTTAAGACATTACAATCTCCAGCAATTTATTTTTCATCCATATCAGGATTCGAACCTTAATCATTTGAACCCTCATTACCGGGATACATATACAAAATGATTGTTACTGCCCAGCGTGGACTCAAAAAGACTAGCCTACTCAGTGAGCGCAGACAGCACAAAGTTGGGTACCACAAGCAACAGGGATTTATATGGTTTTGTTATGTGTTTTTATTTTATTTTTTTTACATATATTTGTATAGTTGATTTTCAGAATAAAAGTTGACTACCATTCGTTTGTATCTACAGTAATTGAATTCATATTCAATCAGCCAGCACCTAACTGTGTGTGTGTAGCTCAGTAGGTTGGCCCAGCGCATGAGCACACTTTTCATTGACATAAACTATAAGAAGAAATGACTTTTAAAAGTGAACGAGGTAGCCATATTTCGCCCCCATGCAGTCCAACAGAGGCGTCTACTCTTACCCAGACTGCTTGAGAAGCTGCCTGTGCTGGTTCTGCTCCGGAACGCCGTGCCGAACAATGGACTCCTGGGCTGTCGAGGCTTGCTTCCCCATCCGGCGGGTTCGGACCTGGCCGCCCAACTTGGCGGTGAGTTCGACGTTGTAAGAGTGCGGAAGCCCCGACGCGCCGTGACGCGATGAAATGGAGCTGACTCGCATCCCATCCCCTCGGTTCGCTCCCGCCGAGCCGGGACCGGGACCCGGACCGGGACCTGGACCTGGTCCGGGTTGGATCACGAACAGCTTCCTGACGCCGCTCTGTTGCGCCCCAGCTGACAAACATAATGGTGAGAGAAGGAAACCAAATGAAAGTAAAAGGCCCCTACTCCAAACCATGTCCGCGTCGTTATAAATCCAAAGTTGGGGGGAAAAAAAAGTTTTTAAATGGGGGCTCGACTCCGGTAAATGAGATTTTTCTTTGAAAACAGGCCAGTTAGGTTGATGATATTCTTGTAGTCCTCGAACTCCGTATAGTTAAATCCTTTAAATAAAAACAATATATATATATATATATATTTTTTTTTTATACCTTAAATATAGCTCACGTCACTATGACAACTTCAACTACAATAGTATTAGCACCGAATAGTACAAATAAAAGTGCGAGGAGGTTCCGCTTCAGCTGGTCGTGGCCACTACGTCCGAGGAGCTCCACAAGTCCAGGAAAGTTTCTTGATGGAGCAGAAGGGCTGCCAGCCCAGCAGCAGCAGACCTGCCTCCAGAAGTGACGTCACGAGGGGGAGTCTGTGCACACGCACCGCAACGACATGAGCTGGGAGTTCCTCGGATCTCGGTCAGGGGACCCCTGGGCGAAATACGCTCACCCACACACCTGCACACCAGACTGGCCCACCCTGACACCTTTGTGCTCAACAAACATCCGCATGTGAAGAATGTGGGAATTCTGTCTTGACTTCGACTTGGGCTACAATCACAGAATCACGAGACACTCATTGGCCATGCCGGATCCCACATGAGGTATTTCATCACAATCAGCTGCAAGTTTAGTCTCCATGTTAAAAACAAAACAAGAAAGTTGTATCCGATAGTTGGAGTCACTGTTTTACTTTCGCAAAAAAACAACAACATATTTTCAACATGATGTCACATCACCGGGTGGGCAATTTGAATGTGTGAAGACAATATTATATAATTAAATTGCTTTGAAGGAAGACGGATTGCAATTTACATTTGTACAGGTAATGAGTTTATTTGACTGATTCTAAACTATATGTGGAAGAAATTCAGACATTAGTATGTGTTGTTTTGGAGGGGAAATGGATAGCGCACCGTAGCGCTAACGCTAGACACCAGGCTAGCCATGATGTTTTGGCTAAACAAACAGAACCCAACCAAACTGTATACAAACTGTGCCTGTGAGAAAATTCCTACAAACCCACTGATGAAGGTTCGGTTAACTTGTTACTCCGTTTAGTTATACAACTATTTACAACACGGTGGGCTTCTCGGCGCCTACACAATAATCGTACACATCCGCCACATAAGAACCAAAACGAAAAAGTGTTGCATATGCCCAACAAAACTAAGGAGGCGCCACCCTGTGGTGCGGTGCCACACCGCGGATTGTTACAAGTTTATGTGGGGGCTGCTGGAGAATGAGTATGCAAAAAAAAAAAAAAAGGGGGGGGGGGTTCAAGTATTAAAATACAATAAAGTAAAATAATCCAGTCTTCTAAATGTTTGTCATTCACTGCCATTGACGGCTATATACGTCAAAAATTAATTTGAACCTATTTCTATTAGTTAATCCCCCCCCCCCACACACTTTTGTTAACAAAAATCTATATATTTTTTTGTACATTTAGAACAGATATAAAATTTGTGAATAATCGTGAGTTAACTAGTAAAGTCATGCGATTAATTACGATTACAATTTTAATCGCCTGATGCCCCTAATTTCTAATAATCTTTTTATTTTCTTCAAATCGTGTCAGGTGATAGAATTTTTTTATGGCAATTAACTGCATGACTTCACTAGTTAACTCACGATTAATCACACATTTTATATCTGTTCTAAATGTACAATAACAAATTTTCTTCTAGATTTTCATACTCTTATTAACAAAAGTGGAAAAAATGTGAAACTAATAGCAATAGTTCAAATGAATTTTTGACGTCTATAGCCGTCAATGGCAGTGAATGAGTTAATAACAGTTCAGAACATTAATGGCTCTTCAGAACGTGAACAAAATTGGCGACCCGCGGTGCTCTCTGTCTCGTTTCTCTTGAAATTGGCTGATTGATGAGCCTGAGCTACGGCAGCCCATAAGTGATTTTTCCGTCATGAACGCATCATAGCCATTTGATATGAAGTATTGTCATTTTCAGTGCTTCAAAAGGTGTTTGGACTTCCTGATGTTCGCAGCCCTTAAGGTTTTCCTCACAGTAGAAGCTTGCTGTGTGGGTCTTGCTGTTGTCTGGAAATGAATAAATCAATTTGTGTGCTTTCAAAAAGTCTTGAGGTTCTTGGGCGTACTTTGAGGGTCGTTATTCATCTGCGCTGCAACATCCAGTTTTGTAACATTTGATTGATTGTGAGCAGATGGTATGGCCCCGTACACCTCACAATTCATTTTCTTACTTCTGTCAGCAGCATCAATAAGCACTTGTGAGCCTTTTCTGTTAGCGGTCGCGCACGCTATAACACAGCGTCAATCCTGTTAGCACTATGTGGGATGTTTTGGAGTGTGATATTTTCCCTTATTGTTGCATCTCTTCCAATAAATCTGACCAAAGTTAGCCTTTTTTTGATCTGTCCAAACGATCTGATTCAACAACATAGGCGGCCTCACTCAGTGGTTTGCACCTTGTCGTAACCCCCGTTGGCATCCATCTTGAATGAAAATTTAGACAATGAGGTGTATCAAACGGAAGTACCGTATGTTATTTTATGCTAGAGCATACAGAAGGCTTTGATGCAGCTTTTGACCTGAAGCGGTCACTTAAAGCAAATGGTATTTATTACAAAAAAACGGCCAGCAGGTGGCAGGAGAGTATAAGAGATCAACCAGGGCCATTTTGCAACAAGCTCTTTTCCCCAGTGGTTTCAACAGGTTTGTCAATAATGATGAAACTTACGGCCAATTCACGCTGAGTGCATAACGGACGCGGATCGTTTTCCGTACGGCATAGAAAGCACTTGAGTCTGCGCGTCAATTCACGCCAGCTGCAGTGCGGCGTGAGTATGCGGCGCGGAAAGCTTTTTATTTTTTTTCCGGATTCCGCGTGCGCATTTTCATGAAGCTGAAGAAATTACACAAGCCGGACAGGAAGTCAGGCGTCGGCATCAAGGTAGATCCGGTATATTTAAAAAATAAAACCGTTTGCGAACTCGTTTTGTTTTGGGAAGGAAGCTAGCTAACATAGCATGACTTGAGTCGGACATTTAAAAGACACGCTCAGAATAAATTAAACATGATAAAATAACACAATTTAAACGTACTTACCCATAGTAGAAGTCTCAGAAATAATGTCCATATCGATGTGACAACAGGCAAGCGTGGCTATTGTTTACAAATAAATAGTCAACCCCCACCATCTTGTGGTCTGGCAGGTGCAGATTGCCGGACACGGACAGCTCACGCAACGCACGCGGTGTGACTTGCAGTCCGTGCGGATGCCGTACGGAAAAAACGATCCGCGTCCGTTCCGCAGTCAGTGTGAATTGGGCGTTAGCTATAGCTAATTGCTGCAAAACGGAAACAGATACAAATATACTTTTTTTCCTGATGAAAGACGAGATTCTAATCTTTCTTTTGGTATGATCCGCGTTTTTATAGCAATGGAACACAATATTCTGCGGACCTTGCAAAATCGATCAAGATCCAGTAAAACAGCTGGGAGCGAAGGGGGTTGCTTCAGTGACAATGGCTGGGAGTGAATGAGTTAAATAGGTTGTACCTGTCATACCTCATTTCAAAGTCTCTATATGATATCATTTTTGACATCATTATATCGTATTTATGTTTAAACAGTCCTACGGTGTGAATTGCAGGTCCGTCTGAAATTGACAGTTTGTCTTGTTGTCTTTTTGAAAAAAAGGTCTCTTTCTTAGATGTTAGCAAATCAAAAAGCCGGCGTACCGCTGACACATTTATTCAACTGTGTGAGGTGAGGGTTGTAAAAATGCATCGAGGTGATTCAAAAAAGGAGTTTACGTTCAACAGCGATAGCGTGGGAGATTCCTCCTCCTCCGAAGAAGACATCCCAGAGGAAATTGAGACGATTGAAAAGCCGTTAGCTTCCTCCAGCTCCAAAGACTCACCCACTCGCTCCAGCATGAAACACGACCAAACGGAGACATCTTGGCACAAGGAAGCCCTCGAGGCAGAGAGGAAAGCAAAATCGACTTTTTGCGAGGCTGTCGAGAAGGAACGACGCGATAAATATCTGCTGAGGAAATCCTTAAGGCAAGAGCGGAAATCGAACGCCACGCTTGTGAGAACTCTGAAGAGCGAGAAAGCCAAGAAGGACGGCCTTCGTACCAAGATGGAGCTCATGACCAAACACGTGGATAACCTTGGCAAGATGCTCGAAAGGCAACAGCGCGGCTACGCAAAGGTGACGGGCAAGCTGCGCAAAATGACAGCGAAACAGGAAAAAGACAAGAAGGCAATGGAGACGCTTAAGAAGGATTTGGAGGCAACTTTACATCAACACAAAAAGGAAATAGCGGAGCTGGAAAGAGTAACGTGCGATCGGGTCCGGAACCTGAAGGAAGAAAATGTGGAAAAAGACGGCCAAATTACATCCTTGCTCTTCAAGAGTCAGACTCTCCGACAGGATATTGAGGCTAAGGGGGCGACCGTTTCCGCCCTGCGGGAGAAAGTCAGCCAGCTGGCCTCTGAGAGGGAAGAGCTGCGACGGGGTCTTCGCCCTCTCAAAGAACTCGCGGGGGCCAAAGAGGCGCGCGGCGCCAATCGGGGGCTCGCGGAGAAGGAGCGGGCCCGTTTCCGAAGAAGAGCGTACGCAAAGTCGCAAAGCGAAAAGCTCTCCGAGACCGCCGCGGCTTTGGAGAGGAGTCTCGCTGCCGAGAAGCGTTTGAGAGTCTCGCTGCTGAACGAACAGGAGCACGTTAAGAAGATGCGCTCGCAACGTGAGACGCACGTCAGAGCAATAGCCGCCCTGAGTTATGAACAAATAGAAGCCTTCGCGGCCTCCGACAGCCTGCAGGGCCACGTTCACTCGCTGAGGGCGGAGAACGCGTGCACCGGCGCCAAATACAAAGCTTGGGAGGCAGAATGCCGCAAAGTCACGTCTCGGTGCCATTCCCTCTCGGAGCGCTGCCGAGAACTGGCGTCGAAGAACGACGACTTGGTCTTTGAGAATCGAGCGGTCGCCGCCGATCTCAGCAACATGGCGGACAAACTCCGAGAATGTGAGCTGGAAAGTAGCAGGAGTCAGACGCGACTCCAAAAGGCTCTTAAGGAGGAGAAAGAAAGATGTCGGGTTTTAGAGGAGCGAGCGGGCCGGGCTGCCGACGCCCTCCAGAAGCAGAGGAGCATCTTTGAGAAGCACAGCCGGGAGCTTGAGGAGGCTTTGAGCAAACAGCTGCGACTCATGGATCAAAATCAGACGCTGAGCGTGGCTTTGCAGAACGCTGCGGATGCCAACTTGAGGCTGAAGAAACAACACGAGGAGGAAGCCGCTTTTCACGCCAAAAAGCTCGCTGATGCCGAATCGAAGATGCAGCAACAGGCTCGTTCCCCGGAGGGATGCCGAGGGGCTCTTCGCCGGCCGCTCGAGGCACACGCACATTTTGCCGGCACGCACGCCGACCTCGAGTCAAAATACCGGTAAGTTGGAGAAAGTCACACGGCCTTGCAGCTTAGACGTTCCTGTCAAGAGACATTTTAGGTCATAATCAAGGAAAAAGCCGCAAAACATTTGAAGATTGTGATGAAGGAAACATTGTGTTTGTATTAGTCTAATGTCCTGAGGGCCCAAAAGCTTACTAGAAAATAAGCAGCCTCCAATACTTTGACATTCATTTTCTTCTGCCTTTCCTCTTTTTTTATTTAATTTGTAATTTGTCATACATTTTTTGACTTTTGATAAATTTCTTACATTATTGGCAATTTTATAAACATATTATGGTCATTTCCTTCTTCTCCTTTTCTTCCTATTTTCTGACATTTTTTCTGCCAAATTTTCTGACATTTGTGGCGATTTTGTGAACATTTTATGGTAATTTTGGGGATTTTTTTTGTTTGTTTTGTTTTTAGACATAGTTATTAAACATTTTCTTTTCTTTAAAACAATTTTTTTTGAATTTTGTTTTTGGACATTTTATGGTAACTTTTGAAACTTAAAAAAAAAAACATTTACATTTCATACTTTTTGAACATGTTCTTTTCTGCCTTTTTTTAATTTTTAAATCATACTTTTTGGGCAATTCAAAAAATGTTATTGTAATTTCTGCCTTTAAATTATTATTTTTAAACTTTTTGAACATTTTCTTTTCTGCCTTTTTTATTCAATTGTCTGACATTTTTTTTGGGGCAATTTCATGAAAATTTTATAGTAAATTTCTACGTTTCCGCTTCTTTTTTTCGACATTTTATGGTCACTTTTTGGACATCTTTAAATAATTTTAAAAAACAACTATGTCCTCTTTTTCTGACAACTTAAAAAATTTGACTCTATTCATTTTTGTATTCTAAATCATTCATTCATTTGAAGAATATTTTAGCTTAAAAACACAAATGAATATCTAAAAAAAATGATTTCTACTAATTTCTTGTTTTTTTAGAGATCCACTGGGACCCAAAAGAGGGGGACTAGAGAGCATCATATGGTTCCAGAGAGGCAGCCTGCAGAGTTCTGCACTATGCAAATGAAAAAACTGCCCACCTCCTTGTGAATTTGAATTTCTATGAATGAATGCGGTTTTGGACTTAATTTCTCAGTTCAGCACATGTAAACCTTTTCTATCACATGCACTCCTAAAAAAAAACTTTTCAATACAGGACCTATTATCTTTTTTTGGCACCAAAGCAATAAAAGTGTTATTTTGTTGCCATCTTGGTGGCAAAGAGCTATGCTGAAGTGAATTGAGAATTTTCATTCGGACAAAAGTAGTGCTTCATCCCCATCTTGTGGCATCTTGGTGGCGTAATGACACATGCTTGCTTGCTACCTTGTACACTCATGGTGCAGGTTCAATTCCCAGTCTCATAAGATCTGCGTTCTGTCATACACGATCATTGCTGATTAAAAATCAATGATGATCTCGTTAAAAAAATGTAATAAAAATTTTTGAATGAGGAAAAAAGCCCAAAAGAAAGATAAATAAGAGCCCACATCTTTGACAAAGCATTGTAAAATAGCCTAGGTGTGAAAATACATCTACTTACTCTCGCAGAATTACTCACTGTTTTGTTGAAAATGAAGAGCGAGAGGAGTTTCGTGCATTTTTATCTGGTGAAGATGTTCGCGTTATTGAAAAGCCAGTAACAATAATAGACAAGAGATTGTTTGATGTCTTTAATAAAAGTCACTTTGATGAAAAATAAGATCCAAGGCACATGACCAATAAATGTGAAGGCTTTAAATTCATAATCCGCATTTCGTAGTTGCTGTTAACACATAATTTGTACGATATTCATAACTAAGATTTTATTGTATTTTTTTTTTTTTGAAGAGCCTCTTTAGTATTGGTATTCATGATGATTGGCCACCACGAAGTTCTCCACGCAGCTCTTGCAGCTCTGTGACAAGATGCTCGAGGAGAGCGACGTCATCTCGCAGCTCAGCACGGATCTCACCCGAAGACACGTCCGTTTGCATTTGCTGCAAGCAACAAACATGAAACAATTCACCTCAGAGGTTCTTACGACAGGATTTTTTTAAATTAGATCGACTATATATACACATTACTTACCTTTTTTTTTATTTTTATTTTTTTATGTGTAATCCCCAAAAAATTCACATACACATAAAATTGTAGGCTCTGTAATCTAATTGAGGCACATTTAAAAACATAATAGTAGAAACGTCTCATTTGTCATGAAATGATTTAAAGAAATCACAATGGTAGTGATACTAAAACAATGAAGAACTTTGTAGCAATAACTGCTGCCCGACGATTATTTAAAAAAAAAAAAATTTTTTAACGCATAATGTGTTTCCTTCTTGAAATCGAAAGCATGTGCGGCACAAGAGTGGATTGTACCTTGGCTTTGGTGGCCACGCCCCTCAGGCTGAGGTGCGCTGAGGAGAGCATCTGAAGAGCTTCTGCAGGATTTGTTTTCTTCTTACTGCAACTGATGCTCACTATGAATACAAAAGGCATGTTCTAATGATTTCTCACAATTTTATCCACAATGATTTAACAAGATAGGAAACAAGATAAATATCAATCGGCACACTTTATTTCTGTAAATCTCTAAACATAATTTGACTTTCTACAAGTTTCCTAAGAAAACCGTGTCCCGTAACTGATGAGCTATTTTTTTTCCACAGGCTATTGTATTTGACCACATTCGAAAGTGAACAATTTTCATGAAGGCAGGGCTCATTAATCAAAATTCAATTACAATTTAAATCATTACACTCGTAAAAAAAAAAAGAAGAAGATTAATACAAATGTTTTCATTGTTTAAATTTATACATTAGCACCTTTAAAAATATATAATTAATATCTAATTTAATAAACTTTGTTTTATCCAAAAGTAACTTGCATAATTACAGTGTTTCATTTGTCTTAATATCTTTTATTTGTTTTTTACATAATTTTTTTTATTTTGTACCTCAAAAAAAAAAAAAATTCGCCCTCCTGCACAGTTTTTGCCAACATGAATAAATAAATAAATATTATTATTAATATATATTAAATTCCGTTTGGTCCAAAAGGAACTTATAATTATAGTGTTTCTATTTTTTTTTTTTTAATTGGTCTTTATATTTTAAATGCTTTAACATTTTCTTGTTTTGTACCAAAAATTCATCATTTGAAAAACAATCGAGCAGCCCTACATGAAGGATTATTTAATTAAATATATTTAGGACCCTGTGCTGTGTAACAATGCCCTTGACCTCCCAAAAAAAAGGACGGTGAAGGAAAAAACAACAACTAATAATAAATAAAATAAATAAATAATACAAATGTGAATCCGCGGATGTGGAACACGAGCATACAGGGGACGACTGTGCACGGTCACGTGTCTAAATTCAGTGAAAACGTCCACAAATGGACGCACTCACCTTCACCAATAGTGATGGCTCTTTTGATGACTTCCTTGAAAAGATGTGGCTCTTTTTCCCAGCCACCAGCTTGAAGCTCACAGCGATGGGCCTTGCACAAGAACTGCAGGGCCTAAAAACAACCCCGAAGCAATGCTTAATCAACGTTGCTGTTCGGTTTGAGATTGAGCATATATTGCACTAGTAGGGAGTTTGTAGAAAAACATTGTGAGCGCGCAGACCTTTTCGTTGTCTTCTGCGTTGGAGCTGTGGCGGCCGCCGCCATACAGCACGGCATACTGCTGCCATATTTCAGCATCATTGCTGTGACGGCCACTGACCCGGCCCATCAGTTCCTTTAGTTTGGACTGCAAAGATGCCGTTTGCTCACCCTGGCTGTCTGTCAACTTTTCAACAACAGCCCGAACGAGGATCTTGATAATCTGAAACAAAAGCAAATACAACAGGCTCTATTTTGCGAAACCCTAAAAAGGGGAAGTCGAGTCGAACGTTTTCTTTACATGTTCTATGCGGCCTCACGCGTCAAAACACGGTATTCTGTTTATTATTGGGTTTGTGGAATATGAATTAAGCAGCTCAACACGCCTGTTTTTATCCATCTCAGGGGGCGGCCATTTTGTCACTTGCTGCCAACTGAAAATGACATCACTGTTGCTCAGAGCTCAGGTCGCGAGCAAACTGGCTCAGCTTGCAAACGTCACATGACTAAACTCCGAAAACAGATGAGCCGTGACCGGTCGTTACCTGAGCAACTGCGACGTCATTTTCAGTTGCAAGTGGCAAAATGGCCTTGTTGACTCCATTCATTCAAACCCAAAAACGTATAAATACGTTTTTTAAATATTTTGTCCTGCACTCCCAAAAACGTAGTTATACGTGTGTGTTTTTATGCGAGAGCTTCTGACATGAAGAGGTCGCTAGAAGCAATGGTAGCTATTAAAAAAATGGACAGCAGGTGGCAGCAGAGTATAAGAGATCAGCCAGGGCCATGTTGAAAAAGCTCTTTTTGTCAGTGTTTTCAACAGGTCTGTGAATAATGAAGAAACTTAGCTATATTCTAATTCTAATGCTGCAAAACGGAAACAGATACAAATATACTTTTTTTCCCCCGATGAAAGAAGAGACTCTAATCTTTCTTTTGGTAGGTTCCATGTTTTTATAGCAATAGAACAGAATATTCTGTGGGTCTTGCAAAATCGGTCAAAATCCAGCCGGGAGCAAAGGGGGTTGCTTCAGTGAAAAGGGAATGAATGATGCATAAGGTAATGTATGCTTTTTTTGTTTTCAATTTACAGAACTTTATAAATCGTCCAAAAATAAAAAGGTACAATATGCATGAGGAAGTTTATGACTCTACAGATGCAAATATTGGCGCCTCAAGTGGTTTATTTAGAGCCAGAATTTAATCCACTAGTTTGGTGGGAGTGAGACATGACTGATACTGGATTTACATCTTCTAAATCACCCTGCATTTTCTTTTTGAGATTACAGCAAGATTAATAAGTGTTAGAGTGTACAAAAACATTTCCTCGGGCACGCTGTAAAATGTGACTTGAGAATATGTAAATGAGCGTGATTATTAAAAGTCTTTCAGACAGTCAGGAAGGACTTTCATCAAATTGTGACTGGGCCAGCGCAATGATTGGAGTTGAGGGAAAATTTGAGTTGTGCAAGGTGTGTGTACCATCACCTTGTGCTGCAACCTGTTGAATTCTATTGTGAACTAGGGATGTCACAATCATGACAACATGGTGAGGTCACAATATTAAAATGGCCATAATATCCAAATTGTCATGTCAGGATATTAATTAAAAGCAGCACATCTGTTAAAAAGGTGAAGTTGTATTCCATTTGTGCAGTTCCAGCACAATTCTGGTGGTTAGTTTATTAGTTCCGTTTAATTGAAATTAATACTTTAAGCTTATTTTTTTCATTCCTCCCACTTTTTTGGCATTTATCTACTTCCTCATCCGATATTTGTCATTCCAATTTTGACATATTCCAAATATTCACGTCATTCTAGGTTCCATTTTTCTCATTCCAAATATTCATGCAACAGGAAGTGACCCGATTTGAACAGGAAGTGACCCGGAAGTGGCCTAATATCAACCGGAAGTAGCCCAATTTCAACAGGAAGTGACCTGTATATCAACAGGAAGTGATATTATTCATTATTCCGTCATTGTTTCCTGCCCTTTTACGTTTTTGCTATTTTTCTTCCTTCAACTACTTTTAGGTTTCTCGATGAATTCTGGTCTGATTATTGCTCACATGGACAAAACTATGTTTTAACTGAAAAGACTGATAGTTTATCACTCTCATAAATCAGTCTACCAGCAAATTTTTTTCAACATCTCTGTAAAAAAACATTACTTTGTGCTTCTTTTTTTTTATATGAGTTTTTGTCAATATTGTGATTTAATTATTATTTTTTTTACAATATCGTGAGATGTTTTTTTTTTTTTTTATATCGCCCAACCTCTCCACAATAGATATCGTATCGTGAGGTTCATGTCATGATAAAGATCGTATCATGACGTTTGGATATTGTTACATCCCTATTGTTAACGGAGGTTATTAACATCATTAACTGCCAAAAGGTGCCAATTTAGTGGATTTAATAAAGATGTCAACGAAAAGTGTTCTTCCTTTACCTGGACGTCCTTGTATCTATCCCTGAGGTCCATCAGACGATGGTAAGCCGCGATGGCTTCAGCAAAGGCGCCAATGTCAACACTGACAACAATGAAATTTTCCCAAATCTGCCAGTGTTCATAATTACACTTGAGGGCTTCCTGGAGGGTACGAAAGGCTTTGTTTCTGGAAGAAGAAAAAAAAGTCAAGGGGAAACAATTTCACTTTTGCAATGATGTATGATGTCCATTTCAAAATGTTATTAAGGAGCTACTGTCAATGCCAACATATTAGGATGTTCTTTTATATTATATTTATGTTTTGATTTGCTTATTGTTTTCATTCCCAAAAATAACAACTGCCATTTAGCTCTCTAACTATAACCTCTATTTGAATCATATCAGCTGCAAGATTACATTTGACTGCGTTGTCCCTGTCAAAGATTTGAATTAGAATTTTTGTAGTGACACATAACAACATAACAGTCAAGTAGAATTATAACTCACTTATTTCGTAGGCGTATGTATGCTGTAGAAAGGTTGTTCCATGCTTCGGCATTCTAGATGCACAATAGGATAAAGTGGAGAAGAGAGCAGAGATGAGAAGGAAGTACATATTATATTAGTCGTCAACAGATGCTTTCAAAGTGAGGTGTGTGTTTGTGTAACGTTCGTTTATTTATGCATATTCCATTCATTCATTCTAACTAGTAAATTTAGAAAAATGAATGTTTTTGTTATGCTCCTTTTAAAAATATGAAAACATATAATGTGCTATTACTTTAGGCAGACTTTTAGGAGCAATTTATGCAGAAATGTAAAAAAATTCCAAAGGCTTAACATTCTTTTTCCTCCCACTCTATACGCCAGCCAATCAAGACATTATGACCACTTGCTTTGCGTGATGATATTTCATATCATTTACAAAGGCAATTATGTTCAGTTTGTAGGTTTGCTTTTGTTCTTGTTCTTTGCAGTGGTGTGTTACTAGCAGAGACTGAGCTGTTCCTAATATTTTGACTCGTATTTAAAGCAACTGAAATATTACAAACATGCCTAATACCATGCTCAAGTAGCCAAGTGTTGTTGAACAAATACCAATCATTGTTAATGTCATTCTCGATTCCTATATTGGTACAATGTAGGGCTCAAAAATATTTATAGTTGTTATTCAAAAGGGGTTACATTATTTTCCTTCAGTCTAGACTTGAGAGACGAGACGGTGTGTGCGGAGAGAGATATGAGGGACCGAAAAGAAACGTGTTGTAAAGCGAGAGATTTATGCCTTTGTCAATTTTTTTGGTAACATTTCATCAGTATGTTTATCTTGGTGCTCACATCTGGCTCCAGTCCCACACATCTTTGGAAAGCCTTGGCCGCTCCCTCGTAGCTCTCCAAGGCCAAGTAGGCACAACCGAGGGAAAACCACACGCCGAGCTAAGCACACACACACACACGGAGAAGGTCACACAAACCGTATGCGTTCAGTTCAATTTGGATTTTCGGCTTCGATTTATAGTTACATTCAACTTGGCAGGTGAATGTTCTAAATCAACACATTTATGGTGACGGGCGAAGTGATGCATAACATCCCCGCCCCAGCAATAGAGTGCGGAGAATAACTTGTACCTGCAGGGCGTTGATTTTGAGTGACCGTTCGAAGCAGTCGACACACTGCTGGAAGTCCTTGTTGCGGAGATGTAGCAGGGCTTTGGAACGCATGGCTCTGGCGCTGCGATGGCCTGATAGCTCCCAAGCCCGGTCGTAATACTGATGGTCCCTTAAAATGTCCCCGAGCAGGCAGTAAAGACTCGCCGTCTCCTTTTTCTCCAACTCCCTACGAACGATCTCTTCAGCCTGAGCACACGGGGAAAAAAAACACGTGTGGGGTTTGTTCTGGTTCAAATAAACTCTGGTGTGATTGCTCTGACAGTGGCATCATTCGTTTGGAATGCCATAAATCCGAACACTGGTGTGGTTCGCTTTACTTCAGCTCAAGTGCGAATGGCACAGGATCAACAATATGAATTAAATAAAGTGGCAAATTAGCGAGAAAAAACTCAGAAACAAATTACACGTAGCTATAGTCTAATGTGAGGGTTGGGTGGTGGTCAATGGGACACGGTTTATAAAATAAAAAAGGCAGCATGGAGACGGATTCATTCAAACTTTACTCGTCATACATGGCAGCGAGAGCGACAACACTTCCTGATCCCCTATCAGCTGACTAACACTAACCAATCAGAAGCTAGCATACTTTAGGTAAATGTAAGTGAATGACTGAGAGCAGCAGATTCGCCACATTAACTTAGCTACTTGTACAGAGATAAATAAATAAAATGTAGAAGTGTGGAAATAGTAATTCTGGAAACATAAATGTACAAGTAAATATACATTTTAACAAATTAACTTCAATGCTTGCAAGTTTTTACTTGCAAATTTACCACTTTATAAAGTGGAAATTTGTGAGTTTTTTTCTCTGAATATTCCCCCCACCCCTAAGAGAAAAAAATTATAATTATACGTGGCCCTAATACGCCGTCGGACAGTACTATACTATGCTCTGGTCCAATTATAAAACTGCACATGTAATGCTAGATTTTTAAAAGTCTCAGTGTTTAACTTTTTTTTTTTTTAAGAACATCCATCCATTTTCCGTGATGCTTATTCCTCACATTTTTTTTCTTAATTCTTGATATTGGAAATTAGCAGGTTGCCCTTTTTCTACACTGTTTTTAGAGATAGACCAATATGGTTTTTCAGGGCCGATACCAATGCCGATTATTAGTAGTCAAGGAGGCTGATAACCGATAGCCTATATTCGTTTTCAGTCAAAAGGGGGGGGGAGATATTAGTGTCAATTTTTTTTTTAATACAGATGCCAATCTTGATTTTCTAAATCAAATTAGGAAGTGCATTTTCTGTTGCACAAATTGTTGATTTTTGGTATTCTCTATTCATCGAAATGTGAGTTTGTATACCTTGCCATGTTGGCCAAGTCTCTCGTAGCATATGATGACGTCTTCCCATAGCTGCAGCTTTTCGTAAATGAGTAGAGCTGAACTGATGCAGGCGAGGTTTGTCAGAAGAGTCGCCAACTGTTGCTGTAGAGAAAGGCAGACACATCCTCATATGGCAGGCTGCAATCGATAAGGTCATAATTGTCCTTTGAATTTAAAAACATTTCATCATTATTTTAGGCTCATATCGAGAACGAGGATACTGTTAAAAATGTACAAAATTTGAACATGATCTACACAAACAACTAATTTTATCTCGTGTCTCACATTTAAGTGTGAAACTCACCGTGAAAAACGGCATCAATGAGAAATGATGTACTTGAGCTCCCATTTATTTTGCGATTCAAGTCGTATGTAAATTGAAAATATCATTCAGCATGAAAACAGCCCACCTTCATCCCGCTGGCAATAAAAAGGCCTTCTTTTGTTCTCTCCATCATGAAAAAAATGCATCACATCACCAGCTGCAATCAAGAGCTTCGACCTACTTTCTTGTCCCCAGGCTGCAATAAGGACTGTTCAATTCCAGCTTTATTGCTGTTATCAGTTATTATATGGCGCCTGGGTGAGCGCGCTACTCCCCAAAATGCTTTTTCCCTCTTCCAGGCATTCCTCCTCATTCAGAGTCTCAGAAAAGTGTAAATTATTCTATTATTGCAAAGCCTTTTTTTAGACATATCTTTCGCATGTTATCATCTCTATTTGTCTAACTAGCATTTATGATGCTTTGTGGCTCAACAGATGTTGACATTTGTTTTATAGTTGTGTCCTCATGCAATCATTTTGCTCAGCAAAACCATCGGCACCTTTGAAAAGGAGCCGATGGGCGAAGGCCAAAATGGGAAAACAGCAAAGTAAACATGGAATTCTCTTCAGTCTAAATCGGTTTAGAATACATTCTGTGGGCTCACTTTGGTGTGGTTTGATGTAATCCATCCATCCATCATGAAACCTATTGGTGGTTTGCTATATACAGTAGCTTGCAAAAGTATTCACCCCCAAGATTTTGTGTTTAAATTTCCCATAAAATTTCAATGAAATATATTCATGTTAGTGGTCGTATTGTGCCTAAATGTTAAAAAACTCAAGGGGGATGAATACTTTTGCAAAGCGCTGTACTTACTTGAGAAAAACGACACAGCACAATGTGTTTAAATTGTTGATCATAAATAAAATTAATTAAAATCAAAAGGCATCAATGATGCCACTCCATCTGTAATTACCATGAGTTATGTGTCTGCCCAGTGCTCGGTGCACGTTTTTATGCAGGTATTTCCATTTTGCAGTTTGTAGACAGCAAGATGTGAAATCTTGTTACCGCTAGAATGTTACCTTGCTTTTTGTATTAGTACAAAACTGCGAGGTTGTTTATGCTAGTGAGCCACACATACAGAGTTAATGTGGAGTTCCATGTGTTGTCACAGACAATGCAAATTGCCAAGTCAAATGTACCCTCTGTTGCGGCTAGACAACTAATTGTGTCACAGAAAAGCAAAAAAAACCAATCACACTCTTTGTTACCTGGACAACCCATCTGGTTGGAGCATGGCAGCAGTAAAAAACCTTCAGACGCTCAGTCAAGGGACAGTTCTTGTCTTCAAAATGGTCTACTATTGCCTGAAAGAGAAAAAATAGAACGTGCTGCAGAAAAAGACGTATTCCCTTTGAACTATAAAATCAAATTATTTAAATAAATGGACATGCTATTATCTTTGATTTGATTGCAAACGCTCCAAAATAGAGACATCAAATCTCTCCTTAGGTGGGCCTAGTATTAGGCCTACACAATACACTTGGTTCATTAGCTACAACTCCATTAAATCACTGAAGGCAGAGAACATTTACGTCAATGAAATCTAAAAATAACTACGGCGTGTGAAGGAGCTGCATCAAACTTTTGTTTTTCCAACTTCGGCTTTGGAATCCTTCCTAATGAGCAGCATACCGGATACTATTCCACATAAACAATACTGAAACAACTCTGTTCATTTCCTCTAATTATGCAAATGACACAAATGCAATCCCACATAAAACTGGGTATAAAAACAAAACAACTAAATAATCATAAAACAAAAGTTGTCCATAAATCTGACATTTCCATTTCAGTTTAAGGCACAACAAAAATAAATACATGATTTAGTTCAATTTGTATGCGTGGCATGCTGTCTTCTTCATTGTAAAGAGAACAAAGCTAATTATTTCCTGGGATTGAAGAATATCTGTTGCTGCTTTACATCCATTTTCGCATAGGACAGCATGTACGCACAAAACCCAAACCTCTGAGGAAAAGTGTCGTAAGTGAGGAGGACAAGCCAAATAGCGTTACAACCAAAGCTACTTGTGGTTTGGTGCCTACATTTGTTCTTCATTTGTCTCGGTCTGTCACTTCAGGCCAGACGTGGTATTGAACACAGAAACTTACATGAGCCAAAACAAGTCCTTAAAAGCGGCTGTTGCAGCCAAGCCAAGTGGTGTTCGATGGGGTTGAGGTTAGGTTTCTTCCACATCAAACTCTTCAACCATGCCATTGCGACTCTTGTTGTGGGCTTTGGGACCCATTCACGCTAACCAAAAATGGCAGCTAAACATTACAGTCTTCCTAAAATGCCACATCCTTGCCTAACTGCGCAACAGTCATGCATCTAAGCCAGTTGATCACACACGATCCAGGCAGAGTCACTGTCATGAGTCATCTTTATGGCACTAACGATGAGCGGATGTTCATGCCACAAACACTGCCATGTAGTTTACCTGAGTTTGCATCATGGCTCTCTCAATACATCGGGAACTCTCTTTTTCCAGTTTGGTCCGGAGGCAAAGCGCTGTCACCTCCACAGCCCAGAACTTGGGCTGAGACAATAAAAACTGCAGAAACACAAGATAGACAAGTACATTTTGAGTAATGCAATAGCGGATTAGGGTTTGACAAATATATATATATATATTTTTTTTTTTTGTGCTATTTTTGTGCACATTGACAGTAATACTTGGACATCATTTGGTAAAATCCGTCGATTTTCACTATTCGCAGACAGACTTGGCCCCTAATCACCTTCAATAGCAGGGACACATGTATAAATACAAATTTGTTATGCTTCACTCATTCAAAATCGTTTTAAAATATGTTTTTAGTACTTTGTCATTCACTCCCAAAAATTTATTCATACGGTTTTTTTTATGCAAGAGCATACAGAAGGCTTTGATACAGCTTCTGAAATGAGGAGGTGGCTTACGGCAATGGTAGTTATTACAAAAATGGCCAGCGGGTGGCAGCAGAGTATAAGAGATCAGCTAGGGTCACGTTGCAACAAGGTCTTTTCCCCAGTGTTTTCAACAGGAATGTGAATAATTATGAAATGTTAGCTATATTCTAATGCTAATTGCTGCAAAACGGAAACAGATAGATTTTTTTTTCTTAATGAAAGAAGAGAATCTAATCTTTCTTTTGGGTAGGTTCTATGTTTTTATAGCAATATTCTGTGGACCTTGCAAAATCATTCTAGTAAAATAGCCGGGAGCGAAGGGGGTTGCTTCAGTGAAAATGCTGGGAGTGAATGAATTGCTTCATACTGGAATGTGATTTTTTGTACGGCATACTACAGGCATTGAAAGTGGATCATTTATCAAATTTGAAAATATTTATATTTTTGTTATGTTTGAATTCAGATATTAAATGAAAATATGTCTACATCATTTTTGCTTTTACTCACTTTTGCCCAGTGCCTCATCTTATTAGGGAATAAAGGTTTGAATTGTACGCAATGTCTTAAATGATTCATGATGTTAGCTTGGATCACATGCAGTTTTGGCCATCGACTAAAAATGTGAGTCATTCAGAATTTGGAGCATAATCACACTGCAATAAGTCTGTCCTTTCAAACCACTTGGAAGAAACAACATTCATCAAGATTTATGAGGGAGATTCTCTTTTGTAGTATGACAATGTTAGTTAACCCCTAAGAGACGAGAATGTCTGAAAATGTCTTTGACATTCTGAGTGTGGAATCAAATCAACACAAACACAAGAAGCATACAAATCAAACCTTTTCATTTGGGCTTTTGATATTGGGACTTTCAGTTTTTAGTCAAACATGATGATCAATTAAATATTTTTAAAAAGGCTGGGCTTTTGCAGCAGTGCAATACTAAACTTTTTTATTTATTTATGTGATTCTACATCCAAGGCTTAAGTCAGATTTTTAGTGATTTTTAGATTTTTTAGCTAGTGCTGTCTTTTCACAGCACTAGCATGTGCCATATACAGTCGTCCCTCTCTACTTTGCGGTTCAATTATCGCGGTTTTGTATTTGGGTCCAAAATTCCTATATTTTGGTTTTTTTCTTGATTTTTCAGAGATTATTTCGCCCATGTTCACCCGCGCCGCTGCCCCCACCCCTCCGGATTTACTGTATTCTTTATTTATGCTGCGATTTTTGTATCAATATTATATTTGACAAGTGTTTAGAAGGATGGAAACTGTGTGGTGCCTTCATTATGGCTCAGTATAAGTAACTCGCTCCCAAAAACAAAAACTAAATAAATACATAAATGACGTCCTCTACTTTGCTGAAATTCGCTTATAAAAGTGAGGGAGCACTGTACTGTAACGGTAGCTATTCAAGTTTTTAATGTTAATGTTTTTAACAGAAGTTGAAATAAATGTACAAAAATGTCTTGTATGTGCGTGGAAAAGTCGAACCTGCAAAATGCTTCTGTGGACCCAATTTAAATTGATGTGACTGTTGTCTGTTTTGAGTACTATTCTTTAATGACCTTCGACAGCTATATGTACAAATGATTTTTTGTCATATTATTAACAGACAAAAAGGTTCACGTATGCACATGAAGTTTCATTATGTTATGAGAATGAAAATGTAATGAACTGTTGAGAATCTGGTTAAGTTACACTTACATATAATTCTGCAAACAAAAATGTTACCAATGTAGAAACAAATAAATGATTAGCATTAGTTAAATGTGATTTCCCAAGAAAGAACTACAAGGTGTCAAATCATACCTGAATCAGTAATTGAAACCAGAACATCTCAACTGTGCGGCAGATGTGCTAACCAAACACTCTTTTCCGTGAAGTATGTTTTCTCTACGCTTTTACAGTTATTTTAACGCTGGTCAAGCAGTGCACACCACACCAGAGTTGGCTTTCAAACAGACCAAAACCACCTCCTTCCAAGCGGCCTCACTTCACTTGCTTTGTCCACACCAAAATTTGTTTTCCATTTCAGGTCATTTCATAGACGTGCTTAGCGTCCACAACTTTGTAACTAGGTGATGATGGATACATCGACAGTGCATCTGGAAAGTCCTTGCAGCAGTTTTTCCCACAGACTCGTCCTAAAATACAATAAACGGTCATGATCAGTGCAAACATGATGCACCTGAGCCCAATTTGGAGCTTCATGACAAAGGAGGCTATCCTCCGAGGCATGAGGGTGACATTGGTGAAGACAGCCGGACATGTGACAACCATCTAACCAGCCTGCAGATTCTTGGATCTACATGTAGACTGGGAAGATGCCTGCTCACATAGCCAGCAGCATTCCTGTCACACATGGTTAGGTTACCATACAATGTACTGTATGTTGCCAAAATTGCCGCCTGACGATGACAGCAAGGGATGACAAAAATAAGATTAACAGTAATCAAGTCAGGTAATCTTTTATTTTTTTCACCCCAATGGACTATTTGTATAAACATGACAATTATTTTGTGCCAAGAAAGCGCTGCACTCTGAGCACTTTTTTCCCCCAGTGATGTCCCCTCCTTGGTCATCTCCTATGAACGTACAATCCCCCCCCCCCCCCCAAAAAAAGGATTTCATCATCTACAGTCCATAATATAATCAAAAGGTTCGGAGACTCTGGAGAGATTACTGCATACAAGCGGCAAGAATGAAAACCAACACAATGTAGTTGAAGTAAGTGCAAGTAAACTCATTGAAGATGGACTAATGCGAAGAAGAAAAGTGTTTTGTGGTCTGACGAGGGATCTTGGGAACAATTTTTCACATTTCCGAAATTCCCCACATCTTAATAAAATTCTCAAATAGAGACATGTTTTTCCTCTTTTGGTGAGAAATTGACAAAAAGACAAAACAAGTTATTGTGAGAGAGAGAGAGAGAGCGAGAAAGAAGACAATCAAGCCAATCAGCTGGCCTGAGGCACAGATGTCACAAATACGAAAACTCTACAAACAAACGAAATGAGATTTTAATGTGAAAGACAATCTGTTTTGTCGTGTCATTGGCAACAGAATGATTTGGCATCAAACGATTCCAGCTGGATCTGTTAACCTCCGGAGACCTGCTGTTTTTCAATTTTAATTTCCTGTCCTGACAGGCGTTCTTATCAGCCTGGACAGATTCAGGATCGTCACCGAATAAGCCAAGAGCGCTATCGTCTTACTTTGTTGAGATGTCTCCAGACGAAGTCTGTCTCCAAGTGAGATCTGTTGAATTAAAGAGTCGGGCTTGTCTTCCAACGTTTATCAGTTCTCGTTTACTTTTCAATGATGGAAGTCGACTTTGGGTCCCTGACGCTCAAGTGGCGAGTGGGATAATAACTTGAAGACGTCAGGAACGCCTCTTCACGCCAAGATGACCTCACAATGACCGGAGCCTGACGACAATCAATTAATGGCTTTTGCAGCTGCTCTGAGTAAAAATGGTTCTCTATTCACACTTGAACAGAAATTACAGTGAAACACCGTTTGTTACAAGATGGCCAACCATTTGTTCTGCTTTCAAACAAAAAAAATTTCAAAGCCAAAAAATACAAAATTAAATCAGGATCGAACTCCTGCCATTCTATGCATAACTCCAATATGAACTGAAAGTCTCATATAAACACAATATAACCCTAGACTATAAAGGGTGTGTATTTTTCATCTCACAAAAGCAAAACAGAGTCAATTATTTCATGCCAGCTGAATTGTTCTACTGTAGATAAGGTCTGTATCCTCCATAAAATATTTTTGCTTCATAAAATTGTTTGGTAAACCAACTGATCTTTGCCAAGTCGCTACCATTACACATTTGAGGGAAGGGCTCAGTCTCAGAGCTCCTGTCCTGTTACCGGTTCAAGTGAAAATGAAAAGTTTTATGGAAGTCACCAGCAACTCGATGCTCTTTACTGCGAGGGCAATAAAATATTCAAGATTAAAATGCCAGGGAGAGCAATTTAGAAAGCCAGCTGTATAAACATGTACAGACGTACAATTTTCAACAGTCTGGTCTGCAGGGAGTTGCTATGAAATAGGCTGCTTGTCACCTCTCAACCAGCAGCAAGCAGCAGGAGCACAAAAGAGTGAGAGTGAATTTGGGCCTTTTTAACTCTTTAAGGACTCTTTATGATTTGTATTAACGTGGTTAAACATTTGTTACCTGCAATATCTATGAATTAACAACTATCAAAGATTAATGGACAAACAAGATCATTAAAATCTTGTAAGAGTCTATATAAAATAGGGCTGGGCAATATATCGAAAAATATCAATATCGTGATATTGGCCCATGCAATAAAATGCATAATACGTTTTTTTTTTTTTTACTTTTACCTGAATTTGACTAGTTAAACATCAACTTAAATGTGCATCACTATCCAATTGTTGAACATCATCTAGGGAAATTACAATTAATTAACTAAGAACACATTGAGCTGGATTATTTTGCCACATTAATTTTTTTTTACTCTTTCATTGTGTCTTATTGTGATTTTTATTCTCCACACTTTTTTACCGATTTACACCGTTCAAATTTCACTTTACCAACCCATTTTTTATTTCAGTTTTTGGTTGTCGTCATGTTTGCTTCTAGAATTTGTTGGACGTTAATTGAATCCATTCTTCCCATGAAATGTTCCATGTGCCACTGGCAGCAATACAACTCTAGAGCATGATTGATCCACGCCCATGTTTGACAATTGGACAGATGTTCTTTTCATGAAATTATGTTCCCCTTTTTTCTCCAAACATACCTTCCCTCATTTCAGCCGAAGAGTTCCATTTTAATTTAATCAGTCCACCTGACTTGTTTCCAAAATCCATCAGGCTTATCTAAATATTCGTTTGCACAATTCAAATGCTGATTTTTGTAATGATTCTTCCATAAAGAATTGTTTTAAGTGAATGAAATTGAATAGCTTACTGAACATAACATTTATTTTATGAACTTTCATCCATCCATCCGTTATCTGAACCTTATTGTCCTGAAAGAGTTACATAATTTAATAATTATTTTTAAAGGATGGATGCTACTTTATATATAATATAATAATATATTTTAAAATCTCACGTACCTTCACGCACCCCCATTTGAGAATCTGTGGATTAAGCAATTCAAAGTGTATGGTTGTTCATGTTAATACTATGGAACATACTTACTGATGTGAAAGCCAGAAGTTCTTCTTGTGTCAGCTTGTGCACAGGATTATTCTTGTGAAAATCAGTGCTGTGAACGCAAAAGGCCGGGTCAAATATTGTCCAAGAAAAAACTAAAGTATACAACAAATTAGGTCAGGCAATCAACTTCACGCCAAAGAGACAAAAACAAAACAAAAACAATAATAGTTGTAAAGCCCTTTCGTCCAAAACAGCCCAATGTGGAAGCACACGGAGTATTTTCATTTTATGGTGTGCGTGTTTGTAGTCATAAAATGACATGACATCTCATCCATCTTCAAGCAATCTCACACGCTCCTCTATTGACCTTCACTTGACTTTCTATTCAGCTTCTCCAGCAGCAGATGTCATTCTGCCGATCAGCCTAGAGGATGTATTGCATGTACAGTAGTAAAGTATAGCAGCACACAGCACAATTCTGCTTCTGAAACACTTTGGTTTCTCCAAAAATAAGCAGTTTATTCCTCAAATCCTTCATGATTGGAAGCTGATGCAAGGTTTTAAACACAATGCGTGCCACCTTCAGTAATTTTCTGCTCAGTTTTGCCTTTCAAATGTTATTGCATGCAAATGGCTGTAATGTTCTGGATTGGTGTATGTTTAATTTTAAATTGCGATATTCCCTTGAGGAAGGTTTGTTGAATTATAATGCTAAACTTTTATTAAAGCTTAAGGAAAAAAAGTTCAAAACAAAAACAGAATACCGCGAGCGTGTAAAGTTAAGGTTGAATTTCATTCATTATAATACGACGACACTGGACCCCGGCATACTCGCTGTTCAGCACCCATAGATTTGCATATTAACATTTTATATATATATATTTTTTAAATATTGAATGTTTATCAGCGTTTTTGAAGGATTTGGGGTGTTAATATATATTTATATAATAATATGACCACCCCCCCCCCCCCCCCCCAAAGTATTTCAATGAATGTTTACATAGATTTTAGCTATTTGCGAGCCAGCCCAATCCCTATCCCCGCAAATAGCAGGGGTCCACTGTAACTGAAGTTTGCATTCTACAGTTGAGAGTAGAAAAAAAGCCCTCTAATGCACACAACATGCTGCTGGTGTTTGAAGGTTCAACTAATCTTCTAGTGTAGAAGACTTACCAAATCCCCAGGATGACTGCCTGCTCCTCCGCAGTCAGTTCCGGCAGCTCGTACTGATCGGGCTCTGCTAAATTAATCTTGTCCAACACTGTGTCATCCCCAAGTATGCAATCCTACAAGTAAAAAAATAAATAAAAGAAAAGGAAAAATAATAATTGCACTTGAACAAAACAGAGTATGGTGGAAAAGCAAACATAAAATATTGCATTTTAATATGAAACCATGATGTTAAGGATCACATAAACTTTGTCCCCACAGCATTAATAGCATAACTCATATTTATCTTATTTTGCTTGATCATAGTGTTGTCAATGAGCAAATCTTACATTACATCAAAATTAATTTGTGCAAACAAATCAGTAGTTTGTGCAGCATCAGTGACTGAAACCAATAGTATAACAGCAGCTAAAATATATTTTAATAAATGATTAAACTGTCAATTAAAATAATCAATTTGATTATTATTATTATTATTTTTTTTTTTTTAAAGAATGCTTTAATTTTCTATCCCTTAATTTAAAAACAGGGCATTATTTCAAATTGGCAGAGCAGAAAATACACTAATGTAAATTAATTTTCATTCAGGTAGGGGTTTGGTCCATAAGATCAGTCAAGAATTTTGGCAAAAATGTTTATTAGGGGTGTACGATACCACCTTTTGATTTCATGGTGGAGTACAGAAATCTGAGAATATTCACTGTTGAGGAGCTGAAATTCAGGAGGATTTGGACAATTTTAAGTTTAATAAGGGGTTGGTCATTGAAGAATATTTGCACCTCTATTAAATAGCAAACTTGCCTACCCTGAGAACAATATTAAAAAGTTGGCCTTGCAATTGTCTTTTTCTTGTATTTGGCCCCACATTTGAACACTGTGCTACAGAAAACTGCATCAAAATGGTAGAAAAATTTCTACGAAGGGTAAAAATCTCCAAGACGTAACAAAAATATGGAAAGCATGATAATGCAAATCGCAGAATGGAATTCTGCGTTTAAAAAAAACAAAAACTGCACAATTAACAACATATAAAAATACATTTGTTGCAACACCACAATGCTAAATCCTTCTTTATAGATTGTCTTTTTTTTCTTTTTCTTAAAGACTCTGTTTATACAAAGTCCTCCACTAGGGGTGTTTATGTCTGTCTGTCCATATGCAGTCATTTCTGTTGCACAAGTTACTTCGGTTAATGGTTTTCACAGAGTTAGTCGACGGGGTCCTTTTTTTTCTCTTTTTTCTTTTTTACCATGCTTCATACTGTTAATGTCTGAGTGTTTCAGGAGGGGGCCACTGAGATCTTTGAAGTCACGCTTGAGGTAGAGATCAGGAAAGTCATCAGTGGGGGTCATTTGAGCTCCTCCCTCAGTGTACTGCAGAACGACGCTAAGCTCTGCTGCAGATTTTTTCTCTCTCCAAAGTTCCAGACACCTCGCAAAGAGCTGAACAGATCATATTCCCAACAACAGAGTGCCCACCTTTTGGTCATCACTGAGCACTGGCCCCGCTGCATCCACTACTTTATGGAAAAAAAGTGAAAAA
Source organism: Leptonotus elevatus (assembly GCF_054856555.1). Classification (NCBI taxonomy): domain Eukaryota; kingdom Metazoa; phylum Chordata; class Actinopteri; order Syngnathiformes; family Syngnathidae; genus Leptonotus; species Leptonotus elevatus. The sequence goes on along the minus strand of NC_141251.1, from coordinate 8,180,843 downwards.
TAAAAGAAAAAGAGGTTTTGATACCATTTACATTTTTTACAGCTGAAAATGGACATAAGTAGGGCTTGTACATATGTGCAAAATAGTTCCAAGGAGGTCATTTTCTGCTTGAGTGAGAGTACGCACAAAGCAAGGTTGATAAAGGCCTGTTTAGATAAGAGGCTGATGAGCTATTGTGAAGCGGGACCTCTTGGCAAACTTATTTTCTGTAGTTGTATTATTCAGGGTTCTAAATAATTTTGTCCAAATGTCTATATAAAATGTGTAAAGAAGCAAAGTAACACATACCAAGACATCTGATCCTTACACAGTCTTAAAATTAGGCAAATACAACCTCAGTTCAACAATAAAATGTCATTAGATCTTTAAGTAAGTGGTCCTATATGCCCTCCAAACCAGTAGTGCTGAATTGTGGGCCCCTCAATCATTTTGGTTGCCCATCCCTGCAATAGAAGTACGTATCTCATACCTTGGGCAGTAGGGTGCGTAGTGTTGGTGAGGGACTCGCAATAGATTGATCTTGATCCTGCTTTCTTCTGACATCAAGGATGAGCTGAGCCAAGAATTTTTGCTGGAAATAGGTACGTTTCCCCAAGGCACCTTAATTGACCAAAAATAAACAAACATGTTGCTATCAATAATAATACATAAATCAAACAGGAAGAATGTCCTGTATTTGTATAAAGGGGTGGAAATTAAAACACCTTTTTTTTGTTTTATATCAGATTAAATGATCAATGTATAAATGAATCCACAGATTAATCAATTAATAAAATAATCATTAGTTTCAGCCCTAGTTGTGGTGAAAAGAGGAAATGGAAAAAACAAGAAAATATTTATAAACCTAAATCATACCGGTCATGTTGATATCGAGCATTGAGAGCTCCTGAGCTTTCTTGATGTGTTCCTTGGCAGCCTGGTATTCGTAGTAGGTCAGGCTACAGTACACACACTCCAAGTGGAACTGAATTGCCAGGTTTCTCTGCTCGGAGAACAGCGACTCGCATTTCAGCACTGTGGGGCAGGAAATGGAAAGATGTCTTCATTACAACCAAAACTCTGCCAGTACATTTTTTCCCCCTGATAAGTCAGTAAACATTTTGATCATACTTTTTACTACTATCCATGTAATTTAGAAGTGTTAAATAAAATTTTAAGCTATCCATCCATTCATTTTCTACACAGCTTGACCAAAAGATTAATTCAGGTAACTGGAGGTGTGGTACGTCCTAGACTGGTCGGCTGCTAATTGCTGGGCACACACAATCATTCATACTCAAATTAAATTCTTGACAATATTGAGTCTTGAGCAAGTTTTAGAGATGTGGGAGGAAATTGCAGTACTCCAATTATACTCATGACCGTCCAGGGGTAGGAAATTAATTTTGCAAAGGGCCACATTAGAAACTGGAATGCTCGCCAAAGTCAAGCCTACATTATTTTTTTTTCATCCAAAACACCAGTGAGTATTCAAATTTTTTGAAATCCTGTTTTCGTGGGTTTTATGAGATGGCTTGTTGCTCTACACTGTGTATGTACATTGGGGCTCACCCCGGTTGATTACCGGGTAGCCTGCCCTTGCCGAGCTCTTAACTGTAACAATAGTTGAGAGTACCCACACTTCTTTGAGTCCTTGGAGGGGGTGCTGGAGAGCACTCCGGCTGGTGACTCCATTATTTTGCTCGGGGACTTCAATGTTTACATGGGAAATAACAGACGTGATTGGGAGGAAGGCCTAACCCCCCCCCAATTAATTAATCAATTAAATACATTTCCTAAAGATACACGTACTATGTACAATGTAATTAGCTTAGCATTAATTTAAACAACTTGAACTTTTGAGCACACATCTCTTCTCAATCTATTCTTCAACCTAATGATTGTAATACAACATTATAAAATGAGGACCTTTTTCCATGCTCAGGAGGGACAAGTTGAGGAGCTGCTGAGAACATGCCTCCAAAATTTGCTGGTGGAGCTTGATGTAGCGTAGAGTCCACCAGGAGACAAGCTGCAAAGATTTAAAATAAAAAAAAATAGGAATGCATAATATATTATTTATTTCTGTGTATAATTGAAATAATTTTTGGGTGACAACAGAATGGAAACAAATCTAATCTAACATTAGCATTCTGACAGAAAATTCTTGCCAAATAGCTTTATGTGTAGTTTCTATTTCATAAAAAAAAAATCCTTGCAAATCCAAGGAACATATTTTACATTTGTTAATATTAAGAAGGTAGAAGAATTAGCATTGATTCATTGAGAACATGACAATCAATATTGATCTAGCATTGTGACATTTGTTATTTCAATAGAACACATGATAATAGCAGCTGATTTTTTTGGTAAGTTGTTTTGAATAATTTGCCAATAGCCCAACTTTGCCATCAAGTTTGGAAACCTGCATACCCCTCACTGAATACTTAATTACTGATGAGAAATCCAATCTAAATACCACATAGAATGCAGTAAGGGTACACTGTGACTCCGCCCTAGTTATTGTAATTCGCATTATTTTAGTCACGCTGTCAAGAACTGTCCACATCTTTTTTCCTCTTTTTTTTTTAATACAGCGTTGCAGAAACTATGCCCTGAGAACAAAAAGTATAAAAAGAGGCCACCAGAATGCAAACAAAACAAAAAATATCTGAGTCTTAAGGGTGTTGAGAAAAAAACTGAACATAACCAAACAAACCTGGCTCTAAATTATTTTCCCCATTAGCTGAATGACAAAACAATGTACTTTTAGTATGAATTATAGTCGCCCATTGTTTTCTCCAAGAGAAGAGAGTGCAAGATAAAAATGTAAAAAAGCTTTGTAATGTGTCAGGGAGGTCGCGCATCATCGCAAACGTAAACTGGATCCAGCATTTGTCGGTTTCACCTAATCAATATCCTGACACACACTTGCCATGAATCTTCACACACTAACTCTCATAATGTCAGCATTTTCATGGATGTTTGTCTTTTGGCCTGGCAGAGCTTCCTTTTCTGATAGTCAAGGTACGAGGTGCTGGCAGAGAGAAGTAACAAATCATGAGCTTTGTATGGACAATGAATGAGAGCGTGCGTGTGCGTGTATGCACGTGTGCGTCGGGGGCTTAGTGGTTGTGTTACGCATTTAAAGCAAGCCTGGCCTTGGCACCAGCAGTATTAATTAATTCCCTAAACGTCCATTACTATTTAAAGAGCAAATTAACACTGAATCACCTCTGACAGAAAATCACTGTTGCACTTGTGTGCACATCAGTGCTGCTGATGTCAGATCAGGGGAGCATGACAATTATTTTGTGCCCCGTGACTTCAAGTTGATTTGCACTCACGTATTAGTAATGACTTATGGCTTGCTGAGCGCGGAGAAATGGTGCCATTTGCAATTTCTTCAGTTTTGGTATTAACGGATATGTACGATTAAATGGATGACAGAAAGTGCCATCCAAGTACTTCCTCCAAAATTTGAGGCATGCCAATTAACGAGCAACTGTGCTACTTTAAATCCACTTTGAGAAAGACAATGTCATTAGTTGTTAGCCTGCTGGATGTTCTTGTGGAGAGCATGAGCTACTTCTCACATACATATATGAACATTGGCTAGTCTTATCTCTACTATTTGTGGTACCAGCGTGGTCAAAAAGTAAGATAATGACCCTCGGTTAAAAAAATTTGATGTAACAAAATAATACACACACTGGTTAACTCAGTTGCTCTTAAAAACGTATAAATACGTTCTATTTGAAATATTACAATGCTCCCAAAGACGCAAGCAGGTGGAAGCAGAGTATAAGAGATCAACCAGGGCTATGTTGCAAAAAGCTCCTTTCCCCAGTGTTTTCAACAGCTTTGTGAATAACGATGAAACTTAGCTATATTCTAATGCTAATTTCTGCAAAATGGGAACAGATATGAATATTCTGTGGGCCTTGCAAAATCAGTCAAAATCCAGTAAAACAGCCGGGAGTGAAGGAGGTTGCTCCAGTGAAAACGGCTGGGAGTGAATGAGTTAATTGCTTAATAAGAGCTTTTCACAACAGTGTTTGTTTACCTGAAGGCTTTCCATCTTGGAAGAGCATTTGGTGAAGATAACCCTTGCCAACAGGAGGAGGAATGGGTTAGCCACCAGGCTATACACGGACTCGCCATCAAGGAGCAGGCAAGAATGGATAGCTTCTACCATGGAATGAGGCTGCAAAACAAATTGCAATCAAAATGATGCCGTTAAAGCGGAAGTCAACCAAAAAGTTCTCTTTACAATAATATGTTCCATGCAGCCCCACTAGTCAAAACCCGATATTCGTATTAAAATTGTGTTTGTGGAATATGAGCGAAGCAGTCAAATCCACCCATTTTTATCAATTTCAGGGGGCGGCCATTTTGACATTTGCTGTGGACTGAAAATTACACCACAGTTGCTTAAGGCTCAGCTAACACCTCACCTATCTTCTGAAGCTGAGCCCTTCATTATGCAGCTTCCACTTCCAATGGGCTCTTTGCATAAATCTACCACTTCCTGAACTCGATACTACTCCTTCATTTCCTGTCTTTCATGATTGGACAAACTGATTAATCCAGGTGTGTCTGGCCATTGTCATCGTGGTTACTGAGGTCAGGCACACCCGGATCAGTTCATGAAAGACAGGAAACATAGGAGTTGTGCTGAGTTCAGGAAGTCGTGGATTTGTGTAAAGAGCCCACAGGTGTTGGATTTTCATTTGTCCTATCAGATTTGAGCTTCTTTGAGTTGCCATGTCCATCTAATCTGCCCGTGGCTTTCAGAATCAGTGATGCTGGCCGATCTAATTTAAACGATATTAGTTTTGTTTTTGCAATGCATTGTAAATGTACCATGAATGAGAAATGGAAAATTCCCCAAAGGCTTTGTTAAGATAGCAAACAGCTGAGAGGGCAGAAGACAGAAAGTTGTAATGGGATGTTTAACTTATACCTGAGGCGAGAGCAATGCCGAAGGCAGAAGGTCAGAGAGATGAATGGAGAGCGACGGACCGGTCCAGTTGCTTTGAACAAACATGTGGAGGCAAGAGACTGCCAGGACCATCACTACCAGTTCTCTGAAGCTGCAAGACAAGACAGTCTTAGCAGAATTTAGAGTTCAGGATGAAAAAAAAAAGAAAGAAAGAGCTGAACCTTAAAAAGATGTTATGACCACAGCCCCTTTGAGCTGCCATTTCACTTTACGGACAATTAGTGTGCTTTAAAAATTGGGAACAAGCGACATGCTTGGCTGCCTTTCCATTTTCTTCCTTTCTACATTTATGGAGGGTGATGGAGGAGAGGAAACAGAACCAATCATTATGAGCGAAGAGGAGGAGCAATATGTGTCACAGTCATTCTATTCATGAGCCGTTTCGGGCTAGCGTGAGGAAGAGAGATGTTAAGATGTCCTTATTAAGAATGAATAATTTATGACTAAAGGAATAGAGACGCTTAATAGGAGTGAACAAACACTCTTGAGAACAGCTTGGAGTTACGCTCAACGACTTCCACCTCGACACCAACATCATTAGGTCATTATAAAGATTTTCATTAGGCAACATATACAGTCGAACCTTTGCCACGATGCCAGTATTTGGGGCTCAAAACGTTATCTCGTTTATATCCATGTTAATTGCAATGACAAATAAATATTGAATTTAATTCAGTGAAAATGCCTGGGAGTGAATGAGTTAAGTAGTTTACAAAAACAGGGGCGCTTACTTTATACTTTATTCATTAAGGGCAGTTGTGTTGTAGTGTGTATTTTCAGGCAGCATGTATAGGAAGAAGTGATGCGCGTGTGTTATATCACCTGTTGGTTTGATTCCCATCTGTGTCATCAGTCAGGTACAACAGGATGCGTCTCTCTAGATAGGCCTCGATGCTCTCGCCCTCATGACAGCTGCCATCACCAGTAAGCAGCGCTACCACCTGAGGGCTCTTCAAAACGGCCTCAAAGTCCCCATTCATCAAGGACTCCAACAAAGAGCCCGTCTCTAGAAGAAAACATTTTTAACATTGACTTTGAATTCAGAGGTTTCGAGGTTCTGAAATCACCGTTAACTCATTCACACGTGCAAGTATGTACAAAAATTGGAGCAGTTAAAAAAGGGAAGTCAACCCACAGTTTAGCACATTAATTAGATTTATTAATTACGCTGCAAATTAATGCGGTATGAAAATTAACACAATGCTAGAAGTCCCAAAGCAAAGCCAAAGGGCAGCCCAGTGGCCTCCAGTAGCTTAAAGGTGCCATTCTGACTAATATTGCAATTGTGGAATATGAATTAAGCAACAAAATCCATCCGTTTTTATCCATCTCAGGGTGCAGCCATTTTGTCACTTGCTCTCAAATGAAAATGGCATCATAGGTGCCCAGGGCTCAGGTAACGGCCAATAGCGGCTCAACTTGTGAATGTCACAAGGTCAAACTCAGAAAGCACGCGAGCCATGATTGGGCTTTACCTGAGCCCCGGAGCAACAGTGATGTAATTTTCAGTCGACAGCAAGTGGCAAAATGGCCGCCCCCTGAGATGGATAAAAACGGCTGGATTTTGCTGCATAACTCATATTCCACAAAATCGTTGACTAGTGGTAATACATAGAACGTGTTATTGTAAGGAATTTTGCGGGAAAAAAACTACCTCTTTCATCTACTGACATCTTCACACACAGGGAAACTTTATGAATGAATGTGCAATAGCGATTCTGACACCTCGTATTGATACATGTATTATTTTTAATAAAGAGGTCCACAACGATATATTCCCGTAGTGATTTTTTTTTTAGCACACCCCTAGAGACAAATGGTTATAACGTGAGCTGTAGTTTGACAGAGTAATGTCAGACACTTTTTAAGACACCTGTGAACCATTTTAAATTGTTAAAGAAATGTATTTCTCCTTAATATGCAAATGAAGTACAATCAGTTTCAAATTGGTTGAGAGTTTTAAAAAGGGAATGTAAAAATATGTTTATAATATAAATTATGGGTAATAATTATACTGTTAAATTACATGAAAAATCAATATAACAATCAATTATTGATTGAATTGAGTGAAAATAACAGGTGGCTCGTTAACAAGAAACTAGCTTGTGGCTAGCATGCTTAAGTAAGGTTTTTGAGCCAAATGGGTAAGATTCCAAAGCGTATGGTAATCGTACATTTTGAGGCATAATGTAGTGTATACCGCACTTATTTATAGCATATGTATAGCAGTTATGTATCACATACAGTATGTACTGTATTAACATAAACACATTCGTCAACATTTAATAAAATACGCATGCGAGATTTGCTGTCTAAATAATCTTCTCTTACTAAACCTGATTGTGATCTATTCAAATGTACCGATTAAATGCGTACGGTGCTGTTGAAGGTTCAAGGTGAGATGTGCATTTCATCCCAACTCGAATGTGTAACTTTCTATCTGAACCTGCTGCTTGATTAATTGTTCATGTCCTGCTCTCTGGCTCAGGATCTCCCAATAAATCACCCGGTACAACCTGTAAACAATTTAACCATCAGAGCTATTCATCACACGTGGGTGGTACGACTATAGTGGCAGAGGGACCACCATGCAATTTGCATAGATATTACGATTTGGATTCCCTGTGGCTCTTGAACATTTACTGGGCCAAGTCAAGCATTTCATGGCACACCACCAAACAAAAATGTCAAATGAATCCTGAAATAACGATGATCTCATATCAATTTACTCATTTTGAAATATGAGGCTGTTTAATTGAACACAAAGCTGATATATTCTCAGGAAGCCATGACTTAATCTGCTGTATGAATGGCCACATGTGGATGGATACAAATGTTAATTGTACTTTCTGCCATTGAATGGATGAATGTTGTTCTGCCTTCCACTATATGTTGTTGGCAAAAATAGAGGATCAAATATATTTTTTTGTAATTAGTATTTAATATTTTGGGACAAATGAAGTGAAACTTGATAATTCCCTGCAGCACTCCCAATGAGGTCTCAAAGCATCCTTGTTGGCTACTGTGAGTGTTCACTACTTTTCAGAGTGCATTGTGGGTAATTTCGAGTGCCCTACATTTTCGCTCCCCGAACATTCGGATTTCCTACAAAATGGAGTGACCCCTCGGTAGGGCACTAAATATGAAATAGGGTGGACATTCGGAAACATGTAATCGTTGCATTTTGCGACTGTAACAATGGTGCAGGCGAAAAATAAAAGCCACTGTATCATACTGGGATGCTCTTCCTGCGTTTTAAACTTTATTCAAGCAGCATTACCTTTCGTTTCAATTGTTCAAGTTCACTTGCCTTTTTATGCTAGCTTCCACTAGCTGCTTTTATTTCAACTTCCTTCTTGAATACTCTCTCTCTCTTCCAGTCACTGAAACCCCCAGGTCCCTTGAGGCTACACTGCCATCTATGGGTTAGCACACATCACTACAGTGACCATTCATAAAAGTTTTCTGACCTTCGGCGACAGACACACAATGAGTTTCCTGTGGAAAAATGCGTACCCTTCATTCTTTTTTTTTTTCGTGATGGCGTTTTCTTGTACAATGCTAGTTTACATCGGCAAAGGTGATTTTTGGCAAATGCTTGTGATAGTGTATAATACAGTCTGCGATCCATCTAGCTTCTAGCGCTTAATATAAGGACCGGAAGTTGACATACCCAACGATGACATATCTTCCGTTTTTTTGCGAAAAAGGTCCGCAAAGAAGTAAAACCAACGTCTGCTGTTAACATACTTGAAAAACGTTACAGTGAGATGAGGATTTCACGATGCTATGCGCAGGTCCTCATGGGAAATGTGGTCTTCATTCAAGGCAAAATGAAAAACACTACCGCTTTTCTCCATATGGTGTCGCCATAATCAACAAACATTTTATGTTGCTAAGTCTTTCCATTCATGCATGTAAACGGGTTATCAGGAACTAGAATTTTAAATGTAGTGACAGAAATGTTTTCTTTCTTTAACAAAAGGGTTAACAATGTTTCCTTTGCTGTGTGCACAGAGAAAAGAACCACTCGAGGAATTTCATCCATTGTGGTCTGCTTTGCTAAATATTACACAGGGTGCAAAGAAACCTCAAGGCCTTTTTTTCCCCCTTCTGTTTACACTTCATGCAGTCCAAATCTGGATCGAGTCTAACTTCACCGTCAAAATACAACAGTCTTTCAGTGGTTGATGGATTTACAGTTAGTCTTGGTCAGATAAAAAATCCGAATACTGCATAGATTCATTAAGCCAACGAGCATAATGATCCACCCACACGGGCTGAACAGCGTAAGAATTTAGCAGGCTGACAAAGAAAGAGAGAAGCAACTCAATGGAACACAATGATCAACAGTTTGGCATTTCTGATTGTACGGACCAAACCAGTAACTAAATCATAATCAATGTGTTTGTACATTTTTCTGCACTGTCAATTTGAAACAATGTCCTGTTTTTGAAGAAAGGGATGAAAAAAAAGAAAGAAAAGAAAGGTAGGTGTGCAATTGTCAGTTGCCGACTGGAATTGATTTGCGAACGGTACAGTTCCATCTAGTTCGGCCATGTCACCTGGTGTCCAGCTGGCTTTACGTTATGTCGCTAGCAGAGATAGATAAAACAATGATACATTACCTTTAATATAGAATTCCTTATTTTTGAACCAATTAAGTGGAATCTTTGATTTTAAGTATTTTTCTCAATCAAGGAACTAGTAGCTTATCATGTCAATCCTGCGACTAAATTTGTTAAAGGTGGATTAAGGGTTAGCTTTTCCTTAACATCCCAAGTCATTTACATTAAGCACACCCTTGGCGTTAATAAGGACCTGCAGCAACTGGTGTAGTAAACGAGTAGGGGAGAGTTTTATTTCTCTGTAGATGGAATGAAACCCCGGGGCTGCTATGATAGCACTATCAAAAAGCTGAGAGAGGATGAGGTGAGGGAGGCGCTTTTGGCTTTATGAAGGAGAAAATGAAAGCCTGAGGAATGGCCAAGTGTTTAATAACATTTCAGCAACTCTCCATGTCTGCTGATGAAATGGCAGCAATTATGGAAAACAAGGCCGAGGTCCTCAAATTACTCTATAATTCATAACGATTCAGAGGGTGCGCTGCATTTAATAAGCAATGGGGAGCAGAATTTGCAGCTGAATTACCTGTGAGAGGCAAAGGAGATCCAAAACGAACAATGAAAGAAATCTCAGTAGACGCGTCAATCTATGAGCCTTCATTAAGAAGCCAACTGTGCAGTCAATGTCTGGTGGTTTCTATCCATCAGTTAATACGTGGGCTGGGTAGCCTTGGTTTCATTTCATCCAGAGTATACTGTGCTAAGATCATATTCGGGATCTTTTGGAGGCTTGACCTGACTGACCAAATTCCAGCTCAGGGAGAAAATAAATAGTGGTTGATATTCAAACACCAGTCAAAGTAAAGACAGAATAATGAGTTATTACAATCTTTCCAATTGGTCATATTTTGACATTTCTTCACTTGCCATTCAGCTTCAAATCAATTCCAGATGATGTTTTTTTGGCTCGCAATACTGAGCGTAACTCGAGAAAGACGGATGACATTTTTCCAGAAGTTGTTCCCTCGCAGGGTTTTGACAATTCTGCTGGACAATCTTGTTAACAAGTCAGACCGAAATGTGAAAATGGGGTTAGAATGAAGGGAAAACAACTATCCAATTATTTCAACGTGACCATTAATTTTTTACCACAGCAATTGTCATCGTGTGGTACTCCTGGAGCACAGGCTCCCTCTAGTGGTATGTAAAAGAATCCCTGAATTTTCTTTCCTTGCATTGACATTTAATCTTTAAAAATCTTTATTATTCACATATTAGCTATTTTATTAGATTGGCAATATACCTTCTTTTTTTTTTTTGTGCAGTAAAGACTTTAGGATGGCGATAGTTTTGCTACTGGTACAAATTATTTCTAGTATGGATAATGAAATAAGAATCAAAATGGTTCAGTGATAAATGTTGTTTTGGGAGACAACTAGGGTTGCACGGATCCCAATTTTCTGGCTGACCACCAATCCTCGATCTTTAAAGCTACTGAACGTAGAATATTCCATTTAGAATCGCTGCTGCCACCTGCTGACGAAGAATGAAACTGCACATACCGTTCTTCACATACATACCACGCACATTACGTCACATTCGCAGACAGGGCGCGGGAAATTCTAACCCGAATCCAGTCTGAAAACTATTGGCCAGAGGATTTCAGGCTAATTAGAAGGCATTTCAGTCATAAATGTTCAAATAAGAAGCTTATTGTAAAGTTATTTTGGGGGAAAAAAGTTCCATATTGCAGCTTTAAAAGTCACCCTTAAACATTTCTTGACAACAATAAGTTTTTATGTGACCTCACTCATCTAAACATGGTATTTTGATTAATATTACATTTGTGGAATATGAGTGATGAAGCAAAATCCGGCCGTGTTTATCAATCTCAGGGGGCGGCCATTTTGTCACTTTCTGTCGACTGAAGATGGCATCACAGCTCACCTGTTCTCTGAAGCTGCGCTGTGATTGGTCATTACCTGAGACCTGAGCAACATTGATGTCATCTTGAGTCAACAGCAAGTGGCAAAATGGCCGCCCCCTGAGATTGATAAACACGGCCGGATTTTGCTTCATCACTCATATTCCACAAATGTAATATTAATCAAAATACCATGTTGGCTGGATAACTCATATTCTTCTAACGCATTATTAACCAGAATGCCATGTTTAGACTTGTGGGGCTGCAAAGAACATATTGTCAAAAAATAAATACATTGGCGTGACTTCCCCTTTAAAGCTATGAAGAGGACGGTACAAGGTCAAATATGCATCTTTGAAAATTGGTTGGCGCTTAGAGTTGAAGGATTTTTCGCAATTCCTTATTACAAGAATAAAGATGCTGTCATGTTTGGACGGCAGCACTGTTTACCCATTGACATGTTTCTTGGAATAACTACAGTCAGGAACAATCTCACTTTCTAAATGCCAAAAATGTTAGACATCTCCTGGAGATGGAAAAGGATTGCCAGCTGAAATGCTGCCAGCATAGCAAACAGAAATAAAATCAGTTTGAAGATCAGCACCTCAAAGCTGGAGGTTGCTTGTATTCTTCTTGTAATGCCAGATTGTAAGGAAAACATAAGCTTGCTGATAAATTGGAATCTGCAATCAATACTGTAGAGAAGTGAGCTCATGATCTGCATGTCTACACATTAAAGCCTGTAATTCAAGTCGTATTCATTAGCTGCTACATTTGTCAGTATCCAATAATAACCATGAATGCACAAGGGTTGGGTATAATAATCTGTTAAGAATTGAATCGATTATGTGAACTTGATTGTTTATTAAGCAGTTAGGGGAAATGGAGTCCACTAAATGACTGTAAACAGAAGAGGTATGAGTGATTCAGTCTTGACTAGTTTTGTTTTTTTGAACAAAATAGGGCCTCATTTGAGGTGGCAAAAGTACGAGAAAAAAGGTAAAAGTTCAAGCACTGTTAACTCAACTTAAGTTTTTTTTTTTTTAAATAAAATTTTTAAAGTACAAACGCTGAAATGTACTTGAGTAGAACAGTAAAAAGTAAAAATAAAGTGTGTTATTTCAGATTAGACAGCAAAAATTTTAACACCACGTTATGGCCCTGGCCGTATTTTGTGTAAGTGTGTGTAGTGTTTTGTTTACACAACTTGAATTTGTGAGTAAATTGAGAGACAATATCATCATTACTTCAGTATGTAGTACAATCAAGAATATCAAAAATCGGCCAGAAATGGACACTCAGCCCAAAAGAACTAGGATGGCCTGTATATGCTACAAGATGGCAGCTAGGCTTTTATTTTATTTTTTATAAAGGCTCTGGTCGGAAAAAAAATGAAGCTCCTCCCTTCATTTAACATAGTTCAATGGCATCAAGATGCCACAAGATGGTGCCAAATCAATACTTTTACGATTAAACAAGCCTGAACAAATAAAATTCCCCCCAAAACCGACGAATACTAATCAACCCTTTTTGTAACGTATTTGTTTGATGGCGTGTGGTGATATTTTTCGTAAGCAAACATTTATAGCCCTGGCTCAATAAAAGGTTGGGACACAATATTTAAGTTCAAAGAACCTAAAGCGGCGTTCTCTACCTGCAGCCAAACCCCAATCAGAATTTCACTAAAACTTCGCCGTGGGTTTAGCGCACTGGAATAACAGTAGAATGAAGGAATATTAGGGAAACACAAGGTTAACTTGTAAAAACCGCGGATAGCAGTTACACACTGGAACTTGCAAGTTCACATGCATTTTTTATGAATTGCTATCAAGTATATTTCCATTAGCTAAGTGCTGATAAGCGCTGTTAAAACAGTGAATTATTGAACGGAGTCTGGCACGACATCGTTCGCGACTTGCCGGGGTGCCTGCAAACACAATCCTTTCTCATCAACCACGAAAGTAAGAGAAGAATGTATTTGTTCGTTTTCGGCTGCTGTGTTTGCAAAATACGAGGATGATTGTTTACGGTCAGTGAGTAGTCACTCGTCTGCCAACCTTTCCATTTGATGACTCCAATCCCTCACGAAAGGGTTCATGTTTGCGTGTCGTAATGGTGCAAAAGTGTGATAGTATCTCACCTGTGATGCTGTAGACGTCCTGTTTCCATGCCGTCTCCTCGTCTGGTGTTAGAAAGCCTCGGAGGATTGAGATCTCCACGTCGAGGGACATTTTGACAGCCGCAACTTCCTGCTCTGTTCTTGTTCGCTCTTTTTTGCTTCGGCCGCGTTTTACATGCACCTCTAAACCATGTAGTTTATCCGTCCAAATTATCTTACAGAAATAGGATGTTCACATATACCCATGTGGAGCATGAGCCGTCAGTGGGCAGCCATGACAGCTGCGCGTTGCATTATGGGTACGTGCTCCAGTCAGCCAGTGTACTCGGCATGTCAACGACACTTAAACCCCGCTATATCGCGGCTCGTCCTTCACAGATTTATATGTTGTGACCCCCCCCCCCCCCCCCCCCCCCCCTAGTACAACACAGTTTTGTTTCCTTTTAAAAGCATGAAACAAGGTGTGCGATTGATGGATGTGAGCAGGTTGGTGTCAGCAGAGTGGACAGTGACGTTGCAGGGTGTGGTGATGGATTCTGCTGGGGTCTGGTAGAGCAAGGGACAATGTTATTTAAGTAACGAAATAACTCAAATAAAAATTCAAAAACAATTTCCGTTAACAAAATACAATAAAAACGAAAAAATATATATTTTTAAACTAACTGACACTACTTTTACCATTTACAAAATTTACTATAATTATAGTGAACATTTCCTTGGTTTTCGTATTTGGTAATTAATTTAATACATGAGTTTTTGGAGTTGATTTTAAATGTGATTTAAGTACTGTATATTTATTTATATATTAACTGGAATAAGGACGTCTGAAAGTGTGTCGCACTGCAGTGGCAGCCAATAGAAAAGCACCTTTAGGTGACGTCACTCCTATCTGACAATTGTGCGTGTTTGGGTGTATTTAAAACCAACAACCAAAAGCTGATTGCAGCTCTAGTATTATATTTTGTTTTTACTTCGTCTTGACCTAAAAATGTTGTTAGTTTTACTTTGTCTCTAGAGCAGGTTTGATTTTAATTTTTCAAAAAAAGATTTGTTGGACTTAAGTTTTCATTAGTATTAGTTTCAGTTTTTGTTAGTTTTTTAATACATGGAGTATGTTGGGTGCAAGATAATAAAAAAAAAACACAATGTCACAATACTTAGGGCCTATTGTGTAATAAAAGTAATGTAAGCTACAATTACCCCCAAAAATGGTTCACTTCCTAATTTTGTATGGTTGAACAGTAATACTGAAATAAACCCCGAAAGCTCAAGTATGAAATTAAATAGCAAAGACGAAAACAAAGGACATTTTCGATAGAAATATAATTATCGTTCATTTTAACATAAAATTTAGACATTTTCAGAATTTTTTTAAAACACCTTTCTATTTTGTAAAAAAAAATAATAATTCAATTTTAGCTTTAGTTATTTTTTTTAATGCAAAATAGGTGTAGATAGATATGTTTGATGTAAAGCAGAACAGTGGCTAGAACACGGGCTGACAAGACAAGGTGAAACCAATAATCAAGAAATGCTACATCTAACTTATTTTATGTCTTTTACGTGTTGCCTCTGGCATTCATTCAGAATTCATGTCGTATTAAAGTTCAGCTTCACAGGAAGCTAATCAATATTCCCAGGATGGAGCTGCCTGCACGTTACCACAGCTCCAATGATCGTTCACCTTAAGGCAGTTGCCAATCCAAGTCTTGTAACGCCATTGCAATTGTACAATTTGCCTGTGGACTTTTTTTCAGATATTTTTGTCTTCTTCATGATCCATCTACTGCCTCTACCAGTGTGGATCACGTGAACAGGAACAGTGACTGCCTGAAAAGACATTAAATCCATCCCTCTTGCTAGATTGCTATCTATCTTTCTTGCTATCTATCATCAGCCCTTTAGGGTGTGTAGCCTATTAAAAACCAACACTATGCATTCTACACCTCAAGTCACTGCGTCTGGACAGAACTCTCTTGGAATACTAAAGCAGCAAAGGGGTTTTGACATTTCACTGTGACTTAGAGGTGACCACTTACACACACATGCCCACCATTCCTTGAACATCCATTGTCTGCAGGACCCTCTAGTTCGGGCAGGCATGGTCAAATAGAAAACGTCATATTCAGGAATCTGTGCAGCCTGTCACTGGTAATGAAACCCATTGTTCATATAATCATATTAATGACAGTTTAGAAATTGGACTCATTTTTTCATATCACATAAAAAAATTAATTTGTACATGTAATGTGTGTGTGTGTGTGTTATACGAGAGCGGTCTGAAAAGTTCATAACCATTTTTTTCTCAGAATATTAACCCCCGAAAAATATATATATACGTGGCCCTAATACACCGTGGTAGAAATGATATCATATATAATAGATAAGTGATGGTGTTACATTTCTTTCCCGTCTCCTCCTGTGACGCACAATTCACGAAATTCTTCATCTTCAGAAATACACCAAAGTACTGCAAATGGAAAACGGACAACAACAAAAAAGCATTGGCACAATCAATGCATACTTTCAAGCATCATTTAATGTCCTAGCAAAAGGATTAAGCGGCTGTTCTAGGGAGTGATTAAAATAGAAAGTGCATCTTTTTGTTCACTGGAGTTCCAACATAATAAAAAAAGATCCAAGCAGTTTTATATATGTCAGACGGCGCAAAAGCTATAATCATCATTGTGTAGAAACAGCAAAAGAAACTCAGTAAAGGTACACTGTGTACTGGAGTATTTGGTGGTATGGTGTCACTCAAAGGCACATCACAGCTTTGCTTCTCACGGGGATTGTTGCACACGCACAGAAGACACACATACAACATGCACAAGCCTTCAAATGACACGTCGACGTGACACGCAGTCTCAAGATCCAGAATGTTTATCCAGCGTCCGCAAGAGGGACAACGTAACATTTAAGGATGGCAGCTTTTATTGAAGTGGATATGATCCCAGAGATATTAAATGAAGCGACGCGTGGCCAAAAGGGGATTTTGCCTTTTTTTTCCACTCTCCCCTGTAGTGTTTTCCTTATTTCTTTCCTCTTCTTTGCTGCAATTATTTTCAATATTGTCCTTTAAAAGCGACCACTATATCCTCAATAGCATCTGTTGTCAAAACAGTCCAAAAGATGGGGGGAAAAACAAGAAATTAAAATTTAGTAAACATTCATCTCTAAAGGTAGTTTCCCTTATATAATTTTCCTCTGCCATTATGTATTTATAAACAAGTTTAATAACATACCAATCAGTGGTTATTTCACAACTGGGAAAAAGAAAGCACAAAATGTTTACACGCTTTTCAAGGTAAATAAAAGTCTTTGTTGACTGTTTTCATGACGGGCATAGCATAGTTCAGAGTTCGTCTCATGGCGTTGTGGTTCCTCGCATCCCCACGCGTTCCACTATTTTACTATTAGATCTTTACATACAAATATGGACAAACTGGCGGCTTGGTGCTCCAAAGCCTCGAGTCTTTTTTTTCTTCTCTCGGAGTAACCATCCGCTCAGACGTGTCGGGAAAGGAAAGACTCATAGCTGGCCCTCGCCGCCGGCTTCGTCCTGACTGCCGCCGGGCTTCTCGGAATCCTGAGCGGGCAGCTCTCGGAGGATGAGGGCGGCGCTCTTCTCGGAGAACTCGCCGCCGTCCGCTTCCAGACCGTCGGGGCAGTGCAACTTCAGTAGTTCCTCTCGGAGCTGAGCTGTGTGTCGCTGCATCCAAAAACACACAAACACGTTGAGCTTGTCTCACAAGTGTTGACTGTACCAAATCCATTTCAATGCTCAATGTGACTGTATAAAACAGTCATGCAGACACGAAGGAAGGAGAACAGACTTCAGTTCTACTACTACATCTCAGCAAGTTGCTGAAATATTAAGTCATTTTTCGTAGTGCATTAACAACATGAGTATTGTTGTATTATCCGTCTACGTTGCTCCACTGTTTTGTGTTGAAATAACTCCTGCTCAACTCATTCAATGGCAGCCATTTGCAGTCATCACAACCCCAGAGTGACAGCGATTTTAGAGCTCAATACCTACCACTCTTTAAGCACTTGCAATTGAAAGGGCTAGCAGATTAGATATCTATATCAACCTCTCCCAAAGGGAAATTAAAAAAACAAACATATTAAGCAACATAATACGACCTTGGCACAAATTCTTAACTCGTCCCAACATACACAAAACATACATTTCCCCTATGTGTCCATATTTTTTATTATTATTATTAATTACTTAAATTGAAAGGGCTATTAATGACTCCTGATTAAGATTTTTATAAGGCTGGGAAAAATTTGGGATTAAATGGTTCATTTCGTTCTTGGCAATCAATAAATCAAAACTACACGATTGATGCTAAACATTAGCATGTCAATGGGAGTTTTCGTTGTTAGAACTAAGCTAGTAGTGGACGATCTTTAAAGGGGATACTTGACTCATTGAGCCATTTTCAACAGTAAGAAGAAAATGTTTTGTCAATAAATATTGTGATAACTTCATTATTTTTCATATAGTCAAAACCACAAATAGACATTTTTTCCCCCCCCCGAGTGGTATTTCTTGATCAAACAAAAGTTAATGACCACGCAATTAAGTAAATTCTTGAGTATGGGTAAGTCCAAATCAAAAATGAAGACTGACCAATGTTTTCATGCCATTGTCACAAAGGAACTGTTCCCCATGCGTCAAAGGCCTGTTAGCAAAAGTTCTTGATGGTTCTACATGAAATTCTGTTAGCGTACCTTTAGCGCTGCAGCATGATGGGACATTGTACGCCCGACCCTCTTGTCACTGCTGTACTGCTGAATGTCAGCGATCCATTCTTCGCACTGAGACATAATCTCTGCTCGCTTCAGGTAAAAATGTTTGTGGATCACCTGCAAACACAATGTGAAACAGTGAGAAAACACACACCAACAGAGTGAAATGATCCAATCAAGAGCTCATCCATTCATGATCTGAAACTTTGAACCCCTGGAGCAATTCATGTCATGTGACTACGGGTTTAACGCTCCTCGAGCAATTCAAGGACCTCAATTAAAAAACAATAATATATTATAATGTCGACAATCGGACGTCATTGTAATGTAGTAGAGACACAGGTGGGCAGTCGGTGAACGCCTGTGATGGTTATCACTTGTCACAATTAACTCAAAATGTGCAATATTATATTTTGCCTGTGTGAGGCGCTAGATCTTACTTATTAGGTCTCCGGAGTGTTGAAGCCAAAAGATTGTGAAGTCTATGGGAGAAAGTGTGCACTGACAGATTTGTCAGGGTCACACTCTTATTTCAAAGTCGCTCCACCCAGAGTGCGTACATATCATGAAGGTGCATTAGTGGCACACTTAATTCCGTGGAAGAATCTGTGCGACAAGGATGTGTGCAGCAGCGCACGGGAGAATATGCCTCTAATTGTTTATGTTGTGGCTTAGAGAACCAAAAATTACAAATTAGAATATCATTGAATCTCACATCCCAGTTTTCCACCATAACTACAATTCCAGACCACCATCCAATAGGGATGTGATAATGGCAATATCATCATATCGCGATATAAAAATCGCCACAATATCACCGTCATGTCGTGATAAGCTCATCTGTTAAAAAGGCAGAGGTTGTATTTTATTTGTGCAGTTCTAGTACCCTCTGGCGGTTAGTTTATTAGTGCAGTTTAATTTTAATTGGAGATGTTTTCGCCAGTGTGACTTATCACTACTATAAATCAGTCATACCTGCAAATATTTTTCAACATCTCTGTCAAAAAACATTACTTTTGGCGGGCTACAGCAAAACAAAATTGTAAACTACATGGACAATAATACTTTGCGCCTCTGAGCCAATAGGATCACATGACAATGACGTGGTCAAGCCTATTTCTCAGTATCTGCTGTTATTATGTACAACAACGCAATATTGTTCTTTTTTTCCCCACTGAGCTTTTGTTGTAAGGGGGTTTCACTATATATTGAGATTCTATACTGTAACGTGAGCTTTTATTATTATTATTATTTTTTTTTTTTAAATATTGCCAACCTCCCCACAATATCGTGATAATTACCGTACCGTTCATTTCCTGATATTTATCCTAACATGATGTTTTTATATTGTTGCATCCCTACCATCCAATGTTGAAAGCAAATGAGGAATGAACTTAATTATTTGAAAAACATTAACAAGAAATAAGCATTATGAAAAATATCAGTCTGCTTCATTTTTTTTTACAAGCACTAAAATAAACTTTAGATTTTGTTTACCAAAACGCTGATTTTATTTTTTTATGATTATTGATATTCTATGGATTTATCAGCAGTGGCCATTTTTTCATAGATTATGGACTTCATGTATTTATTCATGCAATGATTAGCAGTTCAAGCAGTGTGACCTGTGTGTCACGTGTAAAGTTATGGCCAAGCGAAAGGTGCCTGATTAGTTCAGCTTTTTAGCCTGGTAACACTCACCCAAAAACGTCATGCATGAAATGATTCCCTGGCCGATCCAGGTCATCTGTCTCCTTATCTTACTGTGTCTTTTCAGTAAAATAAATAGCAGTTGTAATAAAGCTCACTTTATGAACATTTCTTTTTTATATATCCCTCCCGACCCCTGATGGTGGTAAGGTTTTATTGGAAGTAGTAACATAGCAACAGCTGTGATATGACTTTGAAGCAACGGAGGCTGAAATAAGTCGAATAGGCAGTAGGAGCGTAAACAAGAGTAAAGGAGTAAGCCACAGAGGCTGAAAACATGAGTGTCAAACAAAGCGAGAGAAAGATACAAGCGTTTCTATTTTACACAAAACAACCTCTGCCTGCAACAAGGGGGCTTAAGTCATATTTTGACATCTTATGTCCAACACTCTCCATGAATATCAATCATGTTTGCTTCATTGTCATTTTGGTTCACTGCTTTAACCCCACTTCCATCCTTGCTGGAAGTGGTGAGCAGATAAATGTGTGTAACCCTTGATCTGCTGCAGAACTGCTGGATTACTTATGGTCAGTGCTGATTTGCTGCAAAGAAGCAGCAGAGAGGGTTTGTAGACCACTTTAATCTCTATCTTCCTTCCACATCCCTTTTCCGCTCCATCCATCACAGTCGCAACTTCCCATCTCATCCTCGTGACCCGCACCCCCGCTCGCCTTCGCTGCTGAGGTTACATCCACCGAGGTGAGTGATGGTCTCCAGCTTGAACTGAATGTTTCAAGGTCACTGAAGTGTGCTCGAAATGGTGAATTTGAGTGGCTGCTGAAGCTTTCTCGAGGCCAAGACAGGATTTGTGACAGAAATTAAAAAGACAAGCACATGGCTGACATTATGCACAGACATGGCAAACATAGGTTAAAAGAGGATGTTTTCCCCCAAGGCTCCATGTAGCGGCGGCAAGCAGCCACTTGACTTTTGGTGTTTGGACATGGCCATCAATCACAGTATGAAAAGACGCCCTTTATGCATACTGGCGTCTACCAAGTAGCAAACACTGGATGTGCAGTCGGAGATGAGGTCCACTGGCAGAGGAAGATCTCTGGCTACCACATAAACTCAGTGACCTTTGAGGTAATGCTGTCCACTCATTATTCCAGAGGGCAACCAAGGGAGGAAGACCAGCCAAGGAATGGATATGCGGAAGCCGTCTGTCGGATCAAGGACAAAGTGGATCACATTGCCGTTCTTAAGTTATTTATCGTTTTACGTATTCCAATCAGTAACACACCAAGGCATGCGGTACACAATCAACTCACTCTGAATTCCAGACTGCAGCTACTGGTAACGCACCTTCTACCTACACTTGTTACAGCAAGTGGCCAAGCGGTTAAGATCTTTGCCTGACATCGGTTCAAGACCATCTCCGGACATGCGACTGCGCTGTCAAACTGCTTCCCGGGCGCTTAAAGCAAACCCCTGCGTCTTCTTTCATTTCATCTAGCTCATACCATCAGTTTTACAATCAGGTTGAAGAGATTAGTTGACTCTCCTCTCCGCATCGACATTTAACTAATTTGCTCCCAAAAATGTATAAAAACATTCCATTTGAAATATTACCATGGTCCCAAAAACGTATAGATATGTTTGTTTGTTTTTGTGCTAGTGCATACAGAATGCTTTGATGCATCCTCTGAACTGAAGAGAAAGCTTAAAGCTATGGTAGTTATTACAAAAACAGCCAGCAGATGGCAGCAGAGTATAAGAGACTCGAATGGGCCATGTTGCAACAAGCTCTTTCCCTCGCTGTTTTAAACAAAATTGTGAATAATTGTAATTCTAATTTGAGATTGCATAATAAATGCTATCTTTTCATTCATATTTGTTTCATCATTTTTATTTATTTGATCAATGTAGCTTCTATAATGACTATATAATTAAAAACTATCCAGAAATGAATCATTTATGAAATTTGTATCATAACTCGCACCAACATTATGACACATCGCAGCACTATGATAAGAAAATTATTGTATTTTGTATTATATATATATATATATATAAAAACATTTTTTAACACATCAAAATAAGCACCCAGTGCAAAAAGGCTGAATTTAAGGCCATATCCAACAGAGACAAACGTTGCCGAATGGAGAGAATGTTGAATTTGCCAATTATGAGATTCTCATCTGTCATTTTGCAACATTTTAGTGACCTTTGAGATGTGTGAATTGACCTGAAATATGGGCCAAATTGACCTAAGCGGCTCTGGGAACATACAATATAGACAACTATTCACATCCAGGCAATTTTTTGTCTTCAATTAACCAAGATCTCAGCTGAAATTCAAATCCAGAGCCTCTTGACTGATGTTGGCTGCCCCTTGAAAACCCCAATACTATATTCTTTATCAATAAATAATGTTATTTATTGTTTGTAACATCTAGAAAAGTGGGTCACAACAATGCAACAAAAGGAAAATGTGGGTCCCAGGGTGGCAATAGTTGAGGAACACTGATATAGACCAACCCACTGAACAATGACTTCCTTCACATATTTTGAAGTGTAAAAGAGCACCATTCGGCAGCAAAATTGCCAGCTCTCACTCCATGAGTGCAAGCGCCAAACATCAGTCAAACAATACCGTACATAAAGCCAGAAGCAATCCCCAATGTCATTGTCAAGCGAAATCTGTTGCAGTCTACAATTTCATATTATATGGTCATACATGTGATGCTGACTCTGATATTATAGAACTATGAGCAGCTTCCCTGCAAACAACACCCAGCTTACTAACACATTTCGTACACCAAGGTCCAAGTATATACTTATTATTTTCCTTTCTCACATCCATATTTTAACACACAACCGATTGTCCTTAATTCCACCTGACAACCTGCTGTTGTGCAATTCACGCTTGTGCAACATCCTCCAGATCTCTCATTATAGCTCTAGTTAGGCACTCCTTTCTCTCACACAATTGCTAAAAATAAAATGGCAAAGACATGTCCCATTTTAAGTTTAACAACACTTTGCACTATTTAAAATGTAATGCAAATAACTACCGTGATTTCTCTACTGTGTATATTACATTGCTAAAATAGCCGATTTTTGTGATGTTATAAAATGAGATCAAGATGAATAATTTCAAAACTTTTTCCACCTTTAATGTGAACAACCTGGACAAATCAATTGAAGAACAACAAAAGAAGTACAATAACCTGGTTGCATATGTATGCACACGTTCAAACAAATATTTTCTTTGAATTAGTGTGGCACATCTTAATGTGACGGTATTTGCCCACTCTTCTTTGCAAAACGCTCCAAAAGTGTTGATTGTGAGAGCATGTTCCTGATCTTCAGATCAGCCCACAGATGTTTGAAACAATTCAGGGATTTCTTTTTACTACCTCTCTAAAAGATTATACTTTGTTTTTATTGAGTTGTGCAGGGCATAGGTCAGATTAATGATGAAGCAAGTTTTGGAATAATTTATATTACATACCAGCAAAGAATGTGAACCATGAGGTTATAGTTTCTTAGAAATTAAATAGCAAATACTTCCAAATACCCAACATTACACTAACTTCACCTTGCTCTGTTGACAGGCTTATGGTGAATCATAGCATGCTGACCTTTGACGTATAAAGAGATTAAATGTCATGACTTCACATTACGGTAACAGACTCAAGTGTGATTTTTCAGCCCCTTAAGGCATTCCTAAAATATTACATTCTTTAACTGAGAGGGACAGAGATGATGTAATTGTAAGTTTGGCCCTCCACTACACTTTTGCTAGGAGTAGGAAATTGACTTAATCTTGTATTACACTTGAGAAATTTTGCAATAATATTTGTGTTATACTACATTAAAAAAAATACAAAATACGTTTTAGCTACAACACCATATATTGCCCAAAGTGTATTGCAAATCCATTAACCCTTTCTTGCACATTCAATGCAAGGTGCTGCTAGTTCGCAGTGAGAGTAAATTAGGTGTCTACAGCCAGATAATGTGTGTTTGTGAAATCAAATGCTTTCATCGTCTTAAGTAAAGGACACCTGCTTGTGTTCCACACACAGGGCTCTGCTTCTGTTCATAGAAGCAATAAGCGAGCATTTGCAAACACTTGCTGCCAAAGTGAGACGGACAAACTATTCTTGATCCTTATTCAAACAACAGCATAGCAAACGCATTTAACACCTGGAAACTGTTGGAAAAAAGGTTTGTCATTGTTGACACATTTGTTGAGTCTTTGTGGTCGTACCTCTTTAAAGCATGGTGATGGGTTGCGCATCTGTTCTAACATGGCCCATTTCACGGTGGCCTGACGTATGTTGCCATCATATTCCCGTGAGCTCTGGGTGCCACTTGGAGTCCCACGGGAGCGCTCGTACCCTGGCTCGTTGAAGTAGGGCTCAGCCACCAGGATGAGGGACTGCACTGAAACTAGCACCTACAGCACAATGACAAATAACAGAGATTGATTTTTTTTCAAGTAGCTTCAATAGTATTTTTTTTTTTAAGTCCTTAAAAATTGTTCAAGAATCAAAAAGGGCAGAGGGTGAAACCCCATCTTAACAAGCACTTATTTATGTATTTATTTATTTATTTACATAACTAACAAAGCCCGCCTCCAGGATTATTCAGATTGTTTACTGTAGAGCAACTATGTTACCACAAATGGCAGTGATGGGCTTGGACATCTGCCCGCCTGACCAGCCACATTGAAATGAGTTGCCGTGTGCTTGAAAAGCACCCATCAAGGGAAAAACAATGACCTTCAACTAATTTGATCAGTTTTAAATGGGGATGCCAAATTTAGGAGACAATATCCAACCTCAGTTGATGGCCAGTTAATGTCGGCACGGTTCCCTGCCTCATGTATACTAAATGCCTTAATTTTCCATTATTGATTTGTAGCATGGCTAATTGGAACAGTAATCAATGGTGACATCTTCATGTGCTTTCCAACACTGCAAAAAGGGGTAATTATTAAAACGGTCATGAAACTAATTTCCAAGCACTCTGGATTAATTGTCAATGTACATTTGTGTCAGTACTGTTACGCGCACATACAGAAAGCAGGTCACCACCAAAACACATGTCACATTTGACCGCTTACAATATTCAGTTCAGTTTTTTGTTTGTTTTTTAGAAAAGTATATCATATATATAGCCTCTTTTCTTTTTGTTTGTTCTTTCCATATGGTGAAAGTAGGTTGTTGTTAAGGCCTCGATACACCGTCTGATTAATGTATAAACCACCGTCGTAACGTCGGATCCCATTGGGTAGTGTCTGGGGGATGTTTTGGGCAGATTCGGTAAGTCAAATCGGTGTCGGGCCGTCGTGACATTTGATCACTTTGATTGGCTGTTAGCTAGCAAACCAGCGCATGGGGCAAGAACAGGACGTGGCAAATGCAGATTATATATTATACCTAAAGAAAAACAGATCTGGCAAAAGAAGCTGAAAAGTGAGCATATGGAGTGTCTTATCGTGATTAGTTTTGAAGTGGGTATAGGTAGAAATGGCCATATCAATTTTTGTGCCGTTTGATCGCCGTTTTTAGACAATATAATTGATGATTTTGAATGGACAAATTGTATGCGGTTCCTTAGCAGACTCCCACCAAGACATGTGGGATAGAGGGGGCGTGTCCATATCGCAAAGCAGAAAGAGGCGTTACAAGAGTAGTTAATTACGGATTTCTCTAAAACAAATTGATAAAATTGAAAACACTTTCAGTAACCTGATCAAAAAAATATATAAAGATAGAAGTTTTTGAGTGAAAAATGAGCCATCTTGGCAAAATAGTCCTTTTAAGGTCAGCTATCACAAGACTAAGCAAATTAATACATAATGACTGATTAGTGACAGACTCGTGTGACGGGAAGACTGGGACAGCAGCACTGCTGATGGATTCAGACATGTGACTTTCATGATGGATGTTCAACTCACCTGTAAAAAGCTTGAGGTTTGTGGATTCCACTTCTCCTCTGGTCTTCCATGCCATGTGTTGAGGATACTTAAACATACCTAATAATAAAAAACACACATTGAAATGATTAGGATATACTTTTGGTAAGTTCTGATTTTTTTTTTTCTTGCTAATGCAGATGATGTCCATTGTTAACCCCCCTCGAAAAAACATGGGATGTGGCATACAAATTATTATTCATGAAAACTGCTACTTAGTACATATAAGTTATTCTCTATATTGTACTGCAAAAGTGAAAAAGAAAACTATGTTGTAAACATTTTAAACCAATATTTTATATTGCATTAATTTGCTGGCAAAAGTAATACATCAACAAAAGAGCTATAGAACATGAGAAGCTCTAAACAGTCGCCACTGAACAATAGAAACTTGGAATTTCAATTATCTTTCAATTATCTGTTTTGTCAGATTTGCGCTAAAATAATGTCAATCACCATGCACAAACTATGCTAAGAATGAATTTGACAGATGTAATTTAGACAGTTTTTTGATTCACCAAAGCAATTTAAATGTATATTGATCAAAAAAAAATAATCCCAAAAGAAAATTTTTATCAACAAGTTTCTTATGACGCATGTACGTTCTTTTTATTTTTCCCATTTAATCAACTGTCTCTCATCTGTGTGCTGAATTGCTTCCTGCTTTGTCCAAGCTTTAACCACTGATGTGGGAAGCCCCGGGTATTTCTTATAGCAGCTGTCTAGACTTATTATGGAAATACATGTGGACTGTCAGCAGCTGCCTA
This sequence comes from Leptonotus elevatus, assembly GCF_054856555.1. Taxonomy (NCBI): domain Eukaryota; kingdom Metazoa; phylum Chordata; class Actinopteri; order Syngnathiformes; family Syngnathidae; genus Leptonotus; species Leptonotus elevatus. The sequence continues at coordinate 8,154,080 of NC_141251.1, read as the reverse complement.
ATGAGGTGCAGCAGATGGTGAGCTGAAGCACCTTGACCCCTCCTAAATGGAAAGGCGCAGCAGCCAGGGCCGCCGAGAAAGATGAGGATGTCTACTTCCAAATGTCAAGTTTAAACAAAAACAGCATGTGAGAGACTGAGGAGTAAGGTCCTTAGATATATTTATTTATTATAGTAATTCAGGCAGGTTACTGTCGTCATACTTTTTACCACTCTTCAGCCTCAACTGAAAAACCAGTAAAGAAGTATTTTGTGCTGTCCTGGCTTCTCAGTACAATAGAGTATGTGTAAGGTAAAAATAAGTTGGCACAAATTGCATAAATGTAATGGTCGTCGTCTATTATCTTTTTTCCCCATTTATGAAAAAATGGGGAAAAAAAGATCATGCTGATTTTAGTGAATCGCTTGTGTTACATTCCAGAAGGGACTACTGCACTTCCATTTTAATTTTCACACAGGGGCTCAATTGTGATAATGCCTAGCTGACATTTATTTCCATCTCAAAATTTCCTAAACAGTGTCAAAATGTTTCCACTCACTTTGCCATCATTGTAGAGATTTGGGTTAAAGCGCACACTGTGTCCACCGGTTGTCTCCAGGTTCACCAAAGGAGGCGAATTAGGATAATCTTGGGGAAAATACACATCAAATTCGAAGCAACCATTGGCATATGGGGTGTCTGCTGGGCCTGTGATGAGAACCTGCAAATGAAATGAAAAAAGGAAAAAGGAGTAAATGCGAAAAAAAAGTATACAGCATTTCCTGTTATAACATTAATTCCGTGCACCCCACCATATCGATACACTGACCCATCAAAGGTCATGCAACTTTTTGCTGATGTTGCTTTATAGACCACTCAGAAGCCCCGAAAGGCAAGTGGTAGGAAAAGCAATTCTGGTGATTTACTTTCTCATCTTCCAACTTTCATCATCTTATCATCTATGAATTTAAGGCGGAAAATCTTGTTTTGGCAAGATAAACATCCAAAGCATCTTGTTCTATATTTTTCAAACAACTGGATTTGATAAAATGACAAATTAAGTCTGTCAATAAACACATTTAAGACTGAACTCAGATTTGACTTGATCCAGAAGTGTGAAACATGTACAATCACATAATGAGTAATATATAACACTTGCACTATCTATAGTTTTGTTCAGTCTACATGAGTGGGTGATATTAAAAAAAATAATTTTTCATCAACCTAAAGTTTTGAAAATGGCTTGCTCTCTTTGATGAAGCAATGTTAATGGTTGAACAATAATGCAGTTTTGGGGGTTTGCTGAAAAAATACTATTTTGGAAGTACAATGTTCCAGCCCGACACCAGAACATAAGTTAACTCGGTTGAATATATTATATTGGCAGGTATACCTTCATGATGTCCAATCTCTCCTCATCACAACGGACAAAGACACTTGATGAGGATGAGAGAGGCAGAGAGGTGGAAAGGGTGACAGCCTCCTGGGCAAGACGGCGGGATCTCGCTGCACTGTTTGTATCGCTGGCATTTTTCACCTGAGACATGTAATGGTAGTTGACCTTGAACATCAGCTTCCCATCCTCATCCTCTGATACCATTTCAAAAGTGTCTGAACAGAGAGGAAATAAGAGTGTTTAAAGTTTTGTCTTATCACAGGAAAAAGCTTATTACCACTAATTATACCATAGATTGCTTAGTAAATTGTATTCAATTACGTGGACTGTAAAAGTTTTCAAAGTATTTATTCCAAAGAAAAAGAATGAAAGAAAATAGTAAATGCAAGCATGTACGCTGTATTGTGCCAAACAAAAATAATCTAATTACAGCATTGGCAAATCAGAAGGTGTGGGTTAACCTAAAACTGCACTAACAGAATTCCTTCCTCTTCTTCTTTTTTTTTTTACGGTGTTCTCGGGATATTTTCCCCTCTTCCATTGTGCATGCTCTTTTTATTTATTTATTTTTTATTTATTTATTTTTTTACATATGCAGAAGAACACCAGTGTGTGGCGAAACCTACAAACGCATGCAGAGATTTATACTTGCGTGTGCGGGATAGTTTGGCCAGCCCGCAGGCTTAAAAGCTCGAATTGTCAACCTGCATTTAGGTTTTATTATATTCATACCAACCTGTCGGCTTTCGCTTGTGATCTCAAAAGATCTTGTGTTGTGCCTATGTTAACTGTAGATAAAAAGCACTACACTTTCCCCTTTGTTGTGTCTTGTTTACTTATGAGGCTTTTGGTGCTTGACTTAGCACAAAAGTAAAACCATGAGAATTCTTCAGGAGTCACAATTACCTAAAATGCAGCTTTAAAAATCAATTATAACACACCAACAGTGTAATTAAGCCTGACATGTCTAAATTGATAGGTTGATCGAACTCTCTAAGTTCGGTCCTTGAGAGCCCTGAATCATATAATCACAATCAGGCTTCTGCATCATTTGATTCAGCTGTGTTGGAGGAGGGAGACATGGAAAACAGGCTGGATAGGGGCTCTCGAGGAACGAACTTGGAGATCCCTGCTCTAAATTGTCCGTAGGTGTGAATGTGAGAATTAATGGTTGTGTGCCTATGTGTGCCCTGCGATTGGCTGGCCACTAGTTCAGAGTGTGCCTCGCCTCTCGCCCAATCACAGCTGAGATAGGCCTTAGTATGTCTGTGAACCAAATAAGGATAAGTGGTCCAGACAAATTGAAAGTGATGGGACAAAAGGGAAAAATTGGAATGTTAAGAGTTGTAACATAATGAAGTATGGATCATATTAGACAGAATAGCATAAGATTACACAAGTGAATACACATCGATGTGCAGAAATGTTTTTATAATTATTGATCATCTCACCAAACTGCAGCTTCTTCATGGCAGCAACATATTTTTCCTCAAGAGAGCGCAGGATAGAAAGGGGCTTGGGTCTGCTAGATACCTTTCTTGAAGACTCAACCAACTTTCTCTCTGCTTAACAAGATTTAAAGAGCACAAATGAACAGGTTAGAGCAAATACGCTAACTAACTGATTCAGAAATGAAAGCTTCATTTGTAAAAAGCTTCATGTTGCAATACAGGTTTGATGTTTGATGATTTGCGACGCCTTTAACAGATGGATTTCGTCATGAGAAATAACATAGCATTGATCTCTATCCCTCACACTCAACATACTTTTACTATGTTTAATAGTCAGTTCTGCACCCAAGTGATCAGTTGGATGGCTATTTATATGGAAAGAACATAAAAATTCTGTAGAGCTACATTAAATGGGCGGTAAGGGGATAATTAAGAGTACTGTCTAGCAAAAAAGTAATGGGGGACGTATAATGTTTCAGTGTGCAGTGGAGATTTTATTGATCTGCTACTTTATTAAGGTGAGTAATTTTGTTGGAAGATTCTTATTTTCTGCATTTTTTTTTTTTTGCTCTGAGTTATTGCCATGGTATCACCATCACTCTTGGATTGAATCGGGCTACTGTCTCTGTTTGAAAGCGACACACACGCGGAAGCTTTTTTAACTAGTCTCCTATGTAATATAATTGCAATTTCTACTCCAGATGCTGCTTAATGTTCCACAGACTAAATGTGTGAGATGTAAAATTGCACATGCTGGAAATGTTTTACTACAAAGTTAACCATCAATGATTTGGTGTGGAGCTAGATCCTTTCTGGGTCACAAATGAAAAAATGTTCAAGGGTGTCCTTGGTTACTACTGAATACTGCTCATAATCTGCAGTCAGCAGTTAAGAAAGTTGAGTTGACTTGACTTATTGGTTGAATAAAACAATTTCTGTCACACAGGACAAAGACGGGCAAACTGTGTCAAATGAAGAGAAGGACTGCCAATTTAAAGCCAAACAAATGGTAAATAGAAAGTTGGTTTGTGTGGTTGTATTGCAGGGACCCAAGAGTCAGACTTAATTCTCACAGATGTTAAAAGTGTGAAATCTACAATTAAAGTTGTAACATAGGAATCAGTATGTGCATACCTTGGTTGGCTTGCCGGAGGCTTGTCGTAGCAGCATAGACTATCTCAGCTGTCCTCTGGATGTCAGGCACAAGAAGAGTCAGGCCCTCAGGCTCTGGATCTGAGCTATCTGGCTTCACAACACCTTTGCTTTTATCTTTCTTTGACCTACAATACACAAACATATTCATCTATCAATTCCATTTTCCTGACCACTTATATTTAACCATAATGTAGTACTGGGTGTAAAACTTATGGACTTTTTCCTCTCCCTGTTCACCCTGGTATCTGCACCCATGCATTCTGCTGTTTGGTGATAATGTATACCATATTGAGCATGAACCAGAGGAAACAAGGGAGGGAGTTATCTCGAGAGATTAGAAAACAAATTATACACAAGCACGTTATAAGACCATCTCTAAGCAGCTTGATGTACCTGTGACTAGAATTTTAGATCCACAGGACTGTAGCCACAGGAGGAAAATTAATGACAAATTGAAGAGACAGATAATACAACTGGAGAAGTTTGCTCATGAATAGTGGGCCTAAATGCCCGCTGAGAGATACATACAAGTCTCATTTGAAAGTTAAAAAAATATTTTGATTCCAGTGATTGCCTCAAAAGGTTGAGCAACACAATATTTGGCCTGTTTCATGACTTTGTATTTAAAACAATTCTGTTGACCCACAATTGAAAAGCAATATCTGATTTTCATTGCTTAATTTTCATAACATTTAGTTTGTATTTTGTCAGATTCAAGTTAATTTTGTGATCACTGTGGGTTAATTCTTACATACAAACAATTTGTCCAAATGTTTAAGTCCCACCTGAGGCGATTTGTGTATGTGTCCACACATGTCTTCATTTTGGCCAGAAGCATCCCAACAGAGGTCTGTCCCTCCGAGTGTTCTTCATCCTCCTCGTCCTCATCCTGCCCTCGGTCACCAGACAGAGGCAGCAGCAGAGGGACGAGGGATGTGCAGGTTGAGATGGCCCGAAGCAGCTCCAGTAATGCCCGATAGAGGGGCACATGGCGTGCCATATCCAGAACTACAAGGACACAGAATAGTGCTTAAGGTAAATTCATAGTAAAGTAAAAAAAAATAATAATAAATACATTATCTGCAAAAGAGGGTTAAGGAAATTATTACAGTCTCCAACCTGGATTAAACTAAGCAATTAATTAAAATCAGAAAATAATTGGTAGCTTGTTATTTATTTCACAACCATGCTGGCTGTGGAAAATATTCCAAAAAGCTAAGAAAAGAAAAAAACTTTGTGGACATTCTGAAAATGAAAATTGTGTTTCTGGTTTATAACTAATGTCAGCACACAGCATTGTACCGTGTCACATTTTCCTTTTTTGATCAAAGCGTTGATGGGATTGATACAGACCAGGTAGTACTAGTCAGTAGCCACAGCTACACAGTTAGCTTAAAAGCTAGTAATAAATGCTTAGTCTTGTCAACTAGTCAGTAACTTGTGTATGTCATTCCCTTCTGCCGTCAGACAAAACTTGTCTTTGCCCACAATTAAGATTCTTCATATCTGTCATGTTAGCCATACCTGTTATCCTTTTCAACCTATTTCAAATCTAATCTACACCACAGTTCATTGCAAATTATTATTATTATTATTTTTTAAATCACTGTGATCATACCTGACATATTGATATTTGATATTTTACTGGTGTTTGAGGTAGTGGTGGGACCATCCACATAAAAGAAAACAAATATGGTTTACAGGTGGCATTATTAGTTAAATTATAAAAATGAAAATGACATTATTGAATTACATATTTAAATTAATATTGAATTAAAGCATATCTCGAAAAACTGGGTAAAAAAAACTAATAAATAGATTCTCAGAATTTGGTTTGTGGGTTTAGGATTGACAATATGTGCGATGCAAAATAGATTAAATATGGTTTTGAGCACTTCAGCTATCAGTAAGATCTGAAAACAACATAACAGATGAAAACCATTAAGCAAACAAATAAAAGCTCTGACAGATACCAAACAGAAAGATTTTTTACAGAAATCATTTCAATGTGTTGCCTGTCAATAAGACGTCATACATGTCGTAAACAATAAACCACGTTCACACACTCACTATGACAGTCATCAATGCCAAACACAAAAGAGATGTGTGAAAAAGATAAGAAAAAAATGTGACCACTTTTCTTTTTAACACTTCTCTTCAATGGACATAAACACCACTATGACAAACGATAGATTTTGTCTCACCATCGCCATGACAACAACTAGAGGTGGCTGCACATTAATGATACAATGACACCGCTTTAGAGCCTGATATTCACTCTGCTATAACTGAGATTTAATGTATGTATCATTGGAGTGTGTGAACACTCTGAAAATAAATGATACATCCATTTTATGCAGTGCGGTGTGACTTGCTTTCGTCTTACAAGAACGCAAAAATAGTACAGTATAGAAGAGGCATTAGGGTGTAGATGGTTGCTGGTAGTGGTGGTGTTTGAATTTAGTTAAAAGCTACCACATTTATCGAAATTAATATGAATCGTGGAGAGTCAGCTGTTCAGTAACCGGAAGGTTTGCCGTTTCAATCTTGCTCTTTCCAAAGCCATGCATCGTCATATCCTTGGGCAAAACACTTGACACAAATTGCCTCTAATGCCACTCACACTGGTATATGGATGGTGCGAATGTGGTGGTCAAAGCTTCTGGCAGCCACGCTTCTGTCAGTCTGCCCCAGGGCAGCTGAACCTACATATGTAGTATACTGCCATCAGAGTGTGAATGTTTGAGTGCATGAATAATATATCTATTGTGAAGTGTCTTTGAGTGTCCTGAATAGCACTACATAAATCTGATGTATGATTATTAATCATCATTTATTGGGGAGATGCACACCCATAGGAATTGTATATTTATTTTGGAGAAACAACTTCCTGGCAGTGAGCCCATGTCGGTACAGGATTAATTTCCCTGTGGATACACACTCTTACCAGCTTCAGCCAAGGTGCTTTGCATTTGTTCTTGGGTTGAAAATTGAAATGCACAATGGTAATCTCTGGGAAAACAAACCCATCTTACAGAGTTGTACGATAGCTGGTGTTTATACTACAATTGTTTGAACAGTTGGGCACCTTTAGGAATCTGGAAACTACACCCAAAGGATAAACCAGACTTGCGCAAGTCAACAATTCTCTAAAAAACTGAAATGTGAATAAACCGCTCAGAAGCTTCCAAAGACATATCATCATCAGCTGGGTTTTCCCAAATTGTTAAGGTGATAATCATTGTATGCAAACTTTTGACTTGGAATACATAATGCAAAATAAATTGCATGGAAAAACACATTATTATGGCACTTAGTAAATATAATTTTTATAATTCTTAATAAACAAGAAAAATTTAGTCTGACTCTGTCAGACAGTGGGGAATAAAAGCATGTTGTTGTTTTTTTTAAATCTAGTTTTGTGAACTTCTGTTTGTTGTTTTGTTTTTTTATTTAAAATTCTAAAATGGGGTAAACATTTAAATATTGATCGTGATCAATTCCCTGGGAGTGCCAAGTCCGATGTCTTAACTTATTCAAATAAAGCCTAGTGCTATTTAATGATACGTAATTAAACTGATAATAGTGGTGATAATTGTAGATTTAGCACACAGACATAATAGGGAAATAAAATGCATGATTACATAGTAATTAAGATATGTTTTACAGCAACCTAAGACCGCAGAATTCTAGGGGAACATGTTGTCTGTCACAGAATTATCCCCCTTGGAGATAAATAATGCGTGCGCAGACCCGTCTCCTCCAACCCTTTTTTTACTGCCTCCTGCTTTGTCCTCCACCCAGCTTCAACCACTATTTCAACACTGCTTCATAGTGCCCCCCTCCACCATCTCTCTTCTGCATAGCTCTGTCCAACAAACAGCAGCTGAGGACGGGCTCCACGTAACACAAACGGCAGTGATGATTTTACCTTCTTTTAGATTATTTTCCTTGTGTTGTTTTGGTGTAAACGGTGCTTCTGTGTGCACAACCAGCCCCCACAGCAGGGAGAGGGGAGGAGAAAATGGTAAGCGTGAGCAATGTTGATTCCCCCACCCACCTCTTTCTCTCTTCTCATTCTTATGTTCCTTCATTGCCACGGCCATCAGGATCCATCCTCCCTCTTTTGCCATCATTCCGCTTGGTTATGCAATGCACAGTCCCCGCCATGGTGTCTAACTGGTGTTGAGGAGCCACCGTAATACTGCTGTCACTGGCGGTATGCAAGGATCCCTACTGCTACAGCAATCGTCTGGCTCTGCGGCTGCCTCTCCACAGTGATCTAATCTATGGAATGTTTTGGCTTTTTATCCTCCTGCGGAATATCAACAACCAGACCTGGCTACTTCAGGGACCTGTGCGCTCTTAGCTAGAAGACTGGAGGCTTGGTGGCATAGAGACATCAGCTGACACACCTACACAACTACCAGACAATGATACATCGTTCTGGGTTGGATGCATCCGTACTGAGCAAGAGACTTTATTGAGAAGCACTAATTGCACTGTTTCCCAGAAGAATCCGAAGCAAGCAAGATGTAAGCTACGGAACAACTGGGGTGCGTAAATTTACCAACACTATGAGGAGGGAGTTTGGAGAATTGTGTAGAAGAGTTTACACAAAACAAGGAAACCGCAAGGGAAGAGATGAAAAGAAAGGTGGGAAGAGAGAAGAGGGCTCGTCTTCATCACCTAAATAAAGCTGGCTGTACTTAAGCAGAAAAATAATTGCTGAAGACAAGGAAGGGTCTGACTGAATATAAATTTCAGGGGACAGTGGACTTGGTGTTATTAATTGGATGTGACAAGATGGGTTTCCCTGGAAGTATAGTTGAGCAAAGCTGCTGAGACTCCCCTTCACCTGCAGGTCTCCACATGTAGCATGCCTTAAAATCCAAGGAATTTTATGATCCAAAAAGCATGGTGAAAGACAATTTTTTGCCACTGAAACACCTTAGGGTAAGACATATTTTTCCATTTACTTGAAATTCCTTTTGTAAATCCTCTAATATACTGCACAATCATCAGTAGCATATTTTTACAGTAAAGATTGCAGATTGCTCTTCATTCACAAATGCACACAGCAAAAGAATAAAACAATTTCCTTGTTGCTTACATACTGTATTTATCTTGGAAAACGACCAGCTGCAGCTTTTTTATCACTATTTTCTTCCACAAGGAAAATATGTGAATGATGCTGCACAGTGCATCTGGGGCATTCAATCATTTACAGCACATGAAAATCAGTGGGTGGACTTGAGGGGCTCTAATGGCAACATTTAATCATGCTTCTTTTGACAAAAGGACTGCCATTAACCATAACCACTGATAATTTAACAATTTCGTCCCAGATAATCCAAGGTGATGCTTTGCAATTGCTGACGTAAAGTCACCAATTAGCCTTATCTCCTAGTAGTGGCAGGTCATTAAAAATGTTGACCCCACCACTCTGCATATACATTTGGTATAATTCATGATTGATATCCATTAGTGAGGGGTGTTTGCTGATAGGGCACTAAAAAATAATGCAATGTATGTATGTATGTTTACACTATTCTGGTATTTGTGAAAACTGACGGGGATATTCCTTATTTCCATTTATTCTAGATACAAGTCACCTTGAGGGGCTAAGGGAGTTGCAAGATCATGGGCACCACAATCATCACCCTTGATGATGTGCGTGCACTGGAGCTGAAGGAGGAGCAGGAGGAATCCATCTTGGCCATGTTGGGCATCATTGGCACATTCCTCAACTTATTTGTAATTGTCTTTGTATACATCTACACCACAATATAGTATAATTTCATAACATTTGACATTCAGAAACGACTACAAGAGGTTGAGAGAACAGTATTAAGTTAAGAAAACTTGTTGAAGAAGTTTGACATGGCCCTTATCCTAAGAAAGAAGAGGGATTGGTTGGAGGGACTGTCTGAAGACATTGAAAACATATCGAGTTATAAGCTGAAAAGATAGCGAAGGGCTGGGAGAGACAACATGAAACATGAAAAAGGTATCACTGGACCCGTGATGGACACATGCAAGAGTTCAACCAGGACTGTCATCCCTAAGGTTCAGCAAAGCTACAAACTGGGTCTCAAAGTCGTTTTTATGACTGCTGATACAAATGAAATATTCATGTCATATGTTGTCACTTACCTGAAATACACTATTTAAAAACAAATCCTAAAATGATGACGTTGTTGAGAAGCTTCTTGGTTGATGCTTTGGTTTATTCGTTTCTTCCAGATGCCCACAAGCCAACAAAGCATTTGTCTATAAACACTATACAAACTAAAACTGAAGAAAATGTTGATAATGAAATTTGCAATCATTCAAAAGCCAATGAATATTTTCACCTCGATATCTGGTCTATCACAGCTGCAGAAAATGAGGTTTAAAATTACATAACGTCGTATAACATTTTTAAAGGATTATTTTTAAAGCGAACAAGAATATTTGATTGAGCAATTTCTTCTAATACCATTTTATATTTTAAGAGGTGTCAGTGAGTCACTTCAGTGCCAGAGACTAATGGCTCTGATCCAACCAGTCGGGGGAGATCTTCACTAGAGGATAATGAGTCATATCTGTTGGGAGTGGTTCATCTAGCATAGACAGGGAAAATATGAACCCTCATAGCAGGGCTGGGCAATTAATTTTGCCCACATGAGAAACTGGAATGCTTGCCAAGGGTCAAAGCCAACATGCTAGACTCATGGGTTATAATAGCTCCGTAATTTGGCATTTCTTGTGTGCAAGAAAAAATAAATAAATATATATATTTTTAAAACAACCATCCACAGATTGCATACAGCCTACAGGTACTGTCATATCATACCTTCTACGACATTACCAGTGTATTTTTTGGGCGATAAAAATTGCAAATATCACAAAATCGACACTGTAGGGATGTGATGTAATCCGTAAAAATCATACGTCATTGTGGCTATTTGGACGTACGCGCGTTGTTCGCTAATGCATAACGTCGGACAGCGCGAGTAGCCAGTTCTGTCGCGTCTTCAGCCTTAAAATAATATTTAGTGCCCAAAGTGGGAGCTACCTTTGTTGTGTGGAGGTTGTATGGTTATAAGAAGTCTGATATGATGCAAAATACAATCGTTTGCAAATGATGCAGGAAAACTGTTACTGTTGAAGTTAAGCGCAAACACACAGCCGAATATGCACAGGTTAAAGACACAGGAGGACATGAAAACAGCTCATGTTGCTCTGCGTAAAAGTGAACTTGTAAGTTTCAACCAAGCATTGCTGGAACACTCATTATTAGATGGACTCCTTATGACAAACAAAAAAAAGCAGCCGGAGGTTGGATAATACTGAAGTGGTCACGTATTGTTTGTCCAAGATAAACAATCCGCAGTGATTAGTTAACGTGGCTTTGTGATGCTAACCGATTTGTTGGCAAATCATAAAAAGGCAAGACTGGAATTTGTGAAAGTACACATTGACATGTCTCATTGCTTCTGAGAAAATGTCCTTTGGACAGATGTGACAAAACTGGGGCTTTTTGGTAATGAAATTAAGCATATGTAAGCAGATTTTTCTTTCATTAACAGGGGGATACCAACAACTTTGTCCTTGTGTGTATGTGCTTTATATATGAAATCCAAATTAAGTCTAGATGTGTTTCAAAATAGAGCATATCAAAAAAATAAATCAGAGCATATCGGACAATCTAATTTGACAAATCAAACCAATTGTATTTTTGGAACGCAGCTATTATGACTGATGCAAACATCTGGGCAAAAAGACTAACACAATAGGCATCTTAACAGCTTTCTGCTTTTATATATGCTACGATTAATTAAAAACCAAATGCTACAGATACCTTCTACACCTTTCAAGTTCTTATGTACACTTACTAAAAATGATTACTAAATAATTGTAAACTTTACAGAACTTGATACACTTGGTTTATTTAATGGGCTCTTTGCACAGCTCGACTACTTCCTGAACTTAGCACCATTCCTTTGTTTCCTGTCTTTCATGATTGGACAAACTGATGAATCCAGGTGTTTCTGGCCATTGTTGTCATGGTTACTGAGGTCAGGCACACCTGGATAAATCAGCTTGTCCACTCATGAAAGAAAGGAAATGAAGGAGTGTTATGAGTTCAGGAAGTAGTGGATTTGTGCAAAGAGCCAATTAAAATGTATCTAGCTTGAAAGAGACTTTGATGTATGAATAGAAATGCTGCTGTTATAGACTTACTAAAACACATTTGATCTTAGGTATTACATCTCAAACTTCAGATTTTTATAATAAGATAAAACATTTTGTGCTTACATTTAAATATGTTAGAGGCTATTAATCGCTTAGGTCTATGTTATAGGCAAGAAGGCTACAGTGAGAAACTAATGTATTCCAAAAGGCAAATGATTAATGTGGAGCAATGTGGAAGGCCGACAGGGTTCAGGAGTTTGTGACTAAAGGAGAGAATAGCAAGAAGAAATAAAAGCCTATTTAGCCAAGGTAAAAGGAAAGAGCAACAAAGTGTTGCAAAAATTCTATAATTATTTTTAATACACGAAAATTTAATCTGTAACAATTTTCAATGTTTTACATCATACTGCATAATTTTGTTAAGAGTTTTGTGCTCAACTACTCACTTTATATGTAAGGTCTCAAAAGTGTTCCAAATTTTGTGAAATATGATGCACTGTATGTTTACATATTTATAGCTGATTTACTATATCATAGAGATGTAACTAGGGGATTTAATCATCAATGCATATAAACAACATACAATCTCTAATAACACTTAATATTGAGGCACTTACTTACTAAGGCACGCACACAAAGAGTTCCTCCACATTCACAAGCATATTATGTTTCCCTTCATCTGACCATTAGCGATTTTGTGTGGATTTTGTGAAAATTTAACTGCACTAAAAAGCTAGCCACCAGAGTGTGCTAGAACTGCACAAATGGAAATCAACCTGACTTTTTTAAACACATGTACCACTTTTAACATCGTGACATGATGACGACAATATGGGGGTTTTAATATTGCGATATCCCGATATTGCCGTTAGCGTTACATCCCTACTATACCACTTTCACATGGATTGGCAATTTAGAGCTTCAATTAACCTAGCATGCGTGTTTTTGCAATATCAGAGGAATCCGGAGGACCTAGTTTAGAACACCCAAACAAGCACTGAGAAAACGTGCACATTTCTGCAAGAGAAAGGCCTGAGCCAATATGTAAAACCTCTGTCTGTCATGCAGACAAGATAACCACGTGGCTCACTGTGCCACTAGTCTGGCCCAATTCTTAAGTCTAAAAAAGATGTAATAAATTGGACTACGGTAATTCACAATGAGTGCAAAACATTGATTCCTTGTTCTGTGCATACTTAGCAAAATGAAAGCACATATGTACACTTATACACACACACACAAATGAGTCCTTCAATTATTATATTTTTCACTCCCTGACAGGGATAAATAGAGCGGCAGTACCATTTATTTCTGACTAACAGCTCTTTGGACTTCAGAGAAGGAGGAAGGCTCTGATTTGTTCATTACAGAGAGCTCTAGCTCTGTGACATTTATTGACGGACCAAAGCTGCGGGGCAACTGACTTTTACAGAAGTTGGTCAAAGAGCCACCAGCTTTTATTTAAATACATCATGATGTTAATTTTGGTACATGCAGTGGCATTTCCCATTTAAAAGAATGTGTCATTATTTAGGCCACGCTTCAAGTGAAGAGGCAATATGTTTGAAGAGGCTATACACATCACTCACTCACTAACTAGCGGAACTAAACTGTCAGCTATGGCTATTGACAAAAATAATAAAAACTTCATTGTAACTCAAAGTAAGCCAATTTCAGGCAAGAGACAGGGTGGAATACAAAGCCTTGCTAAAGCTGTATTAACACAATTCATAAATAGAACGGGATCTTACCAGAGTCGTTCCGTAGGTAGGAGGACATAGCAGGGATGAGACAGGACTGACTGAGCAGCTCCTGCAGCACTACTGGAAGTGCTGAGCTGTTGTGGGTTCTGCTCTCTGCTGAAGATGTTTCAGAAGTGTGGAAGCTGCTAGAACCCGCGGCATTAATGTAGCTTGCCAAGACCTAGTAAAAGGAACATCATCATAGGAGATAACTCAGTAACAATCAAGGGATATAGCAGCATGATAATAAAACGTAACCACTCAACACTAATAACGGCTTAAGTAATATTTAGCATTAAAAACTTACTATTACTCTCCTATTATAATATATATATATATATATATATATATATATATATATATTTTTTTTTGGGGGGGTGGGGATTTGGGGGAGTACCGATACCAGGTATCAGTATCGTTCTTCAAAGTATCAGTACTCGCTATGACCTACTTGTGGCAGTTTTATGATCAGGAATTAGAAATGAGAAAGTAGAAGAACAGCAAATTGCCATTAAGTTTATGCAAGGTAAACGTTATATTGTGGTATATAGGTCTATCTTTTTACAATTATCTGTTATTGCTACTTTGATGACATTCTATGACTCAAACGTACTTTTGGTATTAGATACTTGGTATTGATATCGGGGACTACTAGCTCAAGAGTTTTGTACTCGTACTGGTCTGGGAAAAAACGGTTATCCAACATCCCTAATATTTTTCATTCATGTTAATTGTGAGCAAATGTGTATGTCATTATTTAGCTATAACTCAACTGTTGACATAATTCTGATTAATATGCATCTACAATCAACGCTAACAAATCCTAGACAGTGCAAAATAAATAAAATACTTGTACTTTTTTTTTACTCTAGTTACTTGCTAACAGCCATTATCACTAAAAGAGAATGAAAACAGCGTGAAAAGGTGCATACAAGTCAATAATGTGGCTAAAACGTAAAACTCACAGGGTGATATTACCGTTAACTTTGTTAAAGCCTAATTTGTTTTGTTTTTTTAATCATTATTTGCTTCTAAATGCTGATTACAGTTGTAGTGTGTCAATCCGAACAGTGTGCTAAAACAGGCTAATGGTATACCGACTTACCTGGAGAAGACAAGTAACATGCTCCTCCTCAAGACGCTGTTTTGTGAGAGCCTGCTCAACATCCCACCCGGATGCTGTGGATCCAGTGCCAAAACCTGTTCCTTTAGCCCAGTATAACTGCTGCTCCTCACTGGTCCCTCCACCATGACAACTTGACATCTGTGGCTGTAAAGAACATACATCAGACATTATAAAATGACATCAGCTCTACAATAGTTGTCTTACGACCGATACACCAACTGAAAAGATTTATTTGACAATCTTGACAAGCTTTATACTTGAGAGATGTCAAAGGACATATTGGAGCAGGGAAAAAATTATATAATTCTATTTTTGAAGGCAAAGACATTGGATATTCTTTAATAGCTAAATTAGTGACCTGATTTCAAGCAATCAAAGCAGGGTTTTTGTTCCAGTTACTGAAAAATAAAGACAAACCATTTCAACTAGGGGTGTCAAAATTAGTGTGAATCAAATCAAATACATTTTAGAAATCTGAAGTGATAGCCAGCTCTAGCCCGACTAATCTAAACACGGCATTCTGATTAATATACCGTTTGTGGAATATGAGTTAAGTAGCAAAATCCACCTGTTTTTCTCCATCTCAGGGGGCGGCCATTTTGACACTTGATATTGACTGAAATAGACGTCACAGTTGCTAAGGGCTCAGGTAACGAACAATCATGGCTCAGCATCACAAAACACATGATTAATCAGAATGCCGTGTTTAGACTTGTGTGGAAGCCAGCTTGATGTTGTAATGGAATGCAAAAGGAGGCCAGACAGTACTGAGGGCACCCATCTATCCATGCATTAATGGATCGCTTAGGAGCCCATCCGAGCTGTCTTCGGGCAGTAGGTGGGGTACACCCTGAACTGGTTGCCAGCCAATCAGGGCACACAGACGACCAACCATTGGCACTCCGAATCACACCTAGAAACAACTCAGAGTGATCAATCAAACTACCATGCATGTTTATAGAATGCAGGAGGAAATCGGAGTACCCGGAGTATATTACTTGAATAAAATTTTCAGAAAACCAACATTTCTGTGGTTACATGAAATTTTGTGAAATGCTGGATTTGATGTTTCTGTTTTTAATGCCATAATCATCTAAATTGAAACAAATAAAGGCTTCAAATATTTCACTTTGTGAGTGGTGAACTCATATTGAAATAAAAGCATTAAACCTCAATTTTATTTTTGGGCACCAACCTGTAGAATTAGACATTACATATTATGTATTATGCACAGGTGTATTATTAACACCCCCAACTCCATCTCTGATTTGTTATGTTCGTGTTATGTTTTTGTTATTCTCAAGAAATTGTGGTAGGCATAAGTCCAAACACTTTTTAACACCTGAAAATTGAGGTATCAGGCATAAAATGGGTGTACAGTGTTCTCCTGCGCAATGGTGATTTACCTATTTCCTTTTTTTTTTTACTGTGTTGTCATTTGCTAAAAACTCAAGTATTGCTTTGCATCTTCTTATGTCGATTTAGTGCCAATGGATAATGCTAATGTAGGGAAGAAGATACATTTAGACCGGCCATATCCCTAAAAAGTCGTGGTTTACTGTCATGTGGCATATATAAGCAATTCTAAACCTCTTTGGGCACATTATCACTATTTGGACTCTGCTTATATCCCTACTACATAATAGCGGGGTATGTGCCACATTTTTGTGAAACCCTACTAAATTAAAGCTGAAATTCTACACTTTAATCACATTCTGTTACGTCAGATCATTTGTGGTGCTGTATCAAGGCAAATACATTCAATTTATTTCTTTGTCCAAATACTCCTGGACTGTAGACAAATTAAATAAGGCTAAATAAAACTAGCTTTGCTGATTTAAGGGGATGCGCATTCAGATTTTTTACTATGTCTTCTTGATACTGTCTCTGCTCCCATTCAAGCTCAAGGTTAGCCAGAGAAATATATTTGGCTCTTGTTCAAGTCATCTATCTGCCTTATGATCTGTCCTCAGCTATGGGGACTCCATAAATCCACAAGGGAAAGCAAAAGAGAGAACAGGATAGTGCGTCACAACAAACACAAAACAAATATGGCTATTTTTGCATAACATTCACATGCAGGACTGTAAACACTAAGCTCCAAAAGCTGTCATCAAATATATTCAAAAACATCACAATATTTTTCAACCACTTTTGTAGCACCAATCTAGTCCAGTCTATGATAAAACTAAATTAATCCTATTAGGTTGAAGAGTCTTCTTATTGTTCTGGGGCGTACAAATGTTTAAGCAAAGAGATCTATGGACAGAGATGTCTGTTTCACAAAAAAGGTAAATGTCAACCATACCTCAGAGACATTGTTGCTTGCGTTGGGGTTCCGGGGTGCATGGTGGCTGAGAGCTGAAAGGCAGGCCAAAATAAGGTGAATGGCACCGATCTCCAAAGCCATGCGACGGAGCAGCACGCCATCGTCAGTAGTAAGAGGAGTGCTTCTGAACAATGCTCGCAGGACATGAAAGGGCAATGTGGGCAACACGTTTGCTGATGGAGACTGCAGAATATGACCTGTAGGGGATAACAACACACACAAATGAAGTATTCAGCAAGAAAATAGTTCAATTATTGGTTAAGGCTCAAAGTTTTGTAAACACATTGTGTATGATATCCAACGTAGGTTGCAAAATTTAAAAAGGTAAAATTATTCAAACTTACTGCCCTCGCCATCATCTGTGACACCAAGCACCAGGCGCAGCAGGCACTGGGCATGTTTTCTCTCCTTCAGCAGAACTTCTGCGTAGCCTGGCAGGCGCAGGAACAGGCCAAATGCTGCCAAGGAGTGGGCAGGGATGGGTGACATTGTTTGCACTGAGGACGAAGATGAAGATGCCGACTGGGACTGCTGCTTGTTGATGGGCGGTGGCTCAGTAGCAATGGACTCAGGCGCCTCGTACACCAGCTCTCCTGATTGCTCAATGGTGACCCACTCAAACTGATCAGTGTCTTTCGGTTTCTCCTGTGTTGCAGAGGGTACAACTGGAGCACTGACCTGCGGTCAAGCATTAAAGAGAATAGGCCATTAGTCACTTGACACAAGAGCTTGAAAAAAAAAAAAGCATTAAAAATAAAGTTATAGGTTCTGCATGACCATGAAGCTGAAAATTATTTTTCACACCTACCAAAGAGTTCCACATTTGTCTAATCAGTCTTGGAGAACATTACTTTTTCACACAGAGCCACAGAGGTTTGGATTAAATTGTTCTCCTTCATAAATCAAATCATCATTTACAAAACACATTTAGTATTTACTTTCTTTATGAGCTCTTAAAATTGGCTTGATGGTCTGAAACATTTAAGTGTGATACATATACAAAAATAAATCACAAATAAATAAGCAGATATTTTTTCACAGCACTCCAGATACCATTTTGTTTGTTCATATATCCACCAAACTAATAATTTCTACAAATTTTTGCCAATAACCTTTGCTGCTACTTTATATTAGGCGCAGAACACTGCGAGCAGCACAATTTTTGTCAAAATTTTCTCTGCTTGTTCCTTGATTGGCTGTTCTAATGCAAATCTCACCTGCTGAATGACATCAGGATAGAGCATGGGTAGCCTCTCTGCGATGAGCGCCAGGCCTCCCATACCGGCAAAGACTTGTAAAGGTGACTGGATTGGGTGCGTTTCGAGTAAGGACTCATCGATTGTGGCGTCAAGACATTCGTCACCGGGTGTCATAGGTTCCTCTTCGGGGCAGCTGTTCAGCATATCAGGGTGATCTACTACAGCACCAGGAAAAAGAGAACCAGCTGTTGGGAATTCAAAACAATTTTTTTAAGAATACATCCTTTGTTTTTTGCTCTGATGACACCACAGAAGGGTAACATTATACAGTATGGAAATTACTATGACTGAGGAGATGTACATGGTTGCTCAATACAATCAATATATGCAATGAAATTAGAATAATTCAAATTAAAGCAACTTGACAGCCAACGTCACATAACAGGCAGCTCTACGGTACAAATTGCATACAAAAAAATATTGCGTAATAAATAAATTGTTATTTTAATTAGTTTGTATATTATATAAGTATAAAGAATGCTTGAACATGGTATGGATTTTTTATTGTGAGTTTGTCATTCAACATTTTCTGCCTAAAATTACAGGTGGATAGAAAAAGATTGGTCTTCATGTTTAACAGAACTGCTTTTCTGTACCTTTCTCGGTGCGCAACCGTTTGAAGGAGTCTGTCTTTGATAGGCCTGGGTCAGAAATGACCTTAGAGCCAAGTCTGACTGTGAGGTTTATGGATTGGTAGCCCTGTGGCATCTTGCGGTCATACAGTAGTGTCAGTAGCTGGGCCAGAGTCATCTCTGCTGGAAGGGGCTGACCTAGAGAAAAAAATAAGGAACAAACAATTGAAGAATCATGCGCCTGCATGTTAACCCTGCATATAAATATGTTGTACCTGGAAGCAGCTTGTGGTAAAGATGGAAGACAGGCACGCTGATGGTTTTGGCAGAGGGGTCCACACCTGATGAAGTCGTCAACTTATCACTCATCACCCGACCCCTTCTTGACGGAGGTCTAGGAGGAGTCGATAGAGCTCGTTTGGACTGTGACTTCAAACCTAAGACAACAAATATAAAAAATCTCTAATTTTCAACATTATAACATAAAAATAATTGCAATCTGAATAGCATCAAGACAAAATAACTAAGAGGATGCAAATGGTAACTACCTGAAGCCACGACCACACTGTAGTTGTCCTGGAAGCCACTGTCAGCTTTCATCTTCTCTTTTTCCTCATGATTCTTTTTCTCCTTGTCCTCCTTCTGCTCACTGATCAGCTTTGCTGTAATGCTGGGTGTGTCTAAATATATGAAGAGATCGCATGATGCAGATTTCCAAATTTCTTCCAGGGTTACTTGTGTTTACATGGTTGTTTCGCTTCTTACTGGTATTTACTGTCTGGCAGAGGTTACAGATTGAAGTTGGTTGCAAAGTCTATATTTTTCTCTTTGATACATACCCGACACCCGGTCCAAGACTTCAGCCAGTGTGGTGGAGATTGGTAAATGGAGGGTACGGTACTTGTGGCCTGCTCCATACATTGGATGTTGGATCATGTGGCTGGTAGCATTGATGCGTCCTTTATACAACTGAAAAGTCCGACACAGATACAATAATTTTTATCTTGTAGATTGAAATTGGATTCTTATGAACAAGATCATTTGATTTTGCTTCTGACCCGGCAATAAGATACCCGTGTTGTCTTATACCAGGGGTTTAATTTGATTTGTTTTCTCTTCAAAGCATATTTTAATTTTAATAATCATAATGGGTCTCAATTATATTGGACTGTCACTATGCCTATAACTAGAAGGAATGCACTGTACAATACAAAAAATACAATATTTATAAAATGATTTGCACAAGGAAAACATTTATCCCCTATGATGGCAAGAAGGGTATTCAAAACTTGAAAATATTATTTTGTTGTACATTTAGAACAGATGTAACTACTATAGAAAGCATGCGATTTAGAGCAATAAAAAAAAAAATCACTGGCAGCACTAAATTAGTTGTGATTTCTTATTTAACAAATTCAAACTTAAGCCATCGACATAGATATCATCAGTCAGTTAAATGTTTAACAAAAAAACAGCTACCCACCGGGCAGGGAGACTGTAGGAAAACTGTAACTTTTTCATCCTCCAACATGAGTTGCAGGAACAACCTTCGTATGAAGCCAGAGATGCTTCCAGAGATAGGCACATTTCTTCGCTGGGGTGCTGATTGGAAAAGCTCACAAAGAACCTTCGGCAAAAACAGATAGCCATGTTGAAAATAAGCATTGTGTGTGTCAAGCATACTGTTAGCTCCTCCCGCGATAGAGAGGAAAGCATAAACCAACCTGTGCCATGAGCCGCTGGTTGTTAGGGTGACATGAGATACACTGTAGAAAGAAAGCCACTGTGGCATTCTCCAAAGCGGTTCTCTGCTGGGTGGTGAGCCCTCCTGATTGGCCAGAAGATGCTAGGGAAAAACGTGAGCCTGAGAAATATGGCTGGGATGGAGACGGACCTCCAGATGAGGCCTGGCTCATGGGCTGACAACCTGTGTTGGCACTTGAACTGGAGTGACACAGCAAGAAGAGCAGTGCTGTCCACAAAGGGTTGACCTCTGGTCCACCTAACCAGTCCTTCATGGCATGGCTGTTGCCTACTTCTGTGAGGAAGCGCAGAACTGGAGCAGCTAGCTCTGCGGCAAGCGGCGGGCGACTGTGTGTGGATGTGGTGGATGGCTGGTACTGGTAATGTCGCCTGTCAGCTAGAGCAGCAGGCAAGGGCAGGTCAGCACTGGCAAGTAGACAGACACAGAACTGGGCAAGGTTGCGAACAAGCAATGAAGGCAATCCCGAATCCAGCAGCTGATCTATTGCTCCTGGAGACTGTGAGGCAGCTGCCAGTGTGGTTAGCTGGGACTCTGATAAAGTAACTGGAGGTCTTGCATGCTTTGAATCATCTGTAAGTCCTGCTGTGGTGTTGGTGGTAGCATTGTGCTGCTTTTTTCCATCGTCAGTCATGGCAAGTCGGCGCTGCTGGGCTTGAGAATGAGTGGCGTTGGGCAGTGGTACAATACCCATCCAGGACATGAGCAACGAGAAGTAACTTGGATGAATGTGACACATGGAACAGAGGAGGCTGTCCACAGCCTTCTTTAGCACAATGTCACAAGGCAAAGACATGGACCAATTGTACAGGAGTCTAAGAGAAATGGAAAGCAGCACAGTCAGTAATCACAAAACCTAATAAAGTCAAATTTTACAGGACCGTGCTTTAAATTTCGACATAGTCTCATGCAACAAAAGACGTTAAATATTTAAATAAATAACGTCTAATATTTTGATCATGTGTCAGACAATGGAGATTGTTATTCATCCATATATTATCAAAAATATGAAATCTATGAGGTGACAACTTGTATGAAAAGAGCTAACTCAGAGCAAAGTAGTTCAGGACAAATTGTTCTCACATATAGATTCTCAGTCACAATAATAATAATAATTATCAAAAAAAAAAGACCGACTCAAATAGTTCTTGGTTGAGTAGTGTTGGGAGGTCGTAATCAACAGGCAGCTCATAGCTGTGCCACAAAATGGCTGCTACACAATGGAGGTGGGACGGTGAGGGCATGAGGAGCCCATACTCCCTCAAAGAAGAGGAGCCGCTACTGGAGCTAGCGTAACCCAAGGGAATTTTTAAGGCTGCAACCCTTGAAGAGTCATGAACCCACTGGAGAAGAGCCTGGATTCTGGAAGGACAAAATTCAGAGCACACTACGATGAGTCTGGACAATATTAAAAGATCCATTCTACTGTCCTTCAAAGTGATCTTGGTCAAAGTGCCTTAAAATGCAACAAACAGCGCACAGCGACAGTAAAGGAAGACAATGATAAACAGACACTTTTTACGATCAGTTTAAGAGTCCGTCTAGGATATCACCTTGATAGGAAACAGTTTCTCATTCATCATTCTAACAGTAAACAAAATGTTGCTACACGTACCTGTCCTTGGTTCCTGAGTCCTGTGTGGTACCCAACTGGTACAAAATATCTATAGTTGAGTCTGAGGAGAGGCCATTTAGCCGACCAAACAACAGAGGACTGTTCAAATCTAAAAAGGAAAACAATATATATATATTTTTTTATTATTACAAAAATATACATTTTATTGACATTCATAAAGGTTCATTCCTACTTCAGAGTAAGAAAATAAACAAACAAACAAAATCACTTACTGGCTGGGTCAGTGCCTGAAGCAGCACAGTTTCTCAACAGAATGTCGATGAGTTTAAGACCAATGCGTGTAGACTGCAGGCCAATCTTGACCAACACTGCTTCAATGTTTGGTGAGTGCATACCACAGTAAGGTGACATGAGCAGTGCAGCACAAGTCTGCAGAAGGTTAGCTGTAGGTGCTGCTGCACTGGCCATCATGGCCTCCAGGTCACTGACATGGGTCAGGCAGTGGTGAAGAAGACGTAGCCAACCAATACTGAATAAAAAGAAGAAAAAGCTTACAACCAGGCACATGTGACGAAAAATGAACAATATGTTAGTTGATGGGGATAAATCTGGTACCTGGTTTTAGAGACCTGGTCCTCAGAGGGTAAGAAGGGGTTGTTCACTGTTGCAGAGGATGTGTTACCAAACGCTGTCAGGCCCAAGAGTTTGATCTGAGACAGACCAAGGGTGTTGGCATCGCGAGGCCGATGCAACCTTAGACATACAGCTGACGCAACCTCAGCCTTCAACAGCTGGATCTTAATGTAGGTGAGGCCGCTGGTGATAACCGGCGTGGAGAGTGGCAGCATGTTTATCCCATCAGCACTGATCTCCACGGAGACCGAGGATGGGCAGGCTAATTAGTAAAAAGACAATACAACAGCTAAATATTTGACCATAAAGTTACAATAAAAATTCACCACTTTTTTGCTAGTAAGAGTATTTTCACTAATATCAGAACTTGTTCTCTCCCAATGACCAATACAGATCATAAGGCAGTTCTCTGTACTGTATTAATAGATAATACTCAGGCTCGTGCAGCCAGATGGCGATGAAATACAACCTTTTTAAACAACGATGTCTTCAAATTACAATTTAAGGAATAACAGAAATGTGTACATCTTAATAGGGATTCAATAAAGGATCCTAGAATTTATATGCAATAATGTTAGCCTTTCTGTGTAGCTCGGTGCCAAATGGCCCACGGAGCACCATTCATCACACTTTCAAAAGTTGACCACTTTAAAAAATAATGGCAGATTTTAATTGTTTTGTGCCACGCTATTTAAATTATTATTATTTTGTCTACTACTTACTGGCTAAAGAAGCAAGATGTGGCTGAATGTGGAGCTCCTTTAGCAGCACAGCAGCAGGGAGATGAATAGTAAGGTCACACCAAGCTTCTTCTGGAAGGAAGATGTAGGACCAGGCTGCAGAACGTGCCCGACGATGAGGTGGCGTAGCTTGAAGTAGGACTTCTGCTGGCTGCGCTGTTGGGCTACTGGATGTAATTGTGCCTGAGAAAAAACAAATAATTTCAAATTGATTACATGTTGTTGCAAGAAGCTATGTTTAGAAGAACTGTATATAAGCACCTAATGGGGCAAAGTTGTGGAGACCCTCTGCATTGTCTGGCTCTGATGTCATCACTCGGGATTTGAGGCTGCCATCTGATGTCTTTCCTGGACCTGAGTCTAAAAACTTCATAATGGTGGACACCATGCTGCGTGCAGTGTTGACTATGGCTCTCGTGCTGGTCACCATGTTGTTACAAATCAACTGAACGCCACCTGGTTAGGGACAAAGAACTTATATGATCCTGTATGGTAATAACTAGAGTGATTGATGATGATTAGAAGGTAGACATTGAAAACAAATTAAGTTCAGTGAGTAGAGGTACCTACCCATGTCATGGAAGGCTTTAAGTGCCTCACTAGTATCCAACACTCGCAGAATGAACCACAAAAGAGGTTCAGACAGCTGACAAGTGGAAAGAGACCCCTAAAAAGAGGCAATATAGACATTTTACAAAAACATTTTTTATGGTAAACTCATCCAAACACAGAAAGATTTTGCTCACCTGGCGACCCATGTATCCACAGGCCATGTAGGTGAGGATGGGCTGCAACATGACCTGAACAGAGGTCGCCTTCTTGCTCAGGGTGGTGAGGATGGTGAAGAGGCCGTCACCTACTGAAATGGCATCCAGACCCCCGTGGAAGTTCTCATGTTTGGTTAGATGGAGACCACTGGCTCCTGAAGATCAAAGAGGACTGTCAGTTCAGTGGAGAATAAGCCAAGTTACTGTAAAAGAAAAGTTATAGTTGGTTCATCTTACCGATGATCATGGCCATGGCACTGCTGTTGCACTGGCCCAGGGCAGACAAGATCTGACTCATTATCTGCTGATTGGCCAATACCAAATCAGCCACACCTGCAGACGGACCCTGGCTGGATGTCGCTCCTCCAGCCACACTTTCTTTGCTTCCGCAAACTTTCTCTTCATCCGACACGCTGCTATCAGCTGCCCCGCCACCAGTCATTGGAAGCCGACCACTGAACTCTCTGTCCCCTGACAGAGGCAGTTGCACCAGCACATTAACCAGTTTAAGGAGATCAAACATGAGCTGGTCGCGGGAAGTTTCACCACAGACAGCCTTTGCATCTCCTGGTCGAATTATGTTGGCAAACAGGCCGCCAAAACAAGCACGAGCCCCCACAGAGCTATCAGACCCACTGCGTGAGACAACTTTGTCAGAGCAGGTGATGTAATGGTGAACTAGGAACGTGATCGACTCGATGACTGAGGAGATTGTGACCACAGATACCACTTCAAAGTTTTGCTCTAAAGTAAACTCCAACAGTTTCACCTGTGCATCAAGTGGACCCTGACCTGATTGGAACGGCCCCCTGAAAGTTCAAGATGGCATGTAAGTTCCCAAAAGGCAACAATTTAGCATCGCATAACATCCCTTAGGAAATGACCACATACCTTTCAGTCGACAAGATGTGCAGGAGTTTGAGAAGAAACTCACTGAACATTTGTGGACAGGTGGAGGAAAGATGCACCTGCAAGCGACTCAAAAAATCATGCATTGCTTGAGTGGCAGTGGGTCCAACTTGAGAGCTATGCTGATTCGTTCCATTGGTGTTGCTGCCAGACAGGAAACGCACTAAGACATGAACCAGTGTGGGATCGGACACCATTTGATGCGCTGTGCTTTCTTGAGCATTCATCCCATTACTGGAGCCTGAAAGTTCAGACAGGGTTTTAGTATTACTATTCTGGCTATTGTGTTCTTCCTTTCATTCAACACTAGGCAAAATGCAGATACAGGGGAATTAATGTACTGGTACTGAGTCACAATGTAACTATTTCCCTGGCCCAAAAAGAATGCCCTTAACGTCTAATGTCATTTTTTTTATGAATCAGAATGCACAGACTAAATTATTAGAACCAATGACAACCAATTTCTGCGTCACTTGCCGGGGGTCTCCCCGGCTTCCAAGTCGCTGTCGCTCGGTGAGATGCTCCTTCGCTTACGCCAAATAATATTGGTGGTAGGCTTGCAAAGTGTGGCCTCTTACCGGAGTTCGCTTGCTTCAAAATGCATAAGCTATGGCTGTATTCTTTTATTTGGCGACATCTAGCGGTAAACTTTTACACACCATACCGTTAAAACTCTAAATATTTTAATGTGGCAGATGAAGTTAAATTTTTTATTATAAGAGCCTTATGAGACTAATTTGGAACAGCTACAGATTAAAATACTGCATGTGAAAAATGAAATGTGTACTTTTGTACAACATTCATAATGAATTACCATTTTACAAAAACAATGTAGGCATAATGTTTATTCACGTCAATGAAATAAAGGGCCAGGATTATCAGGTAACAATTTAATAGACTTCTGTGACTATGTAATTATGCTAAATAAGACTAAGAGTAAAATACTGACCTTGGTAGGGCATGTTAGTCATCAGGGTCAGTGAATGCAGCACCAGACACCATGTTCTCAAGGAGGCGTTGGGGTACCATGCCAGCACACTGAGAAAACTACCAATTGATGCTAGACATACAGAAACAAATATATGTATGCATATTTCACTAAATCACTCTCTAACAACCTTTACCAGAAGAGCTCAAAATTCCATGCGATACAGAATGGTGATGGAGAGAAGTCCTGACCTTGGTTGAGTGGAATGGTGGGTACTCGACTGGAATTAAACATGAAGATGTCTGATCCGTTATCTTCATTTACACATGTGCTTGTGTTGAGACTCAGTGTTATCCACAACTGCAGCAATGACTCCAACTGAGAGCAGAAATGTTTTAGATTTGTCAAAAGATTATACACACACACACACACAATTTATTTGTACTTATATTCCCTCCTTCGATCAATGTTAGCAAGGTTGAAGCTCACATGGTTACCGGACACAAATAGAATCTTGCGTGCCTGTACAATGTGTCTCCCACATCATTCAGCGCAATAAACCTGACAAGCAGAAGAGCTTGCAACCCCAATGTAGTTACTCTCCTAAGTGAGTCTTGTCACAACAACAGGAATCTAGTGTGTGTGGGGGGGGGGGGGGGTTGTGACTGCACCCCTTCCAATCTGAAATCTTTCCTCACTTGAATGCATGTGTGTGATTAGGTTCCGTGTGTGGTATGCAACAAAATTTACTGTATAGACATCAGATTGTAAATTGAGGGATTATAATCAGTAAAATAAATAATCAATCTACATATCGTGTTATTTTGTCACAAAACTGTGAGAACCTGCACATGGTGGATTTGCAGCATGGAGAAAAGCTTGTTGAAGCAAGCACTCAGCATGGGAATGGAAGATGGTTGGACTATAAGGGTGCTGCCGGGAGGAGAGCCTCCTCCATGTAGAGCCCTCAACAGAGAGTCATCTGTGCCGTTGGTAGTCTGGCAAACTGGAGAATAAAACAAAGTATTCATTATAGTAAATATTATATGAATATAGACAGCCAAACTAACTGCAGGAAGCAAATAAGACCTGGGGTCCGTAGAACAGGTTCTACAGTCATACGTACGACTGAAATTTAGAGTGTGCATAAGTACAGAAAAATCCGAATATATCAAACGTGTGATGAGATGTCAGCAAATTACGCAACAGCTCAGCCAATGTCACAAGACTTTGGCTCATTAAACAACACAGGATCCATTCTGGGGTAGTCTTCTGCTTTTTAGGTTATAAATTATGTGAAAGCTTTGTAAAATAAGATGACTCACATTTGAGCAGTTCAGAGCAGCAATGTATAAATAGCTCGACAATGTTACGGAAGACCCAGCAGAGCGCTGTTTTTACGATTCTTTTACATCTGCATGTCAAGTATCTTAATAATCGATGTGCACGTTGCTTTGCAGATGAGCTGTATTACACGTTTGTCATCCGTCACGAAAAAGTATTAAGTACTTTTTTTAAATATATATGTCAAAGTTTTTTTACACTTGCATGAAAGTTAATATTACAAAACGTTACTTAAAATGCATGCACAGTTCATAATTGTTCCATTATGACAGCAGTGTGACCCGGGACCAAACTTTATTTTTGAAGGAAACAAATTACAAACTAATTGGAGGCCAACTTGTCTTGAGTTTATGCATTCAAAGATTTTAGCAGTTCACTTTTTGAGTTTGCAGCTTACAAACTTTATGACGGTATGTTCATGTTCACTGGGCGCTCTTGTGTATTTGCCACGCTATACTGAATGTGTCACTCTGGTTACCCGTGGAGGAGCTTGACGTGAGAGCCTGCAGAATCGAGTCAGCTTGTAGAGTTGCCATCATTTTTAGCATCAGTTCAGCCTGCTGCTCCAAGCCCACCTCTAATCGAGCATCCAGTGCTGAAGAAAAACAGGCAGAGTGGTCAAAATAACATATGCCTAAATATCAAAAACAAATATTCACAGCAGGAAAAATAATATTTTCATCTCCTCACCCTGTGAAACAGAGACTGAAAGCCCCTGTGACCCAGGCTTCTCAACAGCAACTGGTGGTTTGGACACTGGGATACCAACCCCTCCAATGTATGGTGTGTAACCATACGTGCCATAATCTGAACCCCAATAGTCATACCATGTGCTGCTTATTGGCTGCAAACAGATATAAAAGGAAAAAGATGAGACACATGTTATGTTAAGATATGTTTCAGGAAACAAATTAATTTATAAATTATTGTTGTGTTGCTTTTGTTGTACAGAGCAACAGGATACTTTCTCATGTCAAGGAAAATTCAAATTCCTGGCCTATGTTTCTCACACTTTCCTCTCTGAGCAATCATTGGTAGCCTTCTGTAAAGGCATCCCAAAAACAAGAGACACTTCAATCAGCCATTATTATCTATTATTTCTCATTAAACATAAGACTGACTAGATCTGCTAACACTTCTTGGGCATCGTGCACAATAGTTTGAATTCCAAGTTTTGCTTAACTTTTGGGGCATATTTTTCCTTCATATTGCATCACTTTGGTGATGGCATAACTGTCATTGCTTCTGTAACAGCGAAAAAATTCTATCCTTTTGGGGCATTTGACTTTTGGTTGATAAGCACTCATTTTCAATATTTCCTCTGTCACATGTTGAAAGTTAACACATGAAACATATTTTATCAAGGGGAATAAGAGAAAACAAGAAACTTAAGAAAAAACATACCTTAAACACTTTTGCAGCTAGCGGATCTTTTTCTAAATCAATATCTAAAGGATCAATGTCAACATCCATCAGATCTTGTAGCAAGTCA
Organism: Leptonotus elevatus; assembly: GCF_054856555.1. NCBI lineage: Eukaryota > Metazoa > Chordata > Actinopteri > Syngnathiformes > Syngnathidae > Leptonotus > Leptonotus elevatus. The sequence continues at coordinate 8,124,739 of NC_141251.1, read as the reverse complement.
AAGTCCATGTCTTTATCTTTTTCCAAAGACGACAGAGGTGGAGCGCCTTTGGATAAAGAAAACAGCATTAATATTACTACGCATATTTACAAGTAAATCATACCAGCAAGTGATTTGTCATTTGCACACTAATTGGGAAAATTGTTTTACAACAATCTTGACAAAAAAAATAATAATCAAACCAAATATTTTGATTATTTACATGGTATCATCTCATCAAAAGTCTTGGTGAAACTAAACATCTGTGGTGTTTTGTGAAATGTTGATAATTGACAGGCCCTCCCACACACTGTAAGGTTCCAGGTAGTACCTGCAATGATATCAGGCACGAGGGTCTCATCAATGCTCTCTACCAAGGGGATCGGCGTCGGCTGAGGCAAGGGGTCATCTGGCTCTACCCCAACTGATGAGGATGAAGCCCCGGCCTCCTCAGCAACAGTCAATTCATCCATGACATCCAGAGAACCAGGAGACATCAGTTCACCTGAAACAATAATGTGCACTATTATTCTGAATCACCGTATAGATCCGCTCTTTGGATTTTCACACAGGGCGTGTGTTACAAGGACATAAAAAAATAAAATAAAATAAAAAGACTCCACCTTCAAGCCACTTTGACATTTTAATGATGCGTCACCTCGTCTGAAAAGACTGTCTCTCTTACTTGCACATTGTTGCAAGTGAATGGTATTATCCTGGCTATTTAGCTAACAATTTTCCGTGATCACAACACATCATGGTAGGGCTAGGCGATTTTGCCTAGAAATAAAATCTCAAGATTTTTAACAAAAAATTTGATTTACGATTTTTATTTTTATTTAATTTTTTTACATAAACCAAGAACTTAAAAAGTTATGCTTTTATTTGATCAGTTGACAAAAGTAACCATATTCCTTCTCTTGGAATCAATGCGCAAAACTTCTAGCTTGAATCAAATACTTCTGGAAATGTAAATCGATGTGTTGATAAAGTAGAAAAGTAAAACTTTTTTTGTCAAATTTGTTTTAAAGGCTAAACAGTGCTACTTGTGTCCTTCAATATGACACAAATAAACATCACATTTTGGCTTTAGTATAGGAACCGAGGTCTGAGCTTGTCATCCCCTCCAACTGTCTGCTGATTTTACAAGTACAAGTATTGGTATGTAAATTGTATCATACGTGCTTCCTTGTGTAAATTACTCCTCCACAGTAACATAGTAAACTGTGTAAACTTTTTTTAGCGGGAGTTTGTTTGCTGCTGTTGAGTTCCTCCCATATGGAGTGTGTGAGGACACGACTGGCAGATCTAAAGCTACGTAAGCCCATGGGGGCGAAAGCCGCAGGTGCGGCGCAACGAAAGAGGGGGGGAAAAAACATTGATGTTATAATTTTTTTTAATCGTCCACAACAAAACACTCGGATTAATAATAAAAAAATATTATTTTTTTATCGCCCAGTCCTACATCATGGTTATTCTTTTTGGTTCAATATCCCTTCTGCCACATCTGTTTGTGTGTGCATGCAAACTATGTCTAAATTTGAAATCAAAGCACACTAAACAACACACCTGCCAGGATGTCTTGTAACATACAGGTGAGGGAATACTGAGCCCAGGCACCTCCCCAGGAGATATCCCCTCGATTGAAGTCCGTTCCCACTAACAGAAGGAGTAGGCGCTCTAACTGGTGCTCAGACACCACCTCAGAGAGGTGGATTGTCGGTCTGGTGGCGTTCGCAATCCGAGCGAGGACCTGAAGGGGGCAGAAGTGTATTCATTAAAAGGATAAGAAAATCTGATTAAAATCTGTTCCTTTTTTAAAGAAACCATGTACATTATTTTATTCAGATTTGTGCTAATTGACAATAAAATGAATCTTAAATGAATCCTCTCAAATTTAAGACGATACCTTGCAGACAAAAAGTAGCAGGTCAGCATGACAGGTGAAGTCCATAGAGAGGAGGAAGAGGGCTAGCTTCTGTACCACAGAGATGCAGCGCTCATGGGATAATGTAAAGGGCAGGGGCTCAAATTCTGGGGCTTCTTTGGCTGTTGCAGACTCTGTGTCTAACGTGGAGCGTGGCCATTCAGCCGTCCGACGAAGACGCATTAGATCTTTAAAGTGCTAGGATAAGACAGAGAGGTTGAATGTAAATATGTTTTGAAGAACATAAAATAATTTTCTTAAGGTATCAAATCTGTCTTTAAACAATATCGGAAAAATAACTACATAGCAAAAACATCTTTCGCACTTTTGTTTACAGTCTTTCAACAGAGGAAAATAGAAAATAAAACTGCATAACCTACCTTGGATGTGGCTTGCTTAAGCTTGGCCTGCTCCACCAAGAGTTTGTAGGATGATCCCTTGTTGCTTTGGATTTTTTCCTTCTCAATCTGCTCGACTAAAGCTTTATGTTTTGCTTTCAATAGATTTAACTGCTAGAAGAAAAGGGATGGAATGAATATCAGCAATGCAAAATATTCCCCTGCTTAAAATCCAATAAATGCAGAAAAATATCTTGATCAAATTTTTAAATAAATAACTCTTAAGATTATATACACATCACATGTAATGATTAAGTAAAACAAAGTAAGGATGTTAAAACAAAAGATAATATTTAACAAAAATGTAGGAGAAGGGCTGGACAGAGACTTGGTGGGACTAATCTTAAGATGCGTAGCTGCTGGGAAAAAGAAAATTAACACATAATACAAAATCATCATTCGAGGGAAAGTTGGTAAAACTTAAATCTAAAAATATAATCTATCTGAGCGGAATGCTTCGGTTGGTGCTATTTTTTTGTAGCAACAAAGGTAACTAAGTTTAAATGGGTTAAGCTGTTAACTCTTCCATTTCTCTATTTAAGCAAAATGGCGAGTGTTTTGACAAGCAAGTGTGGAATTCACAATTTTTTTGTTAAAAATAAAAGTAACTGTGTAAAGCTAACTTGTAAACATTTGAGACACGTGTACCTGCTTGTGGTGGACGAGTTGCTTGCGAATCTTGCGGGAGTAGAGTCTGTCCAGGCTACTGCTGCCTTTAGCTGATCTGTTTGTGTTCTGAGACTGAAGGCTGTTATTGATAAAGCTCCACTGCATACCTGAAAAATAATTAAGTGATTAAGAAACCATTTGTGGAATCACTCAATTATTTGAAATAAAAATGCTCATGTACCTGTAAATGTTCTCTCCCTCTCTTTCCCGCCAAGGTGTTTCTTCCCACCTGTAGCTTCATCTTCTATACTTGTGACATAGTCCAATAGTCTGGAAACAAGCATCACCACCCAGCTGATCATTGGGATATCCAAAACACCTGGAAAACACAAGACATAGTGACTACGTTTATATGCAGGCAATAATCCTTTTAAAAATCCATGTAAACCCCAGCATAAATCAGAATACGCTCTTACTCCGGTTATTGAAAACCCGAATAAAACCCCTGGCCCTTTCATAACCCAATTTCTTGTTAATATAAACGGCATTTGAAATTGGAAGACCTCATTTGAACGGGGAATTGCTTTGCATTGTGCGCATGGCTCTATTCTTTTTCGTCTTCTTTTCTTCTTCACTTATTTTGCATTTGCAAGGAATGTTGGTCTTTGTAGTACAAGAACAACTTGTATGCGCAGCACCGTCCCACTCGCTAAACGAGCCTTGCTTGAATACATTGATTTCTCCACAACGTTGTTGTCATGTTATTTTCTCTCTTCGTCACTGGCATGCAACCCACAGGAAATTTCTCAAGCAGAGGTAAACAAACATGACGATGCAGCAGAGCGAGGAGTAAACCGACTACTTTATTCAACGTGGTGAGTGACAAATGTGTTTTTTATTAAAACGTAGAAAGCTAAAAGCGGAAATGAGGTCTATTTACATAGTGACATTGTACGTGTGGCGCTTTTCCGAAAGGATTATTCCAATCAACCACAATTGACCTGTATATGGAGTAACTGATCGCCACGCGTGTAAACAGGTTATCTCGACTGTTTCAGAAACCGGAATTCTGACTTTAACCCGAATATTGACTGCATGTAAACCTAGTCAGGCAGAATAATTCAACCTCATCATTCCTCAGCTTTCTCATCGCAAGACACGCAAATCAGGATCAGATCCTTGCTAAGCCCTGTGTCAACCTGTACCATTACCTTCAGTCCTATGCTGTGTAGCAGCCTGAGGCTGCTGCAGAGGAGACAGCAAGCTGTCCAGGAGGTTCAGTAGACCCTCCAACACACCACTGTTGCTCAGGGATCTTTGGCCAAGGCAGGACAGTAGCATAAAAACCCTGTGATAAAAAGATCCAGAAAAATTGTGAGGTAAAACATTTTACGGTTTGCAAAGTGACAGGGTATGGAGCGCCTTCAACTGATTTAATTCCGTTGTCAATTACAAGTTAATTATTTTTTTTTAAGTTGGATCCTTTTGCCAAGTTATGAGCAAAGTATATACTAAAGGTGTCATAGAAACCAATTTGACAAAAATCAGTTTTGATTTAAAAGTGCATTGGTACACAAACTAATGAATCTGTCTCACTGTAGCGTGTACCAGCCGATGGCCCAATCAAAAACTTATGAATCGGTATAAATCTGTTTGATGTTGTTGATGATTTGTAATTTCTTTGATACAGGGAGTCCTCGAGTTACGCACAAGTTCCGTTCCTACACTGGCAATGTAACCTGAATTTCGATGCAAGTCGGATTTCCCCATTAAAGCTATTTATATCAAAATACTTTGTACAGTAATTTAAAAAAACAAATTTACGCCACCCAGAAGATGACGGAACCAAATACTTTGTGTTTCCGTACGGACATTCATTGCTGACGAACAGCAAAGCGGAGCTAATGGAAACTTAAACACGGAAATGTGACGTGCCTGATGGCAAGCCGACCTGCTTGATTGACCTCCGTTGCTGAAGGTAACAACAACACAACTTCAATAACTTTAAAATGGCGTGATTAATGTGGGAAATTAACGAAAAAGAAGGTGCTACGGACGAGGCACGAGCGTCGTAAAGTCCAAATACATACGTCGTAACTTGAGGACTCCCTGTATTATAAATGTGTCAAAAATACATGTCATCTTTCTGTAAAGCGGTAAAAGTGTAGGGTTGCAGTTAACTGCCCTACCTGTCCTGAGGGAAGATGAGCAGCTGCTCAGAATTGTAGAGCTCCTGTAATACGTTAGAAAGGAACTGTCCCCACCAGCGTTCCGCTCCACATAGTTGTACCAAAAGCAGGCCAGCATGAAGACGAATTTTTGGTGTCCCACTGAGGCAAAGGTGTTTGAAGAGCTCCTCACAAGCCTGTGCGTGGAATGTACTCTGGAGCACTGATGGTACCGAGTGGCCTGAATATACAGACGTGTAAAACAAAGCAAGAAAAGGGAAGTATATCAATACGAATAGGGAGAGTAACCCTGGCATCCAAATCAGACCCACAAGTAACCAGTCCTTTCCTCACCATTGTTAGAATGCAGCAGGCTAAGCAATGTGTCCAGAAGGTAACGGATGATAGTTCTCAGCTGCTCTGTAGAGGAGTTATGGACCAGGTCTTGAGCCTCATGAGACCTGGCCGTGGGGAGAGACTTTCGACTGGCACCAAGTGACACACGCAACCTCTGGACAGCATGGTGGGCCAGGTTGAGTTGCAACTGAAGCTGGATGCAATCTTGGTAGGCTGAAAAAACGCGTTGGTCCTCTTCTACCACCTTGTCTGGTTTTCGTAAGAAGTATTGGGCATTGTTGGCGCTGTTGAGGGGTGGCAAGTCGATATTCTGTAGGAGGGTTTCTAACCGATGGCAAGCAAGATTGTACCTATAACAAGAGGAAAAACAACCTCAGGCAAATTCATTTGCAATTCCAAGTCTGACATAATTCTCACACTCTTTCAGTATTAATATAAACCGGAACCTTGGCTCATAAATTTATTTTGTTCATGAACTGAAATGTTTGCAAATAGAGGTGAGATTTACCACTGAAATGAATGGTAGTGCAATAAATTAGTTTGTTCTTATAAATGTGTAGTTAAAAATGAATACAGCATAATATAGAAATAAGAAAACAAACATTTTATTATGAACAAAATAACTGTTCATTAGCAAATCACAAAGCAATAGCTTTTTCGCATGCAGTATACACTATGAGAACGTTTGAGTTCATAATGTAACTGCTCCGAATCTAGACTGGGTTTGCAAATTGTTTTGTAGGCTACACCAGATAAGGTTAGTTCATTGAGTGGGAGCAACTTGTGTCCACTCATTTACACTCCACCAAACAAATAAAATTGTTGGAACACACACATGCTAGAGTTGATGTACTTCATTTCTAACCTGCACTGGATATCTTCCTGTAATGCCATCATCATGGTCAAGTGCTGATCCACATCGGGCTGACTGGCAGGTTCACTTTCTCCCCGCAGAGGATCGTGCATCAGTTTAAGCTCACTCTCCAAGGGCAGAATATAAGTATGGCCATAGTAAAAGCCCAGTGGAATTTTTGCACGAGCATTAGTACTGCCATAGCGGCCAATCACAGTGATCTGAAAGTTGTAGAAGGGAAAAAATTACAAAAAAATCTTGAAAAACAGGGATCAAATCCAAAATCCAACAGTGATCAATGGCTGTGACAAACCATTCTTAACAGGAAAACGTCCGCCCCAATTACTGTATATAAAAATTGTGATAATTCTACAAATTCTTCCAACAAGTATATTTTCAGTCACCTAACTACAGTTTATGTGAATAATAAAAAATAGAGAGCGAAACAAACCTTCATAAACCTGCAAACGGGTGGAGGCAGCAAATCATGTAGAATGAGGGAGTGAGTACTGATGTCGGTGGCCACCACCAGCCTGCGGCCATCCACCTCCTCACCTAGCGTCCAAATGTCTATGGACAGAGACGCCAGGTCGCTACAGGTCGGGATGAGAGCATCAGTCAGCAGGACGGGTCGACCAAAGTCAAGTGTCACAAAACGACGAGCTCCTGAGAGGACAGAAGAAGACAGAATTGTTTTGACTGGGGATACATTAATTGGTTATACACAGTTTATGATGGCACATATTACAAAGTGAACAACTATGGCTGCAAAATTATCATTGACAGCACGGCTGTCTGCCATGAAAAGCTTATTGATAACCTATTTTTCCATTGTTAACAAGTGAAGGTTAGGCATACCATTCTATTCAATTTCAACAACTAAAGACAATATTAATTTTGTTACAGTGTCACATCAAGAACAATGTTCTTTTAACCATGGAGACACTAATGGCTTCATATTCCAAAAAAAGTCATACAACACAAATGCATCTTTTCTGTATTACTAGCATTTCTGACGACAGTCGTCATCAGGCATGTATTGACTACAAGTTGCTACATGAAAATACAAAGTGAAGAGCAACACTGCTCAGTGTAGATATAGAATGTGTGATCATCCAATATAAAGAAAACAGAAATGCTGTTTGACACACGGAACTGACGGGAAAAAACTAGCTACCAAGTGACTCAGACATGGCATACCAGAGTGCATGCGCTCTATGATGATAGACTGGTGTGGAGGAGGCTGCAGAAAGTGAGATGCCTGAGAAATAGCTAAAGCCAAACCACTGCCCATGTGGCTCTGCAGGGAAAGGAAAGGAAAAAAAACAATTCAAGTAAATGCTTACTTCATATTAAATATGAACATATTTTATATGCTACCAATGAAAACAATTAACAATTTTGCCTAAATAGAAATAGTTGCAGCATCACTAACCGGCTTGGCTTTTTGGGAGTTTTTGTGTGCTGCCAGGTTAACTGGCCCAGGGTCCATCATGGAGCCAGCGAAGAGGGGAGCCAGCTCTGCGCTCCAGGCTGCGGACACAGCCTCATTCGGAGGTGTGAGAGGCGGCGTCATGAAGAGGGGTGTGGTTTTAGGTGTTGGGGGGATGACATCGGAAGGATGAATGAAGAAACCCGGAGCACAGGAAGAGTTGGAAGGCACTGAGTTGTGAATGGGCCCCACACCAGAGGCGGCAGCTGCAGATGTAGTCTGATGCAGTTTGGCTTCAAGCTTGGCCTTCTGTTTGCAACGGACACACAGATATTTACTCAGGGACTATTATTGGACTGGGGCCACTACATGATTGTGTGTAGCTACCCGCAGTTCAGACGCTGGACTGACTAGCAGAGTAAATATTTCATAATAACCATGAAATCAAAACGTACTTGCTTTTTTAATATTCAATATTCTTAATTTTAGCCACTGAAATTGATCTGATATAATGGCCATGTGCTTCTGTGTAGTTAGTTTTTTTTTCTGCATGCTTTTTTGCTGTGCAGTACAAAGTCTTAACTGAATATTTAACATTTGATATTTACTGAACCTTACATATTGTTCAAGCCATTGCCTATGGAAGGATTTAACCTGACGCACAAAAAAATATGCAGTGTGGTGCACTTATATAGTGCTTTTACATGGTACTGAAAGCGCTTTAATACACCAATGGGAACCTGCTGCAGTGCAAGGCACTGCCTGCACAATGTACTGCGTTTGAATATACTTGTTTGCATATGCAGACAAGATACAGGAATCAAACTCCTAACACATCTGTGGAACCAGTTCACCAATCGCACAGCAAAATTTGCATGTCCCACTCAGAGTAGCTTGTCACTGAGACTTGGCTGGAAGGAAAACGTTGAGTCTCCGCCCAGAAATGTCCCGGACAGGTCAAAACAAATCCATCAAACAATACCTTTAAGTGTGTTTTGTTACGAATGTTTGTTCATTGTTAATTATATTTTCAACATTTCAGAAAATGAGGCTAAGCCCTCAATGACTCCTCAAAATTTAAATATAGGTTGAATGATTCTTTAGAGTATTTTTTTCACCTGCTGCTGGAGTTTGAGCAGCTGCTGTTGCTTTTCCTGTAGGACCTGTAACTGTTGTTCGGCTGACACCATGGCATGAGACAGAGATTGCAGGGCCACTTGTGCTGCAGAACTAAGAGCCGTAGAAGCTTCGCCAACCGTTCCTGTTGGCAGGCCGCCAACCGCAGGAGTAACGCCAAATGTACTCACTGAGGATTAAAAAAGTAGAAACAAACACCGAACAGCTCATGTGGTGAGTTGAACTGAGCTAATGCCATAGAAAATGTAGATGTCACATTTACCAGTGAACATGCTGGCATCATCACGCTCCACTCGAGTACCATCACTTGTCGCGATGCAAGAGAAGTGCAAAGGCTCCACCTCGAGGAGCCCTGTTAATGCTGTGAAGCTTCCCTCTGCTGCAGCACAGCTATTTACTTTGCCATTCCCTGCAGAATAATCACCATTATATAGCAGTTTAGTTCAGAAATTAATGAAGATCTCTCCAGTGCTTCATTGGTCAGCTCCACATGAACAAGGACATGTTGAAGATATGACAGATTTAGGTCTACATGAAACAGGGTTTTAAAAAAAGTGTCCACAGGATAACAAATTTGTCAGCTAATGCAGATTTAAAAGAAAATAAAAAAAAGAGAAATATATCAGCTGACTTGTTGCGCGATGTTTAAAATCAGTACTCTTCACACTCATCCACATGGCGCCCAAGAGTGAACACAAAATAATATATTTTTTAACCAGCCAAGCACGTCACATTGTGTCTGTCACTGTGTGAAATGAGTAGGTTTAAGACTTAAAACTTTAAAGAGCTTTATAAAATAAAATAAGTGAATACAGTGCTGTTATACGACAATTGGTATCAAGAACATCTGAGGTGAATTTAACTATTATTATTATTTCAGTCCTCAAAATGGTGTGGTTTATAAAAGAAAGTGCATTTTTCTTACCTGAGAGAATGTCAGAGAGGTCAATCTCATCTGACTGGACCCCAATGCTGCTATTGAAGGCATTCTTGCAAGAGGAACCACTGACTTCCAGGTCAAAGAGCACTGGATCAAAAGGAGAACTGTATAGTCCATACCTGTAAAGGAACCAACAAGAGATTGTAAAAGACAGCTCTCTCATGAAAGGGTCTTGACCTACAAAGTGGTGACTAGTCTTCAGTAATCTGCCAAGGAAAGGTAAGGTAGCACATTTGCAGATAACTTATTATTACTTAGACTATTACCTTCAAACATTATTGTATTGTTTGGGTGATTTGTCGCAGGAAGGTTGGTCTACCAATGATGAAAATTTGTTTAATATACTTATAGCAGCCAGTAAACAATCTATAACAAGAAAATTGTTTAAGGTGGCTCCACCAACTCAGGAAGAATGGATAAACATTGTGCATGATATTTATGTTATGGAAAAGCTGTCATATTCCATCAGGGTTGATTTAGACACATTTTACCGGATGTGGTCTAAGTGAACACAGTATATAACTTTCCAATAAAAAGAGCACCAAAAAAAAAGAAGCTAAATTTATATGACGCATTACCCAAATTCTCCTAAATATAAACTTTACAAATGTAATAGAAATACAAAACTAAATTGTGAATGAAATACCCTTGCTTGCATTTTGGTTGTATTCATTGTGATATCAGATTATTATTATTACTTTTTCCAAAACCATATTTCAAAATAAGTAGTGATTAACTGGAAAATACCTAGTCTGCAGCAGTGCCTCCATTGGGGTGAGGCGGTCTTGCAGCTGTCTTGAGATGGCCGTGAGTAAGGAAGCGCAGGCAGTGCTGCAACCTGCCAGGTCCTCTTCCTTTACATAATTCAGCAAAACAAAGTACCAGAACACTGAGCCTGCAAGAATACATTCAAAGATAAAAGACAATTAGATAGGGGGATGGGCTCCATATTGCTGTATCGTGCTGCTTATCCGCTACATACCGCCTGTTGCTGCAGCAGGCAAGTAGGGCATATTGTCCAGCAGAGCCTTCAGAAGACTCGTTACAAAACCTTGTTGACTGGGATCACCTTTTCCATTGCTTTGACCAGAAGAAGACAATATTATGCTGACATTAACCCACAAGAAGGGAAAACCTCATCAATAAAGAAATTAACAATGTCTCTCACCTGATGCAAAGTGCAAGAAAGCGTGCGCACTTGTGAGCTATGCTCCGACCGGCCTCAAAGAAACACACTGCAACAATATCCATTAGCCTCAACCTGGTTTTGGCCAGAAGCCCCTCCTTTCCTTCTCGTAAGCTAAAAAAACAGTCATGAGGATAACATGAGTAGATGAGTAGAATGATAATGATGAAATGTGTATAGTGCCGTGATATTAAGACTAATAAAAACATAAATTTTCCATCATTACTGTTACCTATAACTTCTATAACTCAATAAAAAAAAGAAATCTTTTTGGAGGGGAAGAAAATCCCAACTACTGAGATAATATGGTTGCACAAGTATGCACACCCTCATTACTGGAAGTGTGGCTGTGTTCACAATTAACTAATCACAGTCAGTTATGCAAAATGTGGATCGTCACACACCTGCCACCATTTAAAGTGTCCTTTGATTAAACCCAAATTAAGTTGAGCTGTTCTAGTAGCCTTTTCCTGACATTTTGTCTTGCTTTCTAGCAGAAGTGAGTCAATTCTAAACACAGCCCCATGCCCAGTTATAAAAGCATGTGCATAATTGTTCAACCACATTATCTCAGTTGTTTATTTTTACTTAAGTTGTCACTTTTTTTTTTGGAAAAGTTTGGATATTAACACAACAAAGTAAACTTGAGACTCCTTTTATTTTCTTTAGAAATTCCTCATTTTCGCCTTCTGTAACCATTACACCTTGAAAATGACTACTGGCTAGTCATAACGTATATGTTATGGCGTGGCAATGGATGAATGAAGCAGCTATGTGCACATAAACATGGTCACGACTTTGTCATACCTGCACGGTCCATTGGAAAAAACACCAGCTAGCCAGCACAAAATGTCAAGGGTGAGGCCTTGGGCATGTTCTGTGGAGAGAACATCCTCGGTCCGCTGGCACAATGCATCCAGCAGTTTCTCATGGAAGTCTGGAAACTGCAGCATTGCACAGCGCTGGACCCTTGAATGCAAAAGGAAGCCATGTTTTAATTTAGCGAGTTAAAATATTTATATAAAGCACAACCATTCTCTACAGCTGTTTAAACCAATAGATTTGCAGACATTGTCTGAGTTTTAAAGAGAACAAAGAATGTGAGTATCAAAGTATGTTATTCACTATGTGGAACATATACACTAATAACAAAAGGTTTGGGATATTCAGTGTTTGGGTGACATTTCTGGATGAATCTAAAGTGACTAAAATCACTTTTACAGATTAACTTAATTCAACCTTCTCAAAACATGCACAAGGCAAATGTCCAACTATTCCTTCCATATTTTTGGATTTTCTGCACAACTTGGAGCTGAATGGCAAAATTCCCTAGAGATACTTGATCCATGAATGGGCCAATAAGTTTCATGGTTCAACTCAATTAGAATTGGTATTTAAACAGTCCTCTCAATCATGCCGTTCACATTTTGACATCATTAGAACAAAACGACACCTAACACCTGATCAACAATACCTCGTCATTGCAAGGCTTTATACAGGATGTTCTCGGAAGTAATGGCCACTGAGCTTAAACTCTCAAGAGTTTCATCAGCTGGTTGCAACAGCGATGCGAGACTTGAACAGTAACAAAAGGCATGGAAGTGCACGTGTTGAAAATTTAAAATAATTACAAATTGTTTTGCTGTTCAGCTCTTTGAGAACAGCAAGTTCTCTAAAACAATATTGAAATGTTTAACAGTTGGACATAGGCGTTTAAAGAAAGTAAACAAAATAAGTTCACTTAGCGGTTATAGTGCATTTGAGATTAATTGTAGACAATATATACCTGTATTTAATATGTTGTGTAAAAAAACCATTCAGATTCTTAAGGCAAACAAAGCTTTAAAAAACGGGGGGGAAAGTACAGTGGACACCATAGCTATTTGCCAGGTATAAGGACGGAGCCCGACTGTGAATGTGAATAGAGAATTTCTGCAAATAATTAACGGTCCCAAAAAAGTGATAAATATTGCATATGTTAATAATTTAAGCTATAAATAAACCACAAACGATCCCAAAAAAAATTGCCCTGAAAAACAGTAAATAGCTTACGGCCAAGCACACATATCGTCACTGCTATGTGATGAGGAATAAAAATTACAGTAGCAGTGCAGCCTGGTGTAAGACAACATTTGACTACACAGCAAAGTGGGAGAAATATCGATGGCGCAAAGTGCCGATGCTCCGTGGAGTGGCCTGTGTTGGTAGAAAGTCCGCTGTGCCGTAGCCCGCTGGCTCTACAATCGTTAGCGGGTCTGTGTTTACTGACCCGAAATCAGTGGTCGATCAATGCAGTAACAGTCGAAGTAGTAGATTGGTTTATGTTCCACTAGGCTGTTGCAATGTATTCATATTGGTTTTACCGCCATGTTTAGTTCTAGTTTGAAAAAACAATTAATGAGCCAAAGCAGCTGCAGCAAACACAGGCACCAGGATCCATCCATCCGACCGTCAACAAAATATCTAAAAATGCTGTAGTTAAATTTGTGAATAAAAGAGCTAGTTGTTGGCTGGTGCAAGTGTGCAGCCCAAATGATCAGAACTTCCGTACACACAACCTTCTGCTGCGGATATTAGGTTGAATAAAAATTACAGTAGTTTGATTATTGGGATATGTACCGCTGACAATAAATATTCGACGTCTCAAGTTAACAGACATTACAATACAATAAATATCAAACATTGTGTAGACTACTTTTTTTTTGCCATGTTACTGAAAGTTGCGAATATCAGTCTATTTTACCTCTCTTTGGGAATAGATGTCTTTTTGAACCTTCTGATTGTAACAGATACTTCCTGCAGTAGGTCGCAGCCTCTCAGGTTTTCTACTTTCTTGGAAGATGCTTGACCATCTGGTTTAGCTCCAGACACCTTGTCCTGCATAAAATAACACATGGTTTCATTGAAAGCTTGCTTGAATAATTCTACAACTATCTCATCCATCTTCAAAAACCGGCATGGATGTACTGACCATACTCTCTTCCTTTTTATCCCCTTTGGTTGTATTAAAAGAGCTCATATAAATCTTATTCTACTAAAACTATTTAAGAAGAGTGTGTTCAAGTCAGTACCTTGGAAGCCTGAGCCCTCTGAAGCAGAGTGGACAACGAGTGTGATTTGGAGCACTGGGGTTTGGCATTGGGCATTCTCACAACAAGTCGGGGACTGTCCTCTATGTTTTTGTCATTCGCTGCTTTGATATGAACCAAGAAAGAGCGGTACTTTCCACCAGCCATGCCTACAGACAAAGCATAAACTGGACTGAAGAACATGGATACACTCAACTTCATGCGTTGGCTTTATCAATTCTTGCTGGCCTCATATTTTTTAAACTAGGTTTAGCCTTTTCATACCTTTGACCAACTTTGGGCTGGTGAGGCTAAGCATGCCAGCGTGACCTGAGAGATCCAGCCCACTGGCAAGCCACACTGGTCCACACAAGATGTCCTCCTTGTGCTCTTCTAAGAATGGACACAACATGGAGCCTACAAAAAATACATGACACAATGTGTTACACATGGTGGACATAAATAGCCCTTAAATGCAAGTGCAGTGGTGCAATTTAATTTCAGTTCCAAAATCAAGTGTGATTCCAGTTCTTTTTCTCATTTGGAATGGATTGAGCCAAACAAAAATTTGCTTAATTGGTCTTTAGGGATGAACGGTTAACGGTACTAATTTGGTATCGGGGTACTGTGTCATTTAAAACTATACTATACTGCGTTTTGTATGGTACCGGTACTTGCAGTGCCGCTGCACGCCAAGTGACCTTACCGAGACTCGTAACTAGTCCAAGGAGTTAGCATATAGCAAACAAGTAGCAGCGTATTGTAGCGGCTTGGGTCGCTTCCACCTTATGTGTAACAGCGGACGTGCTGTGCACCGGCCCCATCTGTAACACATATTTGGAGCGCTTTCACAGTACTTTTGCTGCCCAAGTACCGGTATCTGGAAATTATGGTATTGTTCCATTTTTGTCGACTGAAATTAAAGGTACGATACTGGTACCGGTACTTTGTGCAACACTAACCCCGCCTCTCACCCAAAGTTAGCTGGGACAGGCTACTAAAACGACGACAAGCAATAAAAAGAAATGGATGAATGGAGGTAAGGATTAATTAAATTCTTACCAGATGCATCCTCTATGTCCATAAGCTGGATGTCCTCTGTGAAGTCGTGCATCAATGGACGACCATTCTTCTCCCCATTTGCTTGGAGGACATTGGAGAGGGGGAATGTGATCTGTCTATCAACGGCGGTCTCTGTCAAAAAAGTGCATTGTTAAGTGAGCAAAGGCCCAAGGACTGAAGGGTGTAAGTGAAGATGCGCCCGTAATTGGGACGGTGTATAAACTCAAGTGAGGGGCAAGATGCAGCGTTTGTAAACGGCAGTTTTCAGATCTTTCCACAGATTCTCAATTGGATTCAGGTCACGACTTTGATTTGGACAATCTGGGATTCAAGTCATGACTTTGACCTGGATATGTTTAGTTTTGAACCATTCCATTGTAGATTTTGAAAAGGGAAAGTTGACAAGCATGTACTAACAATTATTGTTTGGAGTGAGCAAGCGAGCTTCCCAGCGAGCAAAAGTGGCTAGCAAGAACTTGCTGGAGCGGCTAACAAAAACTAGCTGGAGGGACAAGCAAAAGCAAGCGAGAGCAAAACAGAGGGAGACAAGCGGCAGAAGCCCGAGACTCGGTGAAGACCACCTGCAGGCCCCAGCTGTAGAAGGTAAGTGGCGGTCAACCCATTGGGTCCAACACTAGCTGCAAGCACCATCAGAGGCAAACTACGCTCACTAAGTTATTTTGAGTACCTATAGCAGAATGATGCTGGCGAAACATGTCAGCCTCTTAGAAGGCAACTTAATGTAATTAGCGATACTCCTTTGTTAGTTCATATTTGACGTTTGACATTCAATGCACCCGTAAACAGCACACTATGTGTGGCACATGACGTCGTGCAAATACTATCTATAGGTCATCAAAAGCCAAATATGAGCTCGCGCGAGAGAGCACTTGTGAGATTACTGACAATTGTGCGTGAATCTGCAAAGTTGTAGTAACAGTTTTGAATTATTATTTGACTTTTAATCCCACTTAAAACATAATGCAAATACACAAAAAAGATTTGTCGATTTGCACACGCAAAATGTATTTCACAAGTTCCTTTAAATTTGCAAAATGGGTAAATAAGAAATCCTAGCAATAACATATTTTCTTACCATTGACCTTTCCCAGGCCAGGCGCTTTATTCTTCAATAAAGTGATCTGGATTTGAGGAATGTTGACAATGTTGGCATTCAGGACAAACTTGAAGTCTACGTGGCCGACCATGCAGGCCTTGGGCAGCACCAGTTCAAAGACATGCTCATCCCAGCTGGAACTACAAAGACAACACACAAACATCTTTGCATTACCTGCTGATAAATTAACATTGTCATACCCAGTTATCATAGTTACAAACCTATCACTCTGAAGCTTCCAGGTGCGGGTGTGCTGGGCTGCATCTCCATGGTGCTGCTGGTGAAGATGCTGTGGATGGCGCCGTTGCTGCTGCTCTTGCTGTACCTCGACCCAGCATGGCGGCACAGTGGCTGAGAAGCGGGGAGTCAACGTCTCAAAGCGCGTCAGCTCTACCAGCGACATTAGGCTCTCTGTGGTCAGCGGTTGGTCCACCAGGAGTTCTATTCCTGTGCAATCATTAAGCTTGTGTGGAAAATCGGGGCGAAATATCAAAGAATCTAAACTTACAATGCAACTTCTACCTGAGATCCCAGGACTAGAAGGATTGGAAGAAGGCCTGGCCCACTCCAGAAACAGTTCAGCCCCTTTAGAAATGGGGCCATCAATAAACATGTCTGCATCATCTATATCATCGCAAACACCTCCAATTTGAAGGAAATGAAGCTCTCCACCTGCAGAGAAAGAATACAATAAATACTAACAAACTGCAATGCTTTTTGAAATTTTTGAAAAGTACTCCATACACGAACTGTGCCAATACAATGAAGTTGATACAATATATTACACATTAAAAATGTCAGGTACCAACCGTCTCATGGCATGTGACATTCCAAAATGATTAAATTAGTGCTGGAGTCATAAAATGGTACATAAGTGATCATATTTGTCGTTATATTCACCTAAAAAAAAATTATGTTTTTACTGTGCATGCATGGGCTCTCTTTGGGTGCACGAGCTGCTACTATGCAACAACCAAAGTAGATTTTGATCATTTAAGACTATAATTCAATGTAAGTATGAATGTGATCTTATTGTGAATGGTCATCTGTATGCATTTGCCCTGCAAGTAATAATGTGTCTGGGGCCATCTTGTGGCATCTACCGGCAATTACAAACCTTGGTGGTTGAATTACTCGCAGATTTTCCCTATTGTGAATAGCAGGGATTCAGTGTGCAGTAATTACACCCTCTTATAAATTATACTAATAAACACACAATAATGCCTTTTCTATCCCAGAGATCAGCAGTGATGCTGAATACATTCAAACACTTACCTTTAGTGCATGCACAAAGGCGGTCAGTCCCAGAGCAATACGTTACAGAGACGAAAGGGTCTATCTCTTCTGCTGCTCCCTCTTTCTTAGGGGGTTCCACCTTGGTTAGAACCTCCAACGTGGACAGGTCCAGGATCATAATATTCCCACCCTGTGTAGTCACCACTAAGTGGCCCAGGCCTACCACTTCTTGTTTCTTGGACTCTTTATGACTGGTGGAGGGACTGTTAGCAGTGGCACTGCTGCTGCTTGTAGCTGTTCCACACACAGGACGAGTTAAAGATGCAGCAGACCCTGCCAAGCCAATTCCAAACTGTGATGTACCATTTTTTGAACCAGAGGGAGCCTCCTCTGGAGTCTCCTCACTGTCGTCTTCCCTGCTATCAAGCACATCTGGAGGAAGCAGTATAAGGGAGGTAATTGCATCACAAGGCTGACATATCTGCTGCACCTTAACAGGTTCTTCATCCAAGGTTACAATACGGGTAGAGTAGTTGAGCTTATAGAGTGCAAGATAGCCTCCGCCGCTCTGGCACGTCTGCTGTTGGTCCCCTGAAGGCAGGATGAAGGTTGATTGAGGAAGTATGCCCTCTTGGTGGCTGCCTTCCACTCCATTGGCAACTGGATGCCGGGAGTCCCCCTTCTGCTGGCTGCACAGGGCAGAGTGTAAGCGATTGAGATTGTTGAGGGCTTCTACTTGGTTCGCCGCACTCAGAGATTCGGCGTTGCATGGCTGCAGCCCAACTAAAAGGTGTACACCATCCCAGCATGGCATAATTGAGTCCACACAAAGATTCTCCTCTTCCAGCTGTTTGGGTAACCTCAAACATTGGACTAGTGTTCCAGGTCGAGGCGGGGCAGAAGTAGTAGCAGCAGCTAATGTGTTCCATTTGTCCATCTGACCATCAAAGCCAGCGAGATTAGTTGGAGAGTCAGCAAACTGTTGAATGTACGTGATGGGAGGATCCTGGAGAAGAAGCTGCTCATGAGAGTCAAACTCCATCTCGATAATTTGCGGCACGGTGAAGCTCTCGTCGTGGAGGCCCTTGCTCATTAGGTTGTTCATCTGTGCAAACACCTGCCCTGAGGTCTTGTCATCTGTCTCTCTGATACTATATAACAACAGCACAGGTATAGTCCTGTGCACAGATGACACAGAGGCGGGACTTGGAGGATGAGAACCTACCAAGTTAGAAAAGCACTGTTCCTGGGCAGCAGTCTGGGAATTACATGTATCGATTTCCATGGGACCTTGGTCCTGCATAGGTCCTACTTGGAAGGGCTCAGGGCCCTGAGTTCTACAGGGACTATCAGTCACCCTGCGAGTTGAAGATGGGACTGTGGGATGAGGTCCAGCTGTGGAGTTGCTCAATGCTGTACGGTAACTGAGCAGGCCTCCAGCCAGCAAGCAGGGGAAAGGAATGTTGTGCTGCTCGGGGACCTTTTCCTTTGCTTTGGCCTGGTTGTGAGCCTTGGCTTGATTCAGTGAGGGATTTGCACCCAGCTCCTCCAGGTCTTTGACTGTGTCTTCCAGCACACTGGCCACAACCTCCCACTGGAGTTTCTCTGGCTGCTGGAGCACACTGAGCGCTGTCACTCCTAGGCTCACATCCATGCTCTCCCACTGGGACGGTTGACCTGTCGCAGAAGCAAAATACATTTAAAAGGTGCAGACACATCTTCAAATTTAGATTAATAATGTCAAGGTTGAGGGCACCAGCTGATGAATGGAAATTAAATTACCAAAATAAATTCCCTTTGTAAGGGCAGCGTACCTGTTACTGACTCAGCCCGGGAATGCTCATCACTGTCTGAATCCTCCAACTGGTCATCACTTTGATCAAATAAATAAATAAATAGTGGTCAGGAAATACCCAGAATACAATGATGCAGCTCAAAAATGAAGTCAATCGCTTACATTTCCAATAATCATCAAATTGTTAGGTAAAGCACAATAAAAAAAATTAATGTAGTATTCCATGCCGTTAGTAAGCTATTGAGATTCAAGCTCAGCAAAAATCTTCCTGACATTCAAGGTCTCTTTTGTTCAGGCATTATTACTTACATATATAAAGTAAACTCAAAAGTTTAACATTCTAAAAATGTTTCTCCAAATTTGCATACAAGAAACAAATAAATAAATCTTGTTGGACTTCAGCTCAAAGAGCATTTAAAATATGTTTTCTCTATGTTTCTATGATGCAAGTAAATTTTTCCCTAGATAATGCATTTGTCTATCATTTCAAATACACAAAGACCTTGAAAAAAACATTACATAGCGATTGCAATAATAAGCAAAAAAAAAAATCCTAAATCCTTCCGCCCAATTACTTAAAGATGTATTCAAGGATATTTTGTCGCTGCTTCGGGTGGATCATCTTAACAATTAGTTCTCGATCCCGTCAATCAATCTGCTGTAACGACGTCGTGCGTGCTCGTTCATAGCTGCGCATGCACACTTTGAGTGTTTGTAGCATATAGTCGCTGAGCTTCGGATTCAGCAATTCATCGTTGTAGCTCCACCGATCTCATTGCATACTTCGAAAATGGCTGAAAGCCGCAAGAGGATTTTTCAAGTAAATATCACCCCCCATTTTTAGAGTGTAGGCGTTTCCCCCGGACGAGCTGGAGTGCTGGTAGGATGGTCTTCCGCATGTGCATTTTTCAAAAAGTGACAAACGGACATTTGGCTTATACTTTTCAAGAAGATCCTTAAATACACCTTTAAATTTTTGTTGAGCAATTATTTCCTAGTACATGCCAGGTTGTATCTCATTTCTCACCCTACATCAGCTGAGAGGGGCCCACCCTCACCCACAACACTAATGGGGATAAAGAGTACTGTAATGAATGGATTTTTATTTTGTAAATAAAACTTTCATATTAAGACTATGTGGGTGACAAGTTTTAATAAACAATTCAGAGGTCAACCAGTGTCACAGAACAGATTGTGGTCAACTTTGGAGGTTCCACTATAAATAAGGCTCACCTGTCTCCCTCAAGCTTGGGCAAGTCTGAGCAAGAAGACGACTCCTCAAGCCAGGCCAAAGTGGGTCTCCGAGACTCGGTCAGCGTCTGCTGGCTGAGCTCACCACCACATAGGATCAGTTGCCTCAGGATGGCCGGGTCATATGGGTTAATGTCAAACTTCAGGTGCACCTGTTTACAATAGAACGCTTATAAGTCTGACCATCCAATACAAACATATTTGACTAGAGCTCCTCAGCCAAAGCACAGGATGATACAATGAATAATCTGACCTTCATCATTTTGGAGACATCCCAAATACAGATCTTGCCTCTCTTTGTTGCAACAGCCAAAAACTGTGGGCAGCTGCCAAAGCCGTAGCAGGCAATTTTGTCTGAGCTGTCAGGACTGTTGGGAAACTGAGCAGGACTCGTTGCCAATGTCACTGACAAGGGAACGTTTTGTGTGTGCTCACCCTTTACAAATGGACAATTAGGGGAGTGTCGCTCATGTTCGGACCTAAGGATAGAGGAGACATGCTAAATTGCATACATACATTCAATGATATGTGTGTAGAGAACACACTTCGACACTGACCTGGTCAAATAAATTCTGTAGTCAACATATACACTCACCATGGCTCATCTGTTGGTTCCCAACATACCAAACATACACTACAGGTAAAACACATGGCTCTGTCGTCCCCTGATGAAGCAGGCTATGAAAAGAGAGGGAGAGTCAAGGTGGTTTATAATCACTTGCACGGCTGTACTACCAATTCAGTGACTTCAGACATGACTTGATGAGATCAGTGTGTTTCAGC
The DNA here is from genome assembly GCF_054856555.1 of Leptonotus elevatus. Taxonomy (NCBI): domain Eukaryota; kingdom Metazoa; phylum Chordata; class Actinopteri; order Syngnathiformes; family Syngnathidae; genus Leptonotus; species Leptonotus elevatus. Next base: position 8,103,441 of record NC_141251.1, on the reverse strand, counting down.
ATATTTTCTGCTATATTCAATATACTTTAAAAGGTCAGCAACATCTTGTATTGGTACCATAAACCACCATTCAGTCTCTGAACCCACCTGGTGGTAAAATCCTGCCTGAGCCATCGGATCAGGTTGAGCCCACCTGTACCCAGCATGAGGCCATGATGTAAACGTCTCCCTCCTGTTGGCCTCGCTGTACATTAAAGATCTACAGAGAACATAAACAGCATCATGATAAGATCTCATTTTCAGGAAATGCTGCAAAGTACACTTGATTCAAGCTGACAGTGTATAGAAAAAAAAAACTATGCTAAAGGAGCTGAACATACTGCTGAATTATTCATTCACTCATTTTCTTCTACTCATACAGTTCGGGGTCACAGGTGAGCAGGAGCCTATAAACTCCACCAAAGCTTCCCTTCGGCAATGATTCTGTTCGAACCCTTTACTAACATAATTTCTAGGAGAGCATTCCTTGCTTTGTTGACCTAAATCTCTGATTAGGTGGCACTGATGTGGTTCTGGTGGCTTTGTCAAGCCGTGATCTTCAGCTGGAGTGTAGCTGGAGTGGTGGTTCGTAGAACGGTGTAAAGCAGTTGGGATGAGAATCAGCACCTTCTAGTCTGAAACCATTCTTCCGTAATCGGAGCAGGGTGTGATGCAATTGCAATCTCCAGGTCAGGGATGAGATCCTGCCCCAAGGAGAAGAGTTCAAAAATCTTGGGCTCTTGTTCACAAGTGACACAAGTGAAGGAAGAATGCAATGCCTGCAGTGATGCAGACTTTGCATGGGTCTGTCGTGGTGAAGTAGGAGTTGAGCCGAAAGGAGAAGATCTCAATGTACCGGCCAATTTACGTTCCCACCAGGAGTGATGTTCAACAATTTATGTCAGTCGCTTTAATAAATTTCGTAGTGTTCTTATGGTTAAGGTATAACAAAAATAAAGTAAAAATAAAAGTAATTTATATCATCGAATCACAGTGTAATACACATTAAGTACAGTATATTGTACTTATCAATGCCAAAATATTACACTTTGAAAGAAGATTACGTTTGTTAGGCATAGCAGAAATTCTTCTCATGGTAGTTTGACCAAAAGCTTCCAAATGGTTAATGGAGGAGTTTGTTCCTTCTTTTGCAGATTGCTCACCTATCTACAGAGCGCCCAGGCCCCACCCCAAGCTCAGGTCGGGCGCTTGACAAGAGGTAGGAAAGTCTGTCCATGATGGATGAGGCCACAGACAAGGCAGCAATGTTCTGGTTGATCTTCTTGAGCTCACTGACAATGGCACTGGCAACCAGCTTCAGCACATGGTGAGGAAGCTGGAAGGTTACTGTCGCCCACTGAGAGGAAGGGGAGGAGGAAAAAGACATAATAGAATTTCAGGATTACTATGCATACAAATGTACTACATAAACATGGAAGAAAATTCTAAATTACAATGATTAAAATAAATAAATAGATCTACTTACATTAATATTTTCACGGCCATAAGGCACACTTAAGTCTTAAATTTTCTCAAAAATCAAGGGGCGCGCATAATAATGCGGTACGCCTTATGTGTTGCACTAAGTTCCAAAATCTGTAAATGTTGTTGTGCGACTTTGGCAAGCGGTACGCTTGGCTGACTGTGGGTGAGCATTTTTCAGTGGACACATTGTTTATATACAGGAAATGCGACCCTGGTTGAGGACTGGCAGGCTTGATAAAAATCCCAAACACTCAATTAAAAGATTGGTGCTTTCGCTTTAAGAAAACTGCCACCTATGGTTATTAGACAGCGCCCAGCGAGTTACGCAACAATTTGTGAATGGATTGTGCATGCTTGGGCATTACGTGTCTGCTTGCACTGTCGTTCAAGCTTTTGCAAAAGCCAGCATCATTTCTGAGGAGCTGCACAGTAAACTTGTGTTACCACAACTCTGGTTGAATGGTAGATATTCCTAAATATTACTTATATGCATTTGTTAAAAAGAAATGGTACCACCGCATATTTCGAATGGGACTTTTTCTGGCCACTGGATTACTTGTTTTATTTTATTTATTTATTTTATTTTATTGTGATCTATACAAAATATGTCTTCTAAACAAATGGAAAAAGATAGAAAATTTGCTATATTGGGATACATAGCAAAATTGCTCTTCAAAGAAAAGTTATTTATTTATTTGTATTTGTTTTAATTGTCTGACATTGTTTTTTTAGGGGAAATTTTATGTATCGAAAGTACTAGTGGTATTGGCACTTGGCCTCGGTATCGGTGAGTACTGAAGAATTGAGTACTCGTATCAGTATCGGTCTGAAAGAAAGCGGTATCGAACATCCCTAGTTCCAACTATGCAATACTTCAAACATGATCAGTAGCCATAAATTGGTTTAAAATAAATAAATAAATAAATAAAATGCACACAATGAAACAACAGAAAGATGATAAAACAGCATGAATCAGGAATTGAAGCAGAAAGAAACAGGACAAGGGAGCGTTCAGTTTTTGGTAAAGGTCACAAGTGTCCTGCATGTTTTCGAGGTTTCTCTGCTCCAACACACCTGATTCAATTATCAGGATCATTATCAGGCACCTGCCGAGCTTGCTGATGAGCTGATCATTTGAATCAGCTGTGATGGACGAGGGAAACCTCTCATGCAGGACTCCGGCTCTCAAAGATTGGACTTTGACAATTGATAGATTGTTGCATGATTATCATGGAATTGAGCAATTCTGGATTGGCAAGACTTTTACTATCATGCTGAATCCAAATCCTGTGATGCATCAATTAGAGCAGGACGTTGAATGAAGCTGTCACCAACCTTGGCCACTTTGTGATTGGCTGCTGTCTCATGTGAGGTATTCTTCAGGCCTTCTTTTAGCTGTACGATAAAGAGTTCATAGCCCTTTGTATTAGAAATGTCAATCTTTTCCTGGCAGGCTGACAGCAAATGCTGGGCCTAAGGAGACAAACACATATAATTTATATTAGATTTCTTACTTTGGCCACAATTTTCTACTCTTGCTTCGTGAGCACATGTAACATAGCAAGCAAGGAACATGTTTTTACAAGAGTAAAGACATGTAGGTCTGGCAAAAGCAACAACAAAAAAAGATACACCTCTGTTCCACCGACATCGCAACACTTATATAGCGTTACTAAGAATGACATTTGTGTCACTTTACAACAATGACATCAGTATATATGGCTGTATATGGATGCAACAAGCATGTACAAATATCATACCAAAGATAAGATCCTCAAACACAATAAAAGCACAAGTAATACAGAAACAGTATAACGCATGAAAACAACATTTTTGGTGCCTGCCTCGAATGCCCTGTTTTATAACAAGGACCGCCACTAATTACAACAACTACAGTCAGCATTCTGGTCAGTTGTGTCTTTAGTCTTTATTTGTTTCAATGCCTCTCTGTCAAAATGCGTTTTTATGTTAAACCATGTTGACAGGTTGGGGACTACTGTACTGTGATAAAAAATATATATTGATGACATTGAGTAATTGGATGATAACTCGACTTTAATAGAATTATAGTTTACTACATAAGAATCTTTAGTCATTTAACCCCTTATACTTGGTGTGCATACAGGTCAGCAAGTTTGTTTTCAAAAGAGATTATTTCTCAGTAAATAATGCTTGGATGTTAAATACTGTGATAATATATTCAAAATGTGTCTCTAAGAAGGTGTACAAATTTGTTATTCTGATTTTTGGTCAGGTAGAGGTTTGCACAGTCCAAAAATGAATTGGGCCCTATTCTATAGAAGAAAAGTCAGTGGTCCCGAACCACCAGGCCACCTGTACCAATATTTGGTACCGAGTCACACTACAAGGTAGCACAAATGAATTAGACACAAACATCTTTGGATGGCTTCTTCGAAAAGAGGAAAAGTTCAAATGATGACAAAGAAGAACAGCCTACAACTTACAAGAAAAACAAAACTGCTTTTAAGAGAATATCAGCATACATACATACATACATCTACAGGTGATTCTTATGCATCAAGCTCACTGCATAATTTAGGGGAGGAGAGTAATATATGCAACACGCTGTTGTGAATTTCTCCCTCTTATCTCAGAGGATGGGACAGACTTGTTGAAAACAAATGAGCAACAACTACATTCGGTGTATAGTGGAGAGTTGTCTTTTTAATAATTCGCTTCTACACCTGTCCGTCAAAATACTGCTTTATGTGAAACCAGTCCATGGCATGACAAAGTTTAGGTTAAGAAGTCACATCCTTGTACCTCAGTGACAGGAAGCTCCATCTGAACCAGATCCTCGGGTTTGGTCACTGGAGGTTGGAGGGCTGTGTCCAACAGCAGGATGCCATTTAGGTCCTTCCTGCATCCCACTGCATAGTCGTCAACAAAAAGCACCTTATCCACAGCAGGAAAGTACTGACATCTGACACGACCGCCGGGTTTAACTAGAAAGGCAGCAGAGGAAAACAGAACATAATCAGGGTGTCATTAGACAGATCAAATACGGCAATAAACTGCCATATACAATACATTTGGTGGTGTAACTTTTCAGTTAGGTATTTTGACTACCGACCAATCCCGATAATGCTTGTTCATGCTACCATTCTATTGGCCTCAGTGTGAATGAAAATGGCTTCAAGCAAGCCTGAACGTGGAGTGCTTAGGTGGCACGGCACACTTAATTGATGTCTGTCTTATGGCGTATTAAAGCAAGAAGTAATCAACTATAAACTATAAACCCCCCCCCCCCCCATCTCTCTCTCTCTCTCTCAATTAAAAAAAAAAACGGTTTACAAATTGTAGTGGAGAGGAAAAAAACTGTTAATGGGCGAATTTTGTGGTGATTTTATTTTTTTCGCTTTGCTAATGGACTAAATATACCATTCAGAGATACTTGTAATTTTTACACTGACTCATTCAATTTAATTTGTGAAATATAAATGTTAGGCTATATCGCCCAGCATGAATTTTCTGTTAAATCCATGCCAATAGATTCTCCTCCACTCTCTGCTATCTTGAATTACTCTGTAAAAAGTGTGCAGCGTGTGTTCCTATTGGCTCAGTAACACAAAGTATGATGACCTCTGTAATTCACAAGGCTGTGTTCGGCTGAAGTGGGCGATAAGTAGTGTTACCGTTTTTTTACCAATTCCGATACCCAGCTTTGCGGTATCGGCCGATACCGATACCATACCGAAAAGCTGTCCTGCCATTGGTTCAGAGCATTCAAGGATATCTTAGCTCGGCATGCAGTGAACATGTCACACATCAGTGAATGTCGTGCATGAGCAAGACACAAGAGGCTGCATTCAAAGTCCTATATTAGTGTCAGAATTAATGGTATCGGCATGTTACTTGTTAGTACTCACCGATACAATTTTAATTTTAATGTCAGGATATCTCGATATTGTTATCGTTACATCCCTACAGGACAGTGGCATGTGTATTGCTTCTGTCTGTTTTTGGACATGCTCCAAGTCTCGTGTGATGTCATGCATGATGATGGCGGTTCAAACGACAGTTACATAATGTAAACTAAGGTTCTATAAATCCTGACTGACCGTCAGAAGCGGCACCAAACAGCATGGAATGTCCATTGACCAACCACTTTGTCTCATGGAAAATAAAGGGCTTTCGAGGTTTGATACAGCATTTGGAGCCGCGCTGTCAACTACCAAACCGGCACACCATCTCTGATACACTAATGCCACTAAAATACAAAAACAGATGAGCGAGTTCATCTCTAAACGTTTGGAAAATGCAATTATGGTTAGTTTAACAACTGACACTTGGAGTTCGGACGTGTGTCCAGTGTCGTTCATCAGACCCAAGTTTTACTTTGCGGACAGCTGTGCTACAAACTAAGCAGTTCTGTGGCTCACACACAGGAGAGGCAATCGCTAAAGCAACAGAGGAAATATTCTATGCATAGAAAATTGACAAGAGCAGAGTCTATGTAATCTTTTGAAACAATGCCAGCAATATGATGAAGGCAATGGACCATCTTGGGGTTGCTAGTATTGGATGCTTTGCCCACACACTGCAGCTTGTTGTTAACAAGGAGCTGCTGTCGCAGCGGCGTGTGTGTGACGCGGTGGCTCATTTCAAGCACTCACAACTTGCAAAACATTCAAGAGGAGCTGAATATACCGCCCCAAACGTCTACAGCAAGATGTACGGACACGGGGGAACGGCTCGTATTATAGGATTCAGAGCCTCCTTGCAGAGAAACGAGCCCTGTGTACATACGCAGCTGAATATGACCTGCCATCCACACTCACTGCAACCCAGTGGGGGCTACTAGGAAAAAAACTTCTACAAACAAATTCTAGCTCCTTTTGAGGGGGTGACAAGGGAGGTGAGCTCCTCATCTGCTTCTGATGTCATCCCCATTGTGCAAGTCCTGAAGCGCCTTCTCAGTCGACCAGAAGAGACAGATGAGGGAATAAGGACCATGGAAGGCACCCTGTTGGAGGCTGTGAGAAGATGTTTCACACACCTGGAGACTGAGCAAATATACTCCGTTCCAACGCTTCTGGATCCAAGATCTTTATTAGACTGAGTGAATGAAAGAATGAATGACAGATGCATATACACAAAATGAATAACCCCATACTTATCAGTGTTGTTGTTTTTTTTATTTTTAATGAATGCACTGTTATTCACAATAAAAGTGGATTTAATCACTGGATATATGTTTAGTTTGATCGTTCTAGATACTTCTCAAATGCAGAAGCCTCAATGTGAGCAAAGGGTGTTCTAATGGCAGAGGTAATGAAGATGGAAGAGATCAGGAGGATCAGAGCAGGAGCCTCAAGAGGTAGCAGAAGGGACCGCATCCACCTCAGAATCAGAGCCAGCAAAGAAGGTAGCACGAGTGGAGGCTGCAAGTACGGGTACGAGCAAACTTGGGGGCATTTTTGCAGACATCGTGGAGGAAAACGCACTGTGTCCTGAGCCTGCCACAACAAGTGGTGCACGTGTTGAAGTGCAGACCTACTTCAGTGAGTCAACTATTTTGCGTTCAGACAATTCACTGCTCTATTGGAAGACTAACCAAAATAGACTGCCAGCCTTGGCTGTCACAGCTGCTACATTTCTTTGTGCACCTTCAACAAGTGTGGAGAGCGAGAGGCTCTTTAGCACAGCCTCTATCGTCATTAATGAAAAGAGGAGCAGACTAATAGCTGAGAAAGCTAAAATGTTCATCTTTTCGATGAAAAATGTGCCCCTCGTGTTGCAAGACGAGGCGATTTAAGTATTTCCAGTTCAAGGTAAGGCAGCCAACATTTGTTTTCAGTGAACATAATGTTAAAGTTCATGTTTTACATACAGTTCAACATCAGCAGTTACAAATTCAGCAGACAATACATCAGAGTGCACTTTGTTTACTTTTTCTGTTCTGTTTTTGTTTTGGTGCAGCAAATGAGGTGTACAGTCTATTTTTTTTTCTGATTGTGTCTTAAGAAGCAATGTATAACTTCCTGAGTTATACCTATCTTATTCTAGTTGAGTTGCAATTATTTTACGGCAAATCATTGCAGTTTTGTGACTTTTCTGTTTATACACGAGGATTATTTTATTCAATTTAAATATATGCACTAGATTCTCATTGCACATTGTTTTATTTAAAACATTTGAATGATGCAGCTGGGTCTGCTGTGTGTTACAGTGTTGATATATCAGATGTGAGCTTTAAGTTTTAATAAAGCCGCAGCAATTACACATGACCAGTGTTTTTTCCTTTTTTTCTTGCGTCACAGGGAAATTTATTTTACAAAAAAAAATGGTGTTTTTGCCACTTTACTTACATAGTGCTGTGGTTGAAATCGATTTCAATTATTATTTATTGTTTTGGTCAGGTCATGTTCAATATAACATACATGATTAATGTAACTGCATTGGATTAAATTTTAAATGTAAATGTTCATATTTTTTCATACTAATGCACCAAGTAAGAGAAAGAAGTTCCTACTATTTACAGCATTTGTACTTCTGCAAATGTCTTCCATATAAAATTTAAATTAGTACCGAATGAAATTCTTAACTGAATCAAAAATCAATGTGAATCGAATTGAGGCTTTCTGAATCAAATCGATTTTGGAAATCTGAATCAATACCCAGCCCTAATCCTCAAGGCTGCAGTATCGGGATCGAATAGGAAAAAGTGGTATCGAGCCATCCCTAGTTTCAATGGGCATTTAAATCGCAGCCTTTCACGATTACAAAATCGCATTTTGTCAAACCGCGATTTAATTGCAAATCCAATTAATCGTTCAGCCCTAATATTTATCGTGATACGTATCGTATTGTGAGGTTGTTGGCAATACCCAGCCCTAGTCAATACCGTATCCCCTTACACTGGAGCTGATTTAAAAGCTTAAAAAGTCTGGACGCGTACCAAGTTTTTTTGGGGGGGGGGGGTTTTGTCACTGGCTGGGTCTCTGGGACGAGATGCTACACTCACACCAGGGGAACAAGATACATAAAAGGTAAAAATTGTTTATCATGTAATTGACATATGTTTTACGTTTACTATAGAGAAAAAGCTTAACGTTGCTTAATGCTACCCAAAACTAGGGAGGAACAGTCTAAAAGTGTGTAATGTAAAAAAGAAAAAACTTACTGTGGCTTAGTGTTAGAAAACTATGACCAATCACGTAAATTTTGATTGGCAAACGGTGGCGATTGCTTAAGCGATGCTAAGCTTATTTTTATTTTTTTTATTTAGTGTTTTAGACTGTCCCTATTTTTTTACACATTCTGTCCTATATTGAACTGATATGGAACTAATAGTGAAGTCTTTCTGTGGGGTGGAGAGTAATTATTTGGCACGTTAGTCGTTAATGTGATTCGAAACACAATGTTGTAATTTCGACACCTCTGTTACAGTCTTTGTTAGTGTATATGTTTGCTAGTAAAATATATGAGCAGTGATCTACTAACCCCGTAAAAAATGATTGCTGCAAATCTGTGAATACTTTGAGGGCTGCCAGTCCTTTCACTTACTATCCATCTGTCTTGTATCTTCATCAGCAGGTATGTGATAAAAAGTTTGTTTTAATTTTGAGAAGATAACCGTTTAGATACAGGACTATACACACACTTTACGAGTTTCAACGGTTTTCAAGTGGTTCTTTTGCCGTCCAGCATGCCAGAGGAGGCGTTCACATGAAGGCTGTGACGTCACGTACAAAAGGTCTCTAAAAGCCATGTCAGTCCCTTATTTCTTCTTGCGTGTTGTTTGCATAACATGTCGTTTACGCTCTTCCCCGCAGATCAAAAGAATTGTCTATGTCGGTTCTCCATCGCTGAGACTTGTGAATGTGTTGGTTGAAGATGTGGATTTTGTTTTTCTTTACCCATGAGTGAAATTGTGCAACTTCAAAGCAGCATTTTTTTCCAGAATAATTCTGATTTAAACAACCTCAGTTTTCTTGGATAAGCTATTGATGATGTATGGACGGATGGATAACCTCAAATAATAACGCATTCAATTTACAGTGCTACACCCCAACAGGTTTGTAAGAACAGCTTTAGTTTCCTTTCAGATTCAAGATTTTCTATGGAACAAAATGCTCCCAGGTTGCAAACAAGATTTGTTAATTAGTACACACAAATAAAGGTAGTTTTAAGAAATTTATTAAAGAACATTTTTTACACAAATAAGTAGACCCCGAGAGAAAAAACGACAACTTGTTAATTCCAGGCCTAGCAGACATGTTATCCATTAAAAGTCTTGGAGGTCATGGAAAATACTAGATGTAATCATTTTTGTTGTGGGATGCATTAATTAGGTGCATATTCTACACAAAACCTTGTGTCAACATTTTGGAAATTGTTCTTATCTTCATTGAGATATTGAATAAAATCTTTAAATTTTTCAAAGGACGTCTACTCATATGCTAAGCACTGAATATTACGCTTTCCCTTTTGCTTTCGCATCTTTCAGCCAGGGTCACTTTAAGAAACAATCAAGCTTCATCACATATTTTTTTACACTTGCTTCGAGAACTAAAGCATGTTCACACTCCCGCAGCATCCAAATTAATGTCAATTACAACAGATGTTGAATTTGATCAACTCAACAAGTAGCAACAACCTATTTCTCTTGGGTGCAGAGCACTATAGAAATTAAGTAAACACACTCACAATCTGTCAACAACTATTTAACTAATATATTCCAAATCCAATTGCACATGTTGGGTTAAGCTTTACATCCAGGAGGTAAAAAATTTTATTTTATTTTTTTAATGTCTATTTTTAGAATAGATGCTATGCATATCCCCTAATGGTGCCATTTAGCTCCTATAATTTGAGACAGTGGAAGTAAAGTTTTCTTCTATTTGCGTTTGTGTGAACTCTACAACATGCTCAAGATGGGTAATGTGGTTCGTCCATTGAGAATGTAGCCACTGACAATGTCAAATAGTTTCCGCAATGCCGACAAATGAATCGCTGAACAGTCAATGACAGTGCACATGGAGGTGTAAAATGATGCGAGTACAGCTGTTTTGGAGTTAACGCGATCATTCCATTTCACAGTCTACCACTTTGTCTTGGTGAGTTCTTACCGGTGTGTTTTCTACATGAGATACAACGCGATGTTGCGCCGTTTATTGGCAAAACACACTGGTGTAGAAGGTTGCGCTGTTAACAAGCGAAGCGCTAAGTGAACTAGCTGTTAGCTTTCCTCCTCGATATGTCATGAATATGAAGACTCAACCGGTAATTTGGGAAAAAATTGTCAGTACAGAAGCAACCGTTCCCGCATGGTGTCAAACATATCAATGCAGTCGGTGTGTGTATTAAAATATCCATCGTGTTTAAATAGTGTCATTATTAGGCCCCAAAAACAACTGCTAGTACGGCTAAAGCTAGCAAGCTAAGATCTAACTCTCAGCCTACGTCGTGTTGACAATCAGTGCGGCTGCCCGACTTCGGCAGAAGAGTCCCGGTGCTTACCGTGCTGCGCAGATGCCTGGAGAATCGCCCCCGAAGTGCCGTCAATTACTTTAATACCCCCTTTGCTGGTGACTGCTAAGATAGCGTTGAGGGCCGGGTGGTATGAAAGGCTTCGCAGGCCCTCCTCGTCGCAACGCAGGCAACCGTCTCTTAGTACAATCCAGTCCGAGGGGGTTGACGAACCGGAGCCCGGCGAGGCCGCGGCCGCCATTTTTCCTTACTTTCCCCTTCCCGTCCTCTCTTGGTTTTGGTAGGAACCGTTGACACACTCAATAGAACTAAATCTATCGGACTACCTCCGGACTGTCACTCCTCTGCCACTGCTGATCCCTTCTGCGGCTTCTTCCCGTCCGCCCGTCAGCGTAGTAGCGGCTATTCACTAACAACGCTGGGAAAGTCCTGCCAGGGTTCGCCGCTGTCAGTTACATGATAGTCAAACGAAACTGGCGTAGCCGTAGTCACATCTCGCGAGGCTTCTGTGTTGCGGGAACAGTACAATCACAGTCTCGCATTTCTGCTACTAAGAACGGTACTCTGATTTTCCAAAGGCGGCCGCCCATCTATTAAATGACGAAGGAAGTATTTTACAATATGATGTTCTTTTGTGAGAAATTTCAGATCCAATGTACTAAGAAGAAATACAATCAAATTGTGAAAACTATACCATAATCACGACTGTGACTCAACAAGATATGTATTATTCAAACACTACCCCTAATTTGAGAAATCTCTGGAGAGAAGGGATTGATTTTTGTAATCCTAAAATGCAATAACACATTTTTAAGACGGTATCTACAAAAATGTAGTGGCCCGATCCCTGTAAAAAGGAACTATATTCTGAAAGGTTTTTAAAAAAGAAGACATTAAGTCAGATGTAATTATTTATCTTTTCCTATCCCATTCAAGATGAAGGAAATCCAATTAAAATTTTTGAACAAAATGCACCCAACTAACAAAATGCACCCAACTAAGGAATATCTCAAACGTAAATTCAAAATGGAAACGGGGATGTGTGTGTTTTGTGGAATTGAAAACGAAGACTTGGAACATCTTTTTTTTTCTTGTAATATAATTCAGAGGTTTTGGAAAGATTTTCAAGGTTGGTTGCAACACAAGGGTATTTAATTTGCTTCGCTATCAATGAAAGAGATACAATTTGGAATGAACATTAACAATAGGAAAATTGACTCTGGTGTCAATGTTCTTCTTTAAAAAACTTATGAGTAAGAGTCCCTGTTATGTAATTTATTTTTATTATTATTCATGTTTTGACCTTAGTAATAACTTCATATTCCACAGTAACTGATTTAGTCTCTTTATTTTTAATACAATTATTCGTGTACCTTTAATGTGTCCGATTTTTCAGGAAACACAATTTTTTTTAACCATTTGCATCATGAGGAGATAATTTAGGCAGAAAAAATTAGGCAATAAATCTAAGAGGGTGACGAAATGTTTTACATCACGTTTTGTGACCTCACGGATGGGAGACTATTTAGCTATCACCTTAAAAAGATGAAGAAATCACTGCACAGTACAGCACGTAATTCCTATTCTGAAATTATTTTGTAATTCCTCACTTTTTCTTAATTTTCTGCACAGCCAATCAATACCAGAATCGGTATTTGCAGAAGTGGAATCATGTCCGATGATTGTTTTGTCTGGAAGCCTTTTTTTTTTTTTAATTGTATCTACATTGTATATACATACTAGGTCTACTGTTCGTGCTTATCTGTGTAGATTTAAAACTGAGTGTCATTTGCTTAGATTCAATAATAGTCAAAGAACACAAGTGCTTGCAAAAGTTTGGGCTCTTATTTTTCCCCAACATTACTCTGCCTCAGTTCAATAAAATTGGACCTGGCCAGATCGCAATGCAATATTAGTATAAATGTAGAAAACTGTTTCAGAAAGATGCTGCCTCTGTTTCATATATTTTTATTTATTGGAATAATTTTATCCTGGGTTGGCTGGCAACCAGTTCAGGGTGTACCCCGCCTACTGCCCGAAGCCAGTTCGGACAGGCTCCAGCACCCCCCTCATGACCCTTGTGAGGAATAAGCGGTTCAGAAAATGGATGGATGGCATAATTTTATCAAGAACCTTGTTTGGGAAAACATCTACAACTTACCTGCTAAATGTTTACTTGTCATTCAAATTAATAACCTCACAAGTCAGATTGATTATTGTGATGTACTCAAAGGAGTTCTTCACATTATCAATCGTATCATTCGGGAAATGAGGGACATTCTGTATAATACTTCAGGCTGATTGGACGACGCAGCATCTTGTGCACGTTTGTTTTGACCAATCACGTCAATGGGTGTAAATTTCATCTGGTCTCGTTTTAGGGAAAAATAAAAAAAGTCCCGCCCTAAACAAGGTCGGTTGCAAACGTATCAGCGGGAGTGATAACAAGATGTATTTCTCATAGTATTTGTGAACAAATACGGCGATAATTCAGCTTGCTGGCAAGGTTATCGAATTCATTCACAAATGTTATCCATGTTGTTTTTAACAGTGGTTAAAAAAATAGACATTCACATTCATTGCTCTGTTTGTGAAGGTTCTCCTGAAAATGTATTTAATTTTTTGGGGGATTGTTTTCTGTAAAGTTTTGGAACAATGTAATTTTAACTTTGCTATTATGGGACCACTTCTTTATCTTTGTTTTGAAAATATATTGTTTTGGTTTCATTGATTATTCATTTGGGGAAAAAATACATGATCAATCGTATACTTCAAGCTAAATGGCATATACACAAACGTCGCTACGCTAACCAAAGACCTTTTTTTTTTTTGAAAATGAAGTCAGACAATATGTTGAACTATTGAACACTCCGCAAATGGGAAAGCACTCAGGACTTTATATTTGTGTAAGCGTTGCAATATTTTTTGTAAGTTAGCAAAAGCTAGCACTTTGCAGTGAACAATTCTTAGAAGTGTTGCCTTCTTGCCATAACTGATTGTCTCACTGGTTACATCACTACACAGAATTGTCAGTCATTTAAATTCTTGGCGTATTTTTGCCCACAAAATCTTCGATCCACTGAAAAACAGAGCAAGAGTTGTCATATTGTTTGGAAGTTTGTAAACAATTAAACCACATTGTTTTGTAGTTTACCAATGGGATGAAAGTTAAAAATAATAATAGGGTCCAACGGAATATTGTCTCAGATCATCCAGAATCACAAATATTTGCCACCATATTCAGTACAGTGCAATTTAAGCAAAACAGGGTCTTCACCATTTGCTGTAAAAATGTCCACAATAAGAAACTTGTAAATGGGTCATCCAGTCTGTATTGCACTGTTAAGAGGGTTGCACAATTGAAACCGTAAAAGCATATATATATATTTTTTTTCAACATTATGAAGACGTAAAGGTCAAGTATATACAAAAAGAACATATAATGCCAACATCCCCAGAAATTCTTCTGCACCTTGTGGGGTTAACATCACAGTCCATTGAAAGGTCCATAGTTCAAATTCATTCGTCAGACACCGGTATAGAGTGATAGGAAGTAAATGTACAAAAGGAAAATGGGATATATGAGAAGAGGTTTCTTTGTTTTAAATTCATCGCCGACCAGCAGTGACGCAGCGCTGTAAGCGGCCCAGAAAACTCCAAACAGCTGAAAGAAGAGCAGACAATGACAATCGCTTTTTTTTTCATGTAGTTACAAAACAAAAGAGCATGAATTAAAAGTTTTAGAGTATCATGCAGAGAAAATCTATAATAACCACTAACAAGTGTTTATCAGACCTAGCCTGTATTATCCGTATAAAGGGTGATTTATCTGTTGTATTTGGTCACATAACTGCATGGTGGCATTTCTACTCTAGCGGCACCCACACCCACTCGGTGATTGAAAACGTGCCCCCAACATGTCTCCGGTTTAAGAGCTTGAGAACGCTGACCGTTGAGCTAAAAGCCCAGGCCACGAGCTCAAAGGCCAGCAACGTATTTGAAGGCACCGGAAGTGAGGTTTTTACTAAAGTACAACCGCACAGCACAGGATGGCATCTGTTACACAAGTACACTTCATATTGTGTGAAGGGTGTGTATACTTTTGCCACCAAATGTGTCATGGTAGAGATTAGTGCTAATTTTATTTGTCATTTTTAAATTTAGTCTCAGTTTTTTTTTAAATTAATCTCATGACTTTACTAGTTAACTCACGATTAATCACAAATTGTATATCAAATTGTATAAACTAATATAAATAGTTCAAATGAATTTTTGACGTTTATAGCCGTCACCGACAGTGAATTAACTTTTTTTTTTTAAAGAAGGAAAATATCAAAATATCAAAAATTCGGGGCGTCAGGCGATTAAAGTTTTTAATCGTAATTAATTGCATGACTTCACTAGTTAATTCGCCATTGATCACAAATTTCATATCTGTTCTAAATGTACAATAAAAAAAATCTAGGTTTTCATACTCTTGTTAACAAAAGTGGGACTTTTTAAACTAATAGAAATAGTTCAAATGAATTTTTTGACGTTTATAGCCGTCAATGGCAGTGAATGAGTTAATGAGGGTTTTAGTGTAGTCTAGTCTGTTTTAGTCTAGTGAAAAATGTGTGCTGACGAAAAAAACATTTTGTTTAGTTTTCGTTGACGAAATTAACACTAGTGGAGATACACTTGCGACAATGTTCAACTAGTCCCTCTCTCCACCTTCATCACACAATCAGAAGTCTTGAATGTCACTGACTCACTTTGATGAAGGTAGAAACCACCTCAAAACCTCCAATCACAAGCAGCAGGGGGGCTATAACGATTAGCGGAAGAAGGGAATATCCAATCACTCCAAGGACCTGACCGTAGGAAACCTGCTCAAAACAAGACTCATTAGAACAACAATTGTTATAATGTTAAAAATTCTGCTTACTAGAGATCTGCTCAACTTACCTCACCGCCGAGAACACGAGCCAAGAGAAAAATGGTTAGTGATCCAAATATCCAGATGGTGATGATCCAGGAAACCACCTGACAATTAATTCAAAGCAGAATTGAAGTCTTAGGGTTCATTTAAAGGTCATTTCAAACGGGCATACAACTTTTTGAGCCAGGTACACAGCAAGCTATGGTGAGAAAGTCACAGCTTTCATCGCCATGAGATATTCATGTAGTCATATTTTTCCAGGTTCCCTGTGATGCTGAAAAGTATCAGGTTTATTTTCTTTATTTTTATTTTTTTACAGGATGGATGGCAGGGATGTCCCCATCCGATCACGTAATCAGAAATTGGGGCAGATTATGTGATTTTATTCTTAGTTAAGCCATACTAACTCAGCAGTACAGGTTAGTATGGCTTAGCAGTTAGCACAGTAAAGATCACTAAAATAACTTGAAACTGACAAGTAATTAGCATAGAAAATATACTGAAAATTAGCCAATGAAAATTAGGCATTGCTTTATTTTTGTGGATTTGATAGAATGAAAGCCCAAAGGAAAAGAAGAAGATCTTAAAAAATAAAAGTGATTAAAAAAAAAGTAGGGCCCAACTGATATGCATTTTTGCCGATTTTTGGCTGAAAAAAATACCGATTAATCTGCCGATTATTTAAAACATACATAATGCATAAAATTATCCCCCTCGCCAATTCCTTCTCAATGGGTGTCACTTACGCACAAACTTTCGCTATTAAGATTCCCTGCTTTAAATGATATAGATTTATGTGTATTGGTAACTATTGGTTCTTAGTCTTGGTTTTGTGCAAATCGGTTATGCACTTTATAACATAGCTTGTCTCCCTTATGCTGCTCCAAGAAAAAATAAGTTGATATAAACTTTGACCATCTTATGGGGTAGATGCCACGGACTTCCGACTTTTACACATGAGCGCCGTTTACGGCCACTGCTGGCCGTGTTCCAACACTCGCACCCTCACCCCTGTGCTCCCCGCCTCATCGGCGGGGGTGGTGGGTGGGGGGGAGGGTGTGTCTCGGCTATCTGAAATGCTTCGGACACTGAGACGGACACTACACACTCACAGCCTCGCACCCGTCGACGGGATCGCGCAACCGAGGGGCACAAAAGCGGAAGCGCAAGTACTGGGACGCGGCTCACACGTCGCAAACCGGAAACGGAAACAAAGTTGATGGGCAAAAACCCGGAAATCGGAAGTCCCGCCTCCTCCCTGGCATATAGTCCATAATGAGTTGCTCACCCTAAATTGTCCATAGATTGAGATCATGGAGAACAGCAGCACCACAGCAAGAGGGCCCCAGAAGTCCGGGTTATCTCTGACCACTTGTCTGTTGTAGCCCAACGATGGCATTGGCATAAGCACACAGCGAATCTTGTAATAGATGTCCTTCACGTCAATGTCGAGTTCATCACTGATCACACATACATCACATTTAATGACAAAAGAGTGAAATTGATTAATAGATTTGCATACAGAAAAGACAATAAAATCTGATTAAAAAAAGAAAACCGTAAGTGCCTCTCTGTGTATAAAGGCTACTGATTGGAAATCGAAAAAAGTTTAGCCAGGCTAGCATTTCAGGCGTTACTTCGGGAAATGGGCTTCACTTGTATAGCGCTTTTCTATAGGTACTCAAAGCGCTTTAACACAGTTTCCAGTTAGTTGTTCATCAATTTGTATACAGTTCAAACATTTACTATGCAAATAGGTTCAAAAAACTAAAACTAAAATTCAAAAAACAATTTCGTTAACGAAATAAAATAAAAACGAAAATGCTTTTTAAAAAACGGAAACTAACTGAAAATAAACTATAATTATAGCAAAAATGTCCTTCGTTTTAGTCTTTGGTAATCAACTTAATGCATGAGCCTTTGGGCATGATTTATTTTGATATTAACCAGAATAAGGACATTAGATAGTGTGTCACACAAAAGTGACGTCATATAGCAGCAGCCAGTAGTAAAGCACCTTCAGATGACATTGCGCCCATGGTGTTTTTTTAAATATTGCGCACAAATAATACACACTTAAAAAAAAAAACTAAAACTAATACTGAAACTAAAACTAAGCATTTATGAAATAACTAAAACTAATAAAAACTAACAGAACCACCCTCAAAACTAAATCAAAACTAAAAAAAAAAAGAACAATTCCAAAACTATAATAACCCTGGTTCACAGTCATAACGGCGCTCCGTGAGAAAACATAATTACAACGTGAAGAAAAGTTTGTGTTAAATAACCCCTGGAAATGGCCAGATTGATCCTAAAGGTGTGCAGTGTTATTACAGCAGTAAGAAAATCCTTAACTTACAGAAGAGGTTTGGTCTCTTCGCCGTCATCTTCCTCCACCTCCAGCAGCCAACCGTATCCTCGTTGCCTCAGGAAGGCCGTGGCATAAGGGTCTTTACCACTGTCACTGCCCATACTCAGTTTAATATCAGGGGCAGCGATTGTGCCACTAAGTTCTGCAGAATATAGGATTGTGTTTATTTAAACGATGTTACAGCTCACTGTTTGATTGAGACAATATGTTTGAAATAGTTAACCAAGAAATAATATGAATTCACAATCCATACAGTATAATTGAACATTAAAGTATTTACGTACTTGGCAAAAAAAAGAAGAGATTAATTAATCATTCACCAATTTATCACCAAAAAAAAGCATATTGGTCAGCTAACAAACTAGCATAACTGCATCGTAATCGATACAATATTTTGTCAAATAATATATTTTGGATTTTATAGTATCTTGCATTAGTGACGACACGTCGGCAGTGCATTTATAAAGTAAAATTTATTCCATATCCAAATCTTTACCACAAAAAACTGTGCAACATTTACACTGAACGCAACACGCGTAGATATTGATGACAATTTACGACAATCAAAAAACAATGTAATGACGCCCAAATAATGCCTTATTTGGCCTCATATGCTAGCGGTGAAGCTCAACTAGCATCAGCTTACCTTGCGCCTCTGTCGAGGAGACGAATGTAAAGTCCCCGTTGTTTGGAGGAAACTGCATGGCTTCAGTTTGTACGCGTCAATTTCAGAAAAGACCATTCGAAGGGAAAGCTGTCTCGCTGTCATTGACCACAGATCTTTGATGAGTTTGGCTATCGCATCTTGTTTTCGTTCTGTTGACTCTGTGATGAAAAGCGGAAATGACTCTGTGATGAAAAGCGGAAGTGCAGGGGAAGCTGGGAAATGGGACACGTCTTATGAAGCATTCGCGTCTTCTGAACACAGTGTGGACATCGGAAACACGGGGTGACTGGAAGAGTACTGTACAGTAGATGATGCTGTCATTTTGGCCGTGTAGTAGTGTTCGTGGCGATGTTATTGACAATTCCGAACATCCGGGCATTTCTGCATTTTTACGGCGTATTGTTTTGCTTTTGACTAGCATACAAACCATGCATGCTGTTATAGTAGGCAAACAACATTTTATCACATTTCAAATTCAAATAAATAAAATAAAAAACTTCACAAATCGAATTACAACTAAGTCCAGTGCTTTTCAATGAGCGGAGGCCATCGCTTCACTGAGGAAAAAAAATGCTGCATTCGAGGAAAGTAGGAAATCACGAGGAAAGTAGGAAATTCGTTTTTTCCCACTCGGATTGTGTTAGTTCCGACCTCAAAGCGTTCGAGGCAAATGCAAACGCAAGACGTATGTTCAGATGATACAACGTGATTGGGAATGACTGCGTTAACCAGAACAACAAATAATTTAACGGAATCAAAAATATTACATTTGTCTAGTTAATTTTTAGGCGTCTGGGATCCCAAACACCAACTGACAAATTTGTAGAATCAAAGCCCAGTGAGTCTGTTCTTCACACAGGGCTCACAGGAGGTCATTTATTATGTATTAAAAACAAACAAACAAATCTCACATGCCAAAAACAAGTATGGACAAAAAATACACAACTGAGGTGACACCAGAAAAACTTAAATGACTTTTATTGTCCAGAAATAGTTGAGAAGAATCCCCAAACCGCAAGTGGGGAGAATATGATTATACAAACCTAATTCCAATGAAGTTGGGACGTTGTGCTAAACATAAGTAAAAACAGAATACAATGATTTGCAAATCATGTTCGACCTATATTTAGTTGAATACACTACAAATTAGGGATGTAACTATATCCAATTATCACCATACGATATCACGATATGAAGGTCACGATATGACAATTATCACGATATTGTGGGGAGGTTGGCGCTACAAAAAATAGATCACAATATTGTAAAAAAAAAGAAAAAAAAGAGCTCATACTTTAAAAAAAAAGTGCCTTTGGAATGAAAAATATAAATATAGTAAAAATATATATTATATTTAAGAAATACATTAATGTATATATATTGAGGCACTTAGTTTCTAATGCAAGCACACCCTGGGTTCCTACACATATTGTCTCTGTTCACAAGTATATTACGTTCCCCTGCATCTGACCATTAGTGTGGATTTTAAATATAGAAGGGCCACCTACCGTGAGTAGGCGGTGTCATCCGTCCGTGACCCCAGGACGTCATGTATAACTCCGCCTCCTCCTCTTTTGTATCCAATCGTAGCCGCTCTTACTTGGCTCGCCCTTTGCCGCTAAAACTAAACTTCCCGTCTTTTCCTTGTGCGTTAAAGTCAGCCACGTAAAGAGCGAAGTAAACCAAAAGAGGTACGTTTTCAGCCTTTCTTCAAATAAATCTATTCATAGTGCCGGTGAAAACAAGTTGTCATCATAGCACATCATATTGGTTTCGCTTCTTTCAATGAGTTCGTAGAACTCACCGTAACAACCGACCTTCTTTTCATACTATGAGAATTACTACGTCTTGTGTAACAAAGTCAAAATCTCATGAAAAGCAAACGGCATTTTGTGAACGATATTGCATTTTACAGGAGTGCATTGCACATTTTTGCGTTTAATCACGAGGTCTTCACCAATGTCAATAAGCTTGAATTGCTTATCCCGTGGGCAATCTTAAATTTTTTCACGTTTTCTGTTTGGTAATCCCGTGATGGAAATTCATAATAAAGAATGGATATTATACAATTTTACTGACAAATGGTGCATTTTATTCCATGCTGATTAACTTCACTAATGAATGAAGAGAAACAGATTTTTTTTTAAAAAAAGTATTGCATTGTATCTATCTAGACTTGCAGTGGTTTCTGTTGTATAATTACACAGCTAAACCGACCCTAAATGGTAGATGATAATCCTTCAGTAATGTACATGGATCAAGAAAATAAGTTTATTACTGAAAATTCCTAACAGGTCAAATAAAGAGCTGTCCGTGTTCCTGAGATTTATGAACCATCATCTTTGAGTTTCGCAATGATTAACGATTGTGATTGGAAGTCACTTTACAGTGAGTCTAATCATGTTTATTTACACTCGTGCATTGTGAATAGACCTCATGTGATTTGAGAATAAACAAACTCAGCGAAAGAGCTTGAAATTGAGCATTCTGGTTGGACTCAGGACTTGATATGTGGCCGGCCGGTTGAGTCTAGTCTATTTACATTGTTCCAAAGTCTGGAATCCAAAAATCTAAATTCTGGGTATTTTTTTCAATCTTGGGAATTAATGCAAATTATTGGCAACGAGCAGATATGAAGACATTTACAAAATTGTAAGAAGTAATAATAATGTAGTTTTTGTGTGTGCAGATTTTCGCAATAACTGACAGAGCTTGGTTCCTCCCCTTTGCGAATAGCAGGGAACCACTCACTGTAATTTCTGGAAATTTAAGATACTTTTCTTTTTTCTTTGCTACCCTAATTATTTGTAGTTTGTCTCTCAGTGTGATTTTCCAACATGGGCATCCCTGGCCTGCTGCAGTTCATTAAAGATGCAGGGGAGCCAATCAATGTGAAGAAATACAAAGGCCAGACGGTGGCCATAGACACGTACTGTTGGCTTCATAAAGGAGCATTTTCATGTGCAGAGAAGCTCGCTAAAGGAGAACCAACAGATCAGTAAGTGTATCAAAAATATATTTTCTAAAAAAAAATCTCAAGTATTTGTCATGTGCATGAATTGAGGCTTGCAAGCCTGTCACTGATTTTGTTATTTGTATGCAACCCACTTCTAGGTATGTATGGTACTGCATGAAATATTTGGACATGCTGTTTTCCTTCAGTGTGAAACCAATTCTAGTATTCGATGGACGCAATCTACCTTCAAAGCGAGAAGTGGAAAAGGCTCGGAGAGAGTGAGTTTCGACTCTGTAAATGCGTGAATGTAGAATAGAAACATCACATGATTTATCAAGATGTAGTTCAGTCGTTTATTTAGCACAGTAGTTGCGATTGTTTTAACACTTCTCTTAAAGCAACAGCTTGATTAAAGCAAAACAAAACAAGGCAGCCGACAAGTAGCTTAAAATAAGTTGCGTCGCAGACAAGCTCTGGTAAAACGCAACCATTTTCAAGTGTGTAAACAATGACATTACTACGCATTTACGTCAAGACAGACTAGACGCAGCCTGGCTATTTTGAAAAGTTTACATGACATCTGTTGGAAATGTAATAGCTGATCAGAGTCAACCTTTTCCCCCTCTATTTTGCTTTGCAAGTTGATGACCCCAGTGACAAATGGTTGCCGTACTTATGTGAACCGGTCCGTGGCACAAAAAAGGTTGGGGACCACTGTTATATACCTTAACTGCATATATTCATGTGCTGTACACTCCAGGCGTCGAGAAGCGAACCTTCAAAAGGGCCGGCAACTGCTACGAGATGGCAAACTTTCTGAGGCCAGAGACTGTTTTACACGGTGTGTCAACATCACTCCAGCCATGGCTCATAATCTGATTAAGGTGACCTAACTCTCTCTTGTGTTCCTGCTTTGGTCTTATTTGTCCCCAGTGCACATGTTGTTATTCAAAGTTGATGCAGTAGGTGAAGCAAAAAACATTTTTGCAGTCTGATCGAATGGATAGATTAAAATTGCTGTGCATTTATCCCACTTCAAAGTAACTACAGCAATTTCTACGAAAATGCAGCCCTGAGTGCCGAACATATGCGCTATATACTTTTACAACATGCTGCCCGTTTTCTATAGCATCTCAACTTTGAGTGGGGCCAGTTAACAAAATGTAACATCAACATTTTAATTGCATAAAATGTTTGTCAATTGCGGTGGTCTGGGGTAAAATTTACAGGACTTCATGCCATGCGGTACAAATGCGGTACAGATGGTAGAATAACATTTGCGTTGGTGTTTTTGTCGTTGTTGTCCTAGGCTGCGAGGGCGAGGGGGGTAGACTGCGTTGTGGCCCCATATGAAGCCGATGCTCAACTGGCCTATCTGACGAGGTCTGGCTTGGCTCATGCAGTCATCACGGAAGACTCTGACCTTCTGGCATTTGGCTGTAAAAAGGTATCATAAAATTGTGATGATGGCATTCCTTGCTCCATCAACTACTGCAAAACAGTCACAACATTAAGACCTCTTAATAACACATTCTGCCATTAAACAGCTCATAATTCATAGTTATGATTGGGAGAGGTGTTAATTTGAACAATCTAGCTTTAGAAGTGCTCTTGTTTGACACGGAGAGCTGTGTCCCTCAGCTAAAACGAGGGAAGAAAAATCTTAGAACCAACACTCAGTTCCATCAAGCAGGACCAAGAGGTGACCTACATACTTTGCAAGAATTCAATAAAACAGAGTTGGCCTTTGTATGATTTTGCAGATATAATCATAATCCAGACATGATCTTTCATAACAATGCAGGTGATCCTAAAAATGGACAAGCAGGGTAACGGCCTGGAGATTGACCAGAGTAACCTTGGTCGATGTCGCTCTCTGGGCAACGTTTTCACAGAGGAGAAGTTCCGCTATATGTGCATACTCTCCGGCTGTGACTACCTGGCCTCTGTGCATGGTATTGGGCTGGGCAAGGCTTGCAAGCTGCTGAGACTGGCAAAAGACCCCGACATCCTAAAGGTGAGATCAGTTTCCATTCATGCAATGACATGCTGATTAATAATGGGCAGATTCTCTTTACGAAGGCCAGAGCTTAAATGACATATTCACCTTTTGTACAGCATTTTACATTGTGTGAATTTGAATGTGTAAGACTAGTTTCTGTTTCACCACTTTTATTACCTTTGTACCAAAAAGTTCATTCAATGAAATGAAGATTCTTAAGTTAGCAATCACATGTTTTTGATACATGATTTAGGAAAAGAAGAACGATTGATATTTAGTAGTGGCGTTCATATTTTATTAGCACAGTTTTGGTTCGGGGGGGGGGGGTTCTTGATTTACGATGGTCCTGTCAAAGTCGCAAGAAAGTACACTCAGTTGTTTTGTACTTTTTCGTTTTATTGTTTTATATTTATAGCCTTGAAGCGTTTGTCACACCAGTGTTTACTGTAAATATGAGTTTAATACTGTGTTAGTGATTGACTGCGGTGCATTTTTATTTACGTTCAAATTCCGTTTTTGTCGCCGCCCTAGGAATGCAACTTTGTTGGAAACAGAGTAGCCCCTGATTTGTTTTGCATTATTGCCTGCTTTTTGTGTCAGGTGATCAAAAAGATGGGCCAGTACTTAAAGATGGATCTAGTAGTCCCTCAGGAGTACATCGACGGATTTGTCAGAGCCAATCAGACCTTCCTTTACCAGCTGGTGTTTGATCCTGTCAGCAGGAAGATTGTCCCCCTCAACCCGTATGAAGAGGACATCAACCCAGCCACTCTCAGCTATGCCGGAGTGTATCCTGTACAGTTGTCGTATAAAAGTGAATTTGCTGTTGTCAATTCAGTTCTAATGGCATCTTTAAACGGCTTCTCCACCACTTGGTTGGCACATGTACCTTAACTTGAATGGATGTAGTCCTGTAGGAGATGATACAGCCTTACAGATGGCCTTAGGAAACCTTGACATCAACACAATGGAGAAGATTGATAACTTCAACCCAGACAATCCTATGACACAGGTAACTGGGGCCGAGATTTCTGTGCATGTGCCAAAGCCAGTGGGCGTCCAGACAGCAGATGCAGGTTTCCGCATTAACAATCAAAATACCTGACAATGTCAGTACAAAAGCTTTTGTTTAAGAATGATGACGGAAATGCCCTATTTCCTCAAGAGTAGCTCCCCAATCTCTTCTACGCAGCCCGCAAAACAACGCAGTCGCAGCTGGAATGAGAGCCGGGTCCCCAGTCTCGCTGGGCACAGTATTTGGAGTAGAAGCATGAATGCAGCATCTCTTGTACGGGCCCAGCCTGCTGCCTCTCCTGACAGGCCTCCATCCACCAGGGGGAAGGAGAGAGTCATCAGCCTGGCTGGGTTCAGGCTTCCCTGCAAAAGTGTGAAGAGACCACGAGAAGGTGAGCTCATATCGATCATAGCATTTTTTTGTAACTGCAAAACATTTACTGACTGATATCTAACAAGCAGTGTATTAATTTGTTTATTTTTAAGAAGAATGCATTAATTGCATAATATGAGTTGGTCGAGCTCACACTCAAAAGTGCACCTCATGCACGCACATAAAATGTTGCTAAGGCAGAAACAAATACGGTGTAGTCATCTTTGAAGGTGAGTCAGAGCTGGAGATGTGGTAGGAAAACTTACATACAGTTTTATATAAAAATAAAACTCATTTCACCAAGTTTTTTTTAATAGGGCTCTGTACTTAAATCTTTACTATGACCTTACTAAAATGTTTTTTTTAATCTTCTGCAGCTTTTCTCATTATGCAGTCTTAGCGTGGTGAGTGGGAGAGCAATGACACTTTATTAATTTACCTTTGTACACCACCACAATTGAGTTTATATTTTTTTATATCTGTGATAGTGTTGACTTAAAGCTTTATATTTAGATTTTACAAAAAATTATTTTATGCAAAGTGCCGTCTAGTTTCAGGGCTTCAAATGTATTTGGACAATGTATGTAATTATAAATAATTTTTTGTTTTGTTTAGCAGCAGGCTATGCCCTCTCGGAAGCTCAAAAACAAGCAAAAATTAACACACACACAACTGAAATAGAATGAACAAAATAATAAAACAGCACTTTTATCCCTTTATTATTTGAAGATAAACCTCTTGCATCCAGAAATGGTATGCCATATTCGATATGCTGTATGTGGCAAGACAAGGCACAAAACCAGGCAGAAACATAAAGGCAAGATCTAACTGATTTGCACTACATCCATCTCCTTGCATCCCAAAACCCGGGAGTCCTGATATCCATACATAGAGCAGTTGTGGCCGCAAACATTTATGCAGCACCAATTCTGGGTCCGACCAGTACTAACGATTGGATTGCAGTGGTAGCTGATGTATTGGGTTTAGATCATATACCCAATCTCTTGCCAGTGCAGCAAGGTGCTCATTCTGCCCCCAACCACAACCAGCCAGGAGACCACAAGAACCAGTCTCATGCGGTGCACCCAAAGCACTCAGTCAAGCACGTGCATAGGGCGTCACCCGGAAGGGGCCAGGCTAGGGGCCCACTTAGGGAAAAGATACAGGACCACCAGACAATCGGGTCAGCCGCATTCCAGAGAATCCATAATAACTATCATTTTTAATGCTTGGTTGAAATAATTGGCAGTCAATGACTGTATGAAGTTTAATTTACTCCTGGAGATGCTTTGCTAGATTAGATAAGATCAAACCAATGTCAAATTGTATCAGAATGTTGGGAAGACAAAAAGTATGACAGCTCATGAACCAAAGCGTGTCATTACCATGTTTGTGCAAATGGAACATACTCATTACTTTTGATTGAGGATGTGACTGCTGACACAAGTAACAGGTTGAATTATGGGAGGTATTAGGCAGTACTTTTTATTCACTATAAACCAAATGCTACAAAATGTATTTGTGGTTGGTGGTCATAATTAGATGTATGATCTTTACATCCTGAGAAACCAACTCAAGATCTGTAAAGGAATATAAATAGAATAGTATTTACTCTTTATTGTCCAAGTCGACAACCTCATACCAAGGTTATTTACCTATGACAACAAAACAGGGCACCCGGCAATTATTTTCAAACAGCCATTCAAAATGGCAGTTGTTCAGTTGCCCAAATACTATTGATTGCCTGAAAATGCAAAATGGCTAGAATTCCTGAAAGCTAACTGTCACATTGTTGTAAAATGTTGTGAGTTAAAACCGAAACACTATACTTCACTTACAGCTTCACTTATAATCCAAATCCGTTGTGGTGGTGTCCAAAGAAAAAGCACCATCTCCTCGTTGATTGGGTTTTTGCTGGGTACTATGACCTTCTTTCATTTTGTGAATGGTTGTTTATCTAATATGAGCCCTGTGAAGTCAGCTGAGATAGGCTCCAGCTCAACCACGGCCCTGAACAGCATAAGCGATAGATAAAGGATATTTATCTTTTCTGTACGTGCACTTACACTGCATCTGTACCTTCCTCTCTCTGCTACAGACTGCAGTCTATCAGATCAAGATGTTCTGCAGCAGTACTCCTCCGACTTGAAGCGATCCAAGCCAGACCAAGAGCCAGAAACGTTAACGTTAACACCAGTCGGTCGGCCACGGCCACGCAACCGCTTTGCCACACTCCTGCAGAGGAGGAACCATGACGTCGATGACGAAGACCAGGCCGTAAGCAGCAGGTACTCGAGCCTTTGCTAAGTTTTTAATCAGTGCCTTAAATAGCAGATTCATCATAAATTGGGGCAATTAATGATGTTAATTTTGGTGGTATGTTTTAGTTACAATAAAGACAGTCAAGATTAAAATTTGTCTCTTTCTTTCCCTATGTAGATTCTTCAGCAATTCCAGTTCAGCTACTTTTATTACCAAAGAATCTGCTCAGGTGGGTGTCGGTCAATGTGTAGGGCACAAAGCTACAAGCCCGACTGAGTGCACGTCCAACCTCAGTGCCCAGAACAATGACGGTGACGACTCAGACGGCCCAGAAATCCCATCTGTGGAAACACCCAGTCCACCTCCTTCTCCGGATAGCTCTTCCCCCGGTTCAGGCAGTCAGGGTCTCAGGCTCTTTAACTGGTCAGACAGTTCGCCCATTACTGATCAATCACAGACACTCAAGTCGAGTTCAGGCCTGGATGCCCTGCAGCAGTTCCAGTATAAGAAGGACAGTTTCTCCTTATCCGCTAAGTCCTCTATTCACAGAAACCCAAAAGGGGAGGGCAACCTCAAAGACTCTCCTTCCCAGGACAGTGCCTATTTTTCTCAGTCCCAGCCTTCCCCTGATTCCTTATGCAAAGACGAAATACCCGACTGTAGCTCCGACTCCTTCCATTCAGTGCCTGTAAGTTTGTACAAATCTAAACATCCTGCCTTACCATATTTGTTATTAGCCGATTTTGTGCCAGACATGTTGAAATATATTTCATGTTATCTCAGGAAATGGAATCGAAAGTGGATTCAGAGTCAGAGCAGAGTCCCACACGATCAGACAAAGCCAAGAATACATTTGGAATGTTACAATTAAAGGTGGGTTTACAAATCGACTGCACTATGTCTGAGAAAATTAGAATTGACTGAGGTCTTCTGTTTACAACAGAATTGTATTCCTACTAGGGGTTGAATGATTTCAGATTTTTTTGTGGTCAACTGTTATGTGATGAAAGTCTAGTCAGTTGAGTCATTTGACGACGTCAATGGCATATTTTCGAAACAATGCAACACTCCCCAAGGTTTTTGTGTTGTGTGTTTTTTCTAAAAATCTGCAAATAGGTGAGTCAGTGGTAAATAATGAAATATTAACAAAAATATCAGCGGTGTACTTACGTTTGTAAGCATTTGTATTATACTTTCGTGCCTTCAAAGAGACTGTACCTCCATATGCCCAAACAAAAATTAATAATAATTACAGAAAAACCTTGTGCAGGAGTTGCTATCTGATCATTTAGTCACTTGAGTCTACCTTTAAAAGTGTCCAAGGGGGATATTTTTTGTAGAAAGAGTTTCTGTGGTGTCCCTGCGTTTTACATATTGCTGGCGTCGGGCAGAAACCTCATAAGTCACAATTTGGCAAATTTCATATAATTAAAAAAAAAGAAGTTTTTTAAATCTACTGTATACTTTTGGTCTGTCATGTGGGTATCGCTTTTACAAATGATTGACCAATCCTAAAGTGTTTAAAATTGATTGCTCTCTTTGATGATGTGCTGTTACAAAACCTGTTGTTTTTGGGGTCTCCTGAAAAGTGACGCCAGCGTTGCGATGTGTTTGTATGTGCAGTATATGACAACCCTCCGCTTTGTTTTTCCCATTTCATCACTCCAGGTAAGCGGTCTGTCAAAGCCCAAGTTCAGCAGTCTGGTCAAACCCAGAAAGGTGCAAGTAATGGGCCCAGCAAGGGCCAGTGGATTGAGGAAGAAATCCCCCGCAAACAACGAGAACAATCCTAGTTTCCAAGCCACCATCAGCAGTCTGTGGAAGAATTACGGCTTCAAAAAGTAACTTTTCTTTTATAGTAAGAGAAGCATTTGAATATGATTTATGACCAAAAAGTACTATTTTCCATAGTCTTTGAAAGCAAAATTGCTCATACTGTATTTGTACCCTGCTCGAGTGGAAGTGAGATTGGTTAAATGTCCAGATGAACTGATTTAGACAAACATCTCCATTTATGTAAACAAAATGGCATTTGGACTGATAATATCAATGACCTCATTTTTGTTGTTGGTAAAACCATTGTACGTGTTTTTTTTTTAGAGATCCCCAAAAGATGGCGTCTTGCAACAAAGGAGAGCCGATGTCTGCACTTGAAGGCAACCTGGTGGTTAGTTAACGGCAGACAAATGCAGCAAAATCAGTAACTTCTGATGCTTGTGCTGAATAGTTCACATAGTGCTCAGCACTCTGATATTTTTTTTTATGTATTGTTTTTTTTGTTTTTTAGAATAAAGTTATTGCACAGCAATGTTTTATCAAGCTGTAAACATGAGAGGAAGTGGTGTTGTCAAGCATTTGTTGACTGTGGTACATCTTTGCATTCAAAGAATGTGTCAGGTACTAGATAGCTGAAATGAATGTTGACTGTAAATTCCCAGCCTCCATGCATGCACACGATTGTAGCGATAAGGAAAGGATTACAGATCTCTTGTAGGTTTCTTCACAACTCTCAGCGGAGACACTATTGTATGACTGTGATAAATGAGCTCTCGTTTTAGGAATGAACACAGAATCAATATAAATTCATACTTGACAGATGAGGTGGTGTGAAATAGGACACTGGTTTATTTTGTGATTCGGTTTGCACCGAGTGCAACTAATCTGCTGCCACATTCGATTGGCACATTTAAAGGTAAATCCAAAGTTTGCTACGTTTGCTACGGGCAGTTGGATGGTGAGCTCAGTTATGATAAGCATCTAGCCAGCTACTCCAAGTGCACAATGAGGCACTTTTGGTGGCTACTTTTACATAGAAAATTTAAAAAAAAGAAACAGTAATGGCGTGAGAGCTCCTTTTGTGGACAGGACTCTGGCATTACCACACTAAATATTCATTTATGCATATTGTTATGCTCTTCCTGTTCTGGGTCACACGTGAACCGGTGCCTGTCTCATCTGACTTTGGGCAAGAGGTGAAGTACGCTTAAACTTGTTGCCTGCCAACTGCAG
Organism: Leptonotus elevatus; assembly: GCF_054856555.1. Lineage (NCBI taxonomy): Eukaryota > Metazoa > Chordata > Actinopteri > Syngnathiformes > Syngnathidae > Leptonotus > Leptonotus elevatus. Next base: position 8,072,943 of record NC_141251.1, on the reverse strand, counting down.
TTCAGATCCATCAATTAACTTATCATGGCAGCACAGGAAGAAAATGCACATCACCTCCGCACAGAAAGTACAGCAAGACAGACTCACTAACCACATGCTGTACCTGACACGCCCACACTTAATATATTTATTCCAATTATAAAAATTTTCACAGCCTTTTGTTCCATGTGAGCTTTAAACCTGTCTGGCAAACACTTTACGTACAGACTATTTTGCTCTAAAATGTCTGTGACATACGGTGTCAGTTTTCAGTAGCAGCATTCCAATGCTTGATACAGGACTTTTTTCCACTCACACAATGTCTTTATGGAACGTTTCTTCCTCTTTCTACACTGTAGCCAACTCTCACTTGTTGTCTTGGTTTTGTTCCAGTACTAATTACACAGCAATTGAACATGTGTCCTGTTAATTATCAGTGCATATTGTGTGTTAAGGTCAGAGCACCATAAAATGGTACTTTTTTGTTTTTGTTTTATACATGCTTCTAACATGCACAATTTCTGTACAGTGTACAAATGAACTTGTCGAAAAGTGTTAGTTTCAGAAATATAAAAAAATTCTGTGAGCTTGATAATATTGCTGATGGAAATTTGAATATAAAGCAACAAACTAACCTTTTTGGGGGCGTTATCAAATTATACATTGGCATGAAGTAAACTATAAATTTTTGTATTTTGAGTAATGATGTACCAAACTTTGTCTAATTGCCATTAATAATCAAGTAATTGGTGGTGCACATAGCTTATTTGCTCCCCAAAACGTGTAAATATGTTCTATTTTAAATATTACGATGCTCCCCAAAACACATTTACACGTTTTATGTTTCTTTTATGCAAGAGCATACATAAGGCTTTGATTCAGCCTATGAACTGAAGAGAAAGCTTAAAGCAATGGTAGTTATTACAAAAACGGCCAGCAGGTGGCAGCAGTGTAAAATAACTCAACCAGGGCCATGTTGCAAAAATATCTTTTCCCCACTGTTTTAAACAGATTTGTGAATAATGATGAAACTTAGCTATATTCTAATGCTAATTGCTGCAAAACGGAAACAGATAGAAATATATATTTTTTCCTGATGAAAGAAGAGACTCTAATCTCTGTTTTTATAGCAATAGAGCACAATATTCTGTGGGACTTGCAAAATCAGTCAAAATCCAGTAAAACAGCCGGGAGCGAAGGGGGTTGCTTCAGTGAAAATGGCTGGGAGTGAATGAGTTAATGGTAGCAAAACACCCCGCAGCAGTACTCACATTGTACAAATGTGTAAGTACAGAATAAATGTGTGAAAAGAACTAGAAAGAAATAAATAAAAGTAGAAACTGAAATGTACAAAACTAAAAATGGACAATTCCAAATATCTAGGCATTTCTGATATTTCTGCAATGAAACGAAACAAAACAAATGCTTCCTTTAGACGTAAACAACCGGTGTATTGTATAGCTTTCGGCGTTTGGCAATTTCCCTACATTGTTAACATAAGTAACTGAAAGAGACTGAGTTGTTAATTGATGACCCACTCTATATGTGATGTGACAAATAAAATCCCTATATTATAGCTTCCTGCCTATAGGAGCTTTGCCTTTCGTGTCTAACAGTTGCATCATGTGTTGTTAGAAGACGGATGTATACTTGGTGAATTTTATTACAGTAGTCATTCTACAGTGTTGCTGTGGGGCAAAATTCTTGAGCTAAGTCAAATACCAGCCATGCTTCTGTCTCTTTTAAACCAGGCTGACTTACTGTTGCACAAGGACCAGAGGCCTTGTCGATTTAGCCTTGAAACGAGAATTTCCTCGTCAAGCCAGCATACTTCAGATGATTTGTCTTGTCCGTCATGCACTTTGCATTCAATTTTTTAAATGTAAATTTTTTTTAATACTGTTGAAGAAAAACACTAGTTCTAGCATATATCTGAGTTGTATATCTGTTATCTATTATTTAGTTTTGTAAACAGGAATTTTACTCTAAAAAGATGAATATTTAAAGAATTAAAAAAAAATTACAGGGCAAGAACATGATTTGGGAAAAAGCGATTATAGAAATGTTCTAAAAGATCGCATATTAAATTGCAATTTCAATTTTAAGGGGATTTTTTTCCTTTATTATTTCTCAGAATCGTTTAGCTCTTCTGATCCGAGTATCCACCTGATTTGTCTTGAACAGCCTGCTATTATTATTTTTTAATTTGTTTACAAAACAAAAGTCATATCATAACATAGATGGCACATTGTGGGCCACAAATGTGAGTGACACTCAATAAGCACACTGAGTGAAAAAGATCATGTTGTGCTTATATCAGATTTTTCTCTCTGTGATGGCGGAGTTAAATCCTGAACTCTTGAAACACTGACAAAGACAGCAACACAAACAGTCTGTAAAACAATATGACAAGAATGTTGTTTCCCAGCATTCCCTTTTGAACACTTGGCATGTGAGTAAAGGCTCCAAGTCTTACAACATCCGCTTGATCAACACTTCAGATTCAGTCTTCCAGTACATTTGTACATCAGTAAATATGCACATTCCCACATAATTTTCTAAATTATATTAAAATTGCAGTTGAATTTTATGTAAAATCAAACATTTGGTAAGGCTACATGGAATATACAACCTGCAAAATGGTGTTAAAAAGATTAAATGGAAATATGCAGTTTATTATAAATTTGGTGCAATTGACCGAATTCCTATTGATTGAGTCGTCAAGTATTATGCCCGTACCTATTCAGTACCTAATAATGTGAGAATGCCATGTCATGTTTATGGAATGTTTGTCACTTTCATGCCCTGCATCCATACTTTGGTGACTTGGATGGAATTGTATGAGACCGACCAGCTGACCTGGACCTGTAGAAGGTTGTGAACTTAAATTCAAAATTAATTTCTCTGATACCGCATTTATACACAGTCATCTTATCAGTGAAAAAAGCAAAATAGTAAATGTTTGGCAACACTTTCTTAAAATGCTGTATAGGTGTTTATTTTCTCTTTAGTACCAGGCCTTTCTTTGAAGGAAGTGTCATCCACCCATCCACCTATTTTCTGCCACTTATCGCAGAGGTAGCAGCTATAGCAACAAAGCCCAGACTTCCCTCTTTCTAGCCACTTTGTCCAGCTCATCCGGGGGTATCCCAAGGCGTTCCCAGGCCAGCCGAAAAACAGTCTTTCCAGTGTCTCATTGGTTGTCTCCAGGGCCTTCTGCCGGTAGGACATGTACCCTGCCAGATGCCTGAGCCACCTCATCCGGCCGGCTCCTCTCAAAATGGAGGATCAGCAGCTTGACTCTGAGTCCATCCTGGATGACGAGCTTCTCAACCTTTTGCTAAATGAGAGCCCCAACACCTTCCGTAGGAAACTCACTTCCATCCAGGATCTTGTACTTTCGGTCATGAACCACAGCTAGTGACCATAGGTTTGGGTAGGAATGTAGATCAACTGGTAAATAGAGAGCTTCACCTTTCGGCTCAGCTCCTTCACCACGAAAGTCTGATACAAAGTCCGCATCACAGCAGGCGCTGCACTGGTCCGCCTGCCGATCTTGCTCTTACTCATGAACAAGACCCCAAGTTACTTGAACTCCTCTATCCCCAACCTGGAAAGGACACTCCATCTTTTCCGACTGAGGACCTCAGCCTCAAATTTGGAGGTGTTGATTTTGTTTCACACTCTGCTGCGAACCGCTCCAGTGAGAGTTGGAGATCGCGGCTTGAAGAAGCCTACAGCAGCACAACATCTGCAAAAAGCAGAGATGCAATGCTGATGCCACCAAACCGGACCCCCTCAACACCTTGGTTGCACCTAGAAATTCTGCCCATAAAGGTTATGAGCAGATTTGGTGATGAAGGGCAGTGTCCAACCCTCCCTGGAAATGGATCTGACGTACTACCGGCAATGCAGATCAAACTCTGACATTGATGGTACAGGACCAATCAGCCCATATAAGGGGTTGCGGTACCCTGTACCCCCAAAGCTCAGCTCATGAAACATCTACACCGACATAGTCAAATGCCTTCTGCAAGTTCACAAAACACATGTAGACTGGTTGAGCCAACTTCCATGCACCGTTGAGAACACTGCCAGGACGAAAAACTACACTGCTCCTGATTCAACTTCCTGACGAACCATCCTCTCCAGCACCCCTGAATCAACCTTACCAGGGAGGCTTGGTAGTGTTATCCGCCTTAATTGGAATGTCTTAGGGGGACCACCACCCTAATATGCCACTCCAGAAGTACTGTCTCCGATGTCCATATGATGTTGTAAGGCGTGTCCACAACATTCAGAGCCTTTAAAAACTCCGGGGAGTAGGGGCAGATCTCAACCACCCCCAGGGCCTTTCCACCGAAGAGCTTTATAGCCACCTTGATGACTCCAACCCCAGATATAGGAGAGCCCACCTCAGAGTTCCCAAACTCTGCTTCTTTAAAGAAAGGTGTGTCGATGGAATTTAGGAGGCCTTGAAGTATTTTCCTCACCGACTCACATTGTCCAGAGTCGAGGTCAGCTGCATCCCATCTCAACCAGTCAGTGGGACACACAAACCCCTCCACCAAAATAAGATGATGGCTCAAGGAGGGGATGTTTGAACTAGTTACAAAATATTCCAATTGCCTCATCGTGTTGTCTTGCGCTAGCCCATGATATTAGATTAAGATAAATTTACCTCAATCTTACCGCTTGCTAGTTAAATACTGACTTGACTGCAAAAGAGTCAACCAGCAGGTATGTAACCCTTGGCATACTTTCTCCAATGAATGAGCTTGTCTTAAGGGTTTGTTTTGAGTGTGACCCTGCAGCGCCCTAGGGACACTTCAGGAAGCTGACTTTTTTTCCACATGCTCCACATACCTTTTCTACCTGTGAGTACCACTTAGCAGACAGACCACCGTCACAACAATCGAAAGCAATATGTATCTGCTCGCCTTTCAACATGCCCGGAGATTATTTATGCCACTGCTGGCCACAATAAAGTTATAAATAAAATAGTAAAAAGCTTATGTGCTTGAATGTTGGGTCTGATCTTTCTTTCCGGCTTCCTCCCATATTCTAAAAACATATCTTATGACTAGAGATTGCCCATAGGTGGTAAATTGCAGGTGGCTTTATTGGCAAACGGGTCCGAGGTGAGGGACCACACATAGCGCATTACAGAACCCGTTATCATGACAAACAAAATGGACCGTGTTTTTGCTCTCCCAGATGTGGAGCCTGGTCAGAGGGCGGGGCTAGATAAAATCAATTCCATGATTAGTTGAATACATGGTAGGCACTTATACGAATATTCACGGGCAAAATTTTGGTGCGAGTGCATCCATGCATCTCACCTTTTTCACCCCTGACCCGTTTTCATGCTTGTATATGTGTTGCAATCATTGGTTTGGACAGAATTCCAGTTAAGCAAATAATGTCAAATGTAATTTATTGCTGACAAATTTTCATCGCATGAATCGATCGCAACTGTACTGTTCTTAGAAGACATTTTGGCCTCTTATCTAGGCAGGCTTCCTCACATTATGCACAGGGCTGGATAGGAGAGCTGTTTAGGTTAGAGGCATTTAATGTTTTGCAAATGTTATTTATAATCTTTCTGTGCATGAAGTGAAAAAGCCTGCTCAGATGAGAGGTTCTATTAAGGACATTCAGAAAAGTCCAAATGTCATCGATTCATGAGAATGAATGAGAATGTTCACAGGAAAGACAAAGTAAATTATTCATCCAGCAATGGATGTATAATTATTGTTTTTAAAATCTTTCTACAACACTGTGTAATGCACTGCAACAATGACAGTCTGTTTAACAACACGCGCACGCATGCCACCTGAACATTCTCCGCGGCCCAGAGATGCTCCAGCAGCCTGTTTCGTGGACTGGGCCGTAAAACTGGAATGATGCCTCTCCGTGATTGTGTCCTGACTTTCGGAATTGACTAAAAGGCCAGAGCAGGAGGACCTCGGGGTGTGCAAGGGTTCATAGGTTAAAAGCAAGTTTGAAAGATAAGGTGATGGACCATTAAGATACTTAAAAACCAGTGAAAAAAACCTTCATTCGATCCTGAAACTCACGGGAAGCCAATGCAGGGATTTGGAAAATGGCGTTCCTGCGTTGTGGTCTGGTTATGTTCTTCAAGTGATTTAAAAATATATGATCGATTTTAACGTATGGAAGAAATTGAGCTCAGAGTCTAAATTAATGCACAGGTTTTTCACCTGTGAGGAAGGAATTTAAAAGCCAGTGCTTTTTTATTTAGTTTAAAGTTTCTCTTTCTGGGCCTGCAGGACCAATGACTAAACTTCAGGTTTTGCTTTGTTAAACTGGAGCAAGTGAGAACAGATGAGCTGGAATTACGTCTTGATAAGGAAGGAGGAAAAAAAAGCACTGTCTGTGATTAAGTCAAGAAGTGGCATTCCTGACGGTCTAAAGTGACTTGGTCACACACATTCTGATGATAGCTTTCTCCTCAAATCAAGTCACCCGAATAAGGACCTGAAGGACAGAAACCGAACATACCAATTGCGCAACATCATTTACATATTAAAAGCCTTTCATGCATATGCAAAAGACAAGCAACCCCAGACACCATCGCTGCAAGTGTTTCCCATAAGGCACTACATGTCTAGACTGTCAGTCAATAGCAAATCACTCATATTTATATAACAGGACTAAAAGGGTTAAATCCTAAATGAATGCTCAGTCTCACGGGCGGGTGGGGAAGAAAACTCACACAAAGATGTTTTTTGTTTTTTTTGTAGTATCAACTCAGTTATGAGTATAAGATTTTAGAGCATCAATCAGCAAGGAAATTTCAGTCTTGAGTAGTAATTAATCAATATTACATGGCCTTTCACTTGTATAGTATTCTAAATTTAGCATTCTCATTTACCTATACTGGGGTTCAGCATCTTGCTCAAGGGCACTTCAACATGGTCACCAGGACCTGAAGATCGAACTCGCAACCTTCTGGTTGGGAGATGAACACTCTACCCACGAAGCCAGACCTTGATGGGCTGAAGCTTTGCATGATGACATACAGTATATGCATATTGCAGTGTGTGCAATAGTGTTTGGATACAATGCAGTGTTCACCATTCACAACTGTATTCACATGTGTCATCATGGGATTCCATCGGCCCGGCATGAGTGGTTGTCTGTCATAGCAAAGGATGTGGGTTTGATACTTCAGCAAGATAATACTGCCAGTAGCTTCCGATGCTGTTAATTGTAAATAAAACAAGTTATTGGAAGAAATTGGAATTACATGATTAGTGAGCCAGTTTACAGGGTTATTATAGTTTTGGAATTTTCAGGGTGGGTCTGTTATTTTTCTTTGTTTTAGTAAAAAAAAAGAAAAAAGAAGCTTAGTTTTATTTGAGTTTTTGTTAGTTTCAGTATTAGTTTACGTTTTTATGTGTATGAATTGTGCGCAATATTCAATAAACACCATGGTAAAATGAAAAAAAGTAACACTTTTCTTACCTAGCTTTGCATTTTGGCTAAGTTAAATTAAAAAAAAGTCATCTAAAAATGCTTTTCTATTGGCTGCTGCTAAATGACCTCACTTCTGTGTGACACACTTTCAAACGTCTTTATTACAGGTAATGTCGAAATAAATATACTTAAAACGACATTTAAAATCATTGTATTCAATTCATTACCAAAGACTAAAACAAAGGACATTTTTGCTGGAATGGTAGTTTTAGTAATAAAATGTAGTTTCAGTTGGTAGTGTTTAAAAAGCATTTTCGTTTTTATTTGATCTCGTTCACGAAATAGTTTTTAAAATTTTAGCATTAGTTTTTCCGTTAACTCTCTGCATCCCAGCTTTGGAACTCACTCACTCACACCACTTTCAAATTCTAAGTAAAAACTAATGCCTACTCACTATAAAGGCACTTCAATGATTATTTTTTTTAATCCATTCAAAAATATATATTCTGTATTATTCTACTTTTAACTACTGTTTATTGATGTACAAGTGTCCTTGAGGGTCTCGAAAGGCACTTACAAATAAGATGTACTATTTCTTGATGGGCGAGTACCAATAGAAGGTATTGGTGTCAATACCAGCCTTATTTTAAGATATTGGTACTCATGACTGCAGCCGATACCAGCCCACTTGTGGCTGTTTTACGATCAGGAGCTAGAAATTAGAAGAGTAGAACATTTCCATTAATTTCTTGCAATTTAAAGGGAAAATACCATATTTGGATATATAAGTCTTTCTTTTAAATGATCTGTCTTTGTTTTGTTTTTTTGTGTGTGGAAATTTTATGAATTAAAAGTACTTAGTATCGGTATTTGTAACTACCCGGGTAATCGTCTGGAAAAAAAGTGATACTGAAAAACCCTATAATAATAATAATACTTAAATTGTTTGAGTAACTTTAAATTTAAATTAATCACTTTCCTCAAACTGTTTGAGCTGAACTAACAGCAGATTTTAAAGTAAGAGAGCAAAATACTGTCGTAAAAAAAAAAAAGCACTTTCATTATTTTTTTTTGCATAAAAAATGGATTACTGTCTTTGCTGTGACTAAAAAAAAAAAAAAATCAGTCAGCTGTGGTTTGTTGTTTCACTTCTCTCTTCCAAGTGCCTACACCCTTCTCCAGCTCGCCCATGCACAGTCATTGCATTGTATTAATTTGTCAGCTGGGCAGGGTAGTGACTCATGCTGCTAAGCTTAGTGTGCATCTTAGCAAGAAAAGCTTACTTTTTTGTCAGGGCCTTCGCGAGCATGTCACCGCCGCTGTGTGCATTACATAATCTCCATTTCATGTGACATTAAACTGGCAAGCGCATTATGTTATTATGAACACTGCAAGCATCTTCTAACAACACCCAACTGGCCTTTAAATGTGCATTTACATGCTAACCCATCCGCCAACGTTAGCTTAGAGCTTTAAAAGAGTTGATATTGTGTATTTCGGACATTTTTCTGCCAAAATACCCGAAGGACGAATAATTACAGCAACCATAATCCACTAAAAGTAGATTGTCAACTGTAAGTGAGCCGCAGCACAGTGGCCAAGATCATTCTGCGGTTTAAGAGGACAGGTTTTACTCAGAACAGGCCTCGCCATGGTTAGCCCAAAAAGTTGAGCGCACATGATCAGCGTCACATCGGAAAATACCGTAGAGCTGAAGAGGTTGAGGTTGAAGGGGTGGGGGGTGTTAGCTTGTCAGTGCTCAGACCATACACCGCTTTTGAAGCAGATTCACAAGAAAGCCCGCTAACAGTTTGCTGAAAACAAGAAGACCAAGGAGATGGATTACTGGAACTTTGTCCTGCGGTCTGATGAGACCATGGTAAACTCATTCGGTTCAGATAGCCAAGCATGTGTGGTGGCAACCAGGTGAGAAGTACAAAGACAAGTCAAGGGCAGTATTCCAACATGGTTAATGACCACTGCATAGAGATCCGGACGTCACGTGACTATTTCTTTGAACACGCCCCCCCCTGCGGCAGGAAAGTAGCGGCGCAGCGTTCATGGATTAGATCGGCGAGGAGCGCTAAAGCTAGCGGTTATCCGTCAACTTTCCGCCCAAGAGCATTGACAGTCACTTTGATGACAAGGACGTGATATACATGCGCGAGGTGGACATGTTGGATTGTTGATGAAGTGTCAGGAGTGCTTTGTTTTTTCAACTGGGCGACGCTGCTACGTGGAATTTCCGCTATTGCCGGGGAGGGCTTTGAAATTTGATCATTCAAAGGCTTTATAAATTGATACAATCCGGATTTATTTCCCCTTTATGTGTGGTCAATTAAAAATTAGCATGTCTTGCAGTGTTATTGTGGTACGTTAGCAACTTAGCAGCTGCTAATTCGACCGCGGCCGCCGTCATTAATGCCGTAAAAAGTCTTCTTTATGGACGGTGTTGGTCAGTTATTAAATTAAACTGTGTAATATCTATTAAACCGTAGCAGCACAAATGAAAGCAACAGATTATTTCTCCCACATTTTGCGTGTGGTAACAGTTAGCATCTGCTGATTCAGCCACCATGTATAAAGTGCGACACTGGCTACGCATTGGTTCCTCTTTTGGTAGCCTGGAGCATGCTCGATCCTTTTTTTGCGTCTTCTCGCTGTGGCAGCTGGTCCACAACAGCTGTCGATCCTTGTTAAGGGTGGCGTTTGCCGTTGACTCAAAATGGCAGGCGCGTTTTCTATGCTGGCAAAATGGCTGCGCTAACGCCCATTTCGGGACTCGTGAGGTCAACGTCCGGATCTCTATTGCTAAAGAGGCTGAGGGCAACGATGATGAACTGGCCAAACATGTCTCCAGACCTAAACCCTATTGAATTATTAAATGGAAGGTGGAGGAGCATAAGATCTTGAATAACCGCCACCTCCATGATGTCATCATGGCGGAGTGGAAGAGGATTCTGGTGAGAGTTAAGGCAGTATTGGAAAATAATGGCGGCCACATCAATATTGACACGGTTGGAATTTTTACGTAGGGGTGTGTTCACTTTTGCTGCCCGGGCTTCAGATGGGTTAGTGATTGTTTTTTAAGGCAGCAGTACATTTTCACTGTGTCATTTCTTCAGTGTTGCCCAGGGATAGATAGATAGACGCGTGACATAATGATTGTTTGATTGTCACATCAGTTATCACTCTGTTTTGAATTCCATTCAAAAGAATTTACCGCCGATCGAACTCCATGTAATATGTGAATTGAGGCTTTGCTATGCAGTTAAAAACAAAACAGCAGTCACATTGCAGCCGCTGTGATAAAAGCCTAAATGTCACAAAGGTATTGTTAAGACAACTATTCATGGAAGTAGAATGAAGGGTTTGTCTCGTTCTCTGTAAACCTGGTTAGTCCAGTTACAAAGGAGTGGTGTGTTTCTCCCTGCGATGGCTTTTTTTCTCAATGTGCTTCTCGGCGGGTTTCGACTGCCAAAAGGCCTGCATGTCGCTCTCTCCGACATACTTTTAAACTGAGGTGCGTGCGCGTGTGCATGTGTGTGTTGCAAGGGGACAGAGGGGGCATAAGGAGAGGCGGTGCCGATGTGGCCCGACCTGTTCTCCTGGTTGCCATCAGGCTTCTTAGGCATTTAACTGGCAGCTCCTTCCCATCCTCGCGACAAAGCAAGCGTGGCACGCTGAAGAGGAGACATCTCTCGCTGGGCTTTCCTTAGGTGGAGGCGTCCCCGGGAGCAGGATACAGTGAGTGCACCGACGAGCTTCCCTTTCTTTAGAGGCAAAATTAAAACGTACTTCATTTTGAAGATGCATGTGATGCAGATGAAATAATTGGGCCTTTCTGACTTTTTTGCAAGAGGGGACTGATTTTGTACACGTGCTGATTTAAATCATTTAACAAGGATGATTCGGTTTGGTTTGAATAAGTGACATTATGATTATGATTCGATATTATCGATATATTTTAAAGTGGAGCGATTTAATTCGGCTTGTTTCATTTGCATATATATACTGTGCATATATATATATATATATATATATATATATATATATATATGTATGTGTTAGGGGTGTCAGGTGATTTAATCATGATTAATCGCATGACTTCAATAGTTAACTCACAATTAATTAATTGCACATTTTATATCTGTTTGAAATTTACTATTAAATATATAATAAAAATGTTCTCGTATTAAAATAAAAGTGGAAAAATATGTTAAACTAATAGAAATATGACCGCAACTTTTTGCCATTGTCACAGTAATTTCATAGTAATTCGTCAAATTGAGTTAAAATTAAAAAGATGTACTGTGCTGAAAAAAACAAACGAGTGTGACATTGATTTGATTAGATGGCATAATTGCTTGAGAATTTGTAAGACATTGGTGCATTTTTCTTTTCATATTAAGAGCTATCTAATCTTTAACATGAAGTAACTTCAAATTCTGCACATTTTTAAAATTGACCCCAGTTTCCACAAATATATGCATTATTATTAAATGGATTACTCCTAAATTTTGACGTGGACGTGTCTGCTGCATTGCGACTGGAAGGGGCGGTCATTAATCGGCCGTTAAAAAAAAAATTGTGGCGTTAAAGGAACTTTAAATTAACTCGAAATTAATGCGCAAATTTGGACACCCCTATTTATATATATATATATATTAATTATGTGTGTGTGTGATGTATATATATATATGACATACATACATAAATTTTAAGCAATTGCTGTGATGTGTGAAAAGCTAAAATATTAGTGTTGGTTTTGTAGCATTAAGCAACATATTGTTTGGTATTTGTTTACCTAATGCACACATGCACAATCCCTGGGGTGGATGTGTCGCAAATCGCAATGTACCTTGTTGAGTTTACATGCGGAGATGTTCGGGTGTGGTTGACAGACAGACTGTTATGTGACAGAATGCGCGTGTCAATCAGTGTGCGGGAATGCAAACCGACTGGTCCACATGCATGCATTCCCCTGCAGAGGCCTTGGATTCTTGAGGTGCGGTGTTGGAGAGGGTGTTGTTGTTTTCTGTGTGTCGCGGGACAGCTCAGGTTAGGAACATAGACCACATGCAAGCAAAATGGGGATTAGATTAAAGTGAACCCTCAGAATGATTCCTTATCCAACTTGTTGGGCTCTTTTGTTTTGATGTATTTGTCTTATATCGGGTACTGCTAATGTGTTTATTTCGCATGGTTACTTTAAAATGGAAAATATGTCTCCACTTAATGTATGACTTAAATTTGGTGAAGGATTCTTTAACCTGTACTTTTTCTTGTCACGCAATTTTTTGGTATAAAATTGTATATATATCACACGGGTTTGTTCAGTCAAATTTTTGTCATATACTGTTGTGCATTGATATCTAATCAAAGAAAACTTTTTTCCCTATTTCCAGAGATACATGTGCAGAGCAGCTTCCATGATATGTCTAAATAAACACACCTAAGATATAATGGTGAGTAAAAAAAAAATCAAATGATCCGATCATGAACATTGTTTTGCTTGAGTCTGAGAAGTCACAGTCTAAATCAATTTGTGCCCAAGAGCGCCGACAGCATGAGCAGCTATTATGAAAACGTGGTCTTGGATAATGCTGGGAAAGGGGCCATCATTCGAGGAATCCCAGATGGCATAGTTGGTGGATCCAGTGGCGTGCAGGCGGGTAAGCCAGTCAGTATGAACCCGGTACGCATCTGCGCATTTGAGACGAGTTTCATGAGTTTGCAATTGTTTTCAGCGGAGGACATGGTAGCGGCCACCATACACCTTGATCATCTCAGCCCAAATGAGGTGCAGAACATCCTGAAGGTGCTGCAGCCATACGATAACAACATGAAGGTGGTGACAAAGAAGGAGCTCAGCGCCAGTGCCAGCCTCAGCTCGTTGGAATCAGACCTTCAAGACCCATCCGAGGTCAATATTTAGCATTCAAACCAATCAGGAACAAAAAGCAAAACAATCACAATGAATAGTGTATATTTAACATTTTATTGTAATCAGTACCAGTATATCTGGTAGGTGACTGATCCAGTTACACAATATCTTCCTGTAATGTTAAGAATAATGTTGTACTTCTATTGGTATAAAGTGTGGGGCATTTTTGTGCTACGTCCACTTTAGCACTTAGATTGCTAAATGCTAAGATAAACTAAGATTAAGACGGCTAGCAAGTTTAATGCCGCAAATAATTGCTTGGGGGGGAATCAATTCAGCTTTTCACTAACATCTGGCTGTAACTGGTTTAAAGCTTTGAACCGCAAATTGCAGAAAAAAATCATAAGTGTATGAACTCTGAGCAAAAATCATACTCGCTAAACTTAACTGGAACGAAATTATTTTCCGTTAATGTGTAAATCAGCCGGAGGAGTGGCCCAAAAATGTAAAAGTATATTAATATAGTATGAAATATTTTACATTATATTATTCATCAGTAATGTTATTTGCTTGTTTTCATAACAGAGTTCTGAGTTTTGACTTTGACTTTTAAGGTCTGCACAATAAAAAAATAATAAATTACAGCAGAACATAAAAAAATAATATATATATTTTTTTAGCTTTGATCATAGAACAGAAAATACAGTTTGATACTATATACACAATTCACATTTAAGAAATAAAAAATGTTGATTAATAAAACCCTTGCTTCAGTTCCCTGGGATTAACCTGCAAAATAAAAATAAAAATAATAATAATAATGAATTGCTCCACAAAATTAGAAAGTTGCTCCGCAAATGAAGTCATTGATTCTCAAAACTGCTCCGTGAAGAGAAAAAAAAAACACAATTTCGAACCTTGTGCGCATGAAAGTGACATCATGTTTTCATGAATGGTTTTGAAAGCTTGTGTGTTTTTTTAACTTCTGAAAATAGTGTTCACCTTTTTTCTTTTTCTTTTTTTTTTCTTTTTACTCAACAGACACTCAGCGGTGACTTCATAAGGAAGAGAGATCTGGACATATCATCTGAGAAACACATGTTTTCTTCTGATAGCCTGACAGCAAAATTACATGCTGCTCAGGCTGTTGCGGGAGAATTCAATGGTTCACTGGTCAATGACCTTCCTAATGTCAACCTCACAAAACCGTCAGCTGATGCTGGCGCAGAGTTGACCTTACCCTCCCCTGGAATGATTGATGCAGATCTTGATGGCGCCCTCACCACACCCAATCTTAGTTTGGCAGCTCCGCAACTCAACAACTACAGTGCTTCACTTGATATTGACAAACCGCGAGTAAAGTCAGGTGACCTCAATTACAAAGCCCCACACTTTACAATGCCAAAATTTGATGTACCTGTGTTAGACGGTGGCCTAAATCTTCCCACTGTTAACGGCGAAACACAGGGCCTCGACCTGTCTTTACCAAAAGTAGGCATTAATGGAACAAAAATGGATCTGAATGGACCAAGAGTGGATTTAAATGGTTCTGATGTTCATTATGAAATACCAAATGCTGACATTGATCTATCATCAGATGCTTTCAAGCGGCCATTCCAAAAGTTAAATGGACCCCATTTGAAGTTTAAAAAGCCCAAACTTCCGGGTGCAAAAGCTGATCTGGACTTAGATGCGGGCCTGAGCACACCCAAGGTTGATTTATCTGTCCCCAAAGTGGAGGGTGGATTACGTGCACCAGATATTGACGTTAATTTGCCAAATGCTGACCTTAAAGGCCCTAATTTTAACATTCAAGAGCCACATTTGGATGGAAAATTTGTCTGGCCTCATCAGAAATGGAAGAAACTAAAACTAAAAGGCCCAAAAGCAGATTTAGACCTAGATACGGGCCTGACTACACCAGATTTAGATCTGTCCACTCCAAAGCTTGGGAACGGCATTAATGCTCAGGTGGCTCTCCCAAAAGCTGGCTTAAAAAGTCCCAGTTTAGATGTTGAGAGTCCAAATCTTAACATTGATACTCCATCTGCAAAAAAGAGCTGGCACCTGAATTTGAAGAAACCCAAATTACCTGACCTTAAAGCGGACACAGATGTTGATCTCTCTGTTCCGAGCATTGATGGTCATATTAATGGACCAAATGTTAACCTGAATTCACCCAATGTAGATGTCCATTCACCAGATGTGGACATTGAGGCTCCATCAGTTAAAAGCAAGTTCCCGACAATAAAAAAGCCCAAGTTTTGGCTTGCTGGACCCAAGTTGAGAAGTCCAAGTGTTGATCTCGATGCTGATGTGAAAGCGTCTCCTAAAAGGGCATCACTTCATGGCCTTGATCTGAATTTACCCAATGCTGACATAGATGCATCTGGAAAGATGAAATGGCACACCCTGAAAAAGCCAAAATGGACCATCTCGGGTGCTAAGTTTCATGGTCCAGATGTTGATACGAATGTTTCAACGCCTGACCTGAGTCTCGCAGCTCCAAAGGTTGACGGTCAGCTAAATGCAGACATTGATGCTGACGCTCCATCTGGAAAATTCAAATGGCTCAAGAAACCCAGGTTTGGTACACTGAAAATCCCCAAATCTGATATTGATGGTGACATCGAGGTGCCAGATGTGGATCTCAGGGGATCTGATTTAAGGGCAGATGTTGATCTTTCACGAAAAATTGAAACATCAGACATCAATATCAAAGGCCCTAATTTAGATGTCCACACGCCTGATAATAAACTGAAGATGCCAAAACTTAAAATCCCCAAACCTGGAACTGGGAATTTCAAATTTCCCAAACTAAACTGGCCAAAGGGTGAAAAGCCTGATCTGGATATTGATGCTGATGTGAAGGGTCCACATCTTGATCTGGCACCAGATTTGAGCCTTTCGACTCCCAAGATTAATGGCGGTGTTGCTGCTCCAGATGTAGATCTGCCTACAGCGCATTTAAATGTTGATCTACCTGATGCCCCCAATGCTGACGTAGGATTACCACAGCTGAATATTTCTCGCCCTCAAATTAAAAACTCGGGTGTTGACATTAATCTGCCCAATGCAGATGTAAAGGCACCCAATCTGCATCTGCCCGATCTCAACACAAAAACATCAGGCCTGAGTCTTGGAAATTTCCGTGCGCCTAACATAGTCACCAAATTGCTAAATGGTGACCTGAAAGCACCCGACGCCAGGCTCAATAGTCACGTTCCGGATGTGGGTGTCAAAATGCCCGCCGGAGATCTTAAAGGCCCGGATGCACAGTTAAAAACACCAATTCTGGGGTTAGATCCCCAGCTGGGGGACTTTACATTGCCTCATTATAATCTTCCGAACCTGGATCTTTCAAGCCCTGGAGTAGAAGTTCCCAGCGTTCATCCGTCAGTTCAAGCTGGACTGGACACACCTCGGGTTAACATGGGTGCACCTAAAGCAGGTGCAAACATCTCTGTTCCTTCAGCAGATTTAAGTTGCCCCAAGATTAAAAGTAACATAAACGGACCGCAAGTAGATGTGGAAGCTCCAAAGGTAGACGCTGGTGTGGAAAAGCCCAAATTGCCACATTTCAATGTTCCAAAACTAAATTTCTCGAGTTTGAAAACTAAAACTCTCAGTCCAAAAGTGTCACTTGACGGCGAAATCTCACCTGCCGCAGTCTCTTCCCCAGAAATGAGCACCAACAGTCCTGAAATAGCAACCAGAGCTGGAGATTCTGGTTCGCCCAAAAGTAAATTTAAATGGCCCTTTAAATGGGGATTTAAATCCCACTCACTTAACAATGAAGAACATGAAAGCCATCCTGACGCGGGTGCTCCCAAATTCAGAGTACACACCTTGCCCAAACACTGCATAGACACTAAAACAGAAACGGAAGATATCTTTAACTTGTCCAAATTTGACAGCGAGGCCAAGCATTACGTCGTCAGCAAAGGAATCCGTTTACCGGTAGTAAACGCGCCATCAAGAAATGGAGAGAGGATCGACATCATGGAGAGGTTGAAAATGGCGATGGAAAAAGCACCATCGACTAACACCTCGCCGACAGAGGAGAAACCCGTCAGTCTGGGGACGCCTTCTGCGAGCCTTGACGCCTCTGGAGAAGCAGGAGACGCCGCTTTAGTTCGAGGAGGGACTTTTAAAGTGGAGAAGTCGGAGTTCCCGTTGGGCTTCATAGAGCTTGCGAGTTCAGCAGAAGAAGCAGACGATAATAACAAGTTATCATTAGGCCTCTCCAAAATGCTCGTACTCGATGCCTGATTCAGACGTTTACTGCTCGGTCGCTGAAATGAAGAGAGCCGTTCCTCTGAACTATGTGCATATTCCTGTTATTTATATATATACATAAATATATATGTATGGATTTTTATCTTTTTTTGTAAGATTAATCTGCAAATGTGCTCGTTGACAACTGTTCCATGTTCAGACATCATTTTCCTTTTAATTAAGTAATTGTGAATGAATGTGATTGAAATCTTGTGTTTAATAAAACACCAGTATATTAAAATATATCCACTGATGACGGAATTATTATTTTTTTGTATCAAAAGTAAACATGAAGTGAAAGGATGCAAGAGTAGTGAAATTTAATTTGTACGGACTTGGATTTAGGACTGCAGGGTTGGAGGTAGTGTTAATTTTATCCGCCATTTTTAAATTTAGTCCCAGTTTTAGTCCAGCAATCACGCTTGCTAGTTTTTATCAGTCATCCGGTTTTTGTTTATTCCATTTTTAGTCTTGCATTTTAGTCTTATTTATTTAAGTCCAAAAAAACATAATTTTATTCATCTACTTTTAGTCAACAAAAACTGCCAACATTTGAGTCTAGTTTTAGTCAGGACAATCATTTTACCCCTGTATATTTTTTTGTCAGCAGATTATGTTGAACATTTCAGATCTAAAACTATTTCACATAAAATTTTATATTATCTTTTTGATTAAAAACAACTTGACACACAATTACAGTATATCAAACAAGTGGCTACTATGGCTTCATGCTATGAGCTAGCAAATTAGCCAGCATTAGTTAGCAGTCGGAGTAACATTATTGTTGGAACGTTTTAGCTGTTGGATTAATGTTACGTTGTTAAAATATAATTTACTTTTTTTTTTTTTAAACTGTTCACCGTAAATCCACCTCTTGTCTGTCGCTAACTGCAGATTATAATAATTTTCGTCTCGTTTTTGTTCATGAACTAAATGTCCATAGATTTTAGTACATTTTTCATCTCGTCTTCATTAGTCTACAAAATGTTTGTTGTTTATTAATGACGGTTTTAGTCCAGTCGAGTTTTAGTTTAGTTTTAATAGACGAAATTAACACTAGTTGAAGGTCCCAAATTCCCAATCCTGTAATGATACAAGTCAATTAAAAATGAATGTTTGTAGTACTGAGAAGACGGGTTACACGCAAAAATCGATTCCAACGTCTTCCAACAGACCAACATACGAGCACAGTCACCAATTCAGCAGTAGAGTATCATAAAACATTCAAAGATGAAGAACTTGACATATCGGATTAATCCCTGCTCAGAAAGTAAAAACCCTGAAACAGTTTGGTAACTTATTAACTACATGATCTATTATGAGTCAATCACTTGGGAGAATTAAGTCTGTCATTTTAAAAACAAAAGTCAGAAAATTATTTTGGTTATCCACAATTTCCCCCCAATTTTTTTTTTTAATTCAAGCTGTTGAACATTTTGATATTGTTATAAAAGCTGGCAAACAATATGATGTGGTCCAAAGCATATCAGACAGTATGTTCAAAATCATAACGAAACAAAAAACAAGGAAAAAAGAGTGACAAGATAATTAGCGAATACATTTAATTTGCTCGCCGCCAGCGCGACGGCCAATCCTTTTCCATCCAGCTCTGCAGCAACAGCAACACGTCGATTCGCTGGTAAAAGCGACACAGTTCAGTGAGCTCGGCGACGGGTTTCTGGTTGTAACGCAGTAGGAACTCCTGGGTGGGGCTGTGGGACAGGGAACCTTGGGTCCGGTGCTCCAGCAGGGTGAGTTCATCGTAGCTCATCCCCCAGCGGCTCGCAAAGTTCTTCCAGTTTTTGACAGTGCAGTGGTTGGGGTCCAGTTTGAGTCGCAATAAGTCCAGAAGATCTTTGTCATTCAGGAGGTCGCTGATCTTGGGCGGAGGTGCTGGACGGCGGCACTTTTCACACGGGCCGTTTAGATGTAATTGCATTTCTTCGGGGTAGTCTTCTTGCCAGAGACGTACACAAATATAGAGGACATGAATATGACATTTTCATCTAGTATGCTAATTGTTTGATTTGACTCCTGCTGTGTACCTGGTGACGTAGATGTTGGGCAGGTACATTCTTCAGTATCTTTCACTGGCTGTAACAGAAAACGCAGTAGGTGTAACTTAGAGATTAGATCAGTGGTGTCCAAACTATGGCCCGGGGGCCATTTGTGGCCCGCCAACCATTTCTCAGGGCCATAAAATAAAAGTTATATTTGTACAGTTGATGGGAGACTACCACTACTAGTTTTTATTTCATTTTATATTCTGTAGAGCTTTTCTAGATGTGAAAAGATACAATTTAACTATTTACAAGTAAAATGTATCTTCCTAACACAGTGATGAATAATTGTTAAATCATTTTTTTGAATTTTTTTTTTTTCATTTTCTGCTCTGTTCAGCTTTTTTTCTTTCTTTTTTTTTGTGGTTGTGTTTAGCTCTTTGCTTTTGTGTTTGGTGTTTTGTTTTTTTGCTGTTGTGTTTATTACACTTCAAGGGCACCGTAGTTCTGCCAGTAGGTGACACATTGTTACTGTACCGTTTGAGCATTGACAATTAAACCTATAAATATAAACAATGGAGTGACAAACAGCAATCCTACCGGAAAGACACCATTTTGCAAAGTTTGTGTGAGGTGAAACTGAATTTTAGATTTATGATGACGATAGTTTTGATGATTCAAACAATTGGTTAATACTCCTAATACTGACCTGCTTGATTCTGTCGGAGGGGCTCAAGTATCCAGAGGGCATGGAGCTCAGGTGGAGTGTCACAGCATCTGGGGGGGGGGGGGGGGGGGTTGATACTTCACATTCAATACTGGAGAGCTTTTATCACAAGAAACTTTCGCTCTCAACAGTTTCCTCACGTCAGACTTTTGCTTGTAAGTGCTGTGATTTTTGTTACGATTTTTGGTTTCTCGTTGTTTTTTTTTCCGGCCCTGTCTTATTACGCTTTGTATTTGAATTACCCCATCATCCAAAAATCAAACTCTGCTAAACAATGTAACATTAGGACCGATGTCATCATTTCACAATCTCCATACTGTATCTTTGACACGGTTGGATGAAATAGAGTAGCCAGTCTAACCTTTAATCTCTTAAGAATCTACTGCCTTCTCCACGGAGCCCCCCCCCCCCCCCCCCACACACACACACTTACTACTCTAGCAGTATCAAGTTTCACATACCAGAATGGGTGAGGCAGGAAGTCAGACAAAGTGATGGCATCAATGTCATTAGTCAGCACCAGACTCTTAATCGCAAGCCAGGTCAATACATTGATAAGGAAAGCCAGAAATGAAATACCAGTTGCCACCAGTGAATGACTGTGACTGTGCTACTGACATTTTGAACCTCTGTGATGACATCATCAGGCGACTGAATACAGCCTGAAGCACCCATGATGAAACATTCCATATTGATATCATTAAAATGAAGGCCAGAAAATTGTCGTTAAAATATCTCTATTTTCTTCTCTAAACTTGGCATCGGACATTTCTTTCTCTTCTGATTCACATCCTACCTGTGGGGCATAACCACTAATTATATATTTTATTTGGATTTTAAGTTTCCACCTCATCACTCGATCTGACACGCTTTTCAATTCCAGGACATTCGGAACTAACTCTTCGTTGAAAGGTGCAGTGTGTAATATTTAGTACAACTTAGTGGTGAACTAATAAAATGCAACCATTTTTATGCACACGCACTACGGTGCCTCCGATTATTATCAAAAAAAAATTGGAATGGCTAGCAAAAACTCACTGGAGCGGCTAACAAGAGCAGCTCGCAAGAACAAGCTAGAGCGGATAACGAGAGCAGCTAGCGGCAAAACCTAGCAAAAGTTAGCAGAGTAAAACAGAGAGAGACAAGCTGCGGGAGCCCGAACCACGGGACTCGGAGACAACCACCTGAGGGCCCCATCTGTGGAAGGTAAGCGGCGGTCGACCCATTTTGTCTGACACGAGCTGCAAGCACCACCAGAAGCTAACTACATTTGCAAAGTTCCTTCAGGTGCCATTGATGGCTATAGACGTCAAAAATTAATTTGAACTATTTCTATTAGTTTAATATTTTCCCCCCCACTTTTGTTAACAAGAGTATGAAAACATAAGGGGAAAAAATATTGTACATTTAGAACAGATATAAAATTTGTGATTAATTGTGAGTTGACTAGTGAAGTCATGCGATGAATTACGAATTTTTTTTGCTCCCCTGATGCTTCTAATTCTTAATCTTTTCTTCTTTCTTTTTCTTTTCTTTTAATTTAAATTTTTTTATATATATACATTTTTTTTAAGAAAAGATTATTAAAAATGTAGGGGCATCAGGCAAATACATTTTTTTAATCATAATTATCTGTATGACTTCACTAGTTAACTAAATTAATCAATTTATTTCATTAATTTTTAAAAGAAAAAAAGACAATAAAAAGCCACATTCAAATTCCAAATAAAACAAAAGAATAAAAGGGGACAGAAAGAAGTAAAACTTGTTTTGTCTGCCCCTTATCAACTAAAAACTAAAAAACCTCACGATTAATCACAAATTTTATATCTGTTCTAAATGTACAATATTTTTTTTTAGGTTTCCATACTTTTGAAAAAAATGGTAAACTAATAGAAACAATTCGAATTTTTGACGTCTATAGCTGTCAATGGCAGTGAATGAGTTAAACTGTATTGCACATAAAATTTAAATGAAATTTGTACCTAAATGTATAAAAACACAATTCATAACAATTAATGCAAATGTATACTGAACGTGATAGTTAAATACAACTGATCTGAATGAAAGTGCTTCACTTAAAAGAAAAAGAAAAACTAGACTGGATCAAATTATTTTACATGTTAACGTTTTAATAAATGTCATGCTTCAAATGTAAAATTCATTTGTATTTAATCATGTGATTATTTTTGCCTACCACTTGAGAGAGCCCCATTACCGCTCGGAGTATTTATCAACATTTTAAGAATCACAGCTTAAGTGATTAGCACTGAGCAATGACCCATCCAAAGGCTTTACTGGTGGAGCAGTTCACTCGCCTGACTTCTGCCGAGCAACCAGCCAGGTTGTAGCCTGCCTCTCACCCAAAGTCAGGAAGTACTGTAAGGGATAGGCTCCAGCTTCTCATCAACCAGGATAGGAAATGAATAAAATATTATTACCGTATAATAATTGTTTCCCATAGTCAATGACAAAATAGCTTAAAAATCCGAATAAATTGGAGGTCAACAAGATGTTTGGTGTTTGTGCTCTGAGTAACATGCTTACCATTCGGATCGGTTACTTGCACGGGGTAATTGGCTTCTAACGACTGCGGCAGAGAAAAAAAGAAAAGACCAGTTAATAATAGAAAACTAAATCAAGCTAAAAATAAAGACGCCTTTTGTGGAAGCTTAAAATGCAGCCTGACACACATATAAGCCCTCAACTATGGGAGAAAATAACTGTGCAAAGACGGCAAACAGCATGCTGACACTTGTTCCTCAGTCAGCCCTGGTGTGCTTGCAGCAATTTGACATCTCTTAATACCAAAAAGACATACATGTAACTTCAATGGAAGGAAGGAAGGTGTAACCCACGTAAAGAAAACAATAAGAGGAACAGTTAAGACACGGAGACAGTCCACACACACACAACACAAAAGGAGAGAATAAAAGCAAACAAGTACTCACAAATTCGGCCACAAAGGTGGTGGTGTCGGTGTCCTCCACTGGCTCTGAGATGATTCTGTCTGCTTCCAAACACAGTTTTGTTAAGGTAATGGCCACTATTATTATAAACATGTTTCTTCTACTGCGGCATGAAATTATACGGTGAACTACTGAACAGTACGGAATGCTTATGCTTAAACAATAAATGAAGCAAAATTGCGAGAAGGTAAGTTTGCTGGAGTTTTTTTTTTTTTTTAATCAATTTATCACAATCCGCCATTTTGGTTGCTTACTTTCGCCTCAAACGCTTTCAGAACGGAATTGGGAAAAAAAAGAACTCGGATATATCCCACTCCCGACCATCCTCCAATGCAGCATTAAATAAAGACTAAAATGCTGGATTTATAGTCAATTAAAAGTTCATATAAATAAAAACTGGATGAGGTTGACTTACTATGATAAAAACTAGCACGCGTGATTGAAACTGGACTAAAACTGAGACTGAGTTTAAAAATGGAGGATAAAATGAACACTAGCTTTTACTTTCTGGACCTGGATTGGGGTGTCAGTAAAAAAATAAAAAATAAAGATTGTAAACAGTGTGGTTTGTCTTGATTTAATCTCAAGAAACTTCCACTAAGTAAGGGTGAGAGTGGTTGTTATTCTTTTAGTTTAATTTGCAGGTCAGTCACAAGACATTTAACACCTTTTACTGCGTGAACGTTAGCATGCGTTGCACTCGTGGGAATTGGACATTTGCATTAATATCACATTAAACTGTTTTACCATAAACTCATACTCTTCCAGCCTTCTATAGATGACAAATGTGATTTACGTGGCAATCACCATGGCTGTAAAATACTTTAAAAAAAAATCAACCCACACATAAAAAAATAAGAATATAAGATGAACCAACTAGCTCAAAGATAATTTCAAACCTTAGATCAGTAGCGCATTGTTTCTCCCTTTCTGGGAATGCAAGGACATGCTACTA
The DNA here is from genome assembly GCF_054856555.1 of Leptonotus elevatus. Taxonomy (NCBI): domain Eukaryota; kingdom Metazoa; phylum Chordata; class Actinopteri; order Syngnathiformes; family Syngnathidae; genus Leptonotus; species Leptonotus elevatus. Next base: position 8,048,705 of record NC_141251.1, on the reverse strand, counting down.
CACGCTCAGGATGACGTTCAAGAGATGAAATACAAACCACATGATCATACATTGCTCATGGGCTATAATTCCATGCAGGTGAATCTCACTAGTTTACTGTTTGACCACCCATGTCTCCTATAAGCATTTTGTTAGCAGCCAGCATTGTTGGATGCTTCTTATTTTCCTTATATTGTTGCTGCAAGTTGAGAATAAATAAATAATGTATAAATATAGATAAATCATATCTAATAATATATATTATATTTATATTTATTAAATAAATAAAATAGATACTTCATTACATTTTAATTATGTTTATTTAAACATTTTATTAAAATCTTACACTTAAAATTTCTATACACTGCACCAAACTTACCATGAAATTATGTGATAACTTATCTTGTAGAAAATATATTATATTTATATATAATAAATAAATAAATAAAATAGATTGTCATTCAATTTTAATTATGTTTAGTTAAAATGTTAATTAAAATCTTACATTTAAAATTTCTATACACTGCACCAAACTTACCATGAAATTATGTGATAACTTATCTTGTAGAAAATATATTATATTTATATATAATAAATAAATAAATAAAATAGATTGTCATTAAATTTTAATTATGTTTAGTTATTTTTTTAAATTAAAATCTTGCATTTAAAATTTCTATACACTGCACCAAACATACCATGAAATTATGTGATGACTTATCTTGTAGAAAAAAAAAGAAATTTATTACATTATTACATGAACAATTTCACAATAAAACCTGATATTTGTTATATGTATGTTTATTTAGCAATATGCTGCCATAGTTTTTCATACACATTACTTGTAGCCTAATTGTGATTTTACTATACTATATATTGCATGACAGTATTGCGCATATTTTGTTATTGCCTGTCTGACATGTTTTAACAATACAAAACATGTATCGTGCCTAATTTGAGTCAAAACTGGTTCTATTTTCATCCATCTATCTATCTATCTATCTATCTATCTATCTATCTATCTATCTATCTATCTATCTATCTATCTATCTATCTATCTATCTATCTATCTATCTATCTATCTATCTATCTATCTAAACCAAAGTAAATTAAGCAAATTGCCCTATTAATAATCCATGTAATTATAACTACAGTCCTGAGTCAAATAGGACTCCATCTCCTTTGTATCTTGTCCGGTGCCAACAGGTAACACTTGCCACACGTGCTACTTTGTAGGCTACTGCTAAAATGAAATGGAAATAATCCAAGTTGTCCCAAGTAAATACAAATATTTTAAGAATAGGTAGAAGTGAGCTATGGCACTTACCAAATGGTTCTTTACATATTCTCAAAGTGCTCATTTTTGAAGCCTCTGCAGTCATCCAGGTCAGTGTTGAGGGTTTAAAAATGTTGACTCCAGCCATGGGGGGGACAAAAAGAAAAAAAGAAAAGAAAAGAAAAAAAGAACAGGTAGGTAGTAGCGTCGATTTAATGCTGCGTTCAAGAACAATTCGAAAATGTTAACTTTGCAACTTGGTGGGAGGGTCCTTTATAGAAAACCTTCCCAAAACGATTGGATTCCAGGATTCCTCCTTGCATTAAAGAAACACACTTTTGGAAGTGGAGCTCCTCTTGTGTCGTTACTTTATGTTTTACAGTTAAATATAATTGTTAAATGATAACAATAAATCTCAAAACAAATACACAGTACAGTTGTTACTGTACTTCTCTGAGGACAGAGGCAGGTGAGGAGCCTCACAGGTGAACAGCTTCAGGGAAACTGAGGAAGCCACACATTCTTTGCGTGTGTGTACATGTTGCTGTTGCTGCCTTTTTTATTTTTTTTTATCTTCACTCTACGAGCTTTTTATGGTGCTTTTACATTTCAAATGCAGCCTCCCTAAAAAGAGTATAAGCGAAGTGCGCATCTGGACTGCACGGTGCATTATGAGTAGCGGCGTGGTGCATTGTGGGTAGGCTAAACTACCGTACGGCCATTGAAAATGAATTGGATTAAATGGAATGAGCTCTGATTTCTAACATTTCAACCGCCGGAAAATTGAGTTAATCTATCGTTTGAGTTTGTACATTCTTGTGTTATTATGGTTGGTCTGACATAAAAAGTTTCCCAAAACGTCTTTGCTTATTCGCCTCTTTGCTATTTTTGTGAAACTAAAACTGGCGCGCGTCAAATTAGGTCGTAATGATTCGGTCGGATGTTGTTCCGTGGAAAAGGTTTCCCTCAAACGGAACTCCGACAAATCCGGTTTACCGTGAACGCCACACAAAAACCAACGTCCTACTTCCGTCATTACGCCGAGTGACGTCATGCGTTTGTCCAATCAGGAGGAGATCCCCAAGCTCCGGAAAGAAGCAGATGATATGGCAGCTTCGAAAGCGACCAGGTGGAACTTGCTTTGTTAACACGACTAAAGCATTGATTATGAAAATAATTTGACTCCGACAGGGCGTCGAGGCAGCTGCTCGAAATGATTTACTTAATCCTTATTTCTGCATTCTCCGGAGCAGTCATTACGTTGATTTTACAGTTCTTGTTGATCTACCGGAGGAGCCCAGAGCCCGTAGAGAGGACGCAGCAGTACGCCAAAGTAGTGCCCGATAACGCGTTGAAGGATTACTTTAATTCCCAGCATGTCGATCCAGGCCAGCTGCAGCAGCAGGATGGCACAGCCTCTGCTGGTTCCAAGCCGCAAGAGGCCGCCTCAACCAGACAGCAGGAAGCGACTGGGACCGGCGGCAGCCCCAAACAACAACAACAACCGTCGCTGCCTGCGAACAGCGACTCGGTGGACGCGGACAAGCCCGAAACCTGTCATTTCCTCAATGCTATCTTTTTGTTCCTGTTTAGGGAGCTGCGAGACACTCCTGTCGTCAGACACTGGCTCACCAAAAAAATCAAGGTAGAGTTTGAGGAGCTGCTGCAAACCAAGACAGCAGGTCGACTGCTGGAGGGACTTAGCCTGCGAGATATTTCTTTAGGCAATTCTCTTCCGGTCTTTAAGACGGCCAAACTTATGAAGCCGGTGCATTTGAACGAGGACGGCATGCCGGAGGAGCTCAACTTTGAGGTGGACATTGAGTACAACGGCGGCTTCCATCTCGCCATTGACGTGGAGTTGGTGTTTTGGAAGTCTGCTTACCTGTTCGTGAAAATGAGGCGCGTGGTGGGCAAGCTGAGGCTGCAGTTCACCCGCGTGCCCTTCAGCCATTGGTCCTTCTCCTTCCTCGAGGACCCACTTGTGGATTTTGAGGTCAAGTCCCAGTTTGAAGGCAGGCCTCTTCCCCAGCTCACCTCCATCATCGTTAACCAACTCAAACGGGTCATCAAAAAGAAACACACACTACCCAACTACAAAATCAGGTAGGCAGTCAGCATTGTCTTTATGAATTATTAGTTAGCCGGCGTATGCATCTGATACCTTTCTTTCTTTCGGGTGTCCAGACTGATTAATAGGGCTTGAATGGCACAACAACAACAAAAATCAGCTGGCCCGGCCAGACTCCTGACCACCCCTGGCTACAACTGATGTTGAATGGGTCAGTTTGCTATCTACATTGTAAATGGATTAATGGGCTGCTCCCTCAAAATTCATCTTGAGGTGAAATGGAGGAAAATGATAATTAAATAGCACCGCATTGGCCCTAAAAGATACCGGGCATCTGTCCTGTATGCCAAATGGCCGGGCCAGCCCTTCGTATTCTAATGAGGGCCATATACAGAAAAATAGAATGATGCAAGGGCCACATCTAATTTTCTTTGAAGTATAATTTATCGAGCACATCAAAACCAGTCTAAAAATTAGGGATGTGCCAAAAAAATCGATTCTCATAAGAATCTCATTTATTATGATTCAGAATCGATTTTAAATGTCCCAAAATCGATATTTTATACTGTCTTGCCTTTGTCTTTGTGTGCCTTTTTAATTTGCAGCGTTGTTCACGTTGTACCCGATTTGGCCACTGAGGGGCAGTGTGGCTCCACGCGGTCTAATATACAAGTTGTAGCCACATTAGAGAGTTGAAAGGAAAAATCACGATCAAGTTATTCCAATAAACGTTTTCTCTTTTTCAGCTTGGAGCTGTTCTTTCCAGTCAGACTGAAGTAGATCATTACAATTCCTTGCACATCTATAGATTGAAGCAAAAATCATTGTCAATCAAATTATTTGGAATAAAAAAATCATTCGATCCGTACTGAATGTCCCGCCTCTCCCGACGAGCACGTCACACTGGATTGGTCCCAGATTGATATTGTGGAGAACTTTTTTTGATCGATTCACATGATCTATCTGGCTCTTGCCAGGCTAGGTTAATTCAAACAATAAATAAGCCTGAATGTCTACTTGGCTGTGCTGAGCGCTTTTGAAAACTAATGCAATTGTGATTTCCTATCTCGATTATTATTTTTTCTCTTCCTATGTTTGTATGAAAGAAAGGACTTACTTGTGATCTCGGTGAAACTCATTTTGTGAAACGCATTTGTTGTAATGACGTGTCTCGGGCTTGCATAGCTTCTTCTGGACTGACTCATTAACCTTTATTGATAATGTAGCCATCAACAAAAACAGTTTGTCTGGCAATTTAAAAGAACAATACAACCACATTGATTTGGAAATCCTACATCATGCAGCGAGATAATGGCTGAAAACAGACTCCCAAACCAACAAAGGAGTTCATCAGGGCAAAAAACGTGGAATGTCAATCTCCATGCATTTTATTATACCTTCAAGAAGAGACTGACGGGAGCAGTCTTATTTTTAAAAAGCTTAAAATAAAAGATGGATTATTGCTTCATATTCCGATGAGAAGTTGACTTGTTGATATTTATTTTTAGAACTGTTGCAAGTCTTTGTAAGCAGGCAGTTTTATCGTGTCATTTGGTCTCTGCGCTTACAACACATAATAAGCTTAGTGTTTCTTCAAATGCATCACATGTAAAAAAACTTGTTGAGGATATCATGTGTTTTTTTGTTTTTCCCCAATGGCTTATTATTATTTTTTAACCTGCTGCCATGAAGCAGCTTGTTCAGCACCCAGTCAATATTTGCTATATACATAGCCTCCCATTGTAGCCCTGGATTGTCCCCCGAGGCTACCGGTACATGTCTGTTGGGTCCCAACAGCTCTTTGCTCACAGTTTGTGGTTGGGTCTCTTTAAATAGATGCATTGTGGAGTTTAAAATGTTCAATCCTTTTTAACTTCCCAGTGTGTTCAAGTGTTCGCCCCCATTTCTTGGGGGTGGGCAGAGGTGGAGTGTTGGATGACGTCATGCTCGTCCCCGCAGTCTGAATCACTTTTGAATAACGTAATCCCTCCGATTGGCACCTTCTACTGTTGAAGGTCATGAGTGGCCTGGATGAAGACAGTTGTACATTGAACTGCACAACCTTAGGCGGTGTGTCTTTGTTTCATTCTTTATGTGTCAAATTACTTCATTAAAAAATATATATGTATATTTTGAGCCACAGAACCAGTCTGTGAATCCAACAATCATGCAGCGTGAGTGTGGGAAGGTGATGTAATGGTGAGCAGCCTGATTGAATCAAAATAGGACCTTGGGATTTTCTGTGTTGTCACAGATGGTAGTCATGTGGAGGGGAGGGCTGGGACTGGTGCCCACAAGAGGTAATTCAGCCATTACAGCTCCTATTAAAACTGGGAAATGTTACTTTTTAAGCTAAATCCGCATTGGTTTTGTGAGCAACTTGAACAGGAGCAGTTTTCATGACAACACTCATAGTAGACCATGGTTCCCCAATTAGTCTTATAAATTATGTTTATGTTGTCAAATCGCGGACCATAGAATATTTTGATCATCAGAATATGATCAGTTTGACCAGTAATACAATATAACTCGTAGGGCGCGACCGTTATGCATTTTTTCAGGCCGATGCCGATTTTTGGCAGAAACAAATGCAGATTATTTAAAAACATATTTAATGCATTAAAATTGTGTTGCCACTGCGTTTGTGTGTGAATATTTTTTATTTTGAAGGAAAAACACTCCAAGTCAATGCTAACTTCCTGTTAGCATTTGAATGGGATCTTCCAACGCAAGGCTAGCAATGTTTTAAAATCAAAGCATGTTTTGTATTTAAAAAAATACAGTATTTCCCTATGTTGTGACCACACCACCCTAAATTGATATAATATCTCTTCTTTTTTTCTTTTTTTATGTTTTCTGTTTCTTTTCAGGTACAAGCCTTTCTTCCCATTCCAAGTACAGCCACCTCTGGGATCGACCTCTGATTTGGAATTGTCAATCCAGGACAGCAGACTCGTGGAAGGCCGTCTCAAAGTGACTCTTATTGAATGTAGCAGGTCAGTCACTTCATTTGAATGAATTAATTGAATGTTCATTTCATAATGCTGTTATGCTGTGCTGGTCAGGGCCGATATTGATATTTTGTGTACTTAAAATTACTCTTTATCCAAGCAAAAATTTATTTTATCCGAACACTCGAGTTCTCAATAGACTTTTCAGTCGAGTATTCAAATACTAAAATATTCGATAGCTGCAACCCTAATCATGATATTAAAATTAGAGCTCTAAAATTGCCTTTCTTGAAATATTTGGGTAAATAAAAACAGTATTTTTTTTCCCCGCCATCCAACACAATGCATTTTATTCAGTCATTCATTCATTTTCTGATTTGTTTTTTAAACAAAGTATAGAATATTTGGTACAGAGGAAAACGTGTAGTGTTGAACAGATGTTTAGTGAGGACCAGCACGAGTTGTCAACGATGGAGGATTGTTTTCACTGGTACTTACTATAACAAAAGCACTTGATCTGATCCAAACGTATCTTGACTAGGAATCGGGAAAGGATTTTGTTTGACCGCTGTGGTTCTATCTATTCGCCAGATAAATATTGTTGGCAAGTGCCAGACACTTGTCTTACTGAACGTGTGAACCTCGCTTTAGTGCGGTGGATAGAGTACAGCAGTACGAGCAAATCGTGCTCATGTTTTAATAATTCATGTTGCGTCCATTACAATCCAACTGCCACAGCCCTCTTAAATCACTGATCTCGTTATGCGCAAGATCTGCATAGAGCTTTGTTGAAATGGGAATTGAAATTGACGCGATTTTAAATTTCTCAAATGAGACTAACTCCGCTTTGTTGGCATTTGTAAAACCCAAACTGAATTTTAAATAATTTGTTAGCTTTATCTGCAGCTTGGTGTTGGAGTTGTGGCTTCCTCCCATATTCCCAAATGAAGGAGTGAATGTTAGGTTATTGAATACTAGTGATGGGAAAACGAAGCTTCATGAAGCACTTGTGATATTTTTTGACTCCTCTAGATGGCACTCTTGGTTGAAAGATGCAGTGGAAATGTAATCAATTTCCTTTGCACTAGCCTTTATATTTAAACCAAGAGCACTATTTAGGGGAGTCAAAAAATATCACAAGTGCTTCATGAAGCTTCGTTTTCCCATCACTATTGAATACTCTAAATTGGCCGTGTCCAGGATGTACCCAAAATCTCGCCTCCAACACTAATCAAGAAAATGGTTGGATGAATGAAAGCCTTGGTATAAAGTGGACATTACACTTGCCTTGTTTTATCAGGTACAAATGAGTCGTGCTATACAATTCCCAAAGTCTGGCATAGAACATTAAGATTTGAAAAAAAATTGCCTTCTACTTGTTTGTTACAAAATGACTCAGCTTGGAAAGAGAGAGTATTCAAATCGACAGAAAGGCCGTGTGGCAAAGTAGCCTCCCACTCATTATACTTTAATTGGAATAAAACTAGACCAACTGTGAATTTCTCTTCAGCTCTGTGATTAGATTTACAAAATGTTACAGGACTATTGATCCATGTGCTCTTTGTCACCATAGGTTTTGCTTGTGTGCGGTTCAACTGGTTTTCTTTAATGTGTAGTGGACGTAACATGGACAAGAACACGGGTTTTCCCAATCGGAAAAAGGGAAAAAAATGAAAAAAACAAAACAAACAAAGTCTTGGGCCCAAATTAACGAATTTCAAACTGAACTGTACTCATGTAGTTTAAACGAGGGTGTACTAACCTAACGCAAGAGGGAGGTGTGGCAGCAAATCAAGCACAATTACCAATATAAGTAAAAAAAAAAAAAAAAAAATAAAATAAATATCAGCACTAAACAAGTGAAAGCTAAAGTGCATTTCAACTAAATTAGCAGAAAGAAATAGCCCAAAGCAATCATTAGATAATTACTGGGAAGAGTTCTAGTTCTGATCCATATCTAAAGTGCCATTAGTTAATCAACTGTTGTTAATTGCAGTTCTTACTATATTTGACCTGTTCCTGTATTTCATACCATTATTGGAGGCTTTTGTATTGACCTCTTGAGTACAGCAGGGAGCAGTAGTTCAATTTTTTAAGGCTTACGTGGATACGTAAGAGGCACAAGCTTCACAGAGGTGATTTAAGTTTTCTTCATTGTCAAACCATAAAGGGGATTTTAAGTTAAACATTTCTGGTTTAGACTTAAAAAAAATCTTCTTGGCTGACGTTTTATTCATATATATATGTGAAAATTCTCAAGAGCTGCAACAAAGTACTAGCCTCCTTGTCCCCTCCCCTGCACGTGAAGAGTAAGCAAAAAAAAAAATATATATATATATATATATATCGAATAATACTTGCATTAAATTATTATTTAGTGGTCCGTGCTTTACGTTGACTTTCATTTGTAATCCAATAATGTCAATCATTTAATCATTAAAATTAATGTCTCAAAGCTGACGTTCAGTAGTCTGATATATTTAATGAATGTGTGTGATATATTTGGTCTTTATGATCAGCCACAAAATCGATTTCTAAGTGCACGGCAGAGCCATTAAAGTACCGTGCCAGTGCCGGCAGGTGGCAGTGCTTCACCATAACATACGGAGCCGTATATAGAGAGAGTTTGGCCAACTCTGTTTCGGCAGGGTAACAAGATGGCGTCCACGTGTCATGTGACCAATCCCAGCGTGACTAATCACAGCGTGATCACCGCACATCCCGGCTATTAACCTTATTATTGCCCTCTTGTCAGAAGCATTAGTGAAGAGGCTATTGGGCAGGAAAAAGTGTTAAATATACTGGAAAAAAATCAGGTTAGTAAACAAAAACAGTCAGCAAAAAGTTAGGGGGAAAAAAGGACAATATTATTGACAATTCTATTCTTGGAGGGAACGGTCTCCACAGGAGCATATTTTTAGGAAACTGCTGCCCCCTACTGTGCTTAAAAGGCCAATGCAAAAACAAGTCATCTTTATATAGTGTTTTCCATCCCCTTCGCGATCACAAAGCACATAAAACATTACCAGTAATACAATCACAACAAACCAACATTTATTTTCATCAGTTTGCACTTTACAGGACATTTAGAGCACATTCAAATTATGTTTGGCCTGGAAAACTTCACACAGACTTTTGCAAAGATAAGATGATATGAAAGAATGCTGGAGTCAAAATCTCAGAATGTGAGGCAGACGTGCTAACCACTAGGCCAGAGGTCTGCAACCTGCGGTTCTGGAATCACATGGGGCTCTTTCGTCCCTTTCTTGTAGCTTGTGATAGTGGAGATTATTATTATTATTTTTTTACATGTTTATTTTTATTTAAAGATAAAATTTACCTTAAATGAATTGCTGATTATGTTTTGGAGAGCCAAAGTCTGGCCTTGAATCCAATTTTTGAAAAATCATCATCATCATCATACTTGATGTCAGTTATTGCTGCATTTAACTTGGGTTTTCTTTGTGATATCTTCTGATTGGAAACTTTTAAGTGCGATTACTGCAGGGGGAGAAAAAAAAAGAAATTAGGAATGCAGTTAGTTTTTCACGACACTGGATCTCTTGTCTGACGCATTGTGTTTTCCCTCTGCCCGCAGACTCTTCATCTTGGGCTCATATGACAGAGAAACCTATGTTCACTGCACTCTGGAGCTGAGCAGCCACGAGTGGAAGGAGAAGACCCGTAGCTCCATCAAACGAGTGAGTAACATTCCGGCGATTTTCTCTCCTACTTGTTATTCTGATAGAACAAGAAAAACACCTACGACTAACAAGGTGATACTTTTCTCATAGGACATAATAATATGGTTGGCTATATTTTCCTCTACTTGAGACAGAGCAGCAGAAAGTCTGCAAGGAAGTTTTGAAGTGAAATGAAAAATGTAAATATTTGCTGCTTAATCAAAGCAGACAGATGAACAGCCATTTTGGGAGTAACACAATTACTTCCTTCTTGATGCAATATTGGCTGCACTTCGTCTTATTGACACATTAATACAAGCTTATTTTCATCTTCCTTCCATTTATGAGATTATCCCATTGTTGACATTTTGAGTGGCAAAGGACACATCGAGGCCCGAAGCAAACCTTTTTATAATTGGCGCAATTTCGAGGCAGCACAGTTATCGCTCCAGGCTTGACTGATGACCGTTTTAGTGTGAAATGCCAGCCCTAACGACTGGCGGTAGCTCCAGCAAAGCTTCATGTCGCCTTCCTTTCCTCACATATACACGTGACATTTAAAATGGTGCGTCGCATTGCTCAAGGGACTCTATCATGTTGAATGGCACAGGACCTTTTGAGGAGTTTAACCCTTGTCCAGCAGGTGGCAGTAAAATACAAGTTCTCCTTTTCCTCTACTTGTTACTCGCACTTCAAATTGTTATTGGTTTTATGCCAGACCTGTTGATAAATAATAAAAATAAATACATTAATGGTTGATGTCTTTTAAATAGTTTGGTTTGGAAATGCCCAGGGTGTCCTTTTTTTAAATTCTATTCTAGCTGATCTAAAATGTCTGTCAGGTTAAACGTCTCAATTTCTCTTAAATATTTGATATGTAAATGAGCTTTGCTCTGATTGGATCGCTGTTGTCCTTAAATTGAAAATGTAAAACTTTTTCTTCTTCTTTTTTCCCCCCCTCATTGGTTGTACAGTAAAATCCCCCTCCATCGCCAGGGTTACCTTCCAGTCAGAACACGCCCACAATAAGTGGCGTGCTGTCAAGAGATTACATTAAAAAAAGAAATTGTGATCTTTAATTAATTTTTATTTATTTTTTTATTTCCCCTGCACATTGTTGATAAAAACATAAATTTGATTTAAAAACATTGTTATTTAAAATTTCCCAGTCTTTTTTCCAATTGCTATTTTATGCTAGTTCAATTGTATGGTACTTGTTGGGTTTATATCGCGATATAGTTGTTGAATATTGCGATATTGATATTATTGCGATATTTAAAATGCGCCTAAAGAAATAACATTTTTATCATTTAATGAAAGAATAACATTTTCCCGTGGCAAAATAAGCAATTGCAGGCACTGTGCTTGTATGGGATTGCTGTCATGTTTGGTGGCGATCTTGTTTTCAATTCCCCAGTGGCAATTATTTGCCACCTTGAGGAACTTCATCACATTAATCAGCAAAGTGCCTGATTTCTGTATTCTCGATGGTCGGTACAAATGAGTTGAGGTTCCACTCGCCACAAATTGTGCCTAGCAATCGAGTTGGTTAAGAACCGAATGTTCTCATTGTGACACTCGAGCCATATCAGCTTAGCACTCTTCACCTGTGTCGGTTCAAAGCACTTGTATCGTTTTTAGTTAATAAATGCATGGAGAAGCCAATTCAGGATGGCATTTGAGTTAGATTTATCAGCTGTCTGCAGTCTGCGTGTGCTCAGCAGGACAACCTAAGTCGGGATCAAAGGGTTTGCCATCTGGAAAAGGTCATATCACCATCTTATTAGCTGCCTTTGTCCTTTTTACTCATGATTGCAACATATGCACTTTTGTGGTCATTTTGTGGTTTTCTTTAAAGTGGAAGATTCCGAGGACTATTTATATGTCGACTTTTTATCATTTTGAATCTTCAATATTTGATCATTTTACTGCACATAAACCTCTCTCTCTCTCTCTCCATAAGGCCTGTTTTTTTTATTTGATAACAATAATAAATGAGCTTCATATAGTGTTCAAAACACTCAGGAATGCCTTTGTGTCAAAAATTATTATTATTATTTTTTTAAAAAAAACGCAATGTTCAGCCCAACCAACGATCCCTGTATAAGGAAAGCTACCAAATCGTCATTGTTTGGAGTACTCCTTTATATATCGTGGTACACTTAATTTCTTTGCTTTGCCACCCTTTTTGATCCTCGCGCTGGCTCGAAATAACAAAAGAGCCAGTGATAAGCGGCCTTTTGGGTGCAGCTAGATTTTTATCGATCCAATTTCCGTTGGTTTTTGTCCTGCTGGGGGAGCCTTTATGTTTGAATCAGCTGTCTTTTCACACAAGTCATTCAAGTGTCTGTGTCACTGTACGGTACTTCACCTTTTGTGAACGTTCTCTTCTGAAACCATCTTTGAGCTGCCAATCAAAGAAGCTTTCTGACATTCCTGGTCAGATTTATTTTTTTTCCCTTCTTGTGTTTGTGCAATTTACTTTACAATAGATTCATCGTCACGTCTGTTGTCATGCTTTCAACACTGTAAAAAAAAAAAAAATTCTGGCTGATGAACGAGGAAGCGGCGGTAAATAAAACAAAAAGTCATATGGAACCCGATGTTCATCCATTTTGTGTGTGTGTGTGTGTGAATTTTTTGAGTGCTGTTTTTTTGCATAAACGTGGGTCCTGCAGACATTACCAGCTTATAACGCTCCTGTCTCCGGTCCTCCTTGGAAACATTCGGCAACCATCGGAACATACCCCCGGAAAGAAGCGCTTCATGTATGTGAAGTCACGTGTGATCACGCAAGAGCTTTCCCTCCCTTCCCTTCGGACTGGATTCTTGACCAGTTGGTGGAAGAGAATGCGTGTGTTGAGATCATCTGAGCACACCACACACACAATATGAGCAGAACTGTTAAATGCTGTTCTGTGACATTTTCGGGCCAGCTATTTGGACCTTTGTGAAAATAGTCAAGTGCCTAGCTCGCAGCTGTCACCCAAAACCAACACCAATCAGGTCATTTCAGCCTCTGCGATGAACCTTTCTCCCGTGCACAAACATTATGCACATATAAACACAGCCTTTCACCATCAGGCATTTGTTTGATGTTCCACTTAGGGGGGCCTTTGTGTCTTTAATCTGCCTCCGACACTTGATGAAAGATGCTTGTAGAGAGCAGGCAAGCATATAGACACACAATGAGTGATGTCATCATAGGAGGGAAAAGGTCACTTTCTGCGCAGGATTTGGATCCATTTTTAAACCGGCGTGTATATCCTAACGTTGTGTTCATGTTACACCGTGCATCAAGAATCTGTTCATGTCCAGTTGATGGGTGGAACAAGCACATGCAATTATGCACGTTCCAGGTAATTTAACAGATCCAATGCCATTATTGTCAAATTAAATGTCTTGTTGGCTCTGAACATTTGATTGCACCATTGACCAACCCATTCATCATTTTTCAATTTGATTTTGTGGCAACTGTTTAAAAAAAAAAATCGTGCCCTGTATCCTGAACATTACGGATGTAACAATTTAGCGTATAACTACTTGTTATCATGTTAATAAACAAGCCACAACAGTAGCCATAGTTGGACCAAGCCCTCCGCAGTGATAATGTTGTGTTAGGAAGGTACATAACTATTAACTCATTCACTGCTATAAATTCATCAAAAAAAAGGGGCAAGAGGTGGTTATTTTTTTTAAATTGTAATTAATCGGACGACTAGTTAACTCACGATTAATCACACATTTTATATCTGTTCTAAATGTACAATAAAAAAATTCTGGGTTTTCATATTCTTGTTAACAAAAGTGGAAAAAAATAGTTAAACTAATAAAAAATAGTTCAATTTTTTTTTGACGTTTATAGCCGTCAACGGCAGTAAATTAATAAAAAAAAAAAGGAAAGAAAAGAAAATATAAAAAATGTTGGGGCGTCAGGCGATTAGTTTTTAATCGTAAATTAATCCCATTACTTCACTAGTTAACTCGCGATTAATCACAAATTTCATATCTGTTCTAAATGTGCAATAAAAAAAATCTAGGTTTTCATATTCTCGTTAACAAAAGTGGAAAAAAATGTTAAACCAATAAAAATAGTTGAAATTAATTTTTGGCAGTAAACGAGTTAATACCACTGTAAAAAGGACCCAAGACGAGGTAAAATGAACGTTAGTGGACGTCTTCAGCGGAGAGCATGAAATGCTCCTACACTTTTACCATTTTCTGTCTTTTATTGACACATATTTCTTGCCACTCCGTCAACCCCGTGACAGATAAACATTTATAATAAACAATGCAAAATGCCAATAAAGCTCAAATTTAACCTCTGCAAGTTTAACTCTCCAATTTTTGCTGTGTAGTGTCCCGCAATATTACAAAGTGATGCGAAATTGATACGCTCCCTCCACGCTCCAAAATCATTTTAAAAGTAGACACCTCTTAGAACAGCTTTATCAATACATTCAAACGACTTTACCAAGACGTTTGAACAACTATATCAATAGATTTGACACCTCTACATCAAATTGTGCCGTTATATCAAAATAAGACAAATGAATACACAACAAACGAGCAGCCACGCACACACTGTAATCAGTCGTATTTCTCGGAACAAATCACCATCAAGATCTACTTTGCACTTTTTTGTCATGTGGCTAAATCTGAATTTTAAGTCGTCTTTTCAGCATAGCAAATAGATTTCAAAAGCATTCAGAACAAACGGGTCGTTATGGAGACGCAGGCAAACAAAAAAGGAGCTATGCCTAATTTGCACTTATATGAAAAGCAACAGGGTTTCGGTCGCCCACACGATCCCTTTTTTGTCGTCGTCATTGTACCTGCATTGAGAAATAATGATCTGTCATGGATGTAACCACGATCAATTAAAACAAAAACAAAAAAATACAAGTACTATCATCAGTTGTCTGAATCACTGTCAGGGAAGTAGAGAGGAGACACATTTCCACCGTTATCAATTTGGCATTTGAGCGTTTGCGTCCCTTTTTGAAAGCCAAGGCTTGTCACTCATATAAACACTGAGCCTCCTACCCAAAGCCCCGAATGACGTACCGGAACGATGAAGTCTGTTTCCGTTGAAGCAATCGGACCAATTGACCACGTTATCTTAGTCATCCGCTCTGTGTTAGTTTGTCAACTGTTAGTTTGCTCAACTGATCTCTTAAAAAGCCGGAAGCACTCAAACGACATGATATATTTCATTTGGGTGAGATGATGCCCAGCCCAGCTCTCAAGAGCATTTATAAATCAACTTCTGTATACGGTCAGCGAGGATCATTACTCAAAATAAAAACGGATGCGATATTTCAAAAGAAGACAAATAAGTAGTTGCTTTAGTAGATGCTTTCAAATCAAATTGAGATGGGAGATCCTGCCTATTTCTCAGATAGCATTTCAAAAGGTGGCAAAAGGTCACGCGGTGGTTAAATAAGAAAAGGCCACGTGATACTAAAAAAGGATGCTCATTGAAACTGCTGAAAGGCGTTAAGATCATTAGTAAGCTGTGCTCACTGCTCAGGAATAGAAAGAGCAAAAGACGGATGTAAGAAAAAAGGGTATTTGTATTGTGAAGTACGTGCAGCCAAGTACGTGACTGACGATTCATCAGTGTAGGTATTCGAAGGGCCCAAGTTAACGGTCAACGACCAAGGCAGCATGTCATTTCCTGACTAATGAGACCACATACTAAAGGATCAACAGAAAGCTTTCTGAATGAAAATAGCAGGAAACCTATAATGCGGTTGCGCCTCGCGCTGTCATGTACAAAGCGCCAGCTCAATTTACCTCCCCCCTTGAGGAGAATTGATCAGGGAAAGAAGCGATTAGAAGCAAACAAAAACATGTTGCCGGGAAAATCTCTCATCTTTTAATGTAATTTTCACCGTGCTGCTACCGATTGTCAAAGAGAATTAGAATAGGGCCTATAATTGGCACGGAAAAATGGAAACGGACGATGGGTGTGTCATCTGTCAATCGCCACACAAAATGGAAAATGACCACAGGTGATGGGATCTGTCGGAGCAGACTAACACATTTTATAATTGTTCAAACCATTGTTGGTCGACTATTCTAGAACAGATGTATGTATGTGAGGGGAAAACAATAGGGGTGGGAATCTTTGAATGTCTCACGGTTCGATTCGACTCCGATTTTTGGGTGTGCAATTCGATTCAAAATCGATTTTCGATTAATAGCGATTTTTGCTTCAGAATGATTTGATTGACAATGATTTTTGCTTCAATTTGTAGATGTTCAAGAAATCGTAATGATCTACTGCAGTCTGACTCGCTAATGCTAATTAGTGCTCTACTCGCGGCACTTTTATCACTCAAAAGAACAGTTGCACGCCGAAAAAACAAAAACTTTTATTGCAATAACTTGATCGAGACTTTTCCCTTCTACTCTCTAATGTGGCTGCAACTTAACAGTGTATGAGACCGCGTGGAATTAACTACACTGCCCCTAAGTGGCCAAATCGGGTACAACATGAACAGCGCTCCCAATAAAGGCACACACAAACAAAGGGAAGACAGTATAAAATAATTTAAATAAAATCGATTTTGGGACATTTAAAATCGATTCTGAATCGTACTAATTGAGAATTGCGATTCTTATGAGAATCTTCTTTTTTTTTTGGCACACCCCTAGAAAACAATATTTTCTTTTTTTTGTTAATTTCCCCGCAGTCAATCAAGGAAATTTTGTTCGTGTCAATATGTAATTCAAGTAGGATTTTGTAAATATTAAATGAAACAATAATTCCCTTAAAATTTAAATCAAAGAATGCATAGAGGAGGCAGTTGGCAATTTGGTATACGCGCAAGTCAAGTCAACAATGAAGTCAAGGGCCACATACACTTATAGTTTCAACGTCCCTTTTTGAACAGTACGTGAATGTTATTTAAAAAATGTATTCGAATATTCAAATGGAGTGATGTGGAAATTTGATTGCTTCAAATGTTCCAGAATTGATTGCTTTGTGTAGCTTGACACCTGCCTGTATCATTAGGTCTAAGTACACATATCCCACATTGTGTGACATCACGGATAACCGGTATAATAGGTGCTGACGTAAACACCTGGGCAGTTACTGGCCATGCATCCCACCCCTCAACCTCCTCATCAGAACAAGGGTTGCTAATTGGATATGGCAGGGAATTGCTGTGTACTTGCCTCGCAGCGACTCGTACCCTATAACCATACACAAATCGATCTGACATGTGGTATTAGATTAAATTACCAAGCAGCGCAGTGACAGGGAAAAAAAATGTGCTCAACCTCCACCACTATATCTCACACGCACCCTCCCGAACCTGCTGTAGAGCAGCGGGGTGATGTTCAGCCAACCAACATGAGATGCTCCACATCCGAGCTCTGTCAAGCTCCCGCAACAAAACGCATCCCGAATGACCAGTGTTAAGAATTTTACTTTATAAAAGTAACTGAAGCGTTCCTACATATGTTATTGTGATTTTTATTCTCCACTTTTTTTTTTTTTTTTGCCGTGAAACAACTCCCACATAATACTTCCGATTTACACCGTTCAAATTTCAACTTGCCTCAAAAATTCACGCCTCCCGGGCTGCATATATTGTCTGATTTCACATTATTTCCGGTTTTTGCACAATTTAACGTGAAATATTTTTTCCCATTCATTTTCAATGGGACAGACATTGACACTTTCCACGCCCACTTCCATACTTATTAGAGGTGTGAATTGCCAAGTACCTGGCGATTCGATTTGTACCGCGATTCATAGGTCACGATTCGATTCGATACCGATTAATCCCGATACGAATCTATAAATTGATTATTGTGATTTTTTTTCTTCTTTTTTTTACCTCAAATTTAGAAAATACTAATCAGTAAACTTGTACATGTCAACTGTAAGATTTGTATGAAAATGTATTTATTTATCTGAAAATTCAGGTTGCAGTCTGTTTCATGTTTGAACAGCACTGAAATAAAATATTAAGGCTTAATGTTCCATTAATATAACATTCTTCCATACTTAATGTGTGAATCCTAACCCTAAGTAAAGACGTTTTGTTGAA
Source organism: Leptonotus elevatus (assembly GCF_054856555.1). Taxonomy (NCBI): domain Eukaryota; kingdom Metazoa; phylum Chordata; class Actinopteri; order Syngnathiformes; family Syngnathidae; genus Leptonotus; species Leptonotus elevatus. The sequence goes on along the minus strand of NC_141251.1, from coordinate 8,030,676 downwards.
TATTCCCATAAAAAAAAAAATCGATTTGGCCGCATATCGAATCGATTTGAGAATTGCGCGCTGCAATTTTGCGATATATTGCCGAATCGATTTTTTCTAACACACCTAATACTAATCATTACCACCTGTCTGACACTGCTCAGTGGGGTGGTTGGTAAATTGCATTGTGCATTTTTTCCCCATTTTTAAATTCTTGAGTAGTCACTAATACTGATACCAAGTACCGTTACCGCGTGTGCGTTAGATTTATTAATATTTCCCAAAACAATGACAGATCATTTTAAAGAAAGACCTATTAATACCAATGTAGCATTTTTTCCTTCATCGTATGAAATTAATGACAATTTTATATTCTCATAATTTCTAGTTCCTGGTCGTAAGAGGGCAGTCGATACTGGTATCGGCCACCGTCATGAGTACCGATACCTTGAAATAAGGCAGTAAAAATATTTTCTCAAACATACTTTTATAATAATTTTACATTCCCGACATGAGGACATGTTGACTTGCTGATACATTTGAAGTCATATCTGGATTTCCTATCAATGCATATGTAGCGCTCTAACAGATGCCGCAAATGTATTTTTATATCAGTACCGGTAGTAATTGAGATCAAAGCAATACTAGTGTCTGTCCTGGAGGTAAAAGAGACAACTCTAAAGTAGTGGTTGGCCGCCATTTGAACATATTAACCTTTCATTTGTTCTCAGTGGCAGCGCAGATAAAAGAGAGGCTGCATTTGCCGAAACAAATGGCAAATTGTTCCATTTACATCCTGTTAGCAGGTGCTCCTGAGTTCTTCCTTTTCCTGCTCCGAGACACGAAACCAGGAGCTGCTTGCTGCCTGTGTCAATTGTCAACGTTGATGTGGTTAGTTAACTGCTGCTGCTGCTCACCCGAGAAGAAGCGCCACTTCTCCAAAAGTAAACTCTGCTATTTAGACAATACCAAAATTGGGGCAGATTTCATTTATATCTCACTTTATTTAATTTTGCTATTAGCTTATTTTTTTTATCATTGTTATTATGTTTTTTGTTTGTTTGACATTTTACGATGATCCCCAGTTTTTTTTTTTTTTTTTTTTAAATGAAACGAGAAAAGTTGGTGATCTTCGTAATTTTATCATTTGCAACGTGAGTTGTTTTGTAGCGTGTTTAACAGTTTGCTCTTCGGATCAACTTCCACGTAGATAAAGGCACAATGGTGTCATTGTTGCCAGTCGCGCAGCTGCACACACAACTACACTACCGCACTAATGAATGCTGCTCAGCACCTACGGGGCTGATGGCAGCTGTTCATACAATAAGGGACGGCATATTTTTCCGAACGTCGCTAGGTGTTGTAAAGCCCTGTAGAAAATGTCCTCAGCCGTGTTCATTTGAATAAGGGAAATTGACAATATGTTGAACCTACCTTGATCGTTTGATAGAGTTGAGAGACTCAGCATTTTTGCTTTCTTCAGTGCGCAAGAAAGCAACAGTTGCGACAGGACAACTTGTGGCCGCTTCACCATGGCAACGCGCCTGCTCACAATCTCCAGAGCATCTGACAGTGTTTAGAGCATCGCAGAGCAACATCCCTGCTCGCAACCTTTTTTTTTCCAAGCTTAAGGGGAAACCATTCAGGGGCAGCAAAAGAACCGTATATGAAAGTAAATACTAGGGGTGTGCAAAAAAATCGATTCTCATCAGAATTGCGATTCTCAATTATCAATTTTAAATGTCCCCAAATCGATTTTATTTAAATTATTTTATACTGTCTTGCCTTTGTCTGTGTGTGCCTTTATTGGGAGCGCTGTTCATGTTGCACCCGATTTGGCCAGTTAGGGGCAGTGTGGTTCCACGCGGTCTCATACGCTGTTAAATTGTAGCCAGATTAGAGAGTAGAAGGAAAAAGTCACGATCAAGTTATTCCAATAAGTCTTTTTTTTTTTTTTTTGCAGTGTGGAGCCGTTCTTTTGAGTGATAAAAGTGCCGCGAGTAGCGCGCTAATTAGCATTAAGGAGTCAGACTGGAGCAGATCGTTACAATTCCTTGCACATCTGTGGATTGAAGCAAAAAACATTGTCAGTCAAATCATTTTGAATCAAAAATCGTCCTTAATCAAAAATCGATTCGGAATCGAATCGTGAGACGTTCAAAGATTCCCACCCCTAGTAAATACGTATGGTCCAGCGTGTCAGGGCCACAGACTTTAATAAGCCCATCATCGGGGCTTCACCTTTTTATCATCTTACATCTACAGAGGAGCAATGCGAGAGGAGGAAGAAATATTTTGGGAAAATGAGTCGAGCCTTTTCGATCTCCTAATTTCATGGAGACGTCTATTAAAGTTGACGTCACATCATTCCTGCGTGTAATAAATAAACCGTCTGCGTTGCTAAATTCCTAATATCACCACGAATGTCAAATTCATGCTTAACGTTTCCAGTGGGATTCAATTAAAGTCACAACTGTTATTGCCGAACGGATGTTGGACTTTTGATGACGTGTAGCCTAGGTTGGATATGCTGTATGTGACCTGGCCATTCAGAAGAAGGTCGCATTGCAAAAATGTGGATACGTATCCGATCTAGGGCCACATGTCAAAGTGACCCAGGTCAGATATATGAAAAAATTCGAATTGAGCCGTTCAGGGGAAGAAAAAAAAAATCAAATTTCGTTAGAGCAATCGCCACTAATGTGTCACATGAAAAATGGAAGATAGTCGAGGTTTGCATGATCTGGTATTTGCTAAAATGTAACTTCAAGTGTCTTGTACTGATTTTGGTGGTGAAACTCCTCTTCCACTCTCCGGTCCCTTAGTGACATAATTTTGCCGTATGTTTCGTTGGATCCAGATTTGAAGGTGGAGTGTTTTTTTGTTTCTGCCAGCACACTTTCAAGTAATGGTCTGCGTGATGTGAAGCTGAAGAGGCCTTTAGCCTCCGCATTCTCTCCACAGTGAAATGTTGTTATCGTCTTTATGGAAGAGCTGTAACAAAGCCAGATCACATTAGACGTGGCCTGGAGGCAGACACGCACGCACTCACACAAAAGCCATAAATGCTGAGTAAAAAGACATTTTGTAGCCAGGCAGAAGTCATCAAGGTTTTCTTCATCTCAACAGTAAATTGTAAAGGTAATTTTGGGATTTGCGGCATGACGTTTATTGGCCTGTGCCGCGACATGTGATTTATACGGCAACACCTACTTTCTGTCCATACCTGCATTTCGTTCAATGTTTACACGATGCACCTGCCACCATCCACGCACACAAATCTCTACCTCAACAGTCACTTCACACTAAATTGCATCTTTCCTTTCTTTGTTTTTTTTTTCTTTTTCTTTTTCTCCGGAGCGGGTCACATATAGTGCGGGACTATATAGTGAATGAGGGGGTTAAGGGTGGACATTGGGATACATCCATGTTCTTCCTTGGTTGCAACAGCTTGCCTGCATTTTAGCCCTGCCCCCAAAAAATCAGTACTGAAGGGAATTGTTCTCTAAAACACATAAATGACATTGAAAAGTCTTTAACGTTCTTAAGAATGTTTCTTTTTAAACATTTGTTTAGGTGTGATTTTTATTCAATATTAATTTTCAACATTTAAAAGTCATCATTACTTAAGTACATTTTTATATTCCTATATACAAATATGGCATTCATGTTAACTGTGCATGATGTAACAAATTTTTCCCTATTAAATAAAAACATTCATCTTAATATGTTAAATATGGCTTGTGTTCATACATTCTAAATGGACATATTTGACATTTGAGTTTAATCTTGTTATTTAATGGGAACAAGTGTTTTATCAAATAAAAGGAAGACTATTTATCTCTTTTTCCTTTGCTGATCCCAAAAATGATCTGATCCGCGATTCAAATCCGTAATCTGATCCAAACCATTTTTTTTTTAATCCATTGCACCGAGTGATTAATACTTAGTGAGACAAATAAAAATGTGTGTTGTAAAAAAAAGGTGCATCAATATACATAAATTAAAAATGCATCAATAATAGTTTTATAATCGAATCGTTGCCCCTGAATCGTAATTGAATCCTGGGGTGTCATGTGGGAAATATTCACCTGGCAATACCCCGTTTCAACTTCACCATTGATGATGTGGAAAATGGAGAGCGTGCACACAGAAAATGGCAACTACAGTAATTTCTGGACTATAAGCCGCTACTTTTTTCACTTGCATTTGAAACTGCGGCTTATACAAAGGTGCGGATTATCCATCAGATCACAAGGGGGCGCACTATAAAAGAAGCGCGAGAGCATCAGGCAGAGCAAAACAAACCAAGTGAGCCCAAATACAGTAGGAGAGACAGGACGAGAGCGGGACAATTTTGCGCCATCATTATGAAAAAGGACGTAGCGGGAACCCGGTGCGGTAACGTTAAAACACCTGCGGCTTACAGTCGGGTGCGGCTTATCTGTGTAATAAACTCGAGTATTCCCCAAATGTAGCTAGTGCGGCTTATAGTCAGATGTGCCTTATAGTCCAGAAATGACCTGGCTGTAACCAGCAGAATCACGGTTGGCTCAACTAGTTTGTGATCAGCTACGGGAAGAATAACTACTTTCGCTGTCCTCAAACACTGACACAGATTTTATGGGCAGTGTTATTCAGCATCAAAAACACGTCTTTACGGCTGCTGTTTTTTTTGTTCGCTAAATATCCTGGAATAATCAACATGAATGATGGTAAAAGGCAACCAAGTAAACATATTCACTTACTACTACTTCTACCGTTATTGAAGTGAATCTCATCTATGCTAAGTGGTGACGCCATGTTTCTCTTTTGATGAGCATGGATCAGGATCAAGACTGTCCGTCATCCACTGAGCCCCTCTCAACCCTTCCCCCTTGCCAGCTTGTGTAGATCAACAGCTTATTCATGCCAAGCCTAACTCAATCACAGACTTCCACCAGAACCATAACGAATTACTGCAGGGGAAATTACAGTCATTTGTCTCAGCCGAGCCACGTCGTATTGGCTCTCCTTTTCTGTCTTTTTATACCAGGGCACCTGTACCATTTTCATCCTCTTTCTCCTCCTCCTCCTCCTCCTCCACATTGCGTTGGGCTCTTTTGTCAGCTATCATATTTGACTACAGTAACCCGCCGGTCGGCACAGACCATGCCGACATGACTGTATATGGACACGCTCTTGGGCTTGAAGCAGGTCACCTCTGCATCGCAACAGTTGTAATGTGGGATATGTGACTTGTGAGCTGTGGCTGTCATTAAGGCAGGCGGGGGTGGGGTTTAATTGCAGCCCTTTCATCTCACACGGAATTGCCACTTTCAGTTTGAGTCAGAGAAGGAGAAGATGTCAGTGGTTGACTCCAAGCTTTTTTTTGTCACTGCTCAAAAGTCAGCTATAAAAACACCTACCGAAACGAAGATTAGAGTCTCTTCCTTCATCAGCAAAAAAAAAAGTATTTGTATCTCTATCTGTTTCCATTTTGCAGCAATTAGCATTAGAATATCGCTAAATTTCATCATTATTCAAAAACCTGTTGAAAACACTGGCAAAAAGAGCTTGTTGCAACACGGCCCTGGGCGATCTCTTATACTCTGCTGTCACCTGCTGGCCATTTTTTGTAATAACTATTATTGCTTTAAGCGAGCTAAGCCTTCTGTATGCTCCAGCATAAAAAAAAAACATAAAAACATATAAATATGTTTTTGGGAGTGAAGGACAAAGTAATAAAAAACGTATTTGCTTGAATGAGTTAATTTTAACCAGTCTTTTCTTTTTTTACATTACAGACAGAGGTGATCAAGGGTCCGTGTGGCAGCGTGGGAATGACCTTCAGGCATGTGCCTGCCAGTGAGGGCGATGCGGTCCATGTAAGCATCGAGACGGTGACTCCTAACTCCCCCGCAGCCTTGGCAGACTTGCAGCGAGGTGATCGCCTCATCGCAATCGGAGGTTTGAGATGGCTTATTTGACATTGGTCTTTGTAGAAGGCATTGTTAAGTTTCAATACAAATTTGACTCGGAGATAATCTGGTTATCAAAACAAACGTAATGTCGAAGCAAAGGTCATTAATGAATGTTTTTTTATTCCGTTTTTCAGTATATTAATTGACGTCAATTTTCGGCAGGTGTCAAAGTGACATCGTCGGTTCAAGTGCCCAAACTTCTGAAGCAGGCTGGAGAGAGGGTAGTGGTCCTGTATGAGAGGCCGGTCCGCCACCAGACTCCGTCCCTCGGAAGCCTGGGAACTCTTCAGGAGGGATTTGGACAGCTGGAAGAACCGGGCTTCATATCCCAGCCGGGGGGATATGAAGAGGACCCGGCCCCCATCACCACTCTGTCTGACATAACTGACAGTAAAGACATGGACTCTGAATTTGAAGAGTTGCTTGTCGACTCCAAACCCAGCCACAATGTTGGCCCCAGCAGCACCAGTGAAAATAAGGATGATTTCTTACTTACAGTAAACCAAAGCCCCAAAAAAACTGTGGCCAACTTGGCTTCGAAACCTCTTGGGACGATATCACCCATCCTCAGCCGTAAGCTAAACCTCGTGGGCCTCCAATCACCACTAAAGCCCCAACCTAAAGAATCACCAAAGCCCTCACGACAGAAGACGAGCAATGATCCAGGAGATAGTTTGCAGCGCCCCACGATACCGCCTCCACCCCCACCATCCCGCCCCCCAGTGCCACCAAGACCTCAAATACGGTTGTCGTCTGCCAGCTCAGAAACCCTTTCTTCCGAAAGTGTTGATTCGACAACAAACACAACTTCTGTAATATCGACTGCGACAACCACGCTGAGTGCTTCTGAGAAATCTCCTGAAAAAGCTCCTCCCACTGGAGCCAATGAAGATGGCGGCGAAAAGACTTGTGTCAAACCGAGTGAGGGGAAGTCCACCAGGCCGTCAGAGTCCAGCGATGATATTTCAATCCCATCCTTCACAAGTATCAAGGCTGACCAGGCGAAGGACAAAGTTTCCGAAGGTTCCTGCAGCACACGGGACAGTCTCGAAGAGCACTCCTTCTGGGAATCCCCCGAAACCATGTTCCGTAACCAGACAACACGTTGGCCCAAGGCCTCTGTTGTGTTTGAGGTGGACAGCAACCATAAGTACCTTAATGTGGCCCTTTGGTGTAAAGATCCCTTTAAGCTGGGCAGTTTGTTGTGCCTGGGTCATGCCAGCCTCCAGCTGGAGCATGTAGCCCTTGAATGTATGGCAACATCTTCAGCAGAATATCAGAGCACATTTCGGCTTGGGCCTCCACAGCCGAGAGCTAACGTCAGCCGCACCGCACTACGCAGCCTCAGCACCCACAAAGGCTTCAATGAGAAGTTGTGTTATGGGGATGCTACTCTCAATTTCTGTTACCTATCGGGGGATGATTTGGACTATCCTGGATTGGCAGAGAGGGAGCGTGAAGGGAGTCTCCATGATGAAGATCTAAGAGAGCGGGAGAGGGAACATATCTCCACAGCCCCGCGTGACGACTTGGCCTACGGTGGCATGCAGCTAGTTGAGGTTCGCCACAACTTCCAGGACACTCAGTTCCAAAACCCTACCTGGTGTGAATATTGCAAAAAGAAAGTTTGGACCAAGGCGGCGTCGCAGTGTATGATCTGCGCCTACGTTTGCCACAAGAAATGCCAGGAAAAATGCCTGGCTGAAAATCCCTTCTGCGTGGCAGCGACTGAACGTCGAGGAGCTGACCCCGAGGCCAAGTCCACCATCAATCGGGCCACCACTGGCTTAACCCGCCATATAATCAACACCAGCTCCCGTCTGCTTAACCTGCGCCAGGCCCCCAAGACACGCCTGGTTGAGCAGGTCACGGACGCAGTGCCCGGAGCAGTGGATCCTTCCCCCAAACATACCCCAAACACCTCAGACAATGAGAGCAGTGATACCGAGACCTACCCAAGTGGCGCCAGCCCTTCCAAGCAACCCGCCGGCAGCGGGGGAAGCAGCAAACTCGTTCGCAAGGAGGGCGGTTTAGATGACAGCGTGTTCATTGCCGTGAAGGAGATCGGCCGCGACCTCTACCGAGGTTTGCCCACAGATGAACGTTCCCAAAAACTTGAGCTGATGCTGGACAAGCTGCAGCAGGAAATCGATCAGGAGTTGGAGCACAACAACGCTCTCCTGATAGAGAGGGAGACCGGCGATCCCAGGCGCAAGGTCCTCATTAGTTCGGCCCTTTCCAAGTCCAGCGAAAGACTCCAGGCGCTCACTCTGCTCATGATCCACTACCGCGCGGGCATTGAGGACTTGGAGTCGGTGGAGAGCACCTCTCCTTCGGAGCAACAGTGTTTTAAGGGCAAAGGCGATGGCCTCGAGGAGGAGGCCCTGATGGGAGCAGAGGTCTACGACATCTGCAGCCCGGTGGACTTGCAACTGTTGGATGACATCACCGAGGAGCAGATCTGCGTGGAGGCGCTCCACTAAACCAGACTGGAAAGCAGAAAAAGTTGGAACATTTTGGATCTGTGCCCCTTGGTTGGTTTGTTTGTTTGTTTTTTTGGATGGGAGGGTTAGCTCACTATTTGAAAGGGGGATACCGTCCATTCTTTTTTAAGTCCTCGACGAAATACATGAAGGAATTCCCTCCGACTTGGTTGCACCTGTTAATGCTTTTATTTTGCACTGTGTCCATGCTTTAGGTTTCAAAGGGAAACACCACAACGTTCATTCAAGATATTTTTCTGAGGACTCAAAGTGTCTTTGTAAAACTTGATCCTTCTCAATGATGTTTTCACTCGCCGCTATTTTTGTGTGCAATGAAAATAATTGTTCGGTAGTAATTTACTGTAAAGGTCAAAACGGCTGCAGCGTGGGGGCGAGAAACATCCTTAAACGTAAGCTTTCTTACCTTTTTGTTTGAAGCACTTTTAAATGCAGACCTTTTTAATATTCAGAAATCAGTCCCTTCTTTGGGGGGTTTTAGCAGCTGCACAATAAATGCAATGGGTGTTAAGTTTTCATTTCAGTTACATCACCTCAGCCAAACATGTTTCATATAAACCATACATGTTTTTCATGAAGATTTAAAGGAGTTATTGTCCTGTTCTTTGTTAAATATTTTTAAATAATATTTCATAAATATGTGAATAACTTGGTGGATTTTTGATTGTTTTGTTCCTATTTCCAAATTATATTTGACCCATATTTGAAGCTTATGTGTTTTTTCTGTTTTCAGTTTACATTTATGTGTGAAGAAAATAATACTTAAAAAAAAAAGGTTTCTGTATGATGTTGTACATGCGGTGTGAGTGCCAGATATGTGTTTCTCAAATAGTTTTTTGTTACCCTATTATTTGCAGACATTGAGTATTCTTGTCTTCAGCCCTAACGAGCCATCAGCTCCCTAAATGTTATTCTCTTATTCATTTTCTCTGAAAGCTCCTGGAGAGTCACTGGATAGTTTTTTTTTTTTTTTTTTTTTTTTTTTTTTTTTACACAAAACTCTATTATTGCTGTGGTTACTGCCAACTTAGTGCCACTTCAAGTCTCCGCAAATACTGGTTGATTCAAACATGAGCTAGTTTGCTATCTTTTGGTTAGAATTGTCATGTTAAACAACAAAAAGTCAAATGTCATCTACAATGTGAGGCACAAAATAAAAAGCCTATTTGAGTAATCACCGGCTGAAACACTTTTACAGCATTTGGGATGAGAGTGTAAAAGCAGTTTAAACATAATGCTGTAAAACCGAAGTCCATTTATTTTCTAGGATTTCTAGGTTGACTAAGCTGCTAATGTTCAGTCTTTGTCTAGATGAGTTGAACTCCAATTGTAACTGGGTTAATGCTTTGCAGGTTATTGATCTGGCTTACACCTGAAGAAACGTTCATAATCTTTCCAGCCTCTATCATCTTCTACAGCAGCTATTTAATCACTTACAATCACGTTGGTCCAATTCATATTTGACTGTGAACTGATCGAGAGGAACTATTTTGCCCTTTTGATCCACGTCATTGTCCAAAACCGGCGAGAAAGTTGTGTGAGGTTTGAGTGATTTTCTTTTTAAGTTTCTTCCAAAACTTTTGCACCTTGGAAATTCTCATCAGGTGTTGTTCAAGGTCATGTTGGATGATGGAGCACAGTTAGGTAATGACTAATTCTGAGGTCTCAGTGACATTTAAGTACACATTTGTTTCAATGAAGCAATTAGCAAGTCATGATATTGCGTTATTCAAAACGTGAATGAACGAACGTTTGCAATCTTACTCAATAGTACTATCATTGACTTTTTGTTAAAAATCTCCAATTTCCACAGTAACTTCAATGTTTGTCAAACTAAAGTGTAACAGCCCTCTAATTAATGCAGGTCTACCTTTTATTCTCATATTAGTACATTTAAACTTCTGAGTTACATGGGATTGACGGACATCTGAAAAAGCAACGCCTGCATAACTGTCAATGCTGCAGAGGCAGACGGATTAGAAAGTACCCGCTTGACCACCTTTTGATTATTTTCTTATCCTGGACGCCTCACAAATTTTGCTTGTTGCTTTTGTATACTGGCTGAATGGTTTCTATACATGTCTCAGTTTGTCACTGTACATTCAGATTTGTGCAATATTCTTATGTTGGACATGAAGCTAATGGCTATATAATTTCTTTTGTCTTCTTTTGTCATTTGAGCTGTGTATCCTGTGTACCTGACTGTGTCTCTAATGAAGTCATGCGGTCTGTCAGAAACCTGAGAGGTGACATTTTCACTGTAAAACTCACTTTTAGGCCTGCCAAGCTTTGCTTTTGCCTCTGCTGCTGTTACAATGTGATCAATCGACCACACTACTGTTTCTCACTTGCTTGTGCCCATCACAGCTTTTCAGCAGGTACGGTCTTCATATGGTAGGGATGTTGTGCACAGTTTTTTTCTGAAGGTTCATGTAATGAAGCTTTATTGTACTTATCCTAAATAAACAAGCTTGAATTTATTTACTGTGCCTTGTAGTTCTTGTCTACAACGGCGTGTATGTATGTATATATATATATATATTTATCAAATGAAAAGGCAGGATGGAGACTGATTATTCTTAATTTAAACTTTACTCGTCATACACGGCAGCTAGAGCGACAACACTTCTTGATCCCCTATCAGCTGACGAACACTAACCAATCAGAGGCTAGCATACTTTAGATGCAAGTGAATGACGCAGAGCAGCAGATTCGACACATCAACTTAGCTATTTGTAAAAATTAAATATGAATTTGTAAATAATTCTAGACAAGTAAATATACATCTTAACAAATTAACTTAAATGCTTGATCCTCAGGGTGTGGTCATTCGAGTTGCCACTTGATTAATTAAACTAAACTAAATTAATTCTAAAAAAATAAAATAAAAATAACGATACACACATTGTTCGGTTCTCGGGGGAAAAAAAGGGTTTTAATGGAGATAAAATCTCCGCTAAAAAAAGAAAAACACTAAATTTTAAAAAAGGGAAAAAATTAAGAGGACCAAGAAGAAGGAAAAAAGCGGGTGGGGGCTTCAATATAAGTATTCACGGGTGCTGAATTGCAAATATGCACTTAATGTTGATTTGCTGTTTGGTTGTTTTGTGCGGGCAGCTCTAGCGAGGGAAGGCATGATTTTATCTCCATTAATCCCCGTTTCCCCGAACAATGAGGCGTCGTTTTTTTTGGGAGAATTGTTTGTTTATTTGTGTAATTAATCAAGGGGCAACTCGAACTACGCATGAGGAGGCGGGGGTGCATTTTACGGCAGGGGTGCACAGTTTCCGGCACAACACCTGTTAGGAAGGTATAGGTAAGTTTGTTTTCTCGCAAATCTGCCACTTTATAAAGAGTTTTTTCCCCCTCGGGAATATTTACTCTAAAAATATATATATTTATACGTGGCCCTAATACTAAGCTCAAATAAAAATCTAGCTATAGATCACTTTTGGGGATCAATGTTAAATAACCGTGTTTATGAATAGTATTTAGGTCAAAATAAATTGATGGCAACTTCTAATGACGCATGAATGTGAATGACAGTAGAGTACATTTTATGTGCATGTGAATGGACAGTCAGCCATTGACATTGAATACTGAGACAGGTTAAGCTGCTTGAAAAACGTGATTTTTTTTGTTTTTTTGTTAAATCACCAAGAAATTTGACATCTTTAAAGCTCTTTTCAGCCCCCCCCCCCCCCTCCCGTATCTGAATGGATTTTTGAACATATTGTCTTTATTTATAAGTGTGAGGGAAGTGCATTGTGTAAGCATCTGTAAAGTAATTAAGGGCCAGTGTTAAGATAGACATGTTGATTGCTGTGTCCGCTCCCACATTATCCTGTCAGAGTTTAAAAAAATAATTGTCTTCCACCCTTTGTCAGACTGTTCATATTTTTGACACCAAAGTAAAAAGTATGTAGAGTCCCCTATGTAGCCTACATCCTTGCGCAAGTGTAATAAAGCGGTCTCACATATAGATTGCATGATATGAGGAGGCAAGTATTTAGAATATACCACATTTAATATAGAATAGAGTGTTTCAAAGTGGTATGAATTGAAAACATTTCACATATATGACTTTGGGGTCAACATGTCTGCACATACTTTTATGGACTTGGATACATAGCATATACATTTGTACATGTTCAACAAATCTAATAAAAAATATTACAGGCCTTTGTGCACTATACAAGTATTGTGAGCTGGACATTAACATCTCTCCTCAGTAGCTGCAGCCGGGCAGTCAGAAAGTAATCAGACCCTTTCACTTTGGTCAACTTTAAATTTGCTGATTTTGTAGACTTCTTAGCAAAAAAAAAAAAAAGGTTATATAGTATTCAGACCCTTTGCCGTGACAATTAACTCAAGCACTTTTCTCTTGATTGTCTTATAATGTGGGTGAGGGATGTCACATTCTTCCACACCAAAGTCATAGACAAACAACCATTCACATTTAAGGACAATTTAATGTCTTAAAATAACCAAAGAAAATGAAGGGGGTGGTGGGGGGGGGGTAATTTATGGGTGGCTAAACCGATTCAAACCCCTAACATGATTGACTGTGGTGTGTCAATACTTTTGCCGATTAAAGTTTTCATCAGTGGTGGTAATAACTAGCAGTTTTCGTAAATTTGCCATGATGAGCATGAATTACACTACACATGTAGGTTAATAAAAATGAATGAAGAAACTAAATCTAAAATTGAAATAATTTTTTGGTAATGCCATAAAGATTAAATGAAAGAAAAAAAAGAAAAAAATACTGGTCAATAATATAATAAATAAAAATAAATGTGCACTTTGGTTTGCACATTTAGTTTTACAATTCAGCTGTTTGTTTGTTTTTCTAAAATACATATGGCACTCTCCACTGACTATGCGCCAGCCGTCTGAAATAAACGCATGACAACACTAATACATTTGTTTTGACTTTTATTTCCCATATTGTAGTTTGCGCACACAATTATGTAATTCAAACATAACCAATTCAGCACGTGTTGCGTTTGAGCCCCCCCCCCCCCCCCCCACGACCCCTCATATACTGTCATATTGTCACTGACTCCATCATCCAATTTAGGCAAGAGGGAAAATATCACATACAAGTTGCATTTATTGGAAACACGGGACAAAAAAGGCTTTGCATGACATCAAACAGACATGTATTCGGTGATTTCATTTTTGAGATATTTAGTGAACTTTTTCCTAGCACCCTTCTACAGTCTACAAATTGCTTTTTTATTCATTTAAAAAAAGCAGTCAATAACAAATAAGGCTGTTGGCTCTTTTACACGGTGCGCTTGCGAACACGGATCAAGATCAACTTTGGTTTTCTCTTGGTACAAGCGCTAATAATACAATGAAGAGAGAAGAATGCAAGATCGTCACGTGGAAACATCTTGGCTGCTTTGTTTTGTGTGGTGTTTTTCGCTGTTCCTTAGTCTTATACAACAAAATAGATCCTCTAAACCCTTGTTCATTTTACCCTGCGCGGCTAGTTTGCTCTTAGTCATAATCATCATCATAATCGGGATCCATGTTTTCACCTTGATAGTAATTTCCCTGCGTGGAGTAGGACCTCGTCTTCATCGAACAGTTGGTGTCCATCAAAATAGCCTGAAAGACAAATAGAAAATGTACATTCAACTATGTCAATAAATGCATGATTGTATTTGACAATTAATAAAAATACAACCGTATCATCTATCTATCTATCTATCTATCTATCTATCTATCTATCTATCTATCTATCTATCTATCTATCTATCTATCTATCTAGTTAGTTAGCTAGCTAGCTAGCAGCTATCTCTCTATCTATTGTTAACATTATTAACATTGTTTTACTGTTTCGATTTATATTTTAACCGTTTTGATTTTAGTTAGAGCTGTGTAATAATAAGACAACAGTTAATTCATATGTTTTTCAATCTATAGTCCATTGTTCTCTTCTCTGGGAAAGAGATGTCAAAGTTGTTTCCGAGTTATCTAAATGAGTAATGTTTGGAAGTTCACGCAGAGTTCTGTCCATAAATTATCTGGTCCAGGAGGTGCCGGGACCAATTATTTACCAACATCTGTAGTGGACTAAGATACGGGCTGAAGATTTATTATCTGTTTTGTATTTCACTCTTCCCAGAAAGGAAAAGGATGAAGGAGGGGGAGAGTATTTTCTGTAACCACTGCTTTTGTATAAGTTAGGATGAGCCCAAAGCAAGGGCACATTTGGGGACTCCTTCTGATTCAGCAAGGGTCCAGAATGACTTTAGAAATGTCTAAATAAAATACTGCAAGTAAGCCTCTTCACTAGATCTCAACTTTGAGTTTTATTTCAACACGCAAGAAAACTTTTGGATGTTTTCAACACTATCTATCTAGTTAGTTAGCTAGCTAGCTAGCAGCTATCTCTATCTATCTATCTAGCTAGCTAGCAGCTATCTATCTATCTATCTATCTAGCTAGCCATCAAGTTTCCATATATAGAGTTTGTATACCTATAATATCTAGGGTAAACAAAAAATATACTTTACCATAAGTTTCTATACATATGAAAAAATCAAATAAAAATAAAGCTGATACACAAATTCTGTGACAATATTCATCAGCATTCCAGGCAGTGATGTTATGGATGTGGATTTTTATCGAGATCAAAATTACACCCAAAACATAAACAACGTACATAACCTCATAGGCCATTTCCCACCCACCTGCGAAGTTCCACTAAAAACAGTTGATTCATTTTTGCGTGATTCAAATGAACAAACTTCTGTAACTCCTCTTATGCTGTCTTTTGGCCTCTTTTTAATTTACAATGAAAAAATGGTGCGCAATTGACCTACCGAAAGGCTGAGCAAGTAAATAAAAGGTGATCAAATAATAATAATAAAAAAAGAACAGAGCACAACTGTTGGCTGTCCTGTCCAGTTATTTCCAGAAAAAGTTGTCTGAGCTTCTGGTACCAAAACCAGTACATCATATTGTAAGTGAAGAAAAGGCTTGGGCAATTCCTCCCAAAATCCGTACACACGTACATATGCGTTAACGCACACAAGTTCACTAGTTTTTATTTATTTTATTTTTTTAAAGCAAAGATTAAAAAAAGAAAAGAAAAGCTTAAAAAATTAGGAGCGACAGGCGATTTTAATTGCAATTAATCGCATGACTTCCCCAGTTAACTCACGATTAATCACAAATTTTTATACCCGTTCTAAATGAACAATTAAAAAAATTCTAGGTTTTCATACTCTTGTTAACCAAAGTGAAAAAAAAACGTTAAACTAATAGAAATAGTTAAAATGAATGTTTGACGTTTATAGCCGTCAATGGCAGTAAACGAATTAAAAATAGAAAAGATTATTAAAAATTCGAGGCATTAGGCGATTGTTATGTTACTCTGAAATATTACATTTGTACAGATCACTTCATCTGCAAAAAAAACCAAATAGTTGTGGTCTATTTAAAATGACAAATTGGATATTTAAGTAAATAACAATGTATCTGTTTTTGTACTGAAGCTTCATTTAATGTTGCGTAGCTTTTAATTTGGCTCACTACATTTTCAAAGTATAATCTTACAATTTTTTCCTCTTGTCCGGGCGGGTTCCTGAGAAAGAGGCAAAGGGGAGCAAATAATATGTCCACTATTCCAATAATGGTCATCAACCAGGGGAAGCCGATACTTTCAGCAATGGATCCTCCAATAGATGGACCTAAAACAGAAGACCACAAATGAGATCATTGTCACTTGGTTTTAAAAGCATGCTATACTGCAGACCCTCTGTCCGATTCACTGGACTTGTAACCTCATTATTAGCTGGAGAATGACAAATTCAGGTGTCCCAACAATTACATTCTCTAATGCCATTGACGGCTATAGACGTCAAAAATTCATTTGAACTAATTCTAATAGCTTAACATTTTTTTCTACTTTAGTTAACAAGAGTATGAAAACCTATATATTTTTTATTGTACATTTGGACAAATTTGGAAAATTTTTGATCAATTGTGAGTTAACTAGTGAAGTCATGCGATTAATTGCGATTTAAAAAAAAACGTGTTTTTTTCTGACACCCCGAATTTTTAATAATCTTTAAGTCGCATCAGGCAATTACATGTTTTAATTGTAAATAAAATAAATAGTTCAAATGAATTTTTGACGTCTATAGCCGTCAATGCCAGTGACTGAGTTAACATACAGAATGTTATGCAGCCCTCTGACTAATCCATCCTCAGAGAAGATAATTCCTCCTTTACGGATATCATCCATCCATTTTCTTAAGAAAATATGCTTCAGTGTCATCTTATTCCAAGTTCCAAGGTATTGTGTGACTTCCTGCTTACCTAACGCAAATCCCATGCAAAAAGCCACATCAGCAATGGCATACACACTTCCATAAACCGACACATGCCGCAAGTCCACCAAGTATCCCATTATAGGCATCATAGAAGAGTCCACCATGCCTGTAACAAACAGTGTACAGTTGAAAAAAAAATCAGAAGCCGGCAATATTACTTCCATCATATGTTCCATACTTACCTATGGCAAACCCAACTCCAAAGTTTGGGAGAATTAGCCCATAGATATTCCTTGCAAATGGAACCTACAAAATAGGTGGTTAGCAAGTCACAAAATACCAATAATAATAATAATTAAAAAATCCATTCATACTACGCCGCTGGCTACTCTAGTAGTACGGTATGACTGCAGTATACTTACCCCTATTACACAGACTCCAACCAACACCATGCCAATAACGGCACAAAGCCATCTGTTGGGGGTGGATAGACATTTGATCAGAAAATGATTACAATGTCTCTTCAGTATTAACTTATTCACTGCCATTGACGGCTATAGACGTCAAAAATTCATTTAAACTATTTCTATTAGTTTCCCATTTTTCCCCCACTTTTGTTAACAAGAGCATGAAAACCTAGATTTTTTTTTATTGTACATTTAGAACAGATATAAAATTTGTGATTAATCGTGAGTTAACTATTGAAGTCATACGATTAATTACAATTAAAAATTTTAATCCCCTGGTGCCCCGAATTTTTAATAATCGTTTCTTTTTTTAAATTCATTCACTGCAATTGACGGGGATAGACGTAAAAAATTCATTTGAACTATTTCTATTAGTTTACATTTTTTTTCCACTTTTGCTAACAAAAGTATGAAAACCTAGAATTTTTTTTTACTGTACATTTAGAACAGGTATAAAAATTTTGGATTAATTGTGAGTTAACTGGGGAAGTCATGCGATTAATTACAATTAAAAATTTGAATCGCCCGTCGCCCCTAATTTTTTAATAATCTTTTCTTTAAAAAATAAATAAATAAAAAATGAGTGAAGTCATACGATTAATTACAATACATGTTTTTAGTCACGTGTCGATTAAAAAATAATCTTTTTTTTAATGAACTTACAGCAGTAAATGAGTTAAGGACATTAAAAGAAAAACTCCACAAACATATTCCAAATAAAATTTTGCAGAGACAGTAACTGCTTAAATTATTTATTTATTTATTAATGAAAATAACATGTGTTATAATCACTTAAGTGTTACACAAACATTGACATCAGCATGGACGAGATGAACATGTTTCAATAATTAATTCAATAATCGTAAATATGCCTTAATAAGATTCTGATTCTCATGCGATTAATTACAATAAAAAAAATTAATTGCCTGATCCCCTAATTTTTAATAATCTTTTCTTCTTTTCTTTTTAATTAGGGGCATCGGGCGATAATTTTTTTAAATTGTAATTATTCACATGACTTCACTAGTTAACCCACGATTAATCACACATTTTATATCTGTTCTAAATGTACAATACATTTTTTTCTAGGTTTTCATACTCTTGTTAACAAAAGTGGAAAAAATGTGAAACTTATAGAAATAGTTCAAATGAACTTTTGACGTCTATAGCCGTCAATGGGAGTGAATGAGTTAAGCACTCATGGCAAAAACATTTTCTTTCTAACTGAGTTTTTGTTGAATTTCTGAATCAGCATAAAAATCTAACTTGACATTTTTTTTCCTGCAAATTGTTCCCCAGTGTTATATATTTTCGTGAGAGCTCCCAGAAAATGAAGCAGGAATGTCTTATTACAAAAAAAGGGATTCTGGGAAAAGAAGAGATCTTAAGCAAACAGGTGCCCGAGGAGAACGCTGCTAAGTTGAGCACCTTTGACCCAGATGAAAATGTCATGTTAGCTGAAAGGGCACCCCCACTCATAAAACAATATACAATGCTGAAACTGCTATTTGAATAGAGCAGAAATAATTGAATGTCTGCTGAAAAACACGGAATTAACTATTTTTAATTAACTCATTCACTGCTATTGACGGCTCTCGACGTGAAAAATTCATTTGCACTATTTCTATTAGTTTAAATTTTTTTCCACTTTTGCTAATAAGAGTATGAAAACCTAGAAAAAAATATTGTACATTTAGAACAGATATAAAATTTAAGATTAATCGTGAGTTAACTATTGAAGTCATGCGATTAATTACAATTAAAAAATGTAATTGCCTGACACCCCTAATTAAAAAAAAAAAATTTAAATAAGGGGCGCCAGTCTCAATCTCATGACTTCAATAGTTGACTCAAATTTTATATGTTATAAATGTACAATAATTTTCATAAAAAATGGTTAAACTAAGAGAAATTGTAAATTTAGAACAGATTAATCTTTAGTTAAAAAAAATTATTACCTGACGGGCCTAATTTAAAAGAAATAAATAAAAATAAGGGGCATTTTATCGTAATTAAGCACATGATAATTTTATATCTGTTATAAATGTGCAATAAAAAATGTCTAGGTTTTCATAAAAAATTTTGATGAATTGACATTTTTTTAAACTAATAGAAATACTTCACATGAATTTTTGACATCTATAGTTGTCAATGGCAGTGAATGAGTTAAAATTGTCATGGAAAAACAACATTTATAATGTAGAAGAGATATAAAATTTGTGATTAATCTTGAGTTTAAATAATTAAGTAATCAAATACAAAATAAAATATCATTAAAAAATTAGGGGCGTCAGACAATTACATTTTTTAATTGTAATTAATCGCATTAACTAATAGAAATATTTCAAATGAATTTTTGACATCCATAGCCGTCAATGGCAGTGAAAGAGTTGGTTTGGACCACTTGTGGCTGAGACAATCGCAAATGCAAGAAACCTAAACCACCATTCCAAGCGCGGACAGAGCCAACGAGACACTATGACGCACGTTAGCGTCAAGGCTTCAATGAGACCAGGCTCGCAAACACTAAAAACACTGAAATCTAATTTTGAAAAGCGGAAACAGATATCGCGCCCACCCGAGGGAGCGAAGGAGAGACTGAGAAAAGATAAGGCTTATTTCCCTCCTACCTCCCCATTTTGTGCGCCAGTGTTCCAAAGATGTAGGTTCCAATAAGGTAGGAGATGGATGCTGGTAAGAAAGCGACTCCTTGGCAACACACAGAAATAACAGGCGGTAAAAGACGGAAGGTGTGGCAGGGCTTTGGAAGATAAGCAGATTCTATCAGCGCCTCATCATCAAAGCTGCTGTACATCTTCTATTGTCTGTAATGAAGACCTGTGCTTTCCACCTGCCAGCACATGACACCCTAATATCCTGTTTGGCATTTGATTTTTTTTTTTTTTTTTTTTTATCGGAACAGGACTTCATAAACAAATATATAAATATATAAAACAAATATACAACCAGAGGGTGAAATGCATATGGTTTATAATTGTGTCAGCAGACTTCACCAACAAGGTCTGGAGCCTGAGAATCACCAGGGATGAAACGGTGGTGTCTTCCGACGTCACCTCGCCGTTCATATGCATCTCAACCAATGCGCTCGTTGATGTGGTTGGCAACACAACACAACCAGACTCCAGGCAACGGGTCAGTACCAAACTTCACTCTAAGCCAGGTATGTCTTTTTGATACAAATTAGCCTTATAACACAACTTACTTCCAATTTAACACATTTCTTACCCCATTGTGACCAATATGTTCAAAGAAGAAGACAGGTTTAGATATGTTGACGACACATGAACTCATTCACTGCCATTGACGGCTATAGACGTCAAAAATTCATTTGAACTATTTCTATTAGTTTTACACTTTTTGCGCTTTGGTTAATAAGAGTATGAAAACCTAAAAAATAAAAATGTTGAACATTTAAAACAGATATAAAATTTGTGATTCATCGTGAGTTAATTATTGAAGTCATGTGATTAATTACAATGAAAATTTAAAAAAAGAAAAGAACAATTTGTAAAAATTTAGGGCGTCAGGTGATTAATTTTTTAAAATTGTTATTAATCGCATGACTTCACTAGTTAACCCACGATTAAGCACACATTTTATATCTGTTCTAAATGTACTATAAAAAATCTAGCTTTTCACACTCTTGTTAACAAAAGTGGAAAAAATATGTTAAACTAATAGAAATTTCACATTTTTTTCCACTTTTGTTAACAAGAGTTTGAAAACCTATATTTTCTTTACTGTACATTTAGAACAGATATAAAATTTGTGATTAATCGTGAGTTAACTAGTGAAGTCATGCGATTAATTACAATTAAAATTTTTAATCGTCTGACACCCCTATTCTTTAAATAATATTTTCTTCTTTCTTTTTTTATTAGGGGCATCAGGCGATGAATTGTTTTAATTGTAATTAATTACATGACTTCACTAGTTAACTCACGATTAATCACAGATTTTATATCTGTTCTAAATGTACAGTAAAAAAAATTCTAGGTTTTCATACTCTTAACAAAAGTAGAAAAAAAAGTGAAACTAATAAATAGTTCAAATGAATTTTTGACGTCTATAGCCGTCAATGGCAGTGAATGAGTTAACATCTGTTTCTGAATGAAAGAGAACGCATTGCCGTTTTTGGACTTTTCCTGTGATACATTGTTGTGTCAAGTGACTAAAGTATTTCTGAAAAAAAAAATTAAAAAAAAAGACGTGTAAGTACCTAGCTGCCATTTCCTGGCACACATGGTCTCCATCATCCAGATTGGCAGTGTTGGCTCGAGCATGGCAATGGCCATATTCCCAAAACAAATTGCACCTGTGAAGAAAGATGATAAATAAATAGATAATGAATAGTTCTTTACATTCACAAAAATGACATAGCAAGCAATTCTACTGGACCTAATGCACATCTATATCAATACTCGTAAAATATTATTAGTATTAGCTCGAGTGACCTTACATTCAATTTGCTCATGTCTTCTGTCCTATTTTGTTCTTACCAGCTGCAATAACAATGTATGGATCCCTCATGAGGGTCAACAGTGGTGTCCCCTTCTGACTCTGTTAAACACAAAGGTACAGTAATTAATAAAAAAAAATCATAAGAATAAAAAAAAAACTATGTATGTTCAAATGAAACAACTTTCCCATTTTATTTAGGAAGCTAACGAAAAGGTCATACACACTAGCATATATATAAATCAGTGTTGAGAAGAATCTACTCACCTCGGGTTCTACTTTGGTGGGCTGAAGTATAAAAAGCTGCAAAGCTGTTTAACACATTCAATTAAATAATATTCAAATTAAGATGTATTGTTATAAAAATTCCTGAGAAAAATAATGTGTGGTCTTGCAAGATTGTAATTATTGTGTACCTCCGTCGAAAAGAGCCAGGAAAGCCAGAATGAGGAATGGAGCAGTCTTTCCAACGAACTCATACATGACACTACCAAATGGAGGTCCAACTGTGGAGGACAAACTGGATTGGACTGGATTTAAGAACATCAACAGAATACTAGTTCTGTCATTTTAGGTTACTTGTTAAAAATCACAGTGTGACAGAAAATGAGTATATCCAGGACATTATATACCAGAGGTGGGAGGCAAATTTTCAAGTCGTAACCTTCCGTTACTGTGGGGGGTCTATAGTCTATTTGAGTCTTCACCAAATTTCATAAAAGTTCTCATACAAACTTGCTCAGTCACAACAAATGTTGGAGTGATAATAAAATGTTTTCCCACCAATCCTGATTCCTAACACAACAGTATATTTACACCTTAACTCATTCACTGCCATTGACGGCTATAGACGTCAAAAATTCATTTGAACTGTTTCTATTAGTTTAACACATTTTTTCCACTTTTGTTAACAAGAGTGTAAAAACCTAGATTTTTTTATTGTACATTTAGAACAGATATTCAATTTGTGATTAATCGTGAGTTAACTAGTGAAGTCATGCAATTAATTACAGTTAAAAATTGTAATCGCCTGACGCCCCTAATTTTTAATAATGTTTTCTTTTCTTTTTTAAATTGTGTCAGGCGATTAGAATTTTTAATTGTAATTAATCACATTACTTTAATAATTAACTCACGATTAATCACACATTATATATCTGTTCCAAATGTACAAAATTTTTATTTTTTAGGTTTTCATACTCTTATTAACAAAAGTGGAAAAAGTGTCAAACTAATAGAAATAATTCAAATGAATTTTTGACGTCTATAGCCGTCAATGGCAGTGAATGAGTTAAAATGTCTGGAAATCTTCCTTTCTTACATAAAAAGGCAAATTGTGTCAAAATGCAAACTTGTGAAGTCATGCAAGTCAAGTCAAAGTCAAGTCGAGTCTTTTGGACACCAAGTCAAAGTCAAGACTTTCCCAAATTCTTGGCAAGTCCTAAAAATGTCAAGTAATATGACTCGAGTCCCCCAACTCTGTTATATACTGTACGTTATTATAGGCACAAAAGCATCAGGACACACCCCTTCATCAATTCATTGAAACAAAGCATCTCAAGTCTTTAGTACACCATCCATCCATTTTCCCTATCTTCATTAGGGTCGTAGTTTTGCTGGAGTCAGCTGACTTGATGGATTGCTCCTTGGACCGTTTGCCACAGACATCTTCTGTTAATTACAAATGCAGTTTTTTTTGGGGGGGGGGGGCAAAGCAGAAACTAGAAACTTGATATTAACTCATTCACTGCCATTGACGGCTATAGACGTCAAAAATTCATTTTAACTATTTTTATTAGTTTAACATTTTTTTCCACTTTTGTTAACAAGAGTATGAAAACCTAGAATTATTTTTATTGTACATTTAGAACAGATATAAAATTAGTGATTAATCGTGAGTAAACTAGTGAAGTCATGTGATTAATTACGATTAAAAAATGTAATCGCCTGAAGCCCCTAATTTTTTAATAATCTTTTCTTTTTCTTTTTTAAAATTGCGTCAGGCGATTATTTTTTTTTAATTGTAATTAATTGTATGACTCAATAGTTAACTCACGATTAATACATTTATTTAATATCTGTTCTAAATGTACAATATTTTTCTTCTAGGTTTTCATACTCTTGTAAACAAAAGTAGGGAAAAAAATTAACTAGTAGAAATAGTTCAAATGAAATGTTGACGTCTGGAGCCGTCAATGGCAGTGAATGAGTTAATTTGATTCTGTTTTCTGCTCTTGTTAGCGTAATGGCCAGGTGTCCCGATACTTTTGTCTATTTGGTGTAAAGAGTTTGAAATAGTTGCCTACCTAAAACTCCCATTGCCAGACCCCCCAGGGCAATCCCTATCGCACGTCCTCTCTCCTCATCATCTGTGTACACACTTGCAAGCATTCCCATGCCTGAAAATGTACACAAAAACATCATTCAGTCTGTATGAATAGAGGAACATTGTGTGCGTGTGTGTGTGTGTGTATGTGCGCGCGCTACTCAACATAAAAATATAACTCAAACGACTCTGGTAAATATTACTAGCATTTTCCCTCCTTACAAAGCGCGTTAAATTTTGACTAGGGGTGTTAAAAAAAACAAATCGTTTCGGCGATATATCGCAATATTAACGTGCACACTTCTCGTATCGATTCAATATCGGCCAAATCGATTTTTTAAACCTTAAATATTCAACAAAACATCTTACTTGAGGTTAGCTTTTAAACCAAGAGTGCCATCTAGAGGAGTCAAAAAATATCACAAGTGCTTCATAAAGCTTCATTTGTCTGTCTGTCTGTCTGGTTAGCTAGCTAGCTAGCTAGCTGGCCCATTTAAACCAAGAGTGCTATCTAGAGGAGACACGACAAATTCTCATTTCTCACTTTTTTTTTCCCGATGATTTTAACACAAATCTACCAAATAAACCTTATATGATACATATTCGTTAGTCTAATAAAGCCTATTTATTTGAAATGCATAATCCTTAGGTTTATGTATTTAGTATTAATAAAGAGTAACTACCCTAAATGAATAATAATGAGAGTTTTTATTTAAAATACATAAAATATATTATTTGAATTGCATGACAATCAGGTTACCTATACACGATAAATATACTGCTATGTGAAAAACACTGTCCAAACAATTTCCATTTTTTGTGTGCATTTTTTCACATTTTTATGTTTTTGGGATGATGACAAAAAACGTAAAATGTATTATTATTATTTTTAAGTAGTTATATTTTATTAGTACTAAATACATAATCCTGAAGATTATGCATTTCAAATAAATATGCTTTATTAGACTAATGAAAAGGTATCATATCAATTAAATATGGTAAATTTGTGTTAAAATTATCTAAAATAAAAAAAAGTTAATGGAAATTTGTTATGTAAAAAAATGACATAAATCTTAAATTAGGCTTGAAATATTTCTGTGAGTGCAACATCCATCCCAACACTCAAGGAAATTTAATAACACTGCCTACTGCATATTTGATCAAACACTGGAAATTTAACACTGACCAATTTGCTGCGCGTAAGTTACAATTGGCCAATGCACTCAATTAACTCATCTTTCATTTTTTGTATTTTCAACTTATTCATCATTAACATTACCTTTCTTTGTTGATTGGCTGGAAGCAATCACATGGTTTTTACTTATTCTACTAACCCTAATATACACACGGCTGCCATTTTGTCTAAAGATTGGTAGCCTGAGGTTTACGAGATATGTTTCATTGCCTAATAAAGGGCCATTGCCCAATATTGGGTATTTCATGCAAAGTACTGTAAATAATGACTGGATATGCGAACCGCACAGTGAGAATGAGTTCTTACCGGCAACAGATGAGCAGGAGGAGCCCACACCTTGAAGTGATCTGGCCAGAAACAGCAGAGCGTAGCTCGATGAGAAGGCGAACACTTCACAACAATAAGAATAAAATAAATACGGGCAAGGACTCGTCAGGCATGAAACAGGCACGTTAGTGTCTTTCAATAATGAACATTCTGTATAACATGCTGAATGTAGCGGAACTTACTAATTGTAGAGAGGAACATGATGCAGAAGCCAACGAATATGGGGAGCTGGTATCCAATCCTAAGGGCATAACAAGAGCCAATCATTTAAAAATGTGTGCGTTGTTTTCATATTACTGCTACTATTGATACGGAAGTGTATTGCATTCACTTGAAGGAAAAAAAACAACTCCTGTTTTTCTGACTAATTTTTGGGGGGAGCTTTGTTTTTTTGAGTATTTTTTTTAATTATGTTTTTCAGATTTTTTTTTCTATTTTACTTTTTTTTCTGTCAAAAAAAAATATTCAGAAAAACAGGCTGAAAAAAATAATTCCGAAAAACAGAGCTGGTGTTCTGTTTTTCGGAGTATTTTATTTTTTTTACCTAAAGGAATGAATGTGTATACTGTATTGTTGTTTGTTCTCTAATCTCTGAAAGAAAACCCCTTTTTTTTTATATTCAGAAAAACAGAAAATAAATACTCTGAAAAACAGAAAAATTATTTTATAAAACAGGGAAATATTACTCAGAAAAACAGAAAAAAAATATTCAGAAAAACAGAAAAATATATATATTTTAAACAAATAATACTCCAAAAAACAAAGCTCCCCCCAAAAATTAGTTTAAAAAAAACGGAACTTTTTTTTTTCAAGTGAATGCAATACGTATATTGACAATAATAATCATTATTTATTATTATTATTTTTTTTTACATATTGCGATTCTCAATCATAATAATATCATTATTTTTGTGTTAAAAAAAAAAGATTCTTCATCATAATGTCTTATTTGAAAGTAAAGCCACTACGATCAAAGCTTTTATATTCATGGTACGTAAACTATTTGCCTGACTTGCCTTGTGTTGTCCTTTGTCAGGAGAGTGCAGCTGAGACACTAAATACTACCTCGGAGGTGCATGCCAATAATGTGAGCGCACTCAGAAAGGCACAATGTGACGTGAATCTTGCTATGGTGACTAATGATGCAAGTTGTAAGAGCTTCTCATCCCTCAAAATGTGCTGACATTATTGCTCCAGCATTCGTTTGTGAAAATCTGTATTTGCTTGTCATATTGTTCATTTATTACATTTGAACTGTCCCACCCAATGTGTAAACTATCCATGTGTGAAAACAAGCAAAACATACTGTATGCAAGTGTGTATAATCAGGAATTCTGCTCTGCTTGACCGAGAAGGAGGAAATGTGTAGCTTGCGTGGTACAAAACAGCTTAAGCTTAACCTTCTGCAATAGCAATACATCACTGCTCAAAGTATGTACTGCATATAGCATTAAATAAGACAATAAATGACATTTATTGTCTTGGATAGCTTTTCAAAGCAGGAGTTCTGACAAACGGCCTGTCATTCTCAACTGAGCGCTTTGTCATACTGCATCAGGCGCATTTGGTTTTCTCGTCTCTTTTTCTACATTTGTCGTGGCCTTGAAAATGCACATACCGTATCAAAATATAAATAAAACAACCACCATAGCAGTTGATATGATATGTACTTTTCACACTTGGTAAATAAATACTCATTACCTTTAAAGCAGTAGTTCTCAACCTTGTCGGAGGTACTGAACTCTGCAATTTCATGCGTGAAATTAAATAAATTGATATTTGTTTTCTAATTCAAAACGAAGGAGCATAATACTGCGTCAAAGGAACTATGCGTCAGTGGCACCAAATCACTGTGTTCAAACAATAAAAACAAGAAATAATTCATTCCACACCACTAAAGCAAAAACACAACTCAATGGCAATTAAATGGCAACCGAGCAACCTTTCACTGTATCATTTTTGCAATAGTCTTCCTTCCCTTCATTTTTAAAATCTCCATCCAGTGATGGGAAAATTGCCGTTGTCGAGAGCACATTTGTAAGTTCAAAGTTCACATATGTGAAGAGGTTTGGCGGCCCACAAAGAGAGATAGATGATGGTCAAGGTCAAGACAGTACAGTGATTCATGAAGAAGCAATTGCTGGTCGGTTTAGTTCAAGGAAGTTTATGACTCCATGTTGTCAGCTCAAAGGATGACACGTGTTGAAGTCAGGGAGATGTTGTGTTTACAGTAAAGTGGGCAGTAAAGTCAACAATCAGACTCCAACTCTGATGACCTCTGACCTGTAGGAAGTCCAACTGTATGTAGGGGCAAAGCACATACAATATATCGACTGTACGGTATATTATATATATATATATATATATATAAAGAGTTCCATGTTTTTTTACTCTGTGATTATCACCGATGAACTAAGATCCCAACAAATCCAAAGAAAGCAAAAAGCTCACCTGTTGGTGAGTGGCCCTATGAAAGGGTTGGTCAGCAGCTGCACGGTGGCCTTGGAGGCAAACAGCAGCCCCACTTTGACATTCTCGTTGATCAGCTTGCTGGTCGAGCGCGGGCAGTCGGAGGAGTTCTGCGGCGGTTGGCTCGCAGCTGCTGCGGCGGCGGATGTCGGCGCGACCGCGTCGCTCCACCTGGCCGTGGCGTTGTGGCCCGACAACCTCACCGTGTTGTCGTACAAGGACACGATCCGATCGAAGGCTCCCGGAGGAGTCTGCTGCTGTGGCAGGGTGTCGTTCAAGACCACATCTGTTGATACGTCCAGGGTGTACAGGTAGCTGGGGATGATGGGCACTGTCGGGCATAAGGAGGCATCGGATGACTGACGAGATCAAATCTGACGTGACCACTGACTGATGCATTGGGCAGAATGCTATCCCTGGATGACATTGTATCAACAAAAAAAAGCTTGCTTTCATTCACACGTGGATAATATTTAGGTTACAGTCAGCAACGCTGGTCATGCGTTACTGTAAAATAGACATTTTCTACAAATCTGGAGAGCATTTCCTGTTTGCAAGCAGCTCAAAGGATTCTTACTGACACTTATAAAGTGTCCAGGTGGTAATGCCGTTGTCTGCCTCTTGGGTGCAGTAGTGAGTAACATTTGACAACATTTGAATAGAGATCGAATTTGCTGTCACGATATTCCCTAATGCATGTACAATACAATAAATGACAGGAGGAGACTCCATGCCTCGATAAAGACACACCGCAAACAACAATATTATAAAGAATACATTAGAACAAGAAACTACAGTGTTTAGAGCTTGGAGTGAAGCATTCTGGCAGAGTGGTGTCACGTATGCGCCGTCATGTTTCGAACACATAAACGATAACAATGGAGGAAGGAGACAGATTTCCACTTTCCAGCCTAAAACCCAGTCATTATTTTGAATTTGTTTCAGCTAAAGTAAATATTAAGGAACGTTGCACTCTGAATTGTTAACAGAGTGTTATCTAGCTTCAAAAACACTCCCACCAGTATGTAAAACAAAACAAAACAAAAACAAAAAACCCACCAGATCGCAGAACATTCAAGCTTAAAGAGGAAGACTGTGTGGCTGTATGAGATGCCTAATTTTAATCATATTCATTATCAAAGTACATTACAAATGTTACGTTTTTCCATGACAATTTTAACTCATTCACTGCCATTGACGACTATAGACGTCAAAAATTCATGTGAAGTATTTCTATTAGTTTAACATTTTTTTCATTTCATTACATTTTTTATAAAAACCTAGATTTTTTTAATTGTACATTTATAACAGATATAAAAAATGTATGCGATTAATTATTTTTTATATATTTAAAAAAAAATTAGGCCCGTCAGGTGATCTTTTTTTTTATTATTGTAATTAATCACATGACTTCACTAGTTAACTAAAGATGAATCTGTTCTAAAAAAAATTTTTTTCTAGGTTTTCATACTCTTGTTAACAAAAGTGGAAAAAAAATGTTAATAGAAATAGTTCAAATGAATTTTTTACATCTATAGCCGTCAATGGCAGTGAATGAGTTAACAGTTGAATACGTTTGGCCAAATATATCCGCCTCACAGTTCTGAGGTTCAGGGTTCGAGTCCGGCTCCCAAAAACATGCATGGTAGGCCGATTGACCTCTCCAAATTGTCCATAGGTGTGATTGTGGGTGCGAATGGTTGTTTGTGTATGTGTGCCCTGTGATTGGCTGGCAACCAGTTTAGGGTGTACTCCGCATGGTTGAGTCTCAATGAGCAGTTCAGGGTATCAGCATCTTGCCCAGACCAGAGCCATGGGTGTGGGGGATGTTGGTGGCGGATGCTCTGTCGGTGCACCCTCTCAAGCTCCGCCTACACTTTATGAAGCTGGTATTGTGTGTGTGTGTTTCTTTTAAATCCACTTTCTCCTAGTGGTACTTACAGCATGTGACTGTGGTGAAATTATACTGTTCCCAACGACTGTGTGATTATGTGTTACATCCTAAATGTTCTTTTGTTATAGTTGCTCATTACAGGAGCCTGGCTCAATCTGCCAGAGACAAATTCCTTAATAAAGATGATTCTGATTCAGATTTTTGTTAACGCACCTCCAAAGGATGGATATATATCAGCATTTTACAATTATGATCAAATACATATTGTAAATATTGTTTACTGTTGTCGATTCACTTTAAATTACTGGTAACGGCCGTTCATTATATCCTGCCTCTACTCTAACCAGAATGCAGGAAAATTAACTCATTCACTGCCATTGACGGTTATAAACGTCAAAAATTCATTTGAACTATTTCTATTAGTTTAACATTTTTTTGCCCACTTTTGTTAACAAGAGTATGAATACCTAGATTTTTTTTAAATAGTACATTTAGAACAGACATAACATTTGTGATTAATCGTGAGTTAGCTATTGAAGTCAAGCGATTAATTAATATTTAACATTTTAATCACCTGACACGATTTAAAAAAACAAAATAAAAAAATATAAAAAATTAGGGACATCAGGCGATTAAAATTTGTAATGTAATAAATAAATAAATTAATTAAAAATTCTAGGTTTTCATACACTAGTTGACAAAAGTGGGAAAAAATGTTAAACTAATAGAAATAGTTCAAATGATTTTTTTACGTCTATAGCCGTCATTGGCAGTGAATGAGTTAATTATTGTGGAGAACTCACTAACTCATAACATGATCAAGTTTTACAAGGGAGAACTTTGACAGAATGTTAATTAACTATGAGGCGCAAACATAAGGGGGGAAAAAAACATAGTTGCAGCACTTGATAGGCAAGTCGTGACCAAAAGCAAACTGGGTCCTCACACATCGGACAAATTGGATCTACATAACAACATAACACAACACCCTTCACCACAAATTTGCGTCATAAAGTTTGAACATGATAGCTTAAAAATGAAATGGAGAAGCGTGAGGCAGCTACGTTACAACAAAATACAAAATACCAAAAACACAGGCACAACTTGACATTTCCAGCACATTCAAGAAGCGCCGGAGTTTCACAGCGCGTCTTCTCTTCTGTGTTGCCTCGTGCCTTTATTGACAGGAAACGAGGACGAGACACAAATGAGAAATGACATGCAACAAGCAATGGCAGCCAGACTCAAACCAGGGATGTTCAGTTCAGCACCCTCAGCCCCCCGAGGCCACGCCAGTGCCAGGAAAAGCAACTTTATTTAGAGTAAGAGGGAAGAGGAGGTCATGTAGCGCCTGCACAAGACAAGAGTGGACAAGACACAGGCAGCAGCTGCCAATATTGCAAAATAAAAAAAGATATACTGTATGTGATGGAACACGAATGTCTCAGAGTGCCAGAGAAAGTGGTTTCTTGTTATCAACACCGACCACATAAAGCTACAAACACATTCTTTAGAAACCAATCATAGCAAAGACTTTCACTAACCAACCATCAGAAGATGATGAAATCAATTTGCCATCATAAACACATTTGGTCACGTCAAGTTGGAGCACCTGAGCTCTGAGTGCATACGCTAGCCGGGGGAATTGAACCTTCAGCCGCCGATGCCCCAAGAAGAATTCATGATGATTTTTTTTAGCCATCCCATATCAACAGCACGTGTCCTCATCGGGGGTCCCCGAACTGGACTCGTCAGTCAGTCACAGCATCGCAGGACAAAGACAAACAAGCATTCACAATCATACTGTTATCGTCGAATGTTCATATTTTGGGCAATTGGGAAGCTGCAGCAGCTAGGGGAAACGCCATTCTCCATTAAATTCGAACCCGGGACCTCATTTGTGCAGCAGATATAATGACAATTCCACCGTGCTTGGAACAATGCTTTTAAATACAACTGACTGACCTTATTATTATTATTATTATTATTAGGGCTGCTATTTCAGAAAGCTGTCTAGATTATTGAAAAGATGATCACAAAACCTCTTTACTCATATATAAAATGTTATCTAATTAACAATAACGCAAAAAAAGAACATCTAGATCTAGAGATAAGTTAGTGAAGAAATATTCTTGCACACGTGAGGATACACGACCCCCCCCCCTCAATAATGAAATTGCCCAAAGATCACTTTTGTTGCGAATTGTAATTTGTTGTCAATTGTTCAACTTAACTGGAAACGTATAGAAGATGATTCATTTCTGTAATTTATGTCGTTCTAACAATTCACATTGATTATTTTTTTCCCCACATATAAATGTCAATTTAATAGCCATCAAAATGCACCCAAGTGTTTCAGGCACAGCAAGCAATATGTATTTATATGTATGCACACACACGCACGCACACGCATACATATAGCATACTCAATTTAAACTGAGCATTATTATCATCCTTGTAAAGGAAAAACAGCACAAATTTACTTGGTGGTCATAATATAGTCATGTCAACAACAACAAAAAAAAAATATATTTTTTAATATATTTTTTTATTATTATTATTTTTGTAGATAATGGAGAAAATGATCACTGATCTGAAACTGAGCCATTCACAAAATATTATT
Organism: Leptonotus elevatus; assembly: GCF_054856555.1. Taxonomy (NCBI): domain Eukaryota; kingdom Metazoa; phylum Chordata; class Actinopteri; order Syngnathiformes; family Syngnathidae; genus Leptonotus; species Leptonotus elevatus. The sequence goes on along the minus strand of NC_141251.1, from coordinate 7,998,159 downwards.
ACATGTATAAAATGTCCTTTTTGGTAACCTTTGCACTTTGCAGTTGCCTTAATTACGCGTGATAATTCCATTCTGTGTGGATAACGAACCATGCCATTTGAAAGTATAGCGATGCTCGTAGAGCCCTGGCGGAGTTCAGTCACCTGTTGCGCCCAGCAATGAATATAATAATAATAATAATAATAATAATAACAACAAACAAAAGTGTAAGGCGTGTGAGAAACGTTTGCACCTTACCGACCACGGTCAGCAGCATATTATCCAACAAGAGAGCCACAAAAACAATGAAGAGAATAAGTTTCCTCGATTGTCTTTCCTCTCGGAGCCAGCTGAGGAAATTAAATTGGCGGAACGCGTCCAGTCTCCCCATGGTGTTAATTCCGTAAAAACGAGCGGGACGAATGGGTGACAGGTGGCCCTGTGCAGAGAGACAAGTGTTAAAAGCCAAAAAAAAAAGAAAAAAAAAGCGCTGTACAATGGCAAAGAGTGAAGCTGACGGGGCCCATCTTTACTTACCTAGGATGCACAGAGGTCAGCGGCAGCCTCACAGGAGCGTGCAGCGGCTGATGCGCTGTGTCTTTCTACTCGCTGCTGACGTCATACTGAATGCTACGTGAAGGCTCCTATTAGACACGACAATACACAGAAAGACAGACCCCCCCATTAAACTGCTGGATCCATGGCGGGGACTCGCACGTCATTGCTCAAAAATAGAACCGAAACTTGCTGCTATCTACTTGGAAATCTTTTAAGTGTATATTATTTGTTATTGGAATTGGCAAAGACTCGTTTGAATTTTGTATTGCGTTTTGCATGGAAACTTGGGGGGGGGGGGGGGGTGAATAACCTGGTTAGATAAATAATAGAAGTGCACAAATTTTAAATTTGGCAGAAATGTGTTTGCCATCACTATGAAAAATTTGATGTCATTCGGGTTTCAATAAACCCAATAAAATGGGCTTCAAGTTTTAAATCATTCATAAAAACATTAACTTAATTCATGACTTTTAACCATTTAACCTGTTTTTTTTTCAACGGCTCTGCCATGGAAGGGTTTTATTACTGGTGACATCATGGACGACAGAAAGAAAAAAAAAAGGGCTCAGTGTCTCAACCAAACTTGGTGTTGACCCGGCACATATGATTCTCGAGCAGAAATATTGAACAGGTTTCCCATTCATGATCGTTGGCCCTGGCCTTTTTTTAATTTATTTTTTCAATAGAAGATCAAAAGTGTTCAAAAAAATTGAGCCTTTGCTGACTTTGACCACAAATTTGGGCCAATTATTAGAACTCACATTTACGCAGCGCAAGGATCCACCAGGAAGGGAAAGAAAGCCAAGGACTCCCACTAATCATACAACGAGGCACACCTGTGGAAGTGGCTGCCACCTCTGGAAACCAGGTGAAATAACAAGACAAGGTAAAAACCTCCCAAACACTTGATGATGCACAACGATACTTAATTGTTCACTATTAAACTTGGACACAATGACCATTCCTCCCTCAAAGTGTTCGAGGCAAATGTAAACAACAAAGATGGCTAATTCCAATAAATTGTTTGTTGTTCTAGTTAACGCAGTCTCTCCAAATCACCTTGTGTCACGTGAACATATGTCTTGTATTTACATTTGTCTTGAACGTTTTGAGGTCACACAATCCGAGTGGGATTCTTCCGATTTCCCAACTTCCTTGAATGCGGCATTTTCCTCGGTGAAAGCGGTGGGCCGCTGTGATTTGATTTGTGAGGATTATTTTGATTTGAAAATGTGATGAAACGTTGTTTGACTACTATAAGAATATGCCCGGTTTGTATGCTAGCGTTGCGGGAATATCAGCAATGAATTAATGTTTTCTTTGCTTTGTCAAAATACCTTTGAACCCTTGAAAATGTAGGAGCTCTGCATAGAATATGAAGGTCATTTAAATCATTTATTGGGGGGGTACAACATTTCACCTTTGGTATTTTTATGTCAAATCCAGTTTTCATGTAAAACTTCTAACTATTTCTGAACCTAACTGCGTAAATTCCCTTTTAATCGTTAAACTGTCCTTCTTGAGATATGTCAGATTGAACGACGTCACTTTCTGTGCTCTTTCTTGTTACGGCACTGCCATCGCGTGTTAGTTGAATGTTACTGCAACTGGTCTCTGAAACATAACAAACAGGTGGGTGCCCATAAATTCATACATTTGACAGACGGTGGTGATGTAGTCTGTCAGTGGATCACATACTGCAATTACATGCTCATCAGTGCTCGGGTGAAAACAGAATTGTGATTATAAAAGGACCTTGATCAGCTTTTTCCTCAGAGCGTACACAAAAGGCAAAGTTAATTGGGATATATGGCCGACACCGATACTGTATTGATATCAGGTCGCATATATAATTTTTAGTGGTAAGATCAGTTTGTTTTCGAAAAACAGGTTTGTGGCAATTTTATTTATTTTTCTTTACTATTTCTGTAATTTTATAAATGACACAAATTCAGCCTTGAGATTAATTTTACATTTTAAATTCAATTGCAGAGATGTATTCTAGTCAATAAATGGAGAAACCAACAAGGCTTGTCTTGGTTATTACTATTAGAAGGAGCGAGGTTAACAGGAGTAGGCTACAATCTGCAAATTCTCTGAGGAGCTCCAGTCATCTCACCTTCAAATGCATTGAAATAGTGAATACTGCCACCTGTTGTTCAAATGGACATATGACAGGCAGTGCCAGATTAGATCCAATTTTATTGTCTATGCACACAGTACAAGTACAGACGCAGCAAAATGCAGTTTTTAAAAGTTACAGGAGTGCAAAAAAAGCAAACAGAAAGTACACACCGTGTATATGGATAACAGAGTAGAGTATGTAAAGAAATATTTTTTGGTACAGTGGTTGAATAGTTAACACATCCGCCTCACAGATCTGATGTTGTGGTTTCAAATCCAGCTCCAGCCTTCTTGTGTGGAGTTCTTGCGTGAATTTTCTCTGGTTTTATTCCAACAACAACAAAGATTTATCAGTTTCTCGGGTGTTAATATTAAGCACTCAGCTCATCTTTTGTCAGTTGAGTCTTGGATGAAAGTTGCTCCAAAGAGCTGTCATCAAATGAACGAAAATAGAGTAAAACGCTTACTGAAGGTTTCTCTTGCAAAATATCAAGAAACCGACTGATTTCTTGCCTTTTATTTGGATAAGGACAAATTTTCTTTCTGCATATTTTAGGTAGATTTTTTTCAAGTGTTTGAAAAAGAAACATATTTGTAAATACATATCATCTTTATTGGAAATAGGTAGCATAACTTAACACATTTTCACTTTTAAGTGTAAACAATTTTTTGCTAGCTTACAAACTGAAAAGCTCATCATTGAACAACAAGTTCGCACAACTTGGAAAAATGCAAATCATTTGTTAAAATCATAAGTGCAAATATTCTTACAGGTGATATGCACATTATAATCAAAATATATAAAAGAAACAAAGGTTGAACAATTCCACAGGATGTATTTAACCAAAACAATGTAAAGCACAAGAATCTATCATTTTGATTGTTGATCGATTGTACTATTGAGAAATATTCCCACACGGGTCGTTTTGAAAAGGTGCCAAATTACGACCAAGTGTTACGTGTTTTAGTTTAGCGACCTCTATCGGCCATGTTGAATAGTGCCAAAAGCAACCTCACTGACTGTGCCTTTTCCTAATCTCAACCATTAGTGTCCCTTGTAAAGACGTAAAGCCTCATCCTAACACCAACCATTAACCAACAGCATTAACCAAAAGACACTAAAAATCATTACCGGCCTGTTAATTCAGTAGGATAAACGTTCGTCTTCTAAACAGACGGGCAGGGTTCAAGTCCAACTTTTGGATTTTTTGCGCTATTCATCATGGCCGATAGAGGTCGCTAAACTACAATTAGTGACACTTGGTCGTATTTTGGTGCATTGTTGGAGGACTTGTTGGTACTATGAACATGCATAACACGATAATAAAATTCAAGTCATTTATTCATCTCAGTAACAAAAACAATAAACAATGACAGTAAAAAAAAAAGCTTGGTGCTAAAACAAAATGCACATGAATTACAAAAGTGGATGGAGCTGCAGCGGAAGGAAGGAAGTCTACAGGTTTAAATGCAAAAAAAAAAAAGGCTCTTACCTGCAAAAGGGAGAATATACCCCGAAAGCCAATACCGCAGCATCTTCTTTCCGCCGAAGCTGCATGTAAATACGCAATGAGGCAAATGCTTGCAGATAGAGTAGCAAGATGCCCAGAAGACTCTTGAATATCACTTTGGTGTATTTTCTGCATGCCCCAAAGTGATACATGCACACTTTATTTTTAATTGTTATTTCTTTTTACTTTACTCATGCGTCTACGTAAATTGGCATCCCAAAGGAGGCTCTGATATTTCCAGACATTTTAACTCATTCACTGCCATCGACGGCTATAGACGTCAAAAATTCATTTGAACTATTTCTATTAGTTTAACAGTTTTTCCAACTTTTGTTAGCAAGAGTATGAAAACCTAGATTTTTTAAAAATTGTATTAGAACAGAAATAAAAATTGTGATTAATCGTGAGTTAACTAGTGAAGTCATGCGATTAATTATGATTAAAAAAAAGAAGAAAAAAAGATTATTAAAAATTAGGGGCATCAGGCGATAAAAATTTATAATTGTAATTAATCGCTTCACGAGTTAACTCAAGATTAAGCACAAATTTTATATATGTTCTAAATGTACAAAAAAAATCTAGGTTTTCATACTCTTGTTAACAATTATTTTTATTTTTTTTAAACTAATAGAAATAGTTCAAATAATTTTTTTAAAGTCAATGGCAGTGAATGAGTTAATACTAATTATAATGCATCAGATTTATTTTGCACTTTTCTGTCCAATCAGATACTCAAAGACGCTTTACAATGGAACGAATACATTATTCATGCACTCACACATCCACACTGCGGTGGCGGTACTCTATACTCAAGTAGCCCCAGCTGCCCTGGGGCAGGCTGACGGAAGCGAGGCTGCCAGGGTGCGCCTACGGCCCCTCCGGTCTCCACTCCAATGACAAATGATGGGGATCGAACAGCCGACCTTCTGGTTACGAGCCTTTTAAACATCAGAGAGCCCTTGTGACTTACTTTTGTCCTCGTGACTGTTTCCGATGCTTATCATCTTGATGCAGAGGCGGTAGCAGTTTACGAGCCGCGTCTGGCTTAGCTTAAATGCCATCGTCATGACGGCCATGCCGGAAATGATGAAGAGTGAGGTGAGCATGAAAAAATTGGGATGATGAGGCACAATGTCTCCAAAACCAATAGTGGTGAGGGTGATAAAACAGAAGTAGTAAGGGTCGAATCCCTTCATTTCTGTCTCCCACACTGGCAAAATCAAACCTCCAAGAAAAATATACGCAAACACTATGAAAAGAATAAGCACAAAAGGCACATTCAGCGTTTCCATAGTATCTCCGATTCCTGTGAAGTCCCAAATGGCAAATCCTTTGGGCAACGGCGGCATTTGACCCAGTTCCGGGCAGGACATGCTCCTGAATCGGGGGCCCTTTCGCTGTAGATTCTCTTTGGCGAGAATCTTCTCAAAGATTTCCCGATTTCTTTGGAGCTGCATGGAATTGGACATCACATTCACCTGACTTTGCAACACTTCCCGGATGTCGAGTTGCTCGTGAAGCACAATGTCATGGCTGAAAACAGCGGCGCCGTCTTCCAAGGTCCGATGGTTTGGCTCCCGTTCTTCCTTGCGAGCCCTCAGCCGGCAACAACTGTGTGAGCGCAGGACTTTGAAGAAGGCGTGAATATGAACATACGCGTTGGTCAGCAGCGTGGCAAGGAAGTCTCCGATATCAAGCATGACTAAAAGCATGAGCGGAATGCCCACCATAGCGTACAAGACACACAGCACCTTACCAGGTAGGGTGACTGGATATATGGCCCCATAGCCTGCAAAGGAGGTGCAACACAATTAACACTACAAGTGTTAAACGCTCTCCACAAGAACACGCAAATATACAGCGCTGCAATGTAAAGAGGTTTTTAAAAAAGTATTTTAATGATATACTGTATTGTACACTAGGGCAGAAGACATTCGAACTATTTTACTGCCACACGTTATCCCCAAAACATTTGAGCTATTGTGTACTTTGACAACATAAACATGGTGGGTACCAAATGACAGATCGACACTATTGCCGACCAGGCCGTCCGGGCCACGGTTGCCAGATACTGTGTCAAATATTGTGTCAAATAATTTTTATTTTGCTGTAAAATCGGGAGATTAGCGGGAAAAATGACAGTTTTTCGCAAAATAAAAGCGATATTTCTATAAGTATTATAAGTACAATTTCGACCATTAGCTTATTCATAGCCATTGACGGCTATAGACCCCGAAAAATTCTTTGAACTATTTCTGTTAGTTTCACATTTTTTTTCCCCACTTTTGTTAACAAGAGTATGAAAATCTAGGAAAAAAATGATTGTACATTTAGACCAGATATAAAATTTGTGATTAATCATGAGTTAACTAGTGAAGTCATGCGATTAATTAAAAAATAATAATCTTTTTTCTTTTTGAAAAAAAAGCTTATAAAAAATTTGGTCGTCGGCGATCTTTTTTTTAAATTTGTAATTAATCGCATGACTTCAATAGTTAACTCATGATTAATCACAAATGTTATATCTGATCTAAATGTACAATCACTTTTTTCCTAGGTTTTCATACTCTTGTTAACAAAAGTGGAAAAAAATGTTAAACTAATAAAAATAGTTCAAATGAATTTTTGATGTCTATAGCCGTCAATGGCAGTGAATGAGTTAAAGAGCGTTGCACTTCTGAGACGTAATTCTCGTAACGTCCCGTCTCGCGAGATTTTGTAATTCTTGTAGGAGGTACTCATGTTGTTTGTTTACGGAAGATGGATTCCCGGAGTTTTTACGATTCCTTTTAAAAACATCTCTCGGGATCGGGCATTTGGTGTTGCGTGTGCGCTTACAACTCGTGTATGCTATGGTCACATGACTACTGGAAATGCAAAAAAAAAAAGTGTTTCCATTACACTTTTGCAAAATAATTCGAGTGCGACACGTCTCAAAAACCTCCTCATGAGATCGTAAAAACGTTTTTGCAGTATAAGAATTTTCTCGAAATTTCTGTGTTTCCTTTTGCGCAACGTGCATTTTGCACAAATCTGAGGGTAATGGAAACACATCTGGATGCGGGATATAGGGTTGGAATTCGGGGGTCAAACATGGTCTTGCAGGTTTGAGATGTTTCCCTCCTCCTACACACCTGATTTAATATTGTCAGATCATCAGCAAGCTCTGCATAACCCTGATACCGACGCTGTTCATTGGAATCAAGTGTGTTGGAGGAGGGAAAGTTCTTGAACCCACAGGACTCCGGCCCTCGAGGACCGATAATGTCCACCCCTTTTTATGGAAAGCCTCCAGCAGCTTCCTTCCCGCATGTCTCCTCTTGAGCACTATGACAAAATCAACTATCAGATGAGAAATGCTAAGTAAAAGATTCCATTAACTGATTTCAAACCTCCACTTTCATACGGGAGATAATTATCTAGTTGAAGCAGTGCACTGAAATGATTTGTGTTGCAGCTTTAATCGCGCGATGTTGCTCGTGAAGAGCTAAATCATTTTCCAACCATCAACAAGAGGAAGGAAATGGGCCTTTAACCCCTAGCTTGCTCTCATAAGCTTTTTGTGGTGACGTGGAAACATTATTCTCTCCTGTTTGAGTTGTTGGCCATTAGCACCATTAGCTGACTTAGTTACTCATTCTAACAGCAGACTGATGACACAAATGTACTTTTAATGCATGCAGTCATGCCAAAAGAAGCAAAAACTGCAATAAATCAGTAAAAAAAAGAAAAGAAAGAAAGACAACAAGTTTCAATATTGAACTTATGGAGATTCATTTTTTACAGTAGTGTGCAGCAGGGTGACCAAACGTCCTCTTTTGGGAGGGCAGCCCATTTTCTTACGTGCTGTTCGAGCGTCCGGAGGTTTCATAAATTCCTGAAAATGTCCGTTTGGCATTGTGTGAATAATAAGAGGTGAAATACACTGTGTAACTGCGACTGGTACCACAATTTCAAAGCCGGGGCAAGTGTCCTCTTTTTTTTTTGGGGGGGGGGGGGGGTTAATATGGTCACCCTAATTAAACTGCACAAAGTTATACAGTCATTTAAAAAAAATACCACAATGGGATTAAGTTATAAATAAGTATTAAATATTATTTGGTTTCCGTTCAGGTACTCCCGAGTCTTTTTAGACTAGCTATTGCTATTGCTTAGCCATGGCCGTTGCTGAGATTTTGGGGTATTAAATAATAATGATAATCGGTTCAATGTCATGATGAAGGCAGTTTAGTTTTGTTTGAGCTGACTTTAAATTGTATGAAAATATTGTTGGCCATATTTATATTGCACATTATACAAACATCATCATAAACAGTTGGGGGATGCACACCGTATACGACTGTGACTATACCATTCGTAGGAATGAATCATTTTAGGCTTATCCATTTGCAAGCACTCACCAACCGTTGTGAAGACTGTGCACACGAAGAACATGGATCCAAAGAAAGTCCAGCTGTCAGGATGTTGGAGCCATACCGTCTGAAAACCGTCTTTCATTTTATGATCCAAATCCTCCACCATGTTTTGGTGGCTGTGCGGCGCGTTATCTATAGTTCAAACAGAAAACGGTTACGATCACTTAAGTGACAACCTAATAAAGCAATGACGTCCGTGATATGAATAGGACAAGTTAGTTAACCTGCAACAGAAGGCACAATTCACATCGTTACATTTGAGTCAGGATTAGAGACAATCAGTTGGCATCGTCAATAAATTCAAATGCAATCTCGGCATTATTTGCCAAACGTACTGGAGAGATTCTGGACATGCCGGATAATGTTCCCCAAGAAGCTGTGGTATTCCTGTTTGGCAGGGGGTGCTTTCCCTTCGACGTATTGGAACAAAAGCGCGCCCAGCACTGCGTAAACCACCAGAGACAGGCACAACATTACATGAGGAAGCAGCTTCCAAAACCACTCCGTGGACGCCTTGAGTGTGCCGATGGGGCCGGCGGCTTGCTTGTCCAGCGTAGATCTCATTTTTCCTCCCTCCTCCGTTGTCCTCTTCTGCTTTTCGCCGTCGCACCCAGTTGCCTTGATGCTCCACAAATGTGCTCTGGGTCTGCTTAGACGCACGCACGCACTCTACATCATAACACTGAGACCCCCCCAGGGGACGTCCACTATATACAGTAGCTTACCTACTGTAAGTGTTTTGCTTCCCGTAGATAGACCTGCTAGTGCATGGCAGATACACTTGGACCACTTAGAAAATCAACGCGGATGTCCAACCCCTCATTCAGATTGACATTATTCACTGTGAAAATGAAGTGTAAATGTTACATTCTGCCCTGCCTGGTAAATGTAAACAAAAGAAAATATTGCATCCGCACCATTTTCAGGATGAGCACCAATGTCTTCTTCTTTAGCTATTTGGCTCTTCATCCCCAACATAGTGTAGAAATTGGCTCTGTTTCTGTTTGTCATTTAATCCAGTTAACTAATCAAGAAAATGTAAGAAAACCTAAAAAATGCGAGCAAGTAGCAAGAATACGTCATCACATACCATTGGCCGTGCGCTTCAAAGGGGATGACATCAGTGCTAAAGATTAGTAAACACGATCTTCAAAGCTACTGTATGAGACATCACATTTGCATCATTGTTTTTTTTTACCTTTTTTTTTTTTTTTTAACACAATGTTTATATTGTATAATCCATTATATATTCGGTGGCAACGTAACACATATTTCTACAAAGTCGATATGTGCCATCAGTCGTCTAAACTAACAGAGCAGTGAAGTCATGATTTCAGAAAATATCTAAGCCAAACGTATCGTATTCAATGCAAGACATTTTTGTGCCCTCCATTTCACGAGTATAATAATTTGCACAGATAATCCACTAGAGGGCAGTATCACCCAGCAGATGGCTTTTCCAGCGACCTTGCTCGATCACCCCAATTGAGAAAGGAGCGACACCTATACTTAAAAATAATAGGAAATGTTCTTTCAGATTTTTGCTATGTCTGTTTATTTATAATATTTTTGACTGTTATCAATTTACAAATTGAAAGCATTGTGACCGGATGTATCAAATATGACACAAATCAAAAGTAATTTATTCATATTTGGTCCATCTCTTGATATTACTTTGTCCTATTCATTTTATATTCATATTTCATGAATGTTCCTCATTTTAAATAAATTAAAAAAAAGTGTTCCCTGCAATTGGCTGGCAATCAGTTCAGGGTGTACCCTGCCTACTTACTGCCTGAAACTAGCTGGGATAGGCTCCAGCACAAAAAGTCAGGACTCTTTGTACTTGTTTGGGCAATAGTGGAGTATGGATGATGTAGAAAAATCATTGCACCTTTAATAAGAAATATGTCTAAAAAAAAAAAAGCAGTGAAGGGAGCTCAACCATGCAGCGGGGTTATAATCTATTTTTAATATAGGTCAGAACAGGCTCTGTAAAAAAAGTTTTTAAACATCAACACAATTATTCAAATCCCCTTTTGAAAGCAGCAAGTGCAACAGGTGCTGTGGAAGATCTATATTTAGGCGGCAAGCCAGAACAAGAGAACAGCAGGGGACCCAAGACTTCCAAGTCTCCTGCTTCTGGCTTCATGTTAATAATCCAACGACAATCAAAGTGTTATACATTTAATTTGTATGCAATTACGCTGAATTTATGCACCGACAGCTTAGACTTGATGCTCATTTGCTTTTGTGGGTGGCGTTTTGGTTTGGAATAGCACTTTGTGAAAAAGCTGTCCGAAGCACTAATGGCTATTTAAGAGACTGCGTATTGATTCCATGAATTACATTTGACCAGCACTATACTATACTGTTTGACCAGTGTATTTCCGGACCCATATTACAGAATATTCTCGTGTCTTTTTTGTCCCTCAGAACCTCTTAAAACAGTTCAACCCCAGGGCCGGAGTCGCCTTTTGGGAATGCTCCCGTTGCACAACGCCAAAGTTTCGGCTCGATGGTCGAACAAAAGGAGCCACCTGGTTTGTTATTGTTTTGACACACTTTTATATCCCCTGCCGCGCACACTTTCTTTTTCCATGCTCGCGTCCGCACACTTCCAACACTTTTGACCACGGAGCGATAGCACACGTGTGACGTCACGCTCGGGTTCGTACCCGACACCCTCATCAGTATTTGACTCTACTGGAAAATAGGGGCAACAACCATTGTCCTGTCCATTATACAATTTTTTAAAACGTGAGGGTGAAATATACGGTTATTTTAACACTCAAATTTATATCATGCCCTTTTAACTCATTCATTGCCATTGACGACTATAGACGTCAAAAATTCATGTGAACTATTTCTACTAGTTTAACAATTTTTCATTTCATTTTTTATGAAAACCTTTTTTTTAATATACATTAATAACAGATATAAAATTATCATGCGATTAATTATGATTAAACGGCCCTTATTTTTTTTATATATATTTTTTAATCAGGCCCGTCAGGCGATTACATTTTTTAAAATTGTAATTAATCACATGACTTCACTAGTTAACTAACGATTAATCACAAATTTTATATCTGTTCTAAATTTACAATATTTTTTTTTTCTAGATTTTCATACTCTTGTTAGAAAAAGTGGATTTTTTTTATTCTAATAGAAATAGTTTATAGCCGTCAATTTATTTCTCTTTAACGCGTTGCCCCATTCACTGCAGTTGTGCTACGGAGCCCCGTCACAAAATTCATACTACTGACAGGTTGTTGGATGAAAGATTACACTGCTAAACTCCCCCCAAAATCTGGCCAGAATAAGCTTGTTATATATCATGACAATCAGGGATGGCGTAATGAAATAAGAGCCCAATTAAGTTTGGCTAACTGGATTTTGGAGTGTATTGGACATGTGAGCTAATAGATTTAGCTTCGCTGCTTGCCACGGCCTCGGGTCCTCTCGGTCTGTTTGCATGTCTGTACTGTTGGTATTCTTTGAGTAAACAAAGATTTCAACAAGGTCTAAGGTCTCTCTTATTTTGCGGCCAACATCCTTGCATGTATTGCCATGAAAGGGTATTGAGCGAATCAACTTGTTTCATCTGATGTCAGTGTTGAGTTATTCTGATGTCGTTGCAGCACATGCTTGGTAAATTCCATTTGTTAGGGCGATTCCCAGTGCACTGTGATGATCACAATTTATGTTAAACACTGAAATGGAATGTGCGTCTGTAAATGTATGGAATATTAATGATAGCTTATTCAAATGTTTGTTAACCGCCTTTATCTGCTTACCATCAGTTTTATTTTTTTTTCTTTCCTGGGGTTGGGGCTGGCATACTTGTTAACACAAACACCAGAGATAGTCACTGGTGCTCTGGACTCCACTCATCACTTTATTGGGCATGTGACAACATACCTCGGCAGCGAGTCAGAGAAATACATGGACTTGCCTCAGTCAACATATTTATTATTATTATTTTTTTTCCTCTTTATTTATTTTTTATTTATTTTATTTATATATATATATATTATTTTTTTTGTATGAGTATGTGTATGTGCGTGCATGTATTTATCAGTCAACATTTTTTAAACGTCACATACATATTGAATAAATGTACTCATTTGCTTTCCACAATGTTTATTTGATAGACTTTTAAACGCATGATAAACTAAAAAAAAAATTTGATTAGCCATAAAGATTTTTGTTTTAATATGAGGTTATTTATTTGGTACAACTTCTTTATTTTGGTTGGTGTCATGACTGACTATGAGCCTATTCCAATTGCTATCAATAAATAACAATAATGTTAAGATAGCGAATACAACGACAGAGAAACAAACAAAAAAGCAAGTATTAGTGGGATAGTTGTGTGACTGGGTTTGAGTCCTTTATGGAGGTCAGTTGCTATGATCCTTTATTTTGTCACAGTCTTGGGCATGGCCTGGTGTCTTACAGCATTGAGACTGGTTGCTCAGTGACTCTTTGTTTATCCCGTTCACTGCCTTTGAGTGACTTGAAGGACTTTTTACTCTGCCACTTCCGTGTCTTGTCTGCTTCTGGGTCCAAATTCCGCTCTTCGCGTCACAGGTCACACCGGCCAGTCATGAACCCAGCAGAGTCCGAGCGCATCCTAAATGGCGTTGTAGAATCTATGGAATGGCTTTCCACCACCATTGACTCACTGGTCGGCAACTTAACACCCGACACTTCCCCGCAGACCTCACAACCGGATCCAGTCTCTCGTTCAGGCCTGTCCGAGGAGCTTCAAGATCAGCTGTCCATTTGGGATGAGCCCCTCGAGCAATGAATCTCCCTAGTGATCACATAAGAGACCCGCCTTCCCTCATACCGCCACTCCTTAACTGGTTGTCCGGCCTTTTCCAATGATGCCTGCTGCGGCTGCAGAAGAACCCATGCAACACACGGAATCCGCCACTTCTACTCTGACCCCGGGAGCCAGCCTTTTGGTGAGGGACAGGAAAACCTCCTGAGAACCGTCTCCATTGAATTAAACTTGCCTGCCCCAACAACTGTCTATTTTCAGGTATGGGTAGATTGAGGGGCAGACAACAGAAGAAAGAGTTTGTGGCTCATGCTAATTTCACCATGTCCCAATTAGACTTGGACGGAACGCCTTTGATGGAAGCTTCCTTTAGACTGCTACACACTAAAGTACTTTCCCTCACCATTTGGAGTAACACAAGGCGCACATGAGTTTGAATTTTTTTTTTCTTCCTTTTTTCCCCTTGTTGTTATTGCGCGACCCTGGTTAACTAATTCACTGCCATTGACAGCTATAAACATCAAAAATTCATTTGAACTATTTCTATTAGTTTCACATTTGTTTCCACTTTTGTTTTCAAGAGTATGAAAACCAAAATTTTTTTATTGGTCATTTAGAACAGATATGAAATTTGTAAGCAATCGCGAGTTAACTACTAAAGCCATGCGATTAATTACAATTAAAACTTTAATCGCCTGACACCCTAAATTTTTAATATGTTCTTTCTTTCTTTCTTTTTATTCATTCACTGCCGTTGACGGCTATAAACGTCAAAAAATAATTTGAACTATTTCTATTAGTTTAACATTTGTTTCCACTTTTGTTTTCAAGAGTATAAAAACCTAGAATTTTTTTATTGTACATTTAGAATAGATATAAAGCCCCTTTGAGCGCCAATTTCAAAACTTTAATGAGGGCTTTAAAAACTATACCTTCTGAGTTTTGTTGCACAATTTTTAAAATCTTGCACACAAGAACAACCCTGTTTTGTTTTGTTTTTAAATACAACTCGTGCTAAAACTCATAACTAAACTAAAACAAAGCATTTTCAAAAACAAATAAAATGGGGAAAAAAAGACACATTTATTATTCTCATCTATTAATTTCCCATTTTCATACAGATTTGCGAAGTTGCATGCAATTAGCATTCATTTTACATATCATGAGAACAATGTTCAACTGGCTATAGCGGAAGTGTATTTTGGGTACTGGTTGTGTTATATATTTAAAGTAAATGAAAAGCCCCAGTGTGTTTTCTTTGCATAAAGCACAATACCTAATTAACTCATTCACTGCCATAAATTTATTAAAATATATTAAAAATTAGGGGCGACAGGCAATTCTTTTTTTTAAATTGTAATTAATTGCATGACTTCACTAGTTAACTCACAATTAATCGCAAATTTTACATCTGTTCTAAATGTACAAGGAAAAAAATTCCAGGTTTTCATACTTTTGTTAAAAAAAGTGGAAACAATTTTAAACTAATAGAAATAGTCCAAATGAATTTTCGACGTTTATAGCCGTCAATGGCAGTAAATGAATTAAAAAAAAAAAAAAGATAAAAAAATGTGGGGGTCAGGCAATAATTTTTTTAAATTGTAATTAATTGCATGACTTCACTAGTTAACTCACGATTAATCGCAAATTTTACATCTGTTCTAAATGTACAATAAAAAAAATTCTAGCTTTTCATACTCTTGTTAACAAAAGAGGGGGGAAAAAAAAGTTAAACTAATGGGAATAGTTCAAATGAATTTTTAACGTTTTTAGCCGTCAATGGCAGTGAATGAGTTAATGACAAGGGAAACGTTGCTCGTGTGTTCCAGTGGTAAATACACATACTAACGAGACAACAAGTGAAACCTTGACAAAGACACATGTGGCTGAGGGAGCTGGTTGGATGACACGAGGGACTAGGATGACAAACACAGGTGAACACATTAACAAAGAAAGCAAAACTAAAATGGACCAAAACCAAACTTCCAGATTATGTCACATTCAATTTGATTTCACCAATAGTAATAGGTTCTTTATTTGCTAACCCTAAACAAAGTTTAATGTAAATGAACAAAGTTGAATAATTATTTCTGGAAAGGACGTGGCGGATTAAGACAGGTCCACAGTAATGTGAAATGCTATATTTCTAAAGTTGAACCAGCAGCCTTTAGACGAGTGTCTGCCTTATATCCCCTTCTCTGATGCCATCTTAGCTTTCAAGACCTTATGCAATGTTTCCATGATGCATTCCTTGTTGTTGGCCACATTATAAGCTGTCAAGTGCACCAGAGAGTCAAAATCCTTCTCGAAGTAGGTGAGATTACTTGTGGTGAATGGCGAGTCGCTGCTGCACACGTCCACCTCTCCCGCTTTTATTTCCTCCTCAGTTTTGCGCTCCACACCTGCGAAGGCAAAATGAGAATAATCATTGTTTGTGATGTCCGAGCACAAAACGCATTTAACTCATTCACTGCCATTGACGGCTGAAAACGTCAAAAATACATTTGAACTATTTCTATTAGTTTAACTTTTTTCCCCCTCTTTTGTTAACAAGAGTATGAAAAGCGAGATTTTTTTTTATTGTACATTTAGAACAGATATAAAATTTGTGATTAATCGTGAGTTAACTTTTAAAGTCATGCGATTAATTACGATTAAAATTTTAATCGCCTGACGCCCCAAATTCATAATAATCTTTTCTTCTTATTTTTTTTAAAAAATTCATTCACTGCCATTGACGGCTATAAGCGTCGAAAATTCATTTAACTAATTTCTATGAGTTTAAAACATTTTCCACTTTTGTTAACAAGAGTATGAAAACCTAGAATTTTTTTCATTGTACATTTAAAAACAGATATAAAATTTGCGATTAATCGTGAGTTAACTAGTGAAGTCATATGATTAATTACAATTAAAAAATGTAATTGCCTGTTGCCCCTAATTTTTTATATATTTTTTTAAATGAATTTACCCATTAATTCAAAAAGATCAGTACCAAAATATAAAATGAACACAATCAACAAACTATAACTTCAAAGTTGATCAATGAATATCAATCAGCTCAGTAATAAGCGATTCATTTGGATTTTAATGAATGTGCGATAATCATGGAGTCACTTTTTTTAGACACAGTATACCTGGTTGTTTGAAGTGTTTGAATGAAACATTGACAAGTGGGAAATGAATCACAATTGGTGCCTCTGGATTCTCCATATCTTCCAAGATGTAAACCTCCCTCTGAGGTGCTTCTTCCAGTGTGGTAAAATCAACATTGGGGAAGGGGATGTCATGGTCTTTACAGTACGCCGCTGTCAACTTCAATTCCTGTTAACATGAGAGTACGATGACACAAATGCAACATTGGCATCACTTTCAAACAGATCCGTTAAGAAAAAAAAGAGGTTCACGTTTACCCGGAAGATGTCCTTTGGGTTCCAGGAATAGTCAAGGGAAATGATAATATCCACTTCTCTCTCTGGACGTAGGACGGGGGCACAGCCAACATTTATGTGATGACCAGAATCAATGAGCTGTAGAATGGTGTCGCTGGGCGTCAGAGAGTTTGGAAATGCATCAATGTGTGTTCCTGGGAAATGAAGGAAAATAATCAATAACAATACATGTATGCCCTTGACGCAATCTTAACAAATAAGTGAAGAAACAAACTCCTCAATGTCAATTAGCATTTATTGACAGATGAAGGAGCTCTGCAGAGGTAAAAAAAAATAAAATTAAAATAAACTCCCATAGAACAGATAGACAACATCAAGAATAACTACCAAACTAATAATAATAATAATATATAAAACATGTAGACACGAATAACGACATGTCTCGTAGGCAAACGTAACAAAAAGGTGAACTGCTATGCGAGACAGTGCTCTAAATATAATCCCTCAGTGACCCCTAGTGGCCGGAGAACACCTCTACAGTAAGCAGTCAAATATAAATCAGCAAAACAATGCAACCTGGTAGATCCTACCCGCATACCGCCATTTTTGTAGTTCAAACGTCTCCCCCGTCTGACATCGCTATAGTTGGTAAAAGTACTCCTGGAACTTGTTGGGGATCTTAATTTCCGACCTTGCCCAGTTTGCACATGTATCGAATTCTGCCCTTTTCATGCTTTTCTGCATGCAGGGGGCGGTATGGGGGCATCATGTGCACACATATGTGAGTGAGGACCCAGTCGTTTTCTTGGGTTAGGAGGGGCTGCTGCTTCGAGAGCAAGAATAACACCACTTTGGCGTTTGGAGTTTTTAGGGAGGAGTTGGTATTTTAATACGGCCGAAAAGCTCAAAATAGTTGATTTACTATTATATGGGCCAAAAACAACAACAACATAATGTTCATCAGTTAACATTGTCTTGTAGTGTATTCAATTTAATATAAGTGGGGAAAGGGCTATCAAGTGACTGTATTCTGTTTTCACAACATCTGAGCTTCATTCGAATTGAGCAATGTCATTTTGGGCATCACAGTGTGAAGGGATCAAAAGTTTTGCACTTGCTTATACCTGTTTATTATTATGATTATTATGATGAGACAACAAAACATTTTTGCACCATTAAAACATTGAGCGCATACCTTTCCACGCTGTGAAGTTGCTACTTGTGTTGTAGTTTGAGTGCAGAAGGAGACCATTCATGAAATTGTATACTTGAGAACTAATCGGGCGATTCCTCATGAAATCGCAGATGATTCCGGAGACATTTGTGGATGGATCTATGCGGTGTGTATCAAGACTTGAAGGCTTATTATCAGCCTCTGTCAAAAGGAGGAACAAATTATTATAAATCATGGAGCATTAAGGTTAAATCAACAATTTTCAAGTGTAAATACAGTCATTAATATTAGTTAAAAAAAAAAATCTTCAACAAACTTGAGCTGTCAAAGAAAATGTAGTAACACTCCGGGGATGAATGGCATAATCAACAAAAACCACAGTGGGCGTATACAGGAGCCCCTTCAGTATTGTATGCACAATGCCTTATCCAATGTATTTTCAAACAAAATATTATATTTCCATACAGCTAGTAACATCATTTAGTCGTAGCTTTACCTATATTGTTGACAAGCGGCCCAAACCAGGAGTCGGGCTCAGCTTCCAAACCAGAGGCAAGCATGAACAATTGAGTCAGGTTGACTGAAAAGCAACTGCTCCATATTCCTAAATGACAAAGAAAAACGAGGACCTTAAATTGCTTTCTCTGATATCGCATGAACCTCACAGTAGCAGAAACGACGAGAAACACATTGGCTAATATTCTTACCAATCAGATAAGGGATGCGCACTTCTGCAAGCTTTTTGACGAGATGACCAAGGAAAAACTGACTGCCAAAGTCTTCCGCTCGCACAAACGTCCCATACTTTTGAAAGCCGACCTCATAGGGGGTGAACTCGCACCACTCTGGTATTATAGGGTTAATAAATATTCAGGCGGGAGAAAAAAGAAAAAAAAAATTTAACTTGTAAATGCGATTTACCAGCTTCTGAATCAAAGCCTCTTTTCTCCTTCATGTTGACAGCAGTGTATATGGGCAGAGGGTTTTGGCCTTCATTTACTGTCCCCTGCTGCTCAGAGAGGGTACTGGTCATTTTCTGCAAGTGTCAACACATATTATAATTGTCATTTTGAAAGTAAATATGTATATAGTCTGAACCAAGATAAGACTTAAGTGTGCAGCTGCTTACCTTACCAAAAGCAACTTGCTCATAAATCAGGCCTGCCATGTCAGCGAGTGACACAATGTGGCCTTCATTCATTTTGTCTATCATCTCTTGCCTATAATATCCCATTTTCTCTGCAGAGAAAATACTCAGGACACTCTTACTTAGTTCTTTCCTTAGTTCAGCGATGGTACTGTCTATACCGTCCCGTGACCAGTTTTCTTCTTGGGACAAAGCAGTCATAGCCCTGTTGACAATGAAAACAACTCATAACATGAACTCATTCACTGCCATTGACGGCTATAGACGTCAAACATTTATTTGAACTATTTCTATTAGTTTAACATTTTTTTCCCACTTTTGTTAACAAGAGTATGAAAACCTAGATTTTTTTTATTGTACATTTAGAACAGATATAAAATGCGTGAATAATCGTGAGGTAACTATTGAAGCCATGCGATTAATTACAATTAAAAATTTTAATCGCCTGACGTGACTTAAAGATAATTTTTTCATCGTAATTAATCGCATGACTTCACTAGTTAACTCTCAATTAATCACAAATCTTATATCTGTTCTAAATGTACAATAAAAAAAATACTCTTGTTAACAAAAGTAGATTAAGTTCAAATGAATTTTTGACGTCTATAGCCGTCAATGGCAGTGAATGAGTTAAAAGGCCGAAATGTGTCGTGTGCATGTTTCCAATCTAACGCGGATGTAACTGTTATCTATTTGCAGCCAAATATTCCCATTAAAATAAATAAATAAATAAACTAGTGCTGTCAAACGATTAAATTTAATTTCCCCAGAACAGAAAAGTTAGGCACTCAAAGTCGTTACAAGTAAAAGCCCGGCCTTTATTTAAACATGGCTAATTCTACCAATTAGCCACAAGGGCATTCAAGTTTGTAGACCACATAAGTAGTGCAGCTCTCAAGATTGCATTGCGATCAGTAGCTTTAATTTTGATAGCCCTAAAAGAACAAACACATTTAGTATTTAACCGTAATCTAAGAATACTGTACACTTAGATATTGTTTTTTTTTTTAAATTACAAAACAATAAACTTACCACGTTGATCCAGATACTCCAGTGATATAAGAGACAGTATCTAGCAATTGTATTTCCTTTAGGCCCTTCAAACTACCAAGCAGGCCTGTCATTGCTCTGGATCCGCCCCCTGAACCCACCAATGCTACAGTTGGTACCTGAATACACAGGTGAAAGGAAGACAACAGATTGAGAGATGCATTTAAAAATATATATATATATATATTATAACTATTGTGTTCTTTAAAATGATTTGACTATTTTACTATTGACATAAATGTTTAATTTTAAAAGGCGTTTGAAAATAGGAAAACCATTGTCAAAATGACCATGATCCAAAGCATACCACATCAAATTTCAAACGTGGCGAAAGCAGCATGAAAGCATGGGTATGTATGTATACTGTAGCTGCTAATGGTGATGATGTGAAGCTGAACTGCAAGGAGTGTAAGAAAAGGGGTAGGATCGGTGTCACAAACGCATATTTCAAACCCAGGCTAAGTAATTGAACTATTCTATCTATTTAACGACATAAGCAGCATCGGGTCACAGATGCGACATTTTTTTCATTCTGATACACATTGACACGTTTACATTATTTATTGACTGTGTATTTCAAAGACATATTTTTTAAACTTAGATTAAAATAGAAATAATACACAGCAAACACCACAGCATCTTATTGTAGACATTTTGAAAGATATATTTTGTGATACCTGTCCAGGAACTTTTCTCAAGCACCTCGTATTGTAGTCTTGTCGCTTTATTGCTTTTTACATCATAATGCAGTTGTTGCGCACCTGATCTGGTGACGGTGGAGAGTCCAGGCCAAAGAGATGTTGCATTTTCCGCCCCACAATGAGCTTTCTCTTCTTCAAATACTCTTTTTCTTGTTGTGGAATGTCAAGATCGAGACGAACTGCAATATGTTCGTCGATGCTGCAGGTTTTCAAGATGATAAACAGAACAGCTGAAGTCAACGTTTGAATTTGTATGGAATCTTGCAGTTACTGCACACAAGACCTTATTGTCAAAAGAGGTACAGCAAAATTGAAGTATTTTTTTTTTTTTAAGCATAACAGCGAAAAGGAGGATGTTTACCATTTGTGCGTCTCGACGTTTAAGTCCACTGTGTCCTGTGAAAAACACACGGGTCACTTGATGACATGGTTCAAGAAAATTAAATAGAATGAAATTAGAATTAGAAATCATCTTGATTGAAAATGATTTTGCTGGGATTCTTAGTTTTTACAGAAAATCAACGCGTTGATTTAATTGTTGAAAGGAATTAGTCATGGAAGTTGTAGAAAAGATTTACAAAGGCAATATACAGTATGAATGCATAAAAAGGTTTTAACTGTGTTTATGAATAAAGCATCAAAGACATTTGTCTCAAACTTGCGGCTCGGGGGCCAGGATGATATTTTGTGGCCCCCTACTTGACATCAAAGTTGAATGTTAATACAGCCCCAATTTATATTTTTTTGCCAAGTGGGGATTTGTGTTGATTTGTTTTCCTATCACTTATGGGCTACCATAATTCAGGTTTAAGACATCTTTTGGTGAAATGTAATCTCGAAGGAAAAGATCCTGTCACGCAGTCTTAGTCATTTATTTTGTGAATGGACGGAAAAAGTTGCGGTGCTGAAGAAATCACACGTCATTACTCAACGAGACATGCAGGTAGTATGCAAAATACCAGGGACATGAGGCCGCAAAAGATGACCGCGTTATAGCAAGGGAACACAGCCTAGTAATGATTCCCATAAAAAATAATGGAAACACAATTAAGATGTTCCTACCACAGAATGAAGTTTCTTTTCTCAATTAGTTATTTTTTTAAATTACCTTATTATCAGTTTGAGTACAATACTGTACAATATAGAAATAAGAGAAAACACGCAAGGTTGTAACTTCAATATTTAACAGAATCATGCCATTTTCCTTGTGTGATACACATTATTACCTGATCAATGAGAAGGGAAACGTTGCTTGTGTGTTCCGGTGGTTGTGGATAAAGCCTTGTAGAACTTGAGGTGATATCATCAGCAGAAGACTGAAAGACATTAAAATATCATATAAAATCACTTTCATCAAAATCCAGTCCAGAATGAAATAGAACTACAACGCACTTTAGTCAAGACTTGTTCAATGTATGTAATAGAAAAATATGAAATACATTTGACAGACTTTACTCTCAAAATCACATGTGAGTTTCACAGGAAAAAGCAAACCCACAGAAAACTTTATTGACAAAAACTCACCGAAACACCAAGTTCCGTCTCCAAGTCTCTGTTGATGTAGAAACGCAGCTTGTTGACTTCTTTTGCCACTATAGTCTGATTCTCAGGACAGGCACCACGAAGCTTCATCACTTTACCCAGAGAATCTATGGAAAGCATATAGGAAAATATTGAAATTTCTGCATCACATACAACAGTTGGATATTTCTTACAACTTCAACCTTGTCACCGTTGCTAGCATCCAGCAGTGAACAGAGAGAGAGAGAGAGAGAGAGAGAGAGAGAGAGAGAGAGAGAGAGAGAGAGAGAGAGAGAGGAGAGAGAGAGAGAGAGAGAGAGAGAGAGAGAGAGAGAGAGAGAGAGAGAGAGAGAGAGAGAGAGAGAGAGAGAGAGAGAGAGAGAGAGAGAGAGAGAGAGAGAGAGAGAGAGAGAGAGAGAGAGAGAGAGAGAGAGAGAGAGAATATTTTTACATTCTCCTCTCATAATATACAATACCAGATTTGTTTAGTAGCTTGTCAACATCGATGTCCAAAACAGAGAATGGTGCAGCCTAAAGGAAAGACATGTTAGACATACCACAAGTATTATTGCATGAGTACATGCAAGATGATCGCTAGCAACTTTAGTACCGACTTAAATATGTTGGAACTCAGGCAATAAGGTTCATATTTTCGTAGACAGGCGCACGTGGTGCTTGGTGTAAAAATTGGCGCATCTTCATATTTGTGGCACAGCAAGTCTAGTTTACAGTGTTTGGAATTTGGCCGAAATTTGCTGGGCATTCAGGCGCAAAAAAATAAAAATCAGATATGTCTTTGATGCATCACAATTCTGATGTGGATGATTCTGAATACATCCACAAAGGTTTATTTTATTTCCTGACTTGTGTAAAATAAACACATTATTCCAATTTTAAACGGGAGATGGCCTGTTCCCGTTCAGTGAAAATAGTAACACTGCCTCCTCGTGGACGGAGGAGGAACACCGTCATAAAAAGAATATAATTATGCCTATGTAGATGGTGAAGGAGGGAGAGAACATGTGAATTGAGGAGTTAGGAGTAGGTATTTGCAAAATCAGCCATCCTCTCTCCGCTGTCCAACTTTTTGATCATGGCAACCTTCGTTTCCATGGAGATTGCCTGGCGTTTCTTCCCACCACCTGCACCACCGCGTCATTATGCGCTCTGCCATGTGAACTGTGCACCTCTGCTGCGCTGAATATCAAGGGAATGAAGGGCGCCGCTTCAGTTGGCCGAGAATCAAGTCGGCTATTTACTCCCGCCAAAGCACAAACTGACATTTCTCGCTGCGCCCGTCTACGAAAATACCAAGAACGAAAACTCCACCCGTGTCCATTTGATGTGTCTTACTTACCAGGAGGATGCCATTACTGAGATATTCACAAGTCGGTTCCTCACTAAAAAAAAAAGAAAAAAAAAAGAGGTCGTTGCTGTCATATACAGTACTTATAAAGATGTGTCAGAACAATTTTGGGACTGGTGTCACAAAAGATATATTATGTTTGAAAACCCAGACAGCCATCCTGCGGCGTTTGCTTCATTCAGTTCACGAGAAGAGACATCGCAGGACAACTCGGCTGTGTCCGAATGTCCGTCCTTATCTCCTAACCCCGCATTCACTCCACAGCAGTCCCGCACTATATACTGATATAATAGTTCCCTCATTCTGTTTTTTGCGATTTGAACAGCCAGCCACTTGACCTCCATACCTGTCAAGACGCCATTTTGTTTTCTTGCTTGCAAATTGTGGTCTATATAATATTAACCTTATGAGTGACCATCGATGCTCACTATATGTCCAAGTGCATTGTGGGTAATTTTGAGTGAACTACATTCTTTTCTATCTGGACATTCCCAACACCCCTTACAAAATGGCTTGATCCCTGTAAAGTGCATTTAAAGGCAAAAGTGTGGCCATTTGGACACAGCCCATGTACTCACAATGCCCTGAGCAACCTCCCTCTATAGTTTAACAATAATGTGTTTAGTAACCCTGAGATGGCTTTTTTTTTTCTTTTTTTTAATTGAAAAGCATTGGTCTTGTAGAAACGGGGATTCTGCCCCATGCTATCTTTTCTGACACCAGTCCTGGAACTTTTCTGACACACCTTGCATTCCTCTCACTTAAGCCAATGTTTATTCAAATTGCAATTATACAGTATATCAAGTCTGATACCTGTGGAGCATTTCAAACTGTATTAAAATGTGGTCCGTTGTCTAAAAAAAAACAAAAAAAAGCAAAACATGGAAATGTGTTATTTTTCAGACAATAAGAGTATATTTCCTGAATATGACACATTTATAATTGTATATAGATATTGCCAGTTCTTAAGTAAGGATAATGGCTCTCGTGCGTTAAAGCTTTTCACATCAGCCTTGAAATTTAATTTGTGGCGTGTTCGCCATGAACACGCAGCTAAAGTAACACAGCCACGAGTCAGCAGATTGACGAGCAATTGTGTTGGTTATACACATCCCGGTGAGAATTTATCGTACACAGTCAATTTGACGCTATTTATCAAATATATATATATAATATATATATATAATATAATATTTACACTTGGAAGAAGAGAGTAAATGGGTAACAATTGGGAAACAAAATGAAAATAAAAATCACTCAAGGGTTGAGGAACAAACTCACGACCTTCAGCTTGGGAGATGGCCGATCTACTCCCTATAAGCTACGTAGCTCCTGCTGTGTGTTAGCATATTGCTCGTGTCAGCTAGAATCTTCGTAACTCCAAGAGACTAAAAACATCGCAAAAAAAGTAGGAGGGGCATAGCTCAGGCAGTCTCCCAAGCTGAAGGTCATGAGTTCGTTCCTAAACACGTGAGTGACACCCCCCCCCCCCCTCCCAATATGATCTGGCCAAATATTGACTCATTTGTCTAACTAGCTCGGTCGCGTAGTTTTCTCTCATTTACATTCGAAAACCACGAGGTAGAGACGAGGCAGGGATTGAGACTCCAAAAAGTTTTTTTTTTACTATTGTTCGATTTTACCTGCAGATGCAAGGTGAATGCCATGGTTTCTTTCTTCCCGAGTGTGAGGGTGCTGAGGTCAAACAGAATGGTTGAAATGAGGTCGTCTTGAAAAATGGGATTGTCGTCGTGCAACTTGATCTCTAAAATATTCTGGAGAAACATCGGATAATTTTTTTTTTTTCAAAAGGTTACACAAAACTGTGTTACAGGCTTTAGAAAAAGATTTTTATAATGAAACAGTCCTGCCTTTCGTCGGTTGTCGGTTTATTTTCTGTGGGCTTACTTTGAGATGGGAGGGGACCCTGAAGCTGAATGTTTCGTTCCACTCCGGATTGTAGTTATTGGCCACCGTTTTTGTGTTGAACGCGCTGGCAATTGCCGTAGGGAGCCAAAGAGTGACATAATAGTCTGGCGCTGAAACTGTAACATTTGGACAAAGGGA
The DNA here is from genome assembly GCF_054856555.1 of Leptonotus elevatus. NCBI lineage: Eukaryota > Metazoa > Chordata > Actinopteri > Syngnathiformes > Syngnathidae > Leptonotus > Leptonotus elevatus. The sequence goes on along the minus strand of NC_141251.1, from coordinate 7,972,362 downwards.
GGAAGAAACATGCGGAATCATGTTGGAACGTAATTAATTGTCCGTTACAATAGTAACAATGAATAATCAATATTTAACTTCATGATGCATGAATGCGAAGTTGTACTTACGGTAATCGTTGGAATAATGTGTTTTGGCTTTTAGGATGGTAACATTTAATTTCCAGTAAGAAATCACCTCTTTCTGTTGAATGAGGACAAAATTATAACTGGAACAATGGCACATTTATTACCATTTAAACTTTAATAAGACAGCGTCATCAGGCAAATATTGCTTCTTGTCATAATTAACTGCCGTTGTTTTTAACATACAGAAAAAAAAAACTATTGGACCCTTAACTCATTCACTGCCATTGACGGCTATAAACGTCAAAAAATCATTTGAACTATTTCTATTAGTTTAACATTTGTTTAGAACAAATATGAAATTTGTGATTAATCGCGAGTTAACTAGTGAAGTCATGCGATTAATTACAATTAAAAAATGTAATCGCCTCTTGCCCCTAATTTTTAATAATCTTTTTTTTTTTAAATTGGCAGTAAATGAGTTAATAGATGGTTTCCTGAATGGTGAAAATCCCAATATTTTCCGCTCTAGGTCATTTCGAGCTGTACCGTAGGCCGTGGAATAAATTTAATTTATTTAAAGAGACAGAGTGTTGGATTTTGTGCCATCTGGTTGTGAGTTAATAGAAGCCGCATTTTTTTTTCCACAGTGATGTTTCTCGTACATCATCAACTTCTGGGAGACACCTGTGTCTTTTCCAATCCAGGAAAAAAAAATGCTGGTTAAATACAAGTAATTTAAATCAAAATTTTGGGTTTAACTGTATATAGCCTGCTATTTTTGGACGACGTTTGCACATTCTTACCCCCAAATGGCTCTCCTTGCGGGGACTGACAGCTTTCATAGGACTAAAGAAAAGAAAGCAAAGGATTACAAAGGCCACACATTTTTAGGCAAAATGCTATATGAAATAGAATAAAATGTTTTTTTTTTACTTTTCTCGCAGCTCAAAGGCGATCCAAAGTTTACCCTTTAAACATGAAGAAAAAAGATTGTCATGGAAATCTGTCTGTCTGTTTGTCATCAAGAAAATGTCTGTGTTTTTTTCTTTTTTCATTTATATGATTTGTAATGACTTTCAGAGTTTATTGGAATTCTTTGGCCTTCCTGTGAGGAGTTTCCATGTTATTCCCATGCCTGCATGCATTTTCTGTACCTGCCCTGGGATTGACTAATTGACTGGCGACCAGTCGAGACTGTACGCTGCCTCTTACACAATGGCAACTGCGATGGGCTCCAGCTGACTGTGACAGCATACTGTATGTGGTATAGAAAATGTATGAATCGTTGATACCAGGTAATTATTATATTTTGTTTTTAAGATTTAAAAAAAAATGCTAATATGTCAATTTAGTGCATCCATCCATTTTCTATATCGCTTGTCTTCCCTATACACTGTAAAAAAAGATTTTTTGCCCTTTCTTAATTATATTTACTTTTTTTTCCCAGTTATTCACATTTACTTAAAAACATTAGCTACAGTATATTTCAATGTGCTACTAGATTTTTTCGTGCATGTTTTTTTTTTTACAGCAAATGTTGAAGTAAATTTTACATTAAATTAATATTTAAGATTTACTCAGTTCATTTGTTGAATTTTAGAACTGCTAAAAACAAGTAAAATTTACTAGAAAAAAAGAGAGAGAGAATTTCTATAATTTGACATGTTTAAATGCTTAACGCACATTATAATGTACGTTTTACACTAATTACACCATGTGTGTACGTACACTAACGTCATATATTAATGTGCATTTAATTCCTTTGATGATTATTAAATCATTTTTCCTGCTTAATGCCATCCAGTAAACATAGAAAAACTTTGACTTGTGCGTATTATACAGTTCCCAACTTATATAGTGCCTTGCTACCTGTATAATTTTTCATTTCAATTTGTTCTTAACTATGAAATATGTCAGTCAATCTGCATCACATAAGTCAAGTCAAGTCATTTTTATTTATATAGCGCTTTCAAACAAGACTTGATTAACTTTATTTAAGAAAATTATGACTGAATCAGTGATTCCCAAGCACCAAATAATGCAAAATACAAAAAGAAGAAATACTGAAATAATGATGATCTTGTCTCAGACTGCTCTCAAATGTACTATTCAGTCTGAAATGTCAGCCTGTTTAACTCATTCACTGCCATTGACGGTTATAGACGTCAAATATTAATTTTAACCATTTCTATTAGTTTAACATTTTTTTCCACTTTTGTTAACAAGAGTATGAAAACCTATAATTTTTTTAATGTACATTTTGAACAGATATAACATTTGTGATTAATCGTGAGTTAACTCAAGTCATGCAATTAATTACGATTAAAAATAATAATCACATGACGCTCCTCATTTTTAATAATCTTTTTTTTCTTTTTAAATCGCATCAGGCAATTAACATTTTTAATTGTAATTAATCGCATGACTTCAATAGTTAACTCACGATTAATCATACGTTTTATATCTGTTCAAAATGTACAATATTTTTTTTCCTAGGTTTTCATACTCTTGTTAACACAAGTGGAAAAATGTTAAGCTAATAGAAATAGTTCAAATGACTTTTTGACGTCAATAGCCATCAATGGCAGTGAATGAGTTCATTGAACACAGTTGTTAGACTCGCAGGAAGCCACGAACACAGGTTTATCACCCTCTGCCAAATATTTTTGAGAATATGTATTTGTATTGCGATCATCATGGATAATTGTTGCCTGTTTATTGTACCTGTGGCTCGATGGCAAATTCCTTGATTTCCATCTTCCCCACTTCCAGAGTGCTGATATCAAACATGATTCTTTGAATCACGTCATCATACATGGGATCCTCATCATACAGATGTATCTGCAGAGTAGTCTGCAGAACATAGCACAGTATTAGCGGTTGACAGCTGTACAGCATTTAAGACTTTAATACGTGAGGTTCCTCTGTATATCTCTTGTGCCTGCCAGTCTGATTGCTTGAACTTTAAACTGTATTAGATACTGGGTATGACTCTTCTTTATTACGTGCATGGAATCGGTGGCACTCTGAAAATATTTTGTTTGGCTGACTCTGTCGCCCCAGCTTGTTTTTGTGTATGAAATGTCTTTCAAGTCATGGCTTGCATTTGGCTTCAGCACAAGTTCAAAAAAGTTCACAAATGCACACAGCATAACATTTAGAGAAATGCTTTTAACTTATCTTAAATTAAAACTTTGTCAAATGCATACAATTTTGACTGGTCAATTATTTGTAATAATAATAATAATAACAGAGTCATGGCCTGGCCAATAATATGGATTTATAGAAAAAAATATGAAATTAACCAGATTTGGACATTTGGTTTTTAAATAAAGTTACTGAATAATAGATATTTCCATTATTTGTAATCTTCAAAAAGTCACACCTGGAGACAACTGTGGAGCTTGAAATCAAAAGTTTGGTTCCACTCTGGGTTTTTGCTGTTGGCCACAGTATTTGTCTTAAAAACAATTGCAGGTGGGAAAGTCAGAGTGACATAGCAATCATCCTCAGAATCTGAAATGCAATGCATATATATATTAACAGCATTCTTCAGTTGTTAAAAAAATCAAGGACATAACATAAGAGACAAAAACATTGAATTAAATGGTATTCTCACTTACAGTAGTCTGTTGAGCGAATGTTTTCTGCCCTCATTATGGTGACACTCAGTGTCCAGGAGGAGATGGATCCATTCTGTAAAATGATGCAACAAAAAAAAAGAAAATATAAAAAATATTAGACCATGTCACAATTAGTTGAAGCACTTGTTGGATTGATAGAGTATTGTTATTTATCATGGTTACAGCAGAAGATACATCGACACTATCAAAATGTTCTGATCTTAGGCCGACTTTAAAATTTAACTATTTGTGCTACAGAATTTTTTATTTGAAAAGGAACCCCGACTGTAATGACAGATTTGCTCTACATTATTTATTTGGTTGTTACTTAACATTGTTTTTTTTACGTCGCAACGCATTCAGTGAGTAATGACGTAGAATGAAACGCCTATAAAGAAAGCAATGTAAGCCTCTGTAGCGTTCCTAATGGGACGATCAAAACTCTTGAATGCGTCTGGTGAATGACGAGCGCACGGCATGGGGGAGGGTGACTCTAGCCCGATCGCATGTTTACTTCTTTAGGAACGCTACGAGTCTTAACTTGCTTTCTTTATACGCATTTCACATTTTGCCCTTCTACATCACTACGCACTGAATGCGTTAAAACGAAAATAAAAAAAATGACGGCGTAGTCCAAATAAAGTTTCTACAAAATATATTAAACTGGAAATTGTTTTTGAAAAATGAATCTCATTTTTATGTCAGTAACAACCAAATAAATCATATAGAGCAAACTTGTCATGACAGTCGGGGGCGGTGCATTGCGTGCTTGTACCTCCAAAAAAGTGACCTTTCAGGAAACCCCAAAAACGTTACATTGTATCATCAAAGGGAGCAAGCCACTTTAAACACTTAAGATCGGTCTATAAATTGCATAAATAACACCCGCAGTGACCAATAGTATAGATATTTAAAAAAAATATATCACATTTACTAAATTGCGATATGCAAGTCATACTACCAAGTCAAATATATCATCAGTGTGCTCACCTGTTCATGAATAAACTTACCATTGTCATTTGGGAATTGTAAACGCCTCCACTGCGCTGCATACAGTCTTTATATGACTGATGATGCAAGGAGAGTGTTTCTGCACGGCTTGCTATCTGATAATCAAAACATTCCCTTCAGCAAAACAGCACATTCCTGTATCAGTGAGTCAGTGTTGGGAAGAAAAACAATATGCGCACGAACAATAACACCCCCCTACTTGGGACGAACAAATACAATAACTTATCTTATTTGTCACCAACCAATACAGGCTTCCCAAGTGAGGTACGTACCCACCACAGGCTCTTTGCAAATAATCCATGCACTTGTTATACTTAAACAAATTGTTAGGTAAATATAGTCAAAGTGGTTAAAATACCAAACAGATGAGCACTCCCTAAAATATATATATATTTTGTCCTCTCCCTCCTTCTAAATGACCAACTTACGTGTCAAATGTAAGATAAAATGAGTTTAAATCAACTCTTATTGATGTGATTTTGTTGACTTTTTTTGTCAGCCCCCAAAAAATGTCTTTACAATAATATGTTGTGTGCCCCCCCCCCCCCCCCCACTAGTCTAAACACGTTATTTCAGTTAACATTACTTTTGGTGTAATATTAATTAAGTAGCAAAATCCACCCATTTTTATCCATCTCAGGGGGCGGCCATTTTGCCAATTGCTGTCAACTGAAAATGTCATCACAGTTGCTCATGGCTCAGGTGACGACCAATCATGGCCCACCCATTTTATGAATCTGAGCCATGACTGATTGACAGGTGTCCGCACGTTTGATAAATACTGATTCCCGAGTCTAAATTTCAGTTGTACGGACGAATTTAGAAGCTGTTCTATGCACTCTTTGATAAATAAGGCCGCAGGTGAGGAAAAACAATCGGTGGTAGCAATTCAGACTGAGATACAGTTGAAAACAGAATTGTAAAGAGTTACTAATCCATAAATATGTTTGATGATGGGACACTGAAATCTCATGTACTATGATTCAGACTGAAACAATACATTACAATAAACAAATATTGAAACCATTTATGAACAATTGTGGCTTTTTATCCTATTGCATATATTGCAATTACCAAGAAATGCAAAAAGAAAAAAAGAAAGGTCTTGACAAAATGTAAAACATGGACATTTTGACAAATTGTTATGGAAGCGAATTTCTATAGGGATAAATACTGTAAATCAATTTTATTTAACAATCCAACACAATTATAGACATTTCTGAATGGGTTTGATGCATTGATTCAAATACTTTTCTATGAAACAACTTCAACTGCTTTGGCCACATGAGGGCCCCAAAGACTTTGTATTTTATTCTGCATACCGACTTTCTGATCCAACACCTTTGATTACATTGTTTGGATCAGGAACGGTTCCTTCAGAATGCTATTATGTACCAAACAGTAAAATTAGCCATTGCTATTATAAGTTAGAAGAATATAAAATCCCAACATATTAACATGTCAATTCCAAAACAGATCTGCTAAACTATTGTAATTGTTAAGAGTCACATGACATGTAATAAATGTAACAAAAAAATATTTATGTGGCGAATGAAAATGTCCAGTTTAATCCTAAAGTGAATCTATTTTTTGCCAGAATGCAATTAAAGCAGTGATTGAATACAAAGCAGCATTTTGAAAAGAGATGGCGGAGTGCTGGTCCAAGACAAAGTCAGTCACTCGGCAGGCAGTGTGACTCCGAGATGTTTGGAATGTGAGAGGCAATGTTTGTCTCTAAATGTGCCCTGTGATTGACTGGCGACCAGTCCAGGGTGTGTTCTGCCTTTTCGTCAGCCGGGGTAGTCTGCAGCTCCCAAATGTCCCTGAACAGAATAACAGGATGGTTTAGAAAAACGATGACGTCTTCATTTTGCAAGAATAATGTCTTACTATTATGAGAATAATATCTTATAAAAATACAAGAATAATGTTTGTAATGTGCCAAGAGTAAAGTCTGAGCCCGAGATAGAATAGTCTGAGACGAATCTCACCCACCTTTCTAATGAGACCTCCCGTATAACTGGACAACAAAAGAGTGAGACAATTTCAGTCTTTTGTTTCATTTACTTCTCTTTTCAATGTGACCCTAAAATGTCTTTGGAATTGAGTATGAACTCATTCACTGCCATCGACGGCTATAGACGTAAAAAAAAAAATCATTTGAACTATTTCTATTAGTTTAACATTTTTTCCACTTTTGTTAACAAGAGTATGAAAACCTAGAAAAAATATATATTGTACATTTAGAATAGATATAAAATTTGTGATTAATCGTGAGTTAACTATTGTCATGTCATGTGATTAATTACAATTACGCTCCTAATTTTTAATAATCTTTTCTTTTAGATTATAAAAAAAAAAAAAGTCTAGGTTTTTATACTCTTGTTAACAAAAGTGGAAAAAAAGTTAAACTAATAAAAAAAGTTAAAATGATTTTTTGAAATTTATAAGCGTCAATGGCAGTGAATGAGTGAATGGTTATCTTCAATAATTATTTATTGGTTGTCTTTATTATTCTTTGCTTTAAATGTGATTTTTCCTCGAGATTAACTGCAACTGCACTATTTTCAGCATTTCTTTCAAACAAAAAACAAAAAAAATCTCATCTCCATCACGAAGAATAACATGAGCTACAGTACCTTGTAAACCCTTTTAAACTGTTAGCATTGCACATCAATGCATAGTTGTATTAAAACATGATGTCAAGAGTTCAGCAATTAGAGGTACTGAGACTTTATACCCACTTTGGTTTATTACACTCATACACATTTTTTTTTTGTAAGGAAGGAAGTAAATGTAGCTTCAAGGACATCTTTCATACAGCAAAAGAGTCATTTGAAATGATGTTTTAATTAGAAAGGTTACCACACTGTGACACTCAGATGTTTATGATGTATGAAAACGAGTAAACCCGTTTAACTTCTACCTAAATACTATGCGCATAAGCTCGCAGGTTGCTTCTTACAAAATTCACATGGCAGTATAACTTAATTACCATATCGGCATTGCTCAGCTTTGGCCAAGTCTCCGCCAAGTTCACTCACGGAGCAGAATATATATTTACATATCACGTATTATACATCGATGTGAAAATGTGTTCGAGACAAAAAAAATGATTTGAATATTAATGTGTTAATCAGCATGATTGCAAATCGCCACCTTCATAAATTACCTTATTAATGTTGCCAAAAAAGGGCAGAAATAGCTGTTTGGTGTCACAACAAAATGAAATGACATACCATAATTGAGACGCTGTTGTTGAAAATGTGACGAAATCCGCTCTGGCAACTCTTGTGTTTGTGTACTTTTGTACAAATATGTTTGAATCTTACCTTGGACAAATGTATCTGTTGTTGAAAATGTGACGAAATGCGCTCTGGCAACTCTTGTGTTTGTGTACTTTTGTACAAATATGTTTGAATCTTACCTTGGACAAATGTATTATTTCAAACACAGCATTAGAAATTTCTTTTAACTTTACAAAATTGTCTCGCGGGCCCGATTAAACCCCTCTGTGGGCTTGATTCGGCCCGCGGGCCGTATGATTGACACACCTGTAGTAGATCATGTAAAGTTTTTTAGAGTAAAAACAACTCTGTTAACTCATTCACTGCCATTGACGGCTATTAACATAAAAAAAATCATGAGAACTTTTTTTTCTCCAAAAAAACAAAAAACATTTGAATTATTTCTATTAGTTTTCCCACTTTTGCTAACAAGAGTATGAAAACCTAAAAATGTTTTTTATTGTACATTTAGAACAGATATAAAATTTATAATTAATCATGAGTGGAAAAAAATGTTAAACTAATAGAAATAGTTCAAATGAGTATTTTGACGTCTATAACCGTCAATGGCAGTGAATGAGTTAATTAGAATTTCTACATGAAGTCTCTTTTGTGTTTGTTGTGCCTGCTTTATTTCTGCTTCATTTATTTTCGATAAGCTTTTAAACTCGAGTATACGGATAATTACACTGTAATGCACCATTAGAAGCTTTACTCTGCGAGCTTGAAATCACACAGAAACATAAAAGGAACACAAAGGAAAAACTGGTAGTGTGTAAGATTTCAACAGGATTAATCTGATAAATGAGCAAAAATGGATACATCGCCTGTGGGTTTAAGAGAAATTGTGGGTTGTCAAATGGCGAGCTAAGCTGTAAAAGAGCGACACAAAACAAATAAAATGCTTTATTTACGCAGCTTTTATAATTCTTGCTTTTGTTGCCATCGGGGCTAAGAAGACTGCTTATGACAATGTAACTGTTGCAGCAATAAAAGAAGTGCTCAAATTACACCTGTGACAATAACTACCGCAAGGCGCCATCTGTGGGACAAAAGAATGTCACCTAAAACTATTCAGGGAGAAATTACCGTTCAGGCTTTGTTGTGGATTTTTAGGCTGTCTGCGCTTGACAAAAGAGGATTACGACAACAGCATTGAGGTACTTTCAAGGGCCACGCTACACGTAGTATACAGTTCAGAGTCGTGTGTTTGTGAAATTTCAATGGAGACCTGTTGCCAGTCAATTTTAGAAAGTTGTTGTCTTTGTTATTCTTTCAATATGATTGCAATTATTATACAATTTGAAAATATTGAATATAATTCAAATCAAATCAAGTCTAATGAAATAGCGATAATCTTGACTGCTCTGATGCTCTGATAGAGGGTCCTAGCACAACTACAATAATTACCCCAAAAATACATTCATTCTTAACTCATTCACTGCCATTGACGGCTATAGACGTCAAAAAATTCATTTGAACTATTTCTATTAGTTTCACATTTTTTCCCACTTTTGTTAACAAGAGTATGAAAACCTAGAAAAAATGTATTGTACATTTAGAACAGATGTAAAATTTGTGATTACACTTGAGTGAACTAGTAAAGTGATGTGATTAATAACAATTACAAATTTTAATCGCCTGATGCCCCTCAAAGAAAAAAAATATTATAAAAAAATTTGGGGCGTCAGACGATTAATTTTTTAAAATTGTAATTAATCGCATGACTTCAATAGTTAACTCACGATTAATCACAAATTTTATATCTGTTCTAAATGTAATTTTTTTTTCGAGGTTTTCATACTCTTGTTAACAAAAGTGGGGGGAAAATGTGAAACTAATAGCAATAGGTCAAATGAATTTTTGACGTCTATAGCCATCAATGGCAGTTAATGAGTTAACAACTGTTCACTGTAGTTACCAGACAAAGATCCTTGACTAAATATACATGCTTACTTGAGTTGGTGCAAGGTGAGATTTCAGTCCGTCGTAGGCATCAATTAGTCACCACAGCAGTGTCGGACATGCACACTGGCTGAGCAGATACGGACCCCGTCCGTGCCTGTTAGGTAAGTTGTCACCCACGACTTATTATGATTATTAGCTCTGCTGTCAAAACTGCTGAGAAATAAAGCCACTCTGGTCATTTTAACTGAAATAAAGAAGGACAGATTGATATTAAAATAACCATAATAATTAAAGCCACAAAATATTTTACGTATTCGTAATACATTACTGTATTTTGAAGTGAAAGCAAATGCTTTTACAAATATATAAAATAAAAATTCAGACAGCCATAAAAAATTTGTTTTTTTTAAAACCTCATCACAGAGCAGTATTTGAGCTCAGCTGCCAGCGCAGCCTTCCACCATTGCTGAGACCTGAAAGCTATTTAGAGGGTTCAAGAACACCTTGCTCTCTTACTGTGGAACATAATCAGCACATTTTTAAACATAAAGAAGGCCTGTGAATGTAACCATTCATCGTGAGTTACCATGTTGTCACGGAGGCATCGCGGCTCTCCAAGGCCTACGCTCTCCACACGAACCTACAGTACCTTGTATTTGGAGAACCTAAAAGGGTTTTCCAACCACGTACTAAGACGCTCTGAATCCTAATATTGCAACCACAGAGAGCCAACTTATTACATTCAAGTTGACAATATTAAAGGGTTAGACAAGGTAGCCTACTACACGTTTTGTGCTGTCTTGTGATGTGTTAACTGTTTTTATGTGCGTGTGTGTGTGGCACATTCAGTTTTATGTCATTTGGAAATTAAAAAAACAAGCCATTCTCTCATTAGAAATACCTTGGAACTGTAACGCTCTCTTTTTCAAGCCAGGGTTGATTTATTTTATTTTAATTTTTAAAAATCTTTTTCAAATCTATTCCTACGCACAAAAATAACTGTACCAAGCATATTTCATCATTCAAAAAATGTCATCCCTAAAATGATGAATGTTAATACTCCGCATTGAGTCCACCCTGGCGGTAATTATCTGACCATTGTACAGCTTGCAATTTGTGTGAAAACATCCTGGCTGGAATCCTGCTAAATAGCTCTATTAAAACAGCCAGAAGAAATAATTGTTATTTGTTGCGCTCTGGGCTGACGCAAATGTGTTGAAGCATGATTTATTGCACTTGTGAGCTTCAATGGTAAGATAGAAATCTATAGTGGGATATGTTTATTGACAATAACTCTCTCGATGTCCCCCCCCACAGAGTAATATAGCATATTAGAGTTAGTATGCTGCAGTACAGTTATTAAAAAAAAACCTGCAACAACAAAAATGATTTTTTTTTTTTAATGTGCATACAGTTTGTAGTACAGTATTATATTAGTAAATTTTAACTATACAAACTCGAATTTCCTAGATTGAACATCTTAATTTCTGCAACAAATTAATTGTTTGTCACACACTTAATGGACACAATGGTGTCTAATTGTATAAAATGAAGGTTGATAATTACTCATGTATTTATTTAGGTGCATGTTTTCCTCTGTTGTTTTAGGCTTCGTGCTTTATTTGTAACTAGCATTTGACTTTAATACAAAGCTGGGCAAGAAAAAGTCTTACAGCCAAACCGTTTTTTTTTTTGCAAGGGGGAATAATACAACTTCACTTTCCGGAAGAACAAAAAATATTCTTGAGAGGTGGTGAATGGGTCATAGAATAACCCAATACATTTAGGTGAGGCTGTGTTTGAAAGTACAGTACTGGAAATCTCTTTCACAATTTATAAACCACTATATAGCATTAATGGAACAAGCCACCAAGCTTTTTATCATCCTACATGATCTTGAATATTACTACAAACTAATAAATGGATTGACAAACAAACATGACACACCAAGTAAATGTGATTTTTTTGACCGTCAAGCATAGTAACATTCCGCTGCATTGATGATATGATAGCATTTGCTAAAAATAGCATACTGATAACTTACTGTGACAAAAATGGCCAAAGACCATTGCTGTAAAAAAAAAAAAAACTGATAGGCAATCAATAAAATAGTGTATATTCAGTGGGTGCTACCCATGACATCCATCAGAGGGTGCTGTTTTGTACCTTTCCAATAGTTTTATAATCAATGCATAGTAATAATTCACCTGTGAGTGTGCTGTAACGCCTTTAAAAATATGCATTTTAGTCTGTTCATTTTACAAGTTTTTGTGAAACTGGTGCCAAATCGCATTCTGCATGTGTTACAACAGCGTGGCTTCGTAGTAAAAGAGTGTGGGTACTGGCCTGCCTGCAGTCCAGACCCGTCTCCAATTAAAAAATGTGTGGTGCATTATGAAGCGTAAACTATGACAATGGAGACCCTTGAAGCTGAAGCTGTACAACAATTAGGCTATGTTCACACTGCAGGCAAATGCGACCCAGATCGGATTTTTTTGCCCAAATGCGACTTGTAGCTGACTTTTTTTTGTCAGTCTGAACGGCTCAATTCCGATTTTTTCATATCCGACCTGGGTCACTTTCATATGTGGTCCGAGATTGGAGTTTTTGCAATGCACATATCCGACCTCGACGTCATCAAAAGTCCAACTTTAATTTAATCCCACTTGAAATATGAAGTATAAAGATGCCAATTGTGGTGTTAATATTAGTAATTTAGCCACGCAGACGGCTCATTTATTACGCGCGGCAATGACGTGACGTCATCGTTAAGGAGGAAAAAAAGGAGAGGTCTCCGTGAAATGAGGCGCTCAAACACTCTTGCCTAAAAAAAAAAGCATATGACGTATTTATACGTCATGTGTACACGGCGACTATGACGCTTATGACGTATTGATACAATAGGTAATGTCAACGCTTACTCAAAAAAAATCGTATTTCTCCAAAAAATCTGAATAGAGCATTAAGACCTGCAGTGTCAACTTAGCCTTAGTGTCGTCAGTTCCCAAACGTTTAATGAATGTTGTTAAAAGGACAGGTGATGTAACAGAGTGGTAAACATGACCCAGGGCTAAAAAACATAGTTTTATCAGTTTCAACATTAAATATCTTGTCTTTGAAGTATATTCAATTAAATACACATTGAACATGAATTGCAAGTCATTGTATTCAGTTTTTATTTACGTTTAGCATAACATCCCAACTTCTTTGGAATTGGGTTTGTATGTTAGCCTGACTATGAAAGACCAGAGGACAATAATAAAAGTGTCTGAAAAAATTATCTTGGAGACATAGATAGACAGAAGCAGTCCCTTACCAGTAACAACCTTCCTCAACCCAGTAAATGTGGGATTAGAGGTTAGGTGAGCCTGCTTACTGCTGTACTGTCTTGCCCATATGCAGTATTTTTAAATTTTTAAATTTTTTACATTTTTTAAATTTTTAAATTTTTACATTTTTACATTTTATTATTATTTATTATTTATTTATTTATTTATTTATTTATTTATTTATTTGTATTTATTTATTTATTTATTATTATTATTATTATAATATATTTTTTTATTCATTTATTCATACAGGATGTATGCAAATTCAGCAACGGACATTATTGGATTTACAAAACATATCAAATCAGCACATACCAGAGAACTAAAGCTGAACATAATTTTAATTTAATTAGATGTTTATTTGTCAGGCTCTGGCTCTGCATTCACTCTATATTATGTGTCTTATTTTATATTTTGCTGTACGTTACACTGACAATATCCTAAAGCTTTTCTATTCTACCCAAGTTTTTGATTCGGATGTGTCATTAATTTGCGAGTTATTCTCATTAGCATCAAGCTGATTCGGTGGCCGTAATCACAATGGCTGCTTTAATGAGCACAGCTTTACTGCATTGGCAAGTTGGTTTTGCTTTGTTACTGTTATTGTAGGAGAAAAACACATGCAAACAATGCTACTGTATATGGTCGGGAGTGAAACAATTAAAGTTACTGCCGGGTTGACTCCACTCTCTGGTTAATTTCTTTGTATCGTGTTAGGGTCCTAATTGTACAGTAAGTCTATTAAAATGTAATATTGTGTATAAAAACGGGAGTTTGGTTTCTCTGCAACATTTTTATAACAATCTTCATTTGCACGGAGTTGCAAAAGTCAAGTCACTGTCATTTTCGAACTGTGCCGTCAGACCTCTATCATCCAAAATCATACAGGCAGGGGTCCTTCATTTGCCACGGTCCAATTACATTTCAGGGTTGCGCAGTGGGTGTAAGAATATGTCTCAGTGAGACACAAGAGCCTCAGTAACCACTGTATTTATTCCTTCAAAGTGTTTTTCATAAACACATTTACCTTAATTATAACTTTATTACTACAACACTTTTCGATTCGTTAGTGCATTGTATTCGTGCATTGTATTCGGGCTAGGTCAGCGCCGTATGCTCGGAACTGAAGACCTCCTGTAGGCTGTAATTGAATATACTCCTCGGCATAAAAAAATAAATAAATGCAATTTCCTCAAAGTTGAATCATTTCCATAATTCCATTCAAAAAGTCAAACTTTCATAGATTATAGATTCAGGGCCCCGCAATCTAAGTGATTTCAAATATGTATTTGTTCATTGTTACTTATTTTGGCCTTCCATCATATAAAACCCACCAAAACTGGATTTTAACAAATTAGAATACTGTGAAGAAATTAGCATGTACAGTTTGTATATTATCTAGTGTTTTTCATTTGGGTTTTTTTTTGGTCTGGGGGGCCTCATTTTCCAGTATCACAAGAGGAAAATGAAGGCCACCAGACCCAAGAACAAAGAGCTGACAGTAAGCATCAAGAAAACCTGGGCTTCCAGGAACCCAGGCAATGCCACGGCGCATCAAAGCAGTGTTTAAGGCAAAGGAATTACCAACCATATCATTTGGAAAAAAAACATCCATACAACCATCCTTTTTTTCCTCATGCAAAACACTGAGAAGTATTTCTTCACAGTTTTCAATAAATAAAGAAAATCCCAAATTACATAAAAATAAACAAACAAATACTTGAAATCACTTAAATTGTGAACCCTGAATCTATAATCAATGAACGTTTGACTTTATGAATGAAATTATGGAAATAATTCAACTTTTCCAAGATATTCAAATTTTATTTTTTAGAAAATAGGAAATATTGGCAGTTTGGGAAAAATACGACTGACGGCAGAACGAGGCTCATCTAATTATTTCTTTATTGCTATGAAATCAAATGTCTTAGATGTATCTTATTTTGAAACCCATTAAGAATCAAAATAAATGTGTTTTGCCTGATCAATCGTATTTAATTACAGTGATTTGCTTTGTGTGGGGGTTGAGGACCCAAATACAGGAAAGCGGAGAGGATCTCAAAAACCAAAATGTATTTAATTACCAAAAGAACCAAAACAAACAAGGTACTTGGGTTCTCAAAATACAAAATGAACAAGCGTAAAAAAAAAAATAACAATGTCTAAATTACTCTAAAACACGAACTAGGAAGACATGACTAAATTCAACTAGAACAGAGACCACTTGCAAAAACATACATTGACAGCAACAAGACGTGACAAAGACAAAGAACCAACAAGGAATGAAAGAAAGCAGGGAACTAAATAAAAACAAACTGGCGAAACGAGAGATACTTGGACAAGACATATGTGGCTGAGGGCAGGCCCGGGGCACTCTGGGCATAGGCAAACTAGGCGGTTGCCTAGGGCGCCGTCTAGTGGAGGGGGCGCCAAATTGCAGGGCAAAAAAAAAGATTTAAAAAAAATCCCAAATACATTTCCAAGCCCTCAGGTGCTGCATTAAAAAAAAACGGCGAAAGGAGGACGAGGAAAAACGCATGTATGTCAATCAATCAGCATTGTCTATAAAAATAAACATGAAAATAGCGTTAGCTTCTTAGCTTGCTTGTAACTTGTTTACTCCACCATTAAGTGCATGCTACTTTGTGCACCAAATCGAGGCAAAGCTTGCTGGCTTTAAAATAAAGAAGTCCAGTCCAGTCCAGTCCAGTCCAGTCCAGTCCAGTCCAGTCCAGTCCAGATACCTGCAAACAGATTTGCATAAATCATTGTATCCCATAACATAACACATATATAAGATAAGAATTGCGTGCGGGTTTAACGTAAACGAATATATAGTAAAAACATACTTTTTTTATTGTATTTTTTATTTGTCGTCTGTAAAATTATTGTGTGGTGTGCTATAAAAATATTATATAGATATATTTAAACATTTTAATTAATGTATTTATTAATTATTGCCGCTGGGAGGCAACAATCAGCAAATACAAATGGTAAACATTTGATGAATTCTGTGTGGGCATTTCAACGTATATTCATACAGTATTGAAGTTGGAATTCGAGTTGTGGGAGTATTAAATCTTCTTGTCACTATGAATGTACGCTCACTGGCGGAAGGTATGTCAAACTCATAATGTTGAGCAAAACACACAAGAGCAGCCCTGCGTTCTGATATTAAGTCAAGAATTATTTGGCACACATTTTCTTAAATAAAATGTGCTTTTCTGCGTTTAGTTAGAATTGATAATGACTTTGAGACCCATTTTCAAAAGATGAGTTTTGAACTACCTTACATTATTACAATAACCTTTATTGTAGCCTTTAATAGTGAGGAAACATGCTCAGCTGATACGTATGAGTGGCACCTTCATTCTGTATCTTGCGTAAGCACTTTCACCAATGCTACGAATGATGTGATGTTATTTTTTTGGATCTTTTATTATTCATATTGATATGGTTCTCAAGGGCTTGATGTACTGAATATTAGAACTAGCAAGAAAAACATTTACTGTCCTTTTAGAATCGCACTCTTTTTCAACACAGTTTTGTATATCTCTAGCAAAAGCCTTCAATGAGCAACGTGTGTAATATCAAACTGTTATCACTAAGTGTGGACAAGCGCATATTAGGAAATCTGATTTCACATTGTTGCATGGGGCTAATTAACAAAATGTTCTCAAGATCCCGAATGCTCTCCATAGTGCTCTGCTGAGCGTGTGATTTGTATTTTTATTTGTATTTGATTTATTTTTTTACAATGCAGAAGCTGAACACCAGTCTTTGCCCCCCCCCCCCCCCCCCCCCCCCTCGGCCATTGTGTGTGTGTCTGAGAGGCCAAGACGCTGTATCCTCCATGTATTTCCCAGGCTGCGGCTGCGCTCTGCAGCTTGAGAAGCCTCGCTTTCCCCTCACTCGCGGCCTTTTAGCCTCCTTTTTCCCTTTCTCAAACAAAGGATCCTGCCCCACTCCAAGCAGAAGCCCCCCAAACATTCTGTGAATAAAGTTAGTTCAACATGCAGCCCTTAAAGCCACCCTGAGACTGCTGCCGGGCAGGCACACTCACAGAATTGTCTGTTAATAGTCCAATTAGATAATTGCCATCTTTCACTCCTTTCCCTCTCTGTTTCTCATAAAGGCATGAATGGCACTCTGGGAGGGGGGCAGCTTGAAGGGGGCTTCTGGCCAGCTAAGGTGACAAGAAGGACCAGAGAATGTTCCTTGCACTAGGCCACTGGATTGAATTGAATCTTTGTAGCCTAATCAATGGTCTTATTGGATTACTGACCACTGCTGTGTTCAGAGATATTGTTGCACTGACAATTAAAATAGCTCAGAGTTGGTGCTTGGGTGGGTGGTTAGTGGGCTGGAAGGCGAGCGGTGGATGGGGTAGGGGCCATTCCAGGGGTGTCGGCAGCCTAAGCACTAATGACAAGTTTTGTTCCATTTTTGTGCGTCGTACAAATGCGAGAAGTCGCTTTCTGGGGTTCAGTCATCTGCTGGGTTGTTCTGCATGGGTGCCTAAAAAAAAAAAAAAAGCCAAAAACAAAAACAGGACAACACTGGAATTTTAAACTTTAAGCGCAGAAATTCTGCCGTCACTGGTCTTCGTCCATTTTTAAGACACGCGGATTTTATCCAAAGCCCCTCTTCTTTTCCGTTGATTAATCCCCAGTGTCTTTTGCCTGCAATAGCGGTAGAAGTGAGCATTGCAGGACTACGTTGAGAAATGGGATCAAAGTTGGCTGACATTCGACGGCAATCAGGTGCGCAGTGGAAAGTTGAGGGGGAAAATGCCTGCTGGGTTTTGACGGATGAAAGAATGAAACGAGCAGCAACTTTGGTTGGGTCTGGAGTAGTGACATCCCTGTGAGGGGCTCAGGGAAGCTTGGTTGCGAGGCAAGACCAATCATTTCTCTCCATTCCCTGGGCTGACAACAAACGGACGGGGAGCATCAGGATCTGGCCGATTTCCCCCCAAAACAATTTATTAGTATAGTATTCACGAGGTTGCGCTAATGTGGAGGCAGCCAAATTACCGCAATCAGTTGAAACAGCGAGGACTCATCCACGGCTCTGATTATGTGTAGCTCATCTATCAGTCTGATGTCTTTGTAACAAGGAAAGGGGGGCATTGAATTATCGTTGAGTTTCACGGAGACGTCCAAGATCATTGGGCAAGGGAGTTGGTCAGTGATAATAGGGTTTCCTTGGTTGGGCGGCGGAAGTCTTTCACCATTAGATAGCTGACGCTACCTTGCTGGAAGGTACTGTTTTGAAACTAAAGCCACACTGGTCAGATGATCTGTTGCGCCGTGTTCTCTTGAATTTCCTTCTTTCTTTTTTTTTTTTTTTTTTAAACGGGACAAAGAAAGGAGAAGGAAAAAAAAAAAGAGCCGGCCGAGCTGCATATCCAAGAAGTGAGCATGGAGGTCAGGTACAACCAAGAGACGGAAGGAATGATGTTGAAGAATGGACTTAAGGAGGGCAAAGACGGAAAGGACTCGCAGGGCAGTTTGTCCAAAAGCTTTCTAAAGGAGCAACAGAGCTCTTTTTCCTCCTCTGGGACGGTGGACAACTGCGAGAAAAACAGGGGGAGCACTGCAGACCCGGACTACTGTCGGAGAATACTTGTGCGAGGTAAATCTTGTCCTCTTTCGCCAACGGGGATCCAACGGAACTCGGAAATGTCGCAACTATCGTTACGCGACAATCCGGCCAAATTTTTGTTTTTTGAAATCATGTATTTCTTTTTCTTTTTGAATTACAAATTGCTAATTTTTTTGTATTTACTACTATTAAAACTACTTTTTAATTGCACAGTAATGGAATCATAGTAGTGAATTTTAACAGTTACTAGAAAAAGCAATTAGGATGAATAATAAAATTACAATTATTCAAAAACAACAAATAGTTACTTTAGAATGATGCATTCCTCATTGCGGTCACTATGCGTGTGTTTTTTGTTTGTTTTTTGCATGTGGCAAAATTGTAATTAAATCCCAGTTCTTTAACAATACCTGCAATTTTGTAGCTTGATACTTGGTAGAATTAAATACGAAATAATAATTTTTGTTGTTGTTGCAGAGTTTATATTCTTGTATTGTATTGTACATTTGTGAGACTACTAGAACACTATTATATATTGATACATTTATTATTCAATAATTATTTAACAATATAAGTGAATATTACTACATTATTTTTATAACAGTCTATTCACTCAATAAATAAAAAACAATGACAGTTGTATTTCTTCAACTTCAGTCAATTCTCTTTCTGCGACTGAAAATTAAATAATGAAAGTTATTTAAATTCAAAAGAGACACCTTATCTGTTGTACATTTCAAAAATGTTTTTCAATTTAGATTCTTTACGTTGGACAGGACCTTAGATGGAAAAAGGATTGAATGAAATTTTAAAAAATTTGCACACATTGAAGTTGATTTATCAATCGATAATTCAATCAAAAAATGTATTTAAATCTGCTCAAACTCTCAGTTTATTTGAACAGTTTTAGTATTTTGTAATCACCATATTCGTTTGCCGCTTAGACGTTTTTTTTTTTAATGTGCTTATTGATTATAAATGTCTTTGATTATGAAGAAAATGATCTTTACTTAAAATCCTTTGACTCAGGATAAGGGCAATAATCATTCAGAATAATAATGTTTCTAGCCGAACAATTATGAACATTTACTAATAACGATTCGAATACTATTAATTGGAAGTGTGTTTCTTTTTGATGCCCCACGATGCAGTGCACTGTGTGAGCCAGCTTTGTTGTCATTGTTGTAGATGCAAAAGGCTCCATCAGAGAGATTATCCTACCAAAGGGTTTGGATTTGGACCGGCCCAAAAGAACTCGCACCTCTTTCACTGCGGAACAACTCTACAGGTTAGAGATGGAGTTTCAGAGGTGTCAGTATGTTGTGGGAAGGGAGCGAACTGAATTGGCCCGCCAGCTCAATCTGTCCGAAACTCAGGTAGGTGCTCATTTCGACCGTGCCTTTCTTCTGCCTTCAAAAATAATTGCCCGTTATCCTTGGATTCTTTCTTTAGTTAGTTATTATTATAACAGCCATGGAGTATACATTTTTGCCAATTATTATTGTGTGAAGTCAAATTCATGAATGTGAGGGTCTAATTTGCTCTTTTAACAATACAATGCTGTATTTAAAAAAGGGAAGACCGATTGTTATAGTTCTTGATAAATACATGAATTAGGGCTTTAATTATAATGTCAAATTTCACATTTTGTGTTTGAGCATTTAGCTCAACATAGGTCAACACAGTAATAAATAAATCAATAATGAGAAAGGTGACATATTAATCCTTTAATTTTTAATGGCCACTGTATTAAGTCTTATTAACCCACTCACTGAAATCTTTTGGAAATTCAACATTTAGACATCAGAAAAATCACTACGATACTTTTCAAGACTACAAGAATACAAAACAATTGTTTTTAATCCTTTGAATTATATTTAAAATGATGTGAAGTATCAGTAAACCTTATTTTCATTGTTTTGCACTAGTTACCACTCACTGTCTTTGTTGAAATTATGGGATTGCTGCCTTTATAGTGAGGGTGTGGTGTATGTGAAGAACTACAAGGTCAACCGTGTATTTTCACACTTTTTTTTAATATATATATATATATTCAGTACAATGTATTTAATTTGATCTCCAATTAGAATTTGACTAACTCTGAAAATCGCATTTAGTGGAACAACTTTGACTAACTAAGCTTGAATTTTTTCTTGCCTAAATGTAAGTGTCCTTCAATTCCGAATCATTGATTGTGCCTATAAGTGCAACGGTGAACCCACTCTTAAAAAAAGTATGCTTAAGCACTTTTTAAGAAGAATGTAAATTCACACATGTAAGTTTTTTCCCCCTCAAGAACAGAAGATAGTTGGGTGCATTAATATTATACAAAGTACAACAACTTTTCTAAAAAAAATACATCTGAAAAACATTCTTACAAACATATACACATACAGTCCATAATGTGTGTAAAGGTTATGCTTGAATACATTTGACCACTTATCCTTCATATGAAGATTACATAGAGCTTATAATGTGCTCGATTACGACTCGGGGCATCAGCGGTGATGAAAGTCGCCGTGCAACATATTGTGGACGTCCTTGCTTTATATGTGCAAGGGGTCAGCTAGAGTTTACACGCCACGGATGAACTGCATTTGCACTCTTGACACCATATTTCAAAGCAGGTCAACGCGTAACACTGTCGGATTGAGACTTGAAGGAATCACGACAGCCTGTTTCTGCTTTTGGCAACTTTCAAGGTGTTCTTTGTCTATGTTGTCCAAATTTGTGTTACCGTCGTCACTCTTGTTGCTAATTGAATTGTGTCATTATTTAATTGTGGCGTTTAGCATGATTGAAGATGGTTGACTTTTTGCAGAGGTCTTCGGGTCAAATATTTCACACAAACTGAATTCAAGGTCAAAAAGAAGATTTATTTTTTTGAAGGAGAAAGCACACGTGCTTAGCTTGAAGGAGGAATAAGTCAATTCTTAGCAACCAAATGACGTGATTAGATGAACATTTGGTCCATAGACGTCACATGCTGCTATATTAATCAATCATTTTTATTCTCAGCTTCTACTTGATGTGCGATCAAATTAAAGCAACATTTGCTTTCTTGGTGTAAGCAGTCGGATCGTTGCTTAACAAAGTTAAGCGTTGTTTACATCAAATGGTTCAAATTAATTTGGTCATTGCAATTTGATTTGGCTTTTGGGAGGAAGCAATTGTGAAAAGTCAACATTAGCTCTGTCAGAAATGGTTCATATTATAATTTCTGCAACCTTCTTTCGTGCATGTGTATTGAATTCGAATGACTTGTCATGTAGTTATCACATCCCCTCCCCCCAAAAATATTGATTTATTGCTGCTATTCATTTAGATTGAGATGTTTAAACATTAATTTGTTGACAAATGAATATGAAATGATACACAACAGAGAACGGGATTTAAGGAATTGAATTTGAATAACAAATTTGAAAAAAAATGCAGTATTTGTTTTGCTTTAAATTATTTATGGATCTTCATTACATTCTTTATTAGATTCTTTATTATTCTATATTACATTATATGTCCCTTACAGGTGACCAATTATTTTTGAGTTACTTTTACAAAAGTGTGCACTCTATGATTAAACATGTCTTTATATGACTTTTAGGAATAGAATCATATTATGACCTTAGCCTGCAATGCAATGACCTGTACAGGACAATCTAACAACAAAAGTGTCTAAAATTATATATAAGAAACAAATTGGTTTCTACTAATTAATAAAGATAAATACGCCTGCCTCTTCAGTCTAACCAGACTTCAAAATAAATTGTAGTTTCATTCTCTGGAAAGTTGACACTATACCTAAAAATGACCTAAAGCATCCAGGACAATATAATAAGGATTGCCAAGCGAGTTCTGGTGTGCACACTCCTTGACACATGTGCAAAAATATTGGACAAGATGACAATAAATTAGACAAAATGACTCTTTTGCAAAAGTAGCATTAACTCATCAAAAGCCAGATATTTAATCACATCCTGGAGAATTATGTTCAGGTACAGTTATTTTCGACGTTTGAATCTACTCAAAGATTCGTGTAAATATGAACGCTAGGCTAATGGGGCGATCTCATTTAATTGACAAACCATTCTCAGGTATTTAGTAAATAGCCGCATTATACAGCGTTTGTGAAGGCCTTTATTGCATGTTTTCTGTGTTGGCATACTGAACACAAGCACTTGTATGTGCATTACACTACCTTGAATAATGCGGCCTTGAAATATAACTCCATTGAGCGTAACCCAGGATTTTGCTGATCACTGGCAAAAAATGCTTTGCGTTTAATTGAGAAAGGAATTAATTAGCGACGCTACAGAAAACACCTTTCATGATCAACACAGCACACGAGTGAATTTGGTATTTAATCAACATTGCTGTTGAGCAACTGCAATAATGTGTGTGTCGCTTTCCTGTGAGTTTCAAAGGAGTAAGAATGACCCGAAGGTTAGTTAATAGCTGAATCCAAAACAGTCAGCTCCAATGGCTTCTCATATATTCGACTGTATTCTGCATACATATTTATCTCCCATAACACTGTACCTGAAAATGACGATTATTCCTTTGCTATACCGTTCACTCAAATTCAATTAATATAATCATTTCAATAACTTTCATAAATATTATTTTATCTCTGCTGTATGTATCGTCAGTGAATAAGGTGCTTGACAATGGACGGGGTGCCCTTGAGCAAGGCCCTGCCTCGGCTCAGGGACGCTTGCACCATCTAACATCTCTCCTAACCAAAACTGTCAAATGAATTTCTATGGGGTTAAATGAATACATTTTTGAAAGAATGTCACATTATTTAGACATTGGCAATTACCTAGACAGTAAATAACGATCGTAAAATTAAAAAAAAAATGAATCACTGATATATAAGCGTTTCATACAAAACATAACTCAATATGTTTTGCGTACCGTAATTAAAGTACACCATTTAAAATAGTTACAGAGTTAAAGCGATTTGAAACCAAAGTAAAGAAATTAACAAATAAAGCTTCATTCAATTACTAAAAGAGCGTACGAATAGCGCAAGAGCAACATCTTTGACAACAAAATACTTTGAGGGAGGGTAGAAGTCTAATGTTTATTGAGAATTTTGTTGTTGGCGTGTAAGAAGACTTTAACTAATAAATGGTTGAAGAGAGATATACCAACAACAAATGAATGGATGGATATAGTATATAGCATATACATTATGGAGAGAGTTTCAGATAGATTAAGATGTAAAATTGATATCTTTAACGAAATGTGAATGAAATGGACTATTATTTATTTATTTATTTTGTTTGTTTGTTTGGCTGTTTGTTTTGGGGTATGCTTTTTTGTGTGTGTGGGGTTTTGTTGTTGTTGTTGTTGTTGCTGTTGTTGTTTGGGGTTGTTTGTGTAAAAAAAATAAAAATAAAGAATACTTTGAAAGACTAGAAAAGAGCATCGTTTTTTTAACCTGGATTTAAAAGCATTGAAATGTTATTGGTATGTTTTGCAACATTATTCATTCATATTATTTACTCAATAATAATATAATATAATAATATGTAAAAAATGTAATTGTTTGACAGCTCTAATATATATATATATATATATATATATATATATATATATATATGGATTTATAGTGAAATGTGTGGAATCCGTATTTATCAATGTAAATGACCCAAAATGGATCGCTATTGTGAGTGTAATGGTTCATGTGGATCCGGCACGGATTCTCTTCGTCCTTTGCAATCACCCTTTGTTTGATCGGCAACAATTCCAGAATACAGTTGGCCTTTTTGAACACCAAAATCAGCTACGCCCACTGCCGTAACCCTGAACCACACCTTAGATTGAAAAAAAAGTGGATGATGGGTGTTGGGGTTCCCTTCCCCTAAGAAGGACGATTCAATCCAATCCACTTTATTTCTATTGCACGTTTTATAAATAAGCGTTTCCAAAGTGCATACAAATAAAATCTAGTAAAACCAACTATAAAAATAAAAACGAAAATATAATAAGTCAAATAAATACATAAAGTAAAAAATCATGAGAGATAGAGAGAGGGGGATGGGGTGAACGATGTACAATGGCCCACAGTGTTGTGCAATCTTCTACCTATTTTTTGCCCATGTGTTTTTGTCTCCAGGTAAAAGTTTGGTTCCAGAACCGGCGCACAAAGCAGAAAAAAGACCAGGGGAAAGACTCAGAGCTCCGCTCAGTGGTTTCCGAGACGGCGGCGACCTGCAGTGTCCTCAGACTGCTGGAGCAGGGTCGACTCCTCACGCCCTCTGGCCTACCAGGCATCTTGCCCCACTGCGGTAGCGGCACTTTGGGCTCGGCCCTGCGGCCCCCCTCCATTAGCATGGGCAGCAATAGCAGCAGCATCGGCGGTAGCAGCGGAGCCGCTGGCGGAAGCCCAACTCTACCCGCTGTCACCAGCTCGGGGACGGTGCCAGGCCTGCAGAGCTCCGCGGCAGCTCACAGCTTATTTAGCTTCCCCATGCCCTCCTTACTAGGCGGCGTCGCCAGCCGCATGCCGTCGAACCCGCTGACCATGGCGAGTTCGTTAGCCGGCAATCTGCAAGAACTCTCTGCTCGCTACCTGAGCTCTTCTGCTTTTGAGCCTTACTCGCGGACCAATGGCAAAGAATCCATGGACAAGAAGATTTTGGACTGATGCTATGTTTTCATGCGGAAGTATGCTAGTTTCCTCCGGAAATGTTTGCTTGGTGTTTGTCTTAGCCTGTCTCTGTTTTGGTCACTGTCTGATCTGTCTGTGTCATCATGTTCTGTGACTGTCTGGTAATCTCGATACATGTCAACACCTCTACACTCATCTCATATGGACAGATTTAGCTGTAGAAATGTTATCTGTAAAATTGTTAATGAAGGGGGGGATTTAGAGAAGCAATTTTTAAAGGGATTATTTTGAGATCGTTCCGATTCAGAAAATGCTACTTCAACTATTTATTTCAAAAGGTCACACACCAAAAAATTATTGGATGACCGCACAGTGCATAAGGTACGGAAGAGGATTAGGGCCAGTGAAGAGGGGGAAAAAAAGGTTGGCAAGATTCTGACTTTATTGTCAGAATTCTGACTTTAAAGTCAGAATTCTCACTTTATACTCAGAATTATGACTTTAATCTCAGAATTCTGATTGAACCTTCTCATAAAAGGCATTTCTTTTTTCATGTATTTAATTGTATTGGGTAGGTTAAGCAAGACACCGCACGTGAGTAGTTGTAGAGAAAGACGCCATTTTGTGTAGCAACATGTCAGACGAAACAAAACACAAAGTCACCTGGCTTCGAGCTGTTGTATATTCATTTGTGAGAAAACTGGCTTCCACAAAAACATTCAAGAAATGTAGTTGTCATCCAGCAGAATTGTCTTCTCAATAGTTTATTGAAGACCGGGGAAAAAAATTTCAGCACGTCTGTGGTGTTTTTGTCCCCAAGTTGCAGTACTTAACCTTTACTTTTGATCATTTTTCTCGTCTGCGAATTCTGTACAATCGTGAGTTTTGCTGTATAGTCTTTAAGAAAAGCTTTGCTTTTCACCATTACTGTGCTGCTTGCTGTGATGATCACCAAATTGGTTTATCAGCCTTGAAGACGTCCCTTGAGCTCCTTTGTGAAATCAGCGGCCATTAAGGCTTGGAGAAAGGGTGAAATGATTGTACTATAAAAGTACTGCAAATGAAAGATGTATGTTTTAAATGGTTATTTTATTGTAAATTATTCAATTTTGTAATTATGACTTTATTAGTATATCTGGTAAATCAAGGGATGACTGAATGTACTGAATGGAATGAGTAATCAGTTCAAAAGCTATTTGGTGCTGTATTGTGAGATTTGTAAAATGTGCGGTCCAAATGTGCATATACTGTATATCATGTATACTGTTTGGCTACATGCTTTGACATGTTTCTTTAATTCATCTTCCTATGAATCAAGTTTGCATTGATAAATTCCATGACTGTTATATATCCAATACATGGTGGTTTGATAAGTATGACAGCCCCCCCCCCCCAAATCTTTAAATGTGTAAAAAAAAATCCCAAAGCAGAACCCCTTTTAAAAAGTCAAATATTTAAATTAAGAGGTTTACAAATAATTTCACTACTTCCTTTTTTTAATTAACTTGGTCAATTTAAATCATGGCTCTTTACATTAATAGCAACACTCCAATATGATTATATGTTGTTCAGTGAAAAAGATTATTTTGCAGAGGAATTTGTTTGTAGATTGTAACCATAATTCAGTTTGTTTATTACGTGCCCCGTTCAAGGCCGCAACAACGTTGCCCCAGGAAGCAGACTAGTATTTCTGTGACACCCTGTTCAGGTTCCCTTTTTTTTTTTGGGCTGCACATTTGCTCTCATAGCAAAGTCTTTATTAAGCAGGTTTCTACTGCTTCCAATGAATTAATATATTCCATTCCGACTCATATACTGTACTCTTATATGTAGCCGGTCCGGTTGAAAATACTCAAACCTAACTGTGTGTAATTAACTGACTTCAGTTGGCGCAGCAGCTAACTTTCGTAAAAAAAGCAGCTACATTGTGACCACAGTTGTCCTGCATGGAATCCATTATCCCTCCGAAATCGCACAAAAAGGTCAACGAGTATCAAGCATTCAAACAAGTGATCAGCAAAAAAAAAATCTGTCATCACAATGTCTACCCTTCAGAAAGGTGCGTGCGTGTGTGTGACTAAAAATAGATGATTCATTTTGCCAATAATGGAACACTGTATATTGCAGTTTTCATTCAATACAGTCATTTACCACTCAGCAAAAACATGCAGAAAAATACACAGATTTAAGCAATTCAAGTAAACTCTACTTTAAATTGTATCGGCATTATAATATAGCAATGAGCAGTTAAATGACACTTGTACAATAGCTGAGGAGTAAAATGGGACTTTTGTGAGGAGGAAACTATTAAGGCTCACACTTCTGGGTTTGGAAAAAAGAAACCATTTGTTTCTACAGCATCTGTCTTGGGAATCCCCCCCCCCCCCCCCCCACGGAGGAGGACGGGGGAGTGGAGGTCGCATTGATGCTTCCTAACACCCCGCCAACGACCCTCCAAAGCTCCCCCCCCCCACCCATTCTCTTCCTTCACCCTAAGTCCAATTAGGGTGAAGATATGTGTTTTTCTGCAAGAGTGTGTGTGTGTGTGTGTGTGTGTGTGTGTGTGTGTGTGTGTGTGTGTGTGTGTGTGTGTGTGCGTGTGTGTGTGTGTGTGTGTGTGTGTGTGTGTGTGTGTGTGTGTGTGTGTGTGTGTGTGTGTGTGTGTGTGTGTTTTCAGGTGGCGGGGTCCTCCAGCCTGTCGTCAGAGCAGACCACCAACACATTTTTGTCACATGGTCTTCAGAGTATTCAAGCTCAGGTCTGAGGAAAGAGAGGTCACATCCTGTCTTGCTTTTTTTTTTCTTTTTCTTTTTCGTGCCATGTATTTCAGTGCTAACGAACTAACACGCTTCTTGCAACTAATCCTGAGGCCATTGCACAGCTAAAATATTTCAAGGAAGCTCCTTTTTGCTATAGGGAAAAAAAACATGCTGCACAGCTTTATTGCTTTTTTTTTTCTTCTCTCAAAACAATGAATCCCACGATGTAATCAAACGAGCGGAAATGCTCAAGAGATTGTCCCAACTTTTGGATTTGTAAAACAGAAAGCCAATGTAAAGTACCACTTTGATGGCTTGAGTTATCGTCTGAGCTTTGGATGGTGGCCTCTAAAATTTTAGTGATTCAATAAATAAATTAATTAATTCATATATGATAATAGCAGGATTCAAATGAATGATTAGTTTCATAAATAAGCAGATAACTAAAACTAAATGTAAATATGGAAGCTAGCACACATTGGGCTTATTCTGTTGAATGGTAGATGTCCTTCAATTGTGAGCTTCTTGGGCTAGCGAAAGAGAGAAGAGAGGGTGAGGAGGCTAATGTTTTTTTTGGGAAAGTTGATTTTTATTTTCACTGACTACACCCAAGCCTGATTACCTCTGGACTTTTTCAGTCAATAAATGAATTAAAAAGATCCTGTCAGACAAGTCAGCCAAAAGATCCCGATACACTGTAACAAAACTCCACAATTCAAATGAATTAAAGAACAGATGAAATATAAAGCAATTGATATCTGTCATCCTGGAAAGCTTTACAGACAACATGAAATAGCGATGATCCTTCCCAGCCTACAAAAATTACCCCAAGGGCACAAATCCAACTCATCCAATGCGGACACAAAGGAACCCAGGACACTGGCAGTACTGACAAGACTGTCCATCAGTGTAATCGTCACTAACCGGGTCAAGTACCGCCGGACCCCCTCAGTCCCTCACTGACGGATGCACGTTTTGTTGACGGATTGATGGAACCCACCTCTGTCTGTGAGTCCCAAAATAGTGGCGGCAAAGTGATGACGCAAACGCGATAACAATTAAAATGACAGGCTGACGGTTACAGTTTGATTCGGCTTGAAAAAAATGGTGGACTGATGATGACGGACGTGTGCACATGCCGCTGACGGATGACAGACCGACAACATTTTGTAATTGCCCACCTCTGTAAGTCAGTTATCATTATGGCCCTATTGCATTTTTAAAATGCCTTTTTTTTTTTATGGAAAATATATTACATTTTGGGCTGTTATTGGGTTGAAATGTGAGGCTGAGCAATTGCATTCATTCGCGAACATATCAGTCATTGTGAAAGATCAACTTTTCATTGTTATATTGTTTAAATGAGTTGATCATGAGATTTAAGCAGTGCAATTTAGCAGCCCTTTGTTTTATATCCCCTGCCAGGTGTGATCATCTGTTGTTATTCATTAGTGGATCCGAGATATGATGTTATCGAACATGTTACATGTCAAAACCATCTATTCAGTCACTGGAATGGATCGTTCAAGATGCCATAGAAAGATGGTCAAAATTTTTGCTCGACTCCGCATTGGAGAAATCTAAAATAATTTATGCACTTTGCAAAAGCCAAACTCAAATACCATATTAGTTGTATGTCTTTTGTATCATCTCAGAGCAAATCACTCTGGTGGAGTGTGGTGCTCGTGTGCTGATAACTCTGTATGTGGGACATTTTGAGAATTGTTTCTATGTGGGGAATATATGTTGTGTTATCGTAAGTCGTTTTGTTGGATAATTGTATTTCACAGGAGAAGAATTACATTCAAGGATCAAAGAATGCTATTAAAATTGTCTGAATCTAAACATGCCTTATATTTAATGATTCTACATTAATTCCAAGATTCTACTCAAGCAATTATGTTACAAGTTTCATAGAAAATAGTAGTAGAAAATGCAATTAACTCATTCACTGCCATTGACAGTTATAGATGTCAAACATTAATTTTAACTATTTCTATTAGTTTAACTTTTTTTTTACACTTTGTTAACAAAAGTATGAAAACATTAAAAAAATGATTTGCTTATTTTTAATTTGTGATTAATCGTGAGTTAACTCGTGAAGTCATGAAATTAATTACGATTTAAAAAAAATAATAGCCTGACGCTCCTAATTTTTAATAATCTTTTCTTCTTTTTTTTAATCGCATCAGGTGATTACAATTTTTTAATTGTAATTAATCGCATGACTTCAATAGTTAACCCCCGATTAATCATAAATTTGACATCTGTTCTAGATGTACAATATTTTTTCTTCTTCTAGGTTTTCATACTCTTGTAAACAAAAGTGAAGTGGAAAAAATGTTAAACTAATAGAAATAATTCAAATGAATTTTTTTACATCAATAGACGTCAATGGCAGTGAATGAGTTAATTGTGATTCATTATTCATGCAAATAATTAGTTTTAACAAATTTAATCACTTGACAGCACTAAGTTAAGCCGTTTATGTAAGAACAGTGGTGGACTGCTGAAGTGCAATTGTAAAATACAGTTTACACATCAGGGGAGATCAAATCCCTTTGAACTCATAAAAGAGTGGCGACAACAGGTATTTATAAAATGAGGGCACAGCTTGTGTAGGCAGAAGTCCTTCAGTTGCATTAATTTTCTATTTTTTGCATGCAACCTGAAACGTTTGAATGAGCTCTCAAGGGACTACCATCAGCCTCAACCTGGCAGTGCTTACCTCTTCAGTTTTCTAGTGCTTTTCCCCACCACCACCAAATCTATGCATGTGGTGCATGACTGCAGGTGTGCTAGTTGGGTAGGGGCCATGGTACAAATATCATTTTCAAACACAGGCTTATAAGTTAAAGAGAATGTTAAATGTGCCCAACATTACATAAGGTGACCAAAATGCTTTACTTTAATGCATGTGGTTGTGTTTACTGTTTACTGTAAAATGAGGGACGCGCACAAATAATAATTTTTTTATACTAAAAATAATGTTTTTATTTTTTAATAAATATGTTTTATGGAATCAGTGACACACTTATACTCATGGACAAAAATAGCGGTTTGATTAAAACCTTTAATCTATTTGGTAATATTTTAGAACTAATTGTTATTATGTTGGTCAATACGAACATGTGAAAATGGCCATGTACTCATGAAAGTGATTAAAAATAGTATGTCACTATAAACAAAAAAATCATAGTAATTACTCATATATCATGTTAACAACAACACAGAAATTAATGTTCAAACTTGGTCCTGGAGGACCGGAGTCCTGCAGGTTTTGGATGTTTCCCTGCTCCAACTCACCTGTTCCCAATGAAGAGGATCGTTACCAGAGAGGGAGAGGGAGAGAGAGAGAGAGGGGGGGGGGGGGGGGGTGAGGGAGTGAGAGTTTGAATTTTTACCATGCATTTGTAACACTGTCATACTTTTTTTGAATTTTTATTTATTCATTTTTTAATAACGCGACAGGGATTTATTTGACCAATTGTCAAAAGAAAAAGATCATGGCATTTTCTTCAGAAATTGTCGAATTCAATGCGCATGCTCTGATTTATTTAGGTCGTTTACTATCAAACACACTTATAAACAAACCGCACACTGAGTTATTTTTATTTTTTGAGTCTCGGTGACGCGAATAAACAGAGACCGACCGCTCACTCGGGTTTCAACCCAGCCACCGTCATCCGCTGAGACAGTCATATGACCAGCCCTCCGCTGTCATCTGTGTTGTGCAGCGCCAGTTAGCTTAAGCTCACCGGTATCTTTCTCAACTCGCCGTACATTTATCCAGCAATGGCAACATTAGTGGCAAACAGGGCGATGAACAACGGCTTGGCAGCAGCAGCAGCGAGGACGCACACTCAAGCTGTGACCAGAAATTA
Organism: Leptonotus elevatus; assembly: GCF_054856555.1. Classification (NCBI taxonomy): domain Eukaryota; kingdom Metazoa; phylum Chordata; class Actinopteri; order Syngnathiformes; family Syngnathidae; genus Leptonotus; species Leptonotus elevatus. The sequence continues at coordinate 7,940,270 of NC_141251.1, read as the reverse complement.
CATCTCTCAACCAAGGCTAAGTACGTACAGTGACTATTTCAAGATGCTACTTAGCTGCTATCGTAGCTGTAGGCTAACAGATGTCATGCTACATTTGCAGATGCATGTATACAGAAGAGAGTATACGATAATCTCTCTCGATTTTGCGACAATATTGACGTAAAGAGTAGATTGCAACAAGGTTTATGCGTCGAAACTAATGACGATATATTGCTGCTGCATCATTACGTGTGTAGTTTGAAATGATGATTAAATGAATTAAAAATAACAGCTATTAGGCTGCTGGCAACGAAACATAGGCCTAAATAATACATTCCTGTTTGGGGTACATTTGCTTCGTGCCTGTATGTTTGTTTTTTGACAAAATTGGGAATCGTGTTATTCCTATCAAGTAGCATATCGGCTAAGCTACCTTGCAAGCTATTGCTCAGGGTGGCTAACGTATTTTGGATAGATGTCATCGTCACGCAGCGACACACAAGTAACTGTATTGGAATTTGTTAATGTAGTGTTAATATTTTTAATTTGATATCGGGACTAATGTACGTGCTACAATCTTTGGCCTGCGAGTGTTAAGCTTCTGTCATTGTTGTAAGCCTCCGGTGTTGCGGTCAAGCCATCTTAAAGAAGATTTTTAGAAATAATTTTGATGAGGGTGTTACAATGCTGCTTGTAAGGTGCCTTTCCCATGTATAAATAAATATATATATATATATATATATATATATTTTTTTTTACGGGAGCTTGGTGAAGACTGAATGATGACTATGATTTGTCATGTGACACGATCACGAGAGTCCAGAGCGCAAGGTCACGTGACTGACTGTTGAAATCATTTGCGGCAGCTGCTACAGTAATGCAAAGCTAATTAGAAACTTACGGTAGGCTACTCCTTAATGTGCACTATTTGGTGTGGATTGTTATAAACAAAATAAATAGAAAATTGACAAATCTTGATTTATATATATATATATATATATATATATATATATAAATCAATATATTTGGCATAACGGGCCAGGGCGAAAGCATATTTATATATATATATATATATATATATATATATATATATATATATATATTTATATATATATATATATTTATATATATTTATATATATATATATATATTTATATATATATATATATTTATATATATTTATATATATATATATATATATTTATATATATATTTATATATATATATATAGTCTTCAAATGATTGATTGATATGGCTGTTATTGGGTTAGATTTTTTTTTTTAACCTCTTCCCTAACATCGATTTTTCTTGTTGAACAGAACACCAAAAACATGTTTTTGTGTGTATGTACCTTTATGTAATTGTCAGAGAAGCAAGTATGGCCTAAAAGCCTATTCGAGAACAAGAAGAAAATTACTTAATGGACCTTGGCCCATCTTACTGCTAGGACAAGGGTATTTTGTGATGTAGCCCTTGTACTTATACCTAACCACCCTACTTCTGAAATGCTGTATTTCTTCTTCTTCTTCTTCCTCTTTTCCTTTCTGGCAAACCTTTTTCTGTGAAGCATATTTCTAAACTGCTGAAGCCCATGATTTGGTCACAGTCAACTAGCAACTAGGCAACTAGGCCTGGGTGATGGGACCAAAGAATAAAGTCAGTCTTGACAATTATGATTGTAACTGAAGTAATAAACCCAAAAAACATTTATTTAAAGGTTTCATTTATTCAAATAAATTCTGTGCAAAATGTTCAGACAACCACGATATTTACATAAATTGGAGATGGCTAGTTTGGAAACAGACCCTTACCTTCTGTCGCCTGCTGTTTTTTACCAAGTTAATCAAATCGCTGACTTTGCCGGAATACACAGCGCAGGACCTATATCATTATGTAGTCAATGTCGTATCTCCTTTCACCGGAGCTGATTTAAAAGCTTGTCTCTGGGATGAGATGCTACGCAGTTCTAAGAGACTTGTTCTAATTTACTGCACTATATCTATTTTTTGGGTCTATTTTAGAAATAAAATGATCTGAAAGCTTTGTTTCGTGATTGTAGTGATACAAATTGTCACAATTATCTGCATTATGCCAATTTGGTTAAAAAAAAACCACACGTATATACACTAGGGGTGTGAATTGCCTAGTACCTGGCGATTCGATTCGTATCACGATTCATAGGTCACAATTAGATTCGATACCGATTAATCACGATACAAATCTATAAATAGATTATTGCGATTGTTTTTTCTCAAATTTAGAAAATACTAATCAGTAAACTTATAAAAAGATTTATATGAAAACATATTTATTTATCTGAAAATTCAGGCTTATAACTGAGCCACTGCATTTAACAAACAGGTTGCAGTCTGTCTCATGTTTGAACAGCACTGAAATCAAATATTAAGGCTTAGTGTTCCATTAATATAACATTCTTCCATACTTAATGTGTGAATACTAAGCCTAAAACTAAAACGTTTTGTTGAATATTCCCATAAAAAAATTCATGTTTAAAAATAAATGTGGCCGCATTTCAAATCGATTCAAGAATTGTGCGCTGTAATATCGCGATATATTGCATAATTGATTTTTTTCTAACAGCCCTAGTATACACATTACATTTCCCTTTATTGGGACAAGGCCAATTTATTTGTTTTTAGTATATTCTTGAGACATTTTTGTTTCGGATCAAAAGATTAATATGAGAAAATTCTGCATTTCAGCTTTTAATTCAATGTATTCACATCAGATATGTTAAACAATTTAGACAGAGCAGATTTAGTTTGAAGCCACTTCACCAGGCTGTTGAATTTTTCATTCATATTTAAGTTATTGTTCGTTTCTAGGGTTTTCTCTTTTCATTCTCCTCTTGTGAAGGTAAAATGCATGCTCTATTGGGTTAAGGTCCGGTGAATGACTTGGTCAGTCGAAGGCGTTCCTTGTTTTCCCCCTGATGAAGTCCTTTGTTGTGTTGGCAATGTTTTGGGTCAGTGTCTTGTTGCATGACACTGCTTTCTCTTGACTAAATTTGCATGCAATGTTCCATAAAATCCCAGACGAAAACTTTCTGTAGATTTCAGAATTCATTCTGCTTCTACCATCATCATCAGTAAAGACGAGTAAGCCTGTTCCAGAAGCAGCCATGCGCGACAAAGCCACGGCATTACATCCAACATGCTTCACAGGTGACCTTGTGTGTTTTGGATCATAAGCAGAATAGCAGATCCTTTCTTTGTCCATTTACTTTGTCTTTTCTTATCATTTTGGTCGATGTTAATCTTGGTCTCAGGAATGGTAATTTTTCTGTCAGACACAAATACAACGTGGATCAACGTGCTGCTATTATTATTGACATGTGTGCACGTCAAACAGTTCATAAGATCAATATAAAGATGTTTTTGTGACATTTTTCTTGACTTGTCAGAGCTCTCAGACATGCAAATGTTTAAAAGCCATTCTGAAATGGAACAACAAAATAAACAATTGACTTTTTTCATCATACTACGTCTTTTATTTCTGGAGGCCTTTGTCTCTCTCGTGTCAAACGGGACAAAAGCTATTAGTCCATGAAATGGTGGCCTTTGTTTTAGTAGTGCATTCTGACATGAAGTGCCATGAAAAGACATAGAGCAAGTCACAGTACGGCTTTTGTGAAGATTTAATTAGTGGTAATCATGTCGTTGTGATAATTTAAAGCCTCATCTGTCACTACCAAAGTCATTCTATAAAAGTTACCTAATTTCTATTCTAATTAGCCTAAAGCAACTTGCTTTTCAGTAACAGGGAAAAAAGGCCTCTTTTGTAGGCATCTGTCTGTCTTATTTATGTCAGCAAGAAGAGGAAGAAATCCACATGAACAGTCTACTTCTTGTCTAAAGAAATCCCCTATTCCATTACTCAACTTCCCAATAGTTTTTTTTATTTTTATAAGTCCCTTTTGACAATGGTGATTGTAAATGTTCTATTTTTCAACTGGGGGTTTGTAGTTAAAGCATCAAATTAAGAGTTTCCAGGATTATAATTGCAGTGTAACCTGAATTCATACCATTCAGAATTTAAGCAATATACTGCACAGTATTTTGATTTGTTTTACTCTGAAATCGCACAAAACGTCAGCGTGTTTAGAATTGCCATCCTGCATGTGGCATTAACTTTCCTAACTTAATCAACCCCATCTAATATATACGACTTCAGTGCATCATGTGTTTGCCTTTTTTTTTTTTTGCAACGCTATGGACCCTTTGTATGGTCATGTCAAACTACTTCTACTCTTTATTTTCAATAAATAAAAAATAATTGGGGTTGGAGTTGATGGTAAACGGGAGAGAGAGGAAATGACCTGCAGGAAAAGACCGCACAGCCCGGGAATCAAGTAATGATGTTTTCTACTTGAGCATTTCAAATTTGATCTTGTTTACATCATTTTGAGTTTGATATAAATACATCTAGTCAGTTTATCATGCGCCGATGACAATCCTAATTCGGGAAAGTGTGTGGTGAAATATTGTTTTGGCCAGCTCTCCCAACTGAGCAATTCAACAATAGCGATTCAATCAATCCGATTTTAATCAAGTAATCAAGATCTGATAAAGATGCTGGTGATTGGATGTAACATTTCAACGTTGGTTGTAGCACGCAGGAAAAATACGTACTGGGTATGCCCACTCGGAGACTTCAAATGTTGTAAACTTCCGTTACTATTGCTCCTAAACACGTTAGCCGTATTTGCTTGTCGCTGCTCGGCCCCTAATAATGTAAGACAATCAACCATGAAATTTACGTACCGGTATTTGTCAAGCTAGAAACAGACAATGTGCAATGAGTCCCGAGGATGTGGACTGAATGCCATGTGTGTTGGGGGATAAGGTGTGGATGAGTGCAGGGTTTTTTAGGTAATTAGCATTCCCACTTTGAGCGGGGCTGTGGGAATCCCTTGTAGTTGAGGCGAAGATGTGAATTTGAAGCTGCACATCACAGCAGCCACTGCTTTGTTGCACGCATTTATTGTTAGAACAGTGGTGCCCCCATCTCCATCCCTGCTCCAACCTCCTTGCCTCTCCCCCCCACCCCCCAATTCCCCTTTTTAGCTGGAAAATTGAATTGTGTTGGAATGCTATGTGCCTCTTTCTCTGGCACTTGAATGGCCTCTTCAGTATTTCACACCAAGGTGTCCTTCAGGGTGCGAGGTCAGGCTACCAAAACAGCCTCTAGTGGCAGATTAGGACCAATTAACATCTTTGTTCACAAAGGGCTTGGCAGTTGAACAGACTGCAGGGTGACCCACACTGCGGTTGCATGCCAAGCCAAGAGACCGCTGCACTTGAGCTGAAGTAGAAAAGAGGGGTGGAGAAAGTTTTGCAAACCTAATGGGAATTGTTGCTACTCCACAACTCATGAACGTATAGTCGATTGAGTAATGGCGATTGTTATGTCGTGAAAGCAAGCTACCTTCACCTTTTTTTTTTTACTGCAGTGGCACATAATGACCTACAGTGAAGTATCTTGGTTATGTTTTTATCACGATGGGAAAAGTGCAACTATATATACAAAAGTTATGCACTCTTGCACACGGGCTTAGTGCCACCAGCCATGCTGCAAGGAATCAAAAGAAATCAATCTTAAAAACACTTGAACAACCTCAGACCCCCCCCCCCCCACACACACACACACACAAGGATAAGAAGCCATTTAAGATTTTTTGCAGACTACAATAAACTAGGTGTTTTTAATGGTTTGACCTAAACACTTGTATTTCATTGAAGGAATAGTTTGATAATTTAAGAAAAAAACATTCATAAAAAAAAGTCAGATACAACTAGACAGGGAGCTCTTTGTCACACGAACAAAGGCACAACCAAAGTGCAACATAGACTGTGGAATACTGTCACTGTCATCAACATCAGATCACATGCACATGTTGGTTAAACACTTAATCAGGGCTCCCCCCAGAAAGCTTGCTCTCAGCCCAGTGGTCCAGACAAAAGGGGGGTGCGTACCACAAATTAGATGACCCGAATCCTACTTGTCAAAATGTTGTAGAAATGAATGTATTGGGAGTAAGGCTCGTTCAGCGAGTGGGATGGCGCCACGCATGTTGTTCCTGTACTCGAAGAAGAAGATTCCTTCCGAATAGAGCATGCACAGACGGCAAACCGAATGCCCCGTTCAGTCGAGGTATTCCCAATGCGTTTATATGAACAAATATTCTGGTTACAAAAGGGGTAAACCGTGTGTCCTGTTCAGGTTTTTAAAAACCCAAATCAGAGCGTATTTGGGTTTTTGTGCGTGTTTACATGGCCTTTAAAAACACGAATAATCGCTGTTATTCGGTTTCTTTATGGGGTTACATACTCAATGTATTTTGGTTCTTTATAGTGCTGCATAATAAAGATTTCATGCAACAAAAAAAAAGCTTAGTTGCATCTTTCTATCAAATAGCATTAATGAAGATTAATGAGCACATCCCAAAAGAAGTCATGCAAGACCAAGCCATTAACATTACGTCCACTGTGTTTAATATATGAGCTTCTATGTTTTGGATTATGAGCAGATGCATTTTTTCCCTTAAAGTGATTTGAATTTTCTGGTGTTTGTAATTGTTCATGAAGTCTTCCTGCAAGCAGCAGATTGTGATACTTTCTCTCCTGCCCTCTGGAGGGTTTTTCTGATTCACCCGTTGACTTCTCATCAGGGTTCGTTCAAGGTCGTAAACATTTGCCAAGACATTGTAAACATGCCAAATTTTCCTTGCGACAGGTAAAACCATTAAACGTTTGCGACTTTTCATTCAATTTCAAAACCCACTATTGATTTCAATAAGATGCAAAAAATGTTCCGTCACGTCAACGTACATTTGATCGTAGGTCTAGTAATCACTAATTACATTGACATGTCTACAGTCTCACCTTTACAAGAGGCTGACCGCCAGATTCCTACTACGGTTGCCTATAAGACAACTTAGCATTTTCTGTATGCAGAACAGTGACACGCAGAAAATACCTGAAAATGTTCACCTTACAGACAGTGCAGAAGCTTTTGTTTCTTCTGCTCCATGAAATGTAAAAAGTGAAAATCAAGCTGTGGTTAAAGGATATTCGTTGGGCACGTCAACCTTTTTTCCATTTATATTCTTTTTCTGTTAGGTTTTCTTCATACTGTTGGTTGTATAATTTACCAGTGATTTTCTGTAACCTTCTTTACTGATGACTCCATTATTTAGCAATCTTTTATGAAGATGGTAGGCGCTTGTCTTGCGTCAATGTAATTGTCAATGCCCTTTGTGGTCAAGTGAATTTTATACATTGTTATTGTTGTGACATTTGCCTGCCTTTGACATTTGGACCGGGAGTATGCAGTGTAGAAAAGCGGTTTGAATCTTGTACAATGTTAAAGGTCGACTCGTGACCGTGACCGTGCCCTGCAATTATTGCAAGGAAGCTCACTTGTTTCTATGTTGATTGGTAGCTTTCAACCACGAAAGAAAATTCGAATACAGTATAAATTATATAGCCTCTATTTGACTGCCACGTAGCCTCTTGAGATAAATCAGAAAATGAACTCTATTTTGAAACTGTTTTGTCTTTCAGCTTACTCTACAGTGTCAGGAGTGAATGGACCCTTAGTCATTCTGGATAATGTCAAGGTGAGGCAACTAGTAATGTTCTTATGTTTTTTTGAATCAGATAAGATTCAAATGTAATTCATTAATTATCTAACTCAAAAGATCTCTCTACTTTTTATAGCTCATACTGTATTATTGTGTTGAGAATTAATAATCTATTAAAGCCCCTATCCCACTGAGCTGCGAATGTTACGTTTCTTCAGGGTTCGTATGTTGCATTTGTGTCACATTTGTCTTCGAAATTAGTCATCATTGTTGTCCCAAATCCATCGCTGGTGAAACCGTCGTAATTTGTCCCGTTCTCGGCGGAGAGTTTGGAGGAGCGTGGCTCTGCTTGGAGTGGCACACACATGGAAATCATATATGAAAAACAAAAAAAAACAAAATCTAGCTTGAAAATGTGCTGAACATATTTTCTACGTTGTATTTCATGTTTGACAAGTGCTCATGCATGTGCCCACAACGGGCAGCGCAAGCCGATTAAAATTCCTCCAAAATGCAACAAGATGCTGCGGCCCAGGCACTAAGCTAAAAGATTAAAATATCAATGACCCCCAGAAAAAAAAGGTTTAAGCCGATTGTCAAAATGACATACCAATGTACGCTGTCATATTTTTTTTATTCTTCATTGCTCCCCCGCCTTATAGACACAAAACATTACTTCATGTAAAAAAAGAAAAGAAAAAAAAAGACTGTCAGCAAAATGTATGATGACGTGTAGACGTGATCATCATAGTCTGAAAACATTTGAACAAAAGTAACAATATTTTGGATACTATATTAACATCGAAAGCGTTGTTATGCATATGGATATGAATTTGGCAACGCTTCTCACAAAAATATTATTATCCAAAATATTGCGAGTTTCGTTCTTTTTTCAAGCTATGAATAGCATACGTCTGCACATGTACTCGTACATTTTGGTGGCTATCAGTTGTGTTTTTTGGACATAATTAAAATGACGTAACTTTTTGTGTCTGAGGCGGGGGAGCCAACATCACGTGAAGAATAAAGAAATTGGTGTGAGCTTCGCGCTAGTATTTTCGGACTATCATTAGCTCATGTCTGCACATGTAGAGTGTACCGATACATTTTGGATACAATCAGTCACAGTTTTCATTCATTGCCACAATAATGGACCGGTTGCACACAGAAACACGGGTTGGCTGTATTTGCCAATCACTTCAGCATAAATGTATTTTCTCTCTCTCGCTCTAGCTCGAAGGAAGAATATGAAACTTGAGATAGGTAGGAAGTTAGGAACACTAATTTATGGCAATACTTGACAACGCCATATGCGGTTTTTTTATAGCACAATAGGCAATAAATTCAAAACAAACAGGGCGGTGTTGCGTGCACAGCGACAACTTAGACAGGACAAGAATGTCCAATAATTACATCTTCTAATAAAAAGGAAACAAAAAATATTAAAATAATAATTTTCATTCGTTGTGTGGGTCAATTTGGCTCAAATTTCAGGTTAATTCGCACATTGTCTCAAATGCCGCAAAAAAAGTCACAAAATGACAGACAGCATAGTTGGCGAATTCAACATTTGCAACGTTCGCAGCTCAGTGGGAATCACTAGACAACAGTACTGATTCATTTACATTCTATGTTAAGTGTAAAACTTCCACTTATTTCTAAAATGTTCAAATTTTAAATAAAAAAAATTCAGTAGTCAGCATATTTAACAGTCTGTGTTTTTCTGTGTGATTGGTTTAAAAGTGGTTAGAACAAATTCTATTTGTTCATATGGTAACTGTGTTTTATCCGTTTGAACTAGTTCCCCAGATATGCTGAAATTGTTCATCTGACCTTGCCTGATGGCACAAAAAGGAGTGGTCAAGTCCTGGAGGTGATTGGTAGCAAGGCAGTTGTTCAGGTGAGACACAGCCATCCGTAATAACTGACTGGCTGGCCACGCGTAGCAAGATTGGAATCGGTCATGCTAGATTTTTCTTCAACCCATTGAATTTATTTACATTTATTATTGTTTGTTTGAGCTACTGTCATAGTTTGATTGCTGCATTTAATAATTTAACCTAATCTGCCCCGATCGACCACAGTTGATTCCAACACGGTCTAGCTTTGTCATCATGATATATATTATATATTATATTGTTTGGTATTCAACTTAAGTCAATGGCTAAACAAAAGTGATGTCAACTTAACAGACATTTGTTTTTTTCCTCATATGTTGATCAAAATCCAAATTGTGCGACATCAGCTACGTTGAATTAGAATTTTAGTTAATTCGGCCAACTTTAAGCAATGTACTTTTTTTTTTTATGTATTAGTTAACCAATTTATTCTCCTGGAACTGCATGTGGTGGCATCATCAATGCTAATTCTTTACTTTGAAAAGCAAAATGTTTCCTAATTTTTCCCCAACGCTAAATTACTTTTATAATTTAGTGAAAAGGCACTTATTTTAATCAGAAAGGCTTTTCGCCAAGGACATTTCTCACATAGCTTAGTTGGTGAAAACTATGACGTTTTCACCACTGTACATATCGATTTCCTTTTTAGATGTTCTCTAATCTACTTCAGGAGGCATAAAAAAAAAAAGGACTAAGAGCAAGATATGTGAAAGAAATCAAGCACAAAAAAACCCATTATGAGCCTTCAGTTAATATGTACCTATTTGGAGACTTTGTATGCCAACCCAACCATATGTTGGACAAGTTATCTTGATCAAGTTTTATGTTCTCTGTTCAGGTGTTCGAGGGAACTTCAGGCATTGATGCCAAGAAGACAGCCTGCGAGTTTACTGGCGATATCCTGCGTACACCAGTTTCCGAGGATATGCTTGGTATGAGACACATGGTTATAATGTAGCCATGAGTCAAGCCGTCATTTTAGTTAGTCTGTCATACAAATTGCTGTTAATAGCAATTTATATTATTCTTATAAATTGTGAATTTCACATCTGCTTGTAAAATTGTTGCAAAATAACAGTCAAACTTTAAGCTCTTTACTCTAATTATCCATTATTCTCTTATCTCAATAAATGTGATGATCTCACCATCTTCACAAGGTAACACATTTGTATTGCAGTAAAAAAAAAGAAGGAAAAAAAGCCTACTTTTGTTTTTCAAGTATCATTAATAATGTCCATGAAGTTTTTATGCTTGTTACTCGTAGGCTCAAAAGAGCCACTCTAGTGCCTAACATGAAATTAAAATATTCTTTAAATTCCAAAAAATGCATTAGCTGAAGTCTCAATTTTCCTGTTGGCTAAACGGAGAAACCCTTCTCTTTCAGGGCGGGTGTTCAACGGCTCAGGCAAACCTATCGACCGTGGACCGACTGTTCTGGCTGAGGACTATTTGGACATCATGGGTACATACTATTTATTTATTCATTTATTAGGTAACAACCCTCTGTTGACCAATCAAATGGACAGCACCACATCTAGCTCCACTCCACACAGTTACATTGTATTGAACATATTTTTGGAATCTTTATATTAGAAACATTTATAAAGTGCAGTGAGGGTGCCTCAGCATGTGAAACGTATCGCCCATGTTTTTGGTAACTTACAAAAAAATGGAGAAATGAACACTGGACACCACAATGCTGCTTTTTTTTTTTTATTTTTTTTTTTTTACTTTGTTAACAGTTTGGCCAAGGCTGAAATAGATTGTTCACTGGGTGACATTTAACTTGTATATAGTCTTCATTTCAAAAACAACAAATCAGTTGTTCTCTTAAGACTTTTGCACAGTACCTTACTGTATGTTACCACGCGACCAACCTTGCTTCTGTGACATAGCAATTTAAAGCAAAGGTGTGTGTTCCCTGTCCAGGTCAGCCCATTAATCCTCAGTGCCGCATCTACCCAGAGGAAATGATCCAGACTGGCATCTCTGCTATTGATGGCATGAACAGTATTGCCAGAGGGCAGAAGATCCCCATTTTCTCCGCTGCTGGGCTGCCCCACAATGAAGTGAGACCACATGCACACATGTAGACTGTTGGTACTCTTCCCTTCAAGGGGAAGTGAAGTCAAAAATATTATTTTACAAGAATAGGTTCTACGTGCCCACACTAGTCTAAACACAGCATTCTGATTAATATAGTGCTTGTGGAATATGTATTAAGATGAAAAATCCACCCATTTTTATCCATCCCAAGTGGTGGTCATTTTGCCACTTGCTGTTAACTGAAAATGACAGTCACTGTGCCTCAAGGCTCAGGTAATGACCAGTCACAGCTCACCTGTTCTCTGGGTCTGATCATGTGATGTTCGGAAGCCGAGCCCTTAGGCACTGTAATGTCATTTTCACTTGATTTCCAATAGGGATGTATATCAACCCCATTGCGTAATTATTATAGACCAGACTATTAATAATCTCCGCCCTTACATGCTTAATGGTCTTGGAGAAATTACTCAACTTTATTTCCATTTTATTTAGGCTATGTAAACATTATATAGCACCTTTTTTCAAACTTTGAAATTTTTTTAGATATTCGTCTGAGAAGCATTCTCACAATCTGAGACTGTCGCAAGCGCATTTCTGAGGTAGGGCAAACCTTACCAAACCGTAAACACACAGACGTACATATGAAATAGATAATATTCATATGCAAGTCCGTGAGCAAACGGTAGAGGTGGGAGGATATGGAGTAAATTCAACATGGCTACTCGTAAAGGGACGGGAACGAATGACTTATGTCGCCGTCGTGGTATCCGTGTGATGATGTGAGTGGCATTGCTCACGAGGAATAAGTCACAGCAAATAAACAAATTTAATTGCACTGCTTGTTTTGGGTCGGTCTGGATTCGCGTTCAACGGCCGAGTAACCAGACCAACTTTCTTGGGTGTGGCTTGCCAGGCTAGCATTTGCGTGTAAGGCATGATTGGCTCCTCCGTGCCTCTCTTGTGTTGTGTCTTCCCCCAAATTATCGGAGTAATAGATTTATTTTCTATTACTTGGTTTGACATATAGGCCTACAATTGTGTTCATTCTTTTTAAAGAGAGGCCTACAGATGTGTCCGGGCTCTCTGTGCAGAACTGTACTAAATATTTAGACTGGTGGACCAATGAAGTAGACAAAGCACACTGTGCTTGCATGACACAGTTTTGTTTTTGTGGCCACTGCAGCCGTACTTGCTTGCATTCCAATGCAGATACGTATTTGTTCTTAATTCTGTGAAATTTGAAGATATAGAAAAGTGAAGTATTGGATGGAAAAGAAAAAGAACACAATAGCATCAGTTTCCTAGATTATTACTGTAACATAGGCACAAATGCGGCTGTCATCCCTAATCTCATTCACACGTTATAATTACTTGATCAAAAGGGTCCTACAGTAGAATTGGTCAAACAAACATGGCTTGTGTAGCCCTCCTAATGATGACCCACTTGTCGTGCCATCTGGATGGTGTGAAAACCTGGCTGGTTATTTAATTAAGTACATGTCACATAGGTCATTCATGTGGGGGTTTGCTCTATGGACCAGGTGCCTACTCCCAGGGTGCATAGAGGGGTCGGGCCGGATCAACACACATTAAGTGAAAAGCATGAAATTCCTCTTCACTCGTGCAACACTCCTACAAAGGAGTGGCGGGCTGCTTACTCTTGACTTTCTACTCCAGTGGTCTCAAACACCATACCTGACAATTACACACATTCTTCCTATGCAAGTTTGGAATTTGATTTGATAAATTTACAGCCTGTAAATGTATGGGAAATATTCGTGTTTCCATGACTTGTTACAGCAGCTCTATTTTACATCATGAATATATATATATATTTTTTTTTTAATGGAGCTGTGTTTTTTTTTTTTTTTATTAAATTTTTTAAGCCACTTGGAGATGTAGCTCCAATGTTTGTGTGAGTAATATATACAGTATTATTTGTTGGGGGGAGTTCTCAACTCTGATTGCCTCAGAAAAATTTAATGTTTACTTCATTAGCTAATAATGTAGTACTGTGCATCCTTCGAAAATCTCACGTCGTTACTTCCTGTCAAAAATTAGTGCACATCACCCTGAGCCGTTCACACAGCAACCTGACAGTCAGATTTTCTGATTACGTAAACATGAAGTACTTTGAGAACAAAAATGGGTGAATTTAAAAAAGTAATGAATGATTTAGTCATGTGCTTTATTTGGTGTTTACAACAACCTTTTACTTGGATGGTACTGAAGAATTGAGGACAAAATGACGAGGCAAAAGAAGTACAAAGAGATAATTGGTAAGATTTAAATGACCTTACGGATGAAAAGGATGAAACGATGCAATCATCAACACAAAGAAAACAATAAATTAAACGGCTGAGGCACTTCCTATGAACTGAGGACTTTTGATGTTTACAATGCTTCGTGTGACCGTCTTATCCCACTGTCCGGTCAACCAAGACCGACAGAGTACAGCGTTGCCATCCTAAGCGCTTGCGTCAACTGCCACATATAAATATACCAAATATATATATGTCATGATTTTATCGTCATACCTGTGGTTGGTATTTAACATTGTCAAATTAAAAGGTACGGTATTTGCTTGTGTACTGAATAGCGTTTATATTCCCATAAATCTTCTTACTCAAGCCCTCAGGCATTCATTCGTATAGGAAAATAAATTGTTTTAGTAAAACTTTCGATTTTGACAGCAAAACATATGATATTAAACATTGATATAGGCAAGTGGGTTCATGCCATTCAATTCACTCCTTTACTTCTACACCATGTATACATCCAGAGATGTTTAAATGGTTTAGTATGCACAATATAATCTCATTGCAAGAGTTACACTGGTCATTTATTTGAAGTCTTGAACAAAGTTAAGCCACGCGTTCATTTGGTGCATGTACGCCACATGCACGAAATACGTGCATGTGCTCACTTCTTTGGTTCGACGGTTTCTCTATCCGCGAGCAGCACGTGAACTAGACTCTCAAGAATGGTTCTTGTGCGCTCAAAACATGCTTTTGTGCTCTAAATGTCCTCTTATGTGCTTGTAATTGTGGCGCAAATCAAACGCCATCATGTAAATTCTGCATACAAAACGCACAATGCCGGTGGCTGTGTTTGCTCCCTGATTTTCCTGTCTTATCAAATGCATTTTGTATTATTAATCACGTGTCTATCGCAGTACACATTGATATAGAATTATTACCCAGTCCTACGTTTACAATTATTTGGCAATATAATGGCATTTTAAGAATCAGAATGATGCATGTATATTTACTCAAATGTCACAATATTTTTTGTGGTTGTTTTCCTATAACCAAGAAGTCTGTGTCTGGAAAAGTGTGAAAGTTTAAAATCTCAAATGTTTCTCACATGCCTGGAAATATCATTTGTGAAATCCAGCACGTAAATGTATTCTTTGTATAATTAGTTTTACATCATTACATCATGGTTTTCTTTTGATAGTTTTGTAGAGAATAATTATTATATTTTGTGTAATGTGATTAAAAAACAACAACACAACTTAGTGTTGAACTGGCAGAAGAGAAAACAGAATAAAATAATGACCATATTAGAGTCCTGTGAGCTTTTGTACACGAGTTGTAAGTTTTGTTTTTATAGGTAATTGTGTTTTATTATTTGTGAGACTATAAACACTTTTTGCTTTCTCTCTTAAGATTGCAGCCCAGATCTGTCGGCAAGCCGGCTTGGTGCAGAAGTCCAAGGATGTGATGGACTACAGCTCGGAAAACTTTGCCATTGTGTTTGCAGCCATGGGGGTAAGCAGCAAAATGAAAGCATCCAGCCAACATGTTTTCTATCATGCACATCTGTGGTGCTAATCCACCTCTTAACATTGGCATGACAGCCAACCTCCTTTCTCCCACCCTGCTTTCAGTCTTTTATTCATTAGGTGATTTAACCTTTAAGTCGTTCTTGTTACTTCTGCACCTCTGAGCATATCCTCCTGCCGTGTAGAGGTTACTAATTCAAGAGACCCTTAACACTGTCATCCTGGCAGTATCAAATTCTCTTCCCTTCAGCTGCCCCTCCTGCCTTCCCTTTTGTGACAGCTTGACCTTTACCAAACTCCCAATTTGCTTCACTTGCTGAATACTTTCAACCTCCACTTCACTAAGTCACATCCTGTTGGGATGATTACGCCAGGAGAGTAACGTCACAAGTATTTTTTTTACGTGTTTTAAAAAGAAATTAAAACAATATCGGAAGTGGAAATTTTTTTCGAAACTCTACCCGGAGCATGACGTCACATTCTTAGCGTTTTAGAAGAGCTTTAAAGGCTTATCGACACAGTTGTTGTAAACACCCGAGGCTTGCTCTAAACATCAGGGCTTCACTTCGGCATATAGATGTGTAAAAATCTGTAACTTTAGCATTGAAACTTGCTTAATGCAGCTTTAATCACCTTATAATGTGATTGTTTGTGTATAAAGGTATTCTTGAATAAATCCAGTACAGTTTATGAGACATTAGTTGACATTATATGAGCAGTTTACTGTTACTTTCTAAACCATAACTGTCTGCAATACCCCCCCCCCCCAAAAAAAAACAACCAAACATTTTCCTTGAGTTTTAAATGTTAATCAGTTTGTTTCTCAAATAGGGATTAAGGATTTTATTTTTTGTCAGTTTAGAGTTCACTGACAATGCAATGAGTTTCTTGTTGTCAATACACATACAGTGCATATGAATGAACTTGATAGAACTGTAAATGTGGAATTGCCTTCAAGGATAAATATATCTCCAATAGAAGAAAATGCTACACATATCTCTCGATATATCTTAAAGTTGAACGATTTGATTCAACGCTATTGCATATTCTAAATCAAAACGCGACCCTTGTGAGGAATAAGCGGTTCGGAAAACGGATGAATGGATTTTCCAATTCAAGTATTTTTTTATTTTTGTTACACCCCTAATGGAAATGTATAATCACACCTCATCATACCTGCATTTGACTTTTTTTTTTGTTTTTGAACAAAAAATTCCATGAAGTCAAAAGTAAGGAAATAGTAGTAAAAACAAAATATTTAAGTATTATGCTATTCAACTTATCTGACGAAAGGATTTGGTGGATGGGGGATGTTTAAGTTATATTGTTGGTTAAAAACAAAATAAAATGTGCACATATTTACTACAAGAATGAAAAGGACAAATTAATTTAACAAAAAAACAAAACAATTAGCATACAAAGTAAAACAAAGTAGATACAGTATTTGCTTGCATCGGGCCGGAATCTCCTATGTCACAATTTGGTAAAAAAAAATGTTTTAACAAATCTATGCTATTGTTCAGTCCACACATGTGGGTGTTATTTATTTATGTATTTATTTATTTATTTTTAAATTATTGACCAATCTAAAGTGTCGAAAATGGCTTGGTCTCTTTGACGATGCAATGTTAATGACTACATGTCATTTTTGGGATCTCCTGAAAAGTGACTATAATGGGAGGAGGTACAAAGATTCCACCCAACGGCAGCGATATCAGTTTTGTGTGTGTGTGTGTCATTGAATAATGTTTATCCATTTCTCCCCCAGGTCAACATGGAAACTGCTCGTTTCTTCAAGTCTGATTTTGAAGAAAATGGCTCGATGGATAATGTTTGCCTTTTCTTGAACCTGGCCAATGATCCCACGTAAGATTCAGTCAGACATAATTGGGTTTCATTTACTAGCTTTTGTGTTATAGCTGCACAGTATCAGCGGTGTTCTACAATGAAACAACACAATAATGGCTCTTCAAGTTTCTATTTCCCCCCTTTCTGTTGCCGTTTAGAATTGAACGTATCATTACGCCTCGCCTGGCGTTGACTACTGCAGAATATCTGGCCTACCAGTGCGAGAAACACGTCCTGGTCATCCTCACCGATATGAGTTCCTATGCTGAGGCTCTAAGAGAGGTAACACATCTCCGCCTGCTTGCTAGTATCCAACAATGTATTTTCAGTATACTGCTGAATTTGTATTCTTAAATCATTCTTTAAAGGATCTTAATGCAGTTAGTATTTTTTTTTATTTTTTACTCGCGACTGTCACCTCTGGCCCAAAGCGTAACTGCAGCATGTCAGGCTCGTTCATGGTGCGTGCGCAAGTACGCGCACGAACTTAAAGCGACAGCCAAAGTTAACAAAGACATGACTTCAAATGGTAAGAAAAACTCTTAAAGAGAAAAAAGAAAAAAAAATATTCTATTGGTCATGTGTGGGTTTTAATTTTGACAAATGATTTACAAAACAAATGTGTTGAATATGGCTTACTCTCTTTAAGGGTGCCATGTTAATGGTTGAACGTGCATGCAATTTTGGGGGTCTTTTGGAGGTACAAAGTTTTGGCGCCACACCAGCGATATTTAGAAGCAAAGCTATGATTTGACTCTGCAGGCACTTTATAGTGAGTGATTTTGGTGCGGAAGGAATTGACAGTCCTACCCACGGAGGGGAATGGACAGTCTATTTTTTTTCCTTTTGAGTGGACTGTTATAACCCACTACAGAGCTTCCTTGTCCATTGCTGAGCAGCTGCCATTCAATTGTGCCCTCAGACCTTTGCTTTTTACAAGCTTGAAAAAATGCCGGCATTATTGACAGGGGTGAACATAAGTGGTGCAGTCAGTCAAAAAACAAAAAAAAGCCACAATTTGGCATTTTTGGGCCCCCAGACCGTACAGATTCCAATACGCAGTATCGGCCGATGTCGATACTCTTCCAATAACAGTTTGTAAGTGTGTTTTTCTTGTAATTCTAAAAAACTGCATACTCACTTGGATGTCAAATCATCACTATCATGGTTTGGTCAAGCACTGCTTAAAAACCTTTGTGAAAAAGGAAAATAGTATTTTTTTTATTTTTTCTACTAACGCAGAATGAATCCAGTAGAATCTTATTTTTATTGCCAACCTGGTATGAGTGACAATAATAATAATGATGATAATGATTATAGTAATGCATTAGATTCATATGACGCTTTCTCTCGCACTTATTCACTTACTCACACATTCACACTCTGGTGGCAGTAAACTACGTATGTAGCCACAGCTGCCCTGGGCTGGCTGACATAGAGGCGTGGCTGCCAGTGTGCGCCTACAGCCACTCTGACCACTACCAAACATTTGGTGTTTGGCGTGTGGTTTTTTACCCAAGGGCACAACGGCACATGACTTGCAGAAAGCGGGATTCAAACAGCTGACCCTTCGGTAACGGAACGAACCTGCCTTACCTCCTGAGACGCGGCCGCCGCAATAAGTGATGAAGAGAACAAGAAGTAATATGAAATTAAAATGATAAATAATTTACATGAGGTATCGTTGAGCGAGATTGTGGCATTAAGGCATATCTGAGGGAAGAACGTTTCGGATTAATTAGAATTGCTTAAAGACATTATTTCCTCCTGTAAAACTCCATCTCGGCTGATGTGCGCTCCTTTTAAGTGCAGCTATAATTTGTTAAAATGAATTAAAAGTTATTTTAAGTAAATGTAAAATCACAACGTCAGCGAACAAATTTTGGTTGAATTCATAACTTAATATGATGTATTTTTGAGGGGGGGGGGGAAGCATGAAAGCCATGAGAGGCCAATTGTGAGTCATTTCATATATACGAGGGTGTGCTGAAAAGTTCATAGCTCAACAATGGTATCTGCATTGTTTTTAAACTTCTTCTTTTTTTGTCACCAGACTGTTAAAAAAACATCCCAACAAGATTTAACACACTCGATTTAATCATGGTGGCTTGTTAAATGAGTAAACATTCAAATATGCTCCAGCACACCGTGACCCTGATGAGGATAAGAAGTACACAAAATGGATGGATGGATACAAATACAGTAAATGGAAACTATTGTTTTGAATTCAGAAAGAAATTGATTTAAAAAAAAAAAACAATAAGTGTCATTTTTAAGTAGAAAATCATGTGCAGCCAATGACTGGCTGAAGTTAAGCCAAATGATCTCAAATAAAAGCAGGAAGTCGTCTACTCTACACTTACTATTGCAGAGTCAAGTGATGGCAATTTTTTAAAGAGTCAAATAACGGGGTTAGGGGAAAGGGTTCGGGGGGTGCAAATGTTGCTATTCTGTTTGAAGACCTCGAGAGAAAAAAAAAGACCAAAAAAATTACTTAAACTTGTTTTGTTCCAAAGTCAAGTGAATTCCGAGCAAAGGCAAAAATAAATCCAAGCCATTTATCCTTGGAGTCACAGGTTGATGTTGGGGATGAGGGCTAAATACTTGTCAATTGAAGGCTCAACCTTTACATGCCTGAATAGAAATATGTTATGTTATTTTCCTCAAGGCTCTTTGTATGTTCAGAGCGACACATCAAGCAATTCAACTCTTAACTGAGCCCAGACCGCACGGGTCAAGGTTGAGGTAATCACAAATGCGCCATTAAAACCTGGAATTGTGCTGCCAGTGTATTGAAAAGCAAACTGCACAACATAAAAGGATTACGACGGGGATACAAAAGGGTGAGTAGCAAGGATCTGACTTGCAAAAGGAAAGAAAAGAGGTTTAACGGGGAAAGCAGTATATAGCAGTAGTTTTCCTTGTAGACTTCAGCTGTTAAGGTGAAATAAAAAGCGATACTTAGTGTGACCTTTTTCCTACTTCATGAATTCATAGTTGTACTAATGTATATCACACGATGGTTTTAAAAAAAAAAATATTATTTTTATTTGCCGTCAACCATCGACTGTCCTCGTCTCATCAAGTTAAGATGAGCATTTTTTAAAAGATTGGAAATATGGCGCACTTGAAATCATGTGTCATTCCACACAGGTATTATCTGCCTCACACCAGCACAACAGTGTGTAACTTGTCTATTAATTTAACAAAGAAAGGGAAGGCAACACGTTAACGGTGTTTTAAGCTATGTTATCTGTCAACAAGAATCAAACAACTTGGAGTATTGCGTATTTTTTCCCCCCATAACAATCCTGTAGTCGCAAGGGACTGATGATTCTCTGTTGACAAATCAACAGAAAGAAATGTTTCTGATACCATACAAAACGGTGAACTGAGTGAATTAGGGAATATACATGTTTTCAATGCACTACGGTAATAGGCTTCGAGGAAATTCTGGTCCACCATCCGGTGTCTCAGGAGAGGAAAGCAGTGCACCATTAACACTGTGTATAGTGGCGATGGGGCGCCACTGACCTCGGCTCGGGGCGTTATGAATCGGTGGGGAGAATACTTGGAAGACCTCCTCAATTCCACCGACACACCTTCCTTTGGGGAAGCAGAGTCTGAGGTGGGCTCTCCTATCTCTGGAGTCGAAGTCACTGAGGTGGCAAAGCCCCGGGGGGGTAGATGAGATCCGCTCGGAGTTCCTAAAGGCTCTGGATTTTGTGCGGCAGTCATGGTTGACATGCCTCTACGACATCGGGGACATTGCCTCTGGATTGGCAGACTGGGGTGGTGGTCCCCCTTTCCAAGAAGGGGGACCGGAGGGTGTGTTCCAACTATAGAGGGATCACACTCCTCAGCCTCCCGGGTAAGGTCTATTCAGGGGTGCTGGAGAGGAGGGTCTGTCAGGAAGTCAAATCTTGGATTCAGGAGGAGCAGTGTGGTTTTCGTCCTGACCGTGGAACGGCGGACCAGCTCTACACCCTCGGCAGGGTCCTCGAGGGTCCCTCCGGGAGTCCTGTGGGGGGTGTTTCGGGAGTACGGGTACCGAGCCCTTTTGATACGGGCTGTTCGGTCCCTTTATGACCACTGTTAAGAGTTTGGTCCGCATTGCCGGCAGTTAGTTGGGATTCGTTCCCAGTGAGTGTTTGATTCCGCCAAGGTTGTCCTTTGATTCTGTTCATAACCTTTTTGGACAGAATTTCTACGCGCAGCCAAAGCGTTGAGGGGGTGCGGTTTGGTGGCCTCAGCAATGCAGCTCTGCTTTTTGCAGATGATGTGGTGCTGTTTGCTTCTTGAAGTTGCGATCTCTAACTCTCACTGGAGCGTTTCGCAGCCAAGTGTGAAGAGGTGATAAGATGAAGATCAGCGCCTCTCCGAGATCATGGGCTTCGGTCAGTAAAAGGTGGCGTGCCCTCTCTGGATCGGGGATGAAATCCTGCCCCAAGTGGAGGAGTTCGAGTATCTCCGGGTCTTGTTGACGAGTGAGGGCAGGATGGAGCGGGAGATCCACAGGTGGATCGATGCACCGTCTGCTGTGATGCGGACTCTATATCGGCCCGTTGTGGTGAAGAAGCTGAGCAGGAAGGCGAAGCTCTCAATTTACCGACCGTTCTACGTTCCTACCCTCACCTATAGAACAACATCCCGGATACAAGTGTCTGAAATGAGTTTCCTCCGCATGGTGTCCGAGCTCTCCCTTTAGAGAGAGGGTAAGAAGCTCGGTCATCCGGGAGGTACTCCACGTTGACTGGAGCCAGCCGAGGTGGCTCGGGCACCTTGTTCGGATGCCTCCTGGACGCCTCCCTGGTTAGGTTTTCCCGGGCATGTCCCACCGGCAGGAGGCCCCGGGGACGACCCAGGACACGCTGGAGATACTATGTCTCTCGGCTGGCCTGGGAACGTCTTGGGATCCCGTTAGAGGAGCTGGACGAAGTGGCTGGGGAGAGGGAAGTCTGGGCTTCCCTCCTTAAGCTGCTGCCTCCACGACCTGACCCCTTTATAAGCAGTAGAAAATGGATGGATGAATGTAATAATAGGTTGTATTTTGAATGTTTTTCTCGTCATTTTCATGCTCATATCTTTTACTAATTTCAGCTATATGCTAATTACGGTAGCATCTGCTAATACAAAAAAAAAAATTGCGCGCAATTGCTTGTATGGCGCAGAGATAGGTGTAGCACTTTGTAACATTTGTTGGACTGATGTCTTTGTATCAGACGTCTTTAGATCCAAAATAGAATTATCCAAAGATCTAAAAGAGGACACACTTTTCTAAATTGAATGCAACCTGCGTGATATTCCTGAACTTGCTTTCTGGCACGAGGAGTCATCTTGAGAACTTCCTTTGTTATGTTTCAATTTGCTTTTCTGTCCTTGTGACTAAAATCCATCGGCGTGTTGCCAAATGTGCCAATGCCAAATGTTTTTGTGTGTCCCCCTCGCACGCTCTTCAGGTGTCTGCTGCCAGAGAAGAGGTGCCTGGACGTCGCGGCTTCCCCGGTTACATGTACACCGACTTGGCCACCATCTACGAACGCGCCGGAAGAGTCGAGGGCAGGAATGGCTCCATCACCCAGATCCCCATTCTCACAATGCCTAATGACGGTAAGGGTTGCAGTCGCGCAAAAGCTTTTACAATATTCTTTATTGTGAACCACTCTGGGACACTCCTTACTGTTCATTACATCGACTGGACTGAAGTTGTAAGACAATAATATGGAGGTGCCTCCTCTGCCTCACCCCCTCTTTACAGTTATTACAGGTTCCACTCTTCTGGGATACATTTTTATAAGTTCTGTAGTGTCTGTGGTCATTTTTTTCCCATAGATTTTTTTTTTTTTTTTTTTTTTTACAAGAGCTTTGCTGGTCTATAAAGCATATGTCATTTGGGAATTAAACACTGATCTGTCATTGCAGGAAGAATTGTAAGCAATAGAAACAGGCTTAACAAAAAATGTCCGATGCCTGAAGTTACCATAGCAACTGCAGTATGTCGTGCACATTCATACCTGGTTGAAGAGTATTTCCCCATTACAGCATTACAGGCGGCTGAGTGTGTTAACCTTTACGGAACGCTTCTGGTTTCCTGGCAGTTCTCAGGCGCTTGATTTTGAGTGAAGGTGCTAGAAATAGGCACTAGAAAGATGAATTATGCATTTTTAGCTTCTATGTTGGGGCTTGGTTGAAATGTTTGCCCCGAAATTATTTTATAACCATTTTTTTACGTCTTAATTGCGTTATGAACTGAAATTGTAAACATGGCTATTTCTTCCATCGTTCAAACATAAACGTGTTTTTTTTGTTTGTTTTTTTTACGTTACAATTTTTTCCCCCTTCTGAAAGACATCACCCATCCAATTCCTGATCTGACGGGATACATTACCGAGGGTCAGGTGTACGTGGACAGGCAGCTGCACAACCGTCAGGTAGGGAGGACAGAGGCCCTAAAAAAAAGTTATCTGATGTCAGTCTTTTAAAACTATCATTAAAATAGTGTTTTTATTCATGTTCCAAATATGCTTGTCTTGCAGATTTATCCTCCCATCAATGTTTTGCCCTCCTTGTCCCGACTGATGAAGTCGGCCATTGGAGAGGGGATGACCAGGAAGGACCATGCTGATGTCTCAAACCAGCTGGTAATACATGTAGTCTATTTCTTCGGGGGAAGTGCAGCAACTTAAGGAAAATAAGAACGTTTTTTTCCTTTCTTTTTTTTGGGTGCATTTCGCTTCTAATTTCAGCCTTCGTTGACTTTCACAACTATTGCTCTATTTCTTTACAGCTATGTATGAATCGTGTCAAAATGCCTCGAATGATAACATAAGAAGGAACTGACGGCATACTGATGATTTTTTTCTTTTTCACAACAATATTCAGAGCTCCGCCCACCACCTCTCAGTTGTTAATTTGCTTTTAATATACTGTCCCATTTTTAGTATGCCTGCTATGCTATTGGCAAGGATGTCCAGGCCATGAAGGCTGTCGTGGGAGAAGAAGCGCTCACTTCTGATGATCTGCTCTACCTTGAGTTTCTGCAGAAATTTGAAAAGAACTTTATTGCCCAAGGTAAGTGGGATTGTAAACAGGTCGACAAAAACATAATGTTTATGACTTTAATCTGTCAGTGTATTTCACCTGATTGCATTGTGTATATTCGATTGTTGAAGCAGGTCCCCCCAGTGAACTAATTTCTGCAGGACCCCCACAAAAAGCCCCCCAAAAATGCAAGACACATGTACAGTGTCTCAATAAGTGCAGTTATCCCGTCCAGTATGTTTTTGTCTCACATGAATATCACCATAACAGTCATTTATCTTTTTGAATGTGCAAAAAAAAAAAGCCAACACATGCACAAAGTATATTTTTCATCCATTTTTAGTCCACCTCAAAATATGCTGATAAATATGGTCTCTGTTAGGCTAAAAAATAATGAATACATTCATAAACGGCATCGCATCAGCTTGCCTGTGCGTTTCCCCCTCCTATTTAAATCTTTTTAGAGTACTTTAGGCCAGATGGACAAAAAGTTGTATAGTTTGAATGTGTGTTTTTAAATCCTTCTCTGTCCCACTCAGGCCCATACGACAACAGGACGGTGTACGAAACCTTGGACATCGGCTGGCAGCTGCTCCGAATCTTCCCCAAGGAGATGCTGAAGAGGATCCCTCAGAGCACATTGGCCGAGTTTTATCCCAGGGAGTCTGCTGCTCGCCACTGAGGCGCCAATACGAATTTTGTGCTTTTTGGTCATCTCATGGTCGTATTGTCACCTGCATCCCCCCCCCCCCCCCCCTTTATGACGCCAGCACCCTCTGCCCTCTATCTTGTGGCATGGAGATGAATGTTGTTGAGCACCCCTGATCCCAAAGCTTACTTCCTTTCCCCAAAGTCACCTCCCACGATATCCATGTACCTAACATACTCTTTTTTTTTTTTCCCCGCACCACAAGATCACAGTAGTACTTTTTTTGTCTGTGTACTGTAGTGTATCGCTGTCCCAACGTATGTGATGTATGTATGTGGTTGTGTTGCTCTTTATTGCAAAGGAATGTGATCATATCTGTAAACTTGTAGTCAAGCCCATATTACACGCGTTACTGCTGGATTCTCTTTCATTATATATAAATATATATATATATATTTTAATGACGTACTGTCGACCGTCTGAAAGCATTTCTCAGTGAAGAATGTGCTGCGCGTGGTACAAGCTGAAATGTTATCCTTGCGTTCAGCGTTGATTCATCAATCAATTGAACATTAAAGCCCCTCAGCGTGAACCATATTCATGTAGTGGTGGTCATGCTGTGTACTTCACTCTTTTGGGCTCCCTTACGAACTATATCATGGATGTTTACATTATTAGTGCTTTGTTGTTTGGTTTGTTATAAAAAAGTCTATTGAACATTCCTATTAGTCAGCAGAAACTAATTATTTGTTGTGCAATCATAATTGTTTCTTGAGTTTGTGAAGTGAAATAAATTAAATTATGAGTACAATTTATCACCATCCTTATATTGATTTATGGAATGCCCAGCATTTTATCACCTGTTATTTCATGTTGAAGACAAATTTCTTGTCATTATTTTTATTCCCGCGGTGATTATTTTGTAGTGGGTTTTTTTAATGAACGAACATTGGGGGGAAATTATACACACTGTCCCTTTAAATGTGGACATGCAAGGCAACCGCCTCACAGAAAATAGAAAACAAATTCGTCTTTGGGTTTATACTGTATATCAGGTTTAGTGTGAATTGGAGCTGCAACTATTGATTATTTGAATCGACTAATCTATTGTTTTTTTTTCTCAATTGTTTAAATTACTATTCCTATATTTAAAAAAACAACATTATCTCAAATTGAATGTAGGCTAATACCTCGAAATGGAGAAATATTGTTTTTCATTTACTTTGCGTCGTGAATCTCTACTGTATCTCACTTTTTGAACTACTGAAACGATTTCTTCACCACACAAAAAAAAAACCGTATGCTGCATAGCCTGCTGTGTTACTCGTTACTTATAGTTGTGTGCTTGTGTAAGAGAGAAAGAGAGAGAGAGGGTACTTTGACCTGCTGTCACAGTGTACAGGTGTGTCCCAACGTTCACTTCCTGCTGCGCAATAATAATAATAATAATAAAAAAAGACGTATGGATTCCGAAGAGTTTGCTAAAAAGAACGCCGTTGATGAATTGACGGACAAAGGTAGGCCTGCTGTAAGACGATACGTGTTAATTAGCTCGAGTTTGGCACAACAAATAAAAAAATAATAATTAAAAAAGATTTCGTAGCTGCAATGTTGCTAAATCCTAGCTATATTGATACTATTTTAAACTTGACATTTGTGGGTATTTTTATCGTTATACAAGTGCAATATATATTCGTTTAACATGCCATAACCGGCTTGGGGAGTTTTTCTACAAATTACTGTACTTTGGGAATGAGAGTCAAATTGTGACATTCAGTATGTAGGCTGTATGTCAACCAAGGCCTTTGAAAATAGTCCTTTTCAAGCCCCAAGCGCAACTAGAAGGGCTTCTAAACTAGAGTAAGAAGACCTTTTTTTGAAATATATTACAATGGAGTTACATATGGTTTATTAAACGCCAGGATCCTAGGTTACGACATATGGTTTCGAGGTTACGAACGACGTGCGATGAATAAATTTAACAAGGTAAGAATGCGTTATTGTATTTCTGATGAATGACGTAGAAGTGTTTTTCATGCAAAACAAATACCGTGACTACGACTTTAGCAAAGATGAGTAGGCTACAGAGCGTCAATTGTGATTTACGTACAATTTGGTGTTACGTCCCCCTCCTCAGACCGGAGCTACCTCGTAAACCGAGGAATCACTACAGTGCTACCGTCCTGATGTAGAAAGTCTGATTTTCTCATAAATATATATATATATATATATATATATATATATATAGCTTTAACACATATTGCATAATGGCTGTTCTGTCTTTTGTCAAAAATAAAAGATAGTTCTTTCTTAATAATTATGTGTCATTGATGTGTCCAAACTAAAAAAAAAAAAAAAGGTACGTGCGGACTGACTAATACTATAGAAAAATAAAACATTTGAAAAGAAGGACATTTACCAAGTTGTGACATATGAGGTTTTGGCCCGAAACCAGCGATTTGTTCCATACAATTCAGGAACTGTAACATGTATTTTTATATAATTGGGGAAATGGATCTCTTGACAGTTTTTTCCCCCCCAGCCTTTCTGCTGCACTCACGTCTCACAAGAGGAATTAGTCCGTGTGTGAGAAGTTATCACATGTTTGAGAAGTTTCCATTAGGTTAATAGCAAATTGTGGGAGCTTTGACTCTTTTGTGTCGATGTTGTTTGGAATCTAAACAAAATGGATGACTGGCATCCTTTGCTTCCCACAGCGATACAGGAATATGAAGGCCTGCAAAGGAGACATGAAGCAGCAACTAAGGAGGTAAACATCGCTTCCATCGTACAGTATATGCCAAAATGGCAGCTCCTTTTTACACAGTCGTAGAAGTAGCAGCAGATCATCGAATTAGTTTACTCGTCCAGGTCATTTCATTCTCAGGGCATTGAATCATTCACAAATGGACTGTTCTCATCATTCTCTTACAAATGTTCTTTTTGTTTCATTAAGAGAGCTATTAAGATATGTTATGTTGTGACATTTTAACCAAATGTGCTGAATTGCGTGCAACCATTCAAGAAAAGTATGATGGAACGTAACACAGCATAATAGTAAGGATGGGCGAGTACTTGTGGTCGTTTTACGATCAGGAACTAGAAATGAGAAGAATAGAAAATTGACATTAATTTCATGTAATTTGAAGGGAAACGTCATATTGGGATATGTGGGTCCTTCTTTAAAATGATCCGTCATTGTTTTTCTTTGGAAATGGTATCGGTCTGGAAAAACGAACGAATTAATAGTCGTCATAATTATTATTTATATAAAGACATAAGAGGTAATAAAGTACTATGAATGAGAATGCATTCAAATTGTATGTCTGCCTCCCCTAGTGTAAGATACTGGAGGAGGAACGAGATGAGGCAATTAAGAGGCTCAATGAGTTTCAACAAGGTACGTTTTTTTTCAATACATATCCACACATTCATTTAATAAATAAATTCAGTCTGATTGGGAGTATATATCACAGTTAGGCAATTCATAAAAAAGATTAATTTTTTTTTGCAGCATGGGACTTTCATCCTAAACCAAATGCATATGTAAAGATGTTTTATTTTTGTTTGTGCCTGTATATCCTTTACTGACAAAAGAATCACAAGGCACTTCACAGGCCCCCAGTTGACAATCCCATGAAATTTCAAACCCCAAAGTGGGCAAGGGGAAAACTCAAAATCCCATTTCAAAGAAATGTATTATGTGGTTTTGAAAAAAAATGTGATTGATTGATTGATTTATTTTTACTTGCTACTAATTTATGTTCTGGTTGTTGTTTTAAATGTGTATTGCAGAGTTTGTCACTTTTTGTTGTTGTTGTTACTCACGACTGCCACCTCTGGCCGAAAGTGTAACTGCAGCCCCTGTGTCTTCGGTTTTGCCAGTTTTCTTGGAGTCTGAGCTGGCGTTTGGACTGTCATATGTTCAGATCAGTGCTCTAGCTGCCGTGTATGACAAGAAAAGTTTAAATTAAGAATGAAGCTGTCTCCATCCTGCCTTTTCATTTTATAAATATTAACCACCAATGAATCCTCACATTAGACTATAACTACGCTACGTGTATTTCTTGTAGGTTTCTGAGGGTTTTTTTCTTGCAAATCTGCCATTTTTTTAAACTCGCAAATGTACGTGTTTTTGCCTTTCTAAAGTCGCAAATGTACGAGTTTTTCTCTCTCACAAATTTCCCACTTTATAAAGTGGCAAATCGACGTGTTTTTGGCTTTATAACGAGTTTTTTTTAATGGAATGTTGCCCCCACCCTCTAAAAATATATATTTATACGTGGCCTTAATACGCCGTCGTACTTTTTTCATTTTACCGTGGTTTTTTATTAAATATTGCGCACAAGTATTTTTTTTTAAAGAAAACTAATACTAAAACTAACTCAAACGAAAAATATGCATTTTTTTTCAACTAAAACAGAACCACCCTGAAAATGAATTAAAACGACCTCAATTTAAAAAAAGAAAACTCAAAATGAAATAAAAATTAACTGAAATGAAAATTCCAAAACTACAACATGGCCACTGCCGCAATGCAACATGAGAAAGTCGGATGTCACGTGAGTGTGTTCGCGTCAACATTGATTGCGTCTAAAGACCAAAGTAATCGGAGACAACGCCACTCATGCTTGCAAACCCGACGTCAAACGTTGGTGTCAAACAATTTAGACAAGCACTACGTAGAGGCGCCAAAAATCAGATGACATTCAAAATAAACAGAATTACGGTTTGACAATCACACCTGCTGTAGGCCACCCCTAACGAATTGCCCTCCCACTTAGTTAATTAAACATGAAGGCTGAGCACAGGAGAAAGGAAGCCTTGGTTTGCCGGCGGCAGGCAAATCCCCCCCCCCCCTTCCGTCCCCCCAGTGACACCTAATTAAGACCTTGATGAACACCGGGATGAGGCGATACCCGCGTACTCCCCGCACTCTTCACATCAGCTATTCAATAGCACTTAGCTGCCAGTTTCCATTCTGCGCCCGGCGCCGGTCGCCATCCGCCTGTCACCGTAATGCCCCGTCCACTCTCATAAATCGCCTTGAACTTAATGACATGTTAATTATGATTACTGGTAGCCGCGGTAAACAAACAGCAGTGCCGAATGCGGTGGAAGTCAACGGGGCCCCCTGACACATCAAATATGGCAGTCTTAATTGTGAGTTTTGGCATCCCCATTATCCTCATCATCACTCCATCTGTTTTCTTCTTTTTTTCTTTTTTTTTTGCGTCTGTCTTTATTCATCGTTCCTCTCAGGAAAAGACAGTGATTACCCCTATGCCGATGTGCCGGCATAATGGTATCAGCGCCGCCAACAGAACAGTGAATTAAATTGTATCTGCAGCCACTGTGAAGCCTTGATGAGGGGGGCAGATGCCTTTGTGGTGTTATCATTATAACACAATGGTCATGTTGTCATCAACCTTGCCATCAGCAATTGAAAAGGCATGATTGTGCGTTAGGGGGGGGGGGCTTTTTTTTTTTTTTGTCCTGTCCTCCAGCTACCCCTCACCAAGCCTGCCAACCCCACCTCCAGCCGTTTTGTTGTGAATAGGAGCAATTTTCTAAGAGCTATGAAATCACGTAATAGCTCCTAATATGCAGCTGCTTGGCACAGTGAGGCAGCCTCTATTAATGTGTGGAAGTCAAACATAATATGTGTTTTGGCTGGACGGATTGCTGAATACATGAGCACGGGGCGAGATTTATTCGAATGAAAATCTCCGCCGTCCCTTAACTGTCATGGTCGCAAACACAAACTATTTGCTCCTTCTTTTTTTGCATCTCATTCTCTATTTGGAATTCTGTCTTCGGTAAAGTGGCGCCCAGAAGCGTTAATTTCAATCATTTGGAGGAACTGAATGGAGGGTCAAAACATTTGAAACAACTTGCTGTAACTCTTTATGCTCCTTTCACCTGTAATGGGTTTTTAAATTGTAAGCGTCACATTTTGAAGTAACCTCTTCTTTAATTATTGTTTTTCAAAATGTGCTGGTGTCTGCATTGAACCCGCTGAAGGCATATCGCTGCAAAAAAAGAAATTTAAGAAAAGAAAAAAAAATGCAATTATGACTTTAAATAATCTGCCAACAAAACAAGAACATTTTACTTAAATTTACCTGTAAGATTTTGAAAAATGAGAAAATAATACTAGGCCCATATCAACCACAGCGGTCTTGAAAATAATATTTTTAGACTAAAAACAAGTCATTATGACTTTTCTTAAAATACTTGTATACTCATTTACAGTTGTCTAGCTTAGCCTGAGCGTCATTTTTTAATTATTTGGTATGACCCAGCAAGGGATTGAACCCACAACCTCTCAGTCTGAGGGCAGACATTCTACCACTAGACCACTACGCTGGAAGTGCATTTACTAGAAAGAGGAAAAATGAGCTTAGTAAATAGAACGAAACCACGACCTATTTTTTTTCTTCCATTTATCTTATTACTAGAGTCTGCAAAATCTTAAAATAAGAAAATTCAATGAATGAAACCCCAGTTCAGGGCCGTTTAATGTTGGTTAGTCATATTAAAATATGGAAAATGTTTGTTTTAAGCCTCACCGTACTTAAAACTGGCCCTTAACACTCAATGCTAAGACTGCTTGATCAAATAAGATAATTAAGTAATAAGTATCTTAAAGTAAGCGGAAGGATCTTGTCTGAAAATTTAAAATTTAAAGTAAATAATAACTTGTCAAAGCAAAATAAGCACATTTAAGCTTAAATTTAAGAAATGATATCTTACTGAAGATTTCAGTTTTTGCAGCGTACGGAAGAATCAGGGCCTTGATGTCATTCAATGCGACAAGATTTGTGGTTGGTCAATTTTTTTTTTCTCTTCCTTAGTTTCTACGTTGGTCATTGAGGAAGTCAACGGCATTCAGGAGAAACTGGAGATCGAGCGGACGTGCAGAGAAAGTGCCGAAGCCCTGGCCGTCAAGGTGCAATTGTTGAAAATGACAAACAAATGTGACAAATTACAAAGTTGAAATTTTTTTGTAAAGTAAATACTTCGGCAAATCCACGATAACCTCTCCTCGAGTCATTCAATGACTCGGACAAAAGCATTTTGTGCCCAAGCAGTTCTTCTGTTCTCGTGTCTACTGTGTCTAAAATTGCATTCGATTCTTTTTGATTCAGGAGCACAATTTTGGAGTACTTTCTAAACTGTGAGTTGTTATTTGAGAGTGATGGAGCCCAGAGTGTTTTTGCAGCTTTTTTAGGGGTTGAACTGTAATCATTTGTCATTCTATTTCTGGACAAAAGCTCCAGTTCGCCAGGTTCAACCAAATGTTGCCAAGTTGTAGGCTGTGGGGGGGGGGAAAAGTATTTCTTCTTGCTTAGCTAAATCTGCCGAAAGGTTTTGGATCGATTCATCTTTCTTCCTTTTGTGAGTTTTATGAAGGTCTAACCACACTTTATGTCGGCATCGAGAAACTCAAACTAACTGCAGTGCACTTAGCGGGCACAAAAATTATTACTAATTGCATTAACTATAGAGGATAATGCTCAATTTTGAGTTGGTCTTCATTTGGACTTGAGTTCGGAATTGTCAGTTATTATGAACTATTTGGAGCCAATCACACGGCTTGCTCTATGTGTCTATTATGCGTCTACGTCGGTGTCCAAAGATCGCTAATAGCATGTAGCACGCAAGCTAGCATTCAGCACGTTTTGAATTCCACTGTTTTTACAACACCCAAGTGTGCAACAATAACCAATTCCAGATTCGACCGTTGGTCACAATACAACTTGAGGTAAGCCATTTGAAAGTTAAAATAATATTTAATATATTTAGAACAATGTGTTTGCTGGTTGTAATAAGTTTTCAAATCGTGGAATGTCGAGCTTTGCAAAAAATGCTTTAGTGTAGATCAATAAGCGAAAGTGAAAGTCTTTTACATTTACTGTTTAGGTAACGTTTGAAATGTATTTCCAAGAAATACAAAAATAAATCAAATGAAAATTAAAAAGACTCAATGCTCTTGCCGTTTTTCAGGCAGTCAAATGACACGTGCTTGCGTTACTTAATGTTTTTGTGTTTGTTTTCTAAAGAACAAATGAGAAAATGGTGTCTTGTTATATAATTCCAAACGTTAATTTTGCATCTGTTGAAGAGCATTATGTTATTCTATGCTCTATGTTGCTTTAAAAAAAAAAAAAAGGCCTTCAATCTTGTCTCACTAGGGTGCCATTAAATGTTCTTTTATGGCTGTTCTTTCCCGTTTTTCTCTTTTTTTTCTTTCTCTCCAATTCACATTTCTTTCCTTTGATAACATCATTGTAAATTGCATTCATCCACAGTATTTCCTAAAGGCTACATTTGAGTTTTTCTTAAGACTGGCTTTCTTATTTGTTCCATGGATTTCTGATGATTGAACTTGTTGAATATGGCAGCGTAAATATGCCCGTCCTCATTTCTATGGATCAATCTGAAACTATGTTTAAGAAATGTTTTGAAATGCTTGATGCAAATATGAATAACTTCAAAACAAATCATTACGCATAAATGGAGACATTCTGCCTCCTTTCTTCATCTGCGTGCCGCTTTATGTTTTCCCACCCCCCTGATCATTGCTTTTGCATGTGTCCTGCCATTATGACTGATTGCAGGGCAAAAAGAAAAGAAGCAGCTCATCTCCCCTGTCACTTTTGCAGCTACCTTATTTTGTTGCTTGATTTTCCTGATTGTAATACAAACTTACTGCCACTTCACACATTTGAAAATTTGAATACGAGTTCCGCTATATGGAAGCGACGCTGTCTTCGTGTTTCAGTGTCGTGCGTGTGGTATCTTTAGTTTCTGTCGTATTACTTTGTGAATAAAAAAACATCCATCCATCCATTTTCTGAACCGGTGGTTAGTAATGTAGTAGTATACACACTCGCACGCACGCACATGCACACACGCACCCACATACAAAATAAAAATTAATAAAAAAAAAAAGAATAATAATAAAAATAAAAAAAGAGAGCAATGACGATGGCATGTCAAATTGGTAAAATTACCGAATGAACTGAGCTCTCCAAAAAAAAAAAAAAAAAGTTACGTGGTATACTGAAAACAGCGTGCATGACATGAAACGAAAGTGTATGCTTCTAATTTTCCAGATACGAAAGTCTTTTTATTCATTAATGCATGGACTAATTATTTTATTCTTGTCATGTTTCTAGAACCCATCGTCAATTCGTAGATTCAAGATGCTCAACATTCCAAAATGCTCAAGAACACAGATTGCATCATTTTTGACAAATTAGTCAAGAAAATGAATTATACTGCAACTCCACATTTTAGTGCTTGAAAATACTTTTTTTTTTTAATCATTCGAATGACATTTTGGTTGGCAGCAAGTGTAAAAGTTTATTTTGTACTTTATGACAACCACCTGTTGACCCCAATTTTAACCTCAAATTAGTTTTTTTTTTTTTTTTTTCATAATGAATGTACCCTTTCAGATAAACACACACCAGGACAATTGGAATTAATACGTTCTTTTCATTGTTGGGTTTGAAATTCAAAAGCCAAAAGTGTTGTATTAAATACAAGACAATTTGAGCCCTCTATTTCATGAGTATAATACCCCCCCCCCCCCCATTAAAACCCTGACGTATATGATCTGACACATGCATTGCACGGATGGTCCATTAGAGGGCAGTCTCACCCAGCTGATGGCTTTTCCATCAAACTTTGCAAGATCGCCCCAATTGAGAAAGGAGAGACACTGCTTATTAATAGTGGGAAATGTTCTTTCTGATTTTTTGAAATACTAATATGTTTGATAAGTCTGTTTATTATTATCGTTTTGACAATTATTAACTCATTCAATGCCATTGACGGCTATTGACGTCAAAAATTAATTTGAGCAATTTCTACCAGTTTAACATTTTTCCCACTTTTGTTAACAAGAGTATGACAACCTAGAATTTTTTTTTGTACATTTAGAACAGATATAAAATGTATGATTCATCGTGAGTTAACTATTGAAGTCATGCGATTAATTTTACAATTGAAAATTGTAATCACCTGACGCGATTTAAAAAAAAGAAGAGGAAAAGATTATTAAAGATTAGGAGCGTCAGGCAATATATTTTTTTAATTGTAATTAATTGCATGACTTCACGAATTAACTCACAATTAATCACACATTTTATATCTGTTCTAAATCTAGGTTTTCATACTCTTGTTAACAAAAGTGGAAACATTTTTAAACTAATAGAAATAGTTCCAATGAATATTTGACGTCTATAACCGTCTATGGCAGTGAATGAGTTAACGCACAAATTTAAATTGTGACCAGATGTATTAAATATGACACAAATCAAAAGTCATACGTGGAAGTTGATTTTCCTTTTTTTTTTTTTTTCAAAAGGACCAATACATAAATACTCTACAAAAAAATCTGAATTTTCTCTCATATATTTCATGGCTTTACAGGATTTAAGCATGTTATCTGGTGTGTTATTATTAAACAGCGCTTTGAATCTTAATTGCCGCCGTGAAACGACATACTTTGACGTTTGACGGCGCTTGTCTTTCTTTTTCTACGCCTGTAGTTGAACCGTCAGAACCGCTCTCTGAAACGTAAGAGCATGATGTTGCTGTCTCAGCTCAGCCCAGCGGCCATCAGCGAGATCAACCTTGAGGATGAAGACGAA
Source organism: Leptonotus elevatus (assembly GCF_054856555.1). Lineage (NCBI taxonomy): Eukaryota > Metazoa > Chordata > Actinopteri > Syngnathiformes > Syngnathidae > Leptonotus > Leptonotus elevatus. Next base: position 7,904,749 of record NC_141251.1, on the reverse strand, counting down.
GAAGTCCACGAGCTAAATGCTACCGAGTGCTTGTCAACCACATGCCAGACCAAAATCTCAGGTGTAAAATTTCTCTCAAGAGTTGGGCACAGTATGATGGTGACCAAATTGCTTTCCGTTTTAAACAGAGACACACAAAATGTCTACACAATTCTTCTTCAAGGCTAAACTACTGACAAAATGTATTTTGTCTTGCTATGTAATTCATTCCGATATGATGTATTGTGTCTATTTTTCATGCATCCTCTCTCTGTTTTGTGTGCCTTAAATATATATTTTGTTTCCTTTTTTCAGAGCTGCAAAGTAAATTGCAGTGGATAATGAGAGAGAAAGATCACGTATGTGATAATCTCGCAGTGCTGAAAGAACAACTTGAAGAAACCAGGCAAGAAGTAAGTGCTTCTACAAGCGCGCACACACATTTTCAGCGCTAGGCATTCACAAAATCCTACCCGGAATTTTTCGCAGAAAAAACTCACCACATCTTGATCTTCTTGTAACCGATGTTTCCGAGCGAGCGGACTGAAGGTTTTGTGTTGATTGAACCTTCTTTGTAGCATCAAAACCCAAATACTCATAATAGCAGCAGGAATAACGAGAACACAAGTTGCTGGGAAGATTTCCATTGCAAGATGAAAGAAGCTGTTTACTGTGTACTGTGTTTTCAAGAGCAAAGCCATTTGTGAAAATGTTTGTAAGACTTTGAAATGGAGCAGTTGTGACAATCAGGCAATATTATATCGATGTCACCGAAGTCTTTTTATTATTTTTATATCCTCCATCACCCACTCTCACACACTATGGGAGATAGCACCTTCCAGTCTGTGGCTCCGCGACTCTGGAACAGACTCTCCAAGTCCCTGAGGACTCCTCAAAGTTAGGAGATCTTCCAAAATATGCTTATTAGCTTTTAACTCATTCGAAACCAAAAACCTGTAAATACGTGTTTTAATACATTGTTCTTCCCTCCCAAAAACGTGTTTACACGTTTTTTTTTATCTTTGTTTTTGTTTTTTTATACAAGAGCATGCAGAAGGCTTTGATGCAGCTTCTGACATGAAGAGGTGGCTTAAAGCACTGGTAGTAAAAACAGCCATCAGGTGGCAGCAGAGTATAAGAGATCAGCCAGGGTCATTTTGCAACAAGCTCTTTTTGACAGTGTCTTCAACAGGAATGTGAATGCTAATTGCTGCAAAACGGAAACAGATACAAATTAACTTTTTTCCCCCCAGTGTGTTGCTATTATCGAGATGTTCCAGGTTGAAGTGCAGGCCCCATCCACTGACTTGTTGCAAACTGCAGGCGGTCCAGCAAGGGTCCATTAGGTGTCCGAAAGACTTTGTGACCACGGATGTCAAAGCGACGGGCCTGTAGCCGTTCAGTCACAATATTGCAGATTTCTTGGGGACTGGGATGATCATGTTGGGAGTGTTTGAAGCAGGACGGGATCTCACACAGCTCCAAGGATCTGTGTGAAGACCTGTGTAATGACTTGAAGCAGCTAGTCAGCACAGACGTTCAGGCAGAAGGGGGGACACTCCTGACGTCTTCTTTGTCGCGTATTGCTCGAGGAGCCATCTCACATCCTGTTCATGAATAGTCAAGGCAGTGGAGGAGGGAGTCTTGGGTGTGAGGGAGGTTGTTGGTGGTGAGGGGTGGGTGGGTGGCTGTGGGGTGTGGGAGTGTCCTTTTCAGATCTGCAGTAAACTGTTTTTCCAGCTTGTCTGCATAGCTTCTCTGGGTAATATTAATTCCCTTCGTCAGCTGGTTTCAGGCCTGTTTTGTACGGCGCTCTGTCCCCGCTTCAAAAGGCGTCGTCGTCCTTGGTCTTCCTGACTTGGGTAGTGAACCACAGTGTGGGACACACATGTCCTGAGAAAAACTCATGTAGGATGTTACAGAGTCCGTATATTCATGCCCCCCCCCCCCCCAAAAAAAAAAATTCCTTCACTGGGTACATTAGTTCAAGTTTGTTTACTCGGTCGGCCTACTTTTGAAGCATGACGTTTGCGTTGTCTTGTGGTGAGATGTAGTAAACATTGGCAAGAATGAAGGAAAAAAAAACTCATGAGGTGACTTACAGTTCCGGAAAAGCGACTCCAAAATACAGGCTGCAGTGTGTTTTGAGTCACGTGACACCATTTATTATTGACATAGAAACATATATTCCCTTTGATTTGCATGACGCGGTTCACATGGTGAGATTGGAAGGCGGGGAGATGTAGCGCGGCGTCCGGGATGCGTTCATGGAGCCAGGTTTTCAGTCTAAGTCTTTTTGGACCTTGTGAGGAGGAAGATCATCTTCAGTTTGCAAGATGAATCGATGGGAGTGGAGTTCAAATCCATATTGTCGACAAGCATGCTGGCTTGCTTCCCACGCTTCCTCCTTCTCTCGTATAAGTAAGCTATGTAGGTTTGCTAAAAGCGAGTGACCCGTCGTGTCGACGCCAACTTGGTTTCCTATAAATCTTTTATATACGTCAATTCCAAAGTAGTAAAAATAAAGGAATTGTCCAAATACTCTTGAGCACTGCTGTGTGTAAATATACGCAGCAATGTCGTCAATGTGTTGTTAACATTGTTTGCATTCAAATTCCATACCCGTCTTCCTTTTCTTGAATGCAACACCGCCGCAGTGCTAACCACCAATTGACTGCACTGCGCCTTCAATGTTGATAGTAAATCCCGCCTCTTTTCCATTCTTTTTTTTTTCCTTCTATTTGCAGCTGCTGACAGAAAAGCGCGCTAACAGTGTTTTAATGGCCGAGACGGTGCAGCAAAAGAAGCTACTGGGGAAATATAACAGAGGTTAGAGTGGGAGAGCATGGGTTCAATTCAATTTTGTATTGTATGGTGAATATGAATAGGGCTCACAATAACAGTAAATAAAAGTACATTTGACCAGTTTTGTAAAAAAATAAAAATGTGTGAATTCCAACCAGTGTCTAAGTTTGCTGTGGAGGAATATGAAGCCTTACAGGACACCTTGAACACGGAGCGGGACATGAGAGAGGGGGCAGAGAACTTTGCCAGAGAGGTGAGTTCAATTACAATTTCTATATCATTCCGAGATATTCATCACGTGTATATGTTTCTTTGCCTTTTAACTCCCCTTGTTTTAGATGGTTGTTGAGCAAAAGATTCTAAAGAGACAGAGCCGGATCCTGATGCAGAGCGCAACACCGAGCCACGCCCTACAGGAGGCGCTCGGCCAGGTTACTTCTCTGGCCAAGGAATTGGAAACCCTCAAACAGGGGCAACAGTGCCAGGTAGAACTGACACTGGACTTGGGATATGAAAAAGCAAGAAAGGAAAGCCAGAAAGTTTCAACTTGAAAGCATAAAAAAAAAAAAATCATTGTTCATGTTAGTTGAATGGGTTTTGCTCACCTAGAGAGTATTAGGATACTGCATCGACATCCTGTATTTCAGGACAAAGAGGTAACATGTACTTACTCAAAAGGTACAAAGTTGCGCAGGTACTCGGTTGACATTTAATTGTGTTCTCATTCCGTTGTCAGAATAACACAGCTAACACGTATGAGTGAAAACATAGCCTCACTGTTAACAAAAACAGTTTTCCGCATAAAAGGAAAAGCATTTAAGAACATGCTTGGTAATGAACGGCAGGAGATTGGCCTCGAACCAGCTCCCACCCGTCCTCCACCGGCTCAGATGTAAAACAATTAAAGCTGAGTGGGATCGCTGATCTCTGTCGGTGCCATACAGAAAGTGAACATAGCCCTCATTTGATGAACAATTGGAACTTGGAAAAGGCTACAGAGAAGGGGTTGGAGAGCAGGCAACCAAATGTCCCAGCGCTACTTACCAACAATTGCATAAGCTGCAGCAACAAAAAAATATAATTGAAACATTTCCCGTTTGCCTTTTCTTTCTTTTTTCAATTGAACTCAACCGGAAAGGCGTTTGCTTGAAAATGTGTCCATAATCATCCACTCATACCTTTATTAGTAGTTTGTGCTGTGAAAGATGATGAACACAAAAGGGAAAATCCAGCACCTACAAAATGTTTTGTGTGTTTAGCTAAAGAAGCTGCAGGACAAACTGAGTAGCTGCGAGGCACTAAAGGAGCTGACAGCCTTGAGGTGCAAACTTGAGCTTGTGGAGGAGGAGAAGCGGGAGCGCAGTGAGGAGTGCTCCAAGGCCAAAGCGGAGGTCAAGGATCTGAGGTGTACAGGTAAGAACGTATTTACAACCGCGGAAACGAGATGCTTTGTGGCAACAACACTGTACAATATTGTGTGGGCTTCAGGAACACAAACACACCCCGTACGAGTGAAAGTATCGCCAACACCCCCATTTTTACCAATTGTTTAATTTTACCTTGTAACGTATACACTATTGACTACGGTGATAGCATCCATGGAATTAGCATGCTTAGCTATTGTAGCTACGTACCTCTGGATGTATATTTGTATTGCTTTTTAACTCATTCACTGCCATTGACGGCTATAGACGTCAAAAATTAATTTGAACTATTTCTATTAGTTTACCTTTTTCCACTTTTGTTAACAAGAGTATGAAAACCTAGAAGAAAATGATTGTACATTTAGAGCAGATATACAATTTGTGATTAGTCGTGAGTTAACTATTGAAGTCATGCGATTAATTACAATTACAAATTACTAATTTTTAATAATCTTTTCTTTAAAAAAAAAAAGTCTAGGTTTTCATACACTTGTTAACAAAAGTGGAAGAAAAAAAAGTTAAACTTATAGAAATAGTTCAAATGAAATTATTATTTTTTTTTTTTTCTCTTTTTTTTTTTTTTTTTAAGATATTCGGATTCACGGCATGCCAGTGGGTTAATTCTGTGGGTGCTGTCCCCCCTGGCGGGGAGTGGGCGGGTCTCCCCCTCTGTTGGCTGCTGGGTGGCGGCTGCGTCTTGGCCGTTCCCTGGGTCTCTTGGGGGGTGCTGCGTTGCGGGGCTTTCCCTGGTGTCGGGGGCGGCGCCGTTTCGGCGCGGTCCGTCGCTCTGGGCCCGGCGACGCGGTTCGGGGCCTGTGGGCCGCCGGGGTGCCCGGTGGTTCCCTCTCCCCTCCCCCTTCCTCCCCCTTGCTGCCTCTCCCTCCTCGCCTCTCCCCGCCCGTCCTCCGCCTCCCTGTCCCCTCTCCCTCGTCGCCCTTCCTCCTCCTCTCCCCCTCTCCTTGCGTCCCTGCCGCTGCCCCCTGCCCTTCTTGTCGTCCCCTTCCCTCCTCCCTTCCCCTTCCCCGGTACGCCTTCCTTCCCCTCCCCTGGGCCGGGGGCTCCATCCATGGCCCGGGTCTCGGTGCTATGGGGGCCGGCGGGGGTGGCTGGGGTTTGGTGTCGTGCCCGCCCCGCTCCGGTGGGCGTCCTGACACCTCGGGCGGGACCCAGTATCCGGGGGGCGAGCCCTATCGCCCCGCCGGACGGGTCCCATATGCCCGCCGGGGTCCTGGTGGGGTGGGTGGGGGCTTGGTGGGCCGGTGCGCCTCCTGCCCCCGCCCGGTTGGGGGGGGCCCCGCTGGTCACACCTCTTAACTCACTACACTAGGTTTGCACAATACACTTTTATAGACATATAGGGCACATAACACACTTTGGGGGGTGGGGTAGGGTGGAAACACCGTCTTCACCCTACAACTCCCCTCCAATTTTAATACACCACACAACTTGTGGGTGGGGGGGGGGGCTTGGGGGCTTGTGGGGGTGCCATCGGTTGGGGGCCGCAGTATAGAGCAGTGCTGCGGTCCCCTGTCCGTGTCGCCACCCGCCCCCCCCCCCACCCCCCCCCGCCCTATCTATTTTTTTTAATGCACCACATACACTCAGCAACATGCTTGGGTGGCGGGTGGATCGGAGCGTGGGAATATCATTTCCATCGGCTCCGGTTCACCTGCTCCTAATTTTAATGCACCACACACACACACTTGTATATACACTGGGTGGGGTCACATTCACGGTTTAGGGGTAGAGTTCGCCAGTCCGCGAGCTGGCGGACTCAGTAACAGGGGTTAATTTTCACAAAGAACGCTGGGGTGACGACCGGGGCCTTCCCCCGCTGGGCCTGGGGTTCGGGGGTGTCGGCCGCCCTCCGGTGCCCCCATCTCCCCCTTCTGCCCCCGGTGTTCCGTCCTTCCACACGGCGGGGGGTGGGGTGGGCGCGGCTGCCCTCTCCGCTCCGCTGTCCGGCCCCTCTTCGGCGCCGGTGCCTGGGTGCGGGTGGTCCCCGGGGGCTGGGGATCGGGGGTTGGGGGGCTGCCGGTTGGTCGGGGTGGGGCCGGGGGGGGGGGCGGCTTTGTTGGGGGGGGGGCGGTGGTGGGGGTTGCGGGGTGGGGGGGTGCTGGGGGTGGGGGGTGTCTGGGGGATTGGGGGCATGGGGGCGGCTGGGGCTGGGTTGGGGTGGGTGGCGGGGGGTGGATGGGGGGCGGGGGGTGGTGGGGGGGCGGGGGTTGGGGGCCGGTGGGGTGCCTGGTGGGCCTGCAGTGCCCCGTCCTGCTGCGTTGGGCCGGGGGCGCGGGCCGTGTTGGGGCGGGGGGCGCTCCTGCTCCTGGGTTTGCTCTCCGGCCGGTGGCCCTGGTGGGGCCCGGGGGTCGTCCTTTGGCGCTGCCGCGGCCTGGGGGGCCCTGAGGTGTTGCGCTTGCTCTGTTCCGGCGGGGGTCGACGGCTCCCCTCTTTGGTGGAGATTTTCATGCATGCCAGATCCACCACACCAGCATCTACCGAAACTCAGACACAATCTGTTTCCTCCTCAGGTTATTGAATCGGTGGAGGCTGGTGTCTCGGATCTCACGCGGCTTCGTCTGTCCTTCCTTCCTTTTCTCGGTCTCTCCGTTGGTCTCTTGAGGCCTCCCTGACTTTATGTTTTTTGGATTTGTTGGGGTCTGGATGTTTCTTGGGCTGGGGAGGAGTTCTGGTGGGGGGTGTCTGGTCGGTGCTGGATTTCACCTTCCTTGGTTTTCTTCGGTCCCCTCGGGTCTCCTGGTGTTCGATTTAGGTGAACGGTATAAGATTTTTTTTTTCTAATAGGTTTTCTGGTGAGCTAACAAACACACGCACGCACGCACGCACACACACATACTCACCCACACACACAAAAAAAAAAAAAAAAAAAAAAGTATGTATGTGTGTGTGTATATATGTATATATGTATGTATATATGTGTATATATATATATATATATATTTAAAAAAAAAATAAAAAAAAAAAAAAAAAAGAGCAATGATGATGACATTTCCGAATGAACAATACTGAGCTCTTAAAAAAAAAAAAAAAAAAAAAAAAAGTTCAAATGAATTTTTGACGCATATAGCCGTCAATGGCAGTGAATGAGTTAATTATTGTAACAACAGGTAACGATCGACCCGGCTCTACACTGTGTTGCTCCTTAACACTTTTGCCTTCTCAGCTCAGCTGTGTGTTAGAATTACATCTTTGATATTATTATTTAATATCAAATGATTTGCATGACGTGCTTATTTTCGTTGTGTGCCCTTGATATGGTGTTGGCCGTTTCGGTTTTGGAACGCGGATGCAGACATCTTCATGTTGATTCCAACAATTGCGACCGTAACAAAGGGGAAATGGTGTTTGTGCACTTAAACGAGCAATGACTAGTCAGTAAATCCTTTTGTCCTTGGATTGGTCAGTTGAAGAACTTCAAAAGAAACTGCAAACAGCTACAAACCCCCCACATCCTCCAGCACCTCCATGTCCACCACCACCACCACCACCACCACCACCACCACTTCCAACCTCAGCAGGCTTCAACCCACTCAGGTATAACCTTTTACGCCTTTAGTGGTAGTAAATTTTTTGTTTAATGATATCGTTTTCAGATTTTTAGCACAATGTTATAGAAAGTCAACACACCCCACTTTAATTATAAAGGCTAGGTTTTTTTGTTTGCTTGGCAAGCCACACCCACTTTCTTGAACGGGTCTTGCCTGCCAGCGACGGTTCAAAGCCAACTGTACAATCAAATTTGTTTATTTGGTTTGTTTATTTGCTGTGACGATTATTTTTTTTAATCGTAATTAATCCCATGACGTCACTAGTTAACTCACGATTAATCACAAATTTTATATCTGTTCTAAATGTACAATAAAAAAATTCTAGGTTTTCATACTCTTGTTAACAAAAGTGGGAAAAAATGTTAACTAATAGAAATAGTTTAAATTAATTTTTTATGTTAATAGCCGTCAACAGCAGTGAATGAATAATAATTTTAAAAAAGATTATTAAAAATTAGGCGATTAAATTTTGTAATTGTAATTAATCGCATGACTTCAATAGTTAACTCACGATTAATCACAAATTTTATATCTGTTCTAAATGTACAATAAAAAAATTCTAGGTTTTCATACTCTTGTAAACAAAAGTAGAAAAATGTTAAACTAATAGAAATAGTTCAAATTAATTTTTGACGTCTATAGCCGTCAATGGCAGTGAATGAGTTAAAATGCAAAAAGTAGAATAAATACTCAGCTGGGTTAAGCTGCGTTGGTGAATTATAGTGAGCGGATGCACGCTTTACAGCCCGGCAGCACATGATGGCAATAAAACGTCGGCCCAAAAACTAAGTTCAAGTTTTCTTTTAAATCTTAAAATGGCTTTTCTTAACAAGAAACTGGGTTACAAACCACAAAGTAGCAAGGGAACGCTGTACAGTTCTGTTGAGTTATTTTTCATTTGAGTTGTACAAGTTTATAGATTACATTGTGGTGGAAAAAGTTTTGAAATGAACTATCGTTGTTTTTTTGCACCACAAAAAAACTGACGTTTGAAGAGGGGTGTGTATACTTTTTATACCCACTGTAGTTTAGTTTCAATTAAAGTAAAATAATAATAATAATAAACCACTGTGGCAGCTTTTCAATGCAGATTCTTAAAAATATAATATTGATTTGTGCTCACTCCGCAGCTCCCTGCTGTCATTGATCAGAAAGAGACAAAACAGCAGCGACATTCCACTTGTGGTCCACAATTCTGACAAGAGAGCAGGTACAAAAATTGCAAATGGATTATTGATTACTCAAACATTTTTCTATTGTTTTGGAGTAAAAGCCCACAACACTTATTTTAGCAAGACAGACAACAAAATCAAACATTCATCACACATTTATAGAGCACCTTTCATACAGTAAAATGCAACTCAACAATTAAAATATATAGTACAATAAAAATAACCTACTCTCCCCCAACATCCCCATGATTTGATGTTTTTTTTATGATATGCTTTATCTATGATAATATAATTAACTCATTCACTTCCATAAATTCATTTTTTATTTTTATTTTTTTTAATTAGGGGTGACAGGCGATTAATTTTTTTTATCGTAATTTATCGCATGACTTCACTAGTTAACTCACGATTAATCACACATTTTATGTCGGTTCTAAATCTTTTCACAAAAAAAAAAAGGATTATTAAAAAAAAAAATCTAGGTTTTCATACTCTTGTTAACAAAAGTGGAAAATAATGTTGAACTAATAGAAACAGTTAAAATATATATTTTTGCCGTTTATAACCGTCAATGGCAGTGAATGAGTTAATAACACGAAAAATGCCAGCGTTTGGCACAATATTGCACAAAACCCAAGGTTCCTTCAACACCATTAAAAACAATTGGCCCTATGAGCGTTTAGAACAAGTCACTTTTTATTCCCGCTTGTGTGTGTTGTGGTTTGTGTGTTTCACAGAAGGAGACGTCAGACAGCAAGCCGTTGAGGAAATGATGAACAGGATTAAGAAAGGCGTTCAGCTTCGGCCTGCCAGCCAGAGACCTCATAATAGAAGACAGGTTGTTGTTGTTTTTGTTTTTAAAGTTTTGTATTTGATTGAATAATTTGGTACATTAAAGAAAATGTTGAATACAGTAACTTCATTATCACTGCAATGCACTTTAGTGCACCAAGTGCAAGGGGAAGTTCAACTTACACTCTGCTTTATAGTTTTAGTGTGTTGTAGTTCCATGTCGGGACAGTGCCTTGCTTAACTCATTCACTGCCATTGACGGCTATAGACGTCAAAAATTTATTTGAACTATTTCTATTAGTTTAACATTTTTTCCCACTTTTGTTAACAAGAGTATGAAAACCTATTTTTGTGTGTGTATTAGAACAGATATCAAATCTGTGATTAATCATGAGTTAACTAGTAAAGTCATGCGATTAATTACGACAAAAAATTGTAATCGCCTGACGCCCCTAATTTTTAATCATTTCCTTATAAAAAAAAAAAAAGATTATTAAAAAGAAAAAAATATATATATATAAAAAAAAAAAGAAAAGATTATTAAAAATTAGGGGCATCGGGCAATTAAAATTTGTAATCGTAATTAATCGCATGACTTCACTAGTTAACTCACAATTAATCACAACTTTTATATCTGTTCTAAATCTAAAAAAAAAATAATAATTCTAGGTTTTCATACTCTTGTTAACAAAAATGGAAAAATATGTTCAACTAATAGAAATAGTTCAAATGAATTTTTGACGTCTATAGCCGTCAATGGCAGTGAATGAGTTAAGTTATCTACCATGATTTTACTCGTCTGGCCCATTTGGTATTTCCCTCCATTTGGCCCCCTGAGCGAATATGAGTTTGACACCCCTGCCTTAAACCCTCTCAAACAGAAAAATAATAACACAGCATACAGATTTCAGGCCCTTTATCACAAAATAATATTTGAAACATCAAACTGGGCTAATGTACGGTACTGTTACCATCACACATTATTGTACGAGTATTTACATGTGCCATCCTGAGAAGGATCCCCAAAAGTTGTAAATGTGATCAGCCACTGGATTTTCCTACTTTTCAGCTGGGTTGTGGCTGTTGAGAGCAGTAGACAGAAAATGTAAAAAAAATATATAAAAAAAAGGAAGCACAATAAATGTGTGGCGATATGCGCGGCATACAAACCGAAAACGGTTCCTCCGAGACTTCCTCCTCTTCTCTTTCATTGAACAGTGGCAGGCAGTGTTGCTCCTTAGGGACTGCGGATGAAACAAATCATGAAATCAAGTGAATGGACGAAAACAAACCTCGCCGGACGATTGGAATGAAACTTTTTGCCTTGTAGGATCAACCCACAACATGTTGCATAAGCTTTTTCTGTCCGGAATGAGCTCACAAACACGTCCTCATTTTCTATTCTATCCCGTCACCCCCCTCCCTTTTGGGGGGGGGGGGGGGGGTTGACAGACAAGGAAAGCGCTTGTCCTCGCATGTCATTAGGCAGCCAATTAACAGAGAAAGGTAAAAAAAAAAAATTGCACACATACTTCCGCACACACTGGTTTCTTTCAGGAGAGAGAGAGAAAGAGAGAGAGAGAGAGAGATTTCCTCTCTTGCTATGTGCCTTTGTCCGGACTCCTCTTTCTGAGCGAGAGAGCAAGACTAAAAGAAACATACCCAGGATCCCCTGTTGAGACAGCTCTTCCTCTATAGAACCCAGCCTGTTGTATTTAGTCATCCTCTCGGCACTGGTCAGACCTCCCAGTTTGACATAGTCCAGGCCCAGACCCACAGCCTGAAAGACGAAGAAAACAAAATCTGTCTGATGGCACCAAAGGGATAGAGAGACAATTACGCTGCGTGCGTGTGTGTGTCTGTCTGTCGTCCCTTTCACACTCCTTTGGCATTAGAGGTGTAACACATTTAGCCGCCTGTGCCATTCAGCAAAGCGGGACATTCCAGTGCCTACAGTTCACGTTCGCGCTGCTGATGCGGCTTCCAGTAAATAGATCATTAGATTCAAGGCTAAATCAGGACCAGTGATTGAAGTAAAAAGGCGTTACTTCTTTAATTGAGTCGATTTTTCAGGTAGCGTTGCAGAGACAAGCTCTGGCATGCGAGAGCGGCGGTGGTCAGGGAGCGACTAGTGTTTCGCTCGATCTCGCTTGTAACAGCCACGTTGTCATTTTGTGCATTTTGTTTTCTTTGCTTTTGGGTGTTTGTCACCACCCACACCAGAGAGGGCGCTGTGGCGAACGGTGGATGTGTGTATGCCAGTGAGTGAGTAGAGGAAGAGCTTGGGAAGGAGCGTAAGAAAGTATCATTAAGACACAGCGATATGGAGGACCAAAACTGCCAAAATTAAAAATAAATAGATAAATAAATAGATAAATAAATAAAAACGGATATAAAAAATATAATTAAAAAAATTAATATAAATGAAAAAACATATATCCCTAAATAAATAAATACAAGTAAAAAATACAAAAAATTTTACGAGATTCAAAAAATAAAAATAAATGTCCAAAAACAAAAATAAATATATAAATAGAATTAAATATCAATAAATAAATAAAAACGCTCTGCTCTCACATTTATTTATTTCATGCTGTAGGCGCCACTCTGTCAGGTCGAAATGTTATTCAAATATATATTTATTTTTGTAATTATTTCCACATTTATTTTTACATTTATTTAATTTTTTATCTCATTTATTTATTTATTTTTACTTTCATTTATTTATTCAGGGATTAAAAAAAATTATTTCCATTTATATATATATATATTTTTTTTTATATTAAATTTTTGACTTATATTTTCTATATATCTGTTTTTATTTTCACTTTTATCCATTCATTTATTTATTTTGTCTTTTTTTATTTATGGCAGTTTTGGTCCTCTATACAGCGAGACATACGCTCATCAGACAGAAACAGAAAAATGAAGACAGAAGAAAGGAAACAAGCCGAGTTCCCTTTTTGGACATTGCACACAGCCAAGTGAGCTTATTTTGTGTCTGTCAATACTTTTGCGTAAGTTAAATCTAAGTTGTCTTTATTTTCTTTATGCTAATTGTTATGTCTGTATGTGTGTTTTGCTCCAGTTTTCACGGTGGATTTATTGTGTGGCAAGAAGCAATAAATTCACTATATCACTATGTTACACAATGCGGAGAAAAAAATAAAATTATGACACGGCAGACTTTCTGTTGGTGGTCGTGAAGCGTCCCAGATACCAGATGAACAATCGTTGATTATGTCACACTCCACGCGGTATGACGCTTCAAGATAACGCAAAATTGGTCACATCTGTGAACTTTTGTCTGTGACGCATCTGCCGGGTCAAAATTGGGCTTCGTGAAGGTTGAGTTGACCATTAAGCATCCCATTCCGTATTGGCACCTTACAAACAGCACAAGTATGCTTGTAAGAGCTGAGAGGTCGGAATGTGGCAAAAAAATAATAATAATAATAGGTCGCACAATCAAGAAGTGTGCAAAAAGCAGTGGACCTTCAAGAGGATGTGGGAGTGCGGCAATCAGCAGAACGGCTGGTTGCTGCATGTTTCACGTGAGCCATATGTGAAAAATGTCCACACTGATTACATTTTGTTGTTTGTCATGTTTAACAATAGTAGATGGGAACATTTCCTTTTATATTGCAAAATTATCTTTTTCATCCAGGCATGATTTGAATTACAATTACAATGCCATGAAAATGTAGCCTATTTGTCCTGATTGTATTTGATTTTTTTTTGCATATTTTTTTATCACACTTAAAGTGCTTTTAAGAAAGAACTATATATATATATAGTTTTCATTTATATTTAGAATTTTCAGGAAGGCAGCAGAATTCATTGTTCCATTCATCACGTCATCCAGTTTCTGAAGTAGTAAAGAAGCGCCAAACTACCACATGCTATGCTATTTTTAGATGCAACAGGTCATCAAAACTCTGGTTATACTTTTTGGTAAATGTGAGATGAGCCTTTGCGTTCTTTTTGGTCAGTAGTAGTTTTGGTCTTGGTCGAAAAGGTTGGTTGAAAATGTCTTTCTTAACTGGAGGTCCCCAATTCCGGTTCTCAAGAGCCCCTATCCAGCCTGTTTTCCATGTCTCCCTAATCCAACACAGCTAAATCAAGTTATCAGCTCATTAGCAAGCATTGCAGAAGCCTGATAACGATCCTGATCATGAATCAGGTGTGTTGGAGGAGGGGAACCTGGCAAACGGGTTGGATGGGGCTCTCGAGGGCTGGACTTGGGCACCCCTGATTTACATTATGTTCCCTGTGGCCATTGCAGCCCCCGTTCTACGAAAGACCAAAAATGCCAAAATTAAAAATAAATTAATTAATAAAAGTGAAAATAAAAACTGATATAAAATATTATTTATACCCCAATTTTTTAAACGAATTTGCTCCCAAAGACGTATAAATATGTTCTATTTTAAATATTCCCAGTGTCCCAGAGACGTATTTATACGCTTTAATGTTGTTGTTTTTTATGCTAGAGCATACAGAAAGCTTTGATGCAGCCTCTGAACTGCAGAGAACGGTTGAAGCAATGGTAGTTATTACAAAAACGGCAAGCAGGTGGCAGCAGAGTATAAGAGATCAACCAGGGCCATGTTGCAAACAAGCTCTTTTCCCCACTGTTTAAAACAGATGTGTGAATAAGGATGAAACTTAGCTATATTATAATGCTAATTGCTGCAAAATAAAAACAGAAATATACTTTTTTTTCCTGATCAAAGAAGAGACTCTAGTCATTCTTTTGGTAGGTTCCATGTTTTTATATCAATAGAACACAAGAGAGGATAGCTTCAGTGAAAATGGCTGTTAGTGAATGAGTTAATAGCAATAAAAACAACAAAATATGTATGTATACATAAATAAATAAAAGTAAAAATAAATACAAAAATAAAAAAACGAGATTCCAAATAACATAAATAAATGTGGAAATACAAAATTAAATTTATAAATAGATTTAAATATCAATCAATAAATAAAAAGGCTTTGCTCTCATATTTGCTTATTTCATGCTGCGGACGCTGTCAGCATGAAATCCGTCATGAAATGTTATTCAAATGAGGGGGTGGACCTAAGTGTGTCCGTCGTTGCAAGCTGCCTTTCAATAGAGATCCGGACGTCACGTGACTTTTTTTTAACCCCTCTGGCAGGAAAGTAGTAGTATATAAATAAACTTGACTTGACTTGACACTTTGAGGGGAGTACCACAGCCAATCTCTATGCACACTTGCCCCATGAATAAGTTTGCGTCTGGAGTATGTTTTGGAGAAATAACGTATCTGGTGTTTAAACGAGCGTCCCGAATGAAACACGTTAGCATCCCTATTCTAGCAAATTGTTGGTTGGAGCCGAATTCCTCTGCTGCCTTTTGCCACTTGGGTCGTCTTGCCTCCCACTTCTCATACTGCTTATTCGTCATCGCCAAAGATTTTGTTTTTAAATTGTGTGACCTTGGCAATTTGGCCCATCAGCTCTTTATTATGACGCTTCCTTTTTTTGCGCACCGCTCAAACTTTTATTTAGTATTAAGACTTCAACCCATTAGCAACGTGGATAGAACTAAACCAACGCACTCCATTTTGTTGAGGATTTATACACAAACAAGAGCGACACTCACTATGTCTGACAGCGAGTCGTCATCGCAGGGCTCGTTGCTTGCCGCACCAAATACAAGTGAACCTGCAAGAAGACGCCAGCGTACAAAATTAGCAGTGACAACAAACTATCATCCAACACATGCCATAGGAAAATATTCCACAATAGCACACATTAGGCCATCATCATTTGCGTAGAACCAACAATAAATACTTTTTTGGGGTTCAAATAACTTGATTGAATGTATACCGTATGTTTTTTGTTGTTGTTGTTGTTGCTTGTTTTGAGAAAGCTTGTGAACTTCTCCGTGGTTCTTGACGAATGGCAGATTTAGATGATTTACTCAACAACAACAAAAACTCCATTTTGTTACCGTGCATTTTTTTAAAAAACAACACACAACTTTGTACAGAAATATAAATTGAACATAAAAATGACCATTTCCATTTCCTTTTGAAATCAATTAAAAGTCATCCTCAAAACCGCATACCTTGTTGCTGGGACGTGATGTGGATCAAGTCGCTGACAGTTATCTCGTTGATGTGTTTTAGGACATAACCTGTGACTCCAGGAAGGGGTGGAGCCTGTGGCTTGTAGGTCGCGTCAGAGAGCAGCACACATGACTCTCCAATCGCAGCGCTCAGTTTCTCCCACTGTTCTCTGTCCTTACAAAGTCCACAAACACTCAAGCTCAGAAAGAGATAAATAAAATAAAAAATGTATACGTGTGTGTGTGTGTGCATACAGTATGTACAGAATTACAAATACAGGCAAAATGGTTAAAACACAGTAGTCATTGTATCTTGAAACTGACAGTAAGATAAAAAAAAAAAATGCTTACATTAAACTCATGGTAATTAAGCATTGTTTTCTTTTGTGGTCCGAACGGAAAACCAAATATTTTGTTGCAATACCTTTTGTACTCAAACAATTCCTGTAACTCTGAATGATTATTCTGAAGGGAAGTGAGAGGTCTATGATGTATTTTGATTCGGGAGGACAATTTTGGTTATTTGTGAATGGATTATTTTATGTTTTGTGTACTGTATATGTTTTACCTATGTTTTGTTTTGTATAGTTTGTGTCCATACATTTTTTTGTATTTGCTTTTATTTTTGCCTTGTTTTGCTTTTCTATCTACAGGAAAATCGGCATTGTAAATGAGAATTTGTTCCAAATTGCTTTCCCAGTTTAGATAAATACATTTAAAAATGTTCCCACCTGCTTTTGTCGTTCCAAATTACTATTATGACGAATTCATAACTTGTCCTTTTTAAGTTAAAACGTGACAAGTTTTCCACAAAATGACAAATTCTGAGTTTGTTTTTCTCATGACTGTATGAACAAACGTACAAGCAAATATGGTGCCGAACGCCTCTTTGCAGTTATATACAGCAACATAAGACTCTCTAAAAGCTTGCGATTGTGTCTAGGGGTTTTTTTTGTCCATTCATCCAGAAGAACATTTGTGAGGTCAGAGGTCACTGATGTTGGCCCACAACTCTGTTCTACCTCATTAAATGTGCTGGATGGGGTTGAGACCAGGGGACCCTTCCAAAACAAACTTGTCCAACCATGCATTATTAAACATATTTGGTGCACTATTCAAATCGGAGCGGAAAAAGGCCTTCTAGAAACCGTTACCATAAAGTTGTCCAGAATGCCTTTGTAAAATTATGATTCAAGGGTTATGCCGTAAACAGCAAACATACCTCTCTCCTGAGTGGGTCAATTAAAGCCACTATTGCGGTATATTTGCTGACAAGGGTTTGATACATGGTTACTAGCTCGTCTGCGGACTTAAAACTTCCGGTTGCAATCTCGTACTTTTCTTTGTTCTGAAATGGGAGACAGGAAAGAAAGAAAAAAAGAGACAAACATATTTCCATGAGACATCACTTTCCCTGTTGTTTGCATGGATTACTCAAACGTATACTTGCTGATATACACTTACATAGTCCATGAGGTCAGGGCCCGCACAGTTCACTGCCAGGTGGATCTCCGTTCCCAGTTCAAATGCAAGGTTATTGCAGGCGTCAGTGATCAGATCCAGAACTTGTTCAGGACGATCGTAGTTCATGGGCAGCACACCTTTGTTGCTCAGAATGACCTGGATGACCTTGGAGCAAACACAAAGCTTATTTTATGAAAGGAATTTTCCACCTCTATACAAATATTAGGAATATATACAGACAAAATAAATGAGCCTTTACTTGAACTCCATTTGTGTAGATATGTGTTTTATATATATCTTTTTTTTTAAGTAACCGTGTAGTAGGCTACTAACAATAAATTCATGGTTATGATGAATGAGACAGTTGGGAGTGCAAGGTTATGACAGCTGAATGTGCCACTCACAATTTCCATTGTTAACATTCTGCCTGCCAGTGTGAACGGTTGAATAATCTTTTCAACAAAACTCCAGGATTTCATGTCTGAATTAGTTTGAGGATTAGTTATAAAAAACATAATACATATAGTATTTTATTTTTATTTTTATGAATGCTCAACCAGAAAATCCTTTCACCTACCGTTTTCGCATAAAACCTCCCATTCCTATTCTATTTATCAATAGATGAAAATCTCACCCCAGGTTTTGATGAAGCGCTTATTATTCTCATCATTTCCTTCTGTAACTGTGTTGTCATTGTGATGATCTGTTTAAAAAAAAGAGGCCGCAGTTTAGCACGACACGTAGAAGTGCCTGAATGATTGTCTAAACATTGAAAAACACTTGACACAAAATGCATGTGTGCTTATGTTGACTATAAAAAAAATCTACATATCAATGGCGGAACACAGGTCCGTCGTGTCCGTGTAGATTGCCAAGTCATGGTCATGGCAATCGGACCCATCTTGGTGGTTACAGATGTACCAACCTAACCCTAACCCTCAAAACATACAGTTTTGACTCAAGAAATAGTCATATATTTAATAATAATAATAATAATAATAATAAAAGACAGGCGACAGGAACCGAACCCGAGCCACTACGCTTACGAGGCAAACGAACGCCTTAACCGTTACACCCCAAAAAAGCAAACGTTCAGTTGAGCAGATTTTGTCGTTTTAGTTCCGACTCGATTCACGGCAGCTCAGGCGAGTTGATGATCACTGCGATATCCATACGAACGGCCAAAAAAGTACACGGGCCATCAATTCTTATTCTGCCAATCACATGAATTGTATTGTATTGAGTTAGATGTCTTTTATTTCCTACGTTTCCTGAAGGCACCGTCACTGGGGACGGGAGATTCCAAAGCACTTTTGTGCAGTCGTCACTCATGATTCCACGCCCCGCTCAGGTGATACCACGCCCCCACGTAACATTCAAGTCAAAAGTCTGAAACTCAAAAAAAAAAAAAAAGATTTGAAACTGAAAGAAAATTATTTTTAAAGTGAAAAAATGAGTTCTGAAACTGTGAAAAAGATTATCTGAATCTGAAAAGAAAAAACATGCAACTGAAAAAAATAAGACCTCAAATGTCAAAATGTATTTGAAAGCAATAAGTGAAAATAAATGTATTCAAAAGATTGGCCGAAGTGAATCCAAATTAATTTTGACCCGAAAAAACGTTATACACATTTTTATTTTGAATAAATTTTTATATTTTGTGAAATTCAACCCTAATTAAACTCCATAAACGTGCATGTCTGGGGCTACTGGACCGATACGAAAACTCTGAAGCCTTGCATTCATGGGAGCGGCTCCATGGATTTCCGGGTTCAGCACACTCGCGCTGTCTGCTCCAGTGACAGCCGCCGACACTTACAAAAAACTGCATCGGTGTAGTAGTATTAAATGCATCACAAACTACAACACCAAGAACACACAATGCTCAAAGGATCCCCTTCTGCCCTCCTTCAGATGCCCTCAACCAGTTATTTGCCTGCTTTGAAAACCCCAACAACACCCCCAACGTCAGATTGACACCATCGCCTGATGGCACGCCCCTTAGTTTATCCCCAGCAGAGGCGAGAAGAAACCTGAGAACCTCAAAGGATTAACCCCAGCAAAGCTGACAATATTACAGGGTGCGTACTAGGGACAGTGTCCACCAGCTGACCGAGGTGCTAACGGACATTTTCAACACCGTGCTCCGTCTACCCCAACCGAGTGTTGGCCGCAAACGACACTGATGTGTGAAACCCGTAAGTCGGAAGTCCATGGCATCTACCCCATTAGGGGTGTTAGAAAAAATCGATTTGGCAATATATCGCGATATTACAGCGCGCAATTCTCGAATCGATTCAATATTAGGCCGAATCGATGTTTAAACATCAATTTTTTTTAGGGGAATATTCAACAAAATGTCTTACTTAGGGTTAAGATTCACACATTAAGCATAGAAGAATGTTATATTAATGGAACATTAAGCCTTAATATTTTATTTCAGTGCTGTTCAAACATGAAAGAGACTGCAACCTAATTTTCAGATAAATAAATAAATGTTCATACAAATCTTACAGTGAACATGTACAAGTTTACTGATTAGTATTTTTTTGATTTGAGTTTTAAAAAAAATCGCAATAATCAATTTAAAGATTTGTATCGGAATTAATCGGTATCGAATCGACTCGTGACCTATGAATCGTGATTCGAATCGAATCGCCAGGTACTAGGCAATTCACACCCCTATACCCCATACTGTTGGGAATAAAGTAATACAGGTTTATGGGGGGGGGGGGGGGGGGGACTAGATTTTTGGGGGTTTTGATCCATCTTAAATTATGAGACAACTGTCTTCTCTCACAAAAAAATAAATCCCAAGACAGAGAAAACCCATGAAAACTACATGAGAGGTTAGTGAGTTGAGTACTTGTTTGACTTGTTGTCCTGCGTTGGGGATCAGTATGACCTCTTCCAGCAAATTCAGTTTTCCAGGAGAAAACTTCCCGCAGCTTAATATAGTTACCAGGGAGACGGGAATGTGAAAGCTAGCTTGATCCTGCACACACAAATGGAAGACATTTTTACTTGCTGCACAAAGTAGTGCTTAGCAGAGAGTATGTGTTGGGTTGGCGAATGTGCGTGCGGTCATCAAGAGTGTTAGGGACGGTTACAGGGTTTAAAACAAACACGCCCCAAACCTTCCTTCCACCAATACTCGAATCCAGCTAAAAGGTAAATAGCCTAGCACCTTCATCAAAGTTAACTATTTTGCACTCTCCCACTTTTGTTTTTCATAAAACATAATTAACCAAATATATTAATATTCAAGCCAAAGTTATGATCCTTGGCTCTCACCTCTGAATTCTTCAGTGCTCGGATATACTTGTAGAGTGGAATGTTTTTTATCTGCGCCCCGCTCTTGGCTACAGCGAGCGACACTGAGCCAATGGCCAAGCACCCGGGCAACACTGGTTCAGGTGGCTCTGCCGGACAAAATGGCTTGTCCGAACCGCCTTTTTTTTCTGTGAATAAAATGTCAGAAATAAAGTGTTAGTAGCAGCCAGGACATTGTAAGTTTTATTATAAATAAAAAACAAAAAAAGCCATTTTCTTCTTCAGTAATATAATTTTGGGATACAATGCTGCTGCTTTTTTTTGGGTGGGTTTTCTCTAGTGACTAGAAATCCATTACATTTGTGTGTATTATTTAGTAAATTTAAAAAAAAGTCACATGCACTCACAGCCCTTTCATTATGTATCCAGTCAAATCTAGTACAAAAAGCTGTGTGAGCAACTATGCCATAAATAATAAAAATGCTCAATTGTTTACACATTTACATTTAAGTGACATGCCCTTGGCTAACATATTTTGTTGTGTCCTGTCAGGTATACCAAATGTATACATTACTCATTACTTTTATCAGCCTTCTTGTCTTTCTTCTTCTCAGGTAGCGAAACGGGAACTTCCACCTCCTGCTCGACAGCAGACTGACTCTCCTCCTTTTCCTTCAGTTCCTTATCCTCCTGGACACGGGCCATGAAGAAATTGCTGTGTAATTTAAAAGCCAGACATGAACACCATACTTTAATAAATATTATCCTCAAGGGGCGTATGTTCAGCTTTTAAAACGAAAATTATTACAAAGCATCATCACAAATCATGTCCTGGCCAGATTCTGCATTTCGACTTTCATGTGTAAATCGTAGATCACGGGGCATCATGCAAAAAGGTACCAATAAGAGGCGGGCTTGTGTGCATCATGATGTCACGATGGGGGAAAAAAAAGCCAATCCCTCAAGAGTCTGTGTGACGAATGACTATTTTGGAATACAAAGAGAGTCTGTACGGCATCCTCTTTTCTGTTTGTTTTTTTTTGTTGTTAAAAAGTTTCACGGGTGACTAGCGGCGGGAAAAAATGTCCAATTTTCTGATGCAATGCGATTCAGACGTGGACGAATCGATTCGCAAACATTCCACATCTCGATCTCGATTATTAAAATATGTTCATTAAGGTAATACAGAACATGAACCAAGAAACGCTGTACCCGTCCGTCATCTCCGGGACATTTTGGGAAGTACACACGCTGAGAGACGCGGTGTGCGCAGATGAAAACAAACATGGATGACCGCCGTCCTCCTCACCGTGAGATCCAAAAATCGACTTCAGACTAGTGGAGACACTTTAGGCTTCTATTATGTCGAGAGCGGAAGTAAGCAATGTCGCGCTAAAATAAAATGTGTAAATTACTTACTTACTAATTCCTTGAGTGACTTTTATTTATTTTTCTTTCAATTCTTTATTTGACTCACTTCCTAGTGTAAATCTTAGCCTACTCTAAAACGGAGTCTACTTGGTCCCTATCTAAAAAAAGTCTATGGGGGAAAAAAATGCGTAATCGTACCTTAGTTCCTGGTCAATTTCTGCTTGGTCACAAGGGTTCTGCCCCTTCAGCATCATGTTCAGAGGTTCAACGATCCAGTGGACAGCAGTCGTGACATGATGAGCCCTCTCCTCATTTTTTGCTTGCCAGTTCAGCAAAGTCTCCTTCTGCCCACCGAGGTGGCTGGAGACGGCAGCAGAAGACATCCTCTGGACGGAAGGAATCCAATCAGTCCGTTAAATGGAAAACCACTCACATAATTTGCTGGGAAATGTTGACAGATCATGTCACGAAAAGAAAACAACACTATGGTAAAATGACTGATTTAGTTTCTTAGCTGCGCTTGAAGTGTGTGCCCCCCCCCCCCCCCCCCCCCGTGACCTCAGTTGCCTTGGCTCCATAGAGCAAAGTGATTAACTTAGGAGACGTGACGTGGCGATGGCGTGACGTGGGGGAACGACACATACACAGGTGGATGTGCAAGTGTGCTAAACACGCAAAAACTCAGAGATCAGGAAAGGGGGGAGGGGGGGGGGGATACACTTTCTCCCAACACTGTATGTAATTTCTTGAGCTTTACCTTTTCCTTGTTGCAGATGATGCAAAAGACTTCAGCCTCAGCACATTGTTGTCCTCTTGAATCAAAGGCCCCCTTTCCATTCAGTCTACTGATTAGTGGTTGTGATGAGAGGTTTGTGAAATAGTTTGCCTAGGAAATCAATGGTTGGGGGGTTGGGGGTGTGTATTAAAATATGAATAATAAGGAATAGTAGAGTAAATACAAATGTAAAAGCATGCAAAAGAATCGACATTGTAAAGATTTTATGTGCTGTATAATGGCACTGTGAATTTTAACATCTAATGATTCAAGTGTAATTGGTTCCAAATTTGTGATTATGATTTAAATTTTGCCCATATGTGCTGAGTTGTTGGTCCATTGTCAAAAGGGATAAAAATGTCCAATCTGTTCTTCGATGTTTTATGTCAAGTGCCAGTAAAATCTGTGTCTTGTTTTCTTTGCATCATTTTCGCCGCATTAAACAGAAAGTCAAGAGAGAGTATAGCTTATATTAAATTACCCGTAAATACAATACATAGTAAACACAGCGAGACGGCTCTTTTGCAATTAGCTAGAAACAGAACGCTCTGAGTGTACATTAAAATAATGGTTGACTGGAATTACGTATGCTAACAAATATCAGGAAGTAAAGTTTGTTGCACCAGGTAACCGTGGACGTCCTCGGGGTTGTGGAAGAAAAGCTCTCCCAGGGCTTTCTCAAGCTCCTCGGGCACTCTGTTCGCCCGGTAAAACTCGGCGGCTGCGTTTTTGATGTCGTAGAACTCCTGGTCTTCTTCAGAAACAGAGTTGACGAAACTCGACATTGTTCAGCTGTGGTGCGGGCGGGCCTCGCTCAAGCTGCTGTTGTCCGTTACCATGGGAGCGGCACGTTCGGGTGACAGTAGGAGACTCGGAAATTGGAATGTCCCGCGCTGCTCTTTCCTCTTTCCCTTTGTGACTTCACCACCAAACAGATGAAAAACAACCACATTTGCGCTCACCGCGTAACATACAGCCGTGGAATTTAATCTGTCATTAAGATTTGAGTTGCGAGTGTTTAACTCATTGAATTAAGTCACGGGGATTCGCAACACGGCTTCGTCATCTCATGGACGACGAGGGTTCGATGACCTCATCACAGATGCTTTGTTTTCGATTCCTTACGTAACATTTGACACCAATTAGGTAATTGTGGGGTTTTGTTTGTTTGTTTGTTTGTTTTACTTACAACGTTATGCAAGTATACATTTGAGAAATGTCCTTTGTAACGTGGTGCTATTGGAATCAAAATATACGTCATGACGCATGGATGCATGCATTCATTTACATCACTGAAAATGACTATATTAATAAATACGTTGCGTCATTTGATCATTGACAATAGAAAGGGGGGTGGGGGATCAAAGACAAATGAAAAGACGTTAAAATAAAGAATAAATGTAATTTTGTATTAGGAAAATAAATAACGTACGTGTAGCCCCTCCTTCTGTGAGGTCAATACATCTAGTGTTGAATTTCTTTTTAGGAGAAAAGGTTCATAAATAAATAAATATTTACTTAACATACGTTTTGAAGTGTAGGTATTTTCTCATCCTTGCAGCTGAATATAGCCGATCCTACATAGGATTCAATGCCAGAAAGACCACGTTGGCTTAATCTAATGCATGCTTGTTAACAACGTAGGCCATCATCTGTATTTGTTAAAAGTATTCACAAACCAACAGAAAATAATTGCCAATAAATATAACACACGTGGTAGGCTACAGTATTACACATCAACACATTATTTTTTAATTTTGTTGTATGCTTTTACTTGTTTTTGATATTGTTTATCTCACTTTCAGTCAGTGTTTTCTTGTAGATAATATTCAGATTTGATCAAGTGTTAATTTCATATGCATGTTATCCCTCCACCACTTGAAATAAAAATGTCTATATATGGAAATGCAGGAACAACAATGTGAATTTTAGAACTTTGCATCGCTTAATTTAAATTAATTTATTGTGATAATTTGATGGAATTAATGATTAATTCAGATTTAATCAAGTTTTAATTTTATATGCATGGTATCCCTCCACCACTTGAAATAAAAATGCCTACATATGGAAATGCAGGAACAACAATGTGAATTTTAGAACTTTGAATCGGTTAATTTAAATTAATTTATTGTGTTAATTTGATGGAATTAATGTGTACATAATCATACAAATGCAGTATGTGCTATTTACTTAATAATATTGAAACCATGTTTTGACAAAAGTCTATTGTTTATGAAAAATCAACAATTATTGATCGGGACATTTTTATTTTACGTGATTCATTGCTTCACATATGTCTCTGTAATGTCAGTAGTTGGCTATAATTTCATCGTTGCAAACACAATTAAAAAAAAAATGGTTTGGAGGCAAGTGTTATAAATTAAATCGCAAGAGTTACAAGTATGTATTGTTCTTTTTTTCCTGCAAACAATTCACAAGACCCAGAAGTTCATGTCATGGTATGCCTTCTTAATGAACCAAACGATTGTCATAACACCCTTGGGGTTCTGGGGACACAGTTAGAATGGCTCCGGAGCGAAAAATAAGTGAATGGGCAAATGGATATATATATACAACATGCAGTTACTATACAAATAGAAATTAATTAACATTATAAAGAGAATGTTATTTATTTCACGTGGCTCTCCTTCCATGCTATGGTCCTTAAACATATTTGATTTTTAAAATCACTTCTCTTGTGCTAGTTGGAAGCCATTACAACAGCATCCAAGCAGCATTTAAAAAATATTCACATTTTTACTCATTTAATACTGACAGAATGTTGACAACACCAAATTGTTAGCCATTATATCTTCAATGTGGTGAAATTGGGTATCAAAATAGGACAAACACAGTAAAACAATGAGCAACAATTATTCATGTCTTTCTATTCTTGAGATTTTTTTTTTCTTCTTTTGCACGCATGCAACTTCCCTTTGTCGCATGCTGTTTGTTGGTTTGGAGTTTATTTATTTTTCATCGCACACTAATTATTCTGTCTTTATCAAAGAAATAATACATAAACACAAATAAAAATGATCAAAAGTGGCAGTCATTCCCCTTTGAATGATATTAGAGCAGAGTGATCCCCACCTGCCACTGCATAACCTTTAGCAACAGTTAAAGACCACAAACCCTCTTGAGTTTGAAAGTGCCAATAATGGTGAACTACAGCCTCCTCGTGGACATTCTCTTGTCTTATATGAGGCTAAAATAGGGCCATCATTGTATTCTTTCTTTTTATTTATTTTATTTTATTTTTGTCCTCCACGGGAGGTTACAACAGCAGGGTGTCCACACACACTAAAAAAAAAGAAAAACAACAAAAAACTCCTCCAACTGACATGAAAATGTACCCTGGCCACTCAGGTCTAATTGACATAAATGGCACATGAAATTGGGCTGGATGAAAAGTGTTGGTAGCTAATTTATCACTGAAGAGAAGCACTGAATGTCTGTTTAAAGCACCGGTTTCCATTGTGTAAGTAAAGGGAGGGGGTCACAACTGACAGATTCCCGATATAGTCTTCCGATTGTGTGTATTCCCTACGACAAAGTACATGTGATTCCTTAAATGTATTCTTGAAATTGAAGTAAGGCTTCAAGGCTTCTTGGAAGAGCATTAAAAAAAATCCATCATTTGAATATATCTGTACAATAGTAAAGAAATATGTACAATAAAGTACTTAGGTTGAACTGCTTTACAGCCATACATATATTAGTGCTCAAAGGAGTCACCTGTTGCATTTTTTTTTTTTTGTACGTACTTCTCATTCATGCCTCAACTCACAACTCACTCATCCCAATGCTACGAAAGTGACCGAGTCTGTTTACATCAACACGCAGGCCTCATTCAAATAAATTCCCATTTGGTTTATGTATAGGCTGTGGCGTTAAACAGCTTGTGTGGGGTCTTACAGGTCACATGAATAAAAGTAGCGTTCAGCCTAATTAGTGCATCTTTTTTCTTCTCTCCAAACTAAAGAGCTGTGGGGGGGGGGGGGGGGGTGCTTTCTTGCTCTATGCATGGTCACCAGCTCTAATTGCACCTAATTAAAATATCCTCGTCGTGTTTTCAAACTTGGCCAGGTGTGCTTTCAATGGGAACATTGCTGTTCTTGAAACTGTGGTTTTAAACTGGTATCAGCAGAAGAATCACTTTTCACAGGTGGTGGGACAAGAAGGAGCTGGAAACCGCTCAATGTGACTGAGTAACTGTGTGTGAGTGTGAGCGTGAGTGTGCGGGCGTGTTAGAGAAGGGGGGAGGACACCTACATTTAACACACAACACTTCTATAAAATATCAATGAGTAATGTTGGACCCATATTACAGTGTTCTTTGTTTTTCCTTTTCTGCGTGTGACTCCAGGGTTTGACCGCATGGTGGCGCAAGGGCCCCCAGGAAATAATTCAATCAAGTTGTGAGTGAACCTTGGGAGGCAAACAGTTTTTCAACCGCGATCGTTGTCGTGGTTGTTTTTGTACATGGAAAGGATCGTGTTGTGCTTTTGACATCAATGGAAAAGGATTGGACTTCAAGGAAATTAAATTGTTTTTTTTGTTTGTTTGTTTTTGGCGCAACAACACGCGTCCGAAGAGTCCTCACCGGTTTTACCTCTCAACACATATAGCGTCTTTCTATTGGAAAGACTCTATAAGTAATATTACCAATATATAATCCATCGATTATTTTTTTTAATCGTAATTAATCGCATGACTTCAATTGTTAACTCACGATCAATCACACATTTGATATCTGTTCTAAATGTACAATAAAACGTACAATAAAATAGTTGTTTTATTTTAACTTTTATAAGTTTTCATACTCTTGTTAACATAAAAGTGGATTTTTTGTTAAACTAATAGAAATATGGATGCATCTTTTATTCATTGATACAGCAATTTCATAATAATTCATCAAACTGAGTTAAAATTAAAAGGATGTGCGTGTGTGATATTGATTTGTGTTGAGGTCAATAATCTGCCACTAGATGGCATAATTGCATTTGTAAGACGGTGCATTTATTTTTTCATATTAACATGAAGTAACTTGTGTTCTTTGGGTGAGTAGCGGTGTTGGCACCAAACATATACTGTTTGAATTATGGCCAAAAATTGTCAATCTTGGCTTTTGCAAAAGCGCACTTGAAATCGCTCACCTGTGGGAAAATGTGTTATGGTCTGATGAAACCAAGGTCGAATATTGTATAGGGGAGGGGGGTATTGAGAGACAGTGAGAGAGAGAGAGAGAGAGGGAGAGAGAGAGAGAGAGAGAGAGAGAGAGAGAGAGAGAGAGAGAGGGGTATTGAGAGACAGTGAGAGAGAGAGAGAGAGAGAGGGAGAGAGAGAGAGAATAATCCATTAGAAAAAGTATTTTGTCCTAAAAATGATGTTTTGATAAGAGATTCAACGCATGAGCATGTGTTGCGTGTCAGACTGAGGATATGAGACTGTATCCTGTCTCATATTGGAGTAATGCGCCAGAGCTATGAAATGTATTTTTATCTAATGTCCTAAAATCAACACCAAGACTGACTGCATAACCAGTGAAGAGCGGCCTAATCAGGATAGATATGATCTTTTCTTATAGTCTTTGGTAATTGACAAGCTGCAGAATTTTCTGTCGCTGGCTGTGAGATGGCTTTCGCCTTAAAGCTAAATTCAGCGTGTTACAATAATCTATCCTTGATTGGATAAAAGCAAAGACAGCCTTCTCAAGATCTGACTGAAAATGAAAGGCCTGCTTTTAGGGATGCATCTAGTGTAAGTTAATGACTGTGTGTTATAGATGTCATTTATGTATTGAACAATGGCGCTCTTCGAAAATAACACATTTTCAACGTTATGTCTGTGAGACAGCACACTGCAGATTATATTAATATGCATAAAGTATAGTATAGCAAATATATAATTACGTTTGCCTCACAATCAAGAGGTTCTTGGTTTGAATCTGGGCTCAGGCCCTTCTGTGAGGAGATTGTGTGTTCGTTCCATGCTTGCGAGAGCATCTTCGCTTATTCTGGCTTCCTCCCACATTAAAAAAACAAATGAATTCATTGAAGATCCCAAACTGTCAATGTGTGAATGTGTGTAAGTGCCTGAATATAACAATATGAACTCTGGCAACAAGTGTACACTACCGTTTGTGCAGATGATGCATGTTTTATTCCAGGTCAGTGCCAATGGGTGAGAAGAAAAAAAAGGTTGCGTGCCAAACAATTGATGTCATGTCACAATAACAATGACTGCCGACAAGTGTACCTCACTTCTTGAATTCTGACTTTAAAGTGAGAATTCTGACTTTAATTCTAACTTTAATTCTAACTTTAATTCTGACTTTAATTCTGACTTTATTTCTGACTTTAATTCTGTCTTTAATTCTGACTTTAATTCTGACTTTAATTCTGACTTTAATTCTGACTTTAATTCTGACTTTAATTCTGACTTTGTGCTATGAATTGTGGGGAGAAGTCAGAAAGTCAGAATTCTGAGAATAACGTCAGAATTCTCACTTTAAAGTCAGAATGCTGAGAATAAAGTTAGAATCCTGCCAAACTTTTTTTTCTCTCTTCACCGGCCCTAATCATCTTCCGTAAATGATAATAATAATAATAATAATAATGATAATGTCAAGTCACCATACATGTACAACATAATAAAAAACAAAAACAAAAAAATGCATGAAAATTCCACAGTGACCCCAAGGCAAAACATTTTGAATATCAGTGTCGCAGGACTCCCACTGTGGGACCATCTGAAGGTCATCTGTAAGGTCACAGAATCCACAAAATGGATGAATGCCCTGGTTGTCAAAAACCCAAATAAGCTCAAATTTGAGTGTTCTCGCACTAGAAGACGTCACCGCGAAACTTGTCGGAGCTCAATGCTTCAATGTTTCTGGCGTGAAATCAGGCTATGAGCTGATCAAACTAAGCATTGAATCATCACTGTTCACTACATTCAACACGGCGTTTGGCCTGCTGCCAAGTCTAACAGAAAGCAAGTGGGAGGGGCTTAGGAGAGCTTTGGGATGATCACACACATGATTCATCTGCCAGGTCGCATGGGGAGC
This sequence comes from Leptonotus elevatus, assembly GCF_054856555.1. Classification (NCBI taxonomy): domain Eukaryota; kingdom Metazoa; phylum Chordata; class Actinopteri; order Syngnathiformes; family Syngnathidae; genus Leptonotus; species Leptonotus elevatus. The sequence goes on along the minus strand of NC_141251.1, from coordinate 7,874,959 downwards.
TCCATAAAAGAAAAAGATTGCACGTAACACTCAGTATGGTCAACAATCGGTCAAAGTGCTTTCAAATTGCGGCAAATGCTGAAAAATGGCACTGAGTACCTATGGGTCAAAAACACAGTCAAAACATTTAAAAAAGTGAAAGATGAATTTCTTTTGTGACTATTATTTTTTTTATAACGCCATTAAAGAACATAATACCGAACATGATAAGAAATGCAGCTTAAGAACACTTGAGTAATACAGGCAGCTTGTAGCTTTGTCTGAATCAAATGAGCAAATGGCTATAAAACATTGTCTTCATCATTAGTGGTGAATTGTATGTTAAATAGAAAACTGAGAAGACAAGAGTCTAGACCTAATCCATGATGGCAGATTTATCTCACTGAAACAGTTTTTGGCATATGCAACTGGTGAGAAGAGTATTGTACACAAATGGATCAATTTGGATTTTAATTAAACTACACTTCTAGCATTGCTGCATTCATCTTCTGTCTTCATTATAAGTAGTATTTATGCATGCTTCTCATCATTGTAAAATCCAGCATTCTCTTTTCACTTCTCCTCTATTAGGATCACCGTGTGTCGCTATTGAGATAAATTGACATTGGAATGTGTAGCAGTGCCTGTCTTGCGATTAACACCTTGTGTCAGCAGAGGCCACCGTTTCCAAAAGAAAAAGTTACTTTTGTCGTCACAGCGCCACTGACAATTATCTATCTATCTAACCCTTTTTGAAAATGTTTTCTTTTTAATGAGCAGACTGCAAGAAAATTAAATGAATTAGACCGAGCTCTACAGCACAAATGTAAACATAAACAGGAGAGTCACTTTTGTTAAAGGCTCATTTTTCAAATGCTGCTGTAATAATTTCTGGCTCAACAATAGGGCTGGGAATTGAATTTTTTTTTTTATGATTTCTATTCCATTTTCAATTCTGCTTAATTATTTGATTTTTTTTAATCGGTTCTTTTATCAATTTTTTTTTGTTAAAAATAAAGACAAAGAAACAGATAGATTAGCATCAACTTTGTTTTATGTCTTAATTGTCTTAAATGTTTAAACGTAACATGACCTTGCAAACTCCAAAATGAAGTTGTAAGAGGTTCGCACCACATAATAGGTGTGATATGGCCGTTCCCCAGAATTGTTTTTTTTAAATAATTGTAAATAAAAAATTAATATTCTAATGTAGAAATTTACAAAAATTTACAAAATACAACCTAGATTATTCTGCATAATTGTCCAGTAACATTTTACTACTGAAATGAACTGAGCACTCCTCCTGCCTGGCCCTGTGCAAGTACAGTCTTGACAACCTTTGACAACCAGGCACTCTATTTCGCCATGGTCACCAAGTAAAATGAAAGAGAAGACATTCGCTTGGTTATATCTCACTGAGTGGCAAACGCAAAGTAGCGAGTGTTGATTTTTTTTTCTCACAAATCTTGGCACATTTGGCAACATTTAATAAACCCTGATGAAAAAAAACACACACACACAAACTTGCGCCGCTCAGTCAGATACGGGCTTTAACATTAGCCGTTAGTAACGGCATGTTCTACAATAAGGCAAAAATGTATTTAACACAATTACCTGCAGGACAGTACTGACAGGAGGCTCACAAACGCGACAGTCACTTAAAGTTATCCCATGCTGTGGGCGCAAATACTTTTGCATAGTTTTAGTGTTTCCTTTATTAGACGAAAAATCTAAATTGCAAGTTGCCCTGTGGTTTTCTTTTCCTGTAAAATGTCAAACTTTTGCGAGTTCGGCGCCATGTTTCGAGCGGCGCTCGTAAACATCACCGCGCATGTGGAGTCGCGTAACGTAATTGATTTGGCAAACAATGCAAAAGTGAAACACTGGGAACCGTTTTTCCACAACAAAAACAAAATTTGATTCCCATCGCTACTCAACAAGCCAAAATACAGCCAAAAATTAAATAAAAAATCTCGAAGATCTCGTGCTAGGGCCGAGAAATTTTGTGACGTTCGACGAAATTATTATTGGTCCTAAATTCACACAACACAATGTGATTTGGAATCACTGTGTTAACCAGAGAACAATTGATCAGAATCACCCATCTTTGTTTTGTTTTTTACATTTGCCTCGAACGCTTTGAGGTGAGAATTAGGACAATCCGAGTGGGATAAATCTGATTTCCCAGTTCCCACCTTCCTCCAATGCACTCCCCACTCCAAAAACATAAAAGAAAACAAACAAAAAACATGGAAATTACACGCAGGATATAGTACAAACTATTCCTGGAGACAGACATGAAACAAGAGGAACAATTGTCATTTTATTAGTTTATTTAACAGGGACAATGCAATAAGACAGAGACACAAGTAAAGCTAGCAGTATATGTTTAGCATATAGAGGTTAGCAAATGCTAATTTACAACCCCCATCCCTGGTTGAGCTTTTGCAGTAGATACACAATCTAAAACGCATAAAAACAAAGCCACCCCGTTCAAAATAATAAAATCATTTGTAATAAATAAAAGCAATCACATATACATACATACAATCTGGCGTCTTGGTGTGCAAGCAGTGCAAAAGACTGGGCGCTTCCAGGGGTGCAACTTTTTGCTCACTCCACCCAGCTCACCGTAAACAGAAAAAAAGAAAAGAAGAAAAAACAGGTATTAACCAGCTGATAGAAAACACACACACAACTTTTTACATTTAAACAATATGTGTCTGAAGTTTGCTTTCAATATTGGTAGTTAATTTCTTATTTCATATTAGATTATTTCATAAAAGATTTTGTTGTTTATCACTAGCTCATTTTGTACCGAGCCCCTTGATTTCCACTGAAGCGAACCACTGGCGGTTCGGACCCTTCACAGAGCAACATTGTGTTTGGGAAAGGATATGAAGCTGTGACGAAACCAGGAAGCGCCGACACCGTGGGAAACAAACTAATCTAACATGGACGAATGGACGCTGCAATTAATTATGTTCTCTCACCGTTTCCTTGTTGAATGTTGAACAGCGGCGCGGCGTGCATTTTTAACTAGTAAAGATGTTCGTGGAGTTTTTTGTTTTGTTTGTTTTTTCCCTAAGACGAGACCGAAAACGACGTTTTCATCCGTTGCCGTGATTGGTCAAAACAGACGTAAACAAGATGCTGAATCGTCCAATCAGCTCAAAGTATTGTACAGAATGTCCCGCCTTTCCGAAGCAAATCACCGTGGCGCAGTCCCAGATTGATATTGTGGAGAACTCTCTTGAGTGAATCACAATTATCAATTTGGCTATTTCCAGGTTAACGGTGTGCCTATTCCTGCATTAACAATCAATAAAAGGATGATGGTAAATCATCAAAGGTGGCCAGCTACAGGGTGATCACGCCTGTGCCTTATACCCAATCATAAGAGTTACCTGGTTTTAAAAGGTAGTGGATGTGGGGTGTTAGCACGCGGACAGTACCGCCTCTCTTTTGGACCCAGTCAGGATCCTTCCGCTTTGCCGATTTCCCCACCTGATGCTTCTTTTTGATCTTATTGTCTGCCGCAGAGCCTGTCCATGGATCTCAAGGAGCTTCAGCAGGCTAATGGTGGAAAAAAAGCCACAAACTCTCTGCATCCCACTTCAGCCGGATAGACTTTTGGATTCCATCCTTTCTGCTGAGCGTCTGCTGCCAAGTCTGTCTAGCTCGGTTTCTTGCTCTCATAGGCCTCTTGTGTTGCATTCTCCCATGGGACAGTCAGTGAACACTATGATGAGCACAGTCTTCAGTGAAGATGACCAGAGTACCATGTCTGGCCTTAAGGGGGTAGCTACAATCTCGGGTGGGAAAATTAGCTGTTGACCAATATCGACATGTAGTTTCCAATCTCCGGCATTGGCTGGTTGTCCAGCAGAGGGATGGTTGTGCTTTGTCTGTCCTTCTCGGATGAATGTTGGTGCCATGATGGAATTAGTCTTTCTCAGGGGCAGGTAGTTGAGACTAGAGCCCCTCTTCAGGATGTTCAAATTATGATTTTATCAGCAAGCTATGCATAAATCTGATAATAATCCTAATTATTTGTTTCAGATGTGTTGGAGAACTTGGAGACCCCCGTTTTCCTTTTGCTTTTCAAACAGCTATTGCATATAATCGTCAAACCACATATGTCAAACTTAAACAAGGTCATAGACTCATTTTCACCTATTGTATGTAATGGATAAAACAGACAAAATAAAATGGATTCCGATACCACGACTTTAGTGGCAATGTACAATGTTCCAAATCAAATTATATTTCCTTTTTTGTTTCAACAATATCATAAACACTATTTTATCAACCTGGATAATGGTCGGATGGACTGATCGTAGAATTGCTGAGTAAAACAAATGTCACATTTCATACCGTATGCATGCTACATATCACTGTGCAAACATTTTTTTTTTTTAAATTGGAGTTCTGACTATATTTTCAGATGTAATGTACAGTAGAGACTCAAGTATGGCTCAGTCGGATCAACACATTGCATATGCATATGTCTGGACGACAGCAAAGCACCATGCAGGAAGGATGCCCTGCGCCAAACTGCAGCAGAGTGATCAGCGCCCAACTGTATTCCAGGCCAGGACAGCCGAGAATGTGATGGGCGGGGCGTTGAGAGCAGCCGCAGCAATGTGGGGTCCCAACATCCTCTGTGCTCGGTGCCTCCCTCCCCTACACTTCTCTCACTTCAGAGACCTCCTGCCTCTCCCTTTCTCCATGTGCTTTTTTTTTCTCCCGAACACCGGACGCTGCAAAGGGAAGTGAAGTTGCAAGCTCCTAGTCAAAGGGACTCTCGCCACCCTCGTTATTATTATCATTATTATTATAACTAAAACAGGACGATTGCTTGGTGTAGCTGCATCGGGGAGAAAGCACGGCAGGAGGCGAAACTACGAGGTTCGATGACGACTAATAAAGAAGACAACGTTATAACAGGTAGGCTAATTTAACGCCACTTCGGTCATCGTTCATCGCGTGCGCACGAGTACATTTTATGTTTCGTTGTGGCAGGTCAAAGTGCTCAACGATTATTTCCTCTTCGATTGAACCTACACTGGCGTGTGAAAGTGTTTTCGAGCCAACCGAAAGGTCGTTTCGGCCATTGCCTTGAAGGAAAACCGCAATGTGTCTGTCTGGACCTCGCCTGAGCCAACCATCACTGCAGACAAACATGGCGACATTAAAACTTAATCATGCTTCTTGCAGTTAACTTTGCCATTTTGAGTCGTTTGTGGCAGTTTACTGTTAACATTTGGCCATTTATAACGGTACTGAGCTGGATCACGGCCCATCCCACCAGAGTTGAGGCACTGCAGCAAAAAAAAAAAAAAAAAAAAAGTCTGCACCATGTCCTCAGGTAGCGCAGTGTCTCCTCCTGCTCAGGCCTGGCTGCGGTGGATTCTGAGCAGTTTATTTATAAAACAACACATTTAGTGAGTCAGGGTAAACCACATTTTAAAACAAACACAACATTCCAATACAAAAGCAAGTGTACACTACATTATTAAATGGGTGGGTTACTGTGTATCTATCCCATTACTTTATCTTGTTTTCGACTGATTTGTGTTATCTTTCTTCGTTTGGTACTTAGTCTACCCTGAGATTGGCTGGCGACCAGTCCATGGTGTACTCCATCTCTACCCCATTGTCAGCTAGGATAGGCACCAGCCCACCTGACCTTAGTGAGGTTACAGAAAATGGATGGATTGCACTGACTGTACCTAACGTTTTGTAGCTACGTGTCACCAGTTGTTACATTGCTAACTTCCAACGCTGCCAAAAGCGATCTGGACCTTTCTCTTCATCTTGGAAAGTTTACCCTTCGCGACTTTCTCTACTTTCTACGGTGCCAATCCCACCTGCCACTCAGACCTGGACTGGAATCTTCCATCATGCTACTGTTAGCTGTGTAGCTGATTGCCCATCAGCTGGTGGCCAATGCTAGCTAGTCCTATCATGCTAACATGGCATAGGCCACGTTTTAATTACTTTCATGAGTTATTGTTCAGCTTCCTTTGGTATATTGAAATATGTTTTAAGAATCCAAACATTCATTAATGTTCTTTGTTATATTTTGGGTTTAAAGTTCAAGGGGGTGGGGCAGTGGGCAAACTCAGTCCTCGAGGGTCGGAGTCCTGCAGGTTTTGGATGTTTCCCCGCTCCAACACAGCTGATTCATATGATCAGCAAGCTCTGCATCAGCCTGATAACAATCCTGTTTATTGGAATCAGCTATGTTGGAGGAGGGCCCTCGAGGATCGAGTTTGCCCATCAATGGTTAAACCCTAAATATAACAACGAACATAAATCACATCAACTTTTAGAGCCATTGTTTAAATTCAAATAGTCCAAAACCACATATTTCAGCATCACAGCAGCAGTAATTACTCTGATTTCTCTAGTCCTTAATGAAAATAGACTATTGATTATTTTATGTGTTTAATCAAAATATGACATTTACAAACATCTGCTCTGCTTTAACTTAAAAAAAAAAGAAGAAGCCAAAAGCCAGTAACTGATCAACTTTGAAAAGGTTGGTGAGTGAACATCTCATGTGATATTGCTTAATTGTTGTTTATTTTTTTATTCACCTAACAATACCAAATTAACAACGATCATTGGTTAATAAACAATTTTCGGGATTTTTTTTGTGTGCTATACACTTAAATGCAAAATAAGAAAAAAAAAATCTGAATAGTTTGTGGAATAATCGAATAATCTATACTATAATATTCAATAGTTGCCAGCCCCCAGATTATATACCTTGCTATAGTTAACTTGGATCTCACTCATGCAGTGGGCCAGCCCTAATCTCGCCCAAGCCGATGGCAAGAATAGCTTTTGTTAACAACTAGTGGACTGAATTTTAGATGAATAACAAACAACATTTAAACTAGAGGTGTCCCCACACAAATTTTTCCACATCCTATATCAGTGTTTCCCACACCATGTTAATACTCGGGCCACCCAAGTAAACTGGCCACCACCCAAGTCGATTTCAAGAAAATTTATTACAAATATATATAAAAACAAACGTGTCGCGACCAGATATACTGCATGTAACATTAGTTCGGCGTCACTCACTTGTGGATCAAGTAGCAGGAACACGTTACGTTTCAGGCTGCAAGTGTTGGGAAAGTTTATTTTCTACGCAAACTAGTTCAAAGTTAGCTATAGTTCAGTTCCTAGTTTATCATTGATTTTTTTTTTTTTTTACTAAGTTCATCGGTCCAAAAATGAACTAGTTCATAGTCCTCCTCCCACACCACCACCACCAGACAGCGACGATATATGAGTGTAAAGGGTCCGTTTTCTTAATACCTCTTTATAGCTTGGTTGCATGAATGAATTTAGTGTGGCAACTGCTGGTGACCCGATGTCCTGCAGCGATGAGAGCTGCTTATCAAGACTGTGTGAAAATCTACGTTGGGTTGAAGAAAACAATGTCAGAAGGGAGCAGATGTTACTACCAGCCTGCAGCTGTAGTGGCGGGTACCAACACAGAACATGAAACGGTGTGCAGGAAAATTCAAGTTCCATTTTTTTTTTTATATAATGTGACCTGAATTAAGCATTACCTCCCCAGCCTTTCAAAAGTGTTCTCCACCCCATATACAGAACATATATAACAGACTTTCTGTTGCGCCATACATACAGTGGCACTGGGCAGTGGCGGGCGATGTGCCTGAGTTCGAACCCGAGCACATCGCCAGCCACTGTTTTGTTTTTTTGAGGATTTTTGGGGGCCCGGAGGCAATGAAAGAGTTAACACAGTGTCATGGCTGCAGTTGTTGTCAGGCTGTTTCCTTGCTCCGTTTGCCTGGGCTTAAGGCCAAGTTTCTCCAAATGAAGCAATGAGAGGGAGGGTATTGGGTCATTGCCTCTTTTTCTGTATGGCATGAATAAAGGGGACATCAGATGGCGAAAAAGAAACAGCAGATTCCCTGTCCAAACTCATTTTTACTGCAGCTCCTCTGATGTACAATGAACATGCTTCTTTGAAGGCTTTGTGCGTGTGTGTGTGCGTGTGTCATCATCTTTGTCAAAATCATCTTAATCTCGTCAGATCTCGTTTTTTAACTCTTTGACTGCCAGACGTTTTCAGAAAAGGGATGCCGCCAGTGCCAGCCGATTTAAGCATTTTGACTGATTTTCAATGTCCACAGAAAATGTTCTGTTTGGACTATGGAAACACACGTACTACCAAATGAAAGATTGGACTTTCATCTTTCATCAGAAAAAAAGAGTTTGTTTCTACCTTATTCCGTTCTTTAGTAATCAACAATAGAAAATGGTTAGTTTGACCCAATTTCGCCCGTGTTGGACCAAAATACGGAGAAATCAAGCTTTTAGTGAAACGATATTATTTCATGCATTCTAGTGAATTTGACACTTCTTTTTGTCCATGAATGATGCCACAAACACCTAAATAGTGCTTTACTTCTATAAAACACTACCACCAAGAATGAAAAAGTGTTTTTTGATAGCAAAATACGTTTATTTACATTCAACAGTGTAACAATTTGACAACAATTTGGCAAACTATTTACAAATGTGTGCAACTGTGGTGCTATTTACAAATATGTGGATGTTTCAACGACAGTTTTTCTTTTTGTAACACTCTCCTGCGTGCAAGGAGACGCAACAGCATTTGCACAAGATTGCCTCTTCGCGTGCGCCACTTTCTTGCCGGCCGTTTTTTTCCGGGGAATAGCAAGTATATACTGCAGTGTGTGTCAAGTCTAATATCAGGATCATGCTACGGTTACGTTACGGTGGTGTTACGTCTCGCTTCCCCGTGTCCTTCAGTTGCTATACCGGGTGGTAGGAGATCCATTTTATCCACTCCATTCATGGTGGCATCGTAGTCCAGAAACAGTGTCTTCTCCGTGATCAGACTGTACCCGCTCCTCCGATGAATATGCATTGGACTCGGGGTACTCTTCATTGTCCGATCGAATGTCCGCTTGTGCAGCTCCGCGTTTTCCGGCCTTAGCAGCGCTAGCCGCGCTAGCCGCGCTTTGCCGATGAGGCTTACTACTTGTTCATAACAGTCACGCCAAAGCTTCCAACTTTGGCGTAGAGCTCGTTGTCATCTTCATCATCATCATCAATCTGCATTGGTCGATGCCAACTCTCCATCGCCCGATCGAATGTCCGATTGTGTAGAAGTACCCGGCCGGCTATTGTGCGCGTTTTCCGGCCTTAGCAGCGCTAGCCGCGCTAGCCGCGCTTAGCCGTGAGGCTTACTACGTGTTCATAACGCCAAAGCTTCCAACTTTGGCGTAGAGCTCGTTGTCATCATCATCGTTGACATCAATGCGCTTTTTAGTATTGATTGATGCTTTCCGTCTTTGAAAAAAATGCTCAAGCTGAGCTGCTTGTAACCGGTTGCTTGGTCAAGCCATTGTGGCTTGGATCAGCCATTGTCTCCTCAACACTCTAGCTCCGCCTCACGTCTTCTACTGACGCCCACGGTGGGCGGCCCATCCAACCTTGTGCAAAGAGAGTCATCGCTGCCCTCTAGGGGCCAAAACGAGTCTTTGACTAATCAGATCAGCCTGATTCTTTCAGCACAGCTGCCCAAGGCTTTCCTGCACCCGTTTTTGAAAAAAAAAAAAAAAAACATAGGGGACGTCTTTTAACGTCCTCGGCGCCCTTCCCTAGGTTTATGCTAAACGTTTTATAACGTTTATGGCAGTCAAAGAGTTAAACACTTGCAAAACTAACTGGACTCATTGTAACTTGTTGCAGAGTTTATGAATGTACTGCATATTAATGATGTCATTATATGCTTTTTGTTAGCAGGATTAGCAACCAAGAGAGCAATAAGCTACTTGTTCAGAACAGTAGAGCACATACTCACCGTATGGTTGTCATAGTGTCCAGGAAGGAGCTGTAACTTTGCAAACAGCTGGAAAATAGGTTCCTGTGCATATCCTCGACGAGTGTCCGTCACTCAAATAAGCATCATGTCCCGATCAGTATTTTTTTTTTTATTAATGAAAAAAAGTCTTGTGTGCGCTGACAGCACTGATCCGCATGTATACAGATCAGCGGCTGACAGTCCGTGCTTGTGAAGTGACGTCAAGAGATGAGTAGTATTTGGCTAACTACTGCCGCCTAGAGGCTTGGAGTGCATCTCATTGTAGGCCCAATTTGTGAAAGTGGCGTCGCCGGGCGGAGGCGTACTCTGATTGGATAGGATTTGGGGAACTGTTGCCACCTTAAGGTCTGGAATTGTTATGAACGTACTTAAAAACGCATTAATGCGGTAGGTTGTGGATGTTTTCATTTCTGGTGTGGACACTATTTTTTTCTACACCCAGATGAGGGAAATATCCGTTTTTAAAAATACCCTGCCTACGTGTCTACATGGCCTTGGACGCAGTGCTTCTAGGTCCGGTATGACGAAAACACGCCTGCTGGCGGATGAGAATAAGAACGCAAATGTGAATGTGAAAGTAAACAGGAAAGAATATAACAGTTAAATGCATTTTCAATTGGTTTATTGTATTAAGTGCTATGACAACTGTGTGATAATGGGGTATATGCCACGGAGGGACATCCGGCGAAAAATAAAATATCATACACTTACACTGTTTCCGGATACTGTTGTGACATATAGGCATGAGTGTACTGTATATACATGACAACAGATCAGATAGTCAACACGAATGAAAGCGTGAAGATATTTAAGTCGCAGCGCACAACGAGCACTGCTGTGTCCATTCGTCGGGCTTGTGTAAAAGTTTGTTTGTTTTCGTTTGACCTCGCATTAGGAGACTGTCTGGGGGTCGCTGGCGCCGACATATACAGACAACCGAGATTCTCCAGTCATGCGTGTAGTAGGCTTGAGCAACAGCTTCCTCCTGTTGTTAAGAAGTCCTCTGAGAGGTTGCTTCTGTTAAAAAAAAGAAGAAAAAAGTACAAACAAAATGAAAATTAAAAAAAAAGTAGAAAGATAATGAAAATCAAACACAAATCTGGGTTCCTACCCAATTGCGGAGAAGTATGTAATTTGATTTAATACATTTAACAGGTCTAGAATAATTTTACACGTCGTCAGTATTTAACCTGACGTAAATAGAGCCAATCTTGTTGATTTTTGACATAACTCATAGATGTAAATTGGGTAGATGTAAATTCTCCCAAAGAGTAAGAATGGACACATCTGTTTACTCAAATGTCTTATATCCTTGTTTGAAACTAGTATAACGTAAGATTCTAATTCAAGATACAGAGAGAACATTCACATTCGATGATAAATAAGTATTCTGGCCTCAGTGTGTGTGTGAACACAAATTGACAGATCGCGAACAATCTTGAAGGGAAATGAAGAGGCTGGAGTAAAGTTTACTTCTTTTTTTTGTAAAACTGAAATGACACAGAAACATATAGTACGACTATAGCATGCTACTCAAATAATATACGCATACACATAAAGGACGATATAAACAGCTGTGCATAATTTGTAAACAATGTAATAGCAGTTTACTGTCACTGGCATTCACAATGCAAGCAACATAACTAAACATTCATAGTTGTTATCATAGTTTTGATGCCTTCAGTGAGAATCTACAATTAAAAAAATAAAGCTTGTATTGAATAAGAAAGTGTGTCCAAACTTTTGGCCTGTACTGTATTTGTAATGAATACAGTAAATAAACCATGAAAAACTTTTTTTTTTTAAATAAAATCCATGTAATGCAGTTTGACTTATCACCTTCAAGTAAGAATAAAAGCGATTAACGTAGTTCTCCAGTCGTGATGTTGCTTTTATGATTCATTTTGGGGAACACAAACTGGAGGTTGTAAAGGTGATTTTGGGAGTTGCCTGCCATTGCTGGAAGAAAACAAATTGTGGCTAGATAGGGGGTAGCCACAGGTGGTCTGCAATTCGGCTGTGTAATTGCTCGGAAAAGTGTATTATGGGACTTCAGACCACTCATCCTCTCCATAGGGGTGGACAAGAGGAAAGATGAGTGAGGTAGATAAAAGGATTGGATTGGCTAACATGATGTCCCGCTGGGAGACAATCCAACAAGATGCTTTATAATAAGTCAGACAAATTATTATTATTGTCTGCATTCATAAAACACTTTCGGCGAAGGCTATTAAGACAGATACAAAAAAAACAAAAACTAATGGTACACATATGGAAAGACATTTTCTTTCAATTCAAATGTCATGTCAGTTTAAAAAATAAAAAGGTTGCAGATGACTTTCTGATGTTTGAATGGACAACGTGCGGAAACTTGAATGATGCACAGTTGCACACTACAAAAATCAACATTGAATGCTGACTTTTGCAACACACATGAATCGACTCTACTCCAGTATAGTTTTGCTGAATCAACGTCATTTTAACTCATTCACTGCCATTGACGGCTCTTGACGTTAACTATTTCTATTAGTTTAACATTTTTTCCACTTTTGTTAACAAGAGTATGAAAACCTAGAATTTTTTTAATTGTACATTTAGAACAGATATAAAATTTATGATTAATCGTGAGATAACTATTGAAGTCATGCAATTAATTACAATCGCCTGACGCGATTTAAAAAAAGAAAAGATGATTAAAAATTAGGAGCGTCAGGCGATTACATTTTTTAATCGTAATTAATTGCATGACTTCATGAAATAACAAATTTGATATCTGTTCTAAATGTACAATAAAAAAATTCTAGGTTTTCATACTCTTGTTAACAAAAGTGGGAAAAAAATGTTAAACTAATAGAAATAGTTAAAATGAATATTTGACGTCTATAACCGTCAATGGCAGTCAATGAGTTAAGAAGGCATCGATATGCAAAACAATGTTGTCGGTTGGCAAATATTAAATGCAAGACGGGTAGGAAAAGTTTCTAATAAGTTGGCAACACTCACTATGTGTGTGTGAGCCTACTTATTTTTAATAACTCCTTCAGAATGTTTTTTTTCTTAACGTTTGTCTTATCTGAACAGGGCTTGTTGAGGTTGATCTTTTTGAAAATTAAATAAAAAGCCCAAAACACATTCATAGGTACAAATTAATTCTTTATTTTGGGTGGTGCAAACTCTGTTGCTTGAGGGATTTTTTGCGATTTTGGTCAAATACGGACTTGTAAGACTGACGCCAGGGATGTTTTGACTATAGAGGTTCCGCTTTATATTGTGCTTAGCTCATGAAAGTAGATGCTTGTCGAGATGTGTGTTCATGAGTTATTTTCTTTTTTCTACAGATGAAATGGCTAATCCATCCCCAGCAAAGAGTATAGGCGACCCTGGAATCACACCGCTGTCTCCCACACACATTCAGGCAAGTCTTTTGTTTTCATTAACATCATAGCTGTTTGTGACATTTTTTGTTACATTTTTTTTTATGCTTCAGCTGTCTTGTATAAACGTTTTTTTTTTTTTGATGGAACATATTAGTGTGGAAATTAACTTTACTTTGCATAAGCCAATGGAGAAAGTGAATAAAGTAAATTACTGTATTAAATGGATGAAAAATGGATGCTAATACTGAAAAATCCGGACTTTGTTATGTTATGAAAGGATAAAGTAAAAAAAAAAAATGCATGCAACTCAAAGGCAATTCAATCACAACCATAATCCATTGGTCGTCCTCTGATTTGTGCTTATATTTTTTTCACCATAGAAAGTCATTCAAATTGAATGAATCCCTTGTTGCCACCCCCAAAATACTAAGTGCGCTGTTTCTTTTTTTTTATTAATATATTAACATTTACAACTGTCATGAAATTACACTTTGATGGTGTGTTAGTGGTTATATCAGGAAATGCAGAAGGTGGGAACTTTACTCTGGTGTCGACAGACACTGATTGTTTAATAATTATAATTAACTCTTTTTGACTTCATCTATTTTTGAGTCACTTCCATGGGATCATGTATCCTTTTAAAGGGAATTATGTGTAAAATTAGAATACATGAATAGCTGAAGTTTAATTTTTGGAGGCATAAGGCCGATTTTGTGAAAACGTCACGGCTCAGTTATACTTCCACCCTCGCTTTCAAACAACAGCTTTTTGCGAATGTATCCGTTTACTACAGTTCCGAAACATTGCATGTCGTCCTTTGCATTAATGTCAATGTTTTGTTTGTGCAGCAGAATGACACAGACCAGGTTCCGTCAGGAATGGCCTTTGTGGTGGTGGTGGCCATTGACTTTGGCACAACATCAAGCGGCTATGCTTATGCATTCACAAAGGAGCCTGAATGCATTCACACCATGAGGTATGTCATGTCATTTTTTTTACGGAAAGTAGTAGTTGAGCTTGGAGGTAGACATTTTCAAGTAGAAGTTTCTTCAGAGTACTCAAGGATAAAGGTCATTTTTCCAAAGGAGGATTGAGGCAACTATAGCGTATTTAATAGGATCATGAATGAATTAAATAATTAATTAATTAGTTCATGATTGAATATGCTGCAGTCATCTTTCAATTGCGTGTGTACATTGTGTGTAGGTACCTATGAGGCTATCCTTTTTTTTTTTTTTCACGTCGGGCATCGTCATTGACAGGAATTGACGATTGATGGAAGTGCCCATCTCTATACGGTATTTTCATGGCACTTGTGTGTTAATCCCTAATTTCCCCAGGCGTTGGGAGGGTGGTGATCCTGGAGTGTCCAACCAGAAGACACCAACCACAATCTTGCTGACCCCAGACAGAAAGTTCCACAGTTTTGGCTATGCAGCACGTGACTTTTATCATGACCTTGACCCCAGTGAGTCCAAGCACTGGCTCTACCTGGAGAAATTCAAAATGAAGCTCCATACCACAGCGGTAAGAGTCATGCGCAAATTCTCACATATTTGGTACCGGGACTAACGTCGGGATCTATTTAAAATAACAATCCTACTATAATCCACCGTCTTAAACAGATGTATATCCTGCTTCTGTTACTACTATCATTATTGTACTCATAAACAGTGTGAGAAAATAACAGAGTGGGCATTCTGTCAATATTGACGGAAGGTCCGTCAATGACAGACGCCCATTTTGTTGACGATTAACGGTTAACGGGAGCCTTTGAAAAACTGACGACCCGAGCATTGCTGGAAGTTGGCTTTCGTCCGTCAATGTAATCATCAATAACGGAACGGGTATGGTGATTTTTATTTTCTGTTGTGTTTCAATTTTTTGTGATTTTTGATTTGTGTTTGTGATTACTTTTTGGTTTTTTTGCTTCGTTGTTTGCTTTTGTGATTTTAGATTTGCTGTAGTGTTTCCTTTTTATTTTGGTGTTTTTTAAATTTATTTATTTGGTTTGTGTTTTTTGATTCGTTGAGTTTTTTATTGTTGCGTTTTTGCGCTTCAGGGCCACCGTAGGTTTTGTAATTATGTAAAGCTAACCCTAACATCTGTGTCATCGTTTCCACAAACAGAATCTGTCCATCAACACGGATCTCCAGGCAGCCAATGGGAAGCGCGTGAAAGCTTTGGACATCTTTGCCTATGCACTGGCTTTCTTTAAGGAGCAAGCACTAAAAGTAATGTGCCTGACTAATGTATTGATGATAGGTTACATATTCCCATGCATTGCATACATTATATATATATATATATATATATATATATATATATATATATATATATATATATATCAGGGTATATTTGTTTTTCGTGTTGCAGGAGCTGAGTGATCAGACAGGTGGCGAGTTTGACAATAGTGATGTCAGATGGGTTATCACGGTTCCTGCCATCTGGAAAATGCCTGCAAAGCAATTCATGAGGGAAGCTGCTTATAAGGTGGGTTTTGGGGCTCCAACTGCTATTCTTATACACGCCAGAATGGACAGTATCATATGCATTTCGATACTGTTCATGAGTGGTTAGTTGTTCAATACCATATAGGACACCTTCTACCTATAGAATGTTACAGCAGGGGATTTCATATCATAATTGAGTACAAAAATGCCCGTGTTCATTCAAATCTATATTCCCCATAAGTGTGAATGTGAGTACAAATGATTTTTTTTTTTGTGACCTTGTGATTGAGAGGTGACTGGCTCAAGCTTCCCTAAAAGAACTTCCCATGGCTGAAATAAGAGCCTTCAATGGATCCTGTGCGTCTGTGATGCAGAGCTGTGCTTTAGCACAGTACGCCTTTGTCTTCACCGGAAATGGGGGTGTGGCCAATTTAACAATCAAGGTAGTGATATTCAGGTTACACCCAACATCCACCCCAACACTTTTTAAAATGTATTTATTTACTGCACTTTATCTACAGACGAACTGGCCCATCTGTTTATTTTAACAATCCAATGCGGCTCTTGAGCTCAAACGTTAGCCCACCCCTGCGATTAAGGAGAAATGAAAATGGATCGAGCTTGTCCCTGCGGACCACTATTGTGTGGGGTCACTTGGGCGTGGCTGTCTGCAGTTTGAAATGAGGCTGCAGGCATGGAACAGAACGGAGTGAATGTGCAGTATTTGATGG
Source organism: Leptonotus elevatus (assembly GCF_054856555.1). NCBI lineage: Eukaryota > Metazoa > Chordata > Actinopteri > Syngnathiformes > Syngnathidae > Leptonotus > Leptonotus elevatus. The sequence goes on along the minus strand of NC_141251.1, from coordinate 7,858,518 downwards.
ATTGTGATCGAGGATCAAGGACATAAATCATTTTAAGGGATCATCTTTGTTGTTTTCTTTTAAGATAAGATGACGAAGGGGCGGCGTGGCTCAGTGGTAGAATGGTCATCTCCCATCCGTGAGGTTGTGGGTTCGATCCTCACCCCTGGTGACCATGTCGAAGTGTCCTTGAGCAAGACACTAAACCCCGATTTGCTGCTTTGCCCTGCGTGGCAGCAGCCGACCATTGGTGTGTGAATGGGTGAATGTGAGGCATTGTAAAGCGCTTTGGGCACTTTAGCTAAAAGAGCGCTATATAAATAGCAGCCCTTTCCAAAAAAGCAATTTTCACACCTGAATATTAAGCGCAGTTTTGGTGGTTTTGTGCTGAAAGGTTGATCAAATAAAAGTACCGGAGAGCAGTTAATGTTGAAGCATATTCAACTACTTCCATATACACGATATTAACTCATTCACTCCCAGCCATTTTCACTGAAGCAACCCCCTTCGCTCCCGGCTGGTTTACTGGATTTTGACAGATTTTGCTAGGCCCACAGAATATTGTGTTGTATTGCTATAAAAACATGGAACCTACCAAAAGAAAGATTATAGTCTCTTCTTTCATAAGGGAAAAAAGTATATTTGTATCTGTTTCTGTTTTGCAGCAATTAGCATTAGAATATAGCTAAGTTTCATCATTATTCAAAAACCCGTTGAAAACACTGGCAAAAAGAGCTTGTTACATACAACATGGCCCTGGTTGATCTCTTACACTCTGCTGCTACCCGCTGGCCGTTTTTGTAATAACTACTATTGTTTCAAGCATTATCTTCAATTCAGAGGCTGCATCATAGCCCTTCTGTATGCTTTAGCGTCTTTTTTTTTAAACATATAAATACGTCTTTGGGAGCAAATGAGTCAATAAACTATGACAACATACATTTACATCAGTCAGATCTGGTGTAGGGAGTTTTACCGATTTACGCAATAAAATCTTCAAGGCTCCCAATTTGGTTCATTATAGAAAATGCTACCCTGTTAACCTCCAAACCATAAATAACTTATTTAATTTCACAAGTACTTTTTTTGGGTAACTGGGCTAAAATTCCCTATGCACCAAAATGATTCTAGAGTGTATTACGAAATGAGTCGAACTACATAGACTTTTGTAACAAGTGGTAAACGCATCCAAACGGTTGCGTTTGTGAAGCACTGATACAACAATTGAGGCATGTTTTCTAGTGTTAAAATGGGAATGAGTAGAAATAAGATGTGGCCATATAATACGAATGTTACAGTAAATCTTCCTGACACATTGAAATGCCTCATCATTGTTATGGTGATATAAATGAGCCTACTGCTTTTATAGTTCAGATCCTCCTCATTGTTACACATGACTTCAGCAATCGGCAGTCTTTGTATTCGAGGACACCAAACACGACAGTATGCCTGCCTTGCACAGTGATGTCATCCTCTTGTTTTGATTACAGTACATGTTTCCTGTGTGCATGTGTGCTAAAACAGACATACAAAGGAAGGGGAATGTTTTCATGAGTGCAGACACAGGAAGAAGGAGGGGTTTTTTTTTTTCTTTTTTTTTAATTATTATTATTTTTTTAGCTCTTATCAGTCGTGTGCCTGGAGGCAGGGATGGAGGGGGGGTGGGGGGGGGCTGACAGAGAAAATGGTGTGTGTTGGAGAGAAAATGAGCAGTGGATGGGGTTGGGCATCTGCAGTGACTCAGCGTTGGCACAGAGCTTCGGTCATAGAGGACAGAGGGAGGGGGATCCACAACTCGGTCCCCTCTCCCGGGGCCATGACGTAATACGCAGCTTCACAGCCGCTTTCTTTTATAATCTACTGAACCCATTTTATTTCGACCACCTGAGACATACCGTTTTACCCTCTGGATTCTTTAAAACAGCGGTGTAGTTTCCCTTTTTTAGATATAACTTATCAGGTTGTATTTATCTGTTAATAGAAGCATAAAAAAAACAATATACTGTAGTCTGCACATGCTTTCTTGTTAGTGATCTAATCCAGTTTAATCTTTTAAATTAAATATTATTGTCATGCGGTGCCAAGTGTTGATTTCCCAGAGAGATGAAAAAAGGTCTAAGCAGTTGGATTGACTGCAAACATGAACTGCTTTCATGAACCACTAACTAACTAGCCACAGGCAGAGATTTTGTGAAAATCATTGTGAGAGTTTTAAGTTATTATAATGGGGTCAGTTTGTTTTTTTATCAGAACAATTCTTTGGAATACTGTATTTAAAAATCTACCGGATTTTTTTCTGGTGCTGATTCCAGGTTGTGTTCCTTATTTGATTAATCAGCGAAACGGTTTAGTTGTCCAACAGTGAACCTGTGCACACTTTAAATGTAGTAATTCAATCACCGAAGTGGCCACAGCTCTGTTGTGCTTTAGTGAGAGAACATTTTATTTTAGGTCATTTTGAGCATATACGTATGCATTTTATACTCTATGTGGTACAAAAATCAGTAGTGCAGTGATGTGAATGCTGACCTAAGCATAAATGATTATTGCAAGTGGCTTTCGAGTTGAAAGTCGAAACGTGTCCGAATTTTTTAATCTGCAGCAGAAGGAATCCTTCCATACTAATTATGGGCTGAGCATGCCTTGTAAATATTGGGTTGGATTCAGTTTTGACATCTTTTTTTTTTTACTTCAAAGATGCCTTGATTCATCTTGAAAATTCGAAACAAGGTGTTTGGAACACTTCTTAAGAGATCTTCCATATTGATTTTGTGACAGCATCACTTGGCTGCTGTCAGTTTATCAGCTGCACAATCGTGACGTAACTCTTCTGTTCCACCACTTCCCAAACGTTCAGTATTGGATTGGGATCTGGTGACTGTTGTTGGCATTACATTACTGTTAAGTCATTGTCATGTTCAAGTCCAGTTTTAACATCATTTTGTGCTTTGTGATATTGAAGATTGTGAAAATCAGTGTTACTTGAAATAGAGCAACGTGATGAGTTGATCACTTTTAGATTCAATGTTTTATGTATGTACCTTAGTTGGATGTGTCAACTCAAATTTAGGTTGATATTCTTTTTAGTTTTTTACCTCATTTATTCCCAGCCATTTTCATTGAAGCAACCCCCTTCGCTCCCGGCTGTTTTACTGGATTTTGACTGATTTTGCAAGGTCCACAGAATATTCTGTTCTATTGCTATACAAAGATGGGACCTACTAAAAGAAAGATTAGAGTCTCTTCAGTGTTTCCCACAGATTTTAAATCCACTTGTGGGAGTGGACTCCGGCGCAGGAGGGGGGTTAGTCCCAGTCCTGTTACTATGGCGAACTAACGTTACATGCGGTATATCTGGTCGCGACACGTTTTTGTTTTTTAAATATATTTTAATAGATTTTCTTGAAAACTTCTTGGGTGGTAGCCAGTTTACGTAGGTGGCCCACCCAAGTATTAATATGGTGTGGGAAACACTGCTTTTCTTTCATCAGGAAAAGTATATTTTTATCTGTTTCCGTTTTGCAGCAATTAGCGTTAGAATATAGCTAAGTTTCATCATTATTCATCACCTGTTGAAAACACTGTCAAAAAGAGCTTGTTGCAACATGGCCCTGGCCGATCTCTTATACTCTGCTGCCACCTGCTGGCCGTTTTTTGAATAACTACCATTGCTTTAAGCGACCTCTTCATGTCAGAAGCTGTATCAAAGCCTTCTGTATGCTCTAGCATAGAAAAAACGTTTAAAAAAAAAAGTATTAATACGTATTTATAAGTTTTTGGGTTTGAATGAGGTTAACCTGGTTAATTTTAAAAAAATATGTATTTTTCCTTTGTGTAGTCTGGTCTGGTGTCCCGTGACAACCCGGAGCAACTTATCATTTCTCTGGAACCGGAGGCGGCGTCAATCTACTGCCGTAAACTCCGCCTCCACCAGATGGTGGACTTGAGCCACCAGACCACTCAGAATGGCTTGAGTCCCACAGACAATGTTGGAAGCACAATGACCCAAGGTAATTCCCATTAAACAGTAACGTAAGATCGCAAAGACACATTTTCTTTAAGCCTGCAACTCACTGAGCGGCGCAAGCTTGCGAGGGTGCGTGAGTGTTGCTTTTTTTTGGCAGGCAAAACGTTGCAAAGACAATTGCCAGACACTGACAAACCAAAAATTGTGAACATGTTCAAAAATGATCTGCGACCAGAAAATTGGTATGAGAGTATAAAGAGAGGTTTGAGAGTGTGGCGAGTGTCTTTGCAACGTTTTGCAACATTGAACAAAGCCTGCCGAAAAACTAACACTCGCTATATACGCGCACGTTCACGAGCCTGCGCCGCTCGTTGTGATACAGTCTTTACTGTGACGTGTACATTTTTACATTGTATCATCAAAAATGTCTTTTTTTTCTGCTGTATGTTGATTCTTCTGTAGCTTCCCCAGGCCATGGTAAACAAACCTTGATTTTACATTGAGACAGACGCATGCCAATTAAGTGCATATTTTATTTCCACATCCCACATCATATTTTTTGATTCTTTTTGCCCACAAGTTTAAGTTCAGTTCTTTGTTTAGTTACAAGCGAGAGGTCATTTTCAGATTCGTTAAAAAAGATCACATGAGCAAAGATTAGATTCAAATGCACGAAAGAAAGATTAGAACGCATGTTGCCTTAAACATGGGCTTTACATTTCTCACTTATAACATTATTAATCATTGAATGCAATTAATTATGCAAAATCGATATGAAATATGGGGGGAGGGGGGGAGTGCTTCTGTACATACCAGCAATGCTGTCAAATCAGCAGCTTGTGCTTAGTTGTGTTTCTATTTTTGTTCAGTTGTATTCTTGTGTTCTGTTTGAATGAATGCGATGTACGTTTCACGCACATTTGACACCCCTTGCTTTTCACACTAAGTGAACAACGCAGCTTCATAAAGCAGAGCTTCGCAAATTGCTTATCACACTCACTAAAACTCTCTTTCCTGTTAACAAGCAGCCAACAAGGAGCATGTTCGGCGCAACCGGCAAAGTCGCACCTTCTTGGTGGAAAATGTCATAGGGGAGCTTTGGTCGGAGCTGGAAGAAGGTAGCGTTTCTTTTTACCTGCCTGTCATTCTGTTCCTTATTAACTCTTGCTGTTTCATCTGCTGCGTTTATTGAGATACAATTTGTATTAAATTGTCAAATTGAATGTAAATGCATCATAAGGCTACTGTAACTTCCTAACTATAAGCCACTACTTTGATCACGCTTTTGGCTCCTGCATGGTTTAAACAACGATGTTGCTAATTGATTGGATTTTCACAGGCTAACACGCTGCACGTCACCAATATTTTCACTCCTTAGCCCTCAATTGTGTGTCACAAAAACCCGAAGAGAAGAAAAGTCGCAGATGTGCTCCGATTATCTCCCAATGTGTCTAAACTGAGAGCATTTTGAAATGGCGCTGTGGCGACATTTGCTTTGGAAAATAGTTCTTGCTCTCTGGGAAAGTGCACTTTCATACAAAACATGACGTCGGGTTTTTATTTATGGTCGTTTCCTCGTTGCTTGCTCCGACCCGTTTCAGGACAAATCCACTCACACCGTCATGACTCTTTTTGAGGACATCCAAATTTTTCAAATGACTACGCACATAATATTTGACTTTTTGAACGTGAATACCAGCAATTGGGGGGGGGGGGGGGGCTTGCATAAAACATGATTAGAAGAGCCAGTTACATAGTGCATGGTAATTATTAGGAAAAAAAGAAGAAAAAGAAGAATTTTTCTTTTGTGAATTTAGTGGCTGCAGCTTATGTGCACACAATAGTCCGGAAATGATCTTACAACTAAAGAACTACAGAAAGCCAACGTATTTGAGAATAGAATCAAAGCCCTGTGAAAGGATGCAAGATTCAAGCATGTTGATGAAATAATTCACAGGAAAAAGGCAGCTTTACGATAATGGATTCTGTCGATTGTTGATCAGGGTTTAGCACAAGGAGCGGAATTGAACTGTAACCCTTGATGGTTAAAACTCTCCGAGCGCCATGTTTACAATCACGACACCTTTCTGCAGGTGACCGGTATGTGGTGGTGGACTGTGGCGGAGGCACAGTGGACCTGACCGTCCACCAGATCCGTCTCCCAGAAGGACATCTGAAAGAGCTGTACAAGGCATCCGGTAACAGTCGACATCTGCTTTTTTTTTTTGTGGATAAATACTCCTCTGCATATTTTTTCTGGCTTTTCAATCATCTTTCCGCATTAGGGGGACCATACGGCTCTCTTGGGATTGACTACGAATTCGAGAAGCTGCTGTGTCAGATCTTTGGCCAGGATTTCATTGACCAGTTCAAAATCAAGCGGCCAGCTGCTTGGGTGGACCTTATGATTGCCTTTGAGTCACGGAAGCGGGCAGCAGCCCCGGGCAGGGCCAACCCCCTAAATATTAACTTGCCCTTCTCGTTCATCGACTACTACAAGAAGTTCAGGGGCCACAGTGTTGAACACGCCCTGCGCAAAAGCAAGTAAGTACGCCAAGAGCGGTGTTTCCTTAAGTTTGGGTTGGAAAAATGTCACGGTGCCACCAAGCAAATATGACAGATAGTACATATACTATACACTAAAATAATAATCCCATTCCAATATACTTCCAAATTTACTTGCATGTATAGACGAAGAGTATGAAAATAAAGAAAATTTAACACAGACAAAAATGCCCTGCTCTTATAAATGATAAGCTTTATTTTTATTTAGTGATAGATTTTCCCTTTCAGCAATGAGCATGGAAAGCCACCGACAACATGGTAGAATTCAACTGGCCTGTCTACTGTCTGTATATTTTAGTCATCCCATAAAGTGGGGGGTCATCATTTGAACCTCCAAAGGCTGAAACAAAAGACTTCGACGGGTCTTGGTCTCTGATGCGTAGCTGGAAGTGCAAAGCATGTCTTTTGTTTATCGGGGGAGGGGCTGCTATTAAGTCCTCTGCACTCTCACATGACCGATAATGCATGTAAATCACACACATGGGATTATAATAGGTAGTCCTAATGGATTGTGTGGAGATTTATGATGTAACAGACACTGAATTAGTCAAGTCGAAGATGGATTCATGGGAAAATATTGATCTACACTTTTAGGATAATACACACAGAGGCTGATGTAACTGCAGAACATTGTCTTCATTCACATAATCAAACACTTTGAAAATTGTACATTTTGCCACACACAAGCGCGATTAACGTTGCGATGAGACTACCGACTATTTACATTATCAAGACTTCTGCAGTATTTGTTGCACTGATTTAGCCGCTTCATCCGCTGAAAAAAGGTTAATTATAATAGATTTTTATGTTTCATTTGTAGTTCATTATTAATTTATGTTCACTGGTTAAAATAGGAAAATAAGCAATTGGAGGAATTTTGTTTTTATTTATTTTAATAAACAATTGTTACATTTGCTATTAAATTCATGGTCAATTAAAAAAACAATTCTTTATTGTATAATATTTTCTACTAAGTATAATTTTTTTTCCTGTAGGACTACAGAAGGGTTGTTTTTCTTTCAATGATAAGGAAATATTTGTTGCAACTCTTTGTTAATAACTTAGAATAGTCCAAAGTGACATCTTGTCGCTCCCAGTTATTTTACAAATTTGCATCTACAGCACAAATTTGCCGAGTAGGAAAGCAGCATGTAGGAATTTTCCGTCAAAAATTCATTTGAACTATTTCTACTAGTTTCACATTTTTTCCCCACTTTTGTTAACAAGAGTATGAAACCCTAGAATTGTTTTATTATACATTTAGAACAGATATAAAATTTGTGATTAATCGTGAGTTATGCGATTAATTACAATTGCAAATTTTAATCGTCTGACGCCCCTAAATTTTAATAATCTTTTCTTTTTTTTAATTAGGGGCATCAGGCCATAAATATTTTTTTATTGTAATTAATCACATGACTTCACGAGTTAACGATTAATCACAAATTTTATATTTGTTCTAAATGTACAATAAACATTTTTTTCTAGGTTTTCAAAAAATTTGAAACTAATAGAAATAGTTCAAATGAATTTTTGACGTCTATAGCCGTTAATGGCAGTGAGTTAATATGAACCGCACCAAGCAAAAAAAAATAAAAAATCAGATTTCAGTCCGGACAAAACAAGTGGACCAAAGGACTAAAGGAGTGAATGTGTAATATGGTGTGCAGGGGCAGTTATTACAAAAAATAAAAATAATAATAAAAATAATATAATAACACAAGCAAATTTTCTTCTGATGGGATCTTATGTAATCTTATCTCGTACTATTCGTCACATGTCATTTTAAAGTAACATTTAATATTGTAGTTAAACAGTGTTATTGATTATATTGAACTCTTTTCTCCCCAGTGTGGATTTTGTGAAATGGTCATCGCAGGGGATGCTGAGGATGAGTCCTGACGCTATGAATTCCCTTTTCAAGCCCACTATCGACCATATCATTCAACACATCAGTAAGCTACACCTCAAACACAAACATTACACTGTAGCTTGTCGAAAAATAAATGGATGTGGGTTGGTTGATTGTCAGTTTTGTTAATCGTGGAGGTAGTTAGCACTAATAATAATAGCGAAACAATTTTTCAAATTCAAATCAACATTGCAAAGGCTGCAATTAAAAGAGTCTCATGTTGGTCGGTCTGTAAGTTTCATTTTCATACAGTGAAAACCTGGAAGGCCGAAATCCATTGCATATGTAGGCGGGACGTTCCACATCCTCATTCGTATAATCACAAATGATTGACATGGTAGCCTATTATAAATCCTAAAATCATTTTATTTTTCTTCAGAAAATACTATTTACAGTATGGTTGTTATTTATTACATTTCAGTATCTCTTTAATTAGGCAATGAATTGTTAATATCGGTATAATCACGTTGAAATAGCCGTCAAGGCGGAATTTCCACCTACGTAAAATTAATTAATTCACCTGACAACAGATGCCGGAACCTACCAAAAGAAAGATTAGTCTCTTCTTTCATCAGGAAAAAAAAAGTATATTTGTATCTGTTTCCGTTTTGCAGCAATTAGCATTAGAATATAGCTAAATCTCATAATTATTCACAAACCTATTGAAAACACTGGCAAAAAAGCTTGTTGCAACATGACCCTGGCTGATCTCTTATACTCTGCTGCCACCTGCTGGTCGTTTTACTACCATTGCTTTAAGCGACCTCTTCATGTCAGAAGCTGTATCAAAGCCTTCTGTAGGCTCTGGCATAAAGAAAACATTTTAAAAAACATATAAACACGTTCTTGGGAGTGCAGGACAACATATTAAAAACTTATTTATAAGTTTTTGGGTTTGGATGATCTAAAGGAGCTAGTATCAGGCCCTACCTGTAATTTTTTGTGGATTTTTAGTGCAGGTGACCATGATGCAAGCTGTGTTTATTAATGATAATAATAATTTTCTGCCCTTTTTTTTTTAGATGATCTCTTTGAGAAACCCGAGGTGAGCGACATCAAGTTCCTTTTCCTCGTGGGAGGTTTCGCCGAATCAGCTCTGCTCCAGCAGGCCGTCCAGAACATGCTTCAGGGCCGCAGTCGTATTATCATCCCCCACGATGTCGGCCTCACTATCCTGAAGGGCGCGGTGCTGTTCGGCTTGGACCCCAGCATCATCAAAATCCGCCGCTCCCCGCTTACGTACGGCGTCGGCGTCCTCAACCGCTTTGTCGAGGGCAAGCATCCTCCCGAGAAGCTGCTGGTGAAGGACGGAACGCGCTGGTGCACCGACGTCTTCGACACGTTCATCGCCACCGACCAGTCGGTGGCGCTGGGCGAGATGGTCAAACGTAGCTACACGCCGGCCAAGCCCTCGCAGCAGGTCATCGTCATCCACGTCTATTGCGCCGACAAGGAGAACGTGGGTTTCATCAGCGAGCCCGGCGTCAAGAAGTGCGGCACGCTTCGCTTGGATGTTAGCGGCACGGAAAGCGCAGCGCCGCGCCGCGAGATCCAGACGCTCATGCAGTTTGGCGACACCGAGATTCGAGCCATGGCGGTGGACGTGTCCACCGGGCGCACGGTCAAGGCCAGTATTGACTTCCTCAGCCATTAAGGAAGGAGGCAGAGAGCTCATTGGAAACGGCACAGCTCACGTGCACATACACACAACGAGTAGAATATTAAAAATATTCTAAAAAATGGAGGCTTAGACACTTTTTGGGTATTATACTATTAAATCAGGCCTACCACTTAATAAAGCATTTATCCGATGCTGGCATTATACTGGCCCATTTAAATGTACTGTTTATGCTCGATCTCTCATTAGCTGAACAATATTGTCACATGTCTCAAAGACAAAAAAAAAATACAAACATGGTGGGGATTAATTGCAGTGAAAATAATGCTGATGCTATGAATGTACCGCTGCAGAACAGCTTTATGTGAAAGAAGCAGAAACGAGAAACATACAAGTAAGCCTTGGTGTCAAATATTCATACTGTCCGTCCTCTTTTGAATTATACATTTGCTTTACAGCTTTAAAGCTGGATTTGGATCTTTTGATTTTGTACTAAGTTGACTTTGGAAACCCACCTTCAATAATTGTGCGGTCGGGGAACTGGCGGAGAATCGAAATGTGCCGTCTGCATGAAAGCCAGCAGTTGTACTATGACACTCAACTGCCACCTCAAAATGCATGCTGCATTCAAGGAGGGTCGGAAATTCGGAATTATCCCACTTGGATTCTCCCAGTTACGGCCTGAAAGCGTTTGAATCGAAAGTAAACAACCAAAGTGGCGAATAGTAATTTAAGTAAGTTTTTGTTTTGGACCTCAAAACACATTTTGACCTCCAGCAAACTTGACTTTTTACTGTATTATTTCAGGCAGGGAGACAGCAGCATACACGCTTCCTGGTTTGAAGTCGGAAAAGTCCGACTTTCCTCGAATGCAGCATAAGATATCATTACTACTCTACATGGAAAAGCCTCAACGGTCCCGTTGGTGATTATGGGAAGTGACAAAGGCCATTAGGTACACAGTCTCGCGCTTATGTTCAAAGCTGAATCTTGTGCTTAATATATAAAATTTTCTTATTTGGCCTGAGTTCTCAAATCAAGCAAAAACACGAGTCGAAGGAAGATCAAACATTCTGCAAGTATGGAGGACCAAAACTGCCAAACTGAAAAAATAAATAAATGACTAAACAAATAAATGAATGAATAAAAGTGAAAATAAAAACATGTAAGAAATATTCAAAAATTAAATACAGAAAATAAATATAAATGGAAATATAACCAAATATATAAATAAAAGTAAAACATTTAATACAAAAATAAAAAGATTCAAAACATAAAAATAAAAGTCAAAATAAAGACCAAAATATAAATATAATTAAATATTAATCAATAAATAAAAACGCTCTGCTCTCACATTTATTTATTTCATGCTGCAGACGCTCTGTCAGGTCGAAATGTTATTCAAATGAGAGGGCGGTCCTAAGCATGTCTTGGGTTGCCACCGCTGTTGCAAAAGATTTATTTCACTATTTTTATATGTATTTTTTGAATCTGGTTTTTTTCAATTTTTTATTTCATTTGACTTTTCTTTTATTTATTTATTTATTTAGGGATATATATATATATATATATATATATATATATATATATATATATATATATATATATATATATATATATATATAGTTTTTATTTCCATCTATATTTCTTTTTTATATCCGTTTTTATTTTCACTTTTATTCATTTATTTAGTCATTTATTTATTTTTAATTTTGGCAGTTTTGTTCCTCCGTAGCAACAAGCGAGTACCATCAAATCCTATTTAGTGTCGCCTTTATTTGTTAATATTTCTGATTGTAACATTACATGTTACATGCCCACTTGGCTAAAGGGAAGTCTTAGTGTGACGGTAACGGTAATATTTCTTTATTTCTGTATATACACTATTTAAATATTGTACAGATTTTTAGCATTGTGTCGATAGCTTTAGCTTCAGCAGTTTTACGCGCGTGCTTTCACTTTTCATATTGAGCACGGCATCGAGCACAGCCCGAGGGGCCACCGCGGCACATTTTTGCAGGACAAACAAGCTCATTCATGAATTCTGCTTCCGTCGTGTTTAGCGTGTCACAACACTCTGCCAGCTTGCATGTCGTCAGCATCCTACCTCTGCGAAATGGATCGGAGCCGTAATTAATGTGTGCTTACTGAGAAAATATATGTTAAATATACACTAGAACAGGAAGTGGACCAATTGCTTTGAACTGCACATTCAAATTAAGCTATTTGTAGGTTACGGTGAATATTAGACACTGAAATTTCAATGCCCGTCCACTTGTTAGTTTTACGTTTTCTGTTGGAATAGATTAAATAGATAAAAGGGAATATTGCTAAGCTTCAGGTCATAATGGCGCGAGTTATGATTTAGGATATTGAGTGTAAGCGGTCACTTTTTACCACTGTTTTAAGATAAGTATTAATGATCCCTGAAGGGAAATTTAGGACATAAACAAGCGCATTTAACAATGATACACTACTAAATTATTTTGTTTGTTTGTTTGTTTGTTTGTTTGTTTTCAACCAGCAGAAAGCAATACAGTCGAGTCCGAGCCCCAGCTAAACCGCTTCACATTAAATGTAGAGTATAGTCCAGCGAATGTAACCTGACCTTCAAAATCACGTGCTTCTCTTTCAATAATCTGCATGCAAGATTGCAATCCGCGGATGTGAGGCTTGAGCTCATCATGTTAGCACCTCTACTGGTTCATATCAAATCGTGCGTTCCATTTTGCTTCAATTGCATCAAAGATGGGATTTAATCTGGGGTGACCAGACGTCCTGGTTTAAACAGGACACTTCTGCTTTTGAGCCTTGTGCCCCGATGGTTGTGTGGATTTCGCCAGCCCCGTTGTTTTGTCTCACTATTACACAAGTCCCGTCGTGTTTAAAAAAAAAAATAGATATATATATATATTTTTTGTTACAACAGCAAGCCAATTGTTTGGGCCGTGTTCATGTCAATCACACAGTTATCACTTGTCATAGCGATTACGATAAACTAATTTAAAAAAGAATTTCATTAGCAAGCGGGGTTTTTCGTCATACTGGAACTAGAACTGCTTCCTTCTTGACTGTGTCTAAGAATCAGCCGAGTTTTTCAGTTTTTTTCCAATGTTACAATGTAGGACGGCCGCAACGTAAACAGCACAGCCAACCAGTTACATTTAGCGTTAGCCAAAGTAATAACACAACCAGATTGACTAGCGATTAAATTTGTTTCCTGGTAATAATTTATTGTATCTTGAATTTTCAGCAAAATTTAAAACCTGGCCACCCTAGATTAATCAACAATCAGAATAATAATAATAATAATAATTAATACAGAGTGTAGCAGTTCTCCACATCGCACCAGTTTCCATTTGTCGAAATGTCCGCAGGTGAATTTAAAGGGAATTTCTCGTTGGGCAGATGATTGAAGGGCTGCCAGCCCGCTTGTGGCTGACAAAAACTGTCAGCAAGCACACGTGCAGTTTGTTTCTGCGTTATTACTTGACAGAAAATGGTGGATGTCGTAACACTTTCGATGCCTCCATTTTTAACCCGGGAATCTGTGCCTTGAAAAGTTGTCAACATTAGCAGTTAATTAAGCTTCAGTGATTTTATTTTGATTTTATTTTTTATCTTTAGGGACCTTTTAAAATATAGTACACGGGTAAGTCGTCATTCTTAGTGCTGTACTTGATGAGAAGGGATTCAGCTATTTGTGTTGTAACTAATTGTTGCTTAACCCTGAATAGGACTACATTTAAAAACCTTAATGCTACTTCAAACATACTAGGATTTAAAAAAAAACATGTTTTTAGAGGTATGGAAAAATATTTCAGAATGTTCTGAACTTCTTTAAATGTTGTATCTCTGTTTTGCCTCTCTTTTTTTCGAGACACCATCAACTAAATTCTGGCAAAACTTCTAAAGTGTGCAATTTTCTTTCTTTACATGAAGGTCTTGGGCCAGAATTTGAAATTAAGTCTAAATGCACATATATTTTTTGTATTACTTGCTTTTCAACTAACAATACTATAAGAGATTATCTTATATTAACTCATTCACTGCCATTGATGACTATAGACGTCAACAATTCATGTAAACTATTTCTATTAGTTTAAAAAAAATCAATTCATTAATTTTTTTATGAAAACCTAGAAAAAATTTTATTGTACATTTATAATAAATATAAAATGTGTGATTAATCGTGAGTCAACTATTGAAGTCATGCGATTAATTACGATTTTAAAAAATTATCGTCTGATGCCCCTTATTTTTAATATTTTTTTTGTAATTAATTGTTATTAATCACATGACTTCACTAGACTAATCACAAATTGTATATCTGTTCTAAATTTACAATCAACTTTTTATCTAGGTTTTCATACTCTTGTTAGCAAAAGTGAAAAAAAAATTTAACTTATAGAAATAGTTCAAATAAATTTTTGACGTCTATAGTCGTCAATGGCAGTTGACGAAATGGTTTATTATATTAGGTCTTCAAGGGGTGTAGAGCACAGAAAAAGGTTGGAAACTACCACTGCTGTTTTTCTTTATAGTGTCATATTAACACAAAAAATAAAAAATAAAATAAAAAAGCAAACACAGTGAATAACAGTAAACCTTTGACATCAGTCAGCAACCTTGTCCTGTAGTAAATACCGTAGTCATGTTGTGCATCTGTATGAACAGTTAATAAATTTCTCTTTTTTTCTTATTTGAAATGCAACCAACATCAAGCGGTCGTACTTTTTAGTATCAGGCAGCGCACGCGTGTGTCTCTCCTTTCTGCAATGCACGTTTTGCATGTGTCCCAAAAGGCAAAACATAACGTGTTGATTGCAGTCACACAACAGGCAAGATTCACCGCTGTTGGCCGCGCAAGCTGTGAGCTGACCACGCTACTGATATAAGCTGTTAACATTTTTCAACCTGCACGCTCACACAGTCAAGTATGAAATGGAATCATGTATTAAGACCATTTCTATAGGCCAAACATCTTTGCAGTGTACTTGGGTGCTTTCACACGAGAGCCCTTTAGGTCGTTTTAATCCAACTGTAGCTATTCCAAACAGCAAGCCTTGTTGCATATTCCATTTGTCTTCTTTATTCTGGGTCAGAGAAGAGCGACTCGTTGGAATGTTTACTGTGGGAACACGAGCCAAACGGAAATTGTTTACAAACTGAAACTGACCAGCAGAGGTGGCCAGAAAGTAAAAACCCTACCACAGTTTGGCTTTAGCCCCAAGCGCTAGCTCCCAAGCTAGCCGCCCGGGTGCTCTTTTACCTGCTAGGGAGCTAGCTAGCTAGCACGAGGGGTGAAAGCCAAACTGTGGCAAGGCTTTTACTTTCTGGACCTGGATTTGCCATCTCCGCTGACCAGAAAGAGCGAGCTGCAGGTGTGAACGCTCCCTTCATACCTAATGCTCAAGTAAATGCATTCTGTTGTGAATACTGTAAAAGCAAATCTGACATTTCACTGTCAAGCCAATTATTGGTGTCTGAGTTGTAAGTGGGCCGGTGGGTTGAGTTTTAAGCAGAAATGTCAATCAAGTAGTACTGTATTTTACCCTGTCCACAATAAGTCAGACATCGGCATGGTTCAATTTGGGATCATCCGAATCACTCTTGAATGTAATTTTGTTGTTTAGTTTTCAGTTTGAGGTTTTTTTTTTCTTTTTGGTTTTCAGTTATTTCATGCCTGTTAATTTCACACGAAGTGTATTCTAACCATTTACAAATGTTCACTGTCAGATTCTCATGAATAAAAATGTGTATTTCAAAGAATTTTATTTTTTGCTTTGCCGTCAATTCATTTATTTATTTGTGGTTCTTATGTTGAGGTTCACTTTACAGTTGCTGAAAACAAGCCAGACAAGTCATGCCACAGAGCCTTTTACAAGTAGGCACAAACACTTTATCATGTAAGCTCCAACAGTTGACCACCGCGCAGGTCAGAGCACAAACCAAGCATGAAGCTGAGGTATTGTCTGGAGGCACAATTCGTGAGGAAGGGTGTGGAAAAAAACATCTGCTGCTTTGTAGGTCCCATTGAGCAGAGTGGCCTCCATCATCCGAACATGCAAGGAATTCTCAACTATCACGGCTTATTTACAAGTAAAAAGCTGCTTCATGTTCAGCGGGATAACAACCTTAAAGCTGCTCAAAGCAGAACATTTAATCTTGAATCGCTACTGCCACGTGTGGTGGAAAAATGAAACTGCACACTGCCTCACAGCCAAGATATCAACAGAATCCTTTGGTACACACATATGACACCCTTGATTTGAATCCAATCGAACATTTGTGGAGAGATCGGAGAATGTCCGTCACCTGCTCTCGCCAGCCAATCTGATGGAACTTGAGGAAAAACTGACCCAAAAGTAAGTGTGCCGATCTTGTGCATAATAAATAGGCTAGCAATACTTGTTAATATTATCAAAGGCTGTGAATATTAATTTCTTAGGTTTTTTTTTGTATTTGTTTAGAAAATAAAACATGTCAATATTTTTTTTCTCTGGGCACTGAATTCTTCATGCATTCCCAAAACTTCCAAATTAAATTTTATATAATGTGCCTATATATATATATATATATATATATTTAATTTTTATTTTTTTATTATTTTTTTATTTTTGTATCCATAATGCTGCTCATACAATTTGGAATTCCATCCAGACATGTATTAATTTCATTTCATTATTTTGTTGGTCACAATGTAATGTTACTTATTATGTATGCATTTTAATTATAATTTATATATATATATATATATATATATATATATATATATATATATATATATATATATATTATAATTAAAATGTAAAAAAATATATATTTTGTGGTGGAATGGTTTTAGTTTCATCATAAACTTGTAGGGTTTTGTGAAGCGGCACTGCTACCTTGTGAGATTTCTGCATCATGTCTTTTGCAGTATTTCCCGCGATTTATTTGCACACAAGGAGAACGTGTGCGTAAACGCTGCAACCTGACCGAGGCAACTGGACTCTAAAAGACAGGATGATGCTGCGATCATTGGGAAGCAATTATCATTTTCCTGGCGACCTCAGATCACAGAGGCTACTTCGGTGATTACTTATATTCCTATTATAGAAACATGGAATTATTATATGTTGCATGTAAAAAATGAAAGCGAGTCGGTTGAATTTACAGAATACGTGCACGTCATATCGCAGGAGAGCGGACGATAACAGTAAGTACCGATACCTTAAAATAAGACACTTATTGGCATCTATACCTGGTATCGGTAGTCACCCATCATAGTCTGGATGATACCACCTCTGCCTCAATTTGAGCCGGGGAAAAACCTGTAGACACGCAATAGGTGATCGATAAAAAATAAATAAAAAAAAAAATTTTTTGGCTTTAATTGACAGGAAGATGTCAGAATTGAGTATTCTTCCACACATAATTTAAAGCACAATAATGCTGAAGTAATCGCATGCTTACGTTTTTCTAATTTCATTTTGTTAGTGTGGTTAAAGATCTGTGTGTTTTCTAGTGAAATAAGTTGACAGTGCGGCTTCACTCTATTAGTTTTCATTTGTGACCATAATTTCATCTATTGCATTTTTACCATTTTACTATTTTGCGCTTTTCTTGCTATTTTTCCTCGGGACCAGTCAAGAAATACAGTGGGGTTTTTTAAGGGGGGGGGGGGCTGGGGGTCACTCAGACCAATCAAAAAACTCAGAATGTTGCTTAAATACAGTAGCCTACACATTATTTTTTTCTATTTTCCAGCAACTTGTACATTGACCAGGCTATTATTAAGAAACGTATTACTTACGTGTATATGACGTGGAACTCAAAGTAGTTTGCGTCGTGTTTCTTTGCAAACTCCTTCACGTCCTGTGACTGCTTTCAGTCATTTCTTTTGACACCCTTGTAAATATGGATTGTTTGGCCTCATCTGGGAACGGAACATTGTTTGGTTACGCGCGATCTATTCCTGCTATTGTATTTTACATCCGACGTATTCGTTGCAATACTTCTTCTGTTAAAAACAAAAAATAATTTCTCCCCAAGTTAACTTCCAGCCGTGTTTCACCGCTTGAACTAGAAATTAACCACAGGAATGCACCGAGTGACCACATTACATTTGTGCGTGGAGTGTATTATTTTTACAGAAGTGGCGGTAAAGAGCCACTCAACCCGTCACAGGGCAAGGTTTGTTTTTAGCTTGGATGTGCATGAGTGTGCGTTTGTGGAAGCAGACTGTGGACAGGGTGAAGAGGTTGCGCCAGGCATGGCCCATTTTCCGCAAATAGCCATCAAGAGAGAGCAGTTGCCACGGTAATCGGACGGCACCCAAACTCTCCAAAGGGTCCTTCACTCCGCTGCCCTCCCACATCTATCCTCTCCTTTTGACTAACCAATGAAAATCATGGGACAATAACAGGAACACTGACTCATTTTTGTCTTTTTCAGGCTTCATTGTCCGGGATAAAAAAGACAAAAGTAAAGGTCAGGAAGTGATGTTTGTCTGGATTGAATATTTGTTTAACCTCCCCAAGTGTTGATTTGCTGCAATACATGTTACAGTTACTCAAGCAGCCACCACTCATGACGGGAGCAGGACTGAACTGCCATGACCAAAATAAAAAAACAATTTATCACTATCCGCCATTTTGGTTATTTACTTTGGCCTCGGATGCTTTCAGGTCTGGAAAAAATCAAAAATCCGACTTCCGACATGAACCACGAGGAGACGAGCCATAACACAATAAACCAAATCCAAACCTAAATAACATGGATCATGACATGTCTCGTACGTCCCTTCGATGTTTTTCTTCTTCCGAAAAGAAGTCGCGCTTGAAGACGACGCCGACAGCTCAATGGCCAGGGGTTACATTTGTTGTGTAAGCATTCCCTCGGGTTGCTATTTTTCCTTTGCCACCCACATCTACACCTCAACTAATTCACGACTTGTCGTTAAGAAGACGCTTTTGTTAGCAACGATGCCACCCCCGAAGCTACTAGCTTAAAGAGCGAGAGAAAGGAAGTGCTGTCATTTAGAAATTTTCTCTGACAAACACACATAATTACAGGAATTAGTCGGCTATTTTGTCATTAGCCTTCACTTTCAATGAGCCAATAATGAAAAGAGAAACAAAACTGTGAGACAAAGACGCATGTCTTTAGAGGATTTCAAGACCCCCCACCCCCCACCCCCCCAACGCCACCTCTTAGCCCACACATTCACTTTGCTGTTTTATTAATATTATTAATGTAGTCAGTCTTGAAGCACGGAAGCGAAGAGTTTCTTCCTCTGATTGGTATTGTGTGAGCGCTGATGGCTGAGCTCGGAGTGATTTCAAATAGACTTTGTTAGCATCATGATGAAAATGGCAGCTCGCCTTTTTAAAGCTGTGTATTTGCGAGCGTGATTACAGGGTGTGCGTTTAAAATAAATGAAGCCAAAACAATGAGGCACAATCAGGACTTCATAAAGCAGCAAAAGGCCACGGACAGATTAATGAGTGCATTGGCGACGCGCTCACAAACGTACATGCACAAGACTTTGGAATTACACATATATGTGACACTTTGTGCATTGAAATGAGGTGAAACCAGTGATCTCACCATGTCATTTGCTGTTGATTTTCTGTTTGCATAAATGGCACATGATGGCTCCGCGTTAATAAGGGTAATATTTACCCTTTCCCTGTCCTGACAGGTCTCGACAGTGACAACAAGTATGTCGGCAGCTTGATGTGTGGAATTAATAAAACCCTGGAGTGTGACTGGAGCAACTTTTTAATAACACAACTTATTATGGACTTTTCTTAATCAAATTGTTGATTTCAAACTTGTGATGAAAAAAGATGCACATTTACTGCATATACATACAAGGTTAGTTTAGTTTACGAAAACTAACAAAAAAACAAAAAATCACAAAACATGACACAAACGAAAATGCTTTTTTTTTTTAAATGAAAATTAATTTAAACTGAATTTTATGTTTACAAAATTAACTAAAACTAACTATGATTCTAGCCAAAATGTACGGAAGTGTATTGCATTCAATTGAAAAAAAACCCCCTCTTTTTTTAGGGGAGAGCTTTGTTTTTTTGAGTATTTTTTATTTTATTTTCTGTTTTTCTGAAAAATTTTTGGGCTGGAAAAAATATTCAGAAAAACAGGGTGAAATTATTTTTAAAAAACAGGGAAAAAATGATTTTAAATAACTGAAAAAAAAATATTAAAAAAAAAAGATAATTTTTTTTTAAACAGAAAAAATATATATTCAGAAAAACAGAGCTGGTGTTCTGTTTTTCTGAGTAAATTTTTTTTTTTTTTTACCTTTGAACTCCAAGTGACCTGTTGCAGACTCGCTCATAGCGGAAGCGGACACTTTCCCGCACACTTCCAAATGCAACAGAGAAAATATATTTTTTTTTAAACAAAAAAAACTGGGAAAATTTCAATAAAACTGAAAAAAAATACCCCAAAAAACAAAGCTCCCCCCAAAAAATAGTCAGAAAAACAGGACTTTTTTTTTTCAAGTGAATGAAATACGCTTCCGTAAAAATGTCCTTCATTTTAGTTTTTGGTAATTAGTTTAATCCATGAACCTTTGGAGTTGATTTTAAACGTGATCTTAAGTATATTTATTTCGCTATTAACCGGAATAAAAACGTTTGAAAGCGTGTCACACAAAAGTGATGTCATCTAGCAGCAGCCAATAGAAAAGCACCTTCAGATGATGACGCAGCTCCTAAATGAGATATTTGCCTGCTTGACTTTTTACTCGGCTCGCCTGCTTTTTCATTTAACTCAGCCAAAATGCAACGCTAGGTAAGAAATGTATTACTTTTTTTCATTTTACCGTGGTGTAGCAATACCGAAGTAGCAATAGCGTTTAGCATGCATTAGCTAAAGCTATTTAGCGCTACCAGCTGCCTGCCAGATTAAGCGGAAGTAAACACGTACCTTTAAAAAAAAAGAAGAAAAAAAAAAGCGCTGCTGGAGAAACTAGTGCCCCGACTGTATAGTGCCAGGAAATAAGTAGAAGTACGTGTGCTCTCTTTTGTTGACACGCTCACCAAGCGACATGCCTCCGCCTCTCCTGTGTGCGCGAACTTTAGTGTCAAACTGTCCTAAGCATCTAGACAAATTGCACTGATGTCATCTTACACTTCAAATGGGCCAAAATTGTCGTGTTGCCGCCAAGGTCATTTTATAATTACAATTTCAAATGTTTCATGCCATTTCAATTGCATGACATTTGAGTAACATCACGTCTTGCGAAGGCAAGTATCATGTGGAAAATAGGAAGTGCGATCTGGTTCACAATGAGATGTTATACGTCAGATCTCATGTAGTAATGTATCTGTGTATTTGGTGAATGGCTGAAGAAAATGGAAATAAATCGAATTGTAGATCTTTATTGAAATGCCACTTGTATATTGGGAATTACGCTAAACTTGGGCATGGAAGCACCGACTGTATCACATTCTCTGCGACATTTTCTGTTCCACAGAAGTGGGTGCTGCAAAGAGAAAGAGCAAGCAGAGATGAATGGACAACAGTACTTTAAATTGAGGTAATTTTAAGTGTATTTAACATTACTTCTAAAAGGAATTGAATATTGGGGAATAGACTACACTGGGGGAAAACACATGCATATAATTCACAAAGTAAACATGTTAAAGCGGTATTGTTTTTAGGCTGGAGCCGCACTCTCTCAAGATAATAGTCCAGTGCTGCACTCTAGTGGGCATAACATTAACTGCATAAACATGTCTCTTAAATTGCCAACATGGCACTGATTGGTTTGTATGTCGAGAGAAAAAGTGGCAATGTGGGCAAACAAACGTGGAAAAGTAAATTGATGCGACAATGACGGGATCTATTCTCTTTTCTTTTTACTTACACCTTCTTGTCTTTTGACCTCAGCAGTTCCACTTTTCTTGCCCCATATTTTGGATTCAAGGGGTTGAAGATGTGGTTGTTCCAGCGAAATTTGACTTCACTTACGGTATTCACGTCAACCTCGACGTCAATGTGCACTTCGTAGGTCTTTCCTGGCCTCATTGTGCCACTGAAAACAGGCAGCATAGATCACTGAGTACAGTTTCATGGACTGACAATGAAATTGAAAGCTTTCAGAGATATGTGGCCATGAACTGCTTAAAATATGATGGTATGCGTTCATGACATTTATTGGTATATCCAGTTTATGTGTGACTACAATAGCAAGTAATGCATTTGGGGACACATTTTTTTATATTTTGATGTTGGATATTAAGTTTTGTCTGGCACAGGTACCTTTTTTTTCATTTGTCATTCTGATATTTCTGTCAATTTTAAATTCTACTTTTTAACTCATTTACTGCCATTGAGAGTTATAGACGTCAAAATTCATTTAAAGTATTTCCATTAGTTTAACATTTTTTTCTACTTTTGGTAACAAGAGAATGAAAACCTGGAATTTTTTATTGTATATTTAGAACAGATATAAAATTTGTGATTAATTGCGAGTTAACTAGTGAAATAATTTACTTAATTATTTAAGATTACACATTTTAATTGCCTAACGCCCTAATTTTGAATAGTCTTTTCTAATTAAAAAAAGTAATTATTTAAAAAAATTATAATCTTTTCTATTTAACAAAATATTTGAATTATTTTTTCAAATTTTTAATAATTTCTTTAAAAAATATATATATATTTTTTTATTTTTAATCTTTTCTTTAAATTTTTATTTTTATTTTTTAATTTTTTAAATCTTTTTTTTTTATTATTTCAATTATTCTTATTAAAAAAAATCTTTAAAAAAATAATTTTCAATAATCTTTTCTATTTAAAAAGAAAAAAAAGATTATTAAAAATTAGGGGCGTCTGCCGATTTAAAATTGACTTCTCTAGTTAACTCACGATTAATCACAAACTTTATATCTGTTCTAAATGTACAATAAACAAATTTTTTCTAGATTTTCATACTTTTGTTAACAAAAATAGAGAAAAATGTTAAATTTATAGAAATAAAGTGATTTTTTTTTTTTACATCTATAGCCGTCAATGGCTGTGCATGAGTTAATGCCAGAACAAGAGGAAATCTGGTAAAGTGCGTAATCGTCGGAAACAAAACCTTTGAGAGTGTTATTGCATTTTATAATTGTCTTATAATGACTTACACGTAAAGTTGGTATTCCTTTGTGCTGTCAGTTTCTCCAGCAAGAACCACATACATGAAGCCAGGGTTAGGCCAGCTGGGACCGTCCAAAGTTACCTTTACATTGTAGCTATAACCTAGTAAAAATAAATAAATAAATAAATAAACGATGTTCACAGTATTTCAAAAATGCTTTCATCTCCCTCTGTTTGGTCATTGTTTCTTCATGTTTCTTGAATGGGTTTGAGCCTGTTACGTGTAATTTCGTTGCTCTGCAATTGCAATCAACTCAATTCGGATTCTGATCCCGATGCCGACCCTGCCTGCCACTGACCTACCTTCCCACTCCATTGTTCGCTTGGTATTCACCTAAGCCTTCTCACCCTAACTATGACTTTTGTGTATGCACTTTCAGTCAACAAAACTGTCTGACAGTTTTCCTGTGGTTTCCTGAGCTTTGAGCCACTTTGCATATCAACACCCCTGAACCCTCTCCAGTCAAAATGAAATATATTCTAGGATGAAAAAAAAAAAAAGGGTACCTACGTCCAAAGGGTTCAGAACTGCCAGTGTTGAGGAAGTACTTTGTCTGTGAGGCGACATTAGTCAAAGGGAACTTGTCCGCATACATGCCCATCAGGGGACATTTGTCATCAGCGCACGGGAAACATTTTCCCTGGAAAGATGAAATTCGGAAATGTTGATTTTTTTAAAAATTGCTTTAAACGACCTTGTTCATAAGAATGGGCATCGTTTTCAACACAGATTTAAACGGATTTGCACTTTGCAACTCATTCACTGCCATTGACGGCTATAGACGTCAAAAATTCATTTGAACTATTTCTATTAGTTTAACATTTTTTTCCCACTTTTGCTAACAAGAGTATGAAAACCTAGAAAAAAATATATTGTAAATTTAGAACAGATTAGTCGTTAGTTAACTAGTGAAGTCATGTGATTAATTACAATTTAAAAAAAATAATCGCCTGACAGGCCTAATTAAATTTTTTAAAATTAAAAATAAGGGGCATTTAATCGTAATTAATCGCATGATGGATAGATTATAAATGTACGCTAAAAAAAATTATAGTTTTTCACAAAAAATTTAATGAAATGATTTTTTTTTTTAAACTAATAGAAATACTTCACATGAATTTTTGACGTCGATAGTCGTCAATGGCAGTGAATGAGTTAAGCGTAAAAGGGCCTTTTTCTGAACAAGAGTGCTCTGTCCACCCCCTTTACTGATGAATTCATCAATTAATTTTGTCCAAAAAGTGTATGTACAGTAACTGTGTGGGAACCAACTGGATTTGTGCCGACTGTAGGAATAACACAATGCTGCCTTTGATCAAGACCAAGTGTCCAAAGCCAGGATAAACTGCCATTATCACCAACAGCTGCAGACACAAGTTGTCCCAATGGAAGACACCATGGAAGCCTGTTTATATCTCCCCTGTGCCGCCACAAAAATCCAATCTCGCCGAATCAACTTCTAAAAGTAAATAAATTGTTCGCAGCCGTGTCGGTGTCACATTGCCGCAACAGGTGGTGGCTCCATAAACACGCTGCGATGGATATACCACCATTACGCTCGCCTACAATTCTTTCTCAAAGCTTTTTACACGGACGGGCAAAATTGAAGGAGGACCAAAAGCTGCCAAAATTATAAATAAATAAAAAGTGAAAAATAAAAACGGATAAAAAATAAAAATAAATCGAATGCACACCAATCATTTTTAGAATGTGTGTTAGTTGGCAGTTTGATAGAAATGCTTACGGCTGCGAAACTGGCCGCACTGGAGCAAGGAAACCCCGCAAAGCCTCGAGGTTTAACCATACTCTCCTCGTAGTACTGGTAGGCCCGGACATGATTGCAGGCGTCAAATTTCTTTGTACCTGGCAGGGAACAGAACCACAAAAGAGAAAGTAAGAAGTTAAGCGAAGCGACTGCACTGTGTTAATGGCAACAACCCAAGCCAATGTCAATCTTAAAACGGCATGATATCAACTTTTGGACGCAAACAGCATCTTGCCCTAAATCAACCTGATAAACAGCCACCTGTGTTTTGTATGCGCGTTCAACGTACCCTCCCAGACAGCGTCCAGGTCTGTTTCGCTGCCTCTGTTTGCACTGCAACCAGGCATCAGCACTCCTCCATTGGGGTAGAAGTCAATGTGACCAATGGGCTGGGACATCCCAAGACCTGCACGTTGGAAACCAAAACAAGATCAATTCAACTTAATTTTTCGTCATGTTTAAAAAAAAAAAAAATATATTTTTTTTTAGGACAAATCAATTAGAATTAGACGTGAATTGTGTATTTCAAACGTCTAATCACATCGGAATTATTAGCAGTAACTCCGACGTACAACAGTAGTCGAGGAGAACAATTTCAAATCAAATCACTCCTATGGTTTTTGAAAACTGTCAGTTATCAGGTTGCGGCAAGTCTCTAAAGATTCTGCAGTTGGTGCTACTCCATTGCTGACTGCTGAGGGCTTATGTGCAACCTCAGTGCACTGACTCCCCGTGAAATCTCAAATGGAATTGATATGCTCCCTACTTGCCTTGTAACTCTGAATGCACCATCTTGAAAAAAACGAAGGAGAAAAAAAAAATCATAACAAGTCAGAAATGGAGAAAGAACCTTCGGCTAGAGGTTCCCTGTGAAATCATTATTAAGATTTGCAGCAAAATTAAAAATGATCTTACCTTATTGTTACATATCATGAAATGGACTTTTTTTTTTTATTACGGTTGGTAATCCTAACGCTATGTGCGTTTATTTTTTATTTTGTGTCATAACAAACCCTTATCTCTACCATCCGTCTCGCTTGAGGCAGATGGTAGGTCTCGCTTGTATAATGAGCGTTGTCCACAACCTACACTATATTAAGACTGCTTGAACTTGTGCGTTATACTTAACGAAATGTGAATATATTCATTTCTAATGATCAGCTCAGTAGACTAGTGGTCAAGTGTCCGGCCCATTATAGTTTTGGAATTTTCATTATAGTTAGTCTTTATATCCTTTTCAAGTTTTTTTTTTTTTTTTAATTTAGTTAGTTTTAATTAGTTGTCAGGGTGGCTCCGTTCAAAAATGCTTGGTTTTAGTATTAGTTGTTTGTAAAAAAAAAAGTGCAATATTTAATAAATACCATGGTCAAAATGAAAAAAGCAACGCCCTTCTTACCTAGCGTTGCCTTTCCGCTGAATTAAATGGAAAAAGCAGGCAAGGCCATTGGAGCCAAAAAGTCAAACACACAAAATTGACACCTTTGAGCTACGTCGTCGGAAGGTGCTTTTCTATTGGCTGCTGCTAGATGACATCACTTTTGTGCGACACACTGTCAAACTGTCCTTATTCTGGTTAATATTGAAATAAATATACTTAATATCACATTTAAAATCAACCCCAAAGGCTCATGTATTTATTTAATTACCAGAGACGAAAACTAAGGTCATTTTTACTATATAATTTTAGTTAATTTTTTAAATGTAAAATGTAGTTTCAGTTAGTTTTCTTTTTTTTTTTTTTAAAGCATTTTCTTTCTTTTTTTTCTTTTTTATGTCGTTAACGAAAATGTCATTTTTGTATTTTAGTTTTAATTATTTATTTATTTTTATTTAACTAAAACAACCTTAGTCTGGCCCTGTGACTGGGGGGGTTGTGGGTTCAAAACCGGGCCGGGTCATACCAAAGACTATAAAAATGTGACTCATAGCCACCATGCTTGGAATGGGTCAAATGTGGAAAACACATTTCATCCCACTTAGGTGTGTGTGTGTGTGTGTGACAATCAGTGGTACTTAAGTACTTGAACTTTCATCCCTCAATTCAAAGTCCACTTTGGAAAACATTTTCCCCAACAATAATACGTACCTAGTTTTGAGCCGAAAGGATGTCCGTCGGTGTGAATGACATCAACGAAGGCGGCATCAGTTGTGTCCAAGCGCACCGCTGCATTTGTGTCATGGAAGTAAGGCTCAGTTGGGTCCAGTCCTGCGGAGCGACAGACGGTGACGGATCACGACGCAGGCTGGCATTGTTCCGCGTCTCTTGCTCAACAATGTTGGGATTACCGAATAACTCTATAACATGTTCAAGGAGCGCCTTTTCGATTGTAAGTCAACCAATAATGTGCGCGTCAGGTTTACCTGTGATGCGAGCAAGGCCGCTGATCTTGCTACCAACTTCTCCAGCGACATGAGCGCCAAGGCTGTGAGCGATAATATGGAACTTATTCGCTGTCTGCTTGTAGTTGCCCTGGGACGGCAAATATGTTCGTTCAAGTTAATGATACTGAACCATCACCAAATGTTAACACTATATAGTGAGTGATATATATATATATTTTTTTACAAATTATTGAAAAATTATTTTTAATTGATATAGTGTCATTCCAATAAAAGCCGATTCAATGTGTATCTTGATATATTTGATGCATTTGCACCTTTTTGAACACTTTTTCCACCTCATTTTCACATCTCCCCTTAAATTTGATCCGAATGATGTTTTGTGTATTTTGTGAGTGTGAAGAGTCAGGAAATGAATGTACCATGAGAAATGTCATCATGGATGCCACTTGTGCCGCCAGCACTCTGCCGTTATTGGCTGCCTGGGCATACTGAGTCCTCACGCCCTTTTTCCACTCCACAGCGATGCAGTTCACATTCTCCCACTTCAGCATAACCTGGATGTCGGAATGCAATTGTCAATTTCATCAACAAATATGAAGTGTTTACTTTTAGGAAGGAAGGCATTCAAAGGAAACAAAGGAAATATGATAACAGTGCTCCTGAGAAATCTCCTCTTTGTTGGGTTTGTTTATTAATCTACCATATACCTCATGTTAATAAGACGTTTGTCACCCCCCCCCCCCCATTATTGACAATAATATATTCCATTCAGCCACACTTGTCTAAAAATATTAATTTGGTTAATATTGTGTTGGTACACTCTAAAAACAGTTGTGTCAAAAGTAACCCAATTATGGACCGATCCATTTTATGGGTCAATTGGACCCAATTTTTTGGGTTGTTTTATACAAAATGACCCAATTTTTTGACCCAAGTAAAGGATCTGACCAATATTTATGAGTTGTTTTACATTAAAATACCTATTTCTTGACTCAAAGTTGGGTCAGATAGATCCAAGTAGAGGATCGGCCCATTTTTGACCCATAGTTGGGTTAGTTTGACCTAACTGTTTTTAGAGTGTAGAATATGAGTTAAGCAGCAAAATCCAGCTGTTTTTATCAATATCAGAAGGCGCCATTTTGCTACTTGCTGTCGACTGAAGATGACATCACAGTTGCTCAGGTATCGGGTAAGAACCAATCACAGCTCAGCTTCGAAAACAGGTGAGCTGTGATTGGTCGTTGCCTGAGCCCTGAGGAACTGCGATGTCATCTTCAGTCGACAGTAAGTTGCAAAATGGCCGCCTTCTGATATTGATAAAAAATGGGGGAATTTTGCTGCATAACACACATTCCATAAATGTAATATTAATCAGAATGTCATGTTTGGACAAGTGAGGTCACATATAACATATTATTGTCAGAAGATGTTTTAGGTTGGCTTCCCATAATTTTCTCACATACAATACAGCTTCTTCTTTTTTTCATGTGGCCTTGAATACAAACTGCATACAGTAAAACTGAGCAGTAACCAAGTGGCATGTAGTGAAACCCGAGGCCCAATTGGCTGACTGGTACACTTTTCTAACCTTGCACATTTCTTGTGGCCAGTCTTCATCTTCTTTATGCAGGTAACCAGGAATGATGAATCGAGTCTTTCTTGCGCCACCGTAGTTTGACGCATGGATGGTTGAGTCGGTCTTTATCTCCTGGAGGGTTCAACAACAAGACAACTGCTTAACGGGGGTCACTTTGTAATAGAACCATGTTTTTGAATCGTCATAAATGAACAGAGTAAAAAGGAACAGGGGGAGCCTGCTTCTTGCCTGGTAGTAACGGTTTCTCTGTGTGAAGAGAAAGAAGCGGGTGCCCAGCTCCTCAGCGGCCCATGGGAGAACAGGGCGAGGTCTTTGGGTGGTCCCCCCCCACGGAGGAAGGTCATTAAAGCAACCAAGCTCGCCGAAACAGACCTCAGTAGCTGCAGATATGAAGGACGTGCAGTTGCATCACAAATTTGATGACATGGTGGACGTCTGTTCCATCCATCCCTCAATTTTTTTGTACTCCTCAATCTGTTTTGGCTTGTGAGGAGATGAGTCCTATTGCAGCTAAGTTCAGTGGAAAGGAAGACGACACCATTGACTAGTTGCTCAGTAGAACAATCTACAATAATATACTCAAGGGAGCTACTTAAGGGACTCCAAGTCGAAATAACTGAGAACTACTTCTTGGGTACTTCATGCAACATTTGATACACATTTCTGAAATAAATTTGATCAAATTATCTTTAACTCATTCAAACCCCAAAAAACGTATAAATATATATATTTTAAATACTTTACCTTCACTCCAAAAAACTTATTTATATGTTTTTTTTAGTTTTTTGTTTTATGCTAGAGCATACAGAAGGCTTTGATACAGCTTCTGACATGAAGAGGTTACTTAAAGCAATAGTAGTTATTACAAGAAACTGCCAGCAGGTGGCAGCAGAGTATAAGAGATCAGCCAGGGCCATGTTGTAAAAAGTTATTTTTGCCAGGTTTGTGAATAATAAGCTATATTCTAATATTAATTGCTGCACAAGGGAAACAGATACAAACATGTATTTTTTCCCTGATGAAAGATGAGACTCTAATCTTTCTTTTGGTAATTTCCGTGTTTTTATAACTATAGAACACAATATTCTGTGGACCTTGCAAAATCAATCAAAATCCAGTAAAACAGCCAGGAGCGAAGGGGGTTGCTTCAGTGACTGGGAGAGTTAATGATGTTATTATGTTATTATTAAAAATCAATTATATTGATGACACTAATCATGTTAATGATTTCTCCCAATAACCTGACAACGGAAATATCATTATGCAAGACTTTGTTTGTATAAATCTCTGGCAGTGTTCAAATGATGTCTACAAACATTTCTAGGAAATCACAATGTCCCATCACTGGTGAGCTACGTTTTAAACTGGTCTGCGGGCTGCTCATGTGCTCCCCTGCGCCAAATAACTGACAACAACGTCAACAGTTTACAAACAATGAAATGTAAAAAAAAAAAAAAGACTTTCGTGAAATATATATGTGCAATGAATCAATACCTTATACTGTTTAAATTTTCATATTTTACTACTCTAATTTATTGAGATGCACTTGCACAAAAAAAAAAAAATGTTTCATGCTGTTAAAAATCAAGAGATAACTTACCGTAAGATGCGCCCGCAAGTAAGCAAAGCAGACCTAAACTCCACATTGGCGACATCTGTACAAAAATAAATTGACAGGAGATTATTTGGTTATTAATTTAACACCAACAAAAAAATGACCATGAAGCAATGCATAATGATGGACATCATTTACCGTAAGGTTAGGCAAAGAAGACTGCACAACGATGCTGTCTTCACTCTGGGGTCCCTTTAAATAGTGCAGCATTGGGTTCATGAGCTGGCGGGAAACGCGCAGATGGCAGAAAAACAGGCAAACTCATGCCACTTAATGGGTCACGGCCTTCATCCATGTTGCAGCCTTCACCTTTGGATCACAGTAACCAGTATAAAAAACATGTTAGCCAAACAAAAACTTATATAATCAACGCATGGAACATGGAGTTGGATTAGTTTGTATGTATAACACATGCTAGGTTATTTGGTTTCTCACGGACTCGTTATCTATAGTTACCTGCTAGTGATTGCATCACTCGGGTTATAGAAAGTTCACAGAGCAAGCAGTCTTGGAGAAAAAAAAAAAAAAGATGGTTTGGTAAATATGTTTTGTATTTCCACACAAAGAGCTTGTGCTTTTTAAAATAAAAAAAACTACAAGTCAAGAAGAAATAACAAACAGCAAACACTTTATGTTTGAATTAATAATTGTTGTATTTTTAAGGACCTGTGGTGACTGTGCACTCTTAAAAACAGTTGGGTCAAAATAACCCAAAAATGGTTAAAAAAAAAAATAATAAATGGACCGATTCTCTACTTGGGCCATTTGACCCAACTTTGAGTCAAGAAATGGGTCTTTCAACGTAAAACAATTCATAAATATTGGTCAGATCCTTTACTTGCGTCAAAAAGTAGAAAACAACCCAGAAAGTTGACCCAGAAAGTGGATTGGTCCTTTTTTTTTTTTATTATCCATAATTGTGGTACTTTTGGCCCAACTGTTTTTAAGAGTGTGTGCTGAAAAGGTAGACTTTTAATTTTAGTGCAAAGTTATTGTCATTTTTTTAATTAATGAAGTCACATTGGAAGTGTCCCACAATATGAACGCTGGAGTCCCTTCAAATCCGAATTGTATTAAAATGTAGCCTGCTCTGGACAAACATGCAGATCAGTGCATTGACGTAAAAATAAGATCAACAGTGGATCTTGGTGGGAATATGACTTTTGTCAACTGGGGTAATCCCGACAACTAAGCACTCGAGGCAATATATGAACAACGTTATGCTGTAGTTGCTGTGCCATTGGAATCGAAATACCAGCACATTTTATATTTACGGACTATTTAAATCACAATCAATTTGTTTGTTCATTTTCTGCACTGTCAATTTCATACCATGTCCTGTTTTTGTTTTTGTTTTGTTTTAAAAAAGGATAGAAATGAAAGCACGTCTTTTAACCCATTAAGGCCGGGGGGGCGCGTGACCGCGCGTCTACCGTTAAAGCCGGGAGCGCGTGACCGCGCTTCTCCCTTTAAACCCGGGGAGAGCGGATATGTCATTTTGTTGTGTTTTGACCAATTCTTGGTTTCTTAGCCGATTAAATACATTCGAATATGCACGATAAGGGGGCCGCGGGCCTCAAAGCATGTCCCGGAAGCTACTTATTTCACATTGGCAGTAATACACATGTTCATCTGATACTCTTTCCACCACAGAACAAGCTTGGTGAATAAATGCATCAACACCTTGGGATTTCAGAATTTTTGTACATTCCACATATGCCCAATAGATGGCATTCCAGTGCCACTAAATGTGGTACATCACCTCCTGTATTATAGGAGAAAGTATATCACTATGTATCAAATAATTCACATTTTATTTTAAGTTCAATTGTAAAACTAAAAGCAGTACTTGACTGATTAATCTTAAATTATGCTCACAATGAGGCGCGTGTATATTTACACACGCAATGAGAGAGTAACAGTAACGTGTAGCCAGTAACAAAAAGAGCATTTTCCAAAACGAATACATACAGTGCATCCAAAATAAATTGTTAAGCAGTATTTTTTGTTACAACTAGTATTTTTTACCTCATTAGGTTATCATTAAGTGGCTTCTAATCAGGTGACAAAGGGTAGTTAGTACACTGTACATACATACTTTCCTCTTTCCTCCAAATGTAGTGGAACAATGAGAGCAATTCCAAACATTTGGATTTGACATAAAAATATAAAGATGAGGTCAACAGTAGTATAATAGTGTAATAATAGTATTTATATCTATCTAGATTGGATTCACAATTTAGTTTAATAAGGTATCACATTTTTCATCCAATAAATTGACAGATTTTTTTTTTTTTTTTTAAACAATTACAATTTTGAATAATTTTTACTTCAGCCCATTTATCAGCAATAGAGTCAAAATGAGCAGGATGAATATTTGCTTTTGCAAGTTAATTTATTGTGCATGCTCCTAAAATTTCAGGTTAGGGGTCAAAGTTGGCTGGGAAAAGACTCCAACGCACTCGGTGCAGAGAATGAATGGATGAAACAATATGTTTGGACTGGAGCAAATATCTGATGCATTTTGTAATTGATATTGATACTTAGTGGGGATTTTAGTCTTTTTAGGACGCTACTGAATGATTTTCTGCAGCCTCAGGCATGTGTTATTTTCCGAAAAGTGCCCAGACAAATGAGCAGATTTGGATGATTTGCAGCCTCGTAAATATAATATATTGGTCATTTTCATATAATTTTTACTAATAATGCATGGTAAAGACAAAGCCCTCTGAATGTCCGTTTGGAAAACAATTTACTGATAATTATTGGCAGTTGTGATCATTGAAATTGCAATAATAGTTTCTAAGAAAAAAATATCACATTTTGAATGGCAAATTTAAAGTCTCATGATTTGCTGCAGGTTTTCTAAAGAGCAAAGAAAGCGCAATATAAGTTCAGTCCATTTACCATTTTGCATGTATAGCATTTTTCTCCGGTTGCTTTTTTTTTGTCTAATGCAAACAAACGCACCTTGGTGTCTTACGACTTCCTGTTTTTCTACCACTAAAATCTTCATTTTGATGTCGCCATGCACCCGATAGATCTGTGAGACAAAGTGCCAAGATGAAGCAGCCATTTTGCAGTGACACAACTGAAAACAAAATATGTCTCAGATGCAGTATGTATGATTTGGTGAAAGTGAAACAATTGCATGTCTTTACTGTCATTACAGTATGACTATATAAAATAAAAGGCAATGCCTAAAAAAGTATTGCTCAAATTATATGAAAATGACTACGTATATATTTCCAGCTGTTTCACGATCAATGCTCCGTGGCATCACATACAAAAAAATAAACCCATGAATTTCACATTTTGGTGTGTATTTTGTGTGTGTGTGTGTGTTTGAGACAATGAATGCTGTGCTTGCAGGACGAGCAGCAGCTTTGGAGTCATGTTGGGTAAACAGGCCAGCAGGGGCCAATCTTTGCCAAATGATGCTTTCGGAGTGTTGCGGTGTTCTCAACGAAGTGAGCTAAAATGTGGACCGGGGTTAATCCCATGTGAAAACAGCCTGGCGTCCCTTGGCTCCTGGATAAATATCTGCCAATTAGGAGTGTCAGACTTCGGTTAGAGACGAGTTCTGTGAGTAAGTGTGTGTGTGTGTGTGTGTGTGTGTGTGTGTGTGTGGTCTTGTTTTTGTTACATATTGGGGCCAATATATCAGGATTTCACAGAGTTGTGGGGCCCACCCGTCCTTGTGGGGTCATTTTGCTGGGCCCCACAAGTTTAGACCTCTTTTTGAGGGTCAAGACTTGGTTTTAGAGTTTAGGTTGGAATTGGATTATGGTTGAGGTTAGGGTAAGGAATGGGGGTAGGCAATCATTTTTGATGGTTGGTGTTTGGGGAAGGGGCTAGGAAATGAATTATGTCAATGAGATGGCCCCACAAAGATAGTAAAACAAACGTGTGTGCGTGGTCTTGTTTTTATTATATATTGGGGCCAATATATCGGGATTTCACAGAGTTGTGGGGCCATTTTGCTGGGCCCCACAAGTTTAGACCTCTTTTTGAGGGTCAAGACTTGGTTTTAGAGTTTAGGTTTGAATTGGGTTATGGTTGAGGTTAGGGTAAGGAATGGGGGTAGGCAATCATTTTTGATGGTTGGGGTTAGGGGAAGGAGCTAGGAAATGCATTATGTCAATGAGATGGCCCCACAAAGATAGTAAAACAAACGTGTGTGTGTGTGTGTGTGCGTGAGACTGTGTGTGTGTGTGTGTGATTCCCTTGCAAAAGCTTGTAATAAACATGCTTGTTTTTATTTCACATTACCTAATTTGCACAGCATCCAAAAGTGTGTTGTAAATGATAATGGGTAATTAGTGAAACAAAATATTTGCGGTCTTTGGAATGGTCTTTGTTTTTGACAGGATTTGATTAAATTACAAACGGGATTAGCCAAACAAATATTAAAATCAAAGGCAAAAAATATTTTCAGGATTTGTTGACCATACACTGTGCATACATACAGTTTTGTTAAGAATGTTTGGGATGTTTTAAAGAAAACTGGAAATGACATGCTAGAAAACACACGGCGAAGCGTCCGAAATGAGAGTGAGCGCAGAAAAGCTTGGTATGTTCAGGTCTGTGCTGCCGAGGGCTTACTGTAGGAATTTTAATCCTCCAAATGCAATACAGTTGGAGGGTGAGTACAACCGCAGGCTGCGTTGGGTTCGGAATGGAGCTGCTCATGTGGGGGAGGAAGGAAATGGAAGACAAAGCTGAGATGGGGAGAGGAGACAGCAAGCACTATGAGTGGAGATTTGTTTACATGTCGTCACCCTCATAATTGCCAAAAGTCCGTATTTTTATTTTGTTTTTGCCTAAATCTAAATCTAAATCTCCTCGTGATGCAAATGGTTCGATTTTTTTGTGTTTCCAGGAAAATCCCCCCAAAAAATGATGGCGAATATTTTAAGAAAACTTTTTGACTAATATGTGTAGACTTTTGGAAAAAGAGCACGTGAGAGAGAAGTATTTCCACACACACTTACACATCTATAATGCAAAAAAAAAAAAAAAAGAAGAAAAAAAAAAGAAAAAAAAATCTTGTTACTCAACATACATTTGTACGTTTTGGTTGCTTACACTCAAAATAAAACATACCAATTTTTCTGTTGGGACTTTTCAACGCCTTTTAAATGTAAATATGAATCAAAGCAATTTGTTCATTTAATTGATTTTATTTTATTAAATATAGCTGTTATAAAAAACAACTTCAACAGTTGCAAATTATTGACAAACATTCCAAAAATAAACAAGACTCACAGACATGTTAAACGTGAACCTTTTTGTTATCGAGCCTGCCTCCAATATCTTTTCAGGCCATATTTATTACTAATATTGAAAAGAATATACCGATATTACCATTGCCATAAGCGTAATAAATGAGAGGACTTTATGACAATGTTAGTCTTGTCCAAAGCAATTAAACTTTCTTCTACTGACTGTAACTCCCCATCAGCTCCTGAAAAATTATTACGACTCAATGAGTTGAACAAACAGCTCATAAAAAGTATCATCAAAAGTCACTTTGTTTAGTTAATAACTCTGAAAAGCATGTATCAATTTTTTTGTCATCCCCGAGCAGGAACAAACGGTAAGAAGAGAATGACTTTGTCACACTTTATTTCCAACAGTAATTACTGTGAAGGTGTTCTCAGCTTGAATCCTAATTATGTTGTAACAGTCCAGCTCCCCCGAGACAATAATCTGCCGTATGAAGAATGATGAGGGATTATGAAATGCAAATACTCCCCCAAATTATAATAAACCAACTCAAGGGTATACAGTAGATCAGAAGGGGGGGGGGGACACTAAACAACGAGAGTTTAATAAAACAAACCATTGAATCAGATTCATATTTTTTTTATTAGTAACTTACTGTATGTGTCAGGTCCATTATCTTTATAATGACATGAATTGACAGAGTGTGTGTATACTTGTAAAGCAGACTAACGTGTCAGAAAACTGCGTTCGCCGCCCGTAGAGTTCTATAAATGCCACTCTCGGTATGTTTTTCTATCATTTGAAAGTCAGCTGTGCTGTAGCAAAGTTGCAGAAGCAAATGTTAAAGCAGCCTGGTGTGACTTGTGAAAAACGATCTTGTCCTTGATATGCCCCCAAGAGACTTACATCAGATCCAGTTGCAGTAAAACATCTCAGTTATAAGTCGTCACCTTGGTGCTGACATGATGTTGTCTGGCTCATATTCAAAGTGGTGGCGGTGGAATATGTCGTGTACATTTTTAGGATCAACGTGGTTTATTTTACATTTATTTATAATTCAGGCGATTGCATTTTTTAATCATAATTAATCGCATGACTTCAATAGTTAACTCGCGATTAATCACAAGTTTGATATCTGTTCTAAATGTACAATAAAATTTATATTTTTGTTAACTTAAAAGTGGAAAAAATGTTAAACTGATAGAAAATGGCCGCATCTTTTAGTCATTGACGCAGTAATTTCATAATAATTCATAAAATAGAAAATTTGTACTATACTGTAAGAGTGTGATATCGATTTGTGTTGAGGTCATTTTTTTCTGCCACTAGATGGCATAATTGCATTTGTAAGACAATGGGGACAGCTCAGTGCATTTTTCTTTTCATATTTACTCATTCACTACCATTGACGGCTATAAACGTCAAAAATTAATTTGAACTATTTCTATTAGTTTAAATTCCCCCCCCCCACACACTTTTATTAACAAAAGTATGAACACCTAGATTGTTTTATTGTACATTTAGAACAGATATAACATTTGTGATTAATCGTGAGTTAGCTATTGAAGTCAAGCGATTAATTAATATTAACAATTTTAATCACCTGACGCGATTTAAAAAAACAAAAGAAAAAATTATCAAAAATTTGGGGCATCAGGCGATTAAAATTTGTAATTGTAATTAATCGCATGACTTCAGTAGTTAACTCACGATTAATCACAAATGTTATCAGTTTTAAATGTACAATAAAAAATTCTAGGTTTTCATACACTAGACAAAAGTGGGAAAAAAATGTTAAACTAATAGAAATAGTTCAAATGAATTTTTTACGTCTATAGGCGTCATTGGCAGTGAATGAGTTGAGAGCTATCTATCTTTAGCATGAAAAAAATTCTGCAAATTTTTTAAATTGTAAAATACAACTTGACCCCAGCCTCCACAAATATATGCATTATTATTACATTTATTACTGCTAAATTTTGACGCGGACGTATCTGCTGCGTTGCGACTGGAATTCTCCCCAGTACAGGCTTTTCAAGTAAGGGGCGGTCATTAAAAAAGTTTGTGGCATCAAAGGAACTTTAAATGAACTCAAGAATTTTTTTTTTTACTGTAGTTTTAGAACAGATATAAAAAATTTTGATTAATCGTGAGTTAACTAATGAAATCATGTGATTAATTACAATTAAAAAATTTAATCGCCCGATGCCCCTAATGTAAAAAAGAAGAAAAGATTATTAAAATTTAGGGGCATCAGACGATTAAAATTTGTAATTGTAATTAATCGCATAACTTCAATAGTTAACTCACGATTAATCACAAGTTTGATATCTGTTCTAAATGTACAATAAAAAAAATTCTAGGTTTTCATACTCTTGTTAACAAAAGTGGGGGAAAAAATGTGAAACTAATAGAAATAGTTCAAATGAATTTTTGACGTCTATAGCCGTCAATGGCAGTGAATGAGTTAATAGTGCACACTTTATGTTGAATAAACAATTGCAGTTCTGTTGCACATCTCAAAGAACATATGAGGGTGTCCAGGTCTTCAAATTTCCACTCAATTCATTCCTAACTCCATCCTCTTTCCTCTAAGGGAATCATTAGAACTTCTGTATTTTTTCCCCTCAACTGTCTGTCTTCTTGTATTGACTTTTTACAAGGAGATAGCACCAAACGCATTCCCTCCGGTGGAATATTGATCCCAGAGTGTGGCATGTAACAGCTCGGAGCACATAGTGTGACGGCCACACCTCACTCCACAAAACGGGTTTGTTTATGGGCCACTGGGACTATCTTGACCACAGATCAACATTCAGAAAACCACTCACTGCCAGTATTTCAGTCTGATACAATAAAACATCTGCAGTGAGTGTCTCGTCAAATGTGTGAAAAATAAGTATGATCAAATGCTTCAAAACAGATCCCATTTGATGAAATATGATGTGAAGACGGTCACTTTGACAGTGCAGTATACAGTACTGAGTGAAAATTTAATATAGATGAATGTCGAGCCATTCTGGGTGATGTATTTATTACTATTAGTATTTGTATAATACTATTATTATTTATTTATTTATTTATTTGTGTATTATGTTTTATTGCTCCTTTCATCAAAACAAATACCACTTCTGAGGTATTTTTTCATCCATGGGGGCTTGTTCATATGCCATATAAAATATTTGGGTTTTTTTACAACTTATTTGACCTTTCTGTCTAATTCAAATTCATATATACAATATTTAAATTACCCTGTTTTTATTACCAGAATATTATACAGTGTATAATCTATACCGTATGTGGTTATAGTGACCAGACGTATTGCTATAAACCCTTCATGATTTTCGATTTGGTATTTTTGTTATTAATATTGGTTATTATTTATATGCATTTGGGTTTGACCCTGTGTGTCATATTACTTAATGCATCTAGGGTAATCAATAGCATTTGTTGGCAAATGTTTGTCATTTGGGGGTGTTGGCTTTTCTTTCTCATCCTGTCGCTAGCTCCTTATATTTTCCCCTTCGCAGCATAAGTATTGTATCTTTTAATCTAACTTTATTGTACAGTGTGCACTACAGTTACAGAAAAATTCTACCGCTAGTTCAGTAGCTTGTTTAAAAGAACAAATGTTTTTGTTCGAATAAGATACTGTGACTACTGTCCTCATCTCTTTTGGTCTTGAGAGTTATTATAGGTGTTGACCAAAAAAACAACAACAAAGCAAAAAAACAAGTCTCACAGCATAAAACACCTGATTACAATTTGGTCTTGAGACACTATAAGTATAACGCAAACATTTATCTATTTATAATGTTCATGTGGAGGTAGCTAGCTAGTGTTGAGTTATTAACATTGTTTTTCAGTTTCAATTTATATTTTAGCCGTTTTTGGAGTCATTTAGTTATAGCTGTGTAGCTCAATGAATAGTATGGTCTATTGTATTCTTATCTGTCTCACTCTCCTGAGAAAAGAAGGGAGTGTAGTCTGGTACCGGTCTCAGTCGGAAGAGGGGAGGGACAGGCTGATGTATTATTGTTTTTCTCTAATCTGATTTATACCTATGGGAACTTGCTGAACTTGCTGATGGGAGGAGACTTTTCGTATTCACCCACTTTTAAATAAATAATGATGTGCAGGAGGAGAAGGGGCACACAATCTGAACAGAACACGGTTTGAGTGTCTTCATTTGTGTGACCAGAAGCTTCTGTTATAATGATACCTTTGCAAAGGGACTTCTTCACCAGAATCTCACCATTCAGTTAATTGAACACGCAAAGAGTAGAATACAAATATTGTCTACTCTAACACTAGCTAGATAGATAGCTAGATAGCTAAATAGCTAAATAGCTAGATAGATAGATAGATAGCTAAATAGCTAGATAGAAAGATAGATAGATAGCTAAATAGCTAAATAGCTAGCTAGATAGATAGATAGATAGATAGATAGAGTTCCATTCTCCTTTCGAGTAGGAGAGCCGTCGTGTGAAGTTGTAAACATGACATTGTCGTTTACATCGAAATCAGATTGAACTGGTGAAATGCCAGAGCAATAAACAGCTGCAGGAGCTGATGGGGATTGATGAGCTGCTAACCACCCTCATTTGTCGCTCGACTGGAACACCTCACTTACTCCTTGAGAACCTTATGCAACACCGGCACGAACATAGCAGGGGCTTCTGTGAATTCCTGCTTTGTTAGTGGATAGCCTGTGGTTCCCTCCTGGAGTGTAGGTCAACCATATCAGAGAAACAGAATCTGGAAGGTCTATATCTCTCCATGTCTCTTAATCTCTACAGCTAATGACTGTCTGCCACCATTGCCATGGATGTCAGACGAGGTTTACATGCATGATGACGTTGGCATCGTTTCTGTGACAGTGTCACTTGCGGTCAACAACTGCGATTGGCTGTAATCGAGGGATCGAAATATGGAGCGTTCAAAGAGAAATGAATAATTATTTGTTATTCTCATTTGAATGCCAACCTATCTTTAATTTCTCAACTGATTCAAAAAAACTCATATACGTGAAGTAAGCACACGGAATTATTTATCGTTACCATAGCAGAAATGTATTCATCATCTAATCAGATTGCTCGGATGTCATTCAAGTACAGATCAAAACCCTAGAGCATATTTCCCATATGTGACTGATAATTTAGTCCTCATTTTTTGGCTTTTGTGTCATGATATAGAACAGGGCAACCAGAATAGATAATTGATGGTTGGATTTAAAAATAAAATAAAAAATAAGCCAACAAACATGAAAACAGTGTTGCTGCAACAAACTCACCTTTGTAATCACTTTCTTCATTTCACCAATAAGTGAAGTTCAGTCTGTGTTGTTTACTGCGTATGTTGATTTTCTCACTTGAGTATAAAAAATTTTTTTTTTACTTAACAGTAAAAAAGAAAAATACACTTTTATAGTTAATAATGGTAATAGAATGTCATTAACAGTAGCTCAAATTATTTAAATTTCCATTAATAACTATAAATAAATGTCATAGGAGGTTAACCAGCAAATGTATTTATAGTTCCACCTAAATGTCGCATTTTACTGTACTATAGCAATCTTCAATCTGTACTTACTCACGTTCAAGAATATGTTCATCCAGATGTAGAGACTTGACGAAGAACGCGGTCAGCTGTATTAACACAATGTCAATCTATAAAACATGAACTTGTAGACCATAGCACATACCCCAGTGAGTAGAATTTAGGATTGCTCCCATATGCTGTTATGCCGTAAGCATCAATCTAAAAAAAAAAGATTCATTTTATTTCCTTTGCATTGCAGTTCGATGAGAGCATTTACATTTGAGTGAATTGTCATTTATATTAAAAACAATTCTTTTAATTTGTTCTTTAATGAGACAAAGCAGGCTACATCAGGAAAAAAAAAACTGTTTTTCTTCTTTTTTTTTTATAACAACTGCACTCTTACATATATTTTACTGTCACATACTCCCTTTGTATAACACCACACAAATCAATATAACCAATGGCTTTTTCTTGTTCAAAAAGGTTGACGATATTCCTATTTGTTGCATCAAACTGGATATTTTCGTAATCCAGCGCTGCCCTCCTCTTGCTTGTCTAAATTGTCCTTTGACCTTTGACCTTCCCGAGGGGAACGGAATTCACAACAGAAGTATTCATTTCCCCAAAGGATGTCTCTTTGTACATAAACCCCGGGGCTTTGCATTTGAGGAACATGCTTTTCTCATTCTTAAAGAACTATGTTTTCATATCCTATTTTGTCACATACACAACTGAAAAGAGTCTGTTATATACATCCTTGATTTTTTTTTTCAACATTAAAACCACAGGTTCCTTATTCTGCATTAGTAGCATTTACGAGATCTTGATGAGTCCAGTTGAAGCCTTCCTGTCTCGTTTCCCCTCGGTTACTGTAATCATGCAGTTTAGAATATTACATTTTGGGAGGGAGGAGTTGTGTTAATTTGTTTTTTGTTTTCGTTTTTAGAAATGTTTGCAGTTGGTCAGTCGGCAAAGTCTCACAAACAAAAGTGAGTATTCCTTTGCGCCGGGGTGGTCCATCGCGGGCATGTCCATTTCTTGCATCATTTTGGAGAAATTGTCTGCCCCCATAGGCTTTTAGTCTGTCAGTCTGCAACGCATCTGCCAGTTTTGAAGAGATATGAAGTGGGACAGTAGAAAGACCTCCTTTTCATACTGGCCGGTCGACAGCATACTGGCAGGGGCTCAGGTTGGACACGGGATTCTGCACAGCTGGATAAGTGAAGTTGGTGTGTTGCTTGGCCTTAAGTCGCAGACTAGCCAGACTGGAGTTGCAGGTGTCTCTGTACATGTACGGGCTAGCCGTGCTAGCATACGGGCAAGTGGCTGCCGCAGAGTTGAGTGCTGCGGGGCTGTTGAGATTGTTAAGGTTTCCCAAGTTGTTGAGGCCTGTGCCGGGAACTCCGGCCACCGCCGAGGGCACCATGCTTGAGGCCATGTTCATAGAGGGGATGGAGCTCGCGGGAGAGAACATAGGTTGGGACGACAGGGGGCTTACATTCATCGAGTTAAAGAATGGGAAGCTCTTGGCGGAGAGTTGGCTGCTCGCTAAACTCTTGGTGGCCCAGTTGTTGTATGAGTAACCCGTGTACATGTCATCATAAGGTTGCATGAGTCCGTTAAACTGGGCACCAAAACCATTCTTGCACAATTCGGCCTGCTGGTTTCGCTCCCGCTTTCTCCACTTGGCGCGCCGGTTCTTGAACCATACCTGTAGAAGCCAAAATGAGAAAAAAATGTTAACTCATTCACTCCCAGCCATTTTCACTGAAGCAACCCCCTTCGCTCCTGGCTGTTTTACTGGATTTTGACAGATTTTGCAAGGCCCACAGAATATTGTGTTTTATTTTTATAAAAAATGTGGAACCTACCAAAAAAAAAGATTAGAGTGTCTTCCTTCATCAGGAAAAAAAAGTTTTTGTATCTCTATCTGTTTCCGTTTTGCATCAATTAGCATTAGAATATAGCTAAATTTCAACATTATTCACATTCTTGTTGAAAACACTGTCAAAAAGAGCTTGTTGCAACCTGGCCCTCGCTGATCTCTTATACTCTGCTGCCACCTTTGTAATAAATACCATTGCTTTAAGCTACCTCTTCATGTCAGAAACTAGCATTACAAAAATATAATTTAAAATTAAAAAAACGTTTTTGGGAGTGAAGGACAAAATATTTTAAGTGGATTTTGCTTGTAGGAATTGTATATATCTTTCTGAAATGTACAGTTTTCAATGGGAAAGCAATTTACTCAACCGTAACCTTCTGAAGTTAGGTGTCATGAAATACAGCACTACAAAAAGGGACAAAACAAAAGCCTTTTTAAATTACAGTCCACCAAAACACAATGAGCTCTATATTTCCAAATAAGCCACCTGTGTAAAAACGGCCGCATCTTCATTTTCCTGCCAGGGCAAGTCTAATACAGTTCGTAACTTCAGGTACCGGTGTAGTCATTTCAAAAAGCGCATTATTTTAAACATTTTCCATGATCCATTCTAGGGAAATCCTCTTAGTCTCCCATACCACCTTTTATTATCAAATGTACCTACGGGAATCTCATATTGCTGGACAACACAAGAGAACACAATCGGATTGACAATATGGGCAATGTTGCTTTGTGTTCTCAGTTTACTCAAATTTCTGTCTGAATTAGCCACCAAATTAAAGTATTTTTCCTCATCTGTAAGTTTTCATTTGGCATTGTACTTCTCA
Organism: Leptonotus elevatus; assembly: GCF_054856555.1. Classification (NCBI taxonomy): domain Eukaryota; kingdom Metazoa; phylum Chordata; class Actinopteri; order Syngnathiformes; family Syngnathidae; genus Leptonotus; species Leptonotus elevatus. The sequence goes on along the minus strand of NC_141251.1, from coordinate 7,814,507 downwards.
AAAAACGTCAGGTTAAATAAAATTAAAAAAATGCATGATTCTAAAGCACACACACTGGATTTGCGCGTCTTAACCAATAAAACGCATCATTTGGATGATGTCAACACTTCTGGTTCATGATTGGATCTTACAAATATGTCCCTCATCTTCAGAGGCACAATGATTATCAAGTAAGATGGAGTGCATGGTGAGTTATTAGACATGGTTTAGCGATATTAAAGAAGGGCAATCGTCATACTATATTTATTTATTTATATTTCAATCAGAGCAAAATTTGCTCTGACAAATTACTTTATAAAGACGAACCTCGTTGGTTGCATCCTGAATATACAGTGGACAGTCCGGAGTGCTGCAATATGTATAAATGTTTAAGCGTCGAACATTGGAGGTTATCATTTTGCTTACTCGTACTGTGCAATATTTCACTGCGTGGAAGGACAGGATTTATTTTCATTATTTTTCATAAAACATGACCCGAGTTAATCAAAGGCATAAAAAGTAAGCAACATTAATTTCATAACGACACTTGCATGTATTCACTTAACAATATTGCTTATGGGAGGAAAAAATAATAATAATAATAATTTCCCTGCTCTACCACCTTTATCTCTCAGCTCCTTTTGCAATCCAATTCTTTTTTATCATCCAGCCATCTGTTATTGTAGTAACAGAATACTGCTGACCGTCAATACGAACATAAAGCTTATGACTTTTCCATCTCACTCAGTGACAGTGGGGGGGGGGGGGGGCTTCGGGGGGAACCCCGCGAGAGGACAGAAGCCACTCAATCTTTACAGTGACTTCAAGGCTATGCCGTTTGAAGGTTTATGGAAAGGGCTAAATGTCAAAGTTATATGGTTGCGTCACTGTAGACATGTTTATCCAGCTCATACATTATGTGGTGGAGAAAGTTCATGCTAATCTTAGTTTTAAACAGCAAAGGTCATTGCACATTCAGTTGAGGTCATGTCAGTACAAACTGGGGGAGGGGCTTTTGACCACATTTCCTTTTGTCATGTGGAAAATTTTAGGATCAATAATTGGATTATTACAAATATTTGGATCATAAATAAAGGAGATTGAGGATCACGTTGCCAATAATTAGAACTTGGAAGGATTTTTTTATGCCCATCACTAACTCTAACTTGAAAGGTCACGTCTATTCAAATTAACAATAGAGATGAATGGACTGTTGAACGATTTCATTCTGCCATAATGGCGATCTGACTCCCTCATACATTCGACTGTCCAAGTCTATGCGGGCTGGAATTTAACTTGAGTCATGGGCCACCTTTGTAGATATTCAGCAACAGCTGCCTCATCCCCATTAGGAGTGAGAGGCCTTCTCAGGGTCCACATTTGAGGATGACAAATGTGGGTAGATTCATCAAAATAATCTAGTATATTCTTTCGGCCTTAACTTTAAAATCTCTTGTTCAAATGTTGGAAGTTTTTACAAACGGCACAACAGAAAATGACATGGAATTCAATTATTTTATTCCCTTGCTCAATAAAAAACTGTTTATAAACAGCTTTATGCTAAAACACATTCTGTTAAATAATACTGGGGAACAATTTGAAAAAACAAAAAAATGTTGAGTTAGATTTTTATGTTGATAAAAATTAAAATTGGCATGTTGATTCCAAAACTGCATTCAGTTTTTTTTTCTAGCGCATCAAGTTTTTTTTTTCTCCCCGTCTTACCCTCCTAATAAGCAAAATTCCACTTGCGCAAGAAGAGCTTATTACGATTGGAGTCATCGACAGTTACATGGCCAATTTGTTTGCGCAGTCACAATTGAGAAGTGTGCGCAACTCCCATTAGGTCAGTACTATCAATATCCCATGAGATCAGTTTTTGGATTCCACACCCAAAAATGAGTTCAAAACAGCTGTCAGGCATAACTCAACAAAAATTGTGTTCCCCGGTGATTATGCTTGCAAGTGAAATGCATACAACACAAAGACAGATGCTAATTGTTGAGGGGGGAAATCTATTTTATGTAATCTCATCTTTTTGTTTTTGATGTAAAAATCCCCTCAATTAATTGATTGATCAATGATCATTGTATCGTTCATTTTGAGTGACAATTGTCACATTGTGTGTCTTTTTGTCGTGGCTTATTTTCTCTGTCTGCATTGAATTCATGGTTATGCAGTACATTCATTTCAAATCAACTATACTTGTGTATTTAAACTTTGCCACCCAATTACCTGTAAAATGTTGATTAAATTCTATAATAATGTACACGAAGCACTTTCTATATTTAAATATCACTGCATTTTCATCTTGCTGTAAGTGAACACAGCAAGAGTGAACATTCACTCCAAAGGGCAATTAAGAGTTTTCAATGCACTTAACGCACATGGGATATAGTATTAAAAAAAATATCTATACACCCCTGTTCAAATGCCATGTTTTGTAATATAAAAAAAAAAAACTGAAACATTTTAGAGAGTGAAGTCAAAATAAACAACTGAGATAAATACCGTACACACATGACCCACGACCTGTAGCCTGTTCAACTCAACTTTTTCAATTGAGTTGTACACGTCGTAGGTCAAATTAATAGTGGAAAAAAACGTTTTTAACTGATATTTACTGTCAAAGTGACATTTGCATAAGAGTGTGTGAACTTTTTACATACGCTGTACACGCCTTGGAACTCAGTCGGAAGTCTGAGTACTCAGAGAGAAACCTTACAAGCACAATGAGAACATGCAAAGTGCACAGAAGTGCTCAAAGTAAGATTCAAACATATTTTTCAGAACTCACTGTTCCACCAAAGTTCAGAATATCAGAAAGTTCAAACAGCATCAAATAAAATTTAAAAAAGCACCACATTAGTCCTGCATTGCATCATGATGTAAGTGGTGCAAAGCTTTTGCGTGCAGCAGTGGTTCTTAACCTTTTTGGACGTAATGAACCTCACCAGTTTTTGCGTATTCACCCAAACCTATCTTTATTTTATTTTTTTTTAAATCAAATTCAAGACATGTATAGGGCTGATTTTGATGAACAACATGAAAATGTTTTTGGGGGTTTATCTCATGTTTTTAGTTGTTATAGTGGACGCCAGGATAATATGTCTGTAACGTGTTGTAAACCTATAAGCTTATATGGAAAATGTTTAACATCATTCAAATCAACTTGCGATTGTGATTGGTTATGTAAGATCCAATCATGAACTAGCGATGTTGACATCATCCAAATTATGCGTTTGATTGGTTTAGAATATGTCATGTCCACTGGGACCATCTATGGGTCTGAAGGGGTTAAGATGGAACCCAGAGGCAACTGCTAGCCGACAATGGAAACAGCAGAGGCCCCAGAATTGACACCTGTGGAACACCATTCCGTTATAGCTGTGAATTCATATTGCACATATTCATCTGACCACTTTTTTTTTTTTTTTGCCATATTAAAATAATAAAGAAATCACACGTCATAGCATCACCGTGATCATCTGTAGCCAGTGATGGGCAAATTTGACCTCCGCCAAGCCCTTGGGGTTCGATCAAACCTAGCTTATAAGTCACTGCCATTGCGTATGTAAACTTACAAGCACGAGTGTAACATCTTGTCGTAACCTTTGATCCAGATCCACACCAGAATGTATTGTTTTGTTCTATGCCTAGTAGAGCTCGGACTCGCACCCAAAATCCCCATTTGCTATTCGTGTTTACATAACGAACGATTTCCGAATCGACTTAAATGAGTTACTCAGTGTCAGGAATATTGCAAAGTAAAATTCTGCTTTTGTTCTTTTTTTGCAGATTACTTCTTTTATAAAAAAAAATGTTTTACTTTAATAAAAGAAAAATCACATTGGCTGTTAAAATCAGCTGCCATATCCAGACAAATGATCGCATGCATACCCACCCTGACCCGTGCCTCTGTGAGATTGGTCCATACTGCAATCTCCTCTCTGGTGCTCATGTCAGGGTAGCGGTTCCTCTGAAAGGTGGCCTCCAGCTCCTGGAGCTGCTGGCTGGTGAAGTGAGTTCTCTGCCTCCGCTGCTTCTTCTTCAGTGAGCCGTCATCCGTACTGGATTCATCCAGCTGGTTCTGGTGGGATTTCTCTGTGTCTGCAGTCATAGACAGGAGAGTGTGCCCATTAGTGGAAGATCAGTCATTGCATTAGCACGTAAAAATTCATGACTTTATAGAACACATGCCTACTTCCTACCGTATACTAACAGGATGCAGTGAACTATTTTTTGTTTATATCTCGGATGGCCCATTTTTCGATCAAAAACTGCCTTTAAGCATTTTTTGGGGGAGAAATCAGTAAATAACTAACTCTTGTAACTGCTCTTTCTGCTCAGCACCCCGCCACCATATCTTGGTGGGAGTCAGCACAGCATCCGGACACGATCAATTTATCAATTCAAAACCATTGTACGTACATTGCTTTTAAAGTCCAAAAATGGACATCTCTACTTATGACTATTTCAACCCCAAAAACATCACAACAATCAGCCTCTCCATGGCCCTTCAATACATTGTTGTGAATAAATATAATTTGAGAAGCATACGACAGTTTTCTTTTGTTTTGGTAAAATGCTGAGATGGGATTTGGCTGCTGTTCAGTGCAGGATCTAGTCGAGGGCCGTTTGCCACCCCCAAAATTCGGAAAAATCCTGAACACCTTTGACTCATTCACTCCCAGCCATTTTCACTGAAGCAACCCCCTTTGCTCCCGGCTGTTTTACTGGATTGACTGATTTTGCAAGGCCCACAGAATATTGTGTTCTCTCGCTATAAAAACATGGAAATTTACCAAAAGAAAGACTAGAGTCTCTTCTTTCATCAGAAAAAAAAAGTATTTTTGTATCTGTTTCCGTTTTGCAGCAATTAATATTAGAATGTAGCTAAGTTTCATTATTTCAGAAACCTGTTGAAAACATGGTGAAAAAGTGCTTATTGCAACATGGCCCTGGCTGATCTCTTATACTATGCTCCCACCTGCTGGCCATTTTTTTGTAATAACTACCATTGCTTTAAGCTACTTATTTGGGTCAGAGGCTGCATCAAAGCCTTCTGTATGCTCAAGCATAAAAAAAAACATAAAACACATATAAATATACGTTTTTGGGAGTGAATGACAAAGTATTAAAAAAACGTATTTGTAAGTTTTGGGGTTCAAATTAGTTAATAGGAAGCTGTAATTGCTTATTTGATTGATTTTAGAATGTTTAATAAATTAAAATCAATGAATTTAAAGTAGCCTCGCATCCTTTATATACATGTTCGAAATAAATTCATTTGTTCATTCATTCATTCATCCTTGTATTTTTCTGGATGTGGCCCTCAAACAAAAAGTCACCCAAGGATGCTTAAGCATCGAAAAACGATAAATGCTCTAGTCGGAGGAACCCAAATGCAAACCACTACATACTTGCTGCTTTTTGGTCAAAACATCACCAGAAAATGTTACATTCCAACTGGTAGGATGCACAATACACACTGCTTCTTCATGACTGCAGCCACAGTCATGGGGACATTCCACACACACTCACACACACATACTCCAGACTGATTCTTGGACAGCCACGGTCATGAGGACGTCGCGAGACATAAAGTGAGAGCTCTGAGAAGATCTCAAAATTGGGGCTGCATTTGTTGTTAATTTATATGCAAAAATGAAAAATATGATGGATGTATTTCTCTTACTGTCTGTGTTAGCGACTGTCCAGAAATTACATAATCCAAGGAGACATATAGGACAAATCACCATAATCAAAAATGTTTTCTTTTCCCCCCCCCCCCCCATTCTAACTGCTGTTGTAGCTGTATATGGTAGACATTTGCACAATACGCATAAAAAAATGCTGATATCTCTCATTGTGGATAAACTGTCTGAAATACAGTGTTATGTCCTTTTTCAATCTGATTGCTGTCGTAGTTACCAATGATAGGTCATTAATGACTACAGTTCAAAATTTCACAATAACTCTCATTAGAAGACATTTAAGTGACAAAAATATTCACCCAAAATCAATAAAAACGCATTCTCTTATTCTGGTTGATGAAGTAAGTACTCTAAATGAGAAAATGTGTTTACATCGCCTTATGATGACTAATCCTGACACTTTATTTCATCCAGTTCCTCTATAATGAGATGTATCAGAAAAAAAGTTTGATGTGTAGCATGCAATGATCTACCATTTACAGCTGCTACTTCAGTCAGAATGGAGAAAAAACAACCACTTTTATTTGATTACGGTGATTTTTCCCTGGACTATGTAACTTGCGGAAAGTCACTATTCAGCAAATATCGAACATCAGGCCAACTTGTTCTCGCTGCCTGAGCGGCGATGACCAATCGACACTAAAATTGATATGCACATCCCTTCTCGTGTCTACTTAAACCTGTAAAAATGTCTATAAAAAAAAAAATCTACAAACATTTTCGATTTTGTGGAGGTGTTAATGGCTTTTCCTCAAAAGAGCTCACATCTAATGTCAATAAAAAAAAACCTAACTTTTCTGTTTTCACCTGTTTAATAAACATGAGTAGAGCTGTGCATATGAATTTTGGTGACAATTGGTCATGGTTTTCGGACATTGGGCGACAACCAGATGTGGAAAAAAAGCAAACCAGGAAACAAAAGTAATACTGCCATCATTCCTTCAATGACAGATCGTTAACATGATATAATGAGAGGAGCCGTAAATCAAATCAGCTGTGTTCACACACTCAAAAGGGCGCATATACTGTATGTCTTGTTTTTTTTTTATTTGCCACACTGCAACGGGACCAAACTTGTTCACGCCCACCCCTGCGGAGATTTCGACCGTGCCTCGCGCCATTCTTATAAAGAGCACAAAAATAGAGCCCTAAGGCGATGTAAAGCATCACTAAATCTGGTGCTCTTGGTCATTTCAGCTCCAAATAAATACAGTATCTACTCTTGAGACTATTCCTGTCAATAATTTGTCCCATTAAGTTCATAAATGTGCCAAATTACTGAGCGTCGGTAATACGTCCTCCATCATAGCGAGTTATATAGGAGGACCACACATCCATGTTATTATGTCTGCCGGGACTCTACCAGATTTGGCCGCCGCTGTTATGAGGACCTCACAGAAAGAAGTGAAATTAGCTGGCCAGCTAATCCCGTGGATCAGGCTTTTGTGACTGGGGCAGGTTGGGCTCTGTTTGGTGAGGGTTTAACTCTCTGGGAGTGGTTCGAAATCATCAGCGGGGTTTAAAAAGAGACTCCGCGGGGCCACCGGCAAAACCAATAAAGAGCCAAGCTGAGGCTGTTATCTGGCAGTAAACTGACACTGGCTAAGCTGTCACTTAAGGCCAAAGTCTAAAACACAATACAGAGGAAAGGGCAGCCCTTTTAGAGCAACGCGCTTCCTAACAATGGGAGCAATCTGACTGATAATGTGCTGACAAACCAGACTTTTTCCAGGTCAGCTCCAGAGCAGCTTATTATGCAAGGCTTTTAAATAAATAACCCACCTCATGTAATCTACTGGATGAAAATGCATGTTCACAATATGTGTAGACGTATAAAAATATATTTTTAACAGTCATTTGACACTCATTCATTAAAAAAAAAAAAAAAAAAAAGACAGCCTTTGGTGTCCGCCTGCAGGAATCATTCTAATAAGATGATGAACATTTATTTTGAAGGGTTTGCAAGAACTTTCATTAAAATTGCAGTATGATGGCAACAAAAAAAATGATGATTTATTTTCAGCTCTCATTTTCATTTCATGTGTCTGATATATGGTATAATAAATAATACAGTTCGCATTTCATAGTTAAGAAAATGCCTATATGATTATTTTAATATTTGTTTAAGATGCATATGCAGTATTCAAATGAATACATAACTTAATTTTTTGTTGTCTAATTATGGTGATAAAAATGTAGCTTCCATCTATTTTCTTTTGCGGCCTGTATCGTGTGTGACTTTTGAAAACGAATGATGGAAAAAGGAATGGTGCGACAGTAATGTCAAAGTAATGTCAAATGTGCGGCAGTGCACTTCAGCCCAGAATAGTTTGACTTTGACGTTTAGTTAAGGTGTCGAAAGATATACGTCAGCACTGAACGCTACGTTCATTTAAGTCATGCAGACATCAGGCAATTGTTGCAAAAGTTAAGGAGGTTCAAAAGAAGAAATAAGCCTAAAAGATAATAAAGCTAATTTTTTATTGAAACATGGCCGTTTTAACAACGCTGTTAACTTGTTATCCGTGGTTGTAGTTGAGTTGGTTAAACCGACTGAACGTGACTTTCGTATAGAAATTGACCGTGTATTCCCGCGGAACTGTTGACAAATAATTCGTCTTGACGTGGCCATCTACTTGCTTGTCGTATCACAGACAAGAATGATTCGCTTCTTTCTTTCCGACGTGCGAAAAAAAAAAAAAAATCGTATTAAAATACATGGTGTAATTGGAAGTAAACCGCAGGTGCAATAAACGTTATTATTATCTGAGTCGTCATCGAATATTTTATTTTCATTTTAAATAAAACATTGGTTCGCACGGAACGGCGTGAGTGTGCACGCGCGGTGCTCTCGCGGGCTCTTTAGCGACTCAATTGCATATTCAGGAGTAGCTGAAAATTGCTTGTGCTTTATTAGACATCTACCCGAGCATGAGAGAGACCATGCTGCACCCCACAAACAATTGACAGAGTGTCCAATTATTGAGGATTAGAGGATATGTGCTTGGATCATGCTGCCCGGGTGCGTTTAATTATTTTCTATGCATTCACAAGCAGCACGTACAGGCCTTTTTATTCTGAGCTTTCATTACACTATACAGTGATGCGTTCGAATGATCAGTGAAAGGGTTTTTTAAATAATAAGAATACGGAGAATAACAATGATTAAAAAAAAATAAAATGTCTGCGCTGTCCCGCTGAATAATAGCATACCTGAATAATTCAATGCCATCAATTCCGAGCAGTCGTGTGAAGAAAGACAATGGTTGGCCGCACAAAACTAAACTGAATTGATAAGGACAATTAGTCAAAATGTCGACATTTTGCCAATGGACCACATACTGTATCCAACCAACGCATGTACTAAAACTATACTGCAAAAAAAAAAAAAGGTATTGAAATTTAGGATTTAAATGAGCGCTTTACATGTAGCCCCCCCCCCCCACCACCACCACCACCCCCAATAATAACCTCATATTTGAATTCATAATGCTGATGAAATGATGGGCCTGCTTAAATATTGATGCAAGAATAGCGCTTTGTTACTCAACTATTATTATGATGATGATTATTATTATTATTATTATTACTACTACTAATTGCAACCTGATTCCGTTGAGCAGTGGCGAGGCACTTACCGCTGCTCTCTTGCCCTTTACATCCCTGGTCGTGCTGCGGAGTTCCAGAGTCGGAGAGCGACAGCGCCGGGCTGCGGGCGTCACTATCCGTCAGGAGGTTAAAATCCATAACCAGGCTCTGCACACGGACACGCAAAATACACTTTAATACACACTGTCAAGTGCACAGTCAGCAGTTGATTTGAATCACCTTAAGCACCTCTCGTGATCACTTGGTAAGGTTCACGATCTAATAATATTTTCTATATTTTCATGCATCTTTAAAACAAATTGCTGATTAACAACCTTCGTTGTAAAACGCGTGAAAATACACATTTTTATTCAAACGCGCAAAAACATGTTAAAAAAGATGACAAAGATCAACGCAGAAATTATTATTATTATTATCATCATTATTATTATTATTATTATGTAGTTGTTGTTCAATTTACAAATAAACTGACGACGTTCAGTCTACTTTCCCACTTCAATATTTCCACTCCCACTCCATGTGGTGACGTCATGAGCAGATCGAGACTTGCCATAAACTGACTCTATTTAAAAAAAAAAAATAAATAAATAAAAAAAAAAAAAAAAAAAAAAGTGACTCTATTTTTAGGCTACACGTGGAAAGGAAGAGTTATTGCTGTTGCATTTCCAAGCCAAATGGCAAGCTGATGAGACGTCTTCTTCCACAGAGCCCCCAAAATAGCTAATAGTTTATTTTATTTACCGCAGAGCCGTTAACACCTTGAATATGGGCTTGGGGATGGTAAAGGTTGGATAGAAAATAGGTTGAAATCTGAGGTGTAGTGTATAGCCTTTCGTATGATCCCTGGAGTGCAAAATATGAAATGCTGTTCCATTTTTTTTTAAAGACACTCAATCCTGACAGTGACGCGTGGACTGGGTGAGGGTACCTAAAATCAACCCCTTTCCCAAGACATGATCAATTAAGTCATGTTGTGAAAGATTTTAAAAGGTGATAATCCATCCTTTTCCACCCTTGCATATTTTGAGATCGCATTTAATCCTCTACTAGATATTTGGATGCGAGCAGTCTCTGTGCGGCAGTAGTGTTGTGGTTCTAGCTGTTATACTTGGAAGTAGCACATTTAGATTTTCAGGAAAAGCCGTACTGTATTTGGCTCTGCCTGCGCCCATCCTGCCCCGCTGGAGAATGCGCTATGCACCAATGTGATTCCAGGCCACGCACACACACTGGCATAGCTCTGTGGGGGGGTAATTTAAAGTTCATTGCACTGTCAACTTATAATACACATGTTTAACCCTCGTTTTGACCTTTGACCCAGAGCAAAATTATGCTTTTATCCAAAATTCCTTTGAATTAATTGGACAAAATGATTGGGGTATTTTGGCCATAAGTATCCCATGATGTAAAAAAAATGGAAGCAAGTATCACCCTATTTGGACCTACAACAAGCTTCCATTCTTCTTGGAAGACTTAGGATCTTATCGGACCCCCGTCAAGTCTGCCATCAAATTGATATCAGGTTTTTCCCCACATGAGACTCATCTGCTCTTCTTTTGAGCACTGTGGCACAGTCACGTGATAATGTTCCACCAATTGGAAGTTTCAGGGGGAATGAATGGGTCTAGTAGTCCACTGTTGACGAGGTGTTTCCCAATCAGATCTGGACTGGCCATCTGGCATACGTCTTTTGGGGCCAATGCAGTGCTTTTTAGTTTTATTTTACCCCAAGAGACTGGCCCACAATTTAGAGGAACCATTTTGAACATAGACAGCAAACTGAACCAACATCAGTCAAAATATCAGTGGCAGAACAATGTTTTTAGACAGATATGGTCAGGAGCCGGGCCGGGCCGGGCCGGGCCGGGCCGGTGGAAATGTCAAATTGCCAGGGCCGATTTTTTTTTTTGTGCCAGTCCAGCCCTGTTCGCAATAATTGTGTCCATCTACTTGTCGTAGCTGAGTCTGCCGTCTTTGCAGGGTGACCCCACCTCTCATCTTACTCAATGTCAGCTGGAATAGGCTCCAGGATCCGTGAAATAGATAATAGATGGTTTGATTCACACTCACCGCCCTTTGAACATCATTTCCACAATATGTACTTTGCATGACAAAAAAGACAGTTCTATGTTTGGAAATGAACAGATTCCAGTGCCTTTACTTCTCATGAAGGGATGTCATTTGGGGACAAAAGTGCAATATTTCGTCGAGTTCTTGCTGCCTTCAGAATAGCAGCCTCCAATGAAGCTTTACCTTTTTTTTTTACATGTGGTTTGATGCGACTAAGTTAATTTTGCCATGACGATTCAACTACATTAATGTCGAAACGACAATAATCCCTTGTTGGAGACACTTGAATAGAATTACATCTCCTTTTTTTTTTTCCTACATCTTGCATCCTTATTGATGCATATATGAAAAGTTATTGAACCATATGGAACATTTTAAGAATTAAGGTATGACCTTTTGCAGCACAGCATATCAAGCCTTGTAATCTTTAAAGATGTCAAGCAGATTTAATGACATAATGCATATTTCCCAAATCAGATGCGTTCACACTCAATTTAAGTTCAAAGTATTTTTCCCGAAGCGAAAAAATATTTACATATTGGCTTAAATTATTTTTGATGTGACCAATGATGGATTGTCTCCATAAAGGCTTAAATGAGAATTGAAGAATATGAACAACATATATTATTTCAGAGCAACCATAATACATACTCGTAGCCGCTCTTCACGCGCATGCTCGCGAAGAGTTTGTTAAACAATGACAACAGAAAACTGTACAAGTATGTGAGCAGGCTGAGATGTGAGCCGCAACATTGCAAACATTTGTGGAGATTTTTTAATGCGAGGAAATTGCATCTGTTTTCCATTCAGCATCCGTGAGAATTATCATCATCGCCTTCCACGAAAGATTAGACGACTCAAAAATTGCTTTTCAAAGCCGTGGGCTGCATAAGTCCTTTCTTGGGAAAGAACATTTGAGGCTGTATAAGGTCATAAACTCCCAGTAGAGAGATTAGCTTTGTAAGCAAGCTGCCTCGGTGTGATGGCTTTGGATTATCGGGCCTCTGATACAGAATTGGCTTTAAAGTTGATTTTTGGGGTTGTTGGGAAGCTCCACTCTGCCTTAATTGTTCACATGCGTGTAAATAGTGTGTTGGAATGACCCTCTTGTCCTTTCTTAACATACATAAATAATTCCCTTTTTTTCTTTGAACTACAACACTCTACAAGAGAGAGCAGGGGTCACCAACCTTTTCCAAGTACAGGCCTACTCATTGGCTACTGATTTTGTTTGATACACACGTCTGAAATGACCAATTACGTTTAATCATATGCTATTATTAGGGCTGGGTGGAAAAAAATCGGCTAAATCAACCATCAAAATTGGTTGACAAAAATTCCTTGATTGGGGCAATTAGTCAGGTAATCAATGTAATCGATTGGATAATCAATTCTAGCTATTTTTAATTGTGACATCCCTAGTTATAATTTATATTCATTTATATATGTATGTCACTGATTAGGAAGCAGATAAGTAATATGCAACATTTTATTTCTGTCTCTTCCATTGTTTACATTATGAAGTGACCGCCGTTACTTTATTCCTAGAAAATCACAATGCTCCAACACTGGTGAGCTATTTTTGGGAACACTATTAAGGTGTCATCAGAGGCAATCTAGTGCCCGAGGGCACCACGATGCTGAGTCTTTAACAGAAGCAGATTTGATATCAAATAAAAAAATAAAAATAAATAAAAATTAAATGGAAGATTCATGCAGAACTTTGTAGCTTGTGGAACCAAACATGGCAGCTGGTTTCCATCTCATGAACCAAACCTCCATATCAAATACAAACACTCATAATTTTAATGACATTGTTTGAATTGTAGAATTGAGTCCTTGATTGAACTTCCTTGGGTTGAGTATGTCCTCAACTCAAATAAAATCAGTCCGTTTTCGAGTCATTTTGGTAGAATTCAGTCAGCAATTTGCAAGACAGAATTGCAGCACTGACTGTTAAGGCAAGTCTTTACTGCTAGGTCTTTTTTTTTAGGGAGGGGGGGGGGCAAGATTGTAAGACAATCCAGATGGTGATATATATCTGACAGTGATGGATGACCAGACAGAGGGTGTCAATGTGGTGCTGAGAGGCCCACCAGCTTGGCAGCGAGGGCCCCTTTGGGTGCTGCAAGCCAGTCATTTTGTCCAGAACAAGGTGTCAGCACCCTGACGCCCCCTCTCCCCATTCCTGCTTGCCCTTTCCTGCCTACACGCACTACGGGTGCCACTTTTAATATTTCCAAAATCGAGATCCTTCTACACCCAACAAACTGCCACATGGGTCTAACAAGGTGTGCCACCTGAGTGACAAGAAATCAAACGTGCTCTTCACGTGCAAGGTTAATGAAAGTACATGTGTACACCTAACGTAAAAAATAAAAATTAAAATAAATAAATAAAAGATATTGCAAGCATGTGAGAGACTTTTTTTCCTTGCTGCTGTGGGAATGTTTGTCTGGATGAATATTCGATTCGCAGCGTCTATTTTGATTAGCAAGCAAATAGGCCTATATCCTGGTAGCATAATAATAATAATAATAATAATAATAATAATAATAATAATAATAATAATAATAATAATAATAATAAAGGATGTCAGAATCCTCTCATTTTTCCGAGGGATTGCCGGGTCCATCTGGCGGCCCGTTGTGCAGACTGTTCGCATTTGCACGGCCGGCAGCTATCAGCGAGGGAATTATTCATAAACGCGTTGAGAATTAATTCTAGGGATTAAGAGTTGATTAAGATGTGTGTCACTTTGCTGTCTGAGAACTTATTAAGGGCCTCCTTGAAGAGGCGGCAGATGGAATTTCGGTCCAATGTTTGTAGATGTTAATTCGTGCCCTCCTATAACAGTCATTTGCATATGATTGAGGGATGAGGCCGAGACCTGCAAAATTAAACACTGCCTCCAAAATAACTGACTTGCACGTACGTACGCTATTTATTCATTATTGTTGTCACAAAAATAAATGTATTTTTTTTTTTACTTGTGGACATCCCTATAAGAACGACTTATATGGGAAACGTCGTTCTAAACATTTAATTACTTTGTCATTTTTGTCTGCTTGTGTACGGCACACAATTCCTATTCAATTAGCCTCAGGTTTTGAATTATAAATCTATTATTGTTATTGATGGAATAACTGGCAAAAATATTTTTTACAATCTGAATCTAAATTAAAAGTATGCCTTTTTTATGACATGCATGTGATTTTAAAGCAAATACGTGAATAAAATATATTGATGAAAAATACTAAGAATAAATTATTTTTATATTTTTACATGTATTGTGCACTTGTCTCTCTCTCTCTTCAGCAAGCCGTCTTAAACCACAGAAAGGAAGATTTCACCGCCGTCACACGTTTAACAAACAAAAAAACAAGAAACATTGCCGCTGTCGTTGCTGTGCAGTGGCGGACGCAATAGCCGATTAGAAACTATATTTTTCTTTTCTCTTAACTATTTCTTTTTTTTTTCCCCAGCGTGTTAAATTGAACATGGATTGGAACAAACTCGATGATCATATTTGGGCAGTAGTCTATAATGAATTAATATCGAAACGTTCGTTTCTATTCGGCAAGATCATTGCGAAAAGTATTTTTTTTTTTTAAGCGTTTTATTCCCATTTGTAACCGATGAATATTATTTCACATATAGGTCTAGCCTATAGAAATAATAATAATTATATGCATACGTTTGACTTTATAAGTCTCGAAATCAAGATACCCTACAGCAATGATGTATTTAAAAAAATATATATTTACACTTACGGAATGGTTCTCGTAAATTGACAGTGAACTTCTACTTGTTTATTACTCCGCGCGGCTGTGTGTGTGTGCAGGGAGGGGCGGGGCTGGAGAGGGTTTATGGAGCAGTGTCTCTTGTGGCCCTGCAACCACCTGCTACCTATCAATTTTGGACCTCAAAATATGTTTCACATACTTGTCTGCCTCTGCGAAGTCAGTCTCATTTTTTTTTTTTTTTTACAGTAGCCTAATGAAATTCTTGCTATTATTTTGTGATTTGCAAGCAGTTAATTTTCAAGTGCAACACAACAACTCAATGTGAAGTTTGGTAAAAAAAAAATGAAAACGTGAATAACATCCACCTATAGTTTGCTTTTATTGTGGCTTTTCTTTTTTTGGGAGTTTGATAAATGATGTATAAAGTATATCATGTCTACTTTTAGTGATCTGAGACGAAAACGGGCTGGCATACTTACATCCAATCCCGGTCTGGTTATATTAATCCGCTGAGAAGGCAAAATTCTTTGCTGCGAGCCGCTGGGTGTCCTGGCTTCAGGTGTGACGGTGACATGGACAAAAAGTTCATCGGTTTGTCAAAAAAGTCTCAAAAGCATGCAGAGCCGGCGATGAGTCGCTTTCCTCGCCGTTGGTCTCCCCTCTGT
This sequence comes from Leptonotus elevatus, assembly GCF_054856555.1. Classification (NCBI taxonomy): domain Eukaryota; kingdom Metazoa; phylum Chordata; class Actinopteri; order Syngnathiformes; family Syngnathidae; genus Leptonotus; species Leptonotus elevatus. Next base: position 7,798,721 of record NC_141251.1, on the reverse strand, counting down.
GCTGTCATGTAGACTGCAAGAAGAGTGCGGGTTTGATCCCCACACACAATGTAGGGCTGGGGAGAGAGGGTGGGGGCTGCTTTCATGCTAAATATTGTGTGTGTGACAGCCAGGTCCACCAAAAGGACGGCCCACATATGCCCCGTACTCTCTCGCTCTCACTCACTCACTCAGACGCACGTTCACACAGCACACACACATTCCCTTAACAGTCTCCCATGAAGCTCCCATAGACCAGTATTGCTGATCGGCTATTTGCTGCAATAATTGTTCTGGGGGAAATGGCATGGTTTGGACTCACCAGAACAAGACAGGCATGCACCTATATAGCACGAAGCCATCCAAATCACGGCTCATGCAGGATTTGGATTCAACGGCAACATGACCATGCATATTGAGCTTATCAGGAGAAGAGAAAGGCTGTTGTTGTCTTCCGGAGCATCGCACAGGATAAAAAACAGTCAGATGAACACACCAGAAGAAATCCACTACGATCCAACAAAACAAAAGGAAGAGTGAAGCAGTGAATCAGCTACTCATGTGGGAAACCAGAATGGTTCACCGGTACAAAATGTTGGATGTTGTCTCCTTAAACGCCTTCACTAATTTCACACATAGTGATGTCTCTAGTCGTATTTCCTTTTGCTTGTTCACATTTCACCACTGAAGACTGCCTTGTCTTAGCACGATGACAACATTATCAAAAACAATTCTTATATTCATCCAAACCTGCAAAAAGGACAGAAAACACTGCAATAGCCATGCCAGGCCAGTAGTTGGCGATATCACGTTGATCACAAAACATTATGCACACATTAACCGGGTCCAAATTCCGTACCTCACATGACACCTTGGTCCAGAAAAAAAAAAGTTTTTGAGTAAACTTTGATGGTGTAAGTATTGATAGGTGAAAACTTGAAAGGTAATGTTTGTCTGGACTGGCTATGTGGCATACAGGGCAGATGCCCGGTGCGCTGGCGTCTTTTGGGGCTGCTGCGGTGCTATTTAACAATTATTTTTCATCCATTTTATCCCCAGAGAACAGCCCATTAATCCCTTTACAATATAGACAGCAAACTGATTCCAATCAACATCAGTGGCAGAGCTACGTGGTCGCCAGGAGCGGTCAGGAGTTGGGCCAGACCGCTGCCCCTAAGTCAAAATGTCAGGGCCATTTTTTTTTTTTGTGTGTGGGTGAGTCTGCCCTAATTTCATCGCATTCATGGATCAAATCACAAAGTCTTTTATGTCTAAAAAAATATGTGTATTCGACAAATTGTTCTGTCCTTGGTTCAATATTGACTGCTCTGGATAACATTCACTTTTTTTTCTTCTTTTTTTTTTACGGTAGGAAACTAGATATGAGTTTTATGAAATCAACTGTATGATATTGAGGGACAATGAAGTACAAAAATGTTTACCCCCCCCCCCCACCCAAAAAAAAGAAGAAGTCCTATTTGACTATTATAAAGCCACATTATTTTTGTCTGAATGTGTCTGAAGCATTATTATAACTATTATTATTATCTTTCAGGCATCTTATTTCTTAGTTCATTTTACAAGTGCGCCAAGACGAGCTGGTCAAGATCGCTGCGGCAAACGTATTGACAAGAACTCGCAATACAGATCAGACGGTCGAGTCTCTATCGATTTGAGCCTCTGAAATAAAAACAGGAGTTTACATCATACAGTTGCAACAAAATGGGCGGCACATTGGCACTTGACGCTCACACTTTTTTTTCCATTACATTACAGACAATAACTACTACATAGTCATGCTATTATTAGCATGCAGCGCTTTGGGTCAAGGCAGCTTGTGTTGTGATGCTCACTGTTAATGTTGAGAAGTGTACGGGAATGTTGTGGTATCTTGCCATTGAAAAACACCAAACGTTCAGTAAAAATAGGGAGCCTATATTGCGTATTTCAGGATGGGTGAGAATGGTGTTAAAGTACCTCTGCGTTCGGGGGGGAAAGAAAGCAATGAATCATACATCTTTGTCAGAGCATTAACAGATTCTTAACACAGCTGTGAGCCTTGAGATATGACACTGTACACAATGTCAATGTTTGTGATCTTTCCTTGACCTTTTACTAATGTTGCTGGAGCAGAAGGGCTTGCAAAATCACCTGCCAGAGTTGGTTAGAAAAGCGATGCAAACAATATTTGCAGGTGTATTTGTTTCTGTAACACCTGGTTTGTTAAATGGAGCGCAGCTGCATGCCGGCATACTGATAAACTGAAGTGAACACATTTGTGATTAGAGCGGCGTGGATAATGCATGCAGCTGGGAAAATAAAACAAAAATAAAATAACAATAATGGATGGGACTCATTCGTATTTCATTTGTAACCTATAAAATGTTTCATGTTTTACCTCAAGTATGTTGTTTACTCAAAGGCACAATTTCAAAATAGGTTTCTGACTGTATCGTACCCATTTACCGTTCATTCACAAGGACTAAGAAAGGCTTTCTGACTTGTACTATACGATAATGATTTCTAAACCGGAAGATGAGTTGACCAAGACCGAGAAAATTCCGCTATTGTGATTCTGGGACTTCTAGCATAACATGGTCCAACATACAAAACATTCTAAAAATGCAATTTGACATCATAGCACATTAGTTTCAATAGTTTACTAACACAAACTAATATATTTGTTGGCGTGAGCAATCTGTATTGCCTTAATCATTTAACTGGGCACTGATGCTTTTCTTGGGAATAAATAAAGATGAGTTGACATAATGACGTGAAATGCATTTCTTTAAGAGCTAAGGAAAATTGGACATAATTAAAGGGAATTAATTGGTCATCTATAGGCTATAGAAAGAGCAGAATTAAAGAGTAATAATCAACCCATGATGCACATCTATTGTCCTCATGCAGACTAGAAAGTTCTTATTGAAAAAGAGCCGTCTGATCTAATGATGGAAAAAGATCATGCATATGTTTGACGATAAAAAAATTACAAATCCCACAGGTGATCAAACATTTTCTATAAAGTAAATAGAGGTCTGATTCATGACACTATCCTTTAAACTGAAACAGTCCAAATGTTTGACTTCTGATTGCACAGAGCGATAACAGTTTAAGACCCACGCACTATACAGCAAATATTTACATAAATAGTTTAAGATTGAGTGATACCACTTATGAATTGCAATTACTATATTTGTACGTTCGTACGTTTATCTGGTAAGTGAAGTGAGGGCAGTGGGTACTTTAAATATGGGGTCGGTTTACGGCGAATTCTGTTCCTACAGAGCTACAGTAATAATGCGAATTTGTAGGAACTTGGGTATGAGGATGAGTCTGAACCTTTGCTAACACAGTAAATATTTAAATGATATGAAATTCATTCAAAGTCTATTAATGATAAGTTACCATGGTATGGCATCTGGGACAGGCTCCAGCATGCCTGCGACCATCGTGAAGGTAAGTGGTTTAGCTAACGGATGGAAGGTATTGTAGCATATAAATACTTCTCTCATTATTTGTTAGTTTCCAAGCATTTGTGTACAAACTAAATTATACGAGAAATATTTGAAAATGTGTAAAAAATTTGGAGAATTGTATTTTGTATAAGTAAAATGATACAAACAGATTAGATTGATTACAATATCTTTCAGGTGCATGGTATGTCGATTTTTTAAAATTTATTATTTTTTAGATGCATTTATATTTTTCAAAATCCCTCCTAAACGTGGATGTCACAGGGCAAATACAAAAGATCTGTAACTCATTCAAATCATTGAACCTGGAAATTATATAATTGCAATGGCAAATATAGTGTACTATTTGGATTTACATGATCTTACATTACTCTAAATGCAGAACTGGAAGGGGCTTATAACCATGTTTTGCGCCAATTTATATGGTCTCATTGTAAATTCTCAGATGAATTTTCCTCTGGGGGAAATCCTGTCAAACGTAATCGCTGAGAAGACGTAATTTCCGTTTACCAACTCAGACAAGCTTACTGCTGTCCTTGTCCCACCCCTATTTTACTCAAATGCTGTTTACATTCTTTATTTTTTGTTTAGGCAATTTAACATATCTTGTAGTATATACATATAAAAACTAAATCCACATTCTCAATTAAAAGTAGCCTTATAATCACCCTTATCGTGCTGCATCTAAACTTTACTGAAAGACTGTCAATCAAAATGTTGTTATCAAGCGCGGTTGAGAGCGCATTGCTTTTTCCACGTCACGTCAGTGTGTTTACCAAGACCAGACTGACAGCTACTGCAGGGTATTTTTACTTTCCTAATTGTTCGTCATTTACTGTCGATCGAATGAATCAGCGGTGCGTAGAAAATCGATTCCATCATGCTGTAGAATGTCTCAAAATTGTAGTTTGTCTATATGCTGTGAATTGAACTACAACTGGGCTTCTCCACTCATTGCTGGCCGGCTAGCTGCTAGCTTTCACAGCTAGTTCTTCAGTAGCTTCTACGGATCTCCATCTTCGAAGGAAAAGTCACACACACACACTCACAGAGGTAATACTTATATACTTTACGGCGAACCTTTCAGACAGGACAGACCACTTTGTCGCGACCATTATACTTATTATATATACACGTATTGTTTGCATGCTGAATACATAGCCGATCTCTGCGATTTGACATGCTAGTTGAGTTGAGCTAGGTTGCTAGCTGTACCTGTCAGTGTTTTTTTGTGTGTGTGTGGCTGTTTTGCTTACAGGTAGCCTTAAATTTTACCCGAGTTATGGTCACTGGCCATCACTTACTGTGATAGCCAGCTTGTCACTGCTGACATGCACGACGTAACTAGCTATAGAAGATGCTGACCGCATTTATTCTTGGTATACAGTAATTGGAACGTGAATGTGCTTAATGAATTGCATGGATGGCTTATTTTAATTTTAACCTATTGACAATTCCGAACATCCAGGCATTTCTGATATTTTTCGCAATGCAATGCAAATGCTTCCCTTACACGCAGTGACAACAAACGGCGTATTGCATTGCCTTAGTCTGTACTAGCTTACAAACCAGTCAAGATTGTTGTAATAGTCAAACGATGTGTCATGACATTTTGATATTAAAATAATCCTCACAAATCAAATTACAATGATCCAAAGTACAATGCTTTTCAATGGATTGAGAGGGTCAATTCACCGAGTAAGACTGCCATTCTGACTTGTGACGTGAGCTCTGAATTGTCAACATATCGCTGGCGTCGAGTCGAAATCTCATACGAATTTGGTAAATGTTAAATATTCTTTCAAAAATCTATACTGTTGGTCAGTCCACACATGGGGTGGTCTCCTGAAAAGTGACTGTTTTCGAGCTACAAGGTTTCGGACCAATGCCAGCAATATGGTAATTGATGTTAACTGATTAATCAAGCTATTGTTAGATTAGTGTCTTTGGAATGCTGTGCCCTTTGACCTGAACAGGATGCTGTGGACTATTGGTGGATATTTTTTTCGTGACCGGCAACTCGCTCCTTAGCGCTTTTGCTGTGAATCGTGTCAGAACTACTAGTACAAATTCCGCGCCAGTGAATTGTACTACCTATTATCTTCGACTTCATTCCTGCCTTTTATGAGCCGCATCACCTGGTATTGAAATTCAAGTGCAGACAATGGAGGCAAACAGAAACTTGATGTGGGCTGTGTTGGATGTTATTCTCAGAATTTACCGCAGGCCGATCATCATTGTCACCGTTCCTGTGTCATAACTTCATCCTTTTATGTTTTATGACTGCTTATCATTAATGTAAAAGTATGTAGTGTCACCTACTCAGCACCAAGATGTGTAGGAGTATTATCTGAAATGACTTCTGTGACACAAGTAAAAGGTTAATCCAGCAATTTTTTTAGATTTACTCTTCAAATATGAACAGCCCAAGATGTGGATTGTGTTTCCTGTAATCCATATTGGTTTTAGGTGTTGACGAGGAAGACTTATTTAATCTGACCCATTTTTCTCTGAATAGGGATGTCTTAGAATTTGTGCATCCATTATTGTGCATGCCTGTGCTCGACTCATTTACATCTCATAATTCATTTTAATTTTATATAGCTACAAAATATCAAACGCAGACAAAAAGTTAAATACGTGTTCAAAAGTTAAATCTTTATTCCAAATATATTTTCCAACACTTCCTGTAACAATTCAACAGAAAAAAAACTAACAAGGGAAGTGGCTCATTCATACAAATCATATCTATAAAGCAAAATGACACAAAAATCTCTTAATTTTTGACAATTTTAAACACTGCTTTGCGTTCAAAATTACAGCATATAAAAATGCTTGATTTCATTATTGTATGTTGTCAGGTGTTTCAGCAAATTTTCCAATGATACGCTCCTTTTGGCACAAATCTTTTGAAAATAGGAAACTGAGAATGAACGACTCTCGCAAATGTGTGTGTGTTTTTTAAACCTCTGCGTATTGGCTGAGATCTGCCAAATGGTTGCTAAATGTTTTGGGGGCTAAATGGGTTATGCAAATTAGGGCGCAGCAACATACGCACCGTCATGCAAACAAAACGGGCTGGTACGCACGTGTCGGGAATCCAACGGTGATTTTGTGCATATGCCAATTTGTGCACAGACTACGAACATTCCTATGCATTTGTTAGTGAATGAGGCCCATTTAGATTGTCTGGTTATGTTGACCTGGATTGTTGTTCAAAATCAGTAATTCATACTTTCATTTTTCCATCAGAACTCAGCATGGTGGACAAAAATATCTATATTGTCCAGGGTGAAATTACTGCTGTTGTCGGGTCTATCAAGAGGAACTCAAGATGGAACACCCACACTCCCTTGGTAAGTGAACACCTTTTTTTCTTATCATAGCTATATAGCAAAGTGGTGATATTAAACATCAACCTGTTCACTTTCCACTCTTAAGAAGTACACTTGTATAAAGTAAGTCTCACCTTCATCTCAGATAGAGGAGTCTATATAACAATTTGCCCCAAAATATCTTTACAATAGCCTTTTTATTTGACCATTTATGCCTCAAGCATCTTCTATTTAGTAGATTAACTCCTTTCCTGTTCACACTGGGTACTCCTGCAAGCCTCTGACCTATTCAGACTGGATTCAAGTTCAAATTTCCCACCCTCTGTCAGTAGATGTGATATCATGCGCGTAGTGTGTACGTGAAGAAGGGAGTGTGCAGTTCAAATTTTCGGCCACACGTGGCAGTAGAGATTCAAAACAAAATTTCCTGCATTGAACAGCTTTCAGGAGAAACGTAATGTAACCATTGTTCCGAAACCAAGGGAAGTTGACATGAGGGTTTGGATTTCCACCGTGCCATCCTTGTTTTTTTTTCAACCCGGGTGGGAGATAATTTAAATTTATTTTATGCAACGCCGGGTGCAATATGTTTTTTGGTGCTTTTTTTGTTTTTAACTGGCAAAATATTTGCGATTTCTTCCATTTTTAGTATCTCAACAGAAGTGCTAACTCGCTAGCATGCTGTCATTGGCTTAAAGCGATGTTGTGTTTATACTGTAATCAATAATGTACGTCACTGGCCTCATGTAGGATTGTGGGATTACTGTGTGCAATTTGCATACAGACATTTTTATATTTTTTGCTTGCATATGGACATTTATGTTTGGTAGCCAGGTTCCCACAGTGTAATTTTGTGCCAAAGTGGCAAACGTGGGAACTATTTACCTCACCACTCCCCGTCATTGACTAGGTGGGAGCACTCACCCTGCATCGGGTCGCTTAGTGTAGCACAATTTCGGTCCATCTCCCCAACATGCCAGCTCTACTGTGAAGTGTGATTACTCATGACCAGTTGTCACTATATTCACACTTCTTTGCCATTGCTCTGCGAAACTTTGGCCCATGGGGATGTCAAACGTGAGGGGGACCACGTCTATGTTGGTAATACGATCCGGTGTCACATTGTGCTCAATTACTTGCTTTTCAACGAAGTCACGGAAACCTTGGCTTGGAAGTTTGCTGGCTCTTTTTGCTGCGGTGTTTGGCCATGCTCTGATAGCGAGGCGGTTGTGTTGCATGAAGCAGTAACACCAAGAAGGGTCTTCCGCAAAGTCATTGATATTCATCGCCATGGCAACTACCTGGGCATGGAATCGTAGTCGCACTGTTCACGAGGTGCCATCCATGCTCGGTATTTCGCCATCCATGCCTTGTTTACGGGAGGAGCCAATGGCATACTGCTAATATCCATGGCGTGTGTGCTCTTCATACACCAAATATAGCAGCGCCCAAGTGAGTAAATTTCGGAAGCTCTAGTGTAGGGCTTACACCATATTTCATGACAAGCAGCCCTCAGTCGTCTTCTTTTTCAGCATAATAGCAAATCATACAGCAACCATCTCTTCGGCCTGGAGGTCGCCATCGTGAATGGTCACATGATTCCAAACGCAATCAACGTTATTTTAAGCTGCTATGCCAACGCTGCCTAATGTGTGCGGAACAGCGCCGTCGGTGCTCGAGAGCCATCCGCGCCGGAAGCCGATGGCGCCTCGTGTGCACCGGGCTTTAGCACATTGCTCAAGCACCCATCTATGAACTTGTTCTTCCAGCTGTGGCCATCTTGCTTTTAGTCCATGATTAGCTTTCTTTTTATTCTTCATTGCAATAAAAGTAATCGTCACTCTCCCTGAGTGCTGAGCGAGCGCCCCTCCTATTAATTTCCTAACACAGCCTATGTAATAAAGCAATAAGCAGCTCGTGCTTGAAATAAACGCTATATGTACTGCCTGACGCACAGGGTTCTGGCACTCCTTTTTGGGGCACTCTGAATAACCCAACGGCACATTTGAAAAGCGCTGCAAAGTTGGAATAAAGCAGTGCACACTTAGAACGTATTTCAGAATGCACCCACTCTCAAAGTGGTGTTGGTGGTAAGAGTGAGTCTCCGAACAAACCTTAGTGAATGGGGATTTTGGATACCAGCAAAAGCTCTAATTTTAATATATAGCAGTCACACCTGTGTATAAGTAGCAGAACCAGTCAAAAAAGTGCGACTTACAGTCAGAAAAATACGGTATTTGATCCAAACCTATCAGGTTTTGGTTGTTTTCTGCAATAATAGTATATGTTGAGGCATTTAACCGTTTGAAACCTGGTTTTAATTTCGTGGGAGCCAAGCTTCCACAAAGCGGAACCAATTTCCTACTTTTCCCTCTCATCTTATACTTTGACAACTTTTAACCAATCGAGATGTGGCTAATATATGGCCTTAACAAGTTAATAAAATTTGAACCCCGTTTCAGTATATTCAACAAAAATGGCAATCTCAGCAGTATCACATTTGTTGCATTCAAAAGTTTTTTATTTTATTGCTTCAATTCCCAAAAAATTTTGTAGATAAAAAAAATCCAAATGAAAGATTGAGATTTTGCCACCCGCTGCTTCTTTTTTTCCCAGGATGAAGAGCAGGATCCATTGTTGAATAGCTTTAGCCACCTGAAGGAAATACTCAGCCACATAAAAGGTTAGTACTTTATTTGACTTTTTTTTTCTCTGCTACTGTCTATCTTTAATAAAGTGTTGCATTCACACAGATGTTTTGATATGCATGCCAGGTGCTAAATAAATATATATTAATTTTCAGGGTTTGCGAACCTCGATTAAAAAATGTTACCTGTCAAATAAATGTGGACGTTTTCTTTCAGTTGTCAATTGCAAGTGCAATCCTAACTACGTGACAGTCACTGCCGTGTCTCTGTCCATTACATTTCACAAGAATTGCAGTACTTGTGTATCCTGATTGGTCTGCATGTACCTGAGGCCCGCTGCACTTCCAAAACCTGACTTGGACCGTACCATCACCATCACAAAAAAAATGACAGCTGTGGCTCACTCTTGCGCATGGAATGAGTTGAGATATAGACTTCTTGATTGGCTGTAATTTCTAAAGTTGCCACATTACGTAACTGCGAATACAATTTAAAATCGCCACAGAACCATTCGCTGAGTCTTAGCCACACCTGAAAAGTAGTTGCCGAATCCCGTATACTGCACGAGAGTTCAGTCAGGTTTCCCCGCAATGACACGTTATGTTTTCTGCAAATTGTCTGGCAGGAAACTTTACGGGTTTTCTTTTGTACCACCTAAAGTGACATGATTTAATGAGTTTAGTTTTTTTTATATGCTGTGCAGCGCTTTCTGACAGACTTGAGCTGGCTTGGACAATATTACATGTTGTCATGCCTTTGCAATGAGACCTGGCAGCTTTCGTAGCCCTTCATCTCCAATTGCAACAGTGGAAGGCCATTGGACAGTCAATACACGATTCTGTGAGGCTTTAACCCACGCTGCTGTTGTCTGTCTCCGGGGAATGCCTCTGCCATTGTGAGATGGACAGGCACTGCTGGCTGAGAAATTTAGCATGTTGGTTAACCCCTTTTTTTTCTTATCCCATTAGCTCCTACCAGTATTAGCAAAAAATAAAAGCATACCTTCTATTATATTTGAACCTATTTTTTTTTTAAAGTCATAACTAAACTAACTTACTTGACAAGAGGGAGATGTTTTAAATAATGATTCCATGTCAAGACACCTTAAACCCAATTCCCATGTGCAGTTTGCCTCAAATGTTACATTCATACCCCGTTGAAAGACAAAGGAAGGTCAAATATCCCCAACTGAGATGTGATCTGTGCCTCACATACTGATTTGAGTTTTTTCTTCTTCACCAGCATAACATTGTACGTCTTGCTTTCATTTTGTCATTCAGAAGCACACAATCTTCGTTAGAAAATGTAGTCGTGCGCTTTTAGGCGGCTGCTCCGAGGCTTTCGCATTGTCCCAGCTGCCTGCATTATGAAAGCTCTGTAATTCCATTCACTCAAGCGTGTGTGTCTGCTCTTACTAACACCAAAAGGCAAACAGGGAGGGAAATATGAATTGGTTCCCTCAAGATTTCTCTGCCAGGCCAGGTCTGCGATTTGTTGTTTCTTTTCTCTTGCTCTGGGTCTGACTAACGGCTGTTCTGTTCGACCTAGCATGATTGACAGGACCATGTGCCACAGAGCTCGAGAGCTGTGCAGCTGGAAGTATATCATCTGTGATTTTAGTTGGGTAAATATAGCAGGTTGTCTTGTCAAGAAGAGAGATAAATTGTTCTGGGAAAGGAAGTGTTGCCCTCTTTTTAAACGGAGGAAAAAAAGTTTCCATCATCTCAAAAACTCTCTCTGGACTGAAACAATGAGAGCACCACTGGAGCAGCTCGTCACTGATTGAACATGTGGTGTGATCCGTCAGCTCTACACTACACTCACTCTGTCCAAGGCAACAGGGCCATCATGAGTAGGGGAGGCATTGTGGCTGTTCATTGGCCTCAACCAGTTAAGTTGAAAGAGAACCAAATGTCTAAGCTTTTTATCTTGCATTTAACAATTCCTTGATCGCACAGTTTACTCCTCTTGATACGGTTTACTGCCAAGTTTTCACGTACAAGGTAGCCTTAGGAAAATCCGTGTTTGTTATTCCAGCCATCAGTTTTCTTTACCACTTATTCTGTTCACGGCCACGGTGACAGCATCCCATTGGTTTATCCTATGTGTTTGTCCATGTCTGAACAAGCTGTTTAACCTGATTCTAACAGTCAGAAAATAGTAATTAAAGAAGTCAAGTTATGGAATGATTTTGTCAATCCCAAGTTCTTTTACAGTATTCTCTAGGGATGTAATTTATAATTAAATGAAATGCTGTTGGGTAAATCCTGATGGTACCCTATGGTGCCAATTCTAGTCAATTAGATGTGTGCTGGTGAATTTCTTCAGTTTTGAGGCCTCGATAGACCAATCCGATGTCGCCAAGTGTCCGGGCGTTGGTATGCACCATCTGATTAATGTATAAAATCATCGTTGCAACGTGGGAGCCATTGGAGAGCAACTTGGCCATTTTCGGCAGATTCAACATGTTGAATCGGCGTCGGAAAGTTTTTAGCTAGCAAATCGGCGTACGGGGCAAGAACAGGAAGTGACAATAGATACAGATAAAACAGTAAGTGATGGAAAGCCTTTACAATTTTGCTCAGTTTGCACATTATCAGCCTTCGTATTTGGAGATATAATTTATATCTGGACAGAAGTTCGATAAGATAAATTCAAGCGAACCATTTCTGAATTTCATTTAATGCGTTCATCGCGCGTGACACAACTCTAGTGGTGAATCACTTGACATATTACTGTATATAAACACACGGCACATTCAGTTGCTCCTCCATTTGTGAAGTCTGGCAATAGCTCGTTGCTTCTTTACTCGCTTTTCAGATAGTTATATTGTGAGTCATAATCATGGACTCAGTGGCCCAACCAGACTTTTTTTTTTTTTTAACAGGCATGTCTTCACTTTATGTATGCCACTTATTCACCCTATGTTTTCACATAGAAGTCCTCGTGTTGAAGACAACTTCCCTAATTTGTTGCATTTTACTGCCATGTCAGTCATCGTTAGAGAATGCACACATGATGCCGACCGATCTTTGTCTCCTTTCAAGGTCGTGTGTACGTGTGTTTCTCAGACCTCAGCTGTGGTCAGCCAGGCGCTGGTGGGCGTCTCTGGGGTCATAGTCTGAGCACACTAGAACTGACTGTGGCCTTACACCCCTCCCCCTCACATGCCATCTGATCCTTGCGCATATATCACTACCAATTGAACCAGCAGAAGGCAGCTGGTAAATGCCAATGAGGAGGAACCATATTTCATATCGCTCACCCACTTATGCAAATATGTTTACTCGCGATGGCATTCGGCGCAAAGAGAATCCACATCATGGAAATTTTTTACATGTCTGCCGCCTGACCTTTGGGTCATGGAGCTTTAAGTATGAGGTCATGGAAGAGACTCTCAGTTTGCTGTTAGTGTTATTTTTGTGACCTGGTCAAAAGACAACACACTGGATCAGGCTCAGTTGCTGTGATCATCTGTGCCTTAGACCATAGTTTTATACAAATCTATTTAATATTTGCTGTTCAAATTATTTAGGTAGACATCAACAAAAACAATTACTAGTATTTTAATTACATACATTTGTAGACTGCATGAAAGCGGAGATTATATGAAATGAGTTTGATTTGGAAAATGTTTTAATTTATAGTTTGCCTAACTGTGTAAAAACATCCATCAATCATGCTGAACCCTCACCCTGGCGAATAACACCAGTCAACTCAATGATGTTTTCTATCTACAATAACTGCATGTGGCAATGTATAGATCATTTCTGCAAAGAAACAAAATCTCAAGATACCAAAAAATAAAATAAATCTACTGAGCTATCTGTATTGTCTTCTTCATGTAGGTTTTATGACTGATTCTACAGTTGTGGATTATACTTTGTCTTATACTTATTATAACTCCCCATCAAAAGAGCAGTGATTAATCAGAGAGTCTCTCTCACCACAGACAGGTTGCCATTTAGTTCTGGTTAGTAGCTGTAAATGTCAACAGATAACGGTGCCCTAACTGGGGAATGACAGGCAGGGCTTAGGTCCAGTGTGAAAAAAGGATGCAACTGTTGTCCTGTATCAGAAGCTCCCTACAATGTGCTGAGTGGAAGGAGTGTCCCAGCAGAGCGCTATTAATCATGCACACCGAGATGTCTACAGGATTGGGGTGGGGGTCGAAGGGTAAAAGGTTTAGAGTAAGGACAGGTTGTGGAGGGTCCTTTATTTGATCTTGATGTGTTGACAAAAAAAGAAGGCAGAATTGCAGCGAAACCTACCAGTACATCTTTACCCAAAAGAAAGGCGATTTCAGCAACTTGAACTTGGATTTTCATGTAAAAAACAGTCTTTTATCCATCCCCCTGAGGGCAGACTGTAACCATGAAGCCTTTAAAGCCGTAGGAGAGTGCAAAATTTTGATAGCTGATTTTTGTTTTCCATGTGTATTGACACCAATTTTTTGCTAAACATATCCATCTCTCTCCCTCTCTCTCTTTTAAAAAAAAATCTCCTCCCGTCAGTGATTTGGATCATTATAAGTTGGACCTGATTTAAATGGCATCCGGAGTCATTAGCCGGGTTTACATCAAGACTTTTTAGTTGTTCAAATTGAAATCATTCTGAATGAAAATCTGTGGTAACCTGTTTGTCAAGTCATCTTTATTTATGTAGCGCTTTCAAACAGGAAGTTGTGTGAAGATATCTTGATAAATCGTGATACTTTTTCTCCCAATCGATTATCGATATGCCTACGCCAAGTATCGATATTTGTAGTTCATATACAGTCGCTATAACGGCTCCATTGTTCATTACTTATTGATCAATTTTTTGGCGGGCCGCTAGGGAAGCGCCTCATAAGAGTGGCGGGGAAATGTACGGTGTCTTCAGGTGTAGAAGCTTACTTTTACTTGTGTAAGACATTTATCTGTCCAGCAAGTGACTCCGTTTTGCATACGTTTCTATGAAAAATGTGTATTATATCTTCAATTTTAAAGTTTTAAAGAACATTTCATTTTAAACATTTTCAACAGCCAGTAAGAGGCCAGTCAGTTAAAGGACTGTAGGCTATTCATGAGCGGGACCTAGCAACACATTTTATTTATAATTTATATTGTGCTTTCTTAGAATGTCAGTACTAAATAAATATTTACATAATTTTGGTATTGATTTCTTGTTGAAGCATTAATATTACTTCATGCATTTGCCATCACTTTAGTTAGGTAAGTACACAGTTGTAGAAATAAATGCTAAGTACTAAAAATTTGAATTATTTCTTTCGATGTTTTGGTTTGGCCAGATAGATGTGGGTGAAGGAGAGCAGTCATGCTGGTGCCAACTTAACATCCCACAATTTTTGAGCTGCAAAAAAAGGCATGCAACAAGGAGTGTTTTTAAACCTGACAACACTCCCACATCTTAAATAGAATGTGATCACTATGGCTGAAAACATTTTGATGAAAGCCAACCTGCTGACATTGGAGGGGCTAACTAAGCAAGACCGTCCGTATAGGCCAGTGCAGCTGACAAGGAGGCGTGCTCAATACCAGAGACAACAAGGTGTTGATTGCTTTGAATGCAAAATAGATCTGCTGATATGTACAAACATGTTCACTCCCTTCTCTCAAACCATCATTCACAGTTTTGGATTTCACATCTGTGGTATAAAGATATGGTCTTGGAGAGGAGATTTCAAAGTGTGGTACAGTAAGTAAGCCCTCCCCTTCTATTTGCTATGTCACTCTGTTAGTGGAATAAAATTTGCGGTCGCTGTGGGTCACACTCGATCTCACTCATAACGCCTCACTTTCTTTCTTTTCTGCGTTATGATATGAATAGCCGTCACTAGGGTTAAGTTGGCATCAAGCCATTAGCTTGCGGCTAACAATGCTACTCTCGATATCTTCATTGCTCATGAATGACCAATTGTAGTTTGCGTTTACCTTTTATTGAAGGGAAATCGAATCAAATCGGAAATCTGATATTTTAGGGGTAAAAAAAAAAGGCAATTTCATTTTCAGGCCATATTGCCCGGCCCTAATTTTTGGTTCTGAATTGTAACACTGAAACTTAATTTTAAGACACTGAACCCCTGGCCACGTTGGAAACATGCTGTCCAAAAGGTCCTGGTACAATATAGAATTTGATTCCATAAATAAAGAGAGTGTAGGTCAACAACTGATTGATTAATGTACTTTTGTATGTTTAGTGTATGCCTTTAAAATTGTAAAAATAACAGTTCGAAGCACATGAATGGTGAAGTCCTGAAGCTTTACAAACTAAAGGATTTGCACAGTGTAGATCGAGGCTGTCACCTGGCTCGTTTGGTTGCACAGACTTGGAGCGAGTTCACCCTCAGGGGTCAAAGGAGTATGGACTTGAGAACAAGTGGACTTCACTGTCAAGTAAAGGGTCAAACTATAAATGAGCACTCAAAGCATACATTCCCCTGAACTCAACACCACTGACGGCTTACAAATTTACAAATGAATGGGTTTACTGACAGACAGTGAGGGGATGTTTAATACCATTTTTTTCAACTCTTCAGCACTCACCAATTCTAAATAACTAATACCACTAGTATTTTTGATGTATACAATTTCAATGAAACCAATGACAGATAATTTTAGAGAATAAGAGAGATGATTTCTGAGAAGGCGGGGGGTCGTGGGGGGTGCGTAGAGTGCACACTGCACAGAAATGCCACTTTACTCTATTCAATGTGCAATATAATTCAATGTGTTAATTATTTATTTATTTTTTGCTCTTCTGTCTGCATGCATATCTGTTATTATTGCTGCTGGAAACGTAAATTTCCCAGAGGGAATCATCCCAAAGGGATCAATAAAGTCAAGTCTAAGTCTACACAACCTAAGTCGGTGTCTCACGGCGCCGGCTGGCGAGAGTGCGCGCACGTAGTGAGCGAGTAGTGCTTTTTTGGTAGGCTTCCTTCAGTGTAAAACGTTGCAAAGCCACTTGCCACACTCTCAAACCCTCTTTATTAGAGGTGTGGCAAAAATGATTTCACTTAAGAATTGAATTTCTTATATTACTTTGTATTTTTTTTATTTTATTTTTATTTTTTTGCAGCAGCATAGAGCATATGCGTGAGTAATGTTAAGATGCTTCTCTTTTTACATTCCTGAAGTATTTTGTATAATTAGCAGTTCTTTTGCGTGGTAAAAGTGCTGCGAGTAGAGCGCTAATTACCGTTAGCGAGTCAATGGTGCTTTCCATTGTGCATTAGCCTTGAGCAAGTTATGTTCGGAAAAACAAGCTAAACAAAGTGTGTTTGCATTTAAGTGTGCACTTTGTGTTATTCTCTTCATTTTGTGTGTTTAGTTTTACAGTTAACCTCAACTGGAGTGTAATAAACGGCTTGAAACCAGCAACATTGGACTCCTTTTGAGAGACTATTTGCTATCTGCCAAACTCAGTCTGCTCAGGGAAGGCAGAATATATACTGTATTTTCCGGACTATAAGCTGCTACTTTTTCCATGCGCTCTGACCCCTGCGGCCAATGTGCGCAACAAACGGGTAACGAGGCTTGGCACCGGCGGGAAAGCGGGAGGGTTCCCTATATTGGCCGCACCCTGGCCTAGACCAAGAGTTTAGATCTGTTTGCGGGGGGCGATGGAAGGGGTGGCATGTTGGCGGACGGGATCGCCTGTCCCACCACCGCCGCTTTTGTCCCGGCGGGCCTCCAGCCGCTCTCCAGTAGCGATCCTTCTCAGCGGTGCGACTTATAACCCGATGCGCTTCATAGTTCAGAAAATACGGTACTATCAAAGCTATAAAATTTGTCGTTAGCAACACACAGTAGTAGTTGTGGTCCACATGCGTTTTTTGTGGAAAAAGGCACTAACTGTGACTGATTGGGAGCAGAACCCATGTTGAGGTTCCATTGTAGGAGCATCTAAATCAAAACAAAAAAGAATGTTATGAATGTATTCATTCACTAAGTTGATCTCAAGGAGAAGCATATCACTGGCGTTGGGAGGAATCCTTGTACCTCCACATTCATCACTTTTCAGGAGATTCCAAAAACTACCTAAAAGCAATCAACAATTAAGATTGGTAAATAATTTGTATAAATAACATCCACACATGTGGACTGACCAATAGTAGAGATCTGTGACAAAAATAAGAAATGTAATAAATTGAAACCGAGGCGGTTTCAGACTTATAGCAGCGATATGTGATGCAATATTTGAGTTAAGAGAGATTTTGAGGAGGGTGTAATGCATTGAAACTGCCATATTTACTCCAACATCACTTTCTTCTTTTTTCCTTCGCTGATGCAGCAGTGCAACTTCATGTTCGTTTTATAAAATATGTTTTCATATCACAATATACCAACATTAGGACCTCAAGGGAGAAGAGGTAAGTAACTTGATATGTTTTCATGTCTATGGTGAACCTACATACTGGAGCTTCATTAATGATCTTTTTTTGATGCGAGCTAAGAGCTTAGCTGAAAGTGAGGCCTTGTCCACACGTAGCTCAGTATTTTTAAAACCGAATATCTCTCCCCTCCCTGTGTAGAAAAAATCCATCCACAATCAAAGTGTGTGCATCATAAGCGGAGCATAGAAGCAAACAAAGAGGATAAATACAAAATGTAAAAAAAAGCTTCACTTGTCTTTTTTTTTTTAATCATCTTGAGGTATGTGTGTAGAGCGTTGACGTAAAACTTAGTTTACGACGGTCACACGCAATGGCGGATCTAGAGAACTCCACAAATCTCCACTTTGGCCGGAGTTTTTGGAAACCTTCATTTTAAATAAAAAAAATCCTCGGACGTGTGGATCATGGGGCAAACTGCAAAAAAATATCTCCCGTTTGCAAAAACCCCGTTTACGTGTAAACAGGGCCTAAGAGACCGTAGACTTGATTGAACTAATTCAGATCAGCTGTTCTGAACCTGAGTGATCCTAGTTTTCAAATTAAGGGCAAGTCAAATCA
Organism: Leptonotus elevatus; assembly: GCF_054856555.1. NCBI lineage: Eukaryota > Metazoa > Chordata > Actinopteri > Syngnathiformes > Syngnathidae > Leptonotus > Leptonotus elevatus. The sequence continues at coordinate 7,780,327 of NC_141251.1, read as the reverse complement.
GAACTCTGGTTTAGATTAGAGCATGTTGAACCTGCTTGCTGGAAAACACCCTCGTCTCCAAAATTTGAAGTTTGTTTATATTATGACACCCTAACACTGACTATAATTTGTTTCTCCTTAGGCCAAATATGAGATTGTCACATTGTCCAACAGCTTTTGATTTCAGAGAATTTGTTTCGGTTGTATCTGCCAGCTCCACCCTTTGCCCACATTATCAGTGCCATTTTCTTTAAAGGTGACAAAAGCAATAACCAATTGTTTTTCTATTTATCAGAGGTGACATGACCAGTGGCGCAAGGGGATGAGGAGGCCCTGTGTAGCCATAGCTAAATATACATCCCTGACAGCTCCATAATAGGTTCCAGGAAGTTCAGTCGAAAATAAAAACAAAGCAACATTTCTAGCTGATTGGCTTTGAAAGGCCGCTTTTCCTTGCTGAATGGGAAAAATGTGGACTTCAGCATTCCATGGCCGTGATGCCAGTCAGATTGGATAGGCGCAGCCTTGCGTGCGCAAAGCATGCTTGGTGTTAGGGAGACACATTACACTGCAGAAATGAACTTCATGGGAAAGAATTTGTCTACATGTTTTCAAAGGGCTCACGTAATATTAACAGGAAGTTCCTAAACTGTAAAAGTCTCTCAGTATTATAAATTAATTATAGTTGTCAGAGTTGTTTTTCACTTTAAACCTAGTAGTGTTTAGAACAATTTTGTATTTTTTGTTAAAGTGCACCATATTCAGATTGAAATTTATTGATGGACAGGGTCGTTTGTGAATTGTTTATGTAAAGGTATGTCATTATGCATCACGGCTTACCTTTGTGCCATATGAGCTCTTGATTTGCAGAAGGTTATACTCCCCATGGCAACAGCTAGAGACAACAACAGAGAGTTACTTACAAGGGGTATTTCAAACCACTGATGCCACACTGGCTCCATGGAGGGGAAACATTAAAGCTCATCTGGTTTAACCCCACTGGGGCACTGAATTGCCCTTTTCTTAGTCTTTGGAGTTGTCCTGAACTGGCTTAGCAGACCAAGGCGACAACTGTCATAAATTATTCCCTTGTGGATCCACATGTCTGGCATGCTTGGATCAGCTTTAGGGGACCTAAAAGCAACAAGACTGTATTAAAGAGCACACAGGGACGGTCATGAATGAAATGTGCAAACAAGACCTGTCACTATCAAATCTTTTTCAAATCAATTATTCCAATGAATAATCACCCAATCCGCCCCCCCATAAATGTATTCCTATTAGTTTGTTTGTTGTTAATAGGGGAGGCATGGCTCAGTGGTAGAGTGGTCAGTCATCTCTCAACCATGAGGTTGTGCGTTTGATCCTCAGCACGTGTGACTATGTCAAAGTGTCCTTGAGTAAGAGCCCCCCCCCCTCAAAACAAAAACAAAAAACTGTGACAGATAATTTTAAGAATAACATATCAATATCAAAATATTGCCTTTTTCCCCACTTAAAATTGTATGAAATTAAAGGCAATGTTATATTCTTCAAATTTTGAATTGCTGTCGTGAGTGATGATACCTTGGAAAAAGTCTGGTTATCGGCCCGCACGTATAGCGTTTGAAGCTCAATTCATCCGTCCCACAAATTGAGGCCATTTCCCGCTAAATCAATGTTTGCTCTATTAACTCATTAAGGCCGGGAGCACATTACCGCGTTTCGACCACTAGAGCCGGGAGCGCTGTCCCAACCGCCAGGACAGAAATTGCTCGAAAGACTTTTGGGTACTCTGCACTCTCAGCCTGGAATCCGCTGCAGAACGACTTAAAGCTGAATGATCTGTTGTCCTTAAATGTTTTTAAATCTAAATTGAAAGACATGGAAACCGCTTCCATCAATGCCTTGGTAGGTTTTTTATTTTGAATTTGGTCTTTGCAGCTCATAGTGGCATAGCAGCTTGCTTAACTTGTCTTCCAGACTGGAGGCTGTCCTGAGACCAATTTTTTTTTGCCATCACATTCTGTTACCAACATCAACATAACATCATCCAAAAATTCATTCTATAATACAACACCAGTTGCCAGCATTAGTGGCTAGCTACTATTTGCTAGCAGCGACTGCCCTATATAGGCTGCCGACAGCTGTTGAAGTAGTAGGCAGTTTAATAGGCGAAAATGACTCCGCACTCTTCGATGCTAACAACTTGACACAGTTGCAGTTCCGAGTGAAACATTTTTAACAAACTATGCTCACTCAAATGGGCCCTTATAACTCACCTACTAATGTTTCCATACAGTTTGCTGTGGTGCACAATTTCAATTCATGAAAAAAAAGTGGATTATCTATAAAAGGAAATCAATTGACCATTCATTATTAATGGAATATCTTGTTTTCTCTTGTGTATTTGTAATTGTTCTTTTGTACTTTTTTGCAGAATAATCTATCGTTTGATAGTTTTCAGTATGGTACCCGCATACTAAAATGATAGATAGCTAAATCTGTAATATTTATTTACTGTTAACAATTGTTTGAATTTTAAGAATATCCACAGCTTTCAGATCTTTGATATTCCGATTTTTTGTTACATATTTCCAATGTTATAGAATTCTTTATAAAGCAATGATAAATGGAATTGCTACTATTAATGCTTTGCGGTGACAATTTTACAACAAAAACACAAGTGATTGTAGTTGCATCAGTGTTGAGATATTGTGTGTGATGAGTGCACAGTGTAGTTTGCCTTTACAGTGTGTGGTTTCTGGAATCCCCTCCCCCATGGGAATGCCATTAGTAGAGAATTGAAGGAGTGCAGCAGGTGAAACAAACAAGGATCATAGACAAGCACGCACACACGCACTGGATTGCTGTACTGTTGGTTCGTTTTTCTGGTCTTTTGCAGATCTTATACATGCTTGCTTTTTCTATGCTAATTATTTCCTAATTGTCACGTCCAGAAGCAGCACTTTCGCACATATTAAGTGTTTATACAATCTTTGATGCTAAAGATATCATTCAGATGGTGATGTTCAAAGATACATCCAGCCATTACTAGTAGTTGGTCGTCAATGAGGAAATTAATGCGCATTTTTATGGTAATTGGGTCCGGTAAATTTCTCATAAAAAAAAAAAAGACGTTCAAATTCAATTCAGCCTAACCAATTACGTAAATGTGTAAAGTTATCCTGAAGGTATTTTTTTCCACCAGATTTTCTATAGGGGATATCACAGCGTTCCCCACACAAATTTTTACACGATCAAAAAGCTAAATTTTTCCATTATCCGTAATCTGATTTTCAACATTTTTTGTGTGTTTTATTGTGGTTGAAGTGACATTAAAAACCCGACTTTGCATTTTGACAGATGATAATTTTTGGGAAATCTTGACGCATTGCTAGTGTAAGACGCTGTCATTGAGTTTCAGAAACTTTCAGTTAATGAAAAGAAAAACTGGTTACTTCAAATGTGTATACAAAAAGAAAAATCAAAATTTTTATTTAAAGTCTAAAATAAAGCACTAAAATATAGCCCTTGCACTGACTCCAGCCTAAATAGCTAAAGACAAATCTAAACACACCTTAAATTGAACTTGTGAGATGACGATATTAGTCATTTTCACGTCTCTGAGAGTTACCAAGTAATCCTACTCTGCTTTTGATGTACTTACTCCACTCTTCAATACTGTGATTGTGCCTAGGACTGCCCTGTTTGTATAACTCTTGACTCTGCTTAGATAGCCTTACAATAATCTGTTGAGGCTCCACATGGAAATAATTATGCTTTATAGTCAGAAGGTTTGGTACATTGTGGGTATTGTTTGTATTTCATTTTTGATGTTCAGTTCTTTTCGTCATTGTCTGGACAATAATGTGTGTCTGCAGCTCAGTTTCATCTCCTGTTTTTCTCCCTGTGTTCTAAGCCTTTTCTGCTCCAGTGCCAATAGATGTGCATGTGTTAAAGAGAGCTTCTGTTTCTGCAGTAAGCCAGCTTCATCCCGAGGTGCTCTCCTGGGGGTTTGAGATTCACCCCCGCACCCTTTCTTTTTGCTAGGGTCATTTGGAGTAGTAATCCACACATGGCTGGATACTCAGATCAGAGCGATAGGGCTCTAGCATTGTGAGAGCTTGAGAAGATTAGGCTCATGGTCAATCAGAGTCTGTACACAAACCATATTTTACAGCTTTCATTTTATAAGAAATTCAGCTCATGTTTGGCTTGGCTTAAATGGGCAAACTCGGATGAGGACAGCATGTGCAGCACATTTCTACCTACTTTTCTCCTCAGTTGCTTATTTTGTTGTTAGTTGTTGTCAATTCCAAGTAGAGGTCATCTGGCTTTTGGGTGGTTGCTTCACCATGACCACAGAGTGAGTTGAAATACTGAGTCTCTATTTGGGCTTTATTTAAGGTTGGTGATGACCATTGACACATGGCTTCAGTCACTACCGTGTGCACTGATGGCCATCCAGATCAATACAGCACAATTTAGTTTTCCAATCTGGTCTTTGGGGAAAGAAGCTATAGCACTTATTGGGTGATCACCTCTGAAGAAGTCTTCATCAGGAGCTATTGACAGATTCATTTAGGCGCCCGGCTTCCATCAATACTACATGTTTTTTTTCTCCACAATGAAACATAATGGGGATACTACCCCCCTCCCTTTTTTTTTTTACGAGTAATAGCCTCAGTGAACACTTATTATTGTTTAATGTAAGATAACTTATATGTTTATTGACCTTAGTAGATTTAGAAGATATGTCAATACAAAAAAATTGTATATTAGTTTGGTTGCAGCAATATGCAAATGCTTAAAATGAATGTCACTTTTTTTTCTTGCTTGGTTCTAAATTTGCACTTGGTTGACCCTCTCCCTCCTAAAACTATACCTGCTCAAAGCTCTCAGATTTAACCCAAAATAAAACACCAGGTGAAAAAATATTCAACAAAGCAGAAAGTAATAGATTTCCCTTTGAAAGTATGGAAGCCTTAAAGTGACCTTGGCGGCAGATAAAGTCTCTTTGAATTTCCAAATTATTCCATATTTTATTTCTAAACAAAGCCATAGGGCTATTGGATATCAGACTCTAATGCATAGTGGTCACATGTGCAGTTTTAGAAATTAGTTGGGCTCTCACTGCAGCTCTTACGCCCAAGTTGTTTTTCTATGTCTGGAGTAGAGCCATGATCTACACGGTATTGCACTCAATGTTTCACTGTGGCGTGCATGACTCAACTAACTTTGCCTGTTGTTGTTTTTAACAGTTTTTTTTATTTTTTGCCTGTATCCCCATGATCCCACTCTCTCTTGGAATGTTCATGTGATAGATTTTTGAAGGTGGGTTCCCAGAATGGAATACCCAGCAAAAGGAGCTGCCATAGGAAGGGATTATGTGACGATGTGCAATCTTAGGTTTCACCTAGTGATGTCTTAACATTAGCATTGTTGTTTATTTTTCATAGTATCGGTAGTTTATACATATTTTTCTCCTGGGACTTTCACAGGCCTTTGGTCTTGGAGCACCTTTCATGTGCGTAAAGTTAAGAGTGTGCACATGGAAAAATAGATCAAAACATGTCACAGATGCATACACGCGGGCAGAAGGTTGGTGCCACTTTGCTAATTAAAGAAAAACCCACACTGGTCACTGAAATAACTTGAATCTGACAAAGTAATAATAAAAACACATTTAATGAAAATGAACCAATAAAATCAGAAATTCCTCTTGAATTGTACTTCAACTCATGAAATAGGCCTGGACAAAAATTCTGGTACCCATAGAAAAGATTACAGATAATTTGTCCATAGGGTCATGTTCTAACCAAGGAGTGTCCTCTAACTTGCATCACAGGTCTCTTCAATCTTGTATTCACAGTTGGTCTATTTAAAGGGTGAGAAGTAGGTGACATGGTGTGTACCACACTAAGCATGGACCAGAGGAAGCGAAGGAGCCAGTTGTCTCAGGAAATTAGAAAGTTGTAGACAAGAATGTGTACACTGTAAGACCATCAGCAACATTGCTAAGTTGATGTTCCTATGTCTACAGCTGCACATATTATTTAGAACCTAAAGATCTACAAGACTGTAACCAACCTCCCTGGATGTGGCCGCAGGAGGAAAATTATGAAAAATTGAAGGGTGCGTAATATGAATGCTACCAAAAGAGCCCAGAACAATCTCAATGAAATCAAAGGTCTACTCTAAGGTCAAGATACATCAGTGTCAGATTGCACCATCCGTCCTTGTTTGAGCCAAAGTGGACGTCATGGGAGATGAGATGGCCAAGTTGACCGGTGTCTTGAATCTTTGAAGAGTACAATAAAAGATCAAGACTGTCAAGGCACTCTCATGAGAAATGTGCTGCCTATTTCAGACAACTTGGTCTCGGTCACAGGTCATAGCTACAGGATAATTACCCAAAACACACAGCTAAAAACACTGCCACCACCAACAAGAATGACTAAGAGCAAAACATTTGGATTATTATGATGTGGTCCATTATGAGTCCTGGTCTATTGAATATCTGTGGAAGGACCTGAAATGCGCAGTCTAGAGAAAGCACGCTTTAAACGTGGGAAAACTGAAACAGTTTGCTCATGAAGAGTGTGACAAAATAGCCGCTGATAAGTGTAGAAGTCTCAGTAAAAGTTACAACACGTTTAGTGATTGTCTCAAAAGGTTGTGCTACAAAATAATTCAGTTAAGAGTTCGATCACTTTTTCCAGAACTGTTTCATGGTTTTGTTTTTTAAAAAAATTATTCAAACGCAGTGTTTGATTCAATTGCTTGATTTTCATTAACTTTTCATTCATTGCTACTTTTGTCAGATACAAGTTTTTCTCTGACCACTGTTTTTTCTCTCCCTTTTAATTAACAGAGATGTACCAATAATTTTGTCCATTTTTGTAATTTACTATAAGACTATAGCTGAAATGACATGTGCGAGACTAGTGTGTTCTTTCTCTGCCTGATGCTGGCACAGAAGATGATGTTTGCACCCCAGGCATGACATTTGGCCTCGTGGGGATTAATTGTGGCTAAGATTTCGACATGATGTGTGCACAAAATGCTAATTTTTGGCAATGACATACTCATTTCTATATTATCTATACTATCGCCCCTCTCTAGGTATGCAGAGTTGTGAACAGTAACAGTTTTAGTCAAATTTGAGTTAAATTCCACTTGAAAGCTAATGCATCATTGTTATTATAGTAATAATATAGGCACAAAGATGATTGATTTGTTACACCAATCAAAGATGTGATGTCTCATTTCTCCAAACATTTGTCCCTCGTTACTCAAACTAACCTTTTCAATGGGAGCTCTAGTGTCAGGCACTAACATGTTAACAGAGGAAGACTTTGAGGGGAGCGCTGGTGGGAGGCGCTAACATGTAAACAGAGGGGTGACGAGGAGGAGCTTGCAAATAAAGAAATGTGATTAAGCCTATGTGTGATTAGATATGTCGCCGCCTTACTGGTCATCAGTTGCTAACTTCTAGCAGCTGCAAAGCAGCCTCTCTCCGAGCTATACGAGGTGCCATGTTTGCGTGGATCATCTGACCAAGGGTAGCAAGGTCATTTTGTTTATTCCTAAAGGAAATCAAGTTTCAGTGGATATGGTGTACTGTATACAAGGGTTTGAGGAGAGTGGTATGTGCCCATCCAGACCGTAGATAAATACAGTATGTTAAACTATACAACGCATAGTTGTTTGTTTGAACTTGATTGCAAATTAATTATTACATGTCTGATGTCTATTCCTTATTTACAGAGCTGTCAGATGTTGAACCCAATGTATTTCTACGACCATTCCTTGAGGTGGTCCGCTCGGAGGATACCACTGGACCAATCACAGGCCTTGCCCTTACCTCTGTCAACAAATTCTTGTCATATGGATTAATAGGTAAGATCTTAGCCATCCCCCTTTTTGCAACTTTGATGAGACAGCATTCACATTGTGTAACTGGCACTATCACGGCGCGTCACATGACACCGGGGAGGGAAAATTGCTGTGCTTAATTCGGACATTTTCACTTAGGGGTGTACTCACTTTTGTTGGAGGTTTAGCTATTAATGACTGTATTTTGAGTTATTCTTAGGGAACAATAAATACAACACTAAATTTACACAGTTATTTTAGCTGTACACTGAGTACTTCCCATACACTCATCTCTCCACCCATGCTTATTAGTTAATGAATTGCTGCTTTCAAGGGGGGATGGTAATGAAAAACAGGCTGGCAGAGATCTTGCTAGCCACTCAGATTTCCAAAACAGAAGATCCTGTTGCTCCGCCAGCCAATTTGTCCAGGTCTCCCCCTCACAAAAGGCCACATCTGGTCCCATGCTGTGAAGAACAAAATACATGAACTAAAACTAGCTTTTGCCTGGACATGGATGAGCCTGACTTTCACTGTTACATGTAACTGTTAAATTGTAGGCATCAGACAGCCACCATTGCTTGCTATGATCATGACGTAGTGTCTTGCTGACTGAAAATATACTGAATTTCATGAGTTGTACAATTTACTGTGTGATATTTAAAGTATTTGTGGGTAGGTTAGGAGATATGTACTACTTTGTTTGGTAGGTCTTTAGAGCAAATGCAATGTAATTGAATGTCAAAATGTGTTGTTTTGCTCAATAGCATCAAACGATTACATAGGGGGAAAAAAATAATTTTGAGGCTTCCAAACATAAAAAAAAAATTCATACACATTTTTTGTGATTTTGGTTGGTGTCTCAGTGAACATTTTCATCATTGTCACTGAAACACTTAATGGACAATACAAACAATGAATTGAAATTCAGTGCAATTTTATTCCCCTCAACTTGCTAAAGTTACACTAACCTTACGTTGACATGTCTATTGTCATTATTAAATTTTTTCTATGAATAAAATTGGATATATTTAATGAACAACATATTGAGAACATTGTAATTTTGTATTTGCAGATGCTAACCATGAAGGTGCAGCCGAGGCCATAGAGAACATGGCAGATGCTGTAACACACGCCAGATTTGTCGGAACGGACCCTGCCAGTGATGAAGTGGTCCTTATGAAAATTCTACAGGTACTATACCTTTGCTGGACATTTCTCTTAGAACTGAGAGCATGATGATTTTACATATTTTTTATTTTATTTTATTTTGTTTCATTTTGTTTTGTTTTATTTTATTTTATAAATAAGTACATTGTCTTACAGTCTGTTTGATGCTGTAAGAATGTATAGTTGTATTTAATTATGTGTTCATAAATTTATTTTGTTGAGTGTGTGAGTGACTTGTTTGATTTTATTTTAGCTATGCATTTTCATGACATTGATTTAAAAAATCCACATAATAGACAACGTCAAGTCAAGCCCAAGCCCAAGCTTATGATCTTCTTTCAGGTCTTGAGGACACTGCTGCTGACGCCAGTCGGAGCCCACCTGACCAATGAATCTGTTTGTGAGATCATGCAGTCCTGCTTCCGAATCTGCTTTGAGATGCGGTTAAGTGGTTAGTCACCAAACTTCCTTTTTGTTTCTTTCACTTGCATCCTTTATTCAGTTTTGAATTTTATTTTTACATTTAACTTACTGTTTTGTTTTGTTTTCCTATCTACACAGAGCTCCTCAGAAAATCAGCTGAACACACCCTTGTCGATATGGTGCAGCTACTGTTTTCAAGGTAAATTGATAAAATTGTGAATAACGTGACATACATTTGTCTGCGATTGTGGCCCTTTAAATTTGTTGTGAGATATTTTGTATTTTAGTATCAAATTTAAATACAGTTTCATTCAATGTTGTAGAGTTTTTTTTCCATCTTAAAATTCAGATTTTCAGATAACTCTTAACACAACACACAATATTCTGTGGGCCTTGCAAAATCTGTCAAAATCCAGTAAAACAGCTGGGAGTGAAGAGGGTTGCTTCAGTGAAAAGGGCTGGGAGTGAATAAGTTAATAGTAAAATATATAAGGCACCATATATGGACACAAACTAATGGGTGCCACAAATGGGAGGCGACGTCGCTAGCTCTCAATTCATTTCCAATGGAAGCAGGGCGACAAGGTGAAAATCAAATTTGCACGCACACACACGGATATTACTTATCATTGTTCAACCTCCACCAGCCTCCAATCCACAGATGGTGGATAATAGAGATGTGAGTGAATCGGAGCCCTTAATGAACAGTGCCGCTCGTCTGTTTCACTGGACTCTTGGATTATAAAAGTATTAGCATGTTAATCTGTTAGACCCACAGATCATCCAATAATCATGCTTGTGAGACAACTCTCTATTATCACAGTTAATGTCAGCGGGGGCTGGTTCCTTGTGGTTTTTTTCTTTCTTTTCTTTGTATTTGTGTGTGTGATTGCTGGTGACATCTCATTTTCCAGTAAAGCCTTAAAGTCCACAAAACTGCAGGCACGCACGCACTCTCGCGCGCGCGCACACACACACACACACACACACTCTCTCTCTTTTTATATAACATTGCTCACCATCTTTAGAGTAATGTAGTTTGCTTGAGACTTAGGCAAGGAATGTTAAAATTCCCACCATGTTATTGGCTTTTAAGTGGCTTGGAGCATATTCTACGTTCCTCCAGAATTAATCGTATGAATTTATTTTCAGGATAGGGACATCCATGCACATGTTTCTTCAGTCTGTTTTTACCTGTGTTTTGTTTTATTTTTCCTTACTCCTAATCAGTCATTTGTCTGATAATGTTTTGTAGTTATACCACTACTTAAATAAAGATGCATTGTGGAGTGGAGGGTTAAACATAGACTTTCCGCCCACAAACGTCCCTCTCATGGCAAAACACAACAAAATGGCAAAATACAGGCTCGGATGGTGGTGGAAGATGACAAAAATCACCACCACACATTAACAGAAGCCCAGAGGTGTTGATTGAGAAGGATTATATGTGTATACATCAAGTGTTTAAGAAGTGTTTATTTCTGTTTTACTTTATTTTGACTGATTTTGCAAGGCACACAGAATATTGTGTTTCATTGCTATGGAACCTACCAAAATAACGATTAGAGTCTCTTCTTTCATTAGGAAAAAAAGTATATTTGTATCTGTTTCCGTTTTGCAGCAATTGGCATTATTCGCAAATCCCTTTTTTTTTTTTTTATTATGACGACGACAAAAGCGACAAGCAAATAACAGTGGAGCAGTCCCAGATTGATATTGTGGAGAACTCCCTTGAGTGAATCGCAATTATCATTTATATTGCTTAGTTGTTGATTGATTGTTTCAAAATCTAGTGCCTATAAAATAAATATATCATGCAGCATAAACACTAAAAACATGATTCTCTCTAATTTGATCAATTTAAAAAAGAAAGTGTCAAAACTTATTTGGCAAGGTATCGCCCTGATCCCTGACCAAATTTCTGTTGTTTTTTTCCACACAGACTTCCCCAATTTAAGGAGGAGGCCAAAAGTTATGCTGGTGCCAGCATGAAGAAGGTAATTATATTTTGACTGAGTATCTGATATGCTTGTTATTTGATTAACTTTTTTTATGTTGTTGTGGTTGTTATTTTTGCACATTTTCATTTCCTTGATTGCCTATCGTGATGATTTAGAATACATTTGGTGTTTCTCAGTTTTTGTATATGTAGGAGTAGTGCTACAGTGCAAGTCTATGTGTATATATCTTAACTTCCTATACAAGTCGTGAAATCGTTTTGCCACTGTAAAGCACTTTGTTACAGCAGCAACTGTTGTGATTGCGCTATATAAAGATGAGTTGAATTGCTAATGAAAATTGAAAACAGGCTTGATAGTGTGCATGGACCAGGGTTGAGAAACAGGGCGCTAGAATACCTTCATCTGTAGAATCAGCTACTTAACCCAAGTCACTGACGTGACTTCCTTCTCATTCATCCCTGAAGCGGCACAGTGCTTTATTTCACAGTCGGCCGCTGAGCGTCAACCGCATCGTAGAGTGGTTTGCTGCAAATGCTGGATTTGATCCCGCCCATTAATGGGGCAGTGGGCTGGCCCACACGTACGGCTACTGCATGATGATTGGATGATCTGTCTGAGGCAAAAAGGATGAGCTTCCCCTCATTTGAATAACCAGTAGATGCCTCTGTAGACATGGTAATAACGATTTAATCAATTTATTAAGATTGTGTGCAATTGATTGTTGGCTAATTGTGTCTTGTAAATGAACATAAATGACAGTCAACTAGTTCCTTCCACCGCATATGGTGCAGATGCAAGTTCTTGCATGCAAGATTGCTGCCCACTGGTCCTCCGGAATACTTAAATGCATTGAACAAATGTTGCTGTATATTGTTCATTTGGCCAAGTAACATTACTTTTATCTTTATTGTGAAAGTTAAATATGCTACTGCATGCTTACCAGGGGTGTGGCAAGAAAATCGATTCATATAGGAATCGGGATTCTCATTTACTATGATTCAGAATTGATATAAAATGTCGCAAAATAGATTTTATTTATTTATTTTTTCATAGCCATTCTTCTGAGTGATAAAAGTACCATGAGTAGCTTGCTAATGCTAATAAGCGAGTCAATGACACTTTCCATTGTCCATTAGGCTTGAGCTAGCTACGTTCGGGAAACAAGCTAAGCAAAATGTTACCGTTAACCTCAAATGGCGTGTAATAAACGGCTCGATACCAGCAACATTGGACGCTTTTTGAGGGACTGTTGTTGTCTGCTGAACTGTGCTCAGTCTGATCAGGGAGGGCAGAATATACACGTGCTAAATTTGTAGAAAATTGCATAGGTTTACTTGAACAAATCTGCCTTGCTAGTACCTTAATTCTACTGTAGATACCATTTGACTGTAGTGTGAAAAAATTCTTATGTTCAAAGAAGTAAACATCATTTAGATTTGTGAGATAATTTAAGTTTGTGAGATGACATGTTATCCTGCTAGAAATACCCATCACAAGATTGATATATAAGGTAGCACTCAATTTGGTTATTTTATTTACGTGATGTTCAGTTTGTATTAAGGGGTTATGCGTGGCACCAATTACAATAAGTGTTCTAACCTGTTATTTTGTCCATATGTTATTTTAGTGATCTACTGTTTGCTGCTTTCCATGAGGTTGAAATTAGGACTGTAACAATATGCCAAAATTGAGATTTGATCCATCTCTTTATTTGTGACTCACCATTTTATTTACAATTTGACTTATTTTATAAATGAATATACGGTACATAATACATATATATTCATGAATAAATTGATATAATATATATTTTATAAATATAATGCATCCCATAATTTCTGGAGTAGATAGATACATAATATTATATTGGTTAGCACTCTGCTTTACAGTGCAGATTGTGGGTTCGAAGCCGGGCTGCGGCCTTCTTGTGTGGAGTATGCATGTTCTCCCTATGCCTGTGTGGGCTTTCTCCGGGTACTCTGGTTTCCTCCCACAAAAAAACACATGGTGGTAGGTTAACGGAAGTCTCTAAATTGCCCCTAGGTGGTAATGTGAAAATTGGTCTATACAGTATGCCTGCAATTGGCCCGGCAAATGCCCACAATCCTAGTGAGGACAAGCGGTTTGGAGAATGAATGAATCAATAAATGAATGAATATATACAGTACTGTGAAAATGTGTTTGCCCCACCTCACTTTCTTTTTAATCACTCAAATGTTTTGGATCATCACACCAGTTTCAGTATATCATCATAACACCAGTTAAACAAAAAATGCGTCTGGTGCTATGTAGACAAATATAATTACTTCCCTATGATAAGACATTTTCTGTGATTAATCGTTCTTGGAAACTTGAGTTTAAATCCACGTGCCACACGCAAGCTTTATTTCCCGTCAGGCAGAGTGAAGTACAAGATCTCAAAACACACACACACACAATCAAATACAAATCAAACTTTATTTATATAGCACCTTTCATACATTAAAATGTAACTGAAAGTGCTGAGTAATTCAAATATCCATAGTACAATACAAAGAAAATTGTAATGAAAGTGACCCAGGCCGGATTTGAAGAAAATCCGAATAAGTAAGTAAGTAGTTTCGGTGAATCCTGCAGAAACCACAGAAAGAGTGGGTTTGGTTTGCATGGCCTGCCTGTCTGTCTAGTCAACCTACCCTGCTGATTTGCACATTTCATAGTGGTTTCAGACTATATATGGTGTTTGTTCCCAAACAGTGTTGCATTTAGAACCCCCGCCATTGTCACCATAGGTGTATCTGGAAAGTATTCTCAGCTCTTCTGTATTTATTTATTTATTTATTTTTGTTATTGTTGTGTAAACAGCCTTATTCCAAAATAGTTTAAAAAAAAATGCATGCCAGATCCACCACATCTATCGAAACTCAAACACAATCTGCTTCTTCCTCTGGTCGTTGAATCGGTGGAGGCTGGTGTCTGTGGATCTAGCTCTGCTTCATCTGTCCTTCCTTCCTTTCCTCAGTCTCTCCTTTTGTCTCTTGAGGTCTCCCTAATTTGTTGGAATTTAGATGTTTCTGGGGTTGGTGAAAGACTCTGGTTGGTAACCTGGTGGGTAGTAGGTAATGTCTGGTCGGTGCTGGATTTAACTTTCCTTTCTTTTCTTTGATCCTTCCTCGGGTCTCCTGACAACCTCACGACTCTAGCTGGATTCTGAAGTATTCGGTTTAGGTGAACGGTATGGGATTTTTAATAGGTTTTAGGTGAACTAATGAATACACACTCACACGCACATACACATTCTCACCCACATACAAAATAAAAAATAATAAAAAAATTAAACAATGATGATGAAGAGAGCAATGATGATGACATGTCAAATCTGTAAAATTACCGAATTACAGAGTCTTTTTCTTCAGAAAATAACTCACATTTTCTGAGAGTCCAAATAGGCATGACTGGTAGATTGCTGTTGAAATGGTTGTCCTTCTGCAAAGTTGCCTCTTTCCACAGAACAACACCTTCGACCTTGATCGCTCAGATTAGATGGGCGGCCAGTACTACGAAGACATTTATTTTATTTTATGATGATGGAGGCCAGTGTACTCATAGGGACATGCAAAGCAGCAGCAATGTTTTTGTAGCCTTAGATCTATGCCTCGAAGACACATACCGTCTTGGTCTACGGACAATCCCTTTGAGTTCATGCTTGTGTTGTAGAATTTTGAGGGAAAAAAATCCTTCAAATTTGGAATAAGGCTATAACATAACTATCAAGTAAAAAAAATAAATGATGCACAGAATACTTTCCAGATGGACTGTACTTGAATAAATGTGCCTGCACTTGTTTTGTGTTCGCCCCAATGCTGACATGTTTCCAATCACTAATCACGGGCACCTGCCTACTCCCCTTTTCTTCTGAGGCTTACAATATCTTATGGAAAAACAAACGAGTGCAGGTAAGAAAGATGACTTGAGTTATGTGGGAGAAAACTACAAAAATGTATGTTACTTATATTAACAATGACTGAACATACCTCCAGATCTATAAATATTGTGACATCAACACAATTCTCTTCTTTTTTTTTTGCTTTAAAAACAACCACAATGGGGTTGAAATAAAACCATCAAGATGCACATTTCTATCCGTTTCAATTTTGCAGCAATTAGCATTAGAATATGTATAGCTAAGTTTATTCACATAGCTATTTAAAACTGCGAGTAAATTAGCTTTTTTTCAACATGGCCCTGGTTGATCTCTTTTGCAACTAGAACACTTGAAATGTACTCTAGACCTTTTTATCTACTCATTGTAAATGCAATAATGAGGGAATAACATGGAATAGATGAGCAATCAATTGTTCCATTACTTTTGGTCCCTTAAAAAGTGTGAGGCACATATACAAACTGTTGTAATTCGCATACCGTTCACCTGATTTGGATGTAAATACCCTCCAAGTATGCAGTTAGAGCACATTATACGCGTTTCATTTCAAGTCCAATATGGTGATGTTCACAGCCAAAAAGATGAGAATTGTGCCAATGTCCTGGTATTTATGGCCCATTGACTGGAATGTGTCTGCAAACATGCACTTAACTTTCAAATTGTATTTTATCATGCATATTACCAAATCACTGTGTTATCATCTGCTGCAGCTGTCAAAGTTTTATAAAGCGTGGAAGGAAATTTGGACAGGATTAGTTATTACAAAAGTGCATGCAACTCTTTCCAAAAACAACATGAGCTCTTAAGTGCACACATTTACACGTTACTTGATTGCGCATGAGCTGTGCGATTATACAGTTTGGATTATCCACAGATGAAACGCTTTGGCTTGATGCAAATAAATCCTGACTATTATTTATCATATTAATAGTAATAATAGAACAAAGATTTTCCACAAGACAGACAAAGTTGAAGTGCATAACATGACTAGATTCATAAATGGTCTAGTAGTTAATATATTGGTTTATCCATCCATCCGTCCGTCCATCCATCCGTCCATCCCATGCCTCACTGGCTTTGTCCCCCATTATTAGAGCAAACACACTACCAGATGGTGGTCAGTTGAAAATGTTACCACTATCTTCATCCCAGTGTCCCAAGATGTTGCTTCAAGTCCGATGACATAACCACAAAGTTGATCGTTGATTAGGGTGTGGTCGTGCACATATGGACACTCTTAAGCTTGTACAGCGTGTTTGTCATGGACCCGTGATAAGCAAGGAGATCTAATAGCAAAACACTGCCGAGATTCAAATCAAGTGTGCTTTTCTCCCAAGTCACACACACCCAGGCCATTTCCCAAGTGAATATTTGTCGCCTCTCAGAAGAAGGGAATCATCAGCGGCAATTTTCTCCAGCTGAACTGGTGTTTGTCCATCATTCAAATTTTTGGGGCGAAGCCTCACTGAATAAGGTTGATTTTTCTTTTCAGTTGAAGATGCGCACAGGCGGGATGAACGAGTCATCCAAATGGAAAAAGCAGAAACGTTCACCAAAGCCAGCTCACCACATGGTGCGAAGTGCCTCTGGACAGATGGACTCTACTCAGTCTACCAACCTCAATAATACCAACCTATCTGGTAAGCGAAGAAAATGTGCTTCACTTCCCAACGACTGTTACCTAATATTACTGCACCTCCAAATTAATTTCAGCCACTCTTCCTGAGCATTTTACCTTTCCTTTGAGCTGTTCTCGTGCTTTGTTTAGGTGGAGTTGTCTTAATGGAGCAAAGGTGTTCACTACCAGCCTCGGACAGTGCTGGCTCTTCAATCTCCAGTCCCACAGCGACAGACAGTGGCCTAGACTTCAGCTCTAAAGCCACTTCTCGGGAAGACCTCTCTGACCTGGATCAGTGTAGCTTGGTTGCAACTACACCTGACAATGCTAACATACTCTTAGACACAGATGCACAGGTGAGCCTGCAGTCATATTCTATTTATGGCTATTACATGACTACTATGCTGAAGATGTAAATTATGTCCTTTCCATGTTAATCAAGTCTGAGGGTAAACCAACTCAATCAGCATCAGTAGAGTCGATCCCAGAGGTTCTTGAGGAAAAAGACTCTATCGCAGAACAGTCAAATAGCACCACTGTCCATGACATGGACTACGTCAATCCCAGAGGTGTCCGATTTACACAGTCCATGCAAAGAGATGGTAAGAATATTCACAAATTGTGCAACATTTTTACTTAGCGCTTATGTGAACGTGATTAGTGATCACGATACGTTTTAGGTCGATCACTTGATCAGATATAAGGAGATTTACTCGATCAAACATAGCAAAAATGTGCGCTTCAACCTTTTCCTGCTCCACTTTTTCAGTCTGTCTATTTTATCTGTAAGACACAAAAAAAATCACATTTGCTGTCGCACTGTAGTTTCAACACATTTTATGGCGCTTCTTCTTTTAGAATATCAGCCTCTATTAAGTCTGTAAACGCTGTACTCTGCTGGTTGAAGTTGGATATTGCAACACATTACACATTTTTTTACTTGTAGATTTTATATTTTCATTAATTTATTTTATTTTTGCATTGTCCACATTTTTATAAATATTATTCTAATATATAATGTTTAAAAACGTTCTTTTTTTCCTTTTTTAAATATATTTTTTTAATTACAGCACTTCATATGTTAAATGCTCTAGTTTCTTTAGTTTTTAGTACGGATGCTTTAAAACTCAGTTAAAAAAATATTATAATAATTATATATATATATATGGTTTACCAAATGTTCTATATTTTGTTTAAAATTTTAATCGATTGGGTTAAATGAAAGAAAGAGCTGTTTTTATTTACTTAAATATTACAAAAAAGGACAAAAATCTGCAATAGAGTGAATCCGTAACCGCGAAGTAGTGAGGAACCACTGCATATATGTGTGTATATACTCACTCCACCCCCCCCCCCCCCCCCCCCCCATAGGTGCATCCCTCATCCCCTATGGTCTGCCATGTCTAAGGGAGCTCTTCCGGTTTCTAATCTCATTGACCAACCCTCATGATCGCCACAACACTGATGCGATGATGCACATGGGCCTGCATCTGCTAAATGTAGCCCTGGAGTCTGCGCACTTTGTCAACTATCAATCTCTGCTAGGACTGATCAAAGATGAGCTTTGTAGGCATCTTTTCCAGGTAAAGTATATGAGTATAATTCATTTGACAGTAATGTTAATATATAATGTCAACTCACCATTGTTTAAATGCCAGGTTCTTATCATAAGAATTTAAAAAAATACCTGATTCCAAGATGAATAATTTCAAAACTTGGCACGTATACAACTCAACTAAAAACAAACTTCTTAAGAGGAAAAAAAAAATGAACGTGAAAACAATAAAGAGAAATAAGCTGATTGTTCTATCAGTGTAGCACATCTTGATGTGGCAATATTTGCCCACCTTTGCAAATACGCTGTAAATCTATTGATAAAGATTACAAAGACAACTCCTGTGCACAAAATTCAGAATATAAAATCTAAGAAAAAATACTGAATTTGAACGAAAGTTAAATGTTAAGCTTTGGAAAGTGGTGCAGAGCAGGGTGAATAAAATATCTCGTTTCTGCTTTGTTGTAGCTGCTGAGCATGGACCGTATGAACCTCTATGCTTTATCATTACGAGTGTGCTTCTTGCTATTTGAAAGCATGAGAGTGCATCTTAAATTTCAACTGGAGGTAATGTTTAATTTCTCAGTATTCTTTATTTGTAATGTAATGTATTCCTAATGGAAACAGAACAATGCGATACTTAACTGTCACAAAATATGGTAAACCTGACAGATGTATCTTAAGAAATTGATGGACATAATCACATCAGAGAATATCAAGATGCCATATGAAATGAAGGAAATGGCTCTGGAGGCACTGGTTCAGCTGTGGAGGATCCCCAGCTTTGTTACGGAGCTGTACATCAACTATGATTGTGACTTCTACTGCTCAAATTTATTTGAAGACCTCACCAAGCTGTTGTCGAAGGTACCCTCCCTTTTGTAGGAGACACATTTAATGATGAATTCATTTGAATTATATGTACATATTTTTTCTTTATCCTACAGAATGCATTCCCTGTATCAGGGCAGCTCTACACCACTCACCTTCTGTCACTCGAAGCTCTACTAACTGTAATTGACAGCACTGAGGCCCACTGCCAAGCTAAAGTGCTAGACAACAGCGCTCACCAAGACCAGTCAGAAAAACTGCCACTGGAGGAAGAAACTTTAATGAAAAATGGAATAGACGCTACAACTGGTAAACTATAATGATATTTACATTATTCTCCATATTGTATTACAATAAATTGTTTTGTTTTTGTTTGCCTCATGATTTTATATATATATAATATTTGGTAAAGTTCTTACCTACAAGGGAAGTCAAATCATTTTTTTCCCTTTACAATACAGTAATATGCCCTGGGTGGCACGGGACTGTCTTTCACACACATACAGGTGGCCACTGAAATTGACATCACAGTGCCTCAAGTAGCAATCATAACAGCTCACCTGTTTTTTAGGTTTTGTTCATGTGACATTCACAAGCTGATACTTTTAGCCATTGATGTCATTTTCAGTTGACAGGAAGTGGTAAAATGGCCACTATAGATAAAAACGTGTGGATTTTGCTTATAGTTTTTATTCCACATATGCATTATTAATCAGAATACCATGTTTAAAATAGCTGTGGTGCATTGAACATTATTATTCAAATTTTTTGTGTGTGACTTCTTTTTTTTTATGTGTACACATTGATTGATTAATAATTTTCAACTTTGTTTGTCTCAGATCTTATTCAAGAAGGCAGTACCAATGGTTTGAGTTTTCCACTAGTGGATCATGGTCCAGGATGCCCACCAACCAGTGGAAATTTAATGGCAGAAAAGATGAAACTGTCCAGACAGGAACAAAGAGAGAGTGACCCTAGTAAGACCTGCATGGTCTTAATGATATAAAAAGCAATATATGTGAATTAAAATGTACTTTATTTGTCATTGTTTCTTCCAGCTGACAAGAAAATCTTGAAAACACCTCAGCGTTTCTCTTCAAATCTACCTGAGTCGCAAGAGTTGCTTGAAATAAGAGCAAAGAAAAAGGTGTAATATACACACACATTCACAATTGCTCACTGTTGTTTGGACACAGAGTGTATATGTAATTAAGACACTTATTTTGTCTTGTTCATAGCTTCTGATAACAGGAACAGAGCAATTTAATCTGAAACCAAAGAAGGGAATTCAGTTCCTTCAGGAGAAAGGGCTTCTCAGTAATCCAATGGATAACAACCAAGTGGCCCAGTGGCTTCGAGAAAATCCCCGATTGGACAAAAAGATGATAGGGGAATTTGTCAGTGATCGCAATAATATGGAGCTCCTAGACAGTTTTGTCAAGTAAGATGTTCAAAAAACATTAAACAGTTTGCAATTTTGTTTATTGTTGATTTGCCATCGTAAATTTTGTTGGGATTTGGTGGTAACTTAAAAAAAAATCTTGGATGTACCCTCTTTTTTTTTTTTTTTTTATATACTAAATAAATATGAACTGTGTTGCAGCACGTTCGGCTTCCAGGGGCTTCGTATTGATGAGGCCTTGAGGCTTTACCTCGAGGCCTTCAGATTACCTGGAGAGGCTCCTGTCATCCAAAGACTTCTGGAAACATTTACAGACAACTGGCATGTAAGATTGTCTGTCACCTTTGGAAAATCATTTTATGTATACAGAAATATTTAGAATTATATGTAAAGGCCGTGTGTAACTTTGCATCAGTTACAGCACATGTCTCCAACATTGTATCTTCTGTGAGCTACTTTACCACGCTGAACATTCCAGAGGTCTGTTCATGTTTAGTAATATGGAGGACCAAAAATGCTAAAATGAATACATAGATAAATAATGAATGGATGGATAATTAGAAGCAGATGTAAAAAATATTATTCAAAAATTAAATACCAAAAAATTAATAGAAAAACAACAAAATATATATAATAAATAAATGTAAAAATAAATACAAAAATAAACTAGATTAAAAAAAATAGAAATAAGGACACAAATAAATGTGCAAATTAATACAAAAATAATATATAAATAGAATTAAACATGAATAAATAAAAATGCTCTGCTCTCATAATTTGCATAAAACACACATTCAGAAATGGTAATAGAGGACATGTATTGTGTACAATTATATATTTACCAATACTGCATCAAAACAAAAAAGGTCGATACCTGGATGTGCATTATAAAACTTTAAAGACATTCCTGTATAAAAACTGAAATGTTATTCACCGGCAAGCATCCTGGCCGTTTTCAAACCTCAAACCAACAAGTTGCAGCCACAGTTCTGATCGCCCACCTCAGGAATAGAGGTGCAAGGGCCGTGGCACAATCGGACACAATGCTGCCGCCACCCCTCATATGGTTAACCCTTGCATAATATACTGTTGGATGACATCAGTTTTAAAGACAGTGTGTCCCTGGGACGCACAAGGGAAAAAGACCCACTCTATTGCTAGAACATTTGTCTTCCCAAAATAGCCAGAGAAACCATGTGACCTGGAAACTATTCCTAGTAGTGACCTTTTCTTGGATTGAATACTTAATACAAAAATAGTCATCTTAAAAGCGTCAATGAGTAATTATAGGTAATGACTCAGCGTCAATGGGTTTTTCACGCTATTGGATATAATTATATCAGACAACTTTTAGTTAAAACTTTGCACGACATTTATCACAAGTCTGTTTACATTTATCATTTGGATTTAAACCATGACATATAATCTATACTCTCTTTACTTCTTTTGTGTTTTTGCAGAAAGTAAATGGCTCTCCCTTCCTCACTAATGACGCAGGATTTGCCTTGGCCTACGCTGTTATAATGTTGAACACTGACCAGCATAACCACAATGTCCGAAAGCAGAATATCCCTATGACTGTAGAGGTTAGTGCTCACTCACTCACTCACTCACTCAGTTTTTTTTTTCTGCCCAACTTTTGAGATTCCACAAAAGCAAAATTACGACATTAGTTTGCTACTAATTTGTAGCTCTCTGTATCATGTGTTTACTCTTGAATATATTTCCTTTATTTCTTCGATCGTTTTTTTTATTGTCAATATAACTAACCCAAGTAAAAAATATTTTGATAATTTAAAATTAAATACCACACTAATTAATCTAAAGCGTCCGAGTATTCATACATCAATTGTCATTCTCTTTGTTGTCTCTGCGGTACATGCCAGTGTCTGATGGTATGACATTCCTCTGGGAGTTGTAGCATTTGCACTAGTGCAGCTCGGCGGCTCAGAAAGCCCTCAGTCAACAGCTGTAACCAGTGGTGGTCTGTCTGAGAAGTGAACTCGTTCCAAACAGGGCGACCAAGGGTTGAGGGAAGGCAGACTCACTTCATCTGTTGTCTCTGCCTATGTTTTTGGCAGCTTCGATGGCAGATTCTGAAGACTAAACAGGCTCGAGGTTTTGTGAATAGATCGTGGGTGGGCCACATGTCTTGATTAAATAGCAAGTTATTACTCGTTTTCTAGCTGTCGCTGCTTCATTCTTTCATGTGCTTTGAATGATCTTCTTCCATGAGGCTCCGGTTCGTTTTGATAATCACACTTCCAAGAGGGCGTTTGTAGTTTAGGGTTGGAAGGCATTTGACCTCTTGGCTCAGACAACAGGAAGGGGCTACCAAACAATAATTTAAAGAGGCCCAATAAAAGTGGCGCCGAGCACTTCAGTTACTTAGCAGCTTGCAATGTGTAGTATTCAACACGGCATATGTTGGCACTGTGGTTATTTTTAACGTGAGAAAACTATGCAGAACACCAGTGTGTAAATCAGAGCCTTTTGTGAAGGATTTGACAGCAGGACCGCATATTTATAAAGAGTCATGGGGAAGATTAGTGTTGATTAGTGTAAATGTGCATGCATCATGCAGAACTTGTTTCAACATGTATGTTTTTTTTGTCAACTCACAGTTTGAGGACTGCGGTCCTTCATGACTGCAACTAATTCTGTCTCTCTTGTCCAGCATATGAACACTTAGGCAAACTTTAGTCCAAGAGCTGTGGCGAAAAAAGAAAAAAGTATTTAGGAGTGTGCCAAAAAATAAATTCTCCATAAGATTCACAATTCTCATTTAGTACTATTCACAATCGATTATAAATGTCCCCAATTTTGCCCTTGTTTGTGTGTGCCTTTACTGGGAACGTTGTACATGTTGGACTCAATTTGGCCTCTTAGGGGCAGTGTGGTTCCACGTGTTCTGATACTCAGTTGAGTTGTAGTCACATTAGAGAGTAGAAGGAAAAAGTCACGGTCAAGTTTTGCCAATAAAAGTTTTTTTTTTTGCAGCGTAGGAAGAGCATATGCCAGTGAGTAATGTTAAGATGCTTATCTGTATACATTCCTGAAGCGTTTGTATGAATAGCCGTTCTTTTGAGTGATAAAAGTGCCGCGAGTAGCGCGCTAATTAGTATTAGCGAGACAGACTAAAGTAGATCATGTCGATTATTTGCTCATCTATAAATTGAAGCAGAAATCAGTTTGAATCTAAAATCGATTCTGAATCGAATCGCAGACCTAAAAATCTGAATCGAATTGAATTGTGAGACAGACAAAGATTCCCACCCCTAGTAATATTGTGGAGTAGCTATTGATGCCGTAGAGTATTAATTGATGCATTGACCATTTAGCAAATCCTACCAAGCTGAGACTTGAGGC
This sequence comes from Leptonotus elevatus, assembly GCF_054856555.1. Classification (NCBI taxonomy): domain Eukaryota; kingdom Metazoa; phylum Chordata; class Actinopteri; order Syngnathiformes; family Syngnathidae; genus Leptonotus; species Leptonotus elevatus. The sequence goes on along the minus strand of NC_141251.1, from coordinate 7,756,237 downwards.
TGTCAGTTATCACTCACTGCTTGTGTTTATTTACAGGAGGCTCTTTGCCCTAATCCCTGTTTAGGAGCCTTAACCATATTAAGTGACACATAATGAGCGTCCCATCCGGAACCCTTTTAATTGTTCGGTGGATGCTCAGTTCAAGTAAAAGCATGAGAGTTTGTAACATTATCTGAAATTTAAAGACAAGGACTTAACTTTAATTGATAAAAGTTTTTGCTGTAGAAGAGGAAGTCCTAAAGGACGTTTTGTTTAATAAGATGCCCAACTTGTTTTTGTTTTCAACAGCAATTCAAGAAGAATCTGAAGGGAGTTAATGGAAACCAAGACTTTAACCAGGACATGCTAGAGGATATCTACAATGCCATCAAGTAAGATTGAGTACACCAGTTTAAAAAAAATTCTAACCTTTAAAAAAAAAAAAAAAAAAATCTAGCACACCTCTGGCAGTTGTGTGGCTTTTCAGATTATGATGTAAAGCAAGCCCAGTTTATTAGAGAAAACTGGTTTTGTGGGATAGTTGATATTTTATGGCCTCGTGGTATATGTAAATAGCAACATGGCACACTTATATCTTTCAATCACAAAATGGTATATGCTGCCATTAAAGGGAAATTGTATTTACCAACCAGTGTTGCAGAATCATGAGCTATTCTAGAGTCTGTATATTGCTTGAGTATACTTCAACAGGACTGATGGAAATGGATCTGCAGAAGCCTTACTTGACCAACACTGCACTATGCATTAAGCAGGAAACAGTTCTGGAGACAGAATTGTGTCAAACACTTTATTTTGCATCATTAATAGTCATAGTGATTTCACTATATGTGTTCCCATCTAATATTGGAACATTCATCTTCCTTTTGCAGGACTGACGAGATTGTGATGCCAGATGAGCAGACTGGTTTAGTGAAGGAGAACTATGTGTGGAGTGTCCTGCTACACCGCGGTGCTACACCAGAGGGGATTTTTCTTCACCTGCCACCTGGCAGCTATGACCATGACTTATTCACCATGACCTGGGGTCCTACTATTGCAGCTCTCTCCTATGTCTTTGACAAGAGTCTGGATGACAACATACTCCAAAAGGCCATTACTGGCTTTAGGTACTGTACGTATGTTGACAATTTGGTTAAACTGGAAGATGCTTAGTGAGATATGTTTTGAAGACAAATTCCCCACAATATGAAAATGATCATGAACTCAATTAACTTTATTTACAGACTTGAGGTCAAGGCACAGACAAACTGGATACAGCATAAAGCATATAAAAACATACAAATATAGAGATTCAGCAATATATGCTTTTACAAATGTTAACCCCCCCCCCTTTTTTTTATTTTTATTTTTTTTAAATAAAGGCTTTCCCGAACATTTTCATTGTGGCTTTTGAAATGTAGCATGACTAATCTTCTGCCGGGTTTGTATACATTATAGTTGTAAGGATAATATTATTGTAGATTATGCAACTTTGCAAGTACAGCAATGTGAAAAGTTGTGGTCACTCTGAAATTGTGTACTAATGTGCGCGCGTTTGCCTCTGTGCAGGAAATGTGCCAAAATAGCAGCTCACTATGGATTTAACGATGTTTTTGACAATTTGATCATCTCGCTGTGCAAGTTTACAACTCTGAGCAGTGAGGTGAGGACACTTTGTATTTGTCTCTTATTAATTGTTCACAATGATATGCCAAGATGTTTTATTTGATACTATCCTAATAATTTTACTCATGAAATACAAAAACAGGGTGCTTGAAGAGGGCACATATTTTTTGGAATTTGTGGTTTGACATCAGCCCATATCTGTAATATATTTACAGTACACTATAGTACACCAAACAAGGTAGATACACATGGCAGTTATGTTTTAGTTATTTAATACTTTTTCACAATACAATTTGTTATGAAACTCTGTATAATGTAAATATATTGTTTTTGGATGTTCCTTTAACAAAATTTAGATGAAAGGGCATTTTAAAAGACATTCTGTGATTATGAGGCGGCATCAGACAACTTTTATGTTTTTTTTAGCTAAATCTTAACTTCAGACTAATTAAATTTGCAAAACGATGCTGCATTGACAGATGGACAGACAACGGAAAAGTTGGTATTGGTCACTGAGTGGTTGTTCTCCCTTCTATCCATCCTTATAGTCAGTGGAAAACCTTCCATCTGTGTTCGGGAGCAACGCAAAGGCGCAAACAGCCGCCAAGACAGTGTTTGATCTCGCCCATCAGCATGGCAACATCCTGAGAGAGGGTTGGAAAAACATCATGGACTCTATGCTACAACTGTTCAGGGCTGAGCTTCTACCCAAAGCCATGGTTGAGGTCAGTTTAAAGTGCTTAAATAGTACTTTTTAGTCTGTATTAAGGCTGGGACTTAAATTTGTATCATTTTATTTAAAACAATTATTAATTTAATATATTTTTTGACAGTATATAGTTGATTTTCAATAGAGCTACTCATGCATTCCAATGAGGTAATGATGAAAGTCATCATGTTATTTTTATTTTCTAAAATGTTAGTATAATTGTTTTGAGGAACCTTTTTGAATTGCAGCTGAAAGTCGAGACTTAAACTGCATTTATTACTGTATTACAATTTCAGTTATTCCTTGTTTGTGTTAGCGCAGAGCTGATTTTTTTTAGAGCTCTCTGCTGCCACCTACTGATAGTTCTTCATTATTGTTTTTTGTTGTTTTGTTTTAAATCAGGTGGAGGATTTTCTTGAACCAAATGGAAAAATCTCTCTTCAAAGAGAGGAAACTCCTTCTAATCGGTATGTACATTGTTTGGTACTGTGAATAATGTATTTTTAATGTTGTCACTTGCACTATTTTGTACAATGTAAAAAGGTTTCTCTAACTGCAATGAGAGCTTTTAATGACACAAAGAGCGATAAAACAAAACGGCATTTTTCTTTTTCTTTTGCAATATCATTTCAGTGGTGAGTCAGCAGTGTTGAGCTTTGTCAACTGGCTGACCCTGAGTGGCGCTGAGCAGTCTGGACTTAGAGGGCCATCTATGGAAAATCAGGAAGCCAAACAGGCCGCCATCCTCTGCATAAAGGTGCTCATTATAGAATTTACAATACATAACTCTGATATCAATATATCCATCTAAAATATAACCGCCTAATAGCCATTATGCATCAGGATGTGTTATACAATGGACTCCTGCTATTCGCCTGACTATAAATAGCAAATTTCTGCAAATAAATGATGCTCTAAAATTTATTTTAATAGCCTATATTATTAAACATAAACAGTAGATAAACTGTGGTTATGAAATGGACCTACCGGACTGTAGCTTTCTACTGTAACCCAGTTACTTTCAGTTTCTTTTGACAAACATGCAAACATAACCTTATCTTGATCAGCGCTTCTGAGGATTATCCGGCAGGCTACTCAAGAACTGAACCTGAGTAGACAAAGTAGACGTTGGGCGACATAATCAAATAAAATATAAAAAACGGGGTTTTAATAAGCCATGGCTTCAACCAGTCAACCTTTTTTCCTTTTCGGATGTTGTTGATGTTGCAAATGAGATGTGGTTGGTGAAGTCTATTCTAATAAACATGTCCGAAAGGAAGAAGAAGAAAAAAAAACGGCAATGGAAATGCAGCAAGAGAGGTAGCTTAAATGCTAAGCTAAAGCCCATCGATTAATACAGGTACATAACCATTTCTAAATAGCCCTTTGCTACTTAACGTCCAGTCTCTTGACAACAAGATGGATGAGTTGAGCTCCAGAATAACAGCAGACTCAGGTGATTAAAAAAAATAGTGCTTGAACAAAGTGTTGACCATTTTATCTTTTAATACATTTCAGTGTTCACAAATACAAATGCCGAACTGCAAATACGTGCGGGTCCACTGTATACTGGAATGTATTTATGTCTTTATCTTCAGCAATGTGATCCAGAGAAGATGATCACAGAGAGCAAGTTCCTCCAGCTTGAGTCTTTACAGGAACTAATGAAGGTAATTGTTACATTACATTTAGCTGTAAATGTTAATCAGTTATCTTTTTTTGTGTTGTTGCTCTTTAGTCTCATGAACTTATTTGCTTACAATTTAAAGAATAACCATTTTACGTTCCACAGGCGTTGATATCAGTAACCCCCGATGAAGAGACTTATGATGAAGAGGATGCCGCCTTCTGCTTAGAGATGTTACTGCGTATTGTAATGGAAAATCGGTAGGTGCTGACGCAGAGCAAAGTGGTACCACACTTGTTTTGACGTTTTCATACACTAAAAATAAGTTTCTGCCTTCAGAGACCGCGTGTCGTGTGTGTGGCAAACCGTGCGTGACCACCTCTGTCAGCTCTGCGTCCACGCTAACGAGAGCTGCTTTTTGGTTGAGAGGGGCGTCGTGGGACTCATTCGACTTGCCATTCGCCTGCTACGACGAGAAGATATTAGTTCCCAGGTATAGCAGTCACTTTCTTCGATATGTTCACGTATCACACATGCAGTATGTCACCAGAATTTCAGAGCTACCTTTTTCCCTCTCTCTTTTTATTGATGAATTAACATATATTGGTTATGGCCATTTTCTTGTTGGCTACACAGTAAATTCTGTACAGTAAATTTCACTCTAAGCAGAGTCGTCTATTTGGTCCCACTCTAAACAGAGTAAAATTTGAACTTGGAAGAGAGTAAAATATTCAGAGTAAATTTTGCTCCGAGTATTTTTTACAAAAGAATTTGCCTTTGCCATGAAAAACCTATTAACTCATTCAAACCCAAAAACGTGTGAACACAGTTTTTTAAATACGCTGTCATTCACTTCCCAAAAAACGTATTTATACGTTTTTATGTTTTTATATGCAAAAGCATACTGTAGGCTTTGATGTAGCTTCTGACATGAAGAGGTAGCTTAAAGCAATGACCAGCAGGTGGCAGCAGAGTATGCGATCAGCCAGGGCCATGTTGCAACAAGCTCTTTTTGCCAGTGTTTTCAACAGGTTTGTGAATAATGATGAAACTACAAAACGGAAACTGATACAAATATATTTTTTTCCTGATGAAAAAAAATACTCTAATCTTTCTTTTGGTAGGTTCTGTGTTTTTATCGCAATAGAACACAATATTCTGTGGGCTTTGCACAATCAGTCAAAATCCAGGAAAACAGCCGTGAGCGAAGGGGGTTGCTTCTATGAAAATGGCTGGGAGTGAATGTAGCTAACACGAGCTGCATGTACAGTATAATCATTGTGCAATCACGAGATCTCAATACCTCTGATCTTTGTTTTTCTGTTGTGTTTTTTTTTTCCGTACAGGTGCTTCTTTCCCTGCGTCTCCTGCTTATGATGAAACCACATGTTTTGTCCCGGGTAAGCAGAGAGGTGGCTTTTGGCCTTCATGAGCTGCTCAAGACCAATGCGGCTAACATCCACAGCACAGACCATTGGTACACACTCTTCTCGCTGCTTGAATGCGTCGGTGCTGGAGTCAAACCTCCTGCCTCCTTTCAGTTTACCTCTCCCAGCGCGGACATTGAAACAGGTGCAATATTTCTTTTACTTCAGATTTCCACAGATGTAGGGCACACATTTTATGGCTATTAACTGTTAATAAATGTCTGCTATTTTGATTCAATACATTTTTAGATTTGTCCTACTTTGCACTGTACCTCCTAACTTCCTAACTGATCAAAAGCGATCATTTTGCTGAAACTGAAAATATTTAGGTTAGAACGAAGTATGGATATTTATTTAACAAATCAATTAAATTAAAAATGTAGAAAATAATAAAATTAATAAGGAATTCCAATAAACATGAGACAAGAAATTTACATTTCTCTCTCATTACCAGGTATGTAACTGGTAACTGATCTGGATTTGATACAGAAATTAGAAGATAGCAAGCATTTTTCATGTGACCAAAGTACTGGAACGTGACTGACAAATCTAACAGGTGCTTTTGAAATACTGTTGGGCTGAGAATACAGATTGAACGATTCCAGATTCTTTGCCATCAACGCTAAGGTGATGATAATCGAATTGACGTTGACTAATTCATGGCATCGTGTATATTTTTATATTTTTCAACTTGCTATTCGTGCAACCGTTTGCCGTCAGCCTCCAAATACAAGGTCAGGAAGGCGTGGTGAATTCACTGATTGGTTAATGTGGGATTTTTTTTTTCTGTCAGCTAGCGGAACTAGGAACTAGCTATACAGATAGCTAACAGCTTCTCCAATAACAACCAGGAAGCCTCTTGCTGTTTTGTCAATTTACCAAAATTAGCTGCAAACCCTATAAAATTAGCCGTTAGCATAATGCTGGTTTACGTGGGCGCTATCATCGAAATGCTACGCTAAGTAGAGCCTAGTAACTTATGTCACATTGGAATTTAAACATCCGATTCAATAACCGAGTGCAAGCCAGCACTCCTCAAAATAATATACTTACAGACAGATATTTCTGGAGCCAAAATTACACTCTAGGCTTTAAAACTCTGGATTAGCTAGTGTGTAGCCGTGTAGGAGCATTGCTTGGAGTACAATGTGCTACGGTAGCACTTGAGGGTAAAAAAAAAAAAACATACAAAGGCGCAAACACCACTGTCTCCACCAGGGGGCAGTACAGTTAGCGTTATATTTCTTACTCCCCGTGAGCGGAATCTATTTTGAGTCTAATTCTGTTCCAATACTTTTGCACACTTAAAATGCGGTTGTTTGTTTAAATAATGCTATCGTCCAAATTTGTTTATCAGACCCAGATGTGGCAAATAAATGCAGAACCGTTGATCTCTTGTCTCATATTCGTCTTTTGACATTAAGCATTCAGTCTGTTATCTATGCGTTTCCAGGTGCTCAGTCAGATAGTGAGTTGCCATCCCATCATCCGAGTGACGTGAGTTTAGATCGCGGCTACACGTCTGACTCGGAGGTCTACACTGAACACAGCAAGGCCCGAATCCCTCGCTCCACAACAGATGTGGACGTAGCAGGCAGCGGATGGCTGGTGGTCAGTTCTCACACATGATTTCATTCTTTTTCTGTAAATCACCAATTTAACCACTACTTTGTGTGTTTTAGGTCGGAAAAGAGGATTTGGAGACCAATAAAAACCCAGCATTGAGCTCCAAATCTCAACTCAATCACCCTTTGGTCAACCAGTACAGTCTGACACTGGGTCAGGACCTCGGCCAGCACGACACAAAGTCTCTCATCAAGTGTGTCGAAACATTGTCATTCATTGTCCGCGACGCTGCCCACGTCACACCGGACAACTTCGAGTTGTGTGTTCGAGCCATCCGGGTATTCGTGGAGGCGAGTCTCAATGGAGGTTAGTTACTCAAATGAACAGAAATGAGATTTTCACATTGGTAGATGATTCCGAGCAAATGGGCAGAATCTCTGAAGGTATTAAGGAGAGTATATAGCACATTTCACTTACTTCAATATAATGTTAATATATCGGTTTGTAGTCCCTGCGATGTTATGACCTTATTCGCTCCGAGCCATTTTCACTGAAGCAACCCCCTTTACTGGAATTTGACTTTTGCAAGGCCCACAGAGTGCTATAAAAACATGGAACCTACCAAAAGAAAGATTAGAATCTCTTTTTTCATCAGGAAAAAAAAGTATATTTGTATCTGTTTCCGTTTGCAGCAATTAGCATTATAATATATCTAAGTTTCATCATTATTCACAAACCTGTTGAAAACACTGGCAAAAAGAGCTTGTTGCAACACGGCCCTAGCTGATCTCTTATACTCTGCTGCCACCTGCTGGCCGTTTTTTGGTAATAACTACCATTGCTTTAAGCCACCTCTTCAGGTCAGAGGCTGCATTTAAAAAAACTATGTTTTTGGGACACTGGCAATATTTAAAATAGAATGTTTTTGGGAGCGAATGACGCTAATTGACGCTTAGTTTAAAAACAAAGGCAACAAAGCATTTGAACAAAATAAATCATTCAAGATGTAGCAAGGAACTTTTTCCCCCCCTCCAAATTAACAAAATGTTACAAGTCGTACTGCAAAGATGTTTCGGCATGATCCATTCCTCAGGTTACCGCAACCATGACAAGAGAAGGAGTCATAAGTATGATTCTGCCAAGTCCCGTTTGAGGAAGAAGGCTGGGGGAAAGGAGAAAGAGAATGGGAACGGCACAAGACGAGGCGGAAGCCGGGCTTCCAGCCAACGTCCGTCGCGTTCCCATAGTGACGATGAGGAGGACGAGGGTGTTCCTGCAGGTTACCATACGGTGTCATTACAGGTTAGTCGGGATGTAAGTACAGGAGCTTTCTTTTTCATTCTCTCAAATGGTTTCGCTCTCATTTTAATTTAAATTTTTCGGTTTGGCCACTGAAATAAAGTAATGCCTGGTTTTGATTCACTTATGTGCAGTACATTTTTATTCATTACTTTTGTCAATTTTCAGTTGTTTCAGTAAAAAAAAATTAACAGAAGGGAACCAAAACTTTTGTTCCCAAAGGATGGGTGTAATTTCACGTAATAGCTAGTCTATTAATAGCAATGCTGCTCCTTAAAGCCGTCATGTTGAGCACAATGTCGCCTAGAATAAAAAAAGGCTTTTACACCCCTCCTTTAAAGTGTTTGTTTGTTGGGCTGTGAGTATTTAATTCAAAAGTACGTGGCAGAACAAATCTTTTTGTTAAAGTTTTGTTGAAAATATGTTCCAAAAATATGCACGGGTAGGTGAATTGGACATTTTAAGTTGTCTTTAGGTGTGAATGTGTGTGTGGATGTCTATTTGGGTATTTGGGCCGTGCGATTGGCTGGCGACCAGTTCGGGGTGCAAGAGAAACACTGTGAATCCTTTTGAGTAAGCGCTGTACGCATTACATTGGAAACGGGCCCTTCGCTGCCGTTCAGCCAAAACCGTGTATCTCCAAAATCATCACGTTTTAAGAGAACCCAAAAATGTCATGTTTGGTCAACCATTAACATTGCATCATCAAAAGAGAGCAAGCCATTTTCAACGCTTTAGATTCGTCACTCATTTGTAAAAATAATAATAATAATAATAATAATAAAAATTCTTACTGATGTCGGTGTGTCTTTGATGGTTCAGCTTTTAGATTTGATGCACACGCTGCACACTCGGGCTGCCAGCATCTACAGCTCTTGGGCAGAAGAACAGCGCCATCTGGAGGCTGCTGGTAAAAAGATTGAAGCGGACTCGCAGACACTGTGGAGCAGCTGCTGGTGCCCACTGCTGCAAGGTCTGCTTTTATCACAATGTACACATTAGAATCATCTCACATCATGTTTTCTTTTTAGAGGATGTGCTGTGCTAGATATACAGTATTAGGTTATGATAAAGGAGGGCTGAACGTTACTTTTCATTTTTAGTCCCTTAAAATATGTCACTCATTTTTGTGACTGTTTTTTTTATTTTTTTTTTACAATATGTTATTTGCATGTAATTTGACATTGCCTAACGTGTCTATTTCCAAATTATAACATGTATACTGGTATCGGCCCCCGCTCTTGTGGTCATTTTTCGGTCAGGAACTGTCAGAAAGACTGGGGGGACGAAAGTTTTGTTGCGTCTCGTTCGTTTCCTGTGTGTCTCCTTATGAGGTAACACTTGTTCATTTGAACTATTTCTATTAGTTTTACATTTTTTCCACTTTTGTTAACAAGAGTGTGAAAACCTGGATTTTTTTTTGTGTACATTTAGAACAGATATAAAATTCGTGATTAATCGAGTTAACTATTGAAGTCATGCGATTAATTACAATTAAAAAAATTAATCGCCTGATGCCTCTAATTAAAAAAAGAAAGAATAAAAGATGATTAAAAAGTAGGGGCGTCAGACGATTACATTGTTCTAAATGTACAATAAAAAAAAATTCTAGGTTTTCATACTCTTGTTAACAAAAGTGGGAAAACGAATAGAAATAGTTCAAATGAATTTTTGACGTCTATAGCCGTCAATGGCAGTGAATGAGTTAATGGCCTCGTTAACATCTTGGAGCGTGTGTGCCATTTACGGCCCCCGCAGACGCTAATTGTAGCTCTTATGCATACCACATTATATTTGTAATGAACAGACAATGTGAAACAGGAAACGGAAATACAGAGCAGCCTTCCAAATTAAAAGCATGGATTTCAAAACAAGATATAATTAAACATCACACACTAAACAGCTTGACGAATCCTTAACATGGTCGATATTACTAAATTACTTGAAGCCCTATAAAATTCTATTTTTGGGAACTTGGCACCATTTAAATTTTTTTCATCTGTCATTGTTTTTTTATTTTATGTATCATAAGTACTAATGGTATCGGTCTAAAAAAAGTGGTATAGAACACCCCTAATTAAATATGTACAATTTATAGCTTTACATAAATACATTAATTTACCATCAATCGTTGACCTTTGTTCTAAGCTCTAACCAAAACCTATTTTTATCAACGCAATTGCATCACCTCTTTTGTTTCTGCGCCGTTTCCGTCTCAAGGCATCGCTTGGCTGTGCTGTGACGCCAGACGTCAAGTGCGCATGCAGGCTCTGAACTACCTCCAGCGGGCTCTGCTTGTCCACGATCTGCAGACGCTCAAAGCTACAGAGTGGGAGTCTTGCTTCAATAAGGTGATTCTTCATTTGCTCCAGACTTTGTAAACAACAACAACAACAACAACAACATTAACATGGACAACCAATAATCTCCTTTGCAGGTGCTATTTCCATTACTGACCAAGCTGCTTAGTAACGTCAGTCCAGCTGATGTTGGTGGAATGGAGGAGACGAGAATGAGAGCCTGCACTATTTTATCAAAGGTTTGCACTTCGCACACAAGCAGTGGATACATTTAACATGACTTTTTATTGGCATTGGTGTTTCATAATGTCATCTTGGTACCCAGGAACTATGTTGAAGTGAGCTGAGCTGATTTGACTTTTAGGCTTGTGGGAAGATTTATAAATTAGTGGGTAATTATTATTATTATTATTTTTTAATATTTATTTATATTTTTTATTCTGCAATGTACGGCAGGTGTTTCTGCAGCACCTCCTCCCGCTTTTATCCCTGCCTACCTTTGCTGCCCTGTGGCTCACCATTCTGGATTTCATGGACAAGTACATGCATGCGGGATCAAGTGACTTATTGGTAAGCGCTTTGTCAGCAAAAGTGATGTCAACGAGTAAATGTGGGACTCAACAGATGTCAATGTGTTGGTTGTTTCTAGTTGGAGGCCATCCCGGAGTCTCTGAAGAACATGCTGCTGGTGATGGACACAGCAGAAATCTTCCGCAGCCCAGATTCCACGACAAGATACTCCGATTTATGGGAAATAACGTGGGAACGGATCGACTGTTTCCTGCCTCACCTGAGAGAGGAGCTCTTTAAACAGACTGTTTTACCAGGTGCATGTTTATCTCATGTGCTTTCACACAACTTTGCTCGACTCAATTACCGCATTTTCTGGACGATAAGTCACACTTTTTTTTAATGGTTTGGCTGTTTCTGCGATTTATACATGAAAAAAAATTGAGGGGGGGAATGTAATTTCACAGTCAGCCACAAGAGAGCACTCCAGACGTATACAATGGAACCTCTGAGTTCAAATGTCTCGGAACTCGTTTTTTGCCATGGGACAAAAAAAGACAGCAGTGCCGGTGGCAGTAAAGAAAAACAGAAGGAACCAGAGTGGATTTAAGGAAGGAGATGATCGTGCTGTTGTATCTATCGCGACTACACGCAAGGACCCATTCGTAGTCTAGCAATATGCCCAATGTAAAATACACAAACTCAGCACTGAACTAAAGCAAGCATTAACATTTTATTTTCTATTTATTTATTTTCTATTTATTTATTTTCTATTTTATTTTCCGTTTTACATAAATAGAAATTCAATTAAATTTGAAATAAATAAAATATAATTTTTTTAGTTTTTGGAGCTTGGGGACGGATTCATTGCATTTACATTATTTCCTATGGGGAATTTTTTTTTTTTCAAAAGTTGAACAAATCGAACTTTAAACACTTCACAGGAACGAATTATGTTTCAAACTCCGAGGTACCACTGTACTATAATATACTATATACACTTAACTCATTCACTCCCAGCCATTTTCACTGAAGCAACCCCCTTTGCTCCCAGCTGTTTTACTAGATTTTGACAGATTTTGCAAGTCCCACAGAATATTGTGTTCTATTGCTATAAAAACATGGATTAGAGTCTCTTCTTTCATCAGGAAAAAAAAGTATACAGTAATTTGTATCTGTTTCCGTATTGCTGCAAATAGCATTAGAATATAGCTAAGTTTCATCATTATTCAAAAAACCTGTTGAAAACACTGGCAAAAAGAGCTTGTTGCAACATGGCCCTGGCTGATCTCTTATACTCTTCTGGGCATTTTTTTTAATAGCTACCATTACTTTAAGCGACCTCTTCAGGTCAGAATCTGCATCATAGCCTACTGTACCCTCTTGCATAAAAAACAAAACAAAAAGCGTATAAACACGTTTTTGGGAGTGAAGGACAAAGTATTAAAAAAAACGTATTTACACGTTTTATGGTTTGAATGAGTGAGGCGACTTTTACTCCAGTGCGATTTATGTTTGTTTGTTTTATGTGCAAATTGTCACATTAAAAACAAGCCACTGAAATGACCTCATCCTTCAGAACCAGGACCCAGTCCGCCATCCGAGGGGCAGCCCCCATCCGCATCAGGCCAGCCTCCCTCGCCACAGGTTCCCGCACTCCAACAAGCGCCCTCCCCCGCGTATGTGCCCATAACTCCCGCAGAGCCTCGCGCTCCAAGCAGGCCAGCATCGCCCCAGGAGGCTCAAGCAGCTTTGGTCAACGGTACCGCATTCAAAAGGTTCAAGTGTGATCTCACGGGGAGAAAAAAACCCAAACCTTTTTGCTGTTGTGTCTTTCAGGACCGGAGCGATCGTCTTCCCCAGCGTTGCCCCCGATGCCGGTGGCAGCGCAACCCCCCCACGTTCAAGTGTCCCCACCCTTGAGCCAGTCCCCTCTCATCATCCAACCGCTTGCCTCTCCGCTGCAGGTGGGTGTCCCGCCCATGTCCCTGCCAATCATCCTCAACCCCGCCCTCATTGAGGCCACATCCCCGGTACCGCTGCTTCCTGTTCCCAGACCGACAAGCCCCTCTAACGAGGTCCAGTAGGACACGTGCGCTCGGGAAGTCGGAGCCAGTCGCTTTCGGCTCTGCTGGACGATGTCGTTACTAATCATAATTCTGGCAGATTCAAGTTTATTTTGACTCATTTCATAGTCGAGATATAAAAGTATATGAGAGAAGAATTATGTCATCACATTCCCATTTTAGAACATTTTCTGCGAAGGGTCAGGGTTACCTTGGGTTCACTCAGTGCTCATTGACGAGTTGAATTATACTCAAAAGTCATAGTTTGCTTTCTATGGAAGCAGATTAGGGTCAGTGTGGAGGAAAAAAAAAAAGATGGCATGATTCTCACTTTATTCTATTGACTTTAATCTCATAATTCTGACTTTAAAGTGAGCATTCTGACTTTATTCTCCAAATTCTGACTTTTGACTTTTAAGTCAGAATTGTGAGAATAAAGTCAGAATCCTCCCAACCTTTTTTTTTTTCTCCCTTCACTGGCCCTAATCTTCTTCCGTAGCTTTCTGACATTTTTATTTATTTTTATTATTTTTTGGGGTGGGGCATCTCTTCTGTTGGACACTGTTGTGATTATAACAATTCCAAGAAGCGATGTTGCGCTTACATATTCCTTAAATACTCAACTTTAGCTCACGTAGTTTGTCCGATTCTGAGTGACAGCGCATGTACGTACCGGAGCAAAGTCCACTTATTTTTTTTTTTTTTAACCTCCTGAGAAAAGATAAAATACTTTCAGCTTTGCTTTGTGCCTCTTTGGGGCATGTAAATGCTGAGATTGCAGGAGGGGGAGGGGGGGGGGTTGAGTTAAGCATTATAAGTTCCGCATGTCAGCTCAATCGGGTTGCTTCATGTTCTTAGCAACCTTGTAATCACTCAAATGAGGGATCAGCTCGGACTGCAGAAAAACAAAACATTTACACTATATTGGACTAATACTGCTCCGTGCTCCCCCCTACCCCTCCTTATGTATATTTTTAAACCCCATACAAAAAAACTAACAGTTTAAAAACACTTTTTAAAGGGTTAGTGTGCATGTGCAGCCCTTCAAAAAAAAAAAATAATAATCAACAGATGAACATTCCAATGTGTCGATGAATTCTATAGAGTGCAGTATTATTTTGTCGTGTTTCGCTCGTGCTTTGTAGAGCTCGTCACAGCGTGCTATGTAGCACGCATGGTTAAAACCCGAGGCCTGCACACAATGAATGACAAACATGGATCTGAGCGAATGCGGTTCAAGGCAAAAAGCAAAGTTGTCCGGAGCGTTCCTTTTCAGAAAGGCCTCGAACGCTGAATGAATAAGGAGAGATCACATTTGTTCAGAAAGTCACTCATGACTTTCAATGGCTGGCTTACTGATGTGTTTTATGTCAGCATAGAGAATCCTGTCAGTTCATGATATTCTTAATGACATTTCTCAAGCGTATTCAATTCAAATTGATATATATTCCGTTGTGGTGAGCAACGGACACATGACGCATAATGGATTTGAAATGATTTTGTTTTTGCATCATTATGGCTAAAATGATCTACTTGAATGCCAATTATGTCACTTAGACAGGACAGGGGCACCTTCACGTTGGGCGACTGAGGTTCTCTTCGTGATGTTTTATGTTATTTATTGAGTTGATCCGGACATGGAAAATTTGTCTCGTACCACCAACAGCTTAAGAGATTTTTTTTAAACAAAAAATGTATGTTTATTTTGTTGTGAATCTGGAGCTGATGTTTTGCGTAAACAGGAAATGGAAAAAAAAAAATGAAAATGTACATAATATATAAATGAAAGGTGATGTACTTTTTACAATGTAATAAATATAATGTAAATAAGGTTTGTTGTCAGTCATATACACAAGTTTTACACAACATCAAATTTGTCACGTTTTTCTGAGGTTTTTTTTTTTTCATAGGGCAAAAAAATATATATAACAGAACATCTTCAATAACGCAGTATATTTTCATTTATATGGCATCAAAAGTCAGACACTTGTTTATGGATTATCAATTTAGTGTAGATGATCATGTACCGTAATTGTTTTCCACTGAGGGGAAAGCCCACCAAAAGTGCCAATTACTCTTTGTTAACTCACTTTATAGTGAATGTTAAAAGTCTACACACCCCTGGGCCTGTTCAAATGTCAGGCTTTTGTGGTATTTAAAAAAATAAGACCAAGAAAAATTCTAAAAACATTTTCCACCATTAATGTGGCTTGTAACCTGTAAATCTCAATTTAAAATAAAATAAAATAGTATTTAAACATTTTTTAAATGGAGGTCAAAAATAAATAAATAGGGAAATCATGTGGTTACACAAATGTGCCCACCCTCAAAACTGTAATTGGCATTTGGCTGTGTTCAAAATTAGCCTTCAAGGGGTTTACTTGAACTCACAAAATCTGGGCATTTGAACATTGAGCATTGTTGGCGTACTTGTTTCGTAAACAGAGTTGTAATTGAATAATAGGGTACGCATTGTGGCAATTGGCGCAAGACATCATCCAATGAGCATTGTTGACCATTCTTCCAACTAAGGACTTAGTTTAGGACCTCTAACTGTAAAGACGCTCAAAAAAACCAAATGATGTAAAACATTTTATTTCAGAGCAGAATGAGGACCACATTTTTTTTTTTTTTTTGTAACTAGTGTATCAAACTACAGAAGCCAAGAAATAACTTCTAATTTGTACATGGAATGTAAAAACATCTGACACAGCAACATAATGGCAAACTTAAGGGCCTTAAATTATCTAATCTCTACGGGACAGCAACATACAGTATGTCAACAGCTTTCCACTCACATTTCCTTCTTAATTTCACTCAGATCCACTACTGTTATCAGCTACAGTGCTGTGGAAAAAGCATGTTTTCTTCTCAAATTCTTATTTATTATTTTTTTTTTTTTAGCAACCCCATCATCAAACAAATGTAAATATTAGCGGAGGGAAGTAAACATGAAATGCAGTTATGGTGATTTCATGGTAAAATGAGTCCTCAAGTTATTATATATATTTTTTTTATGTTGCTGCCATGTACAATTTAAATGTAAGAAAAAATGATTATCTAAAAAAAACTAGTAGGTCATTTATTAAGCGAAATGTGTTATTTTCTCTTCTGTATTCACAAATGTTCTTTAACCAAGCAAAATAAATGTTATTATATATATTAAATTTTTATCCAAATACTCAATTATTCAATTATTTATCGAATAGCCGAATACCAAAATATTTGACAGCCTCACCCGTTTCATTTATTAAAGGGGAAAAAAATACTCAAAGCTACGCTACTTAGCTCTCTGTGAAATGTAGCGCTAAATACTTTTATATCCTTAATAAATAAAAAATATGTTACGTTTACTTGGTTCCCCCTTTGTCTGATATTTACATTTGTTTGATGATCTTAAAGTGGGGAAACTATGGGAAAAAACACACGCACAAAAATGAACATGTGAAGGAAACATGACAAACCGATCAAAAGTCACCAACTCGGATTCCTCACTTGGAGTCCAACTTGGCCATTTCCTGAAGGTATATTCCGATGCTCTCGCTGTCAAACACGACAAAGTAGATGTTTTTCAGAGAGGAGTTGGTTGATGACACAAAGTGGTTGGAGATGGCCTTGAGGATGAGCTGGGCAGCCGTTGGCTTTGGGAAGCCATTCCTGTGGGGGGGGGGGGGGGGGGGGGGGAGGAGGTTCAAGTCAGGACAAACAACGAAGACTCTCGCATTCAATCGATCACAATGAACACGACCAATTTGATTTTGCGACTGAATGTGAAGCCATCTCTTAAAAGTGACTTTAAGCGCTTTGGTTTGTTCATTTAAGATAGGATATTTAACTATAATCTGTTTGCTTTATTATTTTATTTATTGTTATTATTATTATTTTATTTTATATACAGAATGCCGGATGGGTGGTTTACAAGACTACTTAATTGTCGCAATTAAGCACAAACTGAATGTTAAGTTTATGTTAAAACTAGGCATGTCAAAATTTAATTTTGAGTTAATTTAAATTTCCTTTAACGCCACTAATTTGTTTTACGCTTCATTAATGACCGCCCCTTACTTGGAAAGCCTGTACTGGGGGAATTCCAGTTGCAACGCAGCAGATACGTCCACGTCAAAATTGAGCAATCATAAATGTAATAATAATGCATATATTTGTGGAGACTGTGTTTAAATTGTATTTTGCAAGTTTAAACATGTGCAGAAATTCATAAGTTACTTCATGTTAAACATTAGACAGCTCTTAATATGAAAATAAAAATGCACTGAGCTGTCACCGACGTCTTACAAATGCAATTATGCCATCTAGTGGCAGAAAAATGACCGACACAAATCAATATCACTCGTTTTTTACAATGCAGTATTTTTTTTAAACTAATTTTTAGGAATTTTTGTGAAATTACTGCATCAATGACGAAAAGATGCAGCAATATTTCTATTAGTTTAACGTTTTTTTCCCCACTTTTATGTTTATGCAAGAGTATGATAACTTAGAAAAAATATTTTATTCTATATTTAGAACAGATATAAAATTTGTGGTTAATCATGATTTAATTATTGAAGTCATGCGATTAATTACGATTAAAAAATGTAATCGCCTGACCTTAGTTGAAACTGATTTGGAGTCAGTATACATTATTGTCTGAACATTTTGCACAGGAATTATTTTTGAATAAATTAATTTTAAAAATGTGAGTTGTTAGATTAAAATGTATTAAAATCTTCCTGAATGACAGAAAAAAAAAATTAATCGCCCAGCCCTACTTCAAATAGCTGAAGCACAAGTCAGTTATTTGCATAAAAGTGGGTGTGTCCTCACCGCCCAGCAGGGAGCGACGGGAAAGCCAGTGACTTGAATTTCTTCTCCTCAGCAGCCGAGAGGCAGTTCTCCACCGTCTTTTCGAGATGCTCCTCGCACTTGTCTGAGCCCCACTGAGGAACGTTGCAGTGGATGACGACGCGGGCTGTCATTCCACTGGCCTGGCTCACTGCCACTGCATGGGGGGGGGGGGGGGGGGGGGTCATTTCAAGTTCAGATGTTGCACTTTGTTCATTGTCGGCAGAGCTCGGGAGCAAAAGAAAAGACGTACCTGACGCCACCTCCAAAGGTCCCTGTGCTTTCCGTAGCTCCTTCACTCCCTCCAGGAATTCTTGGCCTCCTGCTTTCTCCAAGG
This sequence comes from Leptonotus elevatus, assembly GCF_054856555.1. Taxonomy (NCBI): domain Eukaryota; kingdom Metazoa; phylum Chordata; class Actinopteri; order Syngnathiformes; family Syngnathidae; genus Leptonotus; species Leptonotus elevatus. The sequence goes on along the minus strand of NC_141251.1, from coordinate 7,737,949 downwards.
CGTTGCCTGCAAACAACACAGATCAGGTGAGCGCAAAAAAAAAGAAAAAAGAAAAAAAGCCCAAAAGTGTCTCCAAAGCGCTTCTTTCTCACCTACGCCATCTTTGAGGTCCATCTCTGCATTTGTGGGGTTAATTATGGCATCCACCTTGATTGTTCCAATCTTGCCAATTTCAGTCACTGTGAGAGAAAGCTGCGATTGCCCGCGCCATCGCCAGCATATGTGAGTACAACTTAGTGAAAAAAATATATATATATATTTGGCCGTTATTATACAAAATTACCTTTTGACCAAGGAACAGGCTCTTGGCTGAGAGGACGGTAAATCCATCTCCTGGACCGTCTTCCGCTGTGGAGTTTGGTACAGATTCTTTGTCGTTGTCTGTTCTCTTTACCACATGGACAAACAAGAATGGGACTATGAAACTCAAAGCGAAATGCACAACATTTTGAAAAATTATCCGATTTTTTTCCCCCCCTCAATATTGTGATTTCAATTGAACCCTTTCACGGATAGTGGTTGCTACAGTGGACAGCAATTAAAACGTTGTTTTCTCCTATATAAATGAATCTTTATGCCACTCCAGTGGACACTAATGTGGAACTGAATCTATTTAGTCACTACATAAATAAATCTATAAAATATACATTCATAAAAATAAAAAAAATTAAGCCTAAAAGACGACCAAAGTAAAGCTTTTTTTTTTCTCCAGATTACAAAATTGCTTTCTACTACAATGCGATGTCAATTTGAATTTAATTATTTTGTTCAGTCCTTACAGAGCGCTACGAATGAAGTCAAACTTATCCGAGGTACGTCTGCTGTATCTGGTGCACTCGTTGAAAAGGTACACACTCACCACCTTTGGCTTTCGCCCTCGCTTGCCTTTAACCTTTTTGGAGGGTTTGACGGGTTTGGCGCTTTTGGAGCGTAATTCCTGCTTGTCAGGGACGACGACGGGCGGCTGGCTGTCCGCTTTGACCCGGCTTCCTCTCTTCTTGGAGAGAAGCTCCGGGTGAATGCGAGGCAGAACTCCTCCGTTTGATATGGTCACACCGCGAAGAAGCTGGAAAACATGAACTTTGAGAATCCGCTGATACTGAAAGGTATTTCTGAGGTTGGAGTTGTGCATTCTGTTAGAAACAGCCCTCTTTGTAATGATGGGCAGAGAAGCCACTTGCACTTGAGTTTACATACGTACACTTCTTGCACATGGAAATGACTGCATTTCAATTAGGGGTGTTAGAAAAAATCGATTCGGCAATATATCGCGATATTCTCGAATCAATTCGATATGCGGCCGAATCGATTTTTAAACATCAATTTTTTTATGGGAATATTCAACAAAACGGATTACTTAGGGTTAGGATTCACACATTAAGCATGGAAGAATGTTATATTAATGGAACATTAAGCCTTCATATTTGATTTCAGTGCGGTTCAAACATGAAACGGATTGCAACCCGTTTGCTAAATGCAGTGGCTCACTTATAAGCCTGAATTTTCAGATAAATAAATAAATGCTCTTACAAATCTTACAGTGTACATGTACAAGTTTACTGATAAGTAATTTCCAAATTTGAGTTTAAAAAAAATCGCAATAATCAATTTATAGATTCAAATCGGGATTAATCGGTATCGAATCGAATCGGGACCTATGAATCGTGATACGAATCGAATCGCCAGGAACCAGGCAATTCACCCCCCCCCCAGTCTCAATACAACAAAGTATTTTTGAGTTTAAAATAATATGTTAATTTGACTCAAACATCATCCATATTGCGAAGTAACTAGAACTAGCAGCTGCTCATATGATGTTGGAGCTACCTGGTTAAGCTCCTCATCATTAGCCACGGCCAACTTAATATGTCTCGGAGTGATTCTGCCCTTCTTGTTGTCGCGCGCAGCGTTTCCGGCCAACTCCAAAATCTCAGCTGCAAGGGAGAAGACAGAGACAGACATACAATATGTCGTTCGTTTTGATTTTCATTCATGTGCGCTTCACTTCGTGATCAAGCCACTGTAAATGTTGGACTCTGCTTTCATGTGTTTAGGGGCTATAAACAGCAACATCAGACGAAAACGTAAAGACAAAAAAATCGGATTTTGGTAGTAACGCATAAATGGGAACTGGAGAAACACATTACCAGAGAATTTGTGCCGTCATCCTACCTGCCAAGTATTCGATGACTGCTGCCATGTAGACGGGTGCCCCCATGCTGATGCGGTATTTATGCGTGCCAGTGCGCAGATACCTCATCATTCGGCCAACAGGGAAGATGACCCCTGCCCGGGCTGAGCGGGACATCTTGGTGACCTTCTTTTTCCCCCCTCTGGCAGACATCTTCTTCTGGAGTACCAAATTTGGTAAGAGACAAGAGTTAAGAGAAAGCCAAAGGACATAAACTGTATCCGTTAATTCAGCCTTTACAGAGATATTGGACAGTCAGGTAACACTGCATTTATTATTGTGGGCGGACAACTGCACTGAGAGAGGTGTTTCTAGTTTATTTATTTTGAGCAGGCAAATAATAATAATTTACGTGTAGTGTAGTGTATGTGGCTTTAAAGGTTTTTAAGCTTTCAGTTTGTACCGTATATTTTTTGAGTGTATGAGCGTGTGGGGATAACAGTTAATTGTGATTTCATTTATTTTGTTTATGCACTCACAGCTCACCCGCAACAATGCTATTTTTCTAGTACAGTACAAGGGGATACCAACATGTAATGTCCCTCAATTATTTGTTGTCGTCTTTGTCGACATGTAAAATGTTGATTCGGACGCATGACGTACACGCTTCTTAAAAATGAAAGGCGTTTCAACTGTGAAACCATAAATACTACTTGTAACATATGTCTTAATCAGTTAATTAACTAATCAGAGTTAAACTTTTGCAGGGGCAATTTGGGTAAGGTCTGTTTTGTGACCTTACCTAAGCCTGTCAAACACCGGAAAAATTAACTTGTTTTAAAAAAAATTAAAAATTAACTGTCTTGGAAAGCATTGTCATAATAACGGTCAGCTGTCCATCTGCAAAGGAAGAAGGAAATGATCAATATTTTTGCATTTCCGTACCTTCAGGGTGGCACGTATATGGTCAGGTGACACAATATTTGTGTCCCAAAACGTCACGTCCACCGCGACTAGGAAGCATTAATATTGGATCTAGTTTTTTTTCCCCATGTGTTTTTAGGGACCAATTAATGGCGTTTGCAGTGCATAAAAGGTTATTGGACCTCGGCATTGCCTTACTTAGTAACATTACGAAGTATGTGGACGCCATTGGATCATTATAATGTTCGTGTCCGCACTAACTCGCGGGGATTCTCTGGGTTGGCATTTCGGTGGAGGGATACAAGCACCGGAAAAGACGGGGCTAAGCACAACTCAACGTAGCTACGCAGACCGCTAGTATTGAACATTTCTGCCATTCGCGTTGTACAAATGCTATCCTCAGCACCAATAGCTTAAGCGACTCGTGCAAAACCTGCAAACACTAAGCAATCAACGTAATATAGTGCCTATAATTGTGCACTAAAACTAGCGAGTCGGTCGTGTCAAATTACTCCGCACATCTCGCGAGCTTCTACTGTTATTCGGATACATTTTCCTCAATAACACACTTCAACATGGCCCTTCCCGCCCACTTATTTTGTCATGTACAGCGCCAGACATGGAGACTAGGAAGAAGCAGTGTCCCCGCCTGCCAAACATAAGGCGCCGATGCGTGTAAATAAGACAAACGCTCCCAAGTTTTCTACCTGTTTTTCTGTCCTCCTGTCACGCGAGACAAGCGCGCCCTCGCCGCTCGTGAAGAGAACACGCCAGATGAATCCTCAACAACACTCGTGCCCAAGCTGTCTCAATTTGAATTCGCCGATCGTGTCTACTACCTTAGGTTGTTTTTTTTTCTTCTTCAACCCCTCTTAAAAACACAGCAAGAAGGACAAGCGCAGGCTGTATGGAGGCTGGCTCTGTGCTACTGATGCTGGAAAGGGGAAAAATTCAATACCAGGAAAAAGTCGATGATAACGCCCCCCCCCCCCCCCCCCCCGGAACGAGACTCCAAAAGAAATGTTTGAAAGAATGGCGATTTGACTTGAAAGTCAGGTAAATTATTTAAAATGGAGAAAAAAAAAATATATATATATATCCACTTATTTGAGCCTAGTAATATATCACAACTATCAACTAATGTTATAACGACGGTAACCAGGCATAGTTTTAAAAAACATATGTACGTCGGTAAATAATATACATTTAAAGTTTGTTACCTGATATTTTTCAATGACGTGAATTTTTATACACAGGCGACATAATGTCAATATACTGTATATATGCGAACGTGTGTGTGTTTTGCAACGCCGTAATGAGGCTCCATCAGACTATTCAGGGCTGGAATGGTCATCTGGTCATCTTTTGGAGCTGACGTGTTTCTATTTAAGTATTATTTTTTTCCCCCTCTATTTTACCCCAACATACCAGCTCACAATTTAGAGGGAGCAGCCCATTAATCTATTTACAGTATAATATTGACAGCAAACTGAGCCAATCAACATCAGTGGCAGAGCTATATGTGAGGTAGCGCATCAGGAGCCATGTTTGAAGTTTTATAAGAATATGTCTTTAGAGTAGAAGATTTGATTCTTTAAAATTATTTTATATTCATTATTTCCAAACCATGCACTGCAAGCAAACAACATGGCTGAGAAGGTATTGTTTATCATGCCATCCATTGTAAAAAAAAAAAAAAAAAAGGACTTGGACCAAAAATCTCCATTCACCATTTGCGTTAACTTCAGTGAGTGGCATTCAAATAAAATTTTCATTCAAAAAACACACAAACACACATCATAGTAGGGGCTGCTGGCAGCTATCAAATATGTTGGTATTTCGGAAACTCCATCTGAGACTAGAAAAACAAATACTTTATTTATTCGAGCGTGTTTGACACAGAGGATGTTGTTACGCTTTAGGCCAGAGGTGGCAGACACGCATTAAAAAGGGACAAATTCCACAACACACTTTTAACTCATTCACTGCCATTGACGGCTATAGACGTCAAAAATTCATTTGAACTATTTCTATTAGTTTCACATTTTTTCCCCACTTTTGTTAACAAGAGTATGAAAACCTAGACATTTTTTTATTGTACATATAGAACAGACATAAAAATTTTGATCTTGAGTTTAAATAATTAAGTAATTAAACAAAAAAGAAAATATAATTTAAAAAATAGGGGCGTCAGACGATTACATTTTTTAATTGTAATTAATCGCATTACTTTTATATACAAATTTTATATCTGTTCTAAACATACAATAATTTTTTTCTAGGTTTTCATACTCTTGTTAAAAAAGTGGGGAAAAATTTTGAAACTAATAAAAATAGTTCATATGAATTTTTGACGTCTATAGCCGTCAATGGCAGTGAATGAGTTAATAATGAATGGCTAACTTTCTAAAAAAAAAAATACATAATTAACTTTTTCTTTTTTTACTTAAAATGTTATCTGTGCTGAGCAGCACAATATTTTCCTCTAGAAACATTGGTGATATTTTAGACAAATCTAGCCACCAAGCTAGCTCCCATGGTGCTCGTTTACCTGCTAGGGAGCTAGCTAGCTAGCTAACACACTTTTAATAATGAATGGCTAACTTTCTCCCCCCCCAAAAACATAATAACTTTTTCTTTTTATACTTAAAATTGTATTTATGCTGAGCAGCACATTTTTTTCCCTCTAGAAACATTGGGGAGATTTTAGAAAAATCTAGCCACCAAGCTAGCTCCCATGGTGCTCGTTTACCTGCTCGGGAGCTAGCTATCTAGCTAACACCAGGGGCTAAAGACAGACTGTGGCAGGGTTTTTACTTTCTAGACCTGGATTATAAGCTTTGAAAACAAATACTGGTATTCAAAAATTCTATTCTGACCATTTGAATGAAGGTTAAATTTAAATATAGTGTAGTCTTCTATTTTGGGTTCCTATTTTTGTATCCGATATCAGAGGCGTCAGTACCTCACCAGTCAGTCGTGAACCTCACCACGTGTCATTGCCAGGCATTTACATGCGTGTTTGGATGACAGACAATAGGGTCATTCCAGAATTGGAGGACATTTGGGCTTTGACATTCTTGAAAAATAAACCTGTTTTTCCTGCTACATATTCCTCTATAATGAGTAATAAACTATCAGAGGCTTCATTAGCTCAGCTTACAGATAAATAGTAAAATTTTTATTACAACCTAGTTAATGTAGTGCAACCATGTCACTCTATTCACAGTGTAACACACAGGTTTGCAAATCTGGACGAAGACCAAGAGGAGAAATTTGCTTATGTAACTAAGTAAAGAAAGAAAAAAAAAGACTCATTCTAATCATATGCATAACAGGGTTGCATGAGGTAGTGAGGCATTCAATAAAGGCTAATTTTTATAAAAGTATGAACCTTCTGATGAAATGCATCATATCATCAGATTAACAGATTTCTTCTACCATGCTAAAAAAGGTCATGGTAACAGGTTTGCGTGCATGTTGTGGGACACACGTTCCATGAATAATTATCATTTGAAATATTATGTTTATTAAAACAAATGTTCCCACAGTTACAAGAGACAGCAATGAAACAAATAATACAGAAAAAGAAAATAAATTTCTATCTCATTTTAACTGCCTTATATGAGATTCAATTTGGTCAGTATGAGGGTGGGACAAGAGAAAAATTGCATTTTAGCAGGTTGTCCAGACTTGTTTTGTTTTTTTAAACTATTTTCAAGCATACGGAAGCGTATTGCATTCACTTGAAAAAAAAAAACAATTCCTGTTTTTCTGACTAATTTTGGGGGGAGCTTTGTTTTTTTGAGTATTTTTTAATTTTTCTGTTTTTTTCTGAATATTTAAAAAATATTTTAAAAAACTGAAAAAAAATATTTAAAAAATCAGGGGAAAAAAGTATATATTTTTTTTACCTCTGAACTCCAAGTGACTTGTTTCAGACTTGATAACAGCAGAATAGAGTCTTTCCCGCATACCTCTATATGCAATTAGATGGTCATGTTTACATACTGGCTCTCAATAAAGGAATCAATGTGTATACTGTATTGTGGTTTGTGCTCTAATCTCTGAAATATTCAGAAAAACAGGAAAAAAATATTCAGAAAAACTTTTTTTAAAATATATAAAACAGGCGAAAATATTCTGAAAAACAGGGAAATATTTTTTTTAAACAGAAAAAAAGTACTCAAAAAAACAGGGAACAAATATTAAATAAAACAGAAAAGAAAAATACTCAAAAAAACAAAGCTCCCCCCAAAAATTAGTCAGAAAAACAGGCCTTTTTTTTTCAAGCGAATGAAATACCCTTCCGTACAAGCATTCTTTTCTTTTTTCTTTCTTTCTTTTTTTAGATTTGGTTTCAGGACATGTACATTTCCACAGAAACTGCATGCTTTAATATTTTCTATGTGGATCATTACAAATGTGATAGGTTAGATGCAAAACGTCCTCCAATTGTGGAATGACGCCTGCTTGCTTGTTTCTGCCGCGAGCCGATTGTGTCCAAAACATGCTTCAGGCTCACGAACGAGCATCCTTTGGCAGCATGAGTGCTGCTGCAGTATACGTCATCAGGAGCAAGTGTCACGTGGTGCCACTCTATCGTGTGTGTGTGTAGTGTAATAGTGTGTGTTTTGAATCACAATTCGATACTGCACAGTTGCCATATTTTCCTTTACCAGAAGAGGTCAGTACAGTGTTGACTGAAGTTATCCACATGTGTCAACACTACAGCTGGAGTAGAATGTAGTGGAGAGGAATTCATTTTCCTTGGGACGCGTAAGAAACGGAAAAGGTTGTCAAGGGCCACACCAGCATGCTAATCAATTGCGTTCCGTATCAATTTAATGTATAAAGAAATTAAGCTCTATTGTTTAAATAAGATACTACTTTTGTAGATAGATTAACATCATGATTTAATTCACCCAAAAATGTCTACAGTGTGTGGTTTTCTTCCTATATTTTTTAAAGTCTGCTTACATTATGAGCACAAATTATCAATCAATTTATTTTATTATTTTATTTTGCTACTGTAGTGCTAGCTTGTAACTGTCAGTATTCACTTGAGGGGGAAAAAAGTCCTCAAACGACTAATTTAGCAACAAAGTATTTTCGCTTAATTGGTAATACTGAAGTTACATGATGTCCCTTCTTGCTGGAGCTGCCAACATCCGTGCAAAATAATAGATCTACTTTCAAAACAGAAGCCGGTCAATTACAGCGGACGGGCCGGACGTCGCCCGCGCGTCGTTATTTGCTCAGGTTTGCTGTACAGCATTCATTAGCGGGAAGGCTGTTCAATTTCATGGGAAATGACTTGTGACGAGCATAATTTACCACTCAGCTTCAATTCAATTCAATTTTGGGGTCTGTTTCTACTTTCAAATACAAAAGCTATACAGCATGTGTTGAAATGTCCAAAATATTGCAGACACTTTTATGCACCAATCAAGAACTGCTCTTTAATTTTTTTATTTTATTACTTTCCTTCAAGTAAGACAAGGATAGATAGACATGCATGCTGTAACGTTCTTGGTGAGAACATGTTAAACCGTGAATAAGGCAGTGAGAGGCATATCAAAAAAGTATCACGAAAGAATGCGGAATCCACTTTAATAAGTGTAACTTCCAGAATGTGATCGTAGTCTCGTGTTGATCTTGGGTAGGACAGCTGAAGTTAGTACTCGAGCAGATGCTGGATGCTTCAAAGTGGCCCAGCAGATGGCTTTTCCAGCCTGAAGCCATATAGCTAAATGGGCATAGACACCCATAGTCAGCATTAGCTTTTGAATGGAGAAAACACCTGGACAACCAAAAGTAGTACAAACAACTGTTTCTTGAATGATTTAAAACACCCGTTTCAAAATAAATAGGGCCAATTTTTAAAATAGATAGATAGGACCACACTCATTTTACATTAAAGGAAGCCTACAGATCACCGCATGAGCAATTTCTTTGGCAACAGTTAGCACAGGGCAGAGGTGGGAGTGAATCACATATGTGCAAATCATCAAGGAAGTCTCAAGTCCGAACCTTCAAGTTTCAAGCAAGTCCCAAGTCACTGCCACAAAAACCCAAAAAGTCAAGTCGTGTCCCCACTAAATGTCAAACAAGTGCAAAGTCTAACGATCAAATCGTGCTCAGTCACAATATATATCGGAGTAATAATAAAATACTTTTCATTCATAACACAAAAACCATATTCATATCACTAAAAGTTAAATGAAGCAGGGTACCAGGGATAAATCATTGCTTTTGCTCTTGGTAAGCATGCATGTGGTTTAAGTTTAAACCTTATCATGGCATAACCTCGGAAAATGAGCCATATGCATAAAAGTGGAATAGCTTCTGTGATGTAAATATGGAAGTTTACCTGGTACAACTTAGACCAATCAAGTAGGGGTGTGCCCAAAAAATCTATTCTCATAAGAATGGCGATTCTCGTTTAGTATGATTCAGAATTGATTTAAAATGTCCCGAAATCGATTTTATTTCAATTATTTTATACTATCTTGCCCTTGTTTGTGTGTGCCTTTATTGGGAGCACTGTTCATCTTGTACACGATTTGGCCACTTATGGGGTAGTGTGGTTCCGCTCGTTCTGATACACTGTTAAGTTGTAGCCACATAGATGCAAAAAGTCATGATCACGTTATTCCAATAAAAGTTTTTTTTTTTTTTGCAGTGTAGGATGTTAAGATGCTTCTCTGTATACATTCCTGAAGCGTTTTGTATGAATAGTCGTTCTTTTGAGTAATAAAAGTGCAACGAGTAGCGCGCTAATTAGCATTAGCGAGTCAGACTGGAGTAGATCATGACGATTCTTTGCATATCTATAAATTGAAGCAGAAATCATTGTCAATCAAATAGTTTTTCTTTCTAAAATCGTTCTGAATCTATAATCGATTCGGAATCGAATCGCAGGCCCAAAAATCGGAATCAAATCGAGAGACAGTCAAAGATTCCTAGCCCTACAATCAAGGTGTAGATTTAGGGAGTGAAATCAAACAATTTGCTGGTCAAGTCCAGTAAATGAGTAAATTTTACTGTAAAAAAAATAATTTAAAAAAGAGTCTATTTGGACCCACTCTAAACAGTAAAATTTACACTTAGAACAGAGTAAAATATTCAGAGCAAATTTTAGAATTTGCCTATCCAGCGAATTTTTATTTGTATTTTTAAGATTAAAGTATATTTTGTAAAGAGAGATTTTGGCTACATTTTATTTATTTATTTATTTCTAAAGGGTTGAGGAACAAACCCACAACTTCAGCTTGGGAGACACAGCCAATCTACAACCTGAGCCATGCCGCTGCTACTGTTTACTAGTATGCCGCTCGTGTCAGCTGGATTCTTTGTACCTCCAAGAGACCAGAAACTTTGTTTTTGGTCTCCTTTTCGGATATTAGCAAACTGTACGAGTGGCATAGCTCAGGTGGTAGAGTGGTCATCTCCCAAGCTGAAGGTTGTGAGTTTATTTATTTATTTATAAACTAGTAACATGTTCTCAAAATTAAGCCAATTCTCTCGTACATAGTAAAAATACTTTGAGTAAGATGTACTCTGAATATTTTACTCTCTTTTCCAAGTGTAAATTTTACTCTATCTAGAGTGGGACCAAATAGACTCTTTTTAGAGTAAAATGTACTCTACAACATCCGCACGTGTCTCAGAAGTGGCATCAAATGATCTTCTGTCTAAATTCATTTACCGGTAACTGACGGTAGAAATCAGCCAATAGAATCAATAGATTTCTGATAAACCACACCCACTATTGAGTAACAAAAATCTTTGCAAAAATCCAAAACATCATATCAACATATTGGTTAATTGGTCTCAATTATAAATTCTAGTTTGTCTGATCCTCTTCCCCACAACGTTGTTTATTTCATCCTAGGAAAATGACCTTGCTCGTCAGCCAGGTTCAATTTCCGACCATCCTTCTGCCCAGCCTATCTCAGTTACACAAGTTGAAGAGGGAAACCCAGCCTTTCCTCTTTGCTGTTTATGGATGGAGGTAATGACAGCTTTCCAGGTCACGGTGGTTTATTTTAGGGTCTTTGTGCTTTGTTGAGTGACCTGTGATCTGCAGGACAGGGAGAAGGTGATGGAGTTCATCCTACGGGAGGTTCGGTCGTTGGAGGATCTCGACACTTTGCACAACAATGACCACTTATCCCAGATTAGAGTGAGCAATGGTGACGTATAACATTCCGATGCTTGTTATTTCCTGCTCAGATATAAGCGCATTTGTAGCTCAACTTTGACCTCTGGGCTTCACATTTTGTCGAACGACAAATTTTTATTTTTAAATTACACTTTCTTAATGCCAACTTTGTACAAATATTTTAAATATGAATACGCCATTAGTCCAAATTTTTAAGAAGCCTATTTAGCTCATTGGCTGGTGGGTTCAAACCACATTTGAGTACATTCCATGGTTCGATAACAACTGACTATCATATCAGGAAATTGGTTATAATTTCACTGAAATGATTAAATCCCACCTTAGACAGATTGCAGTTCAAGTTTTCTTTTTATTCATTTGCCATTTAACCGCAATTCACATTTTGTAATTTTCACATAATTTTTATTTCAATTTCCTTCATAAGCATTCATCTTAGCATTCAGCTATTAGCATTCAGCTTCCAGCATTCCCAAGCAATTAAAAAAATGTTATCCATCTCACAGGGCGGCAATTTTGTCACTTGCTGTCAACTGAAGATGACATCAATGTTGCTCAAAGCTCAGGCAACAACCAATCACAGCTCACCTGTTTTCTGGTTGTTGTTACCTGAGACCTGAGCAATATTGATGTCATCTTTAGTCTACACCAAGTGGCAAAATGGCCGCCCCCTGAGATGGATCGAAACGGCTGGATTTTGCTGCTTAACACATGTTAACCAGAAAACCATATTTAGTAGACTTGTCGTAAAAAAAAAAAAGAATTTGCTGCCGTACGGCATCTTGGCAGTGCTCGGAAAGCGGACTAACATCCCTTCAGGGAAAGTTAAATCCTCCAGAGATCACAACTGCCTGTAATTACTAATACACGTTACTATCTTTGAAAAAAAAAAAAAATGAGCCAAAACTACAATTATCACCAAACCCTTGCATTTCAGGCTGTTATATGATTTATTGGCATAATTCAAGTATGTCCCCAACCCCATAAGATTTTTCTGTGTTTTGATCTTCCCAACATCCAGTGGTTTTTTACAACACTTGCCACAATTGCAGGCAGATGACGCTCATTTATAGTCCAGCACGGGTTAACCCGGCCCGTGTGACAAGTACATCATCAGCAGCAGCAGCAGCAGCAGCAGCAGCAGCAGCAGCAGCAGCAGCATGTGGGACAAGAGGAGACTTGTTTCCCAGCAGTGGAAAAGTCATCTTCCAAGCCACACTCAGGTGGCACCATTAAGTAGCAGCTGGGATATCGATCAGACCGTTTACTATATCCTCCGTCCACGTTCTCATGTATGCAAAGTACATTCAACTGTATTCAGTTTGAGATATTTTCTATAGCGCTTGTCTTCATGGTCGCGGCTGTCGCCATTTAATCGTGTCGGGAATTACTCCAGAGAATTATCAAAGCGCCATTTTAAGCGAGAGATAACTGACTTGACGCATAACTTAAACTCCTCGCGCATTTCAGGAAGTCATTTAGGACTTATTTTAAGTTGAACGCAAAGCTACAGCAGTCAAAGATACTGTGCAGATGTGTCGCATCTGCACAGATAATTTAAGGATAGTAACAGCTGCAGTAGAATGGAATGTCTTTCCTATATCATTTTAAAATCATATCTCAAAAAAGGTTTAACCCAAAATAGTAATCACTGCGAGATGATCGTGTGCAGTCTATATGCACACGATCATCGTATATATATCTGCCTTGCACTTTAAAACGATTTTATATACAGTACTATCAAAGTGTGATATTGCCGTGGATATACATGGATTGGTAGTCAGATTGAAGATATTAAAAAAACATCTCTTACTTTGATTAGAGTTGCCTTTTTTCCTCCTCAAAAGTTCATGACAGATTTTATGTTGGTCTATAAACATATTTTGGTGAATGCCCACTGTGGTTGCCTATCACCTTTTTTTTTTTTTCCCAGTACTGACCTAAGGGAGAGGCACCTTTGAAATCAAAACAGTCTTTAACGTCAGACATGGCGTTTATCTGCCATTAGTCTTGCAGATCCTTTACAGTACTGTCATTTTATTATTATTATTATCTTCTTCTTTTTTTAAAGCCTTTTCCACCTCTGTGCCTTAAATAATAAATGTTGCTACTGGAGCACAAAATGTAAAACATAATTCATAGTATACAATTTACAATAATACTGGCAATGCACTTTTTGAGTTAGTATGCTTTTTTTTTTTTCCTAATTATACTTCACACAAAGCTCACAAGCGCATTTTGAGAGATATGAGGATCAGCTACAAGGAGGTTTCATTGCTGTGAGGATGAAAGGAAACACAGGGCTATATTAGTTGATATACATTACTATTACTTGGATAAGAGCAGCAATCGCACCAAAGTTGTGAAAAGGCTAAAGTAATTAGCAAAGAAAATAGCTGTAAATAGCCATGTTAGGCAATCAAACAAACAAACAAAAAAAACTCCGCAATTTGGATTGAAAGAAGTTCTGAGCGTTCGCGCTCCCCAAAAGTTGCAGTCGGTGGAAAAGAATGCGCATATGACATATAAAACCGAAGCCTATGAAGAAGCTGTCAATCAAATCTGAACCCTTTTGGGTTCTTCGATTTCAGGAAAAAGTCCGTACTTGACGAGCCACTGACCTCACTGCTTGCACACGCCTCACTTGGAAGTTCTGAAGTGTCAGTGCTGGTTGAAGTTTGTCAGTATGGGTGGGAGAAGAGGAATCTATCTATTTAGCTATTTTCACTATCCATCTATCTATCTAGCTAGCTAGCTATCTAGCTAGCTATTTTGCTATCTCACCATCTATCCAGCTATCTAGCTATGTAGCTATTTTCGCTATCTCGCTATCATCTATCCATCTATCTTGCTATCCAATCAAGGCTAGGATGTGCTAATCAGCACACCACCGTGCCACCCGATGCAGTTTCAATTAGTTTTATTTTGTCACCAATTTTTTTTCTCCCAATTTGAGTTTTTTTGTCCGTTAGTTTTCGCTATCTATAATTACCTTGGTTTGAGCTGCTATACTTAACACGCGATCGCCTCTCCAATCTTAATATTCTCTCACACTCTCTGTCATTTTTCTCCCTCTCCCGTCGCTCCATCTCAGTCCAACTGGTCAAGATTTGTTTTGTTTTTGTTCTAGCTTTTCTCCCTTAGATAAGAGTTTTTCCTTGCCTCCGTCACCATAGTGCTTGTTCATGTGGCATTCAGTTGGTTTACTTGAACATGTGAGGAGTGTGGTCGTAGTTTTGCGCCACAAATAAAGTGCCATAAGATAACGTCTGTTGTGAGACGGCACTATAGGAACACAACTGAATCTAGTGACGAAATGGACCCCGAGAGTGGCGACAAAGCCCGAGAAAAACTGCCGGCGTCCACGCCGCCAACTTCTGCATTCTAGCTGGGTATTTTTAGCGCTGGCATTTATACTTGGCACCCTTTCACATACTCATACGGTCGATTCACACCATTTCCTGTTCCTGTCAAAGTACATAGTCTCACTTTTACGAAGGTTTTTGTTAAACCCGGTCAGCAAGCCAGTTATCATCGTGATTCATACAATATATCACTTAAAAGGTATTTAACTGTTAAATTTACTTTTCACATTTGCATCACACTGGAACGGGAAGTACTTCCTGCTTCCGTGTCCAAGAATCATGGAAAATGTAGTCACTAGTGGGGTTTCCAACTTTCCATCCAATTGTTTCGATTTTTTTAAGCGAATGTACTGAAAATTTAAAATACATTTTTTATCAACGAGACTGGATGAGGGAGAATCTGATTATGCTCCGATGTAAATGTCAAACTTGGAAATAACTTTACTGATGCCCAACCACCAGTAGATGACATCATTGCCCCATTTTATACGAAATAAACACAGTTTGAGAGTCCATTAATGGATGCAGCAGTTTGTGCAACCTACATTTGTCTACTGTTGTTTATAAAAGAACGGGACAAGGCAAAAAGGAAAGAGTACACGCTGTCATTTGTAAGATTCGGTTTATATATAATTATGAAACATAATATTGTGTGGGTATTGAACATTTTGAAATTTTCTAAAATGCCTGACACTGAATGAGTTTTTTAATCTCAAACATCCATAGAAATCCTTATTCAATGCACCAAACAGCAATGACTAGGACGTGAGTACATTGCAAGGCGGTACGTGGAAACATTTGATAATTCATTTGCCGCACCAAAATCAAAACAGCCGCATGTCAACTTATGTTGCAGGGCATGTTTTTTTTTCCGCGGGTAACTACATAGGTCACAACACCAGGACCGAGCAAAAAAAAGCATGTTTAGCGCTATTGAACTGTTAACCAAGATAGCATTTAGCATTAGCATCGATGGACTAGCGATCAAATTTGTTATAGTTTCTGGTGACAGCAAAATTGTAGTGTTTAATTTGGAAAATCTCAATTGTCACTCTGTTGAAAATGAGCTCAGTATATTTTCTAACTCTAAATCTCTCTCTCTCGACATTGTTGATTCGTCGACACGACCATTAGCTATATTGACCTTTGTCTTCAAACCAGCGCAAGAACACACTCGCACTGCGGCCTGTGATGAGAGCTGTTATTCATGCTCTTGAAATAAAACATGAAAGTGGTATGTGGTGACACTCAGACGAATGGCCATCACTATATGTCAGTCATCTCATGAATGTAACCCGACTCCTGCAAGGGGATCGACCATGCTGCTTTCACTCTCCTGCCCGTGGAAAGATGGCTTCTCATGTCGCCGCACTCGAGGTTGGCCATGTTCAGCGAGCTTGCTTGTAAGTTGTCTGCAGATGCACACATTATTGTCTTTCCTTCAGTTATTGTCAAAGGAGGAAACTTATATTGCATTGACGCCAGACACGAGATGGTCAAAGTGGTGAAAGGACAAAAAAGCACATGCTCCTTGTCACTGCTCTGCCTGGTTTATTTTCAACGTGATCTTCAAAATCACTCACGCAGTGCCCTTTTGCCCGGAATAAGAAAAGTGGCCTTTCTGCTGGTGACCTTTTTATTTATTTATTCATTAACTCATTCATTGCCATTGACGGGTATAATCGTCAAAAATTCATTTGAACTATTTCTATTAGTTTAACATTTTTTTCCACTTTTGTTAACAAGAGTATGAAAACCTAGAACACTTTTTTTTACTGTACATTTAAAACAGATATGAAATTTGTGATTAATCGCGAGTTAACTAGTGAAGTCATGCGATTAATTATGCTTAAAAACTTTAATTGCCTGACGCCCTGAATTTTTTAGCTTTTTTTTTTTTATTCATTCACTGACATTGACGGTTATTCAGAGAACAAAACTCTTTAGTAAACTTTATAAAGTGGCAAATTTGCAATATTTTTTTTTCAAATTTGCGGATTTTTTTAAAAATTAATTAGTATTTAAAATACGACGATGTATTAGGGCCACGTATAAATATATATTTTTAGAGGATAGGGGCAATATTCCGTGAACAAAACTCTTTACTAAACTTTATAAAGTGGCAAATTTGCAAGAATTTTTTTATTTTTATTTGCGACCCTAACTAGCACAGGTTGTATTATGCTTATGCAAATCATAAGTCATTGTGTTATGATGTTGTCTAGCCTTATGATTAGAATATTGTCAGTTGCTATGATCAACTAGATAGATGGAGAGCTCGATGACCGCGTGTTAACCCAATTGACTTTGATGCTTGTCCCATGATGTTTATGACAAACTAATACTTTGATAATCCTGGTCAGGTCACATGAATAGGACTGCAGCTTCCACAGTGGTGCCATGCAGTTTCCATCCGGCTCACTATGCAAGCTTTGTTTCACCTGGGAGTAGAGGGCTTCCAATTTCCATGCTACCGATTTCAAAGCAAAGCATAGACTTAAAAAAAAGTGTTCAAAGTACAGGTAGTTCATTCGAAATACAAAATCATCCATCCTGCCTTTTCTGTAGTGTTCATCCTTACTTGGGTTGCGGTTGAGCTGGACGGCACTTACTATGTGGATTTATGTGTCTATTTATCATACTATGAAAGTGAAACCCTCAGATATTTTTTTTTTGTCACCTGGTGTTGTAATTCATTCAAACTACCACTAAAGCTAAAAAAAAAAAAAAAAGAAGAAGAAAGGAGGCTAATGGGACTCACGTCTCTCTCATATGAAAAGTACTGTATATCTGCTTTCATCGGTCACGGGTCGTGTTAGCTGTGGTGGAGCGCAAGGCCAAAAAACTGGTGGGCCCAAGTGCAGGAAAACAGCCAAGGCAAGAGGACAGGATACAGGATCTTCGAACATGTTTTTGCTACAAAATGTAAAAGCAAAGGTATTGAGTAATCAAGATTCTAAAAAAAATCCCCAAAATTGCAAAATCAACAAACACAGAGAATCAAGACCACGAACAACAGGTGACGAGACATGTGACATAGAACAATGACCACAGGAAGAGGGAAGAGAAATTAAAAGCAAATTGGCTACAATTACTGACAACGAGGCACACCTGGACAAGACATCAATGGCTGGAAAGAGCCGAATGGGTGTTAGAAGGGGTCGGGAGCAGAATTGACGAGACCAGGTGGTGACAAAGATGCAAAGGTCACACACGGAAGGCATGAATGGGAAACACCGCAAAACACATACAGTGGTGACTTGACATACGAGTAGCCTGACTTGTACGTTCTTCCAGATACGAGCAGTCATCTGGCCGATTTTGGTGCTTTTACCCAGTTAAATTGATCGTAACAACCCACTGCTGAAAGGAAAAGTCTGGCTATTTTAAGATTAAGATTCACTGATTTGTCACACCCGCCCAAGTGGGGCGAAATTCATTCTCCGCATTTGACCCATCAAATGTGATTTGATATCCATACCAGGCCTTATTTGAAGGTATTGGTACTCACAACAGTGGCTGATTCCGTTATTGGCCACCCTCTTGTGGCCATTTTTTACGATCTGGAACTAGAAATGAGTAGAAGAATAGAAAATTGACATTCATTTCATGCAATTTAAGAAAAAATACTATATTGGGATATATATATATTAGGGGTGTTAGAAAAAATAAATTCTGCAATATTACAGCTCGCAATTCTTGAATCGATTCGATATGCAGCCAAATCAATTTTTAAATATACATTTTTTTATGGGAATATTCAACAAAACGTCTTACTTAGGGTTAGGATTCACGCATTAAGCATGGAAGAATGTTATATTAATGGAACATTAAGCCTTAATATTTGATTTCAGTGCTGTTCAGACATGAAACAGACTGCAACCTGTTCGTTAAATGCAGTGAAGTGACTCAGTTATAAGCCTGAATTTTCTGATAAATAAATACATTTTCATCCAAATCTTACAGTGTACATGTACAAGTTTACTGATTTGTATTTTCTAAATTTGAGTAAAAAAAAAACACATCTCAATAATTTATAGATTCGTATCGGGATTAATCGAATCGAATCGTGACCTATGAATCGTGATATGAATCAAATCGCCAGGTACAAGACAATTCACATCTCTAATATATATATATATTATATATTTAAAATGATCTGTCATTACAATGACAGCTATTTTATTATTAATTTTTTATTAAATTTTTTTTTTTTAATTTCATTTAATTATTTTTTACTATTTAGATTATTTATTTTTGGGGAAATTTTATGTATCAAAATAACTAGTGGTATCGGTGACTACTCATACTGTACTGGTCTGGGAAAAAGTAGTATCAAATATACATACATTATTAATTATTAATTAATAATTAATAATTAGTAATTATTAATTATTAATTATTGTGTTATATTTATATGTATATCACAGTGTCACCTTTGTTTTTTTCCCAAGTGTTGTGGAAATGAAGTTCAGCTGAGAGTTGAGTTGAATTTTGCCTAGTGCCTCTGTGTAAATTTACAGTGACCATTCTGTACAAGCTTCTATCAGTATCCATTTTCTACAGCTTATCCTATAACCGGTAGCAGGAAGCTGGAGCCTATCCCAAAAATACTGTTGGCAAAAGCCAGACGAAACTGCTTTGCAGGCACAGCCATATCGTATCTATCTACTTCTAATTCTTATTGGAGTTAGTGGAGGGTGCAAGTGAGTTAGAGCTTTCTGATTATTACATGTGTTTCCTTCTAGGGTGGTTTTGTTTATGAGTGTCAGGATGATGGACAGTCGCCTCGCCATCCCAAAGCGGTGTTTGGTTTCAAAGGCTCTGTCAGTATGCCAGCCTCTTATGCGGGCATCCCTTTGAAGTCCATATCTGGTGTACTGGGTATCAAAACAATACTTGGTAAATATAGAGAGCCTGCAACAGAATCACATCCTGACTCAGGGATCTTATAATTATAAGCAAATGTAAATGATATTATAGGTGAATGTTTCAGATATTTATATCCGACTTTTCACCAAGCAATGTTTAAAAGTGGGGGGCAAAACATCGAATCATAACTACCTATGCCAGTGGTCTTGCGGTTACGCAACCCCCCCCCCCCCCCCCCCCGAGTATAATACAGATAATACAGTAACATAGTAGCGTCTTCATTAAATACAAGGCAGAGGTTTAGTCCTAACCAATATATTGTAAGCAACTGTAAAGTGTTGTTTAGACATTAAAGGCACTTCAAGTGGAAGTGAACTTCAAACATTTCTTGACAATAATATTTAGTATTTGACCTCACTCGTCTAAACATGACATTTTGATTAATATTATATTTTTGGAATTTGAGTTACGAGGCAAAATCCAGCCATTTTTTTAAATCTATCTCAGAGGGCGGCCATTTTGCCACTTGCTGTTGACGAAAGATGACATCAATGTTGCTCAAGCTCAGGCAACAACCAATCAGAGCTCACCTGTTTTTCTGAAACTGAGCTGGTTGTTACACTATTTTTGTGCCCAAAGCGCAGTTTAACACAGCGCATGGGTGGAGTTTTCTTCTTTTTTTTTGGTATTTGGTTTGACTAGCGTAGACGGAAGAGGGCGTTTGCATTGTGGGATGGAATGCAGCCGGCTCCCGGTCAATCGAAGCGGCTCCCCTCATTCCCCTTAAAATCAGTGCTTGACTTTTTTTTGCCACAGGGAAAGAGCCAGAGGACGTAACTGTTGTTCCGAGGACAGAGCAGGAAAAAAAAGACGTGAAGATCCTGGTGGGGGGGGGGGGGGGTGAATTTGCTTGCCTAATGTGTGTGTTGCAAATGAACTTAACTACAGAACCTTGCTAAAGAATTTAAGAAGAATACAACTTTCATTAAGTAATCTCTAAGCATAAGTCGGACCCGTCCATCGAGGTGACATTTAACTTGTTTTGCCTGAATTTGTCTCCTTCCTCTCGCTCAAATGACTCCAGCAGACGCAGGAGCTTTGAAATCCTGCGTGCTACCGGGAAAGGGAGCTCAGTGGTCACATATGTTGTATGCATTTGTTACAAACCACAGTGGTTTGATGAATGCTTGCGGATGACTAATTTGTGTCACTGCTCCCATGAGAAAGGAATATCGTTTTTTTTGTTTTTTTTTGTAGTAGTAGTAGTAGTCGTCGTAGATCGTGCGCTGCATGCTTTTGCCATCTTGTCATCCTCCGCAACAGCTCCCGTTATGAGTCACCCTACCCTTACCGACCTTTGCAAAAAAAACCATATTATGTCAGTCAGGAGGCGCGAGGAAGTCATTAAATTGTAGAATGAAAAAAAAAGGCAATGCCTGAGGTTGACCCAAAACGGAGGAAACAAATGTGATGTCCTCTTTTCTCTCCTTCCTGTGGGTTTCCACCTTCCCCTTCTATTGCCTCCTCGCCTCTCTTGAGACCAAAACAAGTCAGCCGCGGTTGTGACCCGCTGCAGCCTCCAAACCCGCCTTGGCATCCCGCGCGCTGTAATTAGGACGTGCTAATGTTTAAAGTGATGTGCTTGCAAGGCTCAGTCTGCTTTTTTGAAATTTGATGTACTGTAATCTCTGTGGCACTCCAGGCTAAGAACCGTATTAAACAATTTGGTGGTGGTGGGGTGGGGGGGGGGGGGGGGGTGAACAAAACAGAAGACTGTTATCTGGCTCAATCTTTGCATTTGTCTGTGACACAAAGAATTTGGAAAATGCACGGGGCGATTGACTTTTCGGGGTGATGGGAATCATAATTAATAGAGAAGAAAAAGAAAGGAAAACTGGCAAAAAATAGACTGGTTAGTGCATGGTGAAACATCTGCAGTAGTTTATTACAGATGTTTAAGGAGCCCAGTCTACGCAGGAAGTATCAATGTTTCATTCCTTTTCTGTGATTGGTGTCGGGTGGTATCTTAAAGGGCTAAATAATGGACTGGTGGAGTATCGGCAGGTACGGGTTCAAACACAAACTC
Source organism: Leptonotus elevatus (assembly GCF_054856555.1). Lineage (NCBI taxonomy): Eukaryota > Metazoa > Chordata > Actinopteri > Syngnathiformes > Syngnathidae > Leptonotus > Leptonotus elevatus. The sequence goes on along the minus strand of NC_141251.1, from coordinate 7,716,386 downwards.
GAACCCTTCTCCTGTGCCCCACAGTTGAAGGGTTCTTATTGTTTACAGTAGCCAAGGATAAAAGTGGCATATTTGTAAATGGCTACAAAGTTTGCACAATGCCACAAACAAAGCTTTTTTTTTTTAACCCGAGTCATACGTTTGCCTCAAGTCACCTATCACCGTCATTTTGCAAAATAATCTTTGCAAAATAACAAAAAAAAATTTGGGCACAAGGCAGCAAGTTCTTGATTTTTCAACAACGGTTAGTAGAAATTAAGATGACCTAAAAATAAAAAATAAACAAAAAAAAACTTTGTGGTGAATTAGTGTATGTCTGGAGTTTTCGATGCAAAGAAATCAATCGATCTCGACAACTAAAATCAGTCTTACATGCTTATTATTGGCCTTACTGTATAAACCCGTTCCATGAGAACGTCGAGTCGAGTGTGTATGCCATGAATGTGATATCCAAAGCAGATATCGAGGCATGCAGTAAATCAAAGATTCACACTCTTTTGGCATGTTCTACAAAGACTGTGCAAAATCTCTCTTTCGCCGTCTCTGTCCAACTTAACATGCCGGTGAAGTTCTATCGTCAGAACTCTGCCCCCATTGCAAGTTCAAGCTCATGAGAATATTAATAAACACACATAAAATATAACAGCAAGACTTTTAGATTGAAATTATACACGAGTTCACGTTAGAATCGAAACAATTAGGTCGGAACAAATTGGGTCTATTGTACCTGACACAAAATATGTCAAATTTCGCAGAGGTTAAAGATCAGCAATCTGTCAAGTCTCAAATGTCTCACTTTTGGCAGACGCACAGACAGACAGACAGACAGAGTGACGTGTGCCAATCAAATTGGCTGGGACTTAACCGGTAGCATTTTGAACTAACGTGAGAGCCCTGCGGCATTAAAAGACATTTACTGCGGAAGGGTCATAGATGAGGAAGACAGCCATCTTGGATCCTCGGTCCGAGGCCGGCTTTCAGGTCACCCACAGTGCATTCCTCCGGTGGGAAAGCTTTCTCCTACTCCGGTCTGGCTTTTCTATTTCAGATCACGAGCAATGCTGTGGGGCTTTTTTACCCATGTGTGTCTCCTTATCCATTCTTCAGATTTTGTTACATTCAAGTGTCTATTCGTAGATGTGGAATCCGTTCTGTGGTCATCGCAGCTTTATCGCCAAGATCACGGGACCCGTAAAAACAACATTTTATTTCTTTACTTCGGAGTGGCTGTGAAAGTAATGAGGACAAACACGTCATCATAATTTTTTTTTATAATTGGGTTTTCAATTTTGCACGCCAGCGTGCAGCAAATGCCGAGCTTTTGCGTATCAATTGACGGGGGGGACGTGTGTGCCGTTCAAGAATGTGGCTGTGGGTACCAAATGAGAACATGAGTTCCATTTTGTGAACAGGTAAGAGATTTGATGACGTTAGGTCTGGTGCCTTTATGTCAAATTGCTTTTTACGTCTCGCAGTCAGCAGTTCCAACAAACCGCACCGCAATTCATTTCTCATAAAAAAATAAGTTCATACGCAGTAGTAAATATTCAGGTGTTCTATAAAATCTCTAACGTGTCACCCATGTGTTTGGTCCAACCCCCCCCCCCCCCCCACCCCTCAGGTGTCGTGTTGCCATACTGTGCCTAAAATATTAGGCTACTGCGCAACCTTGTTGACGGTGAGGTGCGGAAGATTGTATTTATTTATATATTTATTTTATAACCTGCAACAGGGCCATTGTTTTTCTTCGAGCTTTTACGTATAAGAACAGCAGAAAGTTTCAGAAAGCGGGAGTTGTGTGATGCTCTTTGTAAACGCATTCAGTCATTAACTCATTCACTGCCATTGACGGCTATAGACGTCAAAAATTCATTTGAATTTCTATTAGTAAAATGTATTTATTTTTTTTACTTTTGTTAACAAGAGTATGAAAACCTATCTTTTTTTTATTGTACACAGATATAAAAGAGTTAACTAGTGAAGTCATGCGATTAATTACAATTACACATTTTAATTGCCTGTCGCCCCAAATTTTTTACAATCTTTAAAAAAAAATTTTTTTTAATGAATTTATGGGAGTGAATGAGTTAATAAAACTACTTGAGTAGAATTAGTACTACTCTGTCTAGACAGAGCAATAATGCCGTATTATTCCGATTTATACATTCGTGGTGACCCACATTTAACAGGCACCTGTACCTATAAGGGGGGCGTGGCAGGATGCCGTTTCCCAGATCAAAATGTTGATAGACATCAAATGGTCGATGGGTATTAGCTGTTGTCTGAAAACAACCAGTTTTGTGCGACTTTTTTATTTGCTGGGTTAATGCCCCCATGCACTTGGCCTCAATGTTAGCAGACTGCTGCTGCAAAAAAAAAAGTCATTAAATGCCTTGATCTGTAACTGCAAACTTATATTCGATCGCTAATCAACAAATCCAATCCCCGATCGTATTTACATTTTGCGCGGAAATCATTTTGTGTGTCTTTTTAAACTAAGTTTAACGACATGTTTGTCATGTTTGAATGTTGCACTTACAAGGTTGATTCATTCGACAAATAAAGAGAAAACAACTATTTGGTGAGGTAATTTTCAACAATTCAGAAGGCAAAAGAAGAGAAGGCAGAACTGAAGCCTTCCCCAAATGTGGCTTTCCTAATCCTGGGCTTTTGTCCAAAAGGCAGATGGAAAAAGTGTGTAGAAAGTCTGGGATTCCATGATCTGTGCTTGAAGGATGTCAACATATTACTTTGAAAATTGCGCTTTTTAGTGGCATGCAAAACTGCTGTTGCATTACAATAAAAAAATAAAAATAAATCCACATTCAGCAAAAAAATTTAAATACGGTGATTGTGTGTGCTTTTTTCTTTCTGATCAATTCAAATGTGATGGAGGGGAAGTAATCCTAGAATTTGGAGCATTCTTATCGTTTTTAATACATACTGTAGTATTTAAAAGAGCAGCACGGAGCAGCTTCCCAACTTTAACCATTTGACTTTCTCTGCAGAGCTGACACGCATCCGCCGCCGCACAGACGATATCCATCAAAACAACGCACTGCGAGTGCTGGTGTTTACCTCATGCTTGATGATTGCCCACCTTCTGTTTATTCTAATAAAGCTGGTCTTCATTACACTGTGAGTCATTAGCTCGAAGCATCACGTTGTAGCTCAAACTGCTGGGGAATTTGTGCACATGAACGTCACATTGCATATATATATATGTATATATATATATAAATAAATACACCTTATATACTTCCAACCATTTATGGTGGCCATCATGCTTGATTATTTTTCCGGCTCTGTGGTATGTGCGTGATTCCCTTTTGTCAGGTTGTGATGGACATTACAGGTTGACGGTTCAGGGGGAGAAACTGACTCGTGGGAAAAAGAACAAATTGAGAGGGGAAAGAAAAAACGTGCCGCACTGCAACTGAATCTTATCAAGTTATGGCTTAGAAGCTTTAATGGGCATACTGTATATATATATATATATATATATATATATATATATATATATATATATATATATATATATATATATATATATATATATATATATATATATATATATATATATATCAACACAATTCAATCTTGTCAATTGTTTAAAAAATACGGCAGTGGTAGACAAAAAAAAACCTAATAGCATGTTAATTAAAAGTTGATGGAATGGGCATACTGTGATCAGTGTACTACTTTTATGATCTGTATGTATTTTTGAGAATGACCCTCACATGACCCACTTTGCTTTGGTGCCTCGTTGTACTGTGTTGATCCTTTGTTATAGCCTCTGCCATATCCTGTTACTATTTTGGAACAATAGCTCACAGATTTGCAGATTTACAGTTTCGGCACGTATGTGAAGCCACGTTCACGCCGGCCATCCTTTTTTTCTGACTCGCTGTCCTATCCTGTGTGTAACTGGCCGATGCATTTTTTTTGGGGGGGGGGGGGGGGGGTAAACCATACACACGCACACATTATCATGCACTCTTTTAAGTCGTGATAATGATTGCATTTTTTCCTCTTGGGTTTTAATCTACTAAACAGTTTTCTCCATGTCTTAAATAAAGTGAGTTCTGATCTGATGAAGTGTAAATGCTGCTTAAGTTACCAATATCAGCAGGATATCCCGATAATGAACACAAGCGCTGAGGAAATCCAACATTTGTTCTCTGCATAGGAAAGAAAAATAGGATTTTATTGTCTTTCGGTGCGTCAAGGACAGTTTGCAGAGTCTTTCCTGGAACTAAATGATCGTCTCATGTCCGCTATTGATATCGCGACAATTTGGAGACGTTACCTTTTTTTTTTTCGGACCCTGAGAAAGTAAGACAATGAGATGACAATAAGATTTCAAAGACAATATCAAAGGCATGGCTTTCCTTCCAGACTGCATCCATCTTTCCTGCATGTTATTTCTCATGTCCATTGCTATTTTTATGTACTGGAGTGCAAGCGTGGCTCTTTTCATCGAACGGGTATTTCACATCTCTGAGTAGGAAAGCTCAAGAATGTACTTTAATTTAACAGGGACAAGAAAAAGAACAAACAAGGTACTAGGATTATTCAAACAAATAAACAAACATAAAACCAATGTCTAAGTGCACACAATCAAATTTAACGAGACAGGCAATGGACGACAAGGATACAAGGAAAACATCACAACTAATATCTAACTTAGACCAAATCATGACAGCAAATAGTGTTAAGGTTCAAATTAGAGTAAAAATGCGAAATGTATGTGACAATTCAAAAATAACTTTTTTTTTATTTTGGCAGGATGCATAGTATTTGTTCCGTGATGACAACACACTATTGTTTTAGTCTTAGTCAAGTATATTTTTTACATGCAAACAAGTGCACAGTGTTGCTATTTTTTTTTTATCCAAAGTAAAAGTTTTTGTTAAATGCTTTTAGTCATACAAACCGTGATAATACTGATATTGATCATTTTGACCACTACCTACTATTTTGTAGTTTTTAGAGCACTCACATGCTTTGCCCAGTTGCCTCCATCTTCCCTCAACCTTATAACGCCATTGAGAAAATGTTTAAAACTTCCAGACAGTGCCACGACTGTGGACAAATGCTGCCCGAGGCCAAAAATGCCACCCAGAAAGTCTTACGGTGGACGTTAATGAGAATAACAGCACCTGCGTACACAGAATAAGCGAATAGCCGTAATGAGAGACTTACAGAGTACCCACTTCACGTCGCATTGGAGGCAATTATTTGCCACAGGCATTCATTTAGCTCAACACTGCATGGAGACAGGAGTTTCTCAGCCAAGCCTTTAATGTAAACTATGTTTACCTTTAGTCAGAGAACAATCACAAAACAACACATGCAGACGCGGTACTCCCCTGTCTTCATATATAAATACGTTAATATTCTTACTAAAAGTATGTCTGGATCAGAGCACTCAAATCATTGACATGGATCGTAGCCATGATTTTTAAGTGTGTAATTTTCATCAGAAAGAGTTCAACGAAACTTTCAATTTCACTCCACTTATGTACCCGCGATGCTAATAATGTGGGATGACGCTATGAGCTATCTCCATCCCGAAACGTTTAATAAGTGCTCAGTGGTTTGCTGCAGCCTCCCTCTGCTACGCTACCACCAGCAATAATAATAATAAACTTAGGTCAGTTATAACTTCCATTCCATGTGACATCAAAGTAGCTTATTTGGCTTGATTTCTCCTCTGGACATTTTTTTTTTTTTTTTTAAATAAATAGCATCAGGGTCCTTGTTATTAAAAATTGTTTTTGGAAGGGAGGGAGAGGATGTACAGATAACTCAAAGAATACATTTCAAGGGAACAGGAAGGTCATCCTTCAAGATAAAACAGTATCACAGCATAGGAAATGGTGATTTTTTTTTTGGTTGTCATCTGTCTAAACAGCAAGGTTGATGAGAAGTCATTAATGATTTTATTCTCTGCTGGGCAGTACCACGCAAGAATGGAAGAATGGTTAGCATTGATCGCACACAGCAACAAGGTTTTGTTTTTCTGACTTTGGAGATGCTTCGAAAAATCGGACAGGTGATCTTACTGAAGAAGGATTTTCCACAGTGCATTTTAAAAAATATGTTGTTTTCGGTTGGCACCGCTTTCTCAGGCTCTATTTATGTGTGGGGCCAAATAAAATAAAAAAAGCAGACATTTAAAAGGGTAGCTCTTGAATTTTCAATTGGGGAAGCCAAGTTGGCTATTGATAGTCTAAAAGACAAATTGTACTCTGGCGTAAAAATTTATATTATGACCTTGTGGAAGTGTGCCGTGAAGGAAAGGTTGAAACTTAAATATTATTGGGAAAATGTGGGGTTATGAGGGAATTTTTACGCAGTATGTCCCAACAAAAATAGCTGCAATGCAGTGCTATTCTTGGCTGGGTAGCAGCACCCAAACAAAAAGAGAGATTGCAAATATCTTGCTGTGATCTCGGCATGTAATCAAAAATTACCACCACATGTCATCTGCATTATTAAAGCCAGAGCGCGCCTCTTCATATAGCTTCAATTGTGTGACCTTTAGCCATTCACGTCAGACCTTTTCGATTGTACCGTAACGTATGCTGTTTGACTCGTTCACGGGACCATTTAGCTAACTTTTGGCATAACAGATAGCAAAATAAATGAAGACAAAGTTCTATTTATCTTTTAATTTTTTTTAATTTTTATAAACCTCAAAGTGTCATTTAAGGCACATTCCCGCCCTTTAAACATATAGAGTGAATTACAAAGTAAGGTTTCAGCTGTCAAACTCATTTACAGCTACCAGCCAGACACCTGTAGGTAATGCTAACAGCTAGCTGCATGCTAGCCAGTAGCCACTTACGTCGGGTACTTCTGTCGTTTCATCCAATGATGGCGTAATTAATTAGCGGTTTTCTTAGCGTCCTAAATTAGCGATTGCATATGAGTTCGGGAGAGCGTTGTGTTGATGTTGGTCACAACTTTAATATCAATCAAAACTACGAACGTCTAAAAGGGAAGTCAAGATAGCCATCATGCCACGATGTGGGCCACTTTCAAAGTAAATGTCTACTAAGGCTATTCAGCTTCCTTTTGTTGTTGTTTTCTTTCGCCCCACCAACCAATCCGTGTATGTAATGTAGGCGGTCTGAACCGTGCACCACTGCAATATACTGTAGCTCCTAGAATAAATGGGACACCCCTCCACTACGATAAGTTGAAGGCTCAGCGAGGAGCTTATTATTATTATTATTAGGGATGGGTGAGTACCGATCAAAGGTATTGATATTGGTTCGATACCCGGCCTTATTTCAAGGTCTTGGTACTCATTACGGCAGCCAATACCAGTATCGGGAGCGCTCTTTTGTGGCCGTTAAACGATCAGGAATTAGAAAGCAGAATATTAGAAAATTGCCATTATTTTTCTGAAATTTTAAGAAAAAATGCTTTAGGTATTTCTTTAAAACTAATTATTGTTTTTTTTTTTTGGGGGGGGGGGGGTATCTATCAAAAGTACTAGTGGTATCGGTACTTGGTATCGTGACGACTCAGTACTTGCATTGGTATCGGTCTAAAAAAATTATACTTATTATTTTTATATTTATTATTATTATTACTATTACTATTATGATTATTATTATAATACTCATACTTTGTTGACATTGAACATTTACATTGTCGATATACAGCACGTTTACTTTTTTTTTTTCCCCTTCTCCTCAACTATGTAATGGATGTTGGCAGAAGTCAATGTGTTTTCCAGTCAAGTACAATTACACGGTGATGCATTAGACAGCACGTGGCTTGCTGCGTAATGTGTCCCGAAACAAAAATAATCAGATGAGCTGGCTCACTTGCAAGGGCACTGAATAGCCCAAATACAATGTGAGCCACTCTATCAGTAGTGCAAGTCTTGTTTAAATAAGCACAAGACATACTTTTCCTGCAATTAGCTCAAGCACAGGCAATCACTTACCGCTTAATGGCCGGTGTTACGTGGAACTAAGTGTGTGTGTGTGTAAATTGGATAGGCACTATAGAGACACAAATATTACTTAAGGTTTCATGTACTATGGAATGAATAAATAAAATAAAAAACAGCTTGTAACGCAGGAAAAAAAATATTTAAAAAAAAACAATCATGGGAAATTGAAAGCCTCAAAGTTCAATAACAATGTCAATGCGACACCAAATGCTTGATAAGTTCTTTAACAAAAGTCATTGTTTGTAGTGCCGCTGGTAAAAGTGAGGCAGTGTGGGCAGCATTAGGCTGGTATTTGATTGAACTCTGCCAGGCTAAACTCTTACTATGTCTATCTGATTAGCTAGCAACTGCAGCGATTAGAGGCGGCGTTTCAATGTTTTCTCAGCTGACAGTTACCGTGGCTGCAAGGCATCATTTAGACCCGTTTCTCTTTTTTTTTTTAACAAAAAGTATCTGACGGCTGACAGAGTCCTCAGCTTTCCTGATCTCGGTGAGGAAAAACATTTAACAAATTGATTGGATGTTATCTGTTGATTAGGGAGAGATTGAGTGCTTAGACTGGAATTCTTTGGATGGACGCTCATGCAGAAGATCGACTTGGATGGAAAAGGATGACAAAAGCTGCGGTGGCCCTTAGCGGGACGAGCTGAAAGGAAAAACAAGAAGGAGAGGAAGATGATGAAGTGTGATTAGAATGGCTTTAAAATAGCTTAGGAGAATTCTGCATTCAACTTTTGACATCCGCTACATGAGACAGCAGCTCAAAGACAGGAGAGGGTGGAATGAATGCCACTGCCAACTAAGACACCAGTTAAGCTAAAAAATAAAAAATAAAAAATAAAGCAGGAAAAGGACCATTTTTATTTTCAAAATAAAATTGTGACATTTCTTCTATGTAAATCTTCAAAACCAAAGACCCAGAAAAAAAAACAGGTTTATGCCTGGCATCTTCCAAAACAATCACTTTTCATCATATTTATTAAAACCATCAGCATTATTTGTAAGAAACCACCGTGCCTGAGGAAAAACAACCAATCGGAAAGAAGGTGTGACTGATGAGATGTCAATCCGTACTCCAAATGCTCCAAATATTTATTAATGCCAATTCATAACGGACCTAATCTTAAAGGGTAAGTCAATCCAAAGCATTTCATTTACAACGATATGTTCTATGCAACCTCCTATTCTGATTAATAATGCATTTGTGGAAAATGAATTAAGCACCAAAATATAGTCAATAAAGGTTGAACATAATTTGCAGATACTTCAGTTTTATTTACATTCCAACTTCATTGGAACTGGGTTTGCGTATATTTGTAATATTTTCAATCATTCATTATTATTATTTTAGCGCCCTCTCTCTCTCTCTCTCTCTCTCTCTCTCTCTCTCTCTCTCTCTCTCTCTCTCTCTCTCTCTCTCTCTCTCTCTCTCTCTCTCTCAGTCTTGAAGTTATATCTAAATCATGACATTTTATTAACCGCTCAAGCAGTACCACAAATCTTCTGTTCAAATCTACAGTAAGAAAGAGTGAGAGAGAGAGAGAGAGAGAGAGAGAGAGAGTTTGGCTGCATTGCATGGGAATTTAAATGTTCCAATGTTTTCCAATGCAAGTAACATGCACAGTATACATATGGCCTTAATTTAGGTAACCAAAACAAAAACATGCTGAAATATTTCTGGTTTAGTATTTAATCTAACTGGGATTGGTACATTCAGGTTAGTTTGGCCTCATGAACTATGACTGAGACAAAACTTCTGAATTCCTGAAGTGCAGCCAATGAATGATCCCGGGTTCGAGAGATTTCCGAAAAGATTCTTGTGGTGAAAAAAAAAGAAGCTAAAAACATTCAATACAAAAACGTCCCAAACTAAGCCCTGTGAAGTTCAGGAGATTTATGTGGCAATGCTGTTTCTGAAATATATGAAAAAGAGGAAACGGCACTGTCAAGTGGAAGGCAGTCAATGTTTCATCAAAGCCATCACTCACCACTTTTCAGTGTCTTGCACGGAAACGTGCCTATTTGTGCTGTCAAGAGTTGAGAACTGTTTTTCCCCGGGGTGCTTTTCTCCAGAAAGGAGGAAAAGGTTTGATGCTCATTGCTCAATGTATGTTTTTTTCTCTCTCTCACAACTCTTTTCTACTTTTTCTTTGACTAACTTTGCATCTTATAATTGTACTTGCCGTCGATGTTTTAAGTGTCCCTAGTACACAATGAAGTAAGAAATGATAGGAAAATGAGTTTTGCATATTGCAGAAACAATTTGCAATATGCAACTTTGTGAAGAAATTAACACAATTTACAGTTCTTTACTTTCGGATTTCTTTTTTTTGCAAGCAGGCGACCTGAGTCTGTTTCAATGTGTGATTTGATGGCCTGCCTGACTGTGTGCGGCTGGATGTCGATCATTTTAGCGCTGCTGGTTCAAGGCCCGGCGGGTTTGGAACAGGCCAAACCCAAAAATCTAAATCAGTCTGCGAAGCTTATATTCTGCAGCCAGCGGGCATGACCAAACAAAAGTGGTTGGAAAGCTCAGTGAGGAAAACCTGGTGCTGAAGCAGCACTTTTCAAGCGGCTCCAAAAATAAAATCAAAAGTCCACATCCAGTGAGCTCACTCACCTTGTTGGTTTGGCTAATTAAACCATCCACCCATGGATTATTTCGGTATCTGATTTGGATTTTGCTAGCAGTCCAAAAATATCATTTGTAGTAACGTTAACAGGTGGATGGGACTGTTTATGAATTTTTTTTATTAACTTTTCCTTTGTGAATTTGTTCAATAAATCTTTTACTAATTTTGCCAAACATTACTGACTGAGCCTGGAAGCTTCATCGCAGAGCAGTTTTCAAAATCAATGTGGTGTTTTATGTTTCAATTTTGTATGATGTTGCGCAATGTTGTGTTACACCAGGAGTTAATTGGTTGCAGGACAGAGATCCCCCATGTTTTGCGTTTTTGCGACAGTTCCCAATTAAGGTCATTCATTACCGTCTAAATGGTTCCGTCTTACTTATACTACTCTCCTCATCTTCAATCGCTCTCTAAAACTCCCCAAACTATAAACATTATCAAAACGTTATGTTATCTATCAAAGCTCTAGCCAAAACTCTGAATTGACCTCAACCCTGCATCAAAAACTCTATAAAAAAAAACAGTGTTTTAATAGTGCACAAGGGGTTTACATTGCCGCCAAACCTCGCACCGCAAATCCAACTTCCTGTGGAGGGATGGGGGTTGCGGAGGTTGGGGTTTCTGCGATTATCTCATTTGGTTTTGTTTCATGTGATTTAGAGTTCCGTCTCAATTCTTGTTCATGTTTTTCTTGTCAGCTTGCAAGCCTCTGCTTCTTGCGTCAAGCAATCAGCTCTCGTGTCATCCAGGTGGACCTCGTCTCGTTAAGTCGGTGTGTACAGCACTATTGAGTTCCCTATTTTTTTCGAGCACCGGCTCTATTAATTGTCAAATATTGCATGTCCTGTCATCTGTTGTATTATCTCCTGTGTTTTTTTTGTACACTTTGTATCCCAGTGTTTTGAAGATTTGTAATTATGATTTATTTTGATCCTGTGAGGTAGTTATACGGACTGGTATAAATATTCGTGTTTTGGCGCATTTTAAATTACGGTCTCACATTACGGTCTGGTGTCTCAAACATAAAAAAAAATTATATTCAGAAAAGCATATGCATATAATTGAGAAGAAAAAAAAACTCTTAAAAAATGGTAAACTAGAAAACATTTAACGGAGGTAAATCAATGTCTATATTCTAATAGCAGGTAATGAAGTTTCAGATGTCCTTAAAGCTCTCTCACCATTTTTTTCCTCTTGCTGAAACTACTACACGTGTTGCATTTCATAAAGCTCCACTTTTTCACAGTAAAACCTCAAAACTGGATGCTTCTAATTTGTCATCCCGAGTCTGGCACTAACCTGGCCAACCGCAGAGTGCATCTGGTACATCACTGGGGGTGGGCAGTGGTTAGCAGCAGCAGTAGGGAGTGGGAAATGTGCGGTCACTGGGAGGAGGATGACACCAAAGGCTTTTAATAAGCACTTGTGTATCTGTTTGCATGTGGTAGTAGTTTGTGTGAGGGCGACATGTTCGATGAGTCATCCTCAGCCATGGACTTGACAGAATTCAACAGCCATGTTGGATTCGTTGACAAACAGGAAGCACATCAGCCCCCGTGGATGAAGACTAATTAAGCCACATTGTGTTCTCGACATACATTATGAGCTAAGAAGAGAAGTCAGTAGTATGCAGACCTCCGCTAAGGTCCGACGCCAGATAAATACATGATGTATCTTTTAAAAAGAAGAAGAAAAAAGAAGACCTCTTAACCGAAGACATCCGAGATTAGTCTCGGCTCGCCGATGACAATAAAGCAGGATGAGTGTTTATAAATTATAGGACACTCAATATGTTATACAGAACTGCAGCCCCATAAAAACGCTGCTTACAATCTTGTTCATGTGACACAGTTTCTGGGTTACCCTTCAAAGCCCGAATTCTTACGCTTATAAACGCATTCGGAATAGATCTATTTTCTTCTTTTGTTTTCTTTACTTCTTCTTCACTTATTTTAATTCGCAAGGAGTCTTGGTTTTGGATTTAGAGACTGACAATTACTTACACTCACATCATCACTGAGTACACTCTAAAAACAGTTGGGTCAAAAATAACCCAACTATGGGTCAAAAATGGACCGATCCTCTACTTGGGTCAATTTGACCAAACATTGAGTCAAGAAATTGGTCTTTTAATGTAAAACTACTCATAAAGATTGGGCAGATCCTTTACTTGGATCAAATTGACCCATACAACTTTATGGGTCGATCCATTTTTGATCCATAACAACTGTTTTTAGAGTGTAGAAACTGGACCGGCACTACCCTTAGTACTCCCTAAAATCAGGTGAGTCAACCATTACTTTTACACCAAGCAATATATTGCATTCCGTATTCTTTCTTTCTTCTTACGTCTTTTTCTTCTCTGGCAAGATTTCAGTTCAATCATTTCAAAATGTCAAGTAATATACGTGAAGTTTAAATGCGATGTCTTGACTAGAGAGGTGTAATTTACTGTATTGCCTCAAATAGTGACCGAGGTGGTTAATTCAACCGGGAAGCATACCAGGTATTTTCTTTAAAGTAATGCGACAGCAGCATGAGTCGAGCTCGATGAGCCAGAATAAATCAGGTCATAAAATGTATTTAATGACTTCAGCAGAGGTGTCGTGATTAAAATGACAATATTTGACACACTCGTCAGCAATATACATTCATAAGAAAAGAGAGTTAGGCTTGCGCATGACTAATTAGCAATGAGTGACAAAACCAGAAAACAACATTTATCAAACTCCATTTAAGCGGACTGGCTTAGAAGGATCTCGTAACTGCTCAGGGTTTTTGTGCTGTGCTTTTTCATATTCGGTCAACACGCCACCAGAGGGGTGAATTTATTGAACGATGAGCTGGTTCAGGAGGCAATTCACAGACGCACTCGGATCAACGAGGCAATCAAATCCCACAAATACAGGTGCACGTACTCTTTTTCACTCTTTCTCTTGGGTGTCTCGGGTTGGACTCCGTCAACAAGTAACTTGTGAAAGTAACCGTTTAAGCCGTTCGTCCACATGACGACGCAGTTTCGGAGTTTGAAACCGATCACTTTTGAACGTGTCGTAGTCGTTTTGCGCAGCCTCCTTAGCTTGCTTATGCTTTTGCAGCAAAAAAATTTGCTTCCTTATTCCCACGTTCAACAAGTGGTGTTGTACTTGAATCAGCCGCCATTGTCACTTCTCCTGTGTTTTGTCTTTTTCATGTTGTTTCGATAAATGCAAAGTAATAAATAAAGTTTAAAAAAAGAAAAAGTGTCCGTCTTCTTCTTCTTCACTGATTCTCCTTCTACGCTTTTCCTCCCTGTGGCTGCGCTACAGCGCCACCCCAGACTTGGCATATACATTACAGCCGTTAAACGTCCTCAGCGTCTTCTTTTGGACACACGCAAATCTTGAAATGCTTCTGTCTGTACGAGATTTGTTTGAGGAACCAAGCCGGCAGCAAGATTGATGCGCACCATTTCTCGGGACCCTGTGGGAGAATCACATGATCTATTTACACAAATATACATTTTAGTATTTTTTTTGTACAAGTAGCTAAGTGCATGTGTCGAATCTGTTGCTCTCTGTCATTCACTTGCATTTACCTAAAGTATGCTAGCTTCTGATTGGTTAGTGTAAGTCAGCTGATAGGAGATCAGGAAGTGTTGTCGCTCTAGCTGCCGTGTATAACGAGTAAAGTTTAAATTAAGAACGAATGCGTCTCCATCCTGCCTTTTTTATTTTATATACAGTATCCCATTAACCACCATCGAATCCTAACAGACTATAGCTACGCTGCATGTGTTTGTCGTAAGTTTCCGATTTTTTTTCTCGCAAATTTGTTTTTTTTCTTGGAATATTACCCCCGCCCCTTATTTGGTATACTGCAAAGCATATGGTGGCGTGTTGTCCACGTATAAAATAGAAAGTAACCTTGGTTTTATGAATAAGGTCGGCAAGTCAGCTTGACCTTTCATTCAGTAACCTTTGGCCACATTTGGGAAATGAGAAAGAGCAGGTGTGCTCGCCCCTGCATATGTCGGCTCTGATTGCGGCCATAGGATCGCAGGTGTGGCTAATTTGCAAATTGTCTCCTGATCCAGCCCATCCTCAGAGAGACAGTGACCCATATGGTGGTGCGTTGACCTAAAGTTTACCATATGTAATCATCTGTTTTCTATAAAGAGAAGTTACAGCTGCAAACATTAGTAGAGTGACCACACTCAAGCCTAGCAATTTAGTATTATTAATACTGTACTTGGCTTCATAATGATAGACAGTTTGAGGGAGACACTTGTAACATTCCCTGAAGTTGATGGAAAGATTTAGACAATTTTCATCCGTATTTCAGTAAAGAACATCGTTGGCCTTTATTAGCTTTAAGACTTGAAAGAGATAGTTTAGCTAGGTCTTGAGCTAATATATCTTACTTTGATTTAGCGCTGCAATTTACCGGTGACTCGTCCAGGGTGTATCTCATATCTCAGAATAGACTCCGACTCGCACAACCCCAGTGAGGAGAAGTAGAATTGAAAATGGCTGATGAATGCATAGTTTATTTGATTCACAAATAGCATTGAGTTGAGTTTTTGGTATCATGTTGGAACATCTACTGTCCTCACTAAGTCCTCACTGAAATTGTTTTGTGAAGCGTTGGCACTTGTGACGTTTGCATCCTCAAACCGTTTAACATGTTGCTTCAATTATTAGCACGCTGATAGTACAAACTGAGTTTGGATTTAAAAGTGTTTAAAAACATGAAATCAGTTCGGTTCCAGCCTTTTTGAGCATATTCCATCCATAAGGCACAGCGTAAACCAAAACTCTGTATGAGCGTATGCAACAAATAACCTTGTGGCCAATTCAGCATTTTCCGAGTAATTACGGCACAAATATGTGACAGCAGTAGTCCCAATGTTGTCTTATAAATAAAAGTGTACCAGTGCCTGGCCCTTCCTTCAAATTGAGAAATACAGGCACATTGCTGTTATTCAACCAAAAATATGATGGGAGAGAATATCAGTGACTTAATATCAGTAAGCCTGAGAAAATTCATCTTGTGGGTCTGTTAATGTCGTCATAAATGCTCGAAAGAGATCAAAAGAACCGAGACAGCAAAATTAATTGCCAAGATCAGTCAGGTGTTGGTTTTCCTTCACCAAAATATGAAGGGATGTTTATTAACTAATTTGAGTTCATGCGGTGTGTCTTTCCTCCTTTACCAACTACTTTAATATATAACTATAATAACACAGCAGAGAAGGAGAGGTTGTAATTTGGATATTCAAGAGCCACATCAGCTTGATACTGTGGTAAGAGAGCAAAAGCTGGAACATTATTTAAGGTTTCATAAAAGGTGCCCTGTGTTCCACAAGTCCTTGAATACTTCAGCACATATGTTTTTTGCTAATGCGGATTAAAGCCCAGATATGACATCGATGGCTGTGGAATAGTTGGTTCATTTGCTGATATATTATAGAAATTTCCTAGTTGAAGTCGTTGTAAATTGTGCATGCAATCTCAGTCAAGCAACGCTGAACCATACAGTTGCACGAGTACAAATAAAACGCACATTTGGAAGGAGGAAGAGCAGCAGTGGGTTTGGTGAATATGTAGAGCTGGGTGTCATTCGCATAACAGTGGAAGTGTAAATTCAATTTGAGGAAAATATTGCCAAAAGTTTGGATGTAGATGTTAAAGAGGAGGGGGGGTCCAAGACAGAGCCCTGGGGGACACCAGAACAAACGAGAGACAGATGGGTGCGGGTGGACAGCCAAAGACAAAAAAAGGTTCAGGAGGATTTTCGATTTGGGATCCAGTGCTGTGGCAAGCCCTGCACTCGGAAATCATAAACATTTAAGTCTCGTCTCAAAACTTCTTTTTTCAGTCTTTCATTTGGCTGAACTACCTTGGCCTGTTTGATTGCTGCTTCTTTATTTTGTTTCCTTCTCCTCGGCTTGGAGAGGGAGTTGGGTGTTAATGACCGGATTGGCTACAGCTGTACGTATTTTGCACCAACTGACCGGGACAAAATCTGAAGCAGTCCACCAACTTCATTATTTTTTATGAACAATTAATACCTTTCAAAAAAAAATTCTCCTACTTGCTGTCATCTTAAAATGACATCACCTGTGCTGGCCAAACCGGAAAACAGGTGAGCCGTCTTAGGACTTTTTTTTTTTTGTGAGTGTGCATATTATTGAAATCAATAGTGTTTATTTTTTATTTTAAATAAATGAATTATTAGTTCACCACTAGATGGCACACATTATGCCTTTAAAACTTTGAAATCCTAAAAAATAAAATCTGACATGTTTGATAGTATTTAGGAATTATGAAGTTTCTAAAAGGAAGTATTTAAAAAATAAAAATAAAAAACGTAAAAAATACAGTGTTCCCTTACTTCCCAGAGGTGATACGTTCCAAGCCCTCCCGTGGTAGGTGAATTTCTGCAAAGAAGAGGGTGACTTTTTTTGAGGAGGAGTGAGTGTGTGTGTGGGGGGGGGGGGGGGGTAATTCACGCCGGTATTAACCCATTATGAAATCCCACCCCTCCTCACACGGTTCCCAGTTGATACTAACAAGAAAGAAGCGACACACGCCTGGACACACAAGCATGAAAACAAGTGATAAAATAATTTACCCTATTTCAATTGCAGATGTTATGAGAGCAGATGTCAGATCAAAATTGAAATTATTCCATGATTGCAATAAATGTAACTTCAATTTTGCGGATCATTTTCAAAGAGTTCGTAGCTTGGAGAATCACAAAGCCAGCTGCCCTGACTGAGCCCACACTGTAATTAGAAGGGTTTGCAGCACATGTCGTCATTACGCCAAGTGATTTTGGACCAGCAAGCTTCCGTCATAAGCCTTTTGCAGCCACATGGTATCCTAAGATGTGGCTGACACTGAAGGGACATCCTATGATCCACTTCAAATTACAGTGTAAAGATGAGATTTTTATTAGCTATTTATACTATGAATTCTTCCAAAGGCCATATGAGAAGCTGACAATGAGAGTTTACATTAGGTGCACCTTAATACGAGTGACTCTAAAATATGCTAATTTTCTAAAGTGCTGTGAGTTTGCCCGGAAATCAACCCAATATGTTGATTTTGTTGGAATTTGTTGATGAGAAACAGGAAGGTATTTTAAAACTCTTATATGACTCTTGTATGACCATAAAACACTCTGTATACTCACATGACACACACAACACGCACGCACATGAGGTCCCTATTGTTTTTGTAGGGATTATTTGGGTCCGAGCAGCGACCACTTCAAGGTCAGAAATTATTCTTCTCCGAAATGAATCACATTTTTGAGGACCTAAAACTCACCAATCCTTGCGCATTCGGGCCTGGTGAAAAAAATATATATATTAGGCGCATTGTGGAGTTTAAAATGATAATGTTAAAGATTTCATCATGCATGCTCCACCAATGCCAAAATAAGTACAAAGATCCCTGACTTTTTAACCGTGACTACACCTATCAGCTTGTATCTTCCCTTCAGTGTGGAGTGTTTGGGGAGAACGCGGTTTCTTGGTGGTTAGGGGGGGTTGGAGTGGTGGAGGGTGACGTCATGCTCGTCCCCGGACATGTAGTGTTGTGTTAGGTAGCGTACGACACATTTCAATTCAGCAACAGCAGCAAGCAACTACAGAGCAGTCCAGCAAAAAAATAAATAAAATAAAAAAAAAACTTTAAAATGCCATTCCCAGTTGAAGTTTATTGTCAAATTAAACATAAAAAAAAAAAAGAATTACACATGTATGTGTTTGCTTTTGGAAAGTCTGCTTAGCCTAATGCTAACATACAACACAAAATAACTTAGCATCACTTAGCGTCCGTTTTAGAAGCAATGGATATTTGAACGCAAACGGTGGAGCAACATAGTGAGATGGATGATATAATAATAGTCACAGGCATATATTCTTTATCCTCCAGACCACAAAATATGACTAATATTTCAGCATCTTACAAAGTCACCATGAGTCGGCCTACGTCGCTGCTATGTGAAAAACACATATGATATGTCCATTTTTTGGGGGGTCTTTATTTTTTTTATTTTTTATTTTTTTAACCTTTTTATGTTTTTGGAATGAGACTGAATGCAGACATCCCAAAAACATAAAAAAAGAGGGGTAAATGAAGAAGTGAACATGAGTGTTTTTCACATAGCAGCGACAATATATTCTTCTTTGTTTGTGTCTGCATGACTGTACGGTATCATTCTGCCTCCCAGTGGCCAAGGCAGGCACGCCAGAAGAAACAGCACAATGAATTGGCTTGAACTGTTTCATCCTTGACATTCTATTTAATTAAGTTACCGCGCTGTGGTTTTTCATGAAGTGCAATATTATAAAGTGCTATTTTTTTCTTACGAAAATGTTTTTGTGGTTGTTTGAGGGGAAGCTAAAACGGATTAATGGCATCTCCATTCGTTTCAATAGGGGAAGATGATTTGAGAAACATGCGTTTGGGCATGGAACAAATGAAACGTATATCTCAAGGCGTTAATTATTGTCAAATGATGATTTTAATTGGTTAAAAATTCAAACATATTGAGTGTGAGCCATCAGCTGGACACTTTGCACGTTAACTTGGTTGGATGACAGCAGTAAAGTCAGCAGACCCATTACCATAACAGCAGTTGCTGGTTTTGCGTCCCCTAAAAATACCCCTAGCCAAGTGCGCACATCAAAGGGGGGGCTCCAGCGTTGCCACGAATCCCGCCCTGGCTTTTAACCTAAAGCCAGCCACGGAGGAGGAGCATTGCAGTCAGTGTGCAAAATGGGCCGCGGCATCTGAGGCTTGAGAGGAGAGAGACGCTGGTTCAGGTTTCAGTAAGGCGCACTGGCGGCAGACCTGCGGCACACACTTAGAAAGAGGAGCAACCTAATTATGCGACGCGAGTGGAACTGAGATGACAACCCGGCACATCTACGCGTCAACATCATCAGGAACATCTCTGACCGATGGGGGAGCCACAAAATGTATTTTGTTTCCAAGTTTGATATAGTTGCTCACGTGAGGTCACTTGGTCGTCAAAAACTCAATTAGAACATTGATTGGAAGCAACAGGTTGACAACTTAGTGGCAAAGCAGCATTTATTTTTTTTGTAAACCTTCAAGATTTTCCCAACTGGTTCTCGTCATCTTGATGAGTTGATTGACTTTCAAGTGGATAAAAAAAACTTTATTTTTGGTCGACAATGGAAGCGGAGCAGAAGTGGACTGTCGCTGAGAAAACGAGCCAAAAGCTCCAGAAGAACAATTCCGAAAAGCTCAAGTGGGACAACTGGAGACAATTTTCTTCCGTAACCATTTGCATTGCATTGTGTCTGCTAAGTGTTGGAATATGCATTGGAGTTTTTGTGCGGACGACGGCGTTGCAATCGAGGATAGTAAGTCTTGAGCAGCAGCACTTCTCTGCCTGGATGTTGTCCCTGGAGCAGGTGGAGCCCGTTATTATGGACAGACTGGACCAAATCCTGGACAAGGTGAGCGCTTCTTCTATGCTCTGTTTGATCTGATGGAACATTGTACTTGTTGAAATTAAGGAGGAATATCTGTAGGCCTACCTTAAAATGTGCATTTCATCTCATAAAAAAAAATATTGCTTGCATTAGAACCTAATTTATTTGTAACTTATGTCAAAATATGGGATTTCAATCATTATTTATTTACTGTTCTCATATAAAAGAATTTGGAAGTTATAAACTCAGTCGGATCCTGAATAAAATGATATTAAGGTAGCAATTAATTCATCTGTTATCCAAGTGGAGCTTCAGAAAGCATTTCAACTGCCATCTAATTTTTCACTACGGTATAGTGTTTAATAAATTAATTATTCGGCAAGTAAAAATGACACAATTTATAAGTAGCATAATTAATTTTGGAGTAAATGTTCATGGCAACTCAACTCATGGCACTTTTATGAATTCATGTAAACAAAAGTTTTGTACGGGTGTTTATTCTGGGGGAGAAAACAATCTTTAGTACACACTTTTTGGGGCCTCATAACTGACTGATGGAGATTGCTAATGAAAATTGATTGAGTGATCACTAACACAATATAATATTTAAAATTGTAAAAGACCAAACAACCTTTAACCCAATTCAGGAGACTGTCCAAATGAATCAAGTGGCTGATTTATACATTTGATTGTCCCCAAGCAAGTTCTATATGCAAACCAGTATGCATTTGTTTAACACAAGGTGCTCTTCCCAACCTTTCACATCTGTTGCTCCTCAGGACGCCCTCTGCTACCCTTTTATTGACCACTTCCACAGCTACACTAACAAGCCTTTGCAGAGTGATTGAAGTCTTCAAAAAGGCCTGTTTTCTCTACCTCTGTTTTCTTTGGCCAAACAACCTTTATCATCCCCCACTTCACCCCACTGCTCTCTCAGAAACAGGCATTTGCTCCCTCGGTGAGCAAAGAGCCCAATGCCTACTAACGCCAAAGAGGTTGCAGACTAAAGATTTTCAATTGCAGTAATATAAAGACACATGCCAAGTAAAATGAAAAATATAATTACAAAATGGAATTTCACAAACAAACATTAATTTCTTGTTACTTTCCGATAGTATATTTAAAAACTACGGAAAAGGATTAGGGCCAGTGGGGAGAAAAAAAAAGTAGGCAGGATTCTGACTTTATTCTCAGAATTCTGACTTTAATCTCAGAATTCAGACTTTCTGACTTCCCCCCCACAATTTATAGCTCTACGTCACAAAGTCTGAATGCTGACTTTAAAGAAAGATTAAAGTCAGAATTCTCACTTCACGGTCAGAATTCTGAGATTAAAGTGATAAAGTGAGAATTCTGAGATTAAAGTCAGAATTATCACTTTAAAATCAGAATTCTGAGATTAAAGTGATAAAGTGAGAATTCTGATTTTAAAGTGATAATCCTGATTTTAATCTCAGAGCTCTCACTTTAAAATCAGAATTCTGAGATTAAAGTGATAAAGTGAGAATTCTGAGATTAAAGTCAGAATTATAACTTTAAAATCCGAATCCCGAGAACAAAGTGAGAGAATAAAGTGAGAATTCTGACTTCAAAATCAGAGTCAGAATTCTGAGATTAAAGTCAGAATTCTCACTTTAAAGTCAGAATTCTGAGAATAAAGTCTGAATCCTGCAAAGCGAAACCGCCCCCCCCCCCACCCCTTCACTGGCCCTACTCCTCTTCCGTAATACCGTAAAAAACAATAAATAAATCAAATATATATACATTTATACATTTTTCATTAATTGTATTCCTAATAAATGCAATTTAATAGCCCTCTCTGAAAGAAGATGACAAGATTGATACAACAATAAAAGTGCTTGTTGCTGTTCCATCAGACGGCCTCTAGTGCAACCGTTTTTGCTAACTTTCTTTAATTGTGTCACTGGGGAATTTAAGTAAGTTATACGTTTGCCAATGCACTGTGCAGTATTGCCAAAATACATCAATCCATTTCTATAGCATTATAGAAAATGGAGAGATGGGTATTATTTTTGTGCCAATATTTTTCAAGACATACCTTTTCTTTATTTCAGCTATCTGTGCTGTGTAAAAAAAAAAAGAAAAAAAAGAAGGTAAAGTATAGTTGAATGTTACACTTTTAGAGGTCTGGAGATCTGTTAGTGAGGCTGACCATGAGGCCCACAGTGATGAGGATCTCCTTCATCTGCAGACATGCCCAAGGCAAAGCAGCAGGCCTTTTTTGTTTATCTCTGTGCGTATACATAGTCATTATTAATGGGGCACAACCAGATGTAGCCTTTCAAAGAGAGATTGTTACTTTCACCCAAGCAGGAAAGTCTTTTTTTTTTGTTTTGAAATCATTTGCGATTGGCGTATTTTCGACACAGTTCAAGGTTGTCCAAAACTTTTGTACACGTGAGTGCAGAGGAACTCAAGTTTGGACGCAAAAAACACTGGTCAACCTTCCATCGGAATAACGACAACAGTATGAACGCGTTTCATAGCCAAGTTATACGGCTGTCTCAATTCAGTTATTGAGAATGTACTCCCCATGATGAATGACTGCAGACGCTGTAAATCGTAATTACAACTGGAATGGAGGTAGTGTGTAAGGAAGATTCCATCTTGGAAAAGGTGGCTGTTTGGGCCAGAGGACTGGACTTAGACCAATGTTCAATTTCCATTGCCAGATGCAGGTCAAGTTGTTTTGCCAGACGTTGCAGCACACAGCTGTTGTTCCATAGCCTTATGCAACGCAAGATTTCGACGGGAAAAAAAATCTGTCTGAGTTCAACCTTTTTATATATATATAATGCATGACACTGGTTATAACTGTACCATTTGTACCATCTGGTTAAGGTACAAAATATTTGACCATGTCCTGGAAAGTGTTGTAAGCAGTGATTTTGTGAGCGATGAATTGAAATACTTTATAGATCTAAGCAAACTGCAGCCGATAGAGAGGATCATACATTTAAAATATACACAGTCAATTCTGTAGAGTACATTTTACCCTAAAAATGAGTCTATTTGGTTTCTACTCTAAACAGAGTAAAATTGACAATTGGAAGAGAGTAAATGTTTATGACCCTTATGATCCTCTCCGTTTCAGTAAAATATTCAGATAAAATTTTACTCAAAGTATTTTTACTGTGTACGAGAGGATTGGCTTATTGCATTACAAAAAAACGAATAAAGTTTTTTTCACTCAGTAAATTTTAGAAGGATTTTTTTTGAGTACAATTATTAGCTTATTTAAAAAAAAAAAAAAGAAGTTCCACAAGGGTTGAGGAACAAACTCACAAGGGAGACGGCCACTTTACCACCTGCGCTTTGCCACTCTTACTGTTTGCTATATCCAAAAGGAGACCAAAAACATAATCTCGTACACAAAATGTTTTAACGCTCTTCCAAGTTTTTTTTTTTTAAGTAAAATGTACTGTACCTGACCCCCTGACCTTCTCCTGACTCTGTCGCATGGCCCCTATAACATTTACAATCACAGAAGTGCTTGTTGCACATAGTGAGTGCAGATGCTGGCTGGGAGCGCCGCGCCACATTTGAGGTGAAGAAAAGTGAAAAATATCGTTTTCCACTGCGCTGATTTAACCACACGGCCCCCCGCGGGAACTGTCACCCACTATACCGAGAAGCTTGAACATATGTATGACAACTCCGCTTTACATAGACCTCACAAACACAAATACTTTCTGTGTATGTGTGTGCGTGTGCCTGCTTAAACATGACACATGCTAATCAGAAAGCCCCATTGCTAACAGTACACTCAGGTAAAAAGTGCTCCAACCTACATACCTCTGCACTTCATCAGGCCACAGTTAGTTGCTACATGCGCGCACATAAAAACCAACACAAACACACAAATACGCTACATAATAGGGGTCACTACTTTCATCACACAATGACTTTGGGGCTTGAGACTAAGCAGACATGCTTGCAGTTGTAGTTATTCTAAAAGATTTAAAGCGCCATGGACAAGCAAAAAAAAAAAAAGAGTTCATGTGACATGATTGCTATCATGATGAATACAAAAACGTTAATGCATAAATTGCTGATATAGTGCTAAAAGGAGTAGTCTTAATGGGTTTTAATTCAAGGTGTCAAATCCAGGTCCAGAAAGTAAAAAACGGACAGTTTGGCTTTAGCTAGCTCCGAACTCGCAGGTGATTTATTCTCCTGGACCTCGATTTGACATCTCTAGTATTCATACTCCCACAAGTTTGTTTAAGATGAAGAAAGTCTTTGTGAACAATCGAAACACGGTGAACTTTTGACAAACTACAGAAAAAGATGCATTCTTTATGGAAATGTAAATGAGCACTTGACAGACTAAAAAGTGTCATAGTGGAGGTCTGTCGCGTAACTGACATCATGCTGTCTGTCTTCTGTTGACCACACACGAGTTGTGACTGACTGAAAAGTGTCTCTGTTGGTTGCCACGGAGTGCAGCAAACGAAAGTTACGACTGTAACTACGGTTCTATGAGTCCCCGGACGACCGCGAGATGGTGCTTGGGAGGGACGAAATAGAACTCCTGTTTATCACGGGGGATATGCTCCAAACCCACCAGTGATATACAGCAAAGAATAGAGATTATATCATCTTATAAAAAAAAAAAAAAATGTTTTACTGCTCCCACTCACTGTAGTAAACACATTTAAAACGATTACTATTTAAACATATTAAAACAAACTTTTTGAAGCATTACTTTGTGGTATTAATAATAAGGGTAATTAAGTATTCACTCGCACAGTTCCCCCAAAAATAGAGTCCCTAGCATGTTTGCTTCAAGCATGCTATATTGATTGAGCAATTTAAAAACAATCACCGTTGCGTACAAAGCGTTGAACATGGAGCAAAAATACAACAACGTACAACAAGGCAGTTACAACAATAAATTAATTAAATAAAAAAAATACCACGGGACACTAAAACAATGCCAGGTCTCATGCTAAATCAAAAGCCAAAGAATAAAGATGAGTCGTGATTGCGAATGATCGAAAGTGTTGAAAATTGCTCTCTTTGATGACGCAATGTTAATGCTTGAACGTGCCGTTTTTGGGGCGTCCTGAAAAATGACAATTTTGAAGGTACAAGGTTTTTGGCCCGACACCAGCGATATGCAACGTAGCTGGGATGCAAAATATGAAATGTGATGTGACACTCCCCACTTGATCTCACACATTTTTTGACTTTCTTTGTTTGTATTAAGCAATTAAATTAGTGTTTTGAATGGCGGGGGGGGGGGGGGGGCTCTCTCTTTTTGTTTTTTAAAATCAGCTTTTTTCTTTTTTGCTGATCAACTGTATAAACGGGTGTCTACATGTCCTGGTCATTATTTTGACATTTAAATGAATTTTAAATGTGTTGGCGCGTTCGTCAGGTTAAACAGCGGGATAAACACAATTTGGCTGTTTGTCCTCTCCTTCGCCGAGCATCTACTACTACCGACACCCCGTCTGTGAATAGAATAGTAGCTTCTGTTTGTTGAACATCTTTATTCGATTTCCAGGTTAGTGATTTACTAGCATAGCATTTGGTTTAGTTTATTTAGCATAGCTAGCTTGTCGTAGTATAGAAATGATTGAGATCATAGTTTTCACCGCTGCTGTCAATCACAGCCAAACCACGCCCAACTTTCTTCCCCCTCGCCGTTTCCGAATAATAGATGAGGATGGAGCAAGTGTCTGGTAGACTGTTGAGTTGCACTTTAAATAAGAAAGAAAGAAAGAAAGAAAGAAAAAACTTTTTTTTTTTTTAAATAAACAAATCATAATTTAGCTTTGTAATATTCAAGAAAGTCCACAACAATCTTGTGGTGTCTTGTTGGTGCATGCTTCAGCTGTTTTTTTTTTTTTTTTTACATCTGCAAACCCCTTTAACATTCCATTACCTTCAACAACATTTGAAACCTCACAGTAAGTTTTCATCCGCATGAATGTGAGTTGAACGCATTAGCAGCCTTTACTCAAAGCGATTTTGTTTATATAGTTGCCAGGTGCAGTCAGACAGAAGCCTTTGAAAGTCTTGGGATTTTGTGTCTCTTCTCACTTAATGACACGTTGACCAAACCATCGTGCCACAGACTGAGATAACAGGCACGGATGTACTGTAACAGGCAGTGCCCAGCGGACCAGGAGTGCGTGGAATGACAGCACCTCCATTGCCATCCCCTCGCGCACCTGTCGCCAGCCTCTAAACAGTCCGTGCTGGCATTCCTCTGCTTGTAACCACTGCCAGTGAGACTGACTGCTATGCTTTGGAGTACTTGCATGGTTTTGTATTCTGCTCAGGGTCAAATCAAAGGCAGACATTTGCGGATCTAATGAGGTCAACTATCAGTACACTGAAAGGACTTACAGATAAGAGCAGGTTATGTTTAGAGAGTTTTTTTTATTTTATTTTATTTTAACGTGAACGCAGTTTGCAATAGAAATCCGCGTCTCAAAATGGACGTTAGCGTAGCCATTTTGGCAGCATGGAAAACGCGCCTGCCACTTGAGTGAGTAAACGGCACACTTTAACAATGATTGTTGTGGACCAGCTGCCACAAAGAGAAAAGGCAAAAAAAAAAAGGATTGAGCATTCTCCAGGTTACCAAAAGAGGAATCAATGCCAATGGAGCACTTTGTACATGGTGGCTGAATCAGCAGATGCTAACTGTTAGCACACGCAAAAAGTGGGGGAAATAATCTGTTTCGTTCATTTGTGCTGCTACGGTTGAATAGATATTACACCATACCAACACTATAAAGAAGACTTTTTACGGCGGCCGTGCTATAAAAGTCTTGCCATCTTGTTTGTTGTTGTTGCTTGAGCTATTTAGATGAATTAATTCTTTCTCTTTTTTTCCTGCATGCAGAAACTTGCAGCACGGTTACCAAAGACACGAGAAGTGAGGGAGGCTCCTTACAGCTGCTTGTGTCCCCCAGGTATGTTTCCCATTCTCTGGCTTTGTCTGAAGAAACTGAAAGTAAACATCAACGTTCGATGCATACTTTTTGATAAACACTCCTGGTACTTTGTTCTTGAGGGCGGTGCGGAGTGTTCAAGTACTCTATTTTCTGTACATCACAACCAGTGTACGGCCATGGGGCCCATTGGAGTCTATCACAATTGACATAGGTTGGACCTCGTTGTCCAGTCAGTCAAATTGAGTGCATTTACATATCATGAAAGAAATGTAATTATTTGATTAGTTTGACTCAAACTACAAGCATTGTGAACACATGACATGGGCGGGCAAGCAGTCACGGCACGGCACGGCAGACTATACATCATACAAGGACCCCTTGCAGTTCTCTTTATAAATGCACTATGCATGCGCCAATCTCATCTGTCGAGCCCAGATAGTCAATTTGCTTCATAACAGCGCACAACGGCGCAAACGCACCTTTCTCACTAAGCCCGTCAACGAAAATACCAATAGAAAGAAAACTCCAAATTTTCCATTATATTTCCATTACATTTCCATTATATTTCCATTATATTTCCATTATATTTCCATTATATTTCCATTTTTTTATTCTTGTTTTATGATAACAACCACGTAAAATTGGGAAACAACATTTATTAGTTTTTCACCGTTTGAACAACAAATGATCACATTTCACACAGGCACAGGCATACAAACAAATATAGAATATAACTACCTCTGAATCAATCGCTTGGTCTTTTGGGTATTTTGCAAAATATTAAAAAAATATTTACCATTCTTAAGCTTCAAGAAAATCTCCCATTTGCTGTAGAAGTGTTCGAAGCACAATTTCTCACAGCTCGTGGTCCGTTTATGTGATGTGATGGTCTATTCAATTCGACACAGAAATATTGAATGTGCTCACAATCTCCTTCAAAGCTTTTGTAATCATTCCACAAAGATAAAGCCGTGTTTAAGCAAATTGTTAGTCCTGATTTCTGCTTTCTTTTTAACACTGTAACCTGATTTCTAAATAACTAGTAATTATTTGACTCTTCTTCTATTGTATTGTAAAGTAATAATAATAATAATAATAATAATAATAATAGTAGATTTTATTTGTAGCACACTTTACATGTATAAAATACATCTCAAAGTGCAACAAAACAACCAATTGAAAATCTGAATTAAAAAAAGAAATCCCTCCATCCATCCATTTTCCGAACCGTTTATCCTCACATGGGCAGGAGAATAATAATAAAATAAAATAAAATAAAATAAAACTCAAAAAGGAAAGTTTTTAAAGACACAGATTAAAAATAATTTAAAGAAGTGATTTAAACTAGACCCACTCCACCTATTGACATGATCCCCCCCCTTCACAATTTGCATCCATTGTCAGCGAATTGCAGACTCTGAGAAACGACCTCTATCTAAAACCCACCTGTTTTGTTCAGGTGGTAGTTATTAAGTAATTAGCAATAAAAGGTGTGTGTGTGCGACACGCATGCACACACACCAACTGTCTGCAGTCACATTATATGGCACACAGAATTCCCATTTTATGGCTTGTGAGTGTTAAATCATTGTGATCATGGGAAGTACCAACAAATACTGAAAAATCCATAGCGTGCCAGAATTACATTTGACAAATAACGGAATTTACTTTACTCGAAAATAAATGATCATGTCCAATTTTTGTAGTTTATTCTTTGTGTGTCAAAATCCAATCAAAAAAAAGAATGCCACCAAAGGTTTTGCTGGCACAGTCGGAGTCCACTGAATGACATTCGATGATCGCTCCAGTCATTTCCCACTCATGCGTTTTTAAAAGCTTTACATGTGTGTGAGTCCCGGAGCGCTGTGGGAACAGCAGGAGGTGCCCATCACAACACATTAGCGCTAATTGCTCTTGTCAATAGGATGAGAGTGTTCCAACATGGTGCTAAGTGTCCGTGGGTCGGCCCGTGAACGCCCATTTATGTAGTAATCAGTTTGTAGCTTCACAAGAAGCGTCTCCACTCGCTGCAGGTGTGGCAGTCTTTCAACTCCAAGCCAACCAGATGGTCTCGCCAGAGACACAAAAGCAAGCGTGGGGGGGTTGAGAGAGAAAAAAAAAGAAGTTTTGTGTTGTCTATCAATATTGATCTTGTGTCATCAGTTTGAAATGAGTACAGGGGGTGTCAACATTAGTGCGTTCATTTGTTGTTAATTGAAAGTTTCTTTACTAATTTCTTCCGATTAATGACCGACACTTACTTGGAAAACCTGCACTGGGGGAATTACAGTCGCAATGCAGCAGACACGTCCACGTCAAAATTTAGCAGTAATAAATGTAACGATAATGCCTATATTTGTGGAGATTGGGGTCAAGTTGTATTTCACAAGTTACTTCATGTTAAAGATTAGATAGCTCTTAATAAAAAATAAAAAAAATAAAAATAAAAAAAGATAGCTCTTAATATGAAAAGAAAAATGCACTGAGCTGTCACCAACGTCTTATAAATGCAATTATGCCATCTAGTGGCAGAAAAATGACCAACACAAATCAATATCACACTTGTTTTTTTTACAGTACAGTACATCTTTGTAATGTTAACTCAATTG
Organism: Leptonotus elevatus; assembly: GCF_054856555.1. Taxonomy (NCBI): domain Eukaryota; kingdom Metazoa; phylum Chordata; class Actinopteri; order Syngnathiformes; family Syngnathidae; genus Leptonotus; species Leptonotus elevatus. The sequence goes on along the minus strand of NC_141251.1, from coordinate 7,686,777 downwards.
TATGAATTAATATGAAATTAATTACTGTATCAATGACTAAAAGATGCAGCCATATTTCTATTAGTTTATCATTTTTCCCACTTTAATGCTAACAAGAGTATGAAAACATTTTTATTGTACATTTTATTGTACATTCAGAACAAATTTGCAATTAATCATGAGTTAACTATTGAAGTCATGCAATTAATTACGATTACAAATTGTAATCGCCTGACACCCCTACTGAGTACACTCTGATAGTTAAAAGCTAATGAGATCTAGTTTTGTCCATTATTTCATCCTGAGGCCCAGAACAGATGCATCACACATATAATGTAGTCGGAAATATTTTGTCAAATAAGATTTTTTTTAAAAGTATACAATGAAAAGTAATCTAATAAAGACTAAACAAGCCGAAGAGTTCTTTTGATTCTTGTGAATCGTAGGAAGTGCGGCCCACCTGGCTCCTGCCAGTCATCACCAGGCGCACACTCTGTCCACATGAATGCCATACTTTTAATTCTTGGCATTGCCTGGTGACTGAGAGGGCAGAACTGCGGTGCCTTGATGGAGACAGGATCCTCAATGAATAAGTCAAGTGTAAAGTAAAGAAGTAGTTCCAGTGACAGATGATCAAAACTGGTAACATCATCTAAGGCTATAAATGAAGCCACATGCAAAAAAAAAAAAACACACCAGTTGTGGCTACAATACCACACATTTGATATTCCTCAAGACATATTGTAATACATAGCGGTGTGCTAATTTACTCACAAGAAAAATCCCAATTTGGATCATATCCAAACTGTAAATTTAGGGGTGTATATTCATAGACAGTTCAGTTATGCAAGAGTGTAAAAACTCGAGTATCCTGATTCCCTGTTTGGGAATTTGTTTCGTTTGTCTGTGTCGTGCTGGGTGTTGCAGCAGAACAAGGGGCGTTTCCTTTGACACCTGACAATTTGGTGGCGGAAATGAGACTCAACTTTATGCTTGCAGGAAACATGTCGAACTTTTGCCACAGGTAGTGTAACGGGATTGTGTCAAATTTGATTGAAGTGTAGGCAGAAAGATTTTGAACTGAATTTAATACAAATCAAATACATGTATTTTTCCCAAGCCAAATAAAAAGGTTACATCCAAGCAGGGTTATTTTAGTTTTGGACTTTTCATTTTAGTTAGTTTTTATTTCGTTTTGAGTTTTTTTTATTATTTTTTTTAGTTAGTTTTAATTGTTTGTCAGGATGGTTCTGTTAGTTAAAAAAAATGGTTTTAGTTATTTAAAAAATGCTAAATTTTAGTTTAGTTTTATTTAGTTTCGGTATTAGTTTTAGTTTAGTTTTTAAAATGAAATGTGGCCTGGTATCTGCCTGATACCGATACCTGGTATTGGTATTCGCCCATCCCTAATAAAAGTATATTCATGAATAGTGTAATGGTTATGCAATCACTGTTAGATATGTTTCCACACATTGACTAGTTTGTCATTAATTCATGCACAATGTGTGAATGTGAGTGTGAATAATCGTTTTGTCGATGTACCCTATAATTGAGTGGTGAGCAGTCATGGGTGTAGTCGTTCGTCCTTTGGTCAACTGTCAGCTGGGAAAGGCTACAGCTCGACATAAGCCATATGAAAAATTAATAATAATAATTTAAACCATTTCTATCGTTTTTGTTTTTACACGTATACAGTATTTCAAGTACATACAGATTTATTGAACACATATAACTTTTTGTTGAATATTTTATCACTTGTATATGTGTAATTTCAATTGAAGTTTTAAAGTCACACCGCAAATCCACGCAGCTGGACATAATTGACTAGAAAATGTTGAGGAAAAAATATATTGACACACTCAAAGTCCTCCAAAATTTGCTGTGCAAAAAAAAAAAAACCTGACTCAAGGATTTCATTTGCTTTTGTGTCTCACCACCACAATGGCTATGGTCAACAGGTAAGAATAGGGGGTTGACACTATGTGTGGTGTTATTCCTGACTAACAGGAAGTTGGCTTACACAGTTTACATGGGGGCTGGTCGGAAATGAAAAGAAAGAGAAAAGAGGGGTGGTGGGGATGTGGGGGGCATGCAATCTGATTCCTCACCTTGAATCCCCTCCTGCCTGGGCAGCTCAGCATGGTTGGCATAGTGTAGGTCACCTATACTCACATACCGTCCACACTCCAAACCAAACATAAACATGACCGATATACAGTATAGTTTTGCTTTATTTATTGTAGTTGTAATTTAAAAGACACATAAAAAAAATAAAAAATAAACTTTCCTTTGACTTTCTCAGCTCGGGTCGGCAGTCGTCACTTGTGTATTGCCACCTGGACGCACCTAAGTGCCTATTGTTCCCAATCAGAAAAGAAAACTAGATTCTGTGTTGAAAACGATGTAAATATAAGTGTATATATATTTTGTACATAAATATCTTGCTCAATTGTAATGGAAGAATATTGCAAAGTAGTATTTTGTGTGAGGTTTAACAAATATATTGCACTTAGAATGTCAATAGCAGCAATGGTCAGAAACTATTTTTACCATGTTAAGATTAAATAAATAATTACATAAACATTAACATTCTTCTTCTGTTTTAATTCTTAGTAAGTTAATGTCCCATCACTTGTGAGCTATTTTTTAAAATAGTGTGATACTTATGTCTTTGGAGCAACATGAGTAGATTTTTTTTCTTGTTCTTTTAGAATAGAAAAAAAATTCCTTTTTTTTTTTAAAGAAGAGGCTCCTCCTCCATGTCCTTGCACCTTACTAAGGAGTTAAAAAAAAAAACACTTAATTGAAGGCAATTAACTTCAGAGATGCAGCTCTTTCAGCACTTATTGGAAATTGATTGCTGAATGTTTTCACTTGCTCTGCAAGATGAATTCTTGAGATGCTTGTCTTTGCATTTCATTTATTAGATGCTAATGGCAGTGGGGATTATTTTTGGCATTGTCATAAAAAAAACTGAGGATATACAACTTTTATATCCTAACAATGCAAAGGTTCATCGAATGAATGAATGAATGAATGAATGAATATTGTCTTTCTTGCAAAAAATGGCTGGAGCTAAAAATGAACAGCAGTGATGGCCTTGTTTAATACAAGAGGAAGAGGCTTCCTCTAATCTATGCAGCTGACACGGGGCCGGGGGGGGGGGGGGGGGGGGGTCTCAGGGTCACGGTGTTGGTTATTTAAGGAGTCCCCCAAGTTCACCTTGACATGTGTGCTGACAGGAAGAGAGCACAGCAGATCCCCTTTCTTTACTCATGATAAGTTTACAGTGCAGCTGCTAGTGTGTGGCCATCATTGGAGGAATGCGGCAGCCAGAGATGGAGAGAAGGAAGGAAGCTACTGGACAGTTATGCAGACAAAGGAGGAGAGGAAGGTCATCGAAGAACCGAAGCCTTGACCTCCGCCGAGCGGTGCAGTTCAGTTCAGTTCACGACATGACCTTAAATCATTGCATCCAGTCGACTGAAGATGACATCGCCTGTGTTGAGGAAATAGGCAACAACCGATCGTGACTCAGTTTGCGGACCAAACTTAGAAAACAGGTGAGCCATGATTGGTCGTTACCTATTTCATCAGCACAAGGTGATGTCATCTTCATTTGAGAGCAAGTGGGATTTTTTTTCAAAAATAAATACATAAAATACTGTGGCAATTGTTTTGTTATTTCCAGAGGTTGGAGTTGACATGAGAAGAGATGTGCATGTGAATTTTGGTGACGATTCATGTTTAGCATTTGTATATTTACAGTTGTGCTCAAAAGTGTACGTACCCAAAGGGTATGTCAATTTTCAAGCATAACTATAAAGCATGATGCCCCCCCCCCAACCCCCCCACCACCCAAGGCGATCAGTCCCATATGCTCATATGAAAATCCACGAAACGTGCACATCTCTACGTATGTCCACATCAATCTCTGAAAATATCAAAATGATAACACCAATATATTGTATTTTATGGACATTAAATTAATGAATGAGTGATTCTTTCGTCAGTATCTGTTTCCGTTTTTCAGTTCACATTCCTGTTGAAAACACTGACAAAAAGAGTTTGTTGCAACTCAGCCCTGGCTGATCTCTTATACTCTGATGCCACCTCCTGGCCGTTTTTGTGTGTGTAATAACTACCATTGCTTTAAGCCACCTCTTTATGTCCGAAGCTGCGTCAAAGCATTCTGTGTGCTCTTGTAAAAAAAAAAAAAAGAACAACATAAAAAAAACGTGTAAATACGTTTTTAGGAGTGAAGGACAAAGTATTAAAAAGCGTGTTTACACGTTTTTACACGTTTTTGGGTTTGAATGAGGAAAGCGCTCATGTTTGTAAATTGTTTTCTGACAGTACCGTTCGCACCTCCTCGGTCCTCGGTGATAATTTCATCTTCCTCTTATCGGCCACTGTTCTGCCATGGCGTTCTTGGCACAAATCCAGCATTTAGACTTTGCCATATGTGGGCAATCAGGTGCAAACTGCACTCAGCTGTGACACTTTGTGGGCGTGTTTGCGGTGGAATATCATCGGCGCAATATCCTGTGAATAGGACATTGAGAGTGAGAAAACTTGCAGGTGAAAATGAGCAATTAATCAGCGGACACAGTGCATTCTTTGTGGATTCGGCCCTTTGTTTCTCAAAGTGCATCTTGATGGAAATGAAGAGATTAAAAATGTGAAGATAAATGAATGTGATCTGACCCGTGTTGCACGTTTAGCAAAGATGACGCTGGAGGAGGTGAGCTGCAAGTCGATTAATGAGGAAAACACACCATCTGGTTTCCTCGTAAAAAATGTTGTAGTGAGCATTCCGCCACCTGATCTCTCGCTGCCACTATTGCAGCTCTCTTAAACGCGACACGCCATTAAACTTGTTAGTATCTTGTTTGGAGAGTGTTCACAGCCAACTCGGAGAGAAAATGTTTTTACAGACACTCATATGGGCACTGTATCAAATTTAAATTTTAGGAAAAGGCGAAAATGAAATGAGTTTAGAGAGCATGTCATGAAGTTTCTCTTCTAAATATCACAAATGTGACATTTTTATTATTTTTTTCCTTGCTGATCCAGTGAATACTTTTACGTGATTCAGAAAAAAAGCATCGTTATCTAGCTGACCAGAAGCAAGCAGCAGTTGTTGTTTTTCAGCTGTAAACCCCCCACCACAAAAAAAAAAAAAAAAAAAAGGCATGATAGTGAATACATCAAGGTGAAATTAGACGTAACTGAGTCTGACATTCCCTGGTGCACACCACTTACTGTAGTCCAATTATGGACCTTATGGGACAAGAAGTTTCAAATGGAGACCAGCTGCGGCCCTGCAAACTTTCAATCTTACTGACAGAACTTTTTCTGTGTTCTGTTGGGTTTTAACAGTAGGACCCACAGCAGGTCACAGAGGTTGACTGGAATTGAAAGAAATATCACTCGAAATCACCGGATGTCAATAACTGTACTGCAGTTTTGCAATATGCTTTAATGCCATTCTTATTAGAAACTGACTTCCATTTCCAACTCGCAAAAATGCTCCGTGGTGACGAGTCATTTGCTTCTCTTAGTGAGTAAGAGGGTTGTTTAAAAAAAAAAAAGGAGAGAAATCCATGTGACTCATATACAGTGTTATTATGCGCCCGCCAGCGATAAATGAATTTCCCCAAAGTAGAGGTAGTCAAAAAACAACAAAAAACTATAAAAAAAAACACAAATATTCGCTAATACTGTCTGTCACCTTAACTCATTAACGGGTTAAAGCACATTCCAAAACATGCTTCGAAAACCTCTGGGCAACCGAAAACCGGAAGTAGTTTTCCTGGAAATTCAACAATATTGTCAATGCCTACTAAAAAATTGATATCTCAGCTCGCTGTACTAAAAAAAAATCAAAAAACGGAGACCGCATATTCTCAGTCGAACTATTTACTGGATGCCAGAAAGATCGAGTACACAGCTGTGGAGCCTTATCTGCTGAATGCGGAAGAGGGCCTGATCTATTAAAAATGGTCTCTACCCTTTACAGTGTCTTGCCCCGATGTGAAAAAGTGTGACCTGATGGTCTTAACTGCTTTCTAAAGACAGTGACTCGAGGTGTTTTCTAACAGCATTCCTCATCTATTTATTTCAGAAAACAATTACCTCTGTTTTGTTTTGGTTTAGCTGCAGGACATTTTGGTTCATCCAGTTGTTAAATAAAAACCATTAAAAATATATATATATCCTAGCCTGCATGTTTGCAGATCTCACCTCTCTCTACCACTACTCTCATGCACAAGTGTACATAGAACACCAATTATGTTTTACTATTGCTCATAGATTAAGGTTGACATTGTGTAAAATTACTTTGTCATACGGGTTGTATAATTATGATGTATTTATGTAAGAAAATTGATAATCTGTAAATGATCAAGAGTGACTGGAATTTATGGACTGTCAAATGCACATAGTCAAATACAGAGATACATACACGTGCGCGCACGCACACACGCACGCACGCACACACTGTGTGAGAGCAATTGACTTTTCTCCAGACATCCTGTGGGTATTGAAGCAATTTGACGAACCAACGGGGAGAACACGCTTATGTTAACAGACCTGGGCTGCCTGCCAGAAACAGCACATTTCATCTATATTTTTTAGAGTATCGAATCATCCTGATTTTTTTTTATTTTTTTTTTATTCTTAAGCCTTGGCGCAGGCTACTTGAGAGCAGTAGCCATGGTCGTTAAAATTGCAGTAGCTCGTTTGCAGGAGGTCGTGTAGCACCTTTAGGGCTGCTTGAATCAGTGGGTCAAGAGGTACCACAACTCAACCACAAGACACTTTGCCCTTTTCATTGACTCTAATATTTAAAAAAATATATTTTTTTCAAAATTGTGAGTATGCAAATACTCTGGACTCCAACCACGTCATCAAGCGTGTTAACATTTGGGTCTGTGCCTGTTTATGATTAATGATATGTTGGCGGATGAAATGAGTTTGGCTTTACGTTACCATGACGATTGGCAGCGCTGTTGACTTTTGAAGAAAAGTAATCTAACTACCCATAATACACAGAGGTTATTGTCAGTTTAGTAAATCAGAGGATTTAGTAAAGCGCGAATAGGTGATGACTGCCATATACATAAAAATTAGGGGTGGGAATCTTTGAATGTCTCACGATTCGATTCCGATTTTTGGGTGTGCGATTCGATTCAGAATAGATTTTCGATTAAGAACCATTTTTGATTCAAAATGATTTGATTGACAATGATTTTTGCTTCAATCTATAGATGTGCAAGGAATGGTAATGATCTAGTCCAAATTAGCGCGCTACTCGCGGCACTTTTAGCACTCAAAAGAACGGCTCCACACTGCAAAAAAACAACTTTTATTGGAATAACTTGAACGTGACTTTCTCCTTCTACTCTCTAATGTGGCTCCAACTTAACAATGTATTACACCGCGTGGAACCACACTGCCCCTAAGTGGCCAAATTGGGTACAACATGAACAGCGCTCCCAATAAAGGCACACACAGACAAAGGCAAGACAGTATAAAATATTTTAAATAAAATAGACTTTTGGGACATTTAAAATAGATTTTGAATCGTACAAAATAAGAATCGCGATTCTTATGAGAATAATTTTTTTGGCACACCCCTTATGAAAATATGATGATATGTTCCAAACTGGAATTCAAAAGAAAATGCAGAAGTTTCATGAATAATTTCTTGTTGTATTCGAATTAACCCAAGAGCCACGGTTTTCTGATATGTGGACCACACAGCCGGACTGAAATAAATTCAACCATCAGCACATGCAATTGTTTTTCTTTTAAATTCATGTGAAAGCAAGTTATGTATGAATGTGCTGCAAAATGTTAAACGACTTGATTAGTGAAAAACTGGATTTGCTAAATGTTAAATAACGGATGGCCAGCTGCTCTCGATTACGGTTAAGTTGGTCAAAAAACTAAAACTGTGAGTAATATTATGTCTGCCTGTAAAAATGTCTTCCTGTCCAGTAACCAGGAAATATTTTTGTCTCTCTTTTAACCGCATTTAACATTAATGCTGAGATGAGGGTGGAAACGTTTATTTGCCGAGGTGGTGTTGATGGATGTGCTCCTTCTACATTGGACAGAAAAGCCATTTTTCAATAGGTTTGCACTTCTCACACAACTTAACTATTGATGACAGAAATATAATGAAATGTTTCAGGACTGCATAGAAGCTGACTTTGTGCTGTCCAGCCATCTCGTACAGTGAATTGCATATCGGCACTTAGGAAACTTAGTTTGCTTCCGAAGTGTGGATATCCCACTGTTATTAAATTTCCGCAGACACTGCTCTGTGTTTATATTTGGTTGCTGGAAGAGTGCTCCACATATTTGGCTTTGCGAAAGGACTGAGGAATGCTGAAAGATGAAACCTACAACCTGGAAAACAGGAGAAGATGTGGGCCAAAAATGGCTTCAATGTTGAGCCACAAGTGTTGTGTTTTGGGGAAGTGGAGTGTCATGAAACAAAAAGGGGTCTGCTAGATATTGTCAGTATATATTTTTTTTAGCTCCATTCTTGTGGATGTCTGGATGTTTTCCATCGTTAATGGCATGATTTGAACAGATGTATTAGGTCAGCTCTTAATGAGAACACTTGTAATGACAATAATGATCATACAATAACTCAATTTAAAAATAACAAATATTTTGTGCTAAATATACAGTAAGTTAATACATTAAAATACCTTTTATTATGTACATATTGTATTATTTGGTTCTAAAAATGGACACAATGACATTAACTCATTCACTTCCATAAATTCATTAAAAAAAGATTATTAGAAATTAGGGGCGACAGGCGATTATTATTTTTAATTGTAATTAATCGCATGACTTCACTAGTTAACTCACGATTAATCAAAAATTTTAATCTGTTCTAAATAGACAATAAAAAAAATCTAGGTTTTCATACTCTTGTTAACAAAAGTGGGGGAAAAAGATGTTAAACTAATAAAAATAGTTCAAGTGAAATTTTGACGTCTATAGCCGTCAATGGCAGTGAATGAGTTAATTTTCTTAAAGACTTAAATAGGGCTTAACATGTAATTAGTCTTTACAACATCATGTCATATACATTTCTACCAGGAACAGCGAGAGAGCAATGTGTTTATGTGTAAATTGTGCACTCTTAAGTCTCTGATCTTGTTAATGCATTAAGGGCGTCACTTTCACTGATTGTGTTGTCGTTCAGTTGGAGCGATTGGATTTTTGGTCGCCTAAGGCCGCGCGGGATTCCACTTGTTGCAATTTCCACATCGGACTCTGCTGCTTTGCTTCATGTTGTCTTGTAAAGACGTTAGCGCGTCGGGTCTCTGAGGTGAGCAGAAGAATGCAGCAGGAGCTCTATGGCTTTTCCAGAAATTCGCAGTCCTCAACTCGTCAGAGGGCTGCAAAAAGTTGGTGAAGAGGGGTTGTTTTTTGTGGAGAAGTGAGAAATTTGAAGTTGAACTTTAATTGAAGCGCTCGGGCTGCTGTGTTTTGTGGCGCCATGTGAATAGGTGCCTCATTGGACTGATCTGTAAATGGAAAGTTGAGTTTGGTCTCAATTCGTCACCACTGTCTTTGAGAAGCCATTTGCGCTGTGGTCATTTACGTAGCACGTTATCCATCTGTCTCTCGGCCCAAACCGACAATCAAGGTGAAACGCTGGAAAAAAGTGGGCTGATTAGCTGTCTGGGTACAAATCCCACTCTTACATTTTACACTTATCAGTTACATTCACAGTAGAACTCAACCATCTAAGAATAGTTTAATGGTTGCTTCACAGCACTTTTGAGTTCTCCCGGTAAAGCAATTTCAAAAGAGAGGGACAAATGCCTGCCTGACTTGGGTCAGCTTTCAAAAGCCATGTTGGTGAGAACCTTCAGACCTAACTGTGACACACTCTTGTTGATAACTTTCACTTTCAATAAATATATACTTCAGCTGTGTGTTTTTTTTTTTAAGGTTTGAACACTTTTTCGTCAACAGCTTCAATAACACTATTAAAAAAAATGCAAGTAGTCCCCAATTTTATTTTATTTTTTTAAATAAAATAATTATGGTAAGTCAAAGCGGTTTGCTGTATTTATTTTATTAATTTTTTAAATAAAAACAAACTTTGTTTTTAAAGGTGACTTAAAAACACACTTTCAATTAAATTGCAAAACTGTGCGTTATTCTTATGTTAAGCAGGGTTGTCTGTATCTGCTAAATGTAATTATTAAAGTAACATGTAATCTAACTTTAGTTACTTTTTAAAGCAAGTAATCAGTAAAGTAGCTTAGTTATTTATCTACATCGCTTCAATATGTATTATTATTATTTTAAATAAAATAATGATAATTATGGTAAGTCAAAACAGTTGCTGTATTTATTTATTTTGTTTTAAATAAACACAAACTTTGTTCTTAAAAGCGACTTAAAAAACACACTTTCAATTAATTAAGTTGCACAACTGTGCGTTATTCTTATGTTAAGCAGGGTTGTCTGTATCTACTAAATGTAATTATTAAAGTAACATGTAATCTAACTTTAGTTACTTTTTAAAACAAGTGGTCAGTAAAGTAGCTTAGAGTTACTTTTGGCAGCACTGCCTATGAAACAGTAATATAGAAAAAAAATAAAAAATAAAAAATGTTATTGAGAAAAGATTCCACTAAAATCTACTCAAGTCAATTCAAACCAGTCAATGATAGTAGACAGTTTGCTGCAGGAGAGATTCATGGATCCTATTTGGCATCATTTTGGACTTTTCGGTAACTAATCGTACTTTTTACAGGAATACAGCTAAGCTTTTTCAAGTCAAAAGTCAAAAGTACATATGAGGGCCTCGTGGTAAGGCATTGTGCCAAAAATAGTACAGTGCTGTTTTTAATGAATGAAAAAGTTATCAACCATGAGTAAGGCTCCCTTCTCAATTGGACGAGGGGATGCTCTCTGGCTGAGTATTTCAGGACGATAGGTCAAAACCTGTTGCTGGCTCACCCCTCAGTTGTCTGTGTGTGTGTTTGTGCGTGAAGGCAGATGATGACAAAGAGCATCTGTGCACAATGACTTCCCCAGCCGGGAATGAAAGTGCAACAGCGGCGTAAAAGGGGAAGAGGAATAAGTAAAAACAGATGAGCAATGCCTCGCTGAAAGAGGGGGACAGTTGGTTTGCTCGCGAGCAAGTTAACCGGCCATTTGATGTTCCTTATATAAATAGGGTTATTTATGGTGCAGGGGGAGGTAGTGACGCGCTGGGGGCGATGACCACGCTCTCGCCCTTTACTGAATGGCCTCCTCAGCAGGTCAGCAGTCCGATGTGTGTTTAAGCAGTCTGGCGCTGTATTGGCCCAAAGAAAGTTGACAGCACGCCATGCTGTTTTCCCAGCGCGCCTCACATTCATTCAGGTGGGGTGGGGGGTGGGGGGGGGGGGGGGTGGGGGGGGGGGGCTTCCCAGTACGACCACACCGTGAAGACTATTTGCTTTAACGGATGAGGGTGTTTTACTTTGCGTAGTGCCACTTCACACTCACTTTCTCCTTGTAATGTGCTCCTGCCTGACATCGACAAACGCGGCGCGACTCAAGGCTCGAGAGTCGTCTGCGTTTTGATCAGCTTCAATTGTGAACAACTTACGAGAAAGGCAACATATTTTACTACATGTATGTCATTTTTATAGGGTGAAATACTTACCTTAAAACGAGTGATTTAACGGATCACAAAAGTCACGGTTCGGATCGGGTCACGGATTTGAGTCACGGATTGGATCGTTTTTCGTATCAACAAAATTAATAAATAAAATAAATAGTACTTTGTCTTCCTTTATTTTGTAAAAATGTTTTCCCCCATTAAATCAATATATATATATATATATATATATATATATATATATATATATATATATATATATATATATATATATACATAGCCATTTAGGATTTAGCAACACAACTTTAAGTGCAATATGAGGCAGAAACATTCTTATTTTTACATGGTCTATGTGTAAAATAACAAGGTACTAAAGGCTTAAAGTTGTGTACCTAAAATATAAACAGCTATGTTTGACATTTTGAGTTGAATGTTTTTCTCTTTTTTTTAAATGGGCAAAAGTGTTTTATAAAATAAATGAAGACAACGTTTATTTTAAATCATGGAAAGACCTCAAAGTGCAATTTAAGGCGCATTCATTTCCTCTAAACATAGAGAGTGAATTACAAAGTTGCCTTGGTCCAGAATATTGAAAAAGATTCAAAGTAAGCCAGGTACCAGCTGTCAAACGTATTTACAGCTAACAGCCACAGGCCCTCGTTGGCAATGCTAACAGCTAGCCGCTAGCCACTTACGTCGGAGACTTCTGCCATATCATACAATGAAAGAGTAATTCATTAGCGATTTCTTAACGTCCTAAATTAGCGATTGAATATGAGTTGGGGATAGCGTCGTATTGATGTTGGCCGTAACTTTAATGTCCATCAAAACTACGAACGTCTAAAAGGGAAGTCAAGCTAGCCATCACGCAACAATGTGGGCCACTTTCAAAGTAAAAGTCTACTGAGGCTAATTGCATTGCCAGTCAATGTATTATTTGGCAGGCTTTATTTTGAAGTTAGCTGAGCGTAAGCAGTGTTTTGAATTTGGTTATGTTTTTAGCTTCCTTGACATGTCCCCAACCGCCAACCAATCCACAGATCGTGCGCCATCTGAACCGCGGGGCCTGATCCGAACCGACCACGGATCAATGATGATCCGTTGCACCACTGCTCAAAACCAGATAAATTATGTTCGGTTAAATCATAGCCGCTTGGAGTTTCAGCTCATCTCAAGCTTTGCATATTGTTAGATGTGTGTGACAGATGGAGAACACCAGCAACACCGAGTATATAATTCACGTATTACATGACCTTACATCAAATGATCTGAAAGAGCCACAACAGTTGTGTGAAACTACACTCCGATCACGACAATATCCTGCGCCGTTAAGTTTGCGCCTGAAAGTGAAAGGTAAATAAATCTCTCTACCGCGCCACTGTGAGACCTCTGATGTGTCAATTTACCAGGAAAGCGATGTGACAGCGGCGACGGACTCAAATGAAAATGATGAATTAGGTTCTTCCTTGGCTCGTGCTGCAGTCACTCTTAAATTAACCATATGTGTGACTGTGTGTGCAAAATGTGGTCAGGCTATATTTGCCCTTTGATGTATTGGTGACAGGGTATACCTGCGCTCTCACTCAAAGTAAGCTAACCTGTGGCTCTGAATATGATTAGTTGTTGAATATGGATGCATGGATAAAAAATGAACGAATTCATCATTTCTGAGTTGACATGGAGGGGGGGATTTGTGTCACCGTATGATCAACCCTATATAAAGAAGTTGCTGTTTGATTATAAGGGTCAGTGATGGATGAAATATGTAAATCTAACAGAAGCTGTTTGGATAGTGACTCAGTTGCGGCAAAATGGCCGCCACAGCACCCTTGCCTGCAGTGCTGTGTTCAACAATGACCATTATTTGTTCAGTGGTTCCACAGTACAATAATAAGCCAATTATGGATTTCCCAGTGCACTTACCAACTTCTTTCTTTCTTTCTTTCTTTCTTTCTTTCTTTCTTTCTTTCTTTCTTTCTTTCTTTCTTTCTTTCCTTCCTTCCTTCCTTCCTTTTTTCCTTCCTTCCTTTCTTTCTTTCTTTCTTTCTTTCTTTCTTCTTCCTTCCTTCCTTCCTTTTTTCATTCCTTCCTTCCTTTCTTTCTTTCTTTCTTTCTTTCTTTCTTCCTTCCTTCCTTCCTTCCTTCCTTCCTTCCTTCCTTCCTTCTTTCTTTCTATCTTACACTTAAAGCTTACCTGTTCGGACTGTCCTTCTCCCACCATCTCATTCACATTATTTACCTATTTCTACCTTGTCTTGCTGATTTTTGGTTCTGATTTTGACATGTTTTGCACATCGATATCGATTACCCTGAAAGGCGCTTGTGGCGGCCGTGGCTCAGGAGAATCCTTCTGTCGCCAAGTGATGTGTCGTTGTGTCCTTGGTTGGACAAGACACTTCACACACGATGCCTGTGCAGTAATCATGGTGTCTAATCAAACCTTGATATGAGACACCTCTGAGGTGGGATGGATTATCGCGGCAAAGGAGAAGTGCTCACTATCACAGATTTAGACTGATTTGTGGACAACATTTGAGAGAAATGGTGATTTTGTGCATGTGGAAAAAGTTTTTAGATCTTTGCGTTCATCTCATTAAAAAAATGGGAACAAAAAAAGTGTTGCGTTTATATTTTTGAGCGTACATAGTTTACCACCACCAGAGTGTGAAAATGTGAGTGTGTGAATAATGTATTCATTGTGAAGCGAAGGGTTAAATGTTATACAAATCTGATGCAATATTATTAAATAAAATGAACATTATTATTATTATTATTACAGTCATGCCCTCCATGTAAGAGAAAGTAAGCTTTTGAGGGCCAAGGTGAGTAAAAACTGTTTGCAAAAACAGCATGCAGTTGGCAGTCCTCACAAAATCAATACCCTAATTTGGATTTCCAGAAGTCGTAAGTTTGACTTCGGTGACAAAGAGGTTGACAAATAGTGAAATAGTAAGTATTTCTGAAGGCAAATTAAAAATATGAAAAACATTGCGCTGAACGTTATGCCATTACGGTGAACCCCGCATTGCCTCTTTAACATTGTGACCTACATGGCACATAGATATATTTATCAGAATTTTTTTTATTGATTTTTTGGGGGGTCAAGATGGGGTTAGAACAGATGGAAGTCTCGAAGGGGCCACTGGTGTTGAGATGAAGAAATCTGAGAAAGCCTTGTCAGTCATAACTCTGCCAAGTTGGAAAAAAATGAAATTTTTGTGGCTAAGCCTGCTTTCCTCATTTAGGGCTCCTACAAATGAAACCTGATTCCATCTTGTGATTGAGCTTTTCATTTTGTTTGTCTTTGCTGCGAACATACTATCCTTCATCAGACATGACTGCTTATTTTGATTGGCTGTTTTGGGAGGAGAATGAGACACTCCACAGAGCATGTGACCAGAAGGTTTACCACAAGGATCACAATGCTCCTCTTTGTGCCTCAAATACTTGATTAGCATAATGGTGATATAGTCGTGTTTAGCTAAATGCAATACTGCGAGATAGAGGGTGCGCGGTAAAGACAATATAGTCAATATAAGGTATATAGCCTGATGTACGGTGTTTTCATTTAAAATATCAGTTCTATTCTTTTTTTTGGTGTGACTTTTAATTCTGATTTTGAGATTTGCATAATAAATGTTATCCTAATGAACGTATTATTTCATCATTATTATTTATTTTATCAGCTTAACTTATTTAATTGACTATATACTTAAAACTATCCAGAAACAAATAATTTATGCTAAATAAATAAATAAATAAATAAATAAAATGATAAATGTTACTTCATTTATATTGTGATATATACCGTTACCGTGAAGGAATGCAATTGATGCCGTGATAAGAATTTTGAATTTTTTTTTACAAAGGAAATCTGCCTCTTGTAGGTTTTCAAAGGAATGAAAAAATGCCAATTGCTTCTGGAGTGTGCCAACAAAACTCTTGTTTCACACTCGGAACCACATTTTCCAAGGATAAGACAAATGTTATCAGTTAGTTCAAAAAGCATTAGACAGATGTGTGGCCTTTTTAAACATGAATACAGATAACTAAGTCTATTTACCAAGCACATTATTAACTTGACTTAAGTTCTGAGTACATTAAGAGTTAATATATAAACCTACACAAAATAACAATTCAGATTTATCTTCATTGTATTTCTTCAGAACACTAAGTGTGAAGAAACATGACAACTCCATGTTTAAAAGTCAATAAAAATAAACTGCATATTTATTTCTCTTATAATTCCACAGTGATCACAAACTGATAAGGAACCGCATGTATGAAACTGTAGAATAAAAAAAGCCTGCAAAAGTCCCACACTTTACTCTATTTTTGTACCACACACTGAACTTTTTGTGCGTTTTCCCCCATTCCTCAACAGAGGTGACAAAACCAAGTCCAGAAAATAAAAACCCTGCCACAGTGTGGCTTTAGCCCCAAGTGCTAGCTAGCTAGCTCGCTCCCATGGTGCTCATTTACCAGCTAGGGAGCGAGCTAGCTAGCACCTGTGGCTAAAGCCAAACTGTGGCAGTTTTTTTACTTTCTGGATCTGGATTTGTCACCTCTGTTCCTCAATATACAAAAATCCACGTATTTAAAAACAAATACATTGTACGAAATAGATTGCTAGGTTGTTGCTGAATTTGGGTTCAAATGATTCTTCCATCGTAGAATAGTGCTTAAAAGGGACATTGGGGAGAACAAATAACTCAAAACAGGATCCACCTTCTAAGCACCGCTTGACGCTTGCCATGCCCTTCAGAGGACCTGGACATCAGGCTATAAGTGTTTGTACCGTGTCACATTGCAAGGCAGGTCTAGGTGTCGAGACTAGAGCCTGGCTGACCTTCTGGCTCCCAAGGGCCACACATCTGTCTATGTCTTATGTGAAACTAACAACTTCAAATTTCTATCCCTCCCTGTTAAGTACCCTTAAAGAAACATTCGTGTCCATTTATCTCATCTTAACAAACATGTTCTACGAGGGTGGATTTCGTTTGCTCCTTTGCACCTCGACAGAAACACTATCGACCCTGAGTGCTGTTTAGAAATGATAACTTATACCTATCATGTCTCTGTGTGTAAGTGATTAATTTGTTATGGGCGGGTGTGATGGTGGGGGGTCGCTCCAGCTGACTAATGTCTATGATGACAGCAACCATTCTAAGCCTGGCCATATGACATTCAAGTGAGTCCAAGATTTGCCCTGCCAAATACAAACAACACATTGGATATGATGAGAGCTTCTCCAGCATGAACACTACAGCATAGCTTGTCTATAAGTCACTGTATTTGATTCAAATGTTTCATTTGGACAAAAAAAACAAAAGAAAACAAAAAACATTGAAAAGCCTCTCATCTTTTACAACCTGATTGCTTAGACCAGGTTTGTCCGGACTTTTTTGTTTGAGAGCCACTTGGAAAGTCATAAGGGCTACTTTCAGATTATTCGGCTTTAAATTTACTTTACTAATCCTGACTGAACGTTTTCCTTCCAGCCAAGCCACGGAGGCAAGCGACTATGGCATATGCAAATTTTGCTGTGCGAACGTATGCTCACAAATCATTTGGTCCGAGTCTTAAACAGAGAAACAGTTACACTTGAAAGAGAGTAAAAAATATTCAATGTAAATGTAAATGTTATCCAAAAAGTGTCAAATTTACTCTGTTTAGACTGGGACCAAATATGGTATTTTTTAGAGTGAAATGTCCATCCATTTTCCGAACCACTTATTACTCTACGAAATTTACTGTGTGGGTATCAACAAGAGAATTTGCAGTTGAATTGAATTTGTTCACCTGACGAAGGTGCATGGATGGATGGATGGAAGGATGGATGGATGGATGGATGGATGGATGGATGGATGGATGGATGGATGGATGGATGGATAAATAGATAGATAGATAGATAGATAGATAGATAGATAGATAGATAGATAGATAGATAGATAGATAGATAGATAGATAGATAGATAGATAACAACTATCGAACACATTTGGGGTTAGGTACTTAAGAAAAAAAAGGTGAAAAGAATAAAATAAATACATGAATAAATAGCCAACCTTTTCTCTGATGACTTATTTTGTGCATTTTTGGCATTCTCTCGATGAGCTTCAAAGGAGTTCCCAGACGTAAGAATGCCAAAAGTATGCAAAAAAAGTAACCAGAGCAAAGGATGGCTATTTTGAAAAATCTCAATTTCACCTTTTTTTTTTGCTTTGTTCAGTACATAACTCCACATCAGTTCACACATAGTTTCGATGCTTTCAGTGAGAATCTACAAAGTAACCAGCCACGAGAATAAAGAAAATGCATTGAATAGGAAAGTGTGTCCAAACAATGTTGAATAACGAATAACGAATAACGCCGGTAGATTGATTGATTGACATTAATGAAGAATATGGCCAGTGTTATTTCAGAGTAGCTGAATCCCAAGTTATGCTGGGCGTTTTCTCCGGGTTCATCTTTCCACTTCTTGGAGCCACAAAAAAACACTTCAAGATCTTTGGTGGGCAGTAGTGGTGGCTAAATAGCCATTAGCTACCGTACCAAACCTCTACAGCAGATGGTATAAGTGTTGGCTTGTCTTCCATTTATTGGAGGGATGGTTCTGGCTCTATCCATCTGGGCTTCTGTTTTATACGTTGCAGAGCACATAGTGTGGCAGACTTATTCCCCCTTACTGGTAATGCAATGAAAAGGTAAAGTGTCAACGAGAACGCAGCGTTTTGACACTTGTTTATTGTTTGATGCAACCTTTCCATCAACCAGACAAACACATTACAATCTGTTACGCCCCCACCCAAAAACGTGCACTATCTGGTCGAGTCAGGGCTGAGTAGTAGTGTTTTTTTTTATTTTTTATCAGGTTTTGGAAAGGACAATAGGCTTCTGTTTAGATAAAGTGGATTGTCAAAAGCACGGAAACATTAATGTCAAGAACATCATGGACATAAGGTGGCATAAGGGCAGCGATGTACGCCACACAATGCAAATGCTGTTGCTTTAACCCTTACACAAAATACAGTGTCGGTTCATCGTGGTGAATTTGTTGTTCCAACTTTAGCTGGGATGCCATTTGTCAAGGCAAAAAGGAGTGTGCTGGCCTGGGGGGGGGGGGGGGGGGTTCAATCAGAGGTGGGATTTTCCTCCCGTGACGCTCCCAGTCTGCTGTTAAAGCGTGGCTGACAGGAAGCGAGTGGCGCCTGGATAGAGCCCCCTTTTGGAACTGCCACATGCTCAGCCGTTTATTGCTTTCAGTGTCTGACGAGGATGTTATCATGGGCGCAAAACTGCTGATTGATTCAGTGCAAGGGCACGGGCTGTAAATGTTTAGCGTCGGAGCGCTCTCTGGTCTTGTCGTGGATAAATTAATGGCAAAATACATTTTTGTTGGCTCACAAAAAGTGCATATTGCCAACATCAACACGTGGACCCGTATCATTCAGACAAAACGTTTTCGAGAATCAATTGGCAGAGAGAGGTGCTCTTAAAGATACAGCAGATGGTGCTGTTTTTCTTTCTTTCTGCTTTATATTTTCTTCTGACTAGTGATTTTTTTTTTCTAAATGTAAAAGCCCAGTGAGCATGGTTTACTAATTTGATTGCTTTTCTGACCAGTTCCGGGCGTAGCCCCCCCCCCCCCAGTGAGAGCTGGGATAGGCTCCAGCATGCCTGTGACCCTTAGGAAAATAAATGAATGGGTGGATAGATAAATAAATAAATAAATAAATGAATGAATGAATGAATAATTAGATTGCTTTTTTTAGGATTTGAAAGTGCTGGGTGTGTTAAGCCTCCAATTAGCATATCAACCAAGTGGCTGGTTGCAGAGTAGATCGCTTACAATGATGCCTTTACGTGATTGATTTAAGAATCAACCTTATTAGTCTGATTTGTCTGTCGCAAGTTAGATCATTTGGTTAATGTAACCTAAAGCATGTGTCAGAAACAGAACCAACCATTTATATGTATAGGTAGACATGAGCTGCGTGCCTACACCGACAGTAAGATCATCTCCATGCTTTCTGTTGACTTTGAGAGAGACATTGCCCCTGCCAATATGGTTGCCCTATAGGCACAACTGTTAGCCAGTTGTAGTCTTAACTGTATATCTGTGACAAAAAGTGGCACAACCCCGCAAATCTCTGGCTGTTGATTGTGCCACAAGGTAGAAAATAACATTGGTCACTGGTCAATTCCGGAACAAACAGACTGCGCAAGTATTTGTTTTGAGTGGATTGCAAAATACTTTCCCATGGTTAAATCCGAAATCGGCTCCATTGATGAAAAGGCCTTCTTCTTTTTTTCCAACAATCTTCAAGAGAAATAAATTTCATTTACTGTATCTGCCCGTTTTTACACCCCTCTCCTCCTATCAAGCTCTCACTTTCAAATCCCACCTCAGACATCTCCTACCCCACCCACAACTTCAGAGGAATTGTTCCAAAACCCACCGGATACGTTTGAGTCAATCTTGATGATTTTAAAAGCTGGAGCAGATGAATTGCAAACGCTGTCTCTCTGTTTCCACTGCTCTCCTCATTGACTTCCCATAATTCTGCGACTTCCTTTCGCTGATGACATCGAGCAAAGGAAGTTCAACCCTGGATGACATATAGCTTTTCGGGATGGTTGCCGGTAGACGTTTGAAGGTTATTTAACATCACAGGGGCCCCTCTTGTATTACAGTGTGGGAGGTGGGTGCATCCTATCCACAGGAACCAAAAAGAAGTCGTTTCCAGTGGATCTTTTGTTATGACAGATTTTTATATATTTTCCCCCCACTGTGAGGATTTCCATATAGTTCATCTTCTTTATCTTTCAGCCTATTTCTCTTACTTGGACACTTTTATGTATTCCTTTTGTTTTGTGATTCACCAGAAATATATATATTTTTCTATTTAAGCCCCACGTCTGGCAGTTTTTGGTCACTACCGATAAAGACAAAAACCTTTTGTGTTCTAATTCCTGCCCCAAGACAGTTCACAATGTATAAAAGAAAAACCTGAAGAACTCACTGGGGATGAATGCAACCCCACCATTAAGTCAATGAAAGAGTAGCCCGGGCTGCAGGCTCAAAGGTCTTGCAAAAAAACTGACTTTGTGTTTCTAGTGGCTCGGTGAATTAGTGAGTTAGGAAAATGTAACCCAGCATCCTGTGGCACTTGTTTGGCCTAATTATTTAATTAGGGTTAAACTATTGGTTTCCCAGACTTGAAGGAAGTTGTTGCTGCATGAGAACTAAAGTCATACAACGGGGATGACTTGTAGATTGTATAAAACTAAAGACATTAACAGACATTTAGGGACAGATGGCACAAGTAAGTGATGACGTTTATTGTTGTCCTTTTGCATCGCTAACGTATCACACTTTGTAATATTGACAAATGCAGTTTCACGTCGAGTCGTTATCCTTGAGTATGTAATCTGTTCTATTGTGGGATGTTGTTTCTAACCTTTATTATTATTTTAGCCACTTTTTATTCTCCACACTTTTTTGCCATGCAGTAACTCCCACATAATACTTACGATTTACACCATTCAAATTTCAACTTGCGTCAAAAATTCACGCCTCCCCCGGGCATATATTGTCTGATTATTTAAAGCTGCTGTATATAACATTTTGCCCCAAATATCTTTACAATGCCCTTTTTATTTGATTATTTATGACTGAAACATTTGTGTGAAACATGAACATTATTTGTTCAACTTCGTTCATATTTGATGTGAAATCATTTTTTATTTTTAACTCATTCACTGCCATTTACGGCTATAGACGTCAAAAATTCGAATTAGAAATTTTAATCGCCTGACGCCCCTAATTTTTAATAATCTTTTTTTAAATTTAATTGTAATTAATCACATGACTTCAATAGTAAATTCATGATTAATCACAAATTGTATATCTGTTCTAAATGTCCAATAAAACAATTCTAGGTTTTCATACTCTTGTTAACAAAAGTGGAAAAAATGTTAAACTACTAGAAATAGTTTAAATTAATTTTTGACGTCTATAGCCGTCAATGGCAGTGAATGAGTTAATGACACATTCACTCCGGCACAGCAAGACATCCTTCTTATACCATTTCACACAACACTTCAATGACAATAGCAAATCTGCTGTGGCTCATTGGGTAGTACAGCAGAGCTTTGACCAGTAGTAGGGAGGTGAGGGTTCAAATCCCATCTGCTCTTTTTTATTTTATTGTATTTTTTTTTACATTTATCATACAACTCCAATTATTAATTCATAATTTTCATGTAATTTATCTTTCAATTTACTTTATAAAATTTCACAAGCCTTTATTAGCATTCAGCTTTTATTATTAGGATTCAGCTTTCAGCATTCCCATGCAATTTCTCCAGAAAACAAATAAAAATATTGTTCGAAAATCCGCAAATTAATGGATAATATTCCCTAAAGTTTTAAGGAGATTTTTTTGGGGGGGAGAATTGTATATTTGACTACAAAAAGCAATGCAGCCTTTCCATTATGTGGAGACTGCAATGCGAGAATTTGCAGTTAAAGGTTACAATGCAAGTCCTACTCATCGACCTTGATCGTTTTAGGAAGTTTGTTCTCTGTCCAGACCAAATGGAGCTGGTTTTTATCAATGCTCTTCCTCCTCCTTCAAAAGGATTTCAGAGAATAATGAGTTAGTCAGGCTAATAGTGCCTTTTCTGGCAAAGTCACAATGTTGTCTTTGAAGTGATCTACTGAAAAGGCTGCTGTGTAATTACTTAATTGTACATTTAGCAGTCATGCCTTTTGTAGTCTGAACCTTCTTGGGGGGAAAAAAAAAATCTGTCACACGGATTTAGAATCAAAATGAAAACTACAATATGTTTATTATCTGGTTTGTTTTTTTTTTACCCTGCAATCCTGATTTTTTTTTTTTTACAGCAATAACTGGGCTCAAACTTTTTTGCTGATGCAAACACGTTGAAGCTGACCAACTGTGTGCACCCAGGAATGCGTCTGCTAAATATGTAAATTTGCTACACGTTTCACTTTGCAAGTTTTTAGTGGAATAAATGCAAATAGATGAGTTTAGAAAGCGCAATATGATTCATGAATTGTAATGGCTGCCTTAACCGTCTTTAAATAACCCGTCTGAAAAAGGCAGGTGTGTGATGGCAAAATGATATCCCTCAACCATTCAGAAACAAAAATAGTCACAACATATTCAGACACACAATACTGTTTTGTTTTATTTTACAAATGTATACAAAGTTTTAAAAGCAGCCCATTGCTTTTGATCACGTTTAGGCCAGCAAAGTAGACTTTGAACGGCCTTAGTGCATGCCACTGAAATAACACGAGAAGTTTTCAAATGTGCGCTCCATGAACACAAGTGGCCTTGTTGACTTCATAAACTGGCTTGACGAGTTGTCGCTGCCCCAACTGGCAGTAAACATAAAATTCTTCAACTTCCCATATTACATTTCTGTTTGCATGAGCTGAAGAAATGATCAAACAGGTCACCTGTGCGAACCATCATAAGGTCTATTGAGCCAAGCTGTCTGTTCAAGAAGGTAAAGGCCTCACTAAATCCATATAAACAAATCAAAAAAAATAATAATTTTTTTTTAAACTGAGTACTGCAATGAACGCCATTAACACAACTATGTAACACTAGGCAATATCAGTTCAGCTCATCTGACACCTCAAAGGCATCCAAGGAGTGTTCTTCAAGTGTAAACCAAACATCTTGAGTATGTGCTGTTGATACTACTAAGGTATTAATAATACCTTAGGAGATTGAAATCGGCTGAGTGATTCATTTGATTCATGGAGGTGGTTTGGAGCAAGACAGACTGCTGTAATTCGTAATAAAAATGGGGGGGGGGGGGGTATTTCACTTCGGTTGTTATGTTGGTAGGCTATACTGGGTGCGCTGTATGAGCTATGGGCAAAAGAGAGATTTGCAAATTGTGTTATTAGTGCTGTCAAAGTTAAAGTGTTAATTAATCACACAAAAAATATCATCATGCCGAGAATACAACCATCCTTCAAATGCCCCCCCCCCCCCCTCCAGTCCCCCCCCCCCCCTCCAGCACCCCCCAGCCAGAAATTTAGCTCAGGTGAACTGATTTGCCCTTGTACACGGAATACTTGATCACGACATGGGTTCGATTCCCGGGGTGGACGCTGCCAGTTACACACTCACTACATGGTCTAGTTACGTTTTCTAGTAGCTATTATAGCTGGTACTTGATTTTTAAGTACCAGCAAATTAAAACACAAGAATGGGGACAAATAGTTTAAGATTCAGCACAACAACAACACTGAAGTCTAAGCAGACTGGTTTTCACTATTTTTGATCATTGTTCACTAAATATTGTAATTTTTAATTGTGTATGCCTCATGATAAATACATTTTACATTATTTCAGGCTGCTTGTGTTACCAAACTGTTCTTAACAAGTCATGATCATTTTGTTATTGTGAGCAAGAACAAATAATGGATTTTGAATTCTTACATGTCACCGTTTCTACGTTTTCCTGAACTACTTTATAAAAAAAAAAGAAAAAAAAGGGTGAAAATTGAGAGTATACCCACTTCTCCAGGGACCACTACACCACTGGTTGCATGTAAATAAATAAGTAAATAAGTGAAAGCACGAAGCAGGCAAGATTTTAGATGTTAGCGTGCAAGATTTGGTTTCCATTTCCGGGCACATCCAAGCGGTTATGCCCTTACATAAGTGGAAACAACAGGTGTTCGCAATAGTTAGACAGCATTAATCCTGGGAGAGGGCAAACTTAGCATACATGATATGAGTGCAGTCAAACAACATCCTCCAGTGTTATGTGTTTATGGCTTTGCATTTTGTTTCATGTTGTGCCCGCTGCTTGTTGCACACAAAGTTGTTCATCAGGCGCCACGTTCTGTGCTATATTTGAACCCTGTTGTCTTTGGCCTCCCAACGTGCTTTTGGATCAAGATTCTCTGGGTCGAGTCTCCTGGGTGAACGGGCTTAGCCAACAGGATGTGAAGGCAGGCCCCCAGAATGTAGCGGGAATCTTGTGTTGATGTTTGTTTTTACCAGTCTTGCGTTCACTTTTGTTCATCTAGCAACTACATCAGTGGTTCTCAAATGGGGGTATATGAAGGTACATTTAAAAAAGTAACATCCATGAAAAAAATTTTTTTTAAATAACTATAAATGATGTCAATATTTCAGGAAAATCCAAGTTGTCAAAATGAATTTTACATTCAGTTGTCGATTCAGTTTCATCTCCTCAAACCAGAAGGGTTCAACCCAACCTGTCAGGTGCCACCTAGCACAACCTGTCAATCATTTGAAAATTTTATTTAAAATTAAGTTCATGTTTTTTTTAAAGAATAAATCTTAAAGGAGGACACTTTATTTATTTATTTATTTATCTATTTTGATGTCCAACTAGTTCAAGAGAGACCACGATACAAATGATGGCACAGCACTCGGTTATGTCTTTTTCTTTTTTCTTTTTCAACCAAAAATGCTTTGCGCTGGTTGGTGGCTGAAATTTTTTTTTTTCACAGATTGAAAAAAGGTTGAGAAACACTGAACTACATGAATGGCAAGAAAAAGATCGACACATTGATGCGCCTTACATGTCTTTTGGGGGCGGGGTTTAATAAGCCATGGCTTCAACCTGTCACCCATTTTTTCTTTTCGGATGTTGTGATGTAGTAAATGTAAATGAATAACTTTCCCTGATTCAAACCCCTTCTTCCCCTAAAATGTGCCTTTCCTGTTCCCACTTTTTTCTTTATTACATGAAAATGTGAAGATATTGACACAGCTGAGTAACAGATTCCTTTGGAAGAATAATTGCGTTCATATTCATTTTCATGTGATGATGAGAAAGTGAATCCGAATATTTACGAAAAAGCGTTGGCGGCATATATTTTGTACAGCAAAAATCTTGATTACATTGGATGAAAACTAAACAGGTCTCTAATCTGTGAATAAATGGATCACATATCTCAATTCTAAATGTTGTTTTCTCCCTCTTTCTTGTCTTACAGGACCTCCAGTAAGTACACAAGACGCCTTGTGTGATCCATGTGGGGTAAAGTAACTGAATAGCTCTGCATTTGGGTGGGTGTGAAGTGGCTGAATTGACTTTGCAAATTATTATTTGCCTGTTGTAAGTATTTATCACATATTATTAATTGTCTCATTTAAGTCATTGACCATTTTGCAAATCGGATCATCTCTATAATTGTTGACACCTGCCAAAGTTCCATGATAGTTACAGCGGTAGTTGCTGCTTGTGCTCAGTGAGGAAGATAAATGAGCTGGTATGAGTGTGCAGAAAGACATGTTGGTTTCCAGCACAGTCAATGGTTGTTTTTACACGAATCAAGAACAACATTTTAACTTTGTACACGCCCCTGAAATATTTTGGGACTTGGAAATAAATGTACTGTTTAGCTTATAAAGTACATCAGTCTCATATACAGTGGTGCCTTGATTTATGAGATTAATTCCTTCCATGACCATGCTTAAGTACTCAAATCATCTTTCCCCATTGAAATCAATGGAAATGCCATTAAACCGTTCCAGTCCGACATATAACACTATAAAATTCTGTTTTCCAATAAAAAAAATGTTTTAAAAAGTAGTCCACAGTAACATAATTCGGCAAAATGAAAATAATGAAACTGTGCATCATAATTTCATCATTTAATTAATACATTGTGTGGCTTCTCCTAATGTGTATACATTGAATACCAAGGTGCTGTATAATATGTATAGACTCGAAGAAGGCCACATCTGCTAAGTAAGCTACAGCAATGTTAGACGTTTTTTGTAGACGATAAAGAATATATGCATGTTGAGTAGTGTTATATTGTCTTACCTACACTGCTGCACCATTGGTGGTCAAATACCCTGTTGCTTAAAAATTTACAACACTGCATCATCAATGCTAGTTTTATTATCCCATCTACGCCATTTTATAATGTGTATGAGGATTAAGCTAGCAGACCGTGTAAGACGAACGTGTGGTTTTGTTAAATACACAAGATGTAAATCTCTTTGTTTTAAGTTTAGTTTTACAGTAAACTCAAACAGTGAGTAACAACAAAAACCTTGAAGCAAGCACTTGGCATCCGTTTTGAGAACTCTTCATTATCCGTAATAATAATTTAAAAACAATACTGTATGTCACCTTTAAGGCTTTTAACAGTATCGTGTAACGCAAACCCAGAAAATGAGCTTGAGGAAGGGTCGCCATCTTACACGTCAGCGATGTCACATCACGAGGCGGGCACCTCGGCTTTCCGCAATGTGACTGAGTGTGTGATGCATTTTCTTATCAATGTGACCGATGTGTGAATTGATCGTTGTGCAGACTGCGGCAAAGGCCAAGCTAAAATGAACTGTTAGAATGTTTTTTTTTGCCAATAATTTGAGTTGTGGTTGTGAATGAAGAAAGGAATGGGAGAATAAATTCTTCAATCGTCAAGTGGCGACATTGTTATCATTACCGCTCCTCGTTGATCGAGTGGGAGAAATGACAAGAAATTGTATCATGATAACAGAAGGAGTTCTAAGATTTTAGCACCCGCATACGAGCAGAGCAACAATTTTTTTGCAGTAAATGCAGTCAAGAGTTCTAACATGAACACATAAGACGTAATACGTAAGATATGCTCGCGAAATGCTATATTTGTAAGCGAAAACGATATTATAGAGTTCGAGGGAGAACAAATGATGATGGGAAATATTACTTACACAGTCACATTCATGTACACGCACACACTCAGTATGGAGAAGCGGTATGAACTAAGCACTTTATTGTATATTGAACAGTTGTCCCGTTGTAACCTTTCAACACATTTTAATGGAATTACTGTCGAGTTCCTGTTTTGACTTCCCTCCAATTAGCCTTACATCCTTCCCTTAAGACATGTTGGTACAAAAAAGCACTGATTTGTGTTCCGCTGGGAAAGACTAGCCACTCGTCAGTTCAAAATGTTGGAAGCCATTGAAAGCCATTGTATATCGTTTTTTTTTTTTTTTGTCGTTGTATTTGATGGAGGCTACTTTGCGGACGTGGGATGCATTCGCACTGAGTCGGCGAGTTTAGATGAGCTAAGGGCTCACTGCGCAAGGGGGCATGAGGGCAATAAGAATTTTTTTTTGCATGCTTTCATATTTCATCCGAAACCAATCCTTGCATGAGGCTTTGTAATAAAACAAAGTATTCTGTTCTTGAATCAAATCGTAACAGGACAAAATACTGGACTGTTGTCTATATTGCATGTAAGTCTAAGACGGAATATTTTGCATAATGATTTTGAATGTTACACAGTGCATCAAGATATTCTTCATAATGTTTACTTCATCTGTATGATTCACTCTTCCTTTTTTTTGTACCATTTGTATCATTTCTCTCACTCCTTTTCAGGGTCCTCCTGGACGAGCCGGCTTTCCGGTAACATGTCTTTTTTGTTTTTTTTAACATTTGTCTTTGTGTGTCTATATTTGCATGACTGGGTAGCAATCACTTTAGTGGTGATCTCTTCATCCTCCCGCAATTCAAAACTAAAAATAGATGTGCAAGCATTTACATTTTTTTAAAAGATCGTGTGACATCTGCACCTGTAAAACACAAAAACAAAACTCTTCTTTAAGTTTTTTTTCTCAGTGGGAACACAGACACAGTTCTGATGAACATTTTAAATTCTTATCATGTGAAATTAATAACACTTAAAAGAGTACATTCCTACACCCGTAGCTTAGAGAATATAAAAAGAATAATATATATATAAAAAGCTTAAAAAACATGATAAAAAAAAAAAGTGTTACGCCATCCTATTGTGTAAATACTCTAATAACATGTGTCACATTGTTTTGTGGCAAGCAGCAATTTTTTTCTGTTTAACCCTGGAGAACCCAAGAACCCTTTTCTTCTTTGGAAAATTATGAATTATACATTAAATGACTGCTATAAGTTCACTGAACACCAAAATATATGTTTTTTCAATTTTAACCCTTTTTTTTTAACTAGCTAATTTATGAAATTATATATATAAAACATACTCCTAGGCATTCTGCAACATGATATGAAATAGATTAACAAAAAAATAAAAAATTTTACCATCTGATGGTTTGCTGAGAAGATGGTTTTGTTTGGATTGATTTCCAGCTCAACAAAATTGCCATGTTGCCAGCCATCTTGTCACCACCACTCTGGCTCATGTAAGTGCAATATTCATCCACTAGATGACCCCATGCAGGGGTCAGAAGTGGCACTCTGGACTTTTGAAGTTAAATTTGTAAAAAACCATAAAAACAAAAGGTATTTGTTATTTGAGTAGCAGAATTTATAGGTGCCAAATTTGACCCAGTGGGTTCTCCAGGGTAATGTCCTGAAAAGTCCAGTTCAACCTACCTCTAACCGGATAGTTTTACCTCTAATCGGAATGAGCGTGCCCACGGCTGTTTTTGCCACATCTATTTGTGCAATCCGTGTTTCACATGGTGAAAAAAAAATGAAGAAAATTTGACCTCACATGGTGGCAGTGGATTCCAGTGGTGGTGGTGGTGGTGGTGCGAGGGCGTTGCTATGGGTGGGAATCCTCTCAGTTCTTAATGCACGTTAAACGTGGCATATAGTTTATGATGATATTCATTTTCATTAACCAGTTAGGTCTTATGAGTTGACTTTACAGTAAACGCTGTTTTTGTTGCCTTTCTGATTGGTGTAGTGCTTGCTCATGTCGGGACCACTTAGTTTTCCTGTCAAAATGTGTAATAATGTGTGAGTCGCGTGCTTCTACGGACTCCATATATAAAGTGCTTTGAGGAAATTTTGGGATAAATGCTGTCAAATAATAACAACAATTTTGTTTAGGCGCAAAAAAAGCTTGACAACAATGTAATACAAGGAAAATAAATTATTTTATGGCCAACTTATACGTATTGTTGTACGTGTATGTTAAAAATGTTAAGGTCACTCGTAAAAGGTGTCCGTTTGTTGTCATGGAAGGCGTAAACCATGAGTTTAACCCCTTCGGACCTGCATTTTTTCTGCTAGGCAATTTTATTTTAATTTTTTACTGATTTTGACTCTTCCCACATAAGAACAAAATGGAAACATTTTGAGGGGGTTATTTCATGTTTTTATTTGTTATAGCGGACGCCAAGATAGAATGGCTGTAACGTGTTGTAAACTTGCCAAACTTATATGTAACATTTCATAAACATCATGAACTTGCGATTATGATTGGTTAGCTAGGATCCAATCATGAACCAGAAGTGTTGACATCATCCAAATTATGCTTTTATATTGACAACCATATTATGTTATTAGGTCCATTTCATATTTAAGTTCATGAGAATAATCGGGGGAAGCCTTGTTTTGGTACTAACCTAGTTCGTAATTATTGTGCGAAATCTTTAAAATGATCTGTGCCTTCAGATAAATCAATTCAATGAATGATTTAACATAAACATATTTTGAGAAACATTTGTTTTTGTTTTTTCCATAATCACGCAAAGTGTGCTGGCTGGGCGTATTAAAAGTTTACAAAAGGTTACAAACAAAGTTTCATATTCACACACACAAACACACGCACACACGCGCGCATATACATGTATGTGTGTGTGTGGCCCAGTGGTGATGAAATCCATGACTCCACAAAGTCTGAGCACAGTGATGACTTGCCATGCGTGTATGTGACAAACTAAGTTTATTTATAGAGCAACTAATCATAACAGACACACTCCCTCGAATCTTCTTTCTGCATTTGATTGCATTGTTTTGAGCGGCCTGATATCGGTAATAATACATAATAAATATTGTTATGCTGTACATTCAGACAACGATATCCGATGCCTAATATTTCCTGATAATACTTTTTTTTAGTACTTTTTTGAAAATGACAAACTTCATTTGAATCTCATAGTCGTATTAAATACTTTATAGAGGACCAATCTGTGGATTTTTTTGGTAGTCTCATGTTTGCCCAATATCATAGATTAAATCCTCACCTTTGCGCATAGTTTCAAAAAGACCAGCTGTACCCTTTGAAGCAGTTGTCACTATTCCCTCTTGCATATGGACCAAGGTAGATCACAGATCGCATTTTATTTCAACACAGTTTAATTCAAGGCGTCAGATCCACTCCCAGGCAAAAGTGGCAACAATTTAACTGTACGCGGCTAAATAAATTATGCCACTTTAACTATTACACCATGCATGTTAAATAACACATTAAAGATAAATGCGATTGTTGTAATTACAGCAAATCATGCTGGGCAACGCCTCATCTTCTGATTCCACAATCTCTTTTTTTTTTTTGTGGTGCAGTGTGAAGTGCTGATGACACACAAACTACAAATCCCACGATGCAGCACAACAGCTGCCTTATCAAGCGTTAGGCGACACACAGTCATTCCGTAGTGCCGGCCACATGCAGCTTGAACTCAGTGGATCTTTGAGAGCACATATCTGTGTGAGCAGCTGTTCTCTGTGATGAATCCTGTTGCAATGAAGGGAATTGATTCCAG
Organism: Leptonotus elevatus; assembly: GCF_054856555.1. Classification (NCBI taxonomy): domain Eukaryota; kingdom Metazoa; phylum Chordata; class Actinopteri; order Syngnathiformes; family Syngnathidae; genus Leptonotus; species Leptonotus elevatus. The sequence goes on along the minus strand of NC_141251.1, from coordinate 7,655,621 downwards.
ACTCCCCCGCATGGCAAATTAAATATTTGAGATAGCTGTTAAGAACTACGTATTTATCTTTCTTAGTTGTTTTATTGTATTTCCCAGTAGTGGCAGGTAGTTTGTCATTTGGGTCCATATTCACAGCCGCACTCCAGTATAAAAATTGTTGCAACTTGAGTTTTTTTTTTTTTTTCGCACCATGGAGCTGTGTGGTGAATATGCTGGTATTGCATTCATAATAATATTCCGGTTAATTGATTAGCCGAGGTTTAAAAAATATTTTATTTTGAAAAGTGACGGGATTCTCTCTGTTTACAACGTACTCTTGACGCATGTCAAGATGCCAATTATCTCAGTCGCGTAGTGCTGATGCTAATCGACAAATTCGCAAATTGAGTAAAACACAGACATATTTGGAAAGTTTCTTTTCAACGGAGAAAAGGCCCAGTGATGAGACAACACAGGAGCCTATGACCAAGAAGAAAAAGAAAGTTGCACCGTGCATGGACTTACAGCCTACTCCACGGCGAGCGGCTCTTAATTTAGCGGTAATGGTGAGTGAGTTACTCATGGAGTTTAGTTTTGTTCTGCGGTGCCTTGTTATGTTGGCGCATTTAATGAGGGCGCTGCAAATATAATTACATTAAAGTGTGTCTCTACATTTATTGTTATATCTACAAAATACCCCAGTTTTTGTGTTGCTCGTATCATTCATAAGCATGACCATAGTGACCTCGCAATATTAAAGCGTTGTTGTTGCCCTTGTAATGGTGTTTGTGCTGCTAGTACGGGTACATAAAAAGACATAGTGGATTTGCGTTGTGTTGTTCTAGCCTTTTATTAATTTATTAATTTTGTGTAATGTTGCTGGCACTTATCATGAAGGCAATCTGAATATGCATTTACATGTAAAAGAGACACCCCTAAGAAGCTACTTAAAGCTTATTAGATGGGGCGCTCGGACAAGAAACAAGACCATAAAAAACTAAACAAATACAAACAAACATACAAAACATCCTAACCATTCATCAGATATCTGCCACTTATTGTTATGTAGCTCATTCTTACAGGTCTTGAAAGTTTGGACGATATTGATCTAGTTTAGGGACTTTGGATTTGAAGTGAAGGTCTATTAAGCACTACAAATAGCGTTACACTACATTTGTGTTTTACCATCAATATAGAATTCTATGATATCAAAATAGGTTTTCTTAACAACAATTGTTTAGTCAGGCATTTGCAATATGTGTTCCAGGTCCAGAAAGTAAAAACCCTGCCACAGTTTGGCTTTAGCCCCAGGTGCTAGCTAGCAAGTACACTAGCTAGCTCCCCGGGCACTAGTTACCTGGTAGGGAGCTAGCTAGCTAGCACAAGGGGCTAAAGCCAAACTGTGGCAGGGTTTTTACCTTCTGGACCTGGATTTGCCACCTAAGTCTGTATTTAACTGTTATGTGTAAATTCTGTTGACTACACACCTACACACAAATCCATTTGATTGGGCTTTGAGGTAGGAAAAATGTAGAACATTTGCTTAATTGTTATCCAGTAGCGTAGATGTTACCAACATAGCACCCATGCCATCAGTTCGTCCCAAGGACCACATGAGTTTCTAAAAATGCTGTCGCTCATCGATGACTGAACATTGTGATTTTCTAGGAATGATGTCTAATGTGCCATTTCAGAAGTGTGATATCCCTATTAAGCAGTACCCAAGTACTGTAGTTTCAAAAGATACACTCATATTTCAATCAGTTACTCAACATTTTGTATTATTAATAAAACACCCCCATCTTCTTGATTTCAATAGTTTGAACTATTTGACGTTTTGAGCACTTTTAGTAGCGCCTAATTGCAGAAGCCCCCCCAATAGCTTTTCATCCATTACTAGTTTTATGCATGCCCCAAACCCTCTCCATGTGTCTAACACTTGTTCCTCTCTCTTCTGTGTCTTTCTTCACACCTTTTTTTGCATGTGACTGCTGTGTTTGATCCCAGGGATTTAAAGGACACGCAGGGGAGAAGGTAAGTTTAGGCCATTAGATATTTTTGTGGCCGTTGATTGTTAATGATTTACTTGATTTATTTGCTGGCTTGAATTTGACATCCTGCCATCTGCTAAGGGGTCAACTGTCTTTCATTAGCAAAATCTTGAATAACTGAAATAATAAAAGAATAAGTGGCTTGTGACTTGATATGACTTGGTTATTGTTGGTAATGCCGGTTAGAAGTCCATAGCTGAGTGCAGGGCTGCGTCAACAGTTAGCATGTGATTTGTACCAGACATTGACATACATCTGCAGTAAAAAAAAGAAAGACAAAAAAAACATGGGACATATTCTATATATGGTTTCCCACCCTGGTAAGATTACCTGGACTCTTTACATCATCAAATGCTATAGTAACGATCAGTCTCTAAAAGGTCTCTCCAACCAAAAAGAAGAAGCATGTTTGAGACTTGAGAATGTTTGGCCTTATCATGGAAACAACACAGTTGAGTGGTATGACTTTCAAAGTGAAAGTGTCAGCAGAGAAAGACAACCTGCAATACATCGTGCAATTGATTACAAATTGAGAAATCAGGTCCACCTGCAGTACAAAATGTAATTGAGATATTAAAACGAATAGACCACAATTGGCTATTTTATAGGTAGAAAGTTATTGTGATCAGACAAAACTGGAATTTGATGTGATAAACTAATAATTAAGCCTCATGAAATTTAGTTACAGCGGTGAAAGTGTTTGAATACTTCTAACAATGTTTCTTGCAAAAATATTTCAAAGACAGAATGCTTTACATTTTGGAAATAAATGTACAAATGTGAAAGTGTGTGCCTTAAATATCACAACATTTATAAAATGTCAAGCAATAAGGCTGATGTTGTGTTGTGTGATGTTTCCAACTCTAAAAATGTACTGGCTAGGAGGAACTGAACATCTTCTTGAATAGGCATTGTGGCAAATGAATATTTATGGTCATCTCTGGAAAATAATGACATCTTGAAGGCTTCACACTTTGCTCTGAATTTGCAAGCCACAATCTGACATGTCATCAGAAAAGTGCAAGATTTGCCAAAAGGCACTGCCGTATCCCCATGATCCTGTGTTCTTAAAATGAAACCTCAGAAGCTCATTTACATATCAGTCTAACCTTTTTCATTTGGACTATACATAGAGAAATGCCTGTGGATTTTTTTATACCACTAAGAGGGGTGCAATATCCATAATTCCATCTAACTTCCTTCGACGAAGTGTGGCATTCATACGGTTAGCATTTTTGAAAAGATGTTTTCTTAAACCAGTAAATGTTTTTGCAAGTAACCTGACTGGCATTCACCATTTTTTTCTTCATTTTATCGAGTGCGCCCTCCTTATTTGATATTGGACTTGAAGAAGGCCTTTTCTTAGACATTTTTTTAATTATTATTATTGTTTCTTATGCTGCAATTGGCTGGCGAAGAAGAGAAGTTTGAGATGCTGACAGTATCCGCAATAGGCATTAGGCAAGCAAAACATTTAAATATTAATTTTGTTTTTAAATACATTATTTGTGATGTGTCAGGATTACCAGTACACAACTTTTCTTTGTAAGTCAAATAAACCTGGTCTGAGAGTACAAATAAGTTCTAGCCCATGTAGACCTTAGGCATTTTTCTTTTTTTTGGGGGGGGGGGGGGGGTGCATACAGACCAACAACAGATGAATTTCAGCTTTTCCGCGGCTAAAGAAATGTTCATTTTCAAGGAAAACCATCTGCAATTTTGTCCGCTTGTGATTCCATGGGGAGTTTTTTGTATGCAATGTACTTTGTCTAAAAGGTTTCTGGTTTTAGTGATGGGATTGTGACTTTGCCTTGTTAATTTCACTCCATACATCACAGGGCAGAACAGCAAGTTTCAAGTAACCTAAGCTTTTGTACAAGTGTGCCTGTGTTTTATATCTGAACTTGTTTCATTTGCTGGAAGTTGTGGAAAGTAAAAGTGGCCACAGGAAGTTGTTTGGATCTAAGCTAGTCTTGAACATCTATTTTTCCATCCTTACCTAATAGTGCATTTTTGCTTCTGAGTGTTGAAAGTAGACATTTACTTTGAAATATAAAGAGATTTGCATTTGATGGAAGATTATCCTGTGTGACCTCATGGTAGGGTTGACTTTGGAAGGAAAAAAAATATTTGGGAAAGTGCTGTGAAACTGAGTTTAGCCAAATTGATCAGCTGTGCATTAATGTGTGTGTGTGTGTGTGCGTGTGCGTGTGTGTGTGTGTGAACTGCAATCAACTGGTAACCCGTCCACTCCAGGGGTCTTACAATATTAAAAAGTTTTTGTGACATTATAACTTATTATATATAACATTTTGTGACTCTCCTGCTATTGATGTGTATGGTACAGCTTCTCTGTCTTACAGTGTAACTATGTTTTGTCCTTCAGGGAGCCCCAGGAGAACCAGGTCTGTCAATCATTGGACCAAGAGGACCTCCTGTAAGTGCCCTATCTCACTCTATACTGTTGCTGATGCTCATGTGTGTTTCATTCAACAATTTATATAGGTCATGCTGCAAAAAAAGCATCAGGTTCAGAGAGAAAAAAGATTCTGCCCTCCAGTGCCGGAGTGACTGCGAGCGTTCGTGGCAATGGGGGGGGGGGGGGGGGGGGCTGATGCAACGCAAGCCTGCAGTGGACCGGCAACAAATGACTTACCTTAAGTCGAATCTTGCGTTGCATTTTGGCCAACGGTTGAATCTGGTTTGGTTATTATTACACAATTTGGTGTAATAGTCTTCGCAGCAAACTCGGAGCTCCAGGGAGAGCAGGCGATTATGCGTAAAAGTAGGCCGGGCAAAGACCACCTCTTTGGGCTCGCTAGAGTGGAGCCTTGGGCGTAACTTTGCTTATTTGGAGATCCAGATTTAGCAGGCGGGCGTGAGTAAAAGGAGACCTGGCAGAAGAGTTGCTACATTAGCTACAAGTGGAGAACATAGATATATAATAGATAACAGAGCAAGCCGTGTGTTTGGCTCTAAAAGTTCATAATAATAGCAATTTTGATTGGTTAGATATGAAACTATGATATAAGCCACTGGTGTCATATTATAATCGGGGCTTTAACATAGAGACCATTGTGGGACTTTCAGCAAGTTGCCTAACTTCAGAAGTTAGCCCGTCAGCCGTGCTCACCAAATCCAGAGCAATCCAAGAGGAGGGAAGGAGCAGCTTTCCTGATTCTTGTGTTCTGCTTCCTTTCAAATGCAGTAATGCCTGAAAAAATTAAAACCTCATTTTACCGTTCCTGTTTTCAACCCCTCGTTATATAACAAACCAACGGAATGTACTGTAATTTTTGGAAAATAATTGTCATCAGATTAACACGTAATTTATTGCAGATATACAGTTAGTGTGTGCTGGGAAGGCTCGGCTCACACATCAACCCTAACTAGACCAAATAATTTATATTATTTGAATAATTGTCTCTCTTTTAATTCTAGAATGTCTCAAAGTGAAGTAGCTATCACCTCAGACAGAAACACTAACAGCCTTGGACGGTTGTATTGTTTTACCTGGACAAAGGAAGGCCCTTGTATTTCCTTGCATCTGGGTTATGAAAACTCAGGTTTATGTTGGCTGGGCTGGGTTCTTTGTTCAAAACCGGGTGAATGGCCCGCTAATGATAAAATGATTGATAGTAATTACTGACAGTGTGGAAACAGCATAATTATTCAAGAAGTTTGAATGTGTAATTTGGCCATGATTCAAATGAGGCAAAGCAGCAACGAGACCAATCAGGGGTCAATGTCAGTTTTCCAGACCTCTGCTCAAATTCAGTATTCCTGTTGAGATTCAATTATTTTTCCAATGAACTGCACGTTCATTTTGTGGAGTTGTATATAGTAATTAATGACATTACCTTTTTCTCTTCTTCTGAGCAAAACCAAAAGTCAAGACCACGATAAGTTGAGCAGCCATCTGTTTTAGTCATTGCTTCCTTAATACAGTCGAGATCTTTGTGTGCCCACTCTTCCTGGATGGTAATAAGCATCCCTAATGAATAACAGTCTATGAAGGAAGTTCCTCACAGTAGGAGCCACGTCCAGAACATAGAGGGCCAGACATCCAGTAACACTTAGAAGGCGGTTTACCACAGGGATGAGGATATCACGAGGGAATGACAGTTTAGGCAAGTGCATGCTTTAAATGCTAAATGGTCTTTACAAGGCAGTTTGAAATGTGGCTGACTGATAAGTCTGGACCTTGTTTGTGTCCATTTTTTCTCTCTCCATCGTATATGTACTGTGTGCAAAGATCTTTAACCTTTTCATGTATGCAGAGAGTTGTATTTGATATGGATTTTTGTCTGTGTGTTTTTTAACTTCATGTCCATTTGTAACTTAGTAGCATGATTTATTAGTGGGTAGCACAAAACCTATGCATTTAGAATTGCACAGTAAAAGCAAAGGACAACAACAACAACAACAAAAAAGATTGATTGTCTTCTATTTTTTTTAATGAGAAGACTTCTTTCTTTCTTTTCCCGGCGCTGGTATGCGACCCATCGTCTTTCCAAACGCCAGCGCTAGGCTAGCTAGGCTAGGCTAGGCTAGGCTACTTCTTTACACCTGTTCTTTTTTTTTTTTTTATACTTCAGTCATGTATTTCTCTCTTCATTATAATCTAAAATGCCAACTTTTTATTTTTCTCTTCAGGGTCAACCTGGAACAAGAGGATTTCCAGGATTTCCAGTAAGTAGCACACATTTTAAAATCTAATAATAGTGTTAATAGCACAAGATAAATTAAAGTGACTTCAAGATAGTTAACTGCTTCCACATTGCAGTGATCACTAACATTTATTTGGCAGACACGATACACCTTTTTTTTTTTTACATGAATTGTATTTGTTTAATATTTTTCTGGTCATTTTTGCAATGTTATTTATGATGGAAAGCATGTTTTTCTTTTATTCCAGGGTCCAATTGGGCTGGATGGCAAGCATGTGAGTTTCTTTGAAGTCACTTGTGCAAAATTATCTCTATGCTGTGAAAAGATTATTTTATGCAAATGCCCCCATTAGAAAATGTGTTCATTACAATGAAAGGGTCTTAATCCTAAAGTTTCTGTTCCCACAGGGACAGAATGGGCCCAAAGGTGACATGGTAAGCATTCTATAAATCTGTCCCAATACTGTAGTTGAAATGCTATTCCACTATTACTAACAGATAGAAAAGACTAATAATGCAGGACTTAGACCATTGTTTCCCAACATTTATTAAGCCACATCCATTTCACATATCTCACGGCACACCACCAAAAAAAAAAATGTCACAAAGTATAGAATACTGAAATAATGATGAGCTTGTGTTAATACTCACCAATGGACATCGTTTAAAATATGGACCTTTTGAATTGAGCACAAATATACTCACAGGAGGCCATGACTTGTTGTGTTGTATGACCCCTGATGATTTATCATGGCACACTAGGTCAGCGTTACAAATGAGAATCAGTTCTCAATTGCCTTACCTGAATAAATACAGGTTAAGTAAACACTAGTATTTTAGTGTGCCACGACACCCTGGTTGTGAATGACTGGTTTAAAAAGATGGGCGCTCTTAACTGAGACCCAAATGTAAACATGAACAGGAAACAAAAAAGAGGGAAAAAATCAATGAAATGTGAAAAGTGACAAGAAAAAAATATTTAAATGACAAATTTTCCATATTATACACAGACACACATATACAATTTATGAGCATATAATACTGTATATCATTCCAAATGTTATGTAATGTTAGAGTACACATGACAGTTGCGCTTGTATGTTCAAGTCATGCTTTGGACGATTGGCCTTGCTTGATGCTCTGACTTTCATCATAATTACTATTGATTCCAGTAGCGTTTTGCCAGCCACTGAAACTATTACTCATGGGCAGACTTTTTTTTTTTTTTGCACTTAAGTGACCCACTCTGCCGTGCCAAAAGGTTGAATATGGCTAAAATAACATGGAGTGTTGATTATTATGATGATTCTCTCATAATGAGTTCCTATTTAATTGTCTTCTTCTTACGTGACATATATGAGAAGTTAAAGGACATTTGAGAGGTTGTCTGGTTAATATTAGACATACTATTGCTTTCCAAAAGTAGCTTTGGTGCTGTTTAGCCTGCGGGGTCACCCTTATGGATTGTAATAGACGTGTCGCGCCCCGGAACCCCTCCCTGTATTCATTAATCAACCAGTTGCTGCACACTGACAGCTCACACCACAGGGCCTGATGGGAAGTCAAACTGACGAGGTTTGCTTATAACAAGTTCTGTAATTAGATTGGCGCTAATAGAAGGAATTTGTGTCGCGGCTTATTTACCTCATGCTATGATTCAAAACTTTAGTGAAACCAGATTTCATTTGCTGATGTCTTTCAGGGTCAGCGTGGCCCAAAAGGACTCCCTGTAAGTCACTTATGTTTACATTATGATACATCTTTGTTCAGGAATACTACAAGCAAACTAAGCTGTGTTGTTTTCTCACTTAGGGAGAACCAGGACCTAAAGGAGAGAAGGTGAGATTTGTGTGTTCCAACAAGACTAATCAGGTTGTTAGGAAATTATATAGCAAGTTATAACTGAAACAGACCTAATAATAATAATAATAATAATAATTTGTCTCCGGGGAAGGGTTTTATTTTTATTATTATTACAATAATAATAATAATAGCCTGCCCTAGAGACAAATGATGATGAGGATGATTATTATTATTATTATTATTACAGCCTACCCCAGACAAATTAGGATTATTATGGTTATTATTATGATTATTATTTGTCTCTTGGGCAGGGTATTACTATTATTGTTATTGTTATTATTATTATTATTAGTAGTACTAGTACTACTACTACTACTACTACTTAAAAAAAATACTTTACAGGCACATGCAGATCCATCCGCACAAAAAAATATTGGAATCTCCTTGCATGCAAAGAACAGATAAATTGTTTCTGCTGCCCTCAAGTGGTCAAAATAATATCTGCTCGTCAAGGTCGAGCTACTTCAAAGTTACTGTATTTTCCAGTTAAATGAATTAGCTCATTTCCAATAATGTAATTTTGAAAATTAAAACAAATCAAATATAATAGTATGGCTTATACACAGATGTGTAAGTATAGCTGCTGACCAACGTATTCCCCAGATGCACAGAAAGACGAATGAATACATCATTAGTGTGCATTTAAGTGTTGAAGTTGTCGTGATCATATCTGTTCAAACCTTTTCCATTCTCTCCAGGGTGTTTGTGGCGACTACACACATCGGGTAAGAAAGCATCATATTGAAATGTAGGATGGTAAAACAAACATATACAGTAATAATAATGACTTAGAGTCACTGTACATGTAGACTGCTTTATTCCACAGCTGACAATATGACCTCCTTATAAGATGTTTGGTTGTGAACAGAAATGCCAAAGCGGAACATTTATTTTGGAAGAGGAGAAAGTGAACAGAAGCTGGCTATACAAATGACAAGTAGCTCAGTGATGGGTAACATATGCAAGCAGTTTTGCAGTTATTTGGCTCACCATCTCTTGGGTTTGACTACTTGAGAGAAAACAAGGCAATTACCAGCAGTCTGCTGGAACATATGCAGTTGGAGGTGATAAGGCCCTGTGTGAGGCTGTGCCAAGAAAAAGATTTCAGTCAAGAGGGGGTTTTGAGACAGTCAAGTCAGTAAGTGAAATGTTTACTTTTGAAAGTAGTGAGTTCAATGAAATTAATGTGTTTTGCTTTATACCTAAACTGTCAGGACACGAGACAGTTTAGCTACTGGAAATCTGAACACACGTTAACTTTCTTGCTGTCTTTCTTCCTTTGTAACAAAGACAGGCAAAACATACTCACCAGGGAGAAAGTGTACCATTGATGACAACGTCAGGGGTAGTTAACTAGCTCTTACATGTTTCCAAATCTCACACATTATCAATTCTAAGCTCTGTTTCCACCAAGCAGCACAGTTCAGTCCAGATCATCATGGTGTGTATGGCGTGTAGGCCAAAAGTCAACAAGGACCGCAAATCTTTTGTTTCTTCTCCTTCCATGTGAGCTTTAACAAGAAGAAGGCATGTTTGAAGACATGTCATTCGTTTGAGTTTTCCATTCTGGTTCCCAATGTCACAGGCACCAGGTAGCCCCCAAGGACCACAAAAGTAGCCCCCCTTTTCTAAAAATAGCTCACCAATGATGGGACATTGTGATTTTCTTGTTGTAGAAGTGCTCATTGAAAATGTAAAAACTGTTAGAGGTTATAGTTCAATTGAGCACATTTGTTATTTTACAAGTATGGTTCAAACTGGTAGCCCTTTGCATTAATCAGTACCCAAAAAGTCTCTCACTTTCAAAAAGGTTGGTGACACTTGCACTAACTCAACTCTTTAGTCACCTCATACTGAAGTCGTTTCCCACGTTAGGGTTAGGGTTAAAGAGCAACTCAACACCAAAATCATTTTTTGCTGATACACGGTTGTCTACTTACATGACCTAGTCATTGTTTTGACATTTTAGTGCATGTTTGTTGAAAGCTTGAATTTGGGGGGGAAAAAATGTCTGTGTGGCGCCATCTTCAGGTTAAACGCTGAGATAAACACAATGTGGCTGTTTTTCCCAAGTACCCCTGGATGCAGAGTGCAGTTCGATGCGTGCCACCAAGTCGGGTGGACTTAAACGTTTCACTCCAAAATGGTTTAAAAAAAAATATTTCCCAACAAAATTTGCAGATTTAATGATGCACCGTCTTATGACGTAAAGTTATTTTTTTAAACAAATTATGGAGCATCGAAAATTACAAACCATCAACCCTCAGTCAGTTGGGGCGGAGCTAACTAAACGGTTTAAGGACGATGCCGAAGTACTACATGTCCCCAGCAGCATCCCTGGAAGGTTGATTTGGTTTGTATTTGGGTTTCGGTCAGTTTTTAATTTTTGTTTTTCAATAAAGTGTTCAAATACTGTAATCGTGATGTTGTAGGGTTAGGGTTATAAGATGTTAGAAGATGGCACACAAAGTAGGGCAATAATTTAACAAGAAAGAAAGAAAAAGGCGCTTCGAGGTCGAAAATCCATGTGGGCGGAGTTAAACATTTCAGCACGCCTCGAACTGCACTCTGCATCCAGGGCTTACTCGTTTTTCCTCTCTTTGGACGAGCGCAGTCACTCACCGGCTCGGTCTCGAATACACGGCTCCTTAGCAAGTTGGAGTTGGAATTGTAGCGTTTGTGAACAGAGGTGACAAATCCAGGTCCAGAAAGTAAAAACCCTGCCACCGTTTGGCTTTAGCCCCTTGTGCTAGCTAGCTAGCTCCCAAGCAGGTAACCGAGCAACCGGAGAGCTAGCTAGGGAGCTTGCTAGCTAACACCTGGAGCTAAAGCCAAACTGGCAGGGATTTTATTTTCTGGACCTGGATTTGCCACCTCTGTTTGGGAACATCTTTATTTCACTTTTCAGGTTAGTAATTTATTAGCATTTAGCATAGCTTGCCGTAGTATAGAAATTAGTTTGGTTGAGGGGTAAGTTGCACTTTAAGTATGGGACCATCATTTTGGTACCCTTCACCAGTCGGGTTAAATGGACGACGAGGTGCACCTGATGCCTTGCAGCTCTTCATAATTGACATGCTAATGTGTATTTCTTAGTTGGAACAGGCTTGAAATGCTGTGGAGTCTGTTAACACTCTCGCAAAATTTGGCAAATTGTCTGCAGAAGGGGGTGATTAAATAGCATCACGCTCACTTTTCCAAACTTGGAAGGGTTTAACTTAATGTGTCATCGAAATAGACAGCTCAAGGCACACTCCCCTCTTTATCTTTTGGCTAATGGTTTGCTGTCAACATTGCTTGCACTGACTGAAGCGACCACTTTTCTGGCAGAGCCTATTTGTGCAGGATCTTCCTTTGAAAACCTTGGCAGCCTTGCGCTCCAGTCAACCGCTGATGTTGAAGGTTTGTGGGTGACCACAAACACCCCGTTGGATAACACGTTTGGGGGGGGGGAGGGAATTCACCAAGTCGTGCCGCAAAGAGAGGCAGTGCCCTGAAACCAAGGCACTCCTCAAGCATTTAACGCTCTCCACCAAAGGCAAAATAAAACGTTTCAATATTTCATCCATCTGCACTGCTTATCCTCATATAACCATTTTTAAATAAATCTCAGATGTGTCCAATAAGGATTAATATTGACTTAATTTCTCTTCATTGTACATAATCTGCCAATTTCAAAACAAAATTTGACTTTTAAGCTTTTTGAATCTAAATGGTGAGGTGGAAAGCGGAAAATAATGAGGGACAAGAAAGCTTGCCTACTTTTACCCCTTTAAACCTTCATGTAGTATATATTTCCATAGAAAATATTCTAATTATGATTGGATATTGAAATCTATTTGATTGTTGAGTGACTAAGATCAGACAGAAAACAAATACTTTGTTGTATTAGTCTTTTGGAAATATGTACTGTGGTATGTAAAATGTGGGCAAGTTGCACTAAACTCGATCTACTTTGGTATCAGGGGGACAAATTAAGTCATTAATGAGATTTTTATTTATTTATCTGCCATCTCCTAAACTTGTATTTGATGATGCTAATCATCTCAACAGAAGCGACGTATTGTACAGCCCTGTGCTGGACAGTCGGCCACAGTAAGTTTGGATATGCACTGTAACTGTACTGCCGTACTCTCTTTGTGGCAAGACTGGCGCACACCTGATCACTGCTTAACTGCAATCTAGGGGCCTGGCTACTACTACTACTACAAGGTGGCTTCCAAAAATAAGTCCTCAATAAGGAACGTGTGGTGATTTGTAAGCAACCAATCTCTGAGATAAATACGCCACCAAAATTGCATATACCGGTGTACCGGTACGTAAACATTGAGGACACTGTTTGTAAACTGTCCCTATAGCCATTCCAGGCCCAGAGTTTGCTGTGCCTTTCTACCTTTGACCTTGTTTTGTTTGCCTCCCTTTTATTCCTTGCTTTTCACTGCCATGTTATGTTGTATTTCTCTCTTTCCTTTATCCCACTATCCTCCTCCCTCCTTTCTACCTCTGGTTCGACCCTCTTTCCTTTCGGTGGCCTCATGGTGACCTTTGCCCTGTGACCTTTTTTTGCACCGTTGGCCACCTGTGCATTGTGACTTCCCCTCGGCAGATGTTGCCTATCACCGTGCGCAACATGCCCTCAATAAGCCCTCTAATCCTAAAACGCCTCAAGGTACAATTCACTCTTTTCCCCCTACTTGTCCCTTCCGCTCTGTTCTGTCCATGCAAGCCATCTTCGACCGACATCAAGCCCGCCCCCATTTTCGCTGTAAATTAACCAACTGCTGCAGTTGCTATTGCTAACGAATGTTGAAATGTTGTTGTTGTTGTTTTTTTTGCAGGCCAAAGGTCTTTTCTGTCCGTAGTATTCCTAAGAATAGAATTATAATGTAACCCAATCCATCCATTCATTTTCTCTAGCATTTGACCTTATTATGCTCAGAGCCCAGCTGACTTTGGGGAGAAGGATGAGAAGTTGACTCTTCAACCAATAACAGGCATTATTAATAGCATAGCATTTGATTGTCCGCCCAAAAAAAGTTCAGGAAAATCGTGAATGGCTAGTTGGTTAATTTTGGGATGGAATCAACTGAGGTGTGTACAAAGGACCCATTTCACCAAACATCACACTTGACCATCTACCAGAGACTCATGGATTTGAATGATCCTTCAAATTGTACTGAAAAGAAAACAATTTTGACGACATCAGATCAAATGGTCTGAAAGCCATGGATAACACTGTATAGAATCTGAAACAGGAAGGCGAGTAAGGAGGCCTTGTTGCACAACGGAAAATGTTTATTTTATTGCTGTCAAAAAGTACTATACAATCATGACAGGACAGCTTCAAACAAAGACAATAAAAATAAACACGTAAAACAAAGAGGGGCTCAAGAGCTATGATATGTGCCTGTACAATAAATAAGCAAATACATCAATTTAAAACAAAGGCACATCGCCACACACTCATTCTGGATCCTCCACTAAAAGCTGTACATGGTTACCTAGGAACTCTGGCACAGGCTGACTTTGGTTCATGGTCCACAAGATGTCACAACACAGTTTGCAGCTGCAGCACCGACTGTAACTCACATAATCTGTCTTTAAATACAAATTAATTCATGCCTTACTTTCACAATATTGTTTCGTCATGATAGTCATCAAATTTGGCTGAATGGGTTATTTCATTGGATTTTGGCAGTTGTAATCTGCATTAATGTTTATACAACCCCTAAAGGAAGGAGCAACGACATAAATCATAACAGGCCACACTGTTATAATAGTCAAGGAAGACTGAGAAAAAAATGTTTGTATGATATTTACAATATAATCTGCCATTCCTCTCAAAAAGGAACATAGCAATTACTTAAGTTGAAGCCATTAATTTGCTTTAGAAAGTCAGACCAGGTGGCTCTTCAACAGGCTCAGACTAATTGCTCATTCATAAAAAAAGAAAGAAAAGACAAAGAAAACTGAGAATTGCATATTTTGCATGCACAGCACAAGACAACATTTCAACTCAATGTGCTTCATATGGTTATAAAACAACATTTAAAGGCACAATTTAAAGGTAAATACAACATTTCAAGTCAAAAGAATGTAAGACATTTATAGGCAAAGTAAATAAATAAAAAGTAGTTTACTAAAATTACAAAAATATATTTGGGGGGGGGGGTCAACGTAGTTCTTACCTTATCAAGTCGAAAGACTTTGCTACTCACTGATTAATAGCTTTCTCTGGTTACAAATCCAGCAGCCTTCCTATGCAATTTGCTCAAATGTGCTGCTATTCAAAAAATGTACAGTAGTTTTTTTTGTTAGATTTTTTTACCTGGAAGGGTCAAAATAAGTTTCACCCTCGAGAACAACACCCTACATAACATAAATTGTTCCTCTAATTTGCACATGCACAGACTGAAAAAGTCTCAGGGATTCAAATTGGAGCTGTATCTCAATTGTAACCGTGAGACCGCTGTTGCGGCCAACTAACTTTTTTGACAATTTAGAAGTGCTTGCAATTGTTCCACCGTACACGACACGACTACTAGACTTGAAGTTGGTCCACATAAAATGGAACTGAAACGGGCTTAGAACGCACAGTTGCCTGCCAAGTCAGAGTAGTAAAGGCTTACCAAAAGACAATGAGCACCAAAATTTGAATATTTTAAAAGGGTCAAGAATCGACCTTCAGTCTGTCTTTTTAACTGCTTGCTATGCACCCCAGCTAACCTTCCAATGTGCCACCCCTTGGTGCAGGATTTGTGTTGAAGTGTGAGGTTGTTGTGCTGGCATGGCCAATGTGACAAGACCCCTACTACCATGACAGGTTGTAACTCAAGGTCTCTCAGCAGGGCGAGCCAGGAGCGCAGGGACCACCAGGGCCCCCTGGTCTTCCAGGGAACCCAGGGTTCAACGGAGCCAGTGGCTCACCGGTAAGTACAAAATACAAACCTAAGATAATGAAAAATCTAAATATTAAATTGTCTTGCATTGGGATTAGGGTTATTTGTGTTTGCAGTTTTGTGTCAGATTTGATTACCCTGAATGAACGACAAGATACGTTTTAATTGCAGACTTCCATCTTCAATTTGAGGGGTCTATATGCCTCCTAGTTTTTTAAAGGCACCAGCTAGTTGCATGCTATGCTAGCATTGAATACAATGTAAAAACAAATTTTTTAAATATTTTTTTAATATAACAGAATTTTACTTTTTATTTTACAGTTTTTTTCCTGTATTTTAAAAATATAATTTAATTTACAAAAATAAACTATGATTTTACATGTAAAATGTAAAATAACATGAAATCACTCTACACAATATTTCTGTTCTTTTACAAAAAAAAAATCATTAGAAATACATATATTGGTTAAAATATGTATCGTAATTTCACAAATATTTGTCTGTTATTTAATGGAATAAAATGTAAAAAACTTTAAAACCCTTTTAAAAAATGGGGGGGGGGCATTTATATTTACTGAGACATTAACAGTAAAAAGGAAAAAAAACTCAGTCATGAACATAGCGATTTTCAGCGAATTCCAACGTCTGTTTTATTTACCAGAAATCTTTTTTTTTTATTTTTTTTTATTTACCAGAAATCTTACGTTGGCTATATAAAGACTCTGTCGCGTTGCCTTTGGATGCTGACGCTACTAGCGTCATTTTGAATCCAACCTTGGGGTCTCTTCGGAAAGTAAAATCTCCTAACCTTATGCCACCTTTCCTTCACCGTTGTTGGATTATATGTCATCGTGTCAAAAAGGTGTTTCCTTTCAAACTTAGGAAAGGAGAGCACACGTTCACACGCATTTGACTCCACTGTTCCTCAATTCATCTGCTACACTGATATAGTTTAATTTAGTGTATCAATTATTTGGTACCATGCACCAAAAATGTTTCCCAGCCCACATGGGCTTATAACACACAAAAATGAACACCAAACTAAGAGTATTTTCTTGGGATACAGCCGAGCACCAAATAAAACGGCTTATACTTGAACAAGTATGCAAGTTTTTCTTCATCTGACAATGCAAACAAATATACAGATACATCAGATGATTTTCAAAATAATTGCCCCAAATCATGATACAGAGGACAATAAAAGAAAAAAAAAATCAGTTTGTTTTCAATATCATGTGCATATGCTTCTATGGTGCTATCCTGATGTATATCAAATATGAATTTGTCTTCAGGGTAAGCCAGGTGAACCAGGAAAACCTGGAAAAGACCCAAGAGTGAGTAGTATGATGCAATCTCCCATTTTCCACAAGTTCTTCTTTCCCAAGTGAAAGTATGTTCATGTGACATTAACAATGAAACGTTTGCATTTATTTTACAGCTCTTACCAGGACTGAAGGTAAAAAAATATATATATATAAAAGTAAAATTAAAAAACACATTTAGAGTGCATTAAAAAGGTTTAGTTCTGATCATTTGCTCTCATTTGTTGATTATTATATAAGATATAAGTCACTCTGGAAGTACACAGCCACTTGTCCGTATATCTTTTATTACTGTGAAAAATGAAACGCTTCAAATGAATTCTGCTTCTAGGGTGAGTCAGGTTTACCAGGACAGAAGGTGAGCTTATTCATTTTCTTTTCCTTTTTAAATCGCTCTCTACATACATTTCTTTTTGATATGATAAAGACAAATGAGTAGTTCATATACTATATGTGCGTTTCTCCACAGGGTGATCGAGGGGATGTTGGTCAAACGGGTCCCGAAGGCCCAAAGGTACGTAGACCTTATTCTTGACACTCGAGAAACTACTGACTTCTTTTTAGCACTCATAGTCTCCAAAAGAGCAGCGTATTGTGAGCGTAGCGCTTGGGATGGAACATAAGATATTATTAAATCTACAAGAAAAGAAGGCACTAAGCCATGTAACATTTTATACGTAACAAAACCTTAAAATGACATCTCAGGTGAACCAGGAGGAGCCAGTGCAAGTTGGACAATATAGTGGTAATATGATCAAACGTTTTAAGTCCTAGTTAATCGCATCATATAATAACTGCAGTCTTTTAATAGAGGGGTTCCGCCTTTGTGCTAAAAATAGTAACATATCCCACAATCCCATGCGGTCGTCCATTTTGAGAGAATGCTTTTACGGAGAATCCACTTTCCCTTTCACACGTAATCTATTCCACATTAAAATAGCACTGAAATCAGGACGATGGAAAAGTAGCCTGAGTCACTACAGTAGACAAGAAGGCTTTTATTCGCTTCAAGGGAAAAAAATGCTGTAATTGGGGGTGATGGTCCGTACCAGATCGACAAGTCTGAGTGGATGATGATATAATCCCAGCTGTTTCATATGCGGATGTTGTCTGATTTTAGAAATACACTAAGTAGGAATAGACCACAGTGGCACCTCTCGCTACAGAGTCCCAGGAGTCAGTGAGGCACATGTCCAGCCTGACCTTGGCATACTTGAGCTCTTCAACCGGGCTGGAAGTTGGCAGTGACAGAGCTCCATTGTTGTAGAGTCCACATTTGGGAGCCACTTTCTCACGAAAGGGTTCACGAGCTTTTCCAATTAATTGGCATGGTTAAGCGAGACTTCCTACATGGTCAATGGCCACAGAAGTCCGGATGGTTACCCAAAGTGTGCAGTGCTGTTGAGCTGCTTGACGCCATCACCCATGCCCTCCTGGAACCGGAGCCCCCCCCCCCCCCCTAAAATAGTAAAAGTGAATGTGAATCATTGTTGGTCAATTCTCTTCATAGTCACAGATACATTTGCCTCAGAGGTCTGCATGGTTTTCCTATTAACAGTTATTAACTCATTTACTCCCAGACATTTTCACTGAAGCAACCCCCTTCGCTCCCAGCTGTTTTACTGGATTTTGACAGATTTTGCAAGGCCCACCAAATATTGTGTTCTATTGCTATAAAAACATGGAACCTACCAAAAGAAAAAGATTAGAGTCTCTTCTTTCATCAGGAAAGAACAAGTATATTTCTGTTTGTTTCCATGTGGCAGCAATTAGCATTAGAATATAGCTAAGTTTCATCATTATTCACAAATTTGTTTAAAACACTGGGGAAAATAGCTTTTTGCAACATGGCCCTGGTTGATCTCTTATACTCTGCTGCCACCTGCTGGCCGTTTTTGTAATAACTACCATTGCTTCAAGCGTTGTCTTCAGGTCAGAGGCTGCATAAAAGCCTTCTGTATGCATACAAAAACATTTTAAAAAACATGTACATTTTGGGGACACTTAAAACAAAATAGAACGTATTTATATGTTTTTTTTGGGAGCAAATGAGTTAAAGTGCATTCTTTATTCTCAATATGACTTTCTCGATTTTGATCTTTGTGTTGTATGACCTTTCTGCCATTTGAACGACCTTCTTTTTCCTTCCTTCCTTTTTTGTCTTTGTAATGCTTGACCTTTATGGCATCTCTGCTGTAAAGGGAGCACCTGGCTTCCCAGGCACCCCTGGGTTAAAGGTAATGTGGCTATTGAGCTGATTTAAGTCAGAATTATGCACTTATTATCAGCTGTGTAGGTCATAGCTATTTGTCTTTCACTGCGAAGGGCCAGAGTGGCAGCCCTGGCATCCCTGGCAAGAGGGGCTACAGGGTAGGCTTGGCATGGAATAAGTAATTATATGATTGTGTTGCAGCCACTTGTGTGCTCTAATTGCATGTTTGTGTCATATTCATCATATTCATAGTGTCTATTGCTGTCTAAAATTTCACATTTTAAGGGAGAACTATTAAAGCCTACACAATTTATAACAGTTCACGGTCGAACACAGTGCATAAATACAACAAACTGAACAATATGATATAGTTACATACTGTACATACATATAATGTGCTAATGACAGTAACACCGTTAGCTAAGGCTACACTGTGCTAACACTACAGCTCTGCTTACCTTTTGGCTTTGACATGCTCATGCTCCCGTCTGATGTCATTAGTCTTTAAAACTAAACAGAAAAAACAACAGCTGCGAGACTATGCATACCAACAATAGTAGCATTGTTGACAAATGTCTCTTATCTATTTGCACCTAAACCAACTATTTACATATAGTTCATGATCAGAATCCTCTCAGAATTTAACGCTAGAACAGATCAACACAATCACTGGGACATTCCATACCATGCTTTTTTTTTACATCCAGCCAATCTTAATATCACAATGAAAGAATACAATATGTTGATTAAAGTGATGTTCATCCTGACTTTTATTTTGCACAGGGAGACAAGGGAGAGGCTATTATTTCTGCACTTGGAATTAAAGGAGAACCCGGCTCACCAGGAGTGTCAGGCTTAACAGGACCTAAGGTCTGAACATTCGAGAATGTCACTTCCGGTATATAATCAATCTTACTGAGTAATTGGTCATGGAAATTCATAAAAAATGATGCATCTCTTACAGGGTGGCAAGGGCGATGAAGGAAACCAGGTATGATCATAAAACTTTGTGAACGGGCTCGAAAAGATCTTCTGAGCAAAGTGTTGTAACTCTATTTACCTCCTAGGGAGAGGCAGGCCCTGAAGGCCCAGCTGGACCAAGAGTGAGTCATGACTTCCGGAGACTTCCAGCATTTTGCTGTTATCTATTAATGATCATTATGCCAAATATGGAATATGCGTATCTTTCTCTCATGTTATAGGGCCCTCCAGGTCCAACTGGTGAACCAGGAAAAGCTGAAATCCACAATAATGAAAATGTATGGTACTCTTATTACATATCATTTGTAAATTTAAAAAAAATGGGGGGGTAAATTAATTGTAATATCTCCCTTGCAGGATATCCGCAACATACATCTAATGGTAAGATTATTATTTGTATTTTATTTTTTTCCGAGGGGATGTGGTGGATGGTTAATAAATCATCAATCAATTCAAATGCATGAACAGTCCCATATCAGATGTGTAAACGGCTTCTTCTGTCCAACTTCTAGGGCCCGCCTGGATTACCTGGACCTCCAGGGCCTCCTGGGTTCAGTGGGACAAAAGTAAGACATGTTTTTAAGTAGCATGGGTTCACATCAGTGTCCCATCAAAACTTTGGAGTCATCTTCTCCATATGCATTCATATCATCTTTATGGGTATTCCATTCTTCTTACAGTCCTTTTAAAGTGTTTTTAAAGTATTGGTATTTAGACTGTGAGTTTGGGGGATTTTCACCTTTGCATATCACCACAATTAAATTCATGTCTGAAATTTTCCAAATATATTTTTGCCATAGAGGATTTGTCAACATTTTACTGCATATTAGTGTGTGTTGCTTTACATTCAAATTTTAATATGAGCGTTGTAAAATATGGTTGCAACATGTGTTAGTCCTGTGATTGGCTGGTGATCTGCACCTTCAGTCATCATGCCTCAGCTATTTGATATATTTTATATAGTTGTCATCTTTGTATCATTAGGGGGAAGTTGGCCTCCCAGGTTCCCCTGGTCTTGACGGAGAGAAGGTAAGACATTGATATTAATATTTCTGTAATGAGATGTGACTGGTTGTAGTACCCCCAAAGCAGACAGAGCATAGAAAGAGTGACTCAAAGTCTTTATTTAAAAAAAAAAAAAAATGTTTAAACAAAATGTGCTGCTGCTGACTAGGAAGTATATTATGTACACACAAGTTACAAGATTTATATATATATATATATATATATATATATATATATATATATATATATATATATATATATATATATATATATATATATATATATATATATATAGTAAACCTGAAGTGCTAATAGCAAGTAAAGAGTTAAGTGATCAACTAACGTTGATTAAAAGAGAAAGAAGTTCAGCAAGATAAAATACCAGGAAAAGACCACAAGTACCGGTTTCTTTTTTTAACAATAGATGTGTTGAATGTATATGGCATGCATGTTTATTGTATTTGAAGTCCGTTACATTTCTGATTGAGATTTGATGTAAAAGAGATCAAACAATGAATTGCCTGATCTCAACTTCAGGGGCCCAGAGGGAAACCTGGAGAGCCGGGTCCTCTGGGCCCAGTCGGTCCAAAAGGTCCCAGAGGAGAGAGAGGGTGGTGTAATGGGTTTTCCCAGGACCCAAGGGAGACATGGGTCCAGCTGGGTCCTCAGTGAGCGACAGTATTAAGCACAAACCAAACCCAGTCACACAACGACCGATTGGTTACGTGACCAAAGTCTTGGACTCACATCTGTCGTCAGAGGAGACTTTCATTTTTCAAGTTACCCATTCATTATCAAATTAGAGGCTCACTAGCTTGGAATAAACCACGGGCTATCTTACATTTTTTAGGCATCTTTATGATGGCATGAAATTGAATTATTCTCTACTTGGGCTTTTTTTTAACCACCTCAATAGAGAGATTGTTATATAGCTTTCAATGCATAACTTTGTTTGTGGGTGGCATTGCGTCCATGAAAATCATAACGCTGCCCAGCTAAAACAACAACAAAAACGTTTGAACAATTTGTTTAAAGGGTAACTCAACAGGAAGTCAGACTCTTGTTCCACCGCTGACTAAGATTTGAAATCGGCGCTTAAAGTGTGTGTTGCCTGGATGATCGTTGGGTTGTGAATGGGAAGAGGGTTGGGTGTGATCTGTGATTGACAGCAGCTACTCGCTAAGAAAGAGTTTAAGGAGGCGTGTATGAGAATAAGCCGGTGGGTTTATCTGTTTATCTCAGTGTTTAACCTTAAGATGGCACCAAACACACGTTTTTTTTGCCCCAAATTCAAGCTTTCAACAAACATGTACTAAAATAATAACCAGGACATGTAGACACCAGTATAAACAGTTTATCAGCACACACAAAAAAAGTTGATTTAGTGTTGAGTTACCTTTTACTTCCATCAACTCAATTAACTTAAACATCCTTTTCTTTCAATCAGTACAGATGAAGTGAGCAAATGTATATCTTATACACATTGAACAACTCAAAATTATTATTGGTCTGACATGTCATTGATTTTTGTACTGAAACACTTTGTGGGTTTTTGGATGGATGGATGGATGGATGGATGGATAGATTATATTCAGCTGCGTGACTTCTCTCATCTACAAACGACACTATAGATTTATGACCTTGTTAAATGCCAGCAGTGGGGAACAAGCTGGTTTGTCACCGAATAATTTACACTTGTTAAACTCTAATTTGAAGTTCTTGTTTTCTCAGGGCACAAAAGGCGAGTCTGGGGAAGGAGGAAGGTCAGAGATGGTAAGTTTTATATCTCCATAATATTTTATATTTAATTCATCATAACAATTAACTTTCTTTCTTTCTTTCTTTCTTTCTAAGCTGTATGGTCCCCCAGGGCCATCAGGACCAGTTGGCCCACCAGTAAGACAAATATTCCAATAAACCAAACTATAATAATGAAAAAAAAAAGATGTCATATACCAACAGTAACAAACTCCACTATTGCTCATGCACTTGAATATGTCCATTATCATACTCCAATAATTTCACAATGATATTTTATATGATTTTTTTTTTCTTCTTCAGGGATCGCAAGGACCTTCCGGGCCAAAGGTGGAGTAACTATTATTTTCAATGAAATATGTTATCATAAAAATATATTGCATAAAATAGTGCAGCCATTTTCTCTAGCACTCAGTGCCCGGCCTTGAAGCGCTGAGTGGTGTAGAAAATGGCCGACTTCAGCTAGCTAAATATCTATCCTAAACATCTCAGCGAGAGTCGGAGTAAACTCTTGTCTGGTCGCAAGTCAATTGACCTTTTGCAAACCAGACCACGCCCAAACGACTAAGGTCCATCAAGCTCGTATGTGCTTCATTGAAATCCTTAAATTTAATCACAAAACCTTTATCAGCTTCAATAAAACCATACCAAACAAAGTTCCAACAAGCTGTGGACCTCCAAGCAAAATAGTGAAATGATGTGTGCCCGTAGATTGTGTAAATCAGACGCAAGGAATCGAGACCTGTATGGGTTTAGTTGAAGTCTGCTTTTCTGCATATTTTAATATTATGAATATATCCTTCCACTACATATTGTAGACCCTTTTGCCTCGATTTGGAAGATATTGCGCCAAAAACCCTCACCAACATGCTCTGGTGAGCATTTATATTCATTTATATTCTAAGTGTCCATAAGGATGTCGGACCCAAAAGCGTCCACTGAGGGGGCGGGGCTTTTGTGAAAGATCAATAACAGAACATATGTAGACCAACACTTTTTTTTTTATTAGCAACATTTTTTAAGAAGATAAAGCAACTTTTCGCTGTCAGGGGTTGCCGCAGCAAGTCACTTATTACTTTATTTTAAATTGTTTTTAAAAGTGTCTTTATCGTTATTGATCAAATTAAATAAAAATGTGATTGTTGTACATGTCTCGCAGGGAGAGCCAGGCATAGGCCTAAGGGGAGAAAAGGGAACAACGGGTCAGAAAGGTGACAAGGGAGACAGAGGCCATCTTGGACTGCCTGTAAGTACTCACAGAGTTTTGACACTTTTTTGAGTAGATTGGTCAATAAATTACTTTAATAACCTAACTTTTAACCATGAATAATCACTACATTTATGAATATTATACAGTTTAGATTCAATTAACTCATTTGCTCCCAAAAATTTATAAATACGTTCTATTTTAAATGATTGTGTCCCAAAGACGTATTTATACGTTTTTAATGTGTGTGTTTTTATGCTAGAGCACACAGAATTACAGCCTCTCAACTGCAAAGAACGGTTGAAGCAATGGTAGTTATTACACAAACGGCCAGCAGGTGGCAGCAGAGTAAAAGAGATCAACCAGCGGCCATGTTGAAAAAAGATCATTACTCACATTTCTAAATAAATTTGTTAATAATGATGAAATTTTGCTATATTCTAATGCTAATTTCTGCAAAACGGAAACAGATATAAATATACCTTTTTTTCCTGATGAAAGAAGAGTCTCTAATCTTACTCTTGGCAGGCTCCATGTTTTTATAGCAATAGAACACAATATTCTGTGGGCCTTGCAAAATCAGTCCAAATCTAGCAAAACCGCCGGGAGTGAAGGGGATTGGTTTTGCGAAAATGGCTGGGAGTGAATGAGTTAATATAATGTTGCATGAAAAGGTCAAGGTTACTACTCGATAGTACTAAAATGAGAATGTGTTAGTCCTGCGTTGTTATTAGCCATCATTTACAATGTGATTTAATTCCTTTTTGGTCTGTTTTGCATTGGTATGCTATAATCAAATGGTACTTTGGGCTTTCTACGATTTATTGTTCTTGGAAATTAAATCTCTTACAGTATTTCCAAAAACTTTCAACAGCATGATTTCGATAATAAAAAAAAAAAATTATTTTATTTACAGAGTTTAATTTGCCTAAATTACTCAACACCATTTAATTTGTGACTCCAATGTTTCCACATATGTGGATTATGTAGAAGTAATTACGAGAATGATTTGGGTCATGTGTACACTGAGAAACGAAAAAACATTGCACTAGAATTCAGTTTAATTGTGAACTGGTCCAAAAAAAATTGTGATATAGTCACTCACTTATAAGCACTATCACCACGCTTATTTCCAAACTTCCATTACACTTTTTTTTTTTGTCACCATCTGAATGTGTTGTTGAAGTCACTTGAGTCACAGCTTCACTCACCCCCACCACCTTCCCAATCTGATTCCCCACCCCACCTTCTTCCCTCCCTCCATATTCCCCACCACCTGTGCTCTCTAACTGTATACAACGCTATCCAGGGGGCTCATGGGTTAGACGGCAGACCCGGTCCAGTGGTGAGTGGTGCAAAAGTCACGTTCCGGCCCCATTCTCTCCTTCCTCCACCTTGTCTTCCTCCTCCACCCCTTGCTAGCAAGCTTGATGTCTGCCATGTCTGCTTGTCTTGTCTGCTTGCTTTTCTGCTTCTTGTGCTTGTATCGTCTCAGCTTAAGCTGCAGAAACTTTAGTGAGGAAAGGACTGTTCAGTGTTGGGTTGCGAGGACTGCACTGGTGTTATTTACATTTCTGCTGCAACACGATGGCAACTATAAATAAATAATTAAACAAACAAACATAGATAAAGAAAGAAAGTAGTGATGTTAAGTGTATATCCTCAGGAGGTTTGCCTTTTAGAGGATCTGCTGGTAGAACTGGTAGTGTCTTTTGGTATTTGAAATGTTGCCCAGCCCGGTGTTGCTTTAAAATGAATATTTTAATCATATAAACTACAGGGGAAAAAAATTAATTCTCCATAAGAATCATGATTCTCATTTAGTACGATTCAGAATCGATTTTAAATGTCCCAAAATTATAAATGTGTGCCTTTATTGGGAGCGCTGTTCATGTTGTACCCGATTTGGCCACTTAGGGGCAGTGTGGTTCTGCACGTTCTGATACACTTAAGTTGTAGCCACATTAGAGAGTAGAAGGAAAAAGTCATGATCAAGTTATTCCAATAAAAGTTGTTTTTTTGCAGTGTAGGAAGAGCATATCGCGGTGAGTTATGTTAAGATGCTTCTCTGTATAGATTCCTGAAGCGTTTTGTATGAATAGCCGTTTTTTTTTCGGTGATAAAAGTGACACGACTAGCGCGCTAATTAGCATTAGCGAGTCAGACTGGAGTAGATCAAACAAATCATTTTGAATCAAATATCGTTCTGAATCGAAAATCGAAAACCTGCAATCCTGACTCAACAGTCTTTTGCCCAATGATTTTAAGGCAGCATAATTGCAAAGATGGCATTTCTGAGAAGATGAGCATGTGCCGATGCCCATGCTGCATGTTGAGAATGTATTTTTATTTATTTATTTGTACACCTTCCATACAATACAACTGCATACGGAATGTTTCAAGGTTTTTCCTCTTGAATTCTGACTGCTCTTCAGATACAACTGCAGCTGTTGACATGTGAATCTTTTTCCTTACTTTTTAACTGTCTGGGCAGTAGTTCAACGAGCTTGGTGTAATAATTACATATCTATTATGAAGGAATATTACTCTTATCTATTTATCTATTTAAATACAATTGGTAGATTATATTTAATGAAAGCTTGTTGATGTGCTGGCCGGAGATTTGTATTTGAGTGTTGATATCGGGTGCCCTATACTTACTGTCTGTTTCTGTTTTGAAGGGTCTGATAGGACCAGCAGGAGTAGCAGGGCCAGCAGGACCAAAGGGGGAGAGAGTGAGTTTCCACTATGACTTGAGATTTCCATTCAAGAGAAGAGCAGACTAGATAATATTATGTCATTGCAGGGTGAGAATGGAGACACAGGACTATCAGGACCAACTGGCCCGCAGGGCATTCCTGTAAGTAAATTTTAACTGCAGAAAACACACTTTAGCTCATCTAAAATAACTGCTGCGAACCTTCTCCACGATGGACTGTATGCGAAGAACAAAATGTCGAAATGTAGACTTAACTTTGAAATGATGAAACGTGTACAAAATACATGAAAGCAAGTGTCTGTTCAATTCTAAAGGCAAAATTCATAGTACTGTAGAATTTATTCACTGCACGCGATCAATATGTTTATTACTTATAGTGTTGCTGATTATAGCTGACAGCTATAACCTCAAAGTCGCCATCTAAAAAAGTGTTCCATTACTCAAATGCCAATCAAATCAAGTATGTTTGTTAATATGCTATCAATGCATAAAATCTCCCAAACGCATATTGGTATGTTTGGAGAAAACCCGACACTGCTCATCACAAAAAGGCCACCATACTTGCAGTGAAGCATGGGTGGTGGTTGCATCATGCTTTGGGGCTATTTTTCTTTTGTTGAAACCAAGTCGAGACAAGGTGGAAGGAATTGTGTGAACAGTTCAAATAGCAGTCAGCGGCTAACGGCTTCTGCTAGAAAGTAAAAACAATGGCAGGAAAGTACTACTAGAACAGCTAGAATTTATTTGGGGTTACCTTTAAATTGTGGCAGGTGTGTGCGGACTCCCATTTAACATTGGTTTGAATGTGATTGGTTAATTCTGAACACTGCCACATGCCAACTCAACTGACATGAGGGTCTTTTTAGTCATTTGAATAAGCTAATGTAATGTTAAGCTAATATTCTCTCTGCTTTGTGAATGCCATCAGCTGTTCTGAATGTGCTATATAAATAAAGTTGTCTTGCATTGCCAATTTTTCTCAGACACACCGAAATTGTGATTGCTTTTTTATGCCAAAAAGAAAATGTACTTGTACAAAAAAAAAAATTCTGCATCTGTTTAATTATATGTTTTTGCTTGTTTCTCTTTTCAGGGCTTTGTAGGACCACAAGGACTCAAAGGAAATCGGGTAAGAAATACGTGTATTTCAGATTATGAAGCTATTGGAGCCATTTCTTAGAAGTATACTCACATAGAACAAAAATAGTGTCATTCCACAGAAAACTGCGCCTTTGGAAGTAATGTTTCATCACAGCCGGTGGCTACTTGTGGTAGTTTAGTAAAAATATATTTTTTTGTCAACAACTATATTTTAGTGGCATATTATAGAGCATTAGAGATTTAAGGCACTTCAGTTTACTATTAACTCATTCACTGCCATTGACGGCTATAGACGTCAAAAATTCATTTGAACAATTTCGAATTAAGTTCACTTATTTTTCCCACTTTCCACAAGAGTATGAAAACCTAGAATTTTTTTATTTTACATTTAGAACAGATATACAATTTGTGATTAATCGTGAGTGACTATTGAAGTCATGCGATTAATTACAATTAAAAATGTCTGTCCCTAATTTTTAATCTTTTCTTTTCTTTTTTTTTAATTATGGGCATCAGGCGATTACAATTTTTAATTGTAATCAATCACATGACTTCACCAGTTAACTCACGATTAATCACAAATGTTATATCTGTTCTAAATATACAATAATTTATTTTCTAGGTTTTCATACTCTTGTTAAAAAAGTGGGATAAAATGTGAAACTAATGGAAATAGTTCAAATGAATTTTTGACGTCTAGCCGTCAATGGCAGTGAATGAGTTAAATATGGTCGTCATAGATTATATATTTTTCAAATTTCCTTGAAACTGGGTATGATGGGATTTAATATTTCACGCTATAACTGCATTTTATGCTCCCAATTAAATTTGCATATACTATTAATTTTGCTGCCACTGAGCTGAGTTGGGATTGCTTCAAAGGCTCGCAAGCGGATGTGAATTCAAGAGCTGATTATCCAAAATATAGACACCCTATTTTGTATTATAGGTGAAAGAAAAAACTGATTAGTCACATAATTTGCTTTGATTCTGTGTGATTATGAATAATGTATGTCGACACAAGATGAACAGAAGATGTATTTAATCATATCAAATACATCAAAGGCTGACATATAATGATTCTGGAGAGTGCCTATCCTGTTGTGGTGATCAGAATAAATTAGTTTTCTATTCCATTTTTGATAGACTTTCTGTCTTGTTGATGGACACAGTGCAGGGAGAAAAGTATTCACCCTCTTCTTGATTTCAGGTTTCGTTTTTCTTCTTTTTTGGGGGGAATATTTTTCACACTTGGCTCATCAACCCAGTTTTAATATCTCACAAAGACAAAGAAAATTCAACTTCTTTCACCAGATTTTTCTTATTCTAGGGGAAAAAACTGTTAGGCCATACGTTGAAAGGTAAATTCCCCTCCTTGTTGAATCGTGAGCTAACTGACTAAACCCAATTTTTAGAAAGCTGGTCTTATTATCATCAGATTTGTTAAATAAATTAAAAGGGGAAAACAACTAAAATAGTACAGACAAGTGAAGTAGGCCACAAGATCTAAAAATGAAACACATTATGCCGCAATCCGAAAGAAATTCAAGTACGAATTAGAAACAAAATGACTGAAATCCATCAGTCTGGAAAAAAGTTGCAAAGTCATTTGCAAGGCTTTGGCACTCCTGTGAATTATGGTGGAAGCCATTATCCATAAATGGAGATAACTGGAAATAGTGGTAAACTTAAACAGGTGTGGTCGGCCAACCAAAATTACTCCAACGCTCAATTCACACTGAATGCGGAACGGATGCGGAACGGCATCTGTATGGACGGCGCACGGAACAGAAAGCATTTGAGTCTGCGTGTCAATTCACACCGGCTGCAGTGCGATGCGGATGCGGATGCAGAGATGCGGAAGGTTTCCGCAAGTTTTCTATTTTTTCCGGATTCCAGGTGCAGATTTTCATGAAGCTGAAGAAATTACACCAGTTTTTACATTTCATAATTAGCGGTTTGGAAAATTGATGGATTTGTTCTTTGTGAGATGTTAAATTTGCTTTGATGAGCTGAACATTTAAGTGTAATAAATGAAAAAATAAGAATCAGGAAGGGGGCAAACACTTTATTTCTTGATGAAGATTTATTGATGCAATTTTGTTTATTTTTAAGTCCGGTGAGCTGACTTAAATTTGAAATTCCTCATTCCTTTTCAAAATGCGAGACACGGTGGGCTTGCTGAAATTGAGAGAGTCCGCATTAAAGCACTGAACAATGTTGGATGCTGACTTCTTTTTATTTTCATCATTGATGCTGTTCTAAATGATTTTAAGGCCCGAGTTTTAGACAACTAGATTAGCTAAAAGAAAATCGACTGTAATTTACTGACTTTGAAAAGTGAGGCAGACATGTTTTATTGAACTGTAATTTGAATCTACAATGAGAATGAAGCTTCTGGTTTTTTTTCATCATTTTGTCCACCATGTGTAAGCTGACGATGATACCCTGCCTCTAAAATAATGTTCCTGTTCCTTCCTATTAACATGTTCCTTGTTTAATATTTCCACTCCCATCAATCAAGTCTTCACATTCCATAGTCTTTTTCAACACACTCAACTGACTTCCGTGGAATGATACCACTCAAACGAGCATTATTGATTCCACATGGTGAATGACAAACACATTGTAAGAAAGAAAGGACACAATTCCAAATTTAGCAAAAAAGTGACTATCAAGTTGAAAGTGTTGAAGATAAAGCTATGGGATAGTGGAGGTATTTTTTACTATCTTCCTTTGTATCCACAGGTCTTCCTATCCCTTTTTCCTCCCCTCCACCTTGCCCCCATGGCTCTTTTTGTTGCAAGGGTTGCCCTCTCTCCCTCTCACAAACCTTGGCCTCCTGCTCCTCCTGCTCCTCCTGCTCCTGCATTCTAATTCAAGTCCTGGGTTAATACTCTCCTCCTCTTACACTTCCTTTTTGCCTATTCCTTCTTAACAGTACATTTACCATGCAAGTGCTCGTCAATCAATCAATCCCTGACTGTTGTCCCTTCACCCCTAAATGGCAAGCAATGCGCTCCCATCATTGCATGCTTCTAAAGTTCAATGTTTATGACATTTTGACATTTTTCTGTAACATAGTGAACTGCTCAGCTTCAAACAGAATCTTAAAGCGGTTGCCTGTGATCCATTTCATGTTGTGTCCATTGCGGTGCTACAATGAGACATTTCCTACTCTATTAATCTGGAGATAGACCAGACCGTTTAAATCGATGAAAGTTAATGTTTCAACACACTAATGCATTTTGGACAAATGCATGCTTTCATGTTAATGGGAACAGTTTTAGGATTGAATGGGTTTAATGTGGAAGTGCCGTACTATCCTGGCCCACACAAAGCTCTGACCTCAAGTTGAGCTATTTACAACTTCAACTCCAATTTCATTCTCAATTGATTTCTCAGTTTTTGTACCGACATTAATGTGATTGTAGTTCACATACAGTTCTTGAATTTCAACAGAGTTCCTATGCTACGGAAACAACATAAATCAGCCCTAGTCTACCATTAATGTGTACTAACGCCGTAGTTAAGTCAAAATTACAGTTAATAGGACAAGCGGTTAAGAAAATGGATGGATGGATTTGTGTGTAAATGACCTAGATCTACAAAATAATCAAATGGAAAAACAGGATGTAGAACAATACTCTTCCACCAACTGTGCAAACCTCAAAACCCTTGACCTTGGTGAGCAGGTGTTCTGTTTATACAAGCATTTACAAAGGATATAAAGTCTGCACTCTCTTGTTCAAATGCCTTTTTTTTTTTTTTGCGAAAAGAGACTAATATCATTTAATTAAAAATGTTTTTTCCACTATTAAGATACCTATTCCAATGTTTTAGAGAGATTATGTAATAGGGGTGAGCCGGATATTCGTACAACACGAGTATCCGGTACGGATAATTGATTTTTCCCGGATACGAATAGAACACGGTTAGATTTCCTTAACTCTTTTACTGCCACACGTTATCCAAAAAACAACCCAGACAGTGCCAGTCGATTTCGAGCATTTTAACTCATCTTTTCAAGGCAAACAGAATATTGTGTGTTATCACGTCCACGTAAACAAGGTGCATACCAAATGAAATGTTTCTACCTTATTCCGTTCTTTAGTAATCGCCATTTGAAAATAGGCATTTTGAGTGACATTGAACGAAAATTGAAAAGATAAGGAGAAAATAAGCTTTTTGTGAAAAGATAAATTTTCTGCGCCATAGTGACTTTGACACTAATATTTTTTATTTAGTGCCGCTCTGTGAATTAGTTTTAATGTGACAAAGGCTTTGATCATAATATTCATGTTATTTCATTGTAAAGCCCATATTGACCATATTTCCAAGAGACCATTGAAAAGAGATACAATGCTGCCATCTGCTGGCCATTATTAGTGGGTGTTTTGGGTTTTTACAACCCCAATGACAAGGCAGCGCTTCACAGACGTTACAGTGCCCATTGAGGAGAAAAAAAACATAGTAACGTCAATTAACGTTTTTGGCGGCATTCATTTGGATTTTACTATACGTCATTTAACGTTTTTGGCGGTAAAAGAGTTTATATCCGTGCTGAAGGAAAGCCGGCCCCTCCCTAATCTCCACGGCGCGCGGCACACAGGCAGAGAGAGAGAGAGAGAGCGAGAGAGATGATCTGTCCGTGCGGCGTCGCCTCCTGGCGCGCGGACACGAATTAATGATCTCTTGGTCCTTAATTTTCTGCAGCTGCTCTTGACAAGGCAGAGCTTGGTTCGTGTTGCGTCAGTCCCTCACACTGACTGCCTAAGTTCGTTTTTATTTAGCTGGTAAAAGCACTACATACGCACAGCTGAACACACTACGAATTAAAAGAGATTCGATTAATTTTCCCTGACTGCTGTCCATAAAAATATAAATGTACAACATATAGCAGGTAAATCAAAAATGCATAACTGGCATTTGCTCACCAAAGCGCTGGCTTTGACATCCCATCCCTAACTCCCCCACTACATCTACACTAAGTTAATCATTTCTGTTATTTTCTTAAAATAGCAAACAACACACTAAAACCTTTAGTTTTTAAAAACCTTTAGTTTTTAAAAAAAAATTAAAACTAAGGTATTTCTCATGTTAAATAAATAACACATGGGTTCATGAAGCAGAATCCAAAAGTTACACAAAGGAGGACTAAAGTTTGTAATTTGTTTAATACACTGTTGTTCGCAGGGAGAGAGGGGCAAGAAAGGCAACAGGGGGGCCAAAGGGGATAAGGGAGACCAAGGAGCACCTGGATTAGATGCCCCATGTCCGTTGGTATGTCAGTAACCTGTGTACGACTAAGAGCCAAAAATAAGGGGTCGCTGCTGACAAACTCTTCTTTTTGGCTCTGGTATTCAATGATTCTAATCAACCTCAGGCCTCTTTTCTCTCTCTAGGTACAAGACTGACGGGAACAAATCATTGATATGCGTATCATTGTTTTATGAGTTTTAAAACTCAACGCATCTTTGGTCTTCAAATCTCAATCCAATTGATTGCACGCACACTGCCATAACTGCATATGACTACGATCCAAAACAAAACGTTATGTGCTTAACTCATTCACTCCCAGACATTTTCTCTGAAGCAACCCCCTTCACTCCCGGCTGTTTTATAGGATTTTGACAGATTTTGCAAGGCCCACAGAATATTGTGTTCTATTACTATAAAAATATGGAACCTACCAAAAGAAAGGATAGAGTCTCTTCTTACATCAGGAAAAAAAAAGTATATTTGTATCTGTTTCCGTTTTGCAGCAATTAGCATTTCATCATTATTCACAAACCTGTTGAAAACACTGGCAAAAAGAGCTTGTTGCAACACAGCCCTAGATGATCTCTTATACTCTGATACCACCTGCTGACCGTTTTTTGTAATAACTACCATTGCTTTAAGCGACTTCTTCAGGTCAGAGGCAAACATAAAATGGGACCATGGCAATATTTAAAATAGAAAGTGTTTATACATTTTTTGGGAGCAAATGAGTTAACAATTGTCACATTAACATAATCCCAAATCAAGTTATCCTGTTCTCAACATTGATGCTCTCATATCAATGCATTTTGTTCCTGTCAGTCCGGGGGTTGCCTGCATGTTGAGGTAAACCTGCGTCCAGTTGCCCAACGGACAGACGGGTGAACCCTCGCGCCGCCAAAACGGCGGAGGACAAAACGCTTAGCGACTGTGCCTTAGGCTACGAAGCTGGTTTTTAAATGGATGATTTCACAAACAGGGTTTCCGAGGCTTTAAAGGAGAGAAAGGTGAACCGGGCTTGCCAGGCCTGGATGGGCTGGATGCCCCTTGTCCTGTGGTATGGTGCTCTCTCTTTCCTCCCCAGCATGTATTTACCAACTATTCACATCAGAATTTCAAACAGCATCATAAACTAAAAAAAGCTTAAGCTTGATTACGTTTTGCATGGGAAATATTCATCACTGTCACTTATGTAATCATTAGTTGTAAGTATTTTTTATTCCACTGACCATCTTCATTTGAAGGAAGCACTCTCCACTAGTGAGCTTTTTTTTTATCTTTAACACAACTTCATAACTCGCTAATTGTGACTAACACTTGAAATAGCTAGCTTTCATTCTAGAAGTTAACCCAAGCATTCATAAACTTGGCTGTATAAGCTCACTCTGACCTTTTTATAACCATAATTAATCTGTGTTTTCTCTTTCATGTCTTGCATGGAGCACCAATTCTGCTAGGCAACATTACCACAGGTTGCGCGAAGATCAGTTCAAACTAGATGGAACGCTTGGAGAAATTCAAGCAGATGGTTTCCTTTTTATTTGATGCGTTTTTATGCATTGAATTGTTTTGACGGCCGAAGCCAGCTCGAATTGAATTTTACTGCTCGGCTCGCAAACTTAACATTGCAGAACCTCTGCAAATCAATGTTTTCACAGCCGTCGCCACTAAGTTTGTAAAAATGTATGTATTTTGTGGGTGAATGGCAATTGAAGCCACTGCTCTTGAGCTGCACTCGTCGTTCAGACTTCATGCCTTTTTTTTTTTTTTGGGTCCCTCATTTGCACAAACTTTTCATCAAATCAAAGAGATGCTAATCTCGTTTCTTCTTGAGCGTGTCGTGTGCCGTTGTTGCGTCGGCGGTATGAAGTGAATGGAGGAAGCGCGCGGTCTGTAATTGACGTGCATGTAGCAAAAGGACGGCGGCGGCGGCGGCAATGATTGATTATGTGGCCCAAAGATAATGTTATTATTAAATTGCTGTTGTAAAACATATTTTGCATATCAAGTAGTACGCATGGTAGCGCTTTTCCACCTTACGAGGCCGTCAAAGCGCTTTACGTTCGACGACTGATGACGCAGCATCAGGAGCCAACTGGGGGTTCGATATCTTGCTCAAGCATACTTCGACGTGGTCACAATGGCGTGGGATAGAACCCACAACCTCTGGTTTGGGAGACGACCACTCTACCACTGAACCATGCCACCCCTGTGAAGTGACGTACCCCTTACCCCGAAGAGACCAGCCCAGAATTTAAAAACATTTTCTAATAAATTGTCTTTAGAATGGAACATTTTATTCAATGTCAATTATATCCACATTGGCTCACGTCATTGTTTATCATACGATTCACAGTCATTGTTTCATGAAATAAAGTGCACGCATATCCAGAACTTTGCACATTCATAATGCTAGCAGTAAGTCTTTTTGTCATTGTGCTTTTTAGATCTGACTGTAATTGCAGTATGTACAACAGCGCCGGTTCTGATTTGCTGTTAGCTCGCAAATGCATGTGATAGAAGTACACTAATCAAACAACGACAAATAAAATGGCATTATTTTGTTAATTAAGCTCAAGAAAACTATTTATTTTTATTTATTTTTTTTATTTTATTTTTTTAACTTAGACTTGATCTGGATTCGTGTGCATTTTATTTCATACAACCCCGACTGCGGATGGTATGACAAACAATGACTTTACAGTTACCGAGGGGGTTGCAAGCATGTGTAGGTGCGCGTGAATTATTTATTTATTTATTTTTGCCAATTCAGCCCTCCTCCACTCAAAAGTTCAAACTGATTTTACAAGTGTTAACTGCTATTCCGTTGCAAAATGTTTACGTGCTGGATTGATTGCGTGACATTTGCATGTAGCTCAATTTCGTGAGGCGCTAATTTCGTGTTTTCTGTTTCCAGGGAGATGACGGCCTACCTGTACCAGGCTGTTGGAACAAAGTAAGTAAATGTTTGACACTAACTTTTTTTTGTTTTGAACTTCCCCAGTGACATTTGTTTGAACTAACATTTTGCCCTTTGATTTCTCCCTGCAGTGATAACTTTGGAATGGCTTGTGTAATTGTACATAGAATATTTATTTTTTTACTTTTTCCCTATCCTATTATAACCTATTATTATTAAAAATGGTCTTTAAAAAAAACAAATGGCAGGTGTTTTGTACAGTTTTTTTTTTTTTTTAACACATGGCAATGTAATGATTTTATATCTATGCATTTAGTTTTTATATATATTTGAAAAAGGAAGAATTAATTATTAGTAGTTACATATGCATGATATTTGTACATACTGTGAT
The DNA here is from genome assembly GCF_054856555.1 of Leptonotus elevatus. Lineage (NCBI taxonomy): Eukaryota > Metazoa > Chordata > Actinopteri > Syngnathiformes > Syngnathidae > Leptonotus > Leptonotus elevatus. Next base: position 7,619,290 of record NC_141251.1, on the reverse strand, counting down.
GTGGATAATGTTTTTAACTTATTGTAGCGTGTTTTATTAGACCATGCTACACTGAGTTGTGCGGCTGGAAAGATTCTTGTGGGCATTTGGAAAGTCTTAGATGAACTCTTCTCTTAAATATTAGACTTTTTTTTCTTTTTTGTTTGCATTTTTAAAATGTCCACACAGTGTTACAAAGGAGTGTAAACTCTGCACTCTTATTGAAAGATGAAAGATGAATTTCTGTCCTGAGTGCAATTGTACCTTAGGCAAGTCGAAGAGTGAATTTGGGTTGGATGTACTAATATACTAAAATCAAGATACATCTTTATTCTGTAGTTTAAAACACGCTAAAGGGACAGTGTGTAGTACTTTTAGATTTTTCAATGTTCATAAAAAAAAACAATCAATTAAAATATGTTCTATCACATCCACCTACAATTTTTTTTTGTATAATCATAAGTCTAGCAATCGCTAATTATATGACATGGGTCGCATCGCGCCTTACAGGCTGACATGTTTCGCCGCCATCTTTCTGCTACCGATACCGAAAAGGGAGAGAACTTTGCAAACGTAGCAATTGGTGATAGGCTTGCGAAATGTGGTCGCACGTGCTTCAAAATACAAGCGTTACGAACTGAAGTCGTTGCATTCTATTAGTTCACCACTCGATGGCATTAAATTCTACACACTGTCATTTTAATTAATATCATCTTTTAAAAATTTACAATATATAAAAATATTGATATATTGCACTACAATTAGCTTGATATTTTTGACATTTATATGTACCGTAATACTTTTATTTTGCAAATGTGTTGTGTGTAGATACATTTTCAACAAAACCAAATGCACTGTCCTGCACATGTCCTGAACGTGTCACTTGCATAGTGACATATCAGTCATTTTGGCCTCATAACAACGTTTCTGACTTCCGTACATTTTATGTTGTTGTTTATACCAATACTGTTTTATACGGCACTTCATGCTTCATAAGTGTATGTCTCTGTATTAACTCAACTGTGTCTTTTTGTCTTTTTTTTTTTTTTCAATCATAGCCTAAATGTTAACGCTCGCCCTTAAAAGCTACAAGCGCCACATTGCTTTAATCATATGAAAGCCGTAATTTAGCCCAGGCAATGATTTTGCTTCATGACCAATTTTGTCAACAAGCATCATCACATGTATTGGCTTATTGAGTTCACCCAATTAACTTTACAAGTGACCTGCTGTTAGGAGGAGGGGGGGTGGGGTGGGGGGGATGATGATGCACTGATTGGTTTATACCTTGATTATATTGTAGTTCTTTCTGACAAGGTTTTGTGTTTGGTCTGCCGAGCGATTATGACGTTGCTATGAGACTTCTTGGATCCTTGCCAGCAATTGAATATTCATTGTGTCTCAACCTCGCATTAACTCGTGCCTGAGTCACAAGCTTGCTTCCATTTTTTTTTTCTGTATTCCTTGGATGTGTTCAAAATGTTGTGTATGCTCTAAAATGACAATCATGCTTCCATAAATAAAATGTTTAAAACTTGGAACATTTATGAATTTACCAGTAAGCGTGCTTTTTTTTTTTTTTTTCATCATCTTGCCAGGCTTGATTTATTACCTTTTTTTTTTTTAAACATATTGATCACTTCTGAAAGTATTTTTCTGGCAAAATATTCATCACTGAGCATTATTAGCCTGTCAATAATGACGAACCCGAGATCGAATATATTATATTATTAACGAATATAGTGCATACAAATCATGTTTACATAGTTAAAGGCTTTGATGACTAACCTGGAGCTTGTTTGCAGTTGTTAATCCACTTTTGATTTATATTAGTAGCTGTGTGCCGCACTGCATGCACCGAATGAGGTGAGTTTTTGAACTGTTTTCAAATAACATGCACGTCTTGTTGCAAAGTGGAATCCAGAGTCAAAAATCATGAGATTAACACAAACAAATGTACGCTGGTACATTAGGTTAGTTGGCAAACATAAGCCAAAATTTAAAATAAACAAAGGACTAAATAAATGAATAAAAGTGAAAATAAAAACGGATATAAAAAATAAAATTCAGACATTTTATACAAAAAATAAATATAAATGGAAAAAAATAATAAATAAAATTGAAAAAAAATGCTGAAATAAAAATAACAAATATAAAATATATATATAAAAATAGAATTAAATATCAATAAACTCTAGACAGTTTGCAACAGCGGAGCCCAACCCAAGACACGCTTAGGACCGCCCCCTCATTTGAATAATATTTTGACCTGACAGCGTCTACAGCATGAAATAAATAAATAAATGTGAGAGCGTAGCATTTTCATTTATTGATTGATATTCAATTCTGTTTATATATTTATTTTTGTATTTATTTTGACATTTACTTTTTTGTATTTATTTTTACTTTTAGTTATTTATTTAGTTATATATATATATATACATACAGATAGATAGATAGGTATTGCACAGTATGTCGCACACTAATCTTGCTTATGCAAATACATGTACAAAAAATTTCGATCAACTTTATCCCCGTTAACCCAATCATCAAATACTCTGGACTTCATTTTACATTGGACGTACATTGTAACCTCCTATGCACCAAAAACCTTATTGTTTGACTTGAAAGTGTTTTCATAAATATTTTAGGGTCAACACCCCTTCCAGCTGGCTAAGAAGTAAGAAAGACCACCAGAGAACATCCCATGGGGCCAGCTGGGAGAAACCTGAAGGGCATTCAGAGATATCTTTACCAGAACCCTGGAGTTGCCATGTCGACATTTTTACTGAGACCGGACACGGAGCCGGCCGATGTTTGAGGCTCCAGTCGCTGTCGCAAGCAAAATGATTTCAACATGACAAATGTTAAGAGGCCATCTTTTGTTTGTTGTTAAAGGTGATGGCATAGGACGGCCTTCACTGTCACACAAATATATAGAACCGTTACCCGCCGATGGATAACTTTTTAGCATACGTGATGATGATCAGCTTAAACATCGAGGGAGTTTGGCGTGACATTGATGTTGAACAGCTCACAAGATAGATAGAGTGAGATGCATAAAACACAGCAACGACGTAAGAACGGGCGAGAGACTAATGATGATTCCTTCCACATTTTATTTGACTCACTGCCTTCTAAAAAAAAAAAAAAAAAAAATCTTTATTAATGCAGCTATAATATACAGTATTTGGAAGAGTGGGTTCTATAGTGTTTGCTTTGCAAACCAGCTTCACATCATGGCTGGTCACATATGTGATAATGGTGATTGTTTTGTATTGAAGTGTTGATATACTCGATAATTCAAACTATAATTGTAAGTATTGTAAAATATAAACAAACTGAATGTATATACAGTATGAACATGTTCAAGCTTTGTGTATATATATATATATATATATATTGCAAAGTCCCCACATACAGAGTAAAAAATGTGTTATTTTACTATTCAAAAATAAGCAGCATGTGCATTTAGGTGTCTTCGCAGTATTCTGTACCATTTAGCGTTGGTAAGCTCTGCTTATAAATTTCCTAATAATATTGAGCAATACTTTTTTGAAGGGATTTGAGTAAAAGTGCACCTGCTTCCATGTGTGTACGTTACAGATGATCAATCAAAACGATGTCAAGTCAACATGTCAGTCTTTTGTCAGTTGTACACGTGCACCTCTTGTTTCTTTGACACGCTAGTGGAGAAAAGCATTCCTTATGTCATTATTGACAAATTGCCTTGTAAAGCAGGCCAATGTTGTTTTAGTCTTTGTTGAGCAATCCTTTTTGCATTTACAGTATCAATATTTGTATTACAAGAAGTTATACCAACCAAATACAGTCAATGCATGCGTTTGGAAATATGAATCTGTAATTAGTATTTAGTGACATTGCACCCATCAAAAGTGGAAAAATGGCCAAAATTTAAATAAAAAAAATGACAAAATAAATAAATAAAAGTGCAAATAAAAATGGATATAGAAAATATCATTGAAAAATGAAAATGATAATGAAAAATTAATATAAATGGAAATAAAAAACAATATATATTATATATTGATGTTGTTGTTCTTATTTCCATTTATATTTATTTATATTGATTTGGGGGATTTTTTTATTATATTATTATATACATTTTTATTTTCACTTTTTAGTCATTTATTTCTTTATTTTAAATGTTGGCAGTTTTGGTCCACCATAAAAGTATACTAGTGCAGTTTTTACAACTTCCCCTCTTATGAGAAAAATTGTTTGGGGCATATTTGGATGAGAGAATCTTGCTCACCTCAACCTCCCTCCTTTTCTATCCCAAAAATCATTCATGAGCTTTAGCACCTGCTCGATCCATACATTACAATTGTATTTTCAACGAGCCTTGTCCCACCCCAATTAATGACTGTCGGATAAGTTTAAGATGTACACTATATTGATTATTTAATTGTATTTAGAAAAATAAGCAAAGATATGATTGAGTATATATTTTTTGTATAGTTTCATGTTTGGTCTGTTTCAGATCGTTTATTTTATTTCTTTGTTAGTTGTTGATGTAACTAGTGATTTTTATTGTATTTTTTTTGTTACCATACAGTATACATACAGTTGGATTCAGTAGTTGGATATTAGTATTTGGAAAGTGACAAATTGATTAAATTAAAGTTGTATTTGTGGAACCATTTGAATCAAACTGAAAGCGTGCATCCTGTGAATGGTTCTGGACCTGCTGTATCTATTTGGGTCCCATGTGATAACATTGATTGCGTAATCCATTTTATTAGCTTACTCGGGGTAGTACAGTGCGACAAGAAAATGTAAGATGGGTCGCAAACGTTTTATTTGTAGAGGCTCCAGCAATCAAAAAACACACACATGGATACAATTATTAGTACCCCACTGTTAATAATTTTAAATAATTTGCTATAAAAAAAAATTATTATTAACTCAAGATTAATCACAAATCTTATATCTGTCTAAATGTACAATAAAATACAGTTTTTTAAAATTGTTTTTTAGGTTTTCATACTCTTGTTATCATAAAAGTGGGGGGAAAATGTTAAATTGAAATATGGCTGCATCTTTTAGTCATTGAAAATTGAGGTAAAATTAAAAAGATGAAACGAGTGTGATATTGATTTGTGTTGGTCATTTTTCTGCCACTAGATGGCATAATTGCATTTGTAAGACGGTGACAGCTCAGTACATTTTTCTTTTCATTTTAAATTAAAATTACTTTAATTTGTCTATTCAAGCAATATGAAAAGCAACTCGATAGGTTAACTATAAATTTCATTTGCTGCTTTTAACAATAAATGCATTTTAAACGTAATCACGTGTAAACTATTTGCAGTTTCGTTAGCTTCTCTTTCAACCCGATAACAAAAAAATCAAATAACCCTCGTGTCATAACACTGACATTTGATTGCAAGGTTTCCTGCTGTAGGGCGGTTGTGTCATACTTGACTTGTTTCATTTTGTTTTCTCTTGTGGCAGTACCATTTTTTTTTTGTCTCCACCAAGCACTATGTAATGTATTTTTTTTTAATAACAGAATATATTTGTTATAAAGATAAGACACTCATAACTCACTGCGTTGATGTATATTTGGTTTTTGAAAAAGTCATCAAGAATTGATATACTTATTTGAAAAAACTGTTGTTTTCAGTCAAATGTCCAACTGTGGACAAGATGGGCATTATACACACTTTTGCATGTGATTGGTAAGCTTTTACGAGGCACTGACTATATTTGTTATTTTGTTTTTCTTTATTTATACTGTGTACAATGATACATACAATATTGTAGTTATTCATGCACGGTTAATTGCAATCTGCCAAATGAATCAGGTTTGTGCAGACCGACGTGCTATCGACAACGGTGAAATGAGATGTACAGTATGTTTCTTTCTGAGATACAACATGACCAGTTGTGGTGTTCACTGAGATACGATCCATTTATAGATCCCTTTGAGAGAACATTTAATACGCAAAATGGCAGCTGTCATCATTGAATGCCTAATTGATTTTCCTCATCTGTCATTGATTGAGAATAAAAATACTAATTATAAAAAGTGTCAACGTTCACCAAATTCTGTATTTTGTGCATATATACTGTATGCAATGTGTCTGTGAGTACAGTATATGTCTCAGGTGAGGTGTTTAAATGGGCTAAAACAGAGACGAGTGAAGGGGAAGCGACAGGAGAGGATACAATGGACCCGAGTCGATAATGATCAATATTGGATTTCGGATTTTGGACAAATCACAGTACTGAGATGGCCTTGATTTATAGACGACCAAAACTGCCAAAATTAAAAATAAATAAATAAATGACTAAAAGTGAAAATTAAAACGGTTTAAAAATATATAATTCGAAAATTAAAATACAAATAAATACATGAATATATATACAAAAATAAATACATTTGTATTAAATTTTTTAATTATATTGCTTATGTCTGTTTTTATTTTCACTTTTAGTCATTTATTTATTTATTTAGTCATGTTTTGGGTTGGACTCCGTCGTTGCAAACTGCCTTTCATTTCTCGAGTAGCGGGCAACTCAAGTGGCAAGTTGTGGTGACTGTGGACAAGATAGTCGTCCATTTGAATAATATTTCGTCCCGGCCGCGGCCGCCGTAATTTATGCCGTAAAAAAAAGTCTTCCTTATGGTGTTGGTCAGTTATTAAATTAAACAGTGTAATGTCTATTAAACCATAGCAACAAAAATGGACGAATCATGCTAACAGTTAGCATTAGCTGATTCAGCCACCATGTACAAAGTGCACCAATGGCTACGCATTGGTTCCTCTTTCTAGCCTAACGCCCATTTTAGGACGCGTGATGTCATCGGTCAGATTTCTATTGAGTACTAAATACTTCCCAGTTTTTGCACATGTTTTAGACATTATCTTCAAACATGTATAATGTATTTAGAAACTATTCTCTGGGTCTTTAAAACGGCATCACATCTGAAACGTAGCAATACATCTATTTGGTTAACTGTTAGTGTATTTTTCACAACAGGTTACAGGAGAGAAACAGGGGAAAGTGAAGTTATTGGTTGTGACAACACAAAAAAAAAAAGAGTTGCTGCTTGTACAAAGTTGCAGATTAGATCTGTTCTGGGAAGGTTTGCCATGTCATGCAGCTACCAGTGAAAAATCACTGTGCTCCTGACTGTTCCTTCACAGCAAACACACGCACACACGCACACGCTCACTATGTCAAACCGTTTAAGACCACTAGGGGCCGCCAGATACTTCCAATTTAATCAAACGCGCCCTTGGTAACGCATGAAAAAAAAAACGGCCCCTTGCAGCAAATGGTGTCATTGTGCTTTTGGGCAGCAGTAAGAGAAGATGCAGCTGGACGTTAGATGTCTTGAGAGAGCGCGTATTACCAATGTGATTTAACCCCACAGAAAATTTAAAGGTAAATATTGAAATCACTTGTCTATTCGTTAAATTGTGAATGCTATTTTAGAGGACAACTTGTGCAGAAATGAGTAATATCCTAAAATACATTATATTGACAAATGCATGCTTTATTAGGAAATAAAGCATTTGTGTCGTTTGTATTTTTATTCATTTTGTATATTGCTGGCGTTGGGCCACAAGTTGGTAAAATTCAAATTTGTCCAAAAATCTTTACTATTAGCCAGTCCTCACTTGTGGATATTATTTTATTTATTTCGGAGGTACAACGTTTTGGTCCAACCAATAGTAATTTTACATTCTTCTTTAGTTCGATAGCTTGCATGTTTATATTGTTACATCATTGTGTGTTAAGATCATTTTATTGTTAACCCTATAATTGGAAATACCGCTCTAGAGTGCCCTCTAGTGGGTGTGCTTATACTGCATTTTTAGCATTAAAAACTGCAACATCAGGCGTGTGTCCTGTTGCAGAACATCTTCTCAAATAGACAACACTTCCAAATAGCTCGAAGAGCATTTCCTATGGTGGCAGGCCAATGTTTGGACATGGGCAATGGTTCAATAAAGGCCCCACGGGCTGAGGAGAACACCTGCCTAGCCTCCATCCACACAGACCCCCCAGGCCTGGAAACCGAAATTTTGAGGTTAGTCAAGTCAAGTCTCAGAAATTTGGTTAGATATTGTTTGTGTATAATGTACAACATAAGTCGTTACAGGGAAAGTACATTTGAAGCTGTTCTTAAACTATTATTAGCATCGTTTTGGTCTCTTTGGAATCTGTTTAAGTGCTACTGGCACTGTGTAATGTAAGTTTGATGAAAATAAAATAAAATAAAAAAGGTCGAATTTTAAGTATCAAGACATTTGCAATTTGATGAAATCAATGAGAAATGTCATTCTGTTGTGAAGGTTTGCAAATTGGTTTGGGGATTTGTCCATCTTATTTTCTGTTTCAAGAAATGAGCCAAACCAATGGAGAAAAACTGTAATACATCCATTAATTACTTTCAAATGAATGAAATGCTTTTAATTTGACTCTTTTTTTTTTTTTTTAAAGACACAACTATTGGTCTTTCAAAAAAAGTAATGGCACAGAATGAAACAAAAACGAAAACAAAAACGAAAACAAAAACTGATATGTAATATAGCTACTATATGCGGATTGCACTCAGTCATCGAAAATTTCTGAATCTCAGGATGCGAATAAACTACCTAGAGGTGGAGCTGGCACAGAGGAACCAAGCATTAGAAGCTCAAGACCTTCGGTTGCAGAATCTGCAAAGGGAGCTCGATGCCAAAGTCTCGCAAATTGACAAACTACAGGATGCTTTAGGGTACAACAACAGCTCGGGATGTGCTCCGCCGGGACTGTGTCACCCCCGCTTCAACGTCATCAACGAAGGTCGTTTCCACAAGGTCGCTGTGGAGGTCCGACAAAGGCTTAAAGCCAAGGAAGGTGTCTCTGCTGAACCTACTTCTGGAAACTTTTGTGGGGGGCTTAGACCTTCTCACGTTTCCACGGTGAAGCCCAAACACAAAGATTCTGAGTAAGTTGACACAATTTGCACTGTTTAGTATAAAACATGCAGGGCTGTACACGTGCGCTCTCAATTTTTATGGCGGCGCAACACAATAGAGACTATTTCTCTGAACACCCCCCCCCCCCCCCCCCGCAGCGTTAATTGACTAGAACGGCGAGGAAGGCTAAAGCTAGCGTTCGCCGCCCAAGAGCATTGACAAGGACATGATATACATGCGCGAGGACCGCGAGGTTGGACATGTTGGATTGCCGATGAAGTATCGACGTGGAATGACCTCCTCTCTTGCCGATGAGTGCTTTCAAATCTGATCATTCGAAGGCTTTACGAGTTTGTACAATCCGGTCAAAAATGCCATCGACGTTCGCAGTTTCGTGCAAGTCTTGCAATGTTATTGTGGTACGTTAGCAACTTAGCAGCTGTTAAATCGGCCGCGGCCGCCGTCATTTATATCGTAAAATGTCTTCTTCATGGCGTTGGTCAGTTATTAAATTCAACTGTGTAATACCTATTAAATTGTAGCAGCACTAATGAACGAAACAGATGATTTCCCCCACATTTTGCGTGTGCTAACAGTTAGCATCTGCTGATTTAGCCACCATGTACAAAGTGCAACATTGGCTACGCATTGGTTCCTCGATCCTTTTTTTTTTGCTTCTTCTCGTTGTGGCAGCTGGTCCACATTGTTCAAATGTGGCGTTTGCCATTTACTCAAAGTGGTCTATAGTATGCTGCCAAAATGGTTGCGCTAACGGCCATTTTGGGACACGTGACGTCAACGTCCGGATCTGCCATCTTGCACCTTTTTGGGTGTTCTGGTGGACACAGCGGCGGCACCTCCAAAATAACTGGCAATTTGGTAACAGAAAGTAGACTGCGCTCGGCCTGAAGACGGGTGCATCTCATTTTTTGTGCCGCGCCAAGTGTTAGGAGAGCGAGTTTGTGAATTTAGTGGACAGGATATGCCAATTTGGTGACTTTCTCGCTTAAATCTGGTGACTTTCCAAAGACTCTTGGCGACTTTTTTGTTGTTGTCAAAAGCAACTAGCAACATATCTAGCAACTTTTTTGTGTTCTTTAGGTTGTTGTTTTTTTTCTTACTTTGTAAATATAAAAAAAAAGTATGCCATAATTAAAAAAAAGTGATAATTACAAACATGCTTTAATTTTTTAATCTTAATTTATTTGCATCTCTGAATACATTTATTCAAATGATTATCTTTCATTTTCATATACCGTAATTTGGCTCCAACTATGGCAATGAATTTTGGCAGAATTGGCCTCTCTGCTGGTGCCATATTTTTTTTTAACTTCATCATTAGGAAGTTATTTGTCTCTTTCCTCTGCATTTGATGGAAAACGGGTGGTCATGGCAATATTGTATTTCAATAACCCAACAGAATATCATTGTCAATATGATGAAAAGATGCAATCACTCCCACCCACTCTGCTTATGCAGATGTGAAAGGCAGCATTTGTTATGGCTAGATAATAGGGAGACACAAAGAGGAACAAAAGGCTACGGGATCTGAATCCCGAAGCGGAGTCATTTTCGGCTTCAATTATGAAATCCGTTGTTTTGCTCGCACAAAACACCCTGATTTCATTTAGCAGCGTCTTTATTTTACTCTCAATGTACTAATTTTGTGTCATGTGGTAAAGAACAAAAGCACACACGCACGCACACACGCACACACAGGGAATCTCCTGAATAAGAATGTGATTGCACATGCACGACTGGGTATGATTATTCAAAATATGAATGACAACAATGGAAAATATTTCCTTAACAAAAAAAAAAGGTCTGAACATTATGAGCTCTAATTTGTAGACTAATGCACGTGTGCTTGGAGAGCAGCACAATTCTGCCATCTCGCACCTTAAGTGCATCTCAATTGTATTTTTTATTTTTTAAATGAATATGATATTATGCCATTGCTTTTGATCAAATCTGCCTCCCACTGTGCATTTTTTCACAAGTCAACTCACTCCAAATTTTTATATTTAAATTATACTTTTAAGTTGTTGTTGTTTTGTTTGTTTTTAAATATTTTTAAATTCCAAAACAGCAACAACAACAAAATTAGGCCGACTCGAAGTATCGGGCAGTATAAGACCTGGTGTAAGTGCAACTAAGCCAGCTCTGCCATCTAGTGGTGAATGGTGATATTGCAACTCACAACTAAAGTTGCTGCATATTTGCAGTTTGGAACCCACAAATTTGCATATTGTGATTTTTTTTCCAGGATTGTTTTCCCCATTCACCGCCCTATTTTGAGGAATAAGTATTTTGAATGTTTATCAGCGTTTTTGAAGATTTTTTTTGTTATGTTTGTGGGCGAAAAAAGGAAAATATTTTTTCTTCCTTAAAAATGAATGACGGGGCCACTGAGAGTGTGGTTGCGGGCTGCTCGTCGCCCATCGCTGTCTTACCTGGAGTGTCACAATTCCAGTTTGGATATGTGTATCACAACAGGCTTAGCTCCGTAGTGTCATTCCTACCTAAATAACGTCTTCCCGTTTCAGAATTAAAAGGCTCATGAATGGCGCCATCACAAATAATGACTTCCTTAAGCGACTGGAGCCACAGCACATGAGGGAGATGGTTGACAGTATGTATGAGAAGGTGTACACTCAAGGACAGCTTGTCATCCAGGAGGGCGAATCTGGAAACTACCTCTATGTTTTAGCAGGTCAGTTTGCTCACCGTATAAAAGTGGTCATCAAGCATGCTGCCCGCGGGCCCAAAGACCAGAAGAATTGATAAAATTTATAAAAGTAGTTTGCTATTTACAGTACAAGAGCATAATTAAATACTGTAAGTATATGTTCTGCATTTCAGATGGCTTGCTGGAAGTCATACAGAGTGGCAAGTTGCTTGGTGAGATGTATCCTGGAACAGCATTTGGAGAATTGGCAATATTGTATAATTGCAAAAGAACAGCCACTGTAAAAGGTGAGTTACTGCCAAGGCTGTGTTTGCTGACTTTAGCGATACTTTTCTGAACACTCTAGAACACTATTAACTCATTTGCTCCCAAAAACCTATAAACACGTTCTATTTTAGATGTTAACGGCCCACTAGGGCACCTGATTCATATAACCAGCGGGAACATCTCAAAACTGCGGGACCAGAATTGGCTTTAATGCAGCCTTTGACCTGAAGAGGTTGCTTAAAGCAATGGTAGTTTTTTACAAAAAAGGCCATCAGGTGGCAGCAGAGTATAAGAGATCAACTAGGGCCATGTTGCAAAAAGCTCTTTTACCCATTGTTTTCAACAGGTTTGTGAATAATGATGAAACTTAGCTATATTCTAATGCGATTTACTAAACGGAAACAAATATACTTTTTTCCTGATGAAAGAACAGACTCTAATCTTGCCTTTGGTAGGTTCCATATATATATATATTTTTTTTATAGCAATAGAACAAAATATTCGGTGGACCTTGCAAAATCGGTCAAAATCCAGTAAAACAGCTGGGAGCGAAGGGGGTTGCTTCAGCAAAAATGGCTGGGAGTGAATGAGTTAAAAAAAAATATATCAAAGTGCCTAGAGAACATGCCAAAGTGGTACTCATGTTGGCAAGGAAGAGAGATGGAGGGATATACCCAGATAATCACGTGGGAGTCCTGACTCGGAAAAGCTAAGCTAATATGCCTTAGTGGTTTAAAAATACAGAAGTTTTTTTTTTGTGACTAATTAATTACCGATATGTTAATGTCATTTTAATCAACAACTCAAAGCAACTTAGAAATTGTATGCGTTAATTAATTGTATGAGCAAACTGACAAAGCTCACCAATCATTTCCCAGGTTTGTACTTTTATTTTGTGGTCGAGTAGTAAGGATGTTTTCTTCGCATTATCTCAACCAAATAAGAGGGAATTACATAAAGTGAGCTACAATAGCTTTGACTATGATCAGCATTTTTTTTTTCAATGCCTCACTGTCATTAACGTAATTGTTGTCATACAGCCGTGACCGAGTCCCGCATATGGGCCTTGGATCGCCAGACATTCCAGGCAATTATGATGCGGACTGCACAAGCCAGGAATGAAGAATATTTCAGCTTTTTGCGCAGGTAAAGAATCCTGACAATTTGATACAAAAAGGGGGGGGGGGCAGTTTACAATAAGAGTAGTGTTTTAAAAAGGGTTACTAGATTATAAACAAAACAACCATCAGTCATAGTTGCCGCAAACTAAATATACTATAAAATAAAAATAATTGTTTGACGCAAGCATTACAGTTACCGGAAAAAAAACAGGAAAAAAAACACGTTATCAGATTGCAATTTTTTTATGTGGATTATTTTGCAGTTTTACATTTTTAATTCGGAGGAAAAAATGCCACTGTTGAGTCCTCGCCTGTTCTCAAACGAGTTGGCTCAAATATGGTAGAATCACTGAAAATTAAAGTTGTGTATAACTGTGTTAAACTAAAACTGAAAGTCTTGATACAATATTACGATACCGATACAGTAAGCAGGGTTGGTAAGGTTACTTTTAAAATGTATTCCGTTACAGTTACAAGTTTCCTGCTAAACTAACTTGATTACTTTGGATTATTTTTGGATTACTCCAATACCAAGTATACTCAGAAGGCAAAAAAAAATAATCTCTCTATGCGAGATGTGAGTGTGCCACTTTGATTGCCGGCCGATGGAGTTGGCTGTGCTCATACCCGCAAAAAGTTTTTAAATACGCTGGATTGCGCGCATCTGTGAAATTACCAACACCCAGTCTAACCCGCCTCGTACTAGACTTGCACTAGTCCCGAAAACGGCAATGTCATAAAATCTCTTTCAGAGCCAATGTTCATTTTAGTAGTAGTACTGATTGTAGCATTGTATTTGTATGTAGTACTATTCAATGACAAGTGACAAGTTATTAATTAAAAAAACGCCAACAATGTTAAATAATGGATTTAATGGAAAATGTTTTTGTCCTGAATCGATTTTTTTTTACGGGGATCTTTGTTTGTTTGCTTGTTTTTAAAGTGTGTCTCTGCTTCAAGAACTGCCAGAAGAGAAACTTGCCAAGATTGTTGATTGTCTTGAAGTTGTGAGTCTTTCCAATATTTATTTAATATTTCCACACAGAAAGTTTCCCTTTAAACCAATGTATGGGACATCCAGTGTGGGACAAGTATGTTTCCTCTTTGCAGGACTCTTTTGAAAAGGGAGAGTACATTATTCGCGAAGGTGAAGATGGGAACACGTTCTTTATTATTGCAAAAGGAGAAGTAAGTTGCACATCTCATTTACACGCATGCTCCCAAGAAGCTAAAACGTGTTACGACGAATGCAAACCTGAATATCAGAATCTAAATTAGGCACTCTCAAAACACAAACGCAAACTCTGGAAATGTTATCACATCGAGTGTATGATCATGGAAATTCAGTCACAGATTATTTTTTTTTTCATCACCAACCAAAGTATAGAATAAGTTCAAATGAAAGAAAACTTCTTATCTATAGTAAGAACTCAAAAAACTCGAAAACATTTCTTAATATGCAAGTCTAAATCAAGTCAAGTCGAATTTATTGAGAAAATTGTCTCCAGAGGTCGACAGTTGATCAACCTTAACAACATCGCCTGATTAAAAACCCATTTGTTGGAATTTAGTGTGTTTCTGGGGTTGATGTCTGTGTCTGGTCGGTGCTGGATTTCACTTTCCTTTCTTTTCTTTGGTCCTTCCTCGGGTCTCCTGACGGCGGTGTTCGGTTTAGGTGAACGGTATGGGATTTTTTAAATAGGTTTTTGCTGAACTAACGAATACACACACACTCGCACGCACGCACGCACATACACATACTCACCCACATACAAAATAAAAAAAAATTAAAAAAAAGAGAGCAATGATGATGACATTACCGAATGAACAATACTGAGCTCTTAAAAAAAAACGAGAGAAAAAAACGAGAAAAAAAAAACATTAGGGCAAGGAAAAACTCACAAAAAATAAACGTATTGATATAAGCCCCACCCACTTTCTGGTAAATCCAGCCCACTTCTGTTTTTAAGCCCTGCCTCCGCCAAATACAGATCATTTAGATGTTTGAACAAATAACAGGTAATGCTGTACTCACTCATCCCTAATTTAAAAGTAATACTTTCCTTAAACAAAATGGTCAGAACACACTTTGGTAGACTTTGTCGGTTGGAAATATTTTCGATTTATCCGTTTATCTTCTCCGGACACGCCTTTGTTCGTTCACATTCAATATTTGCCATCCCGTGCACGGCACACAATGCGGGGTCAGTATGTTTCAGGGGTTGTGTAATTGACTCATTTGGTCAACAGATTTTATCTTCACACGTCTATTGTTGAATGTTAGTTGTTGAACCAGCTGACAAATACTGATTTGGAAAATGTCGTGTTGGATATCTGTAGGTTATTGTGACACAAAGTACAGAAGGTTTTGCTGAGCCTCAGGAAATCAAGACCCTTGGAGTTGGAGACTACTTTGGAGAGAAAGCTCTCATCAGGTATGTTAATAACATATTTATTACCTGTTTGCAGGGTTGGGAAATCCAGGTCCGGAAAGTAAAAACCCTAAAACCGTTAATGTTCATTCAAATTGATCAATTGCAATGGCTCTGATTCGAAAAAGCAATAATGTCAAGATTATAGTATAGTATAGTGTTTATAGTGTTACCTTGAAAAATGTTCTTACTTTACTGATTACTTTATCTTAAAAGTTAGATTACAAATTACTTTATTAGTTACATCCAACAGACGCCGACAACCATGCTTAACGTAAGAATGACACCTGGTTTCGTCAATACTTAATTGGAAGTACAGTACATTTTTAACAGTGACCATTCAAAATTAAGTTCTGTTTTTAACTCATTCACTGCCATTGACGGCTATAGACGTCAAAAATTCATTTGAACTATTTCTATTAGTTTTTCACTTTTATTAATAAGAGTATGAAAACCTAAAAAATATATTGTACATTTAGAACAAATGTAAAATTTGTGATTAATCGTGAGTTAATTATTGAAGTCATGTGATTAATTACAATGAAAAATTGTATTCACCTGACGCGATAAAAAAAAAAAAGATTTTAAAAAATTTGGGGCGTCAGGCGATTAAAATTTGCATGACTTTACTATTTAGCTCACGATTAATCACAAATTCAAAGTTATAAATGTACAATAAAAAAATTTAGGTTTTCACATTCTTGTTAACAAAAGTGGAAAAAAATGTTTAACTAATAGAAATAGTTCAAATGAATTTTTTACGTCTATAGCCGTCAATGGCAGTGAATGAGTTAATTACAAATAACATCAAGACAGCCATTTTTGGCTGAACATAAAAAATAAAAATAATAATTATGGGTCTTTCTGGATTTCACTTAACATAAAAGGGCTAATTGCTTGTTTATTTATTTTTTTAAAGTCTTTCTAGACTTCACTTAAATACATAAAATGATACAATAAAAAAATAAGCATCTTTTGCTGACACGAACTCAAATAGTGACTAGATTTCCAGCTTGAAAACGCAAAATCTCTTTCCTTAATTTGTAATAAATAATAATTGATGTCCCTGCTATGGACATGTGAGTCGTTCAGTGTCCTCTTGTAGTTTACTTTGTCTTCACTATTTGTTTTGTATCGTGTACATAAGTGATTGAAAAATACGCATAAATATCATCGTCATCAATCTCTGTGCGCTTGTGTGAGTCGACGCTGTCTTCCTACCACAAGATGTAGGTTAGGTTATCCGATGACTCTAAATTGCATTTTCCCCCTCCTATTTTGTTACTACATGTATCAAGTGAAGATCTTCGCTCAGCCAACATCATCTGCAATGAGAATGACACACAATGTCTGGTTGTGGACCGAGAGTGAGTACTTGCTTTAACCTTCACGCATTTTTTTCACACTAGAATTTTACCATCGCGGACCTCATCTCAAGTATAAAAAAAAAATTGTTTTTTTTTGTATCTATCTTTTTTTTTTGGGGGGGGGGGGCAGTAAACTGATCCCATTTCCAAAAATACAATGGAAAGTAGGGTAATTGGTTTGAAATGTTTCTGCCCGATGATCAAAATGAATTGATCTTTGAACACACAATCAATAAATAATCAATCTAATCAAAAAAGATTTATTCTATCTCCAGCAACTTTAACCAGATGGTGGGAACCTATGAGGAACTCCAGGCTTATCTGAAAGAATATGTAGAAGAACTTTCCAGGAGTGATGAAAGGAGGAATGCCCTGTGAGTGTTTTCCTGCTCCTGGACTGCGTATCATATTTGAATTCCTCCACAGGATTCTTTTACTTTTACTTTCTATACAGGAAACCATTCAAAAAAATAACCTGCCGTATTCTTGTCTCAGGCCACATTCACCGCAGATTGATTCCGAAGAACTAAGAAGGTTAAAGGAGAGGATTGTCCCGTTAGCACATAATCAGCCTTTCCAACACTTGGAGGTGATAGCAACACTGGGCATGGGAGGATTCGGCCGAGTGGAGCTGGTAAACTCAACACATTATTTATTTGCAATGCCTCATCAAATGACAGAGATTTCAAACTCATCGCCTCATTACAAATTCCTTATATTATTCCTCAGTTATTTTCTGACGTAAGATGTAAGAATTAGAGGCTCTGTTTTTTGTGATCGGCATAAATCCTGCACAACATGTGGCGTATCTTTGCGCGGAGGTGGATTAGACCCGATGTTGGTAATTTTGCAAATGAGCGCAGGCCAGCGGGAGAGGGGTTTGCGTGTAAATTTGTCTTAAGATGTCTTGATGTACAAAAATGTCTTGAGATATTTGGATTTTGGTTATTAATACATCTTAAGACACCTTAAGCCATAGGTGTCAAACTCCGGTCCTCGAGGCCCGCAGTCCTGCAGGTTTTGGAGGTTTCCCTCTTCCAACACAAGCTGATTCCAATCAGCAGGATCGTTATCAGGCTCATGCAGAGCTTGCTGATGAGCTGATCATATATCAGCTGTGTCGGAGAAGGGAAACATCCAAAACCTGCAGGACTCCGAGTATGAGGTTTTCCGATCATAAATTGATCGATCACAAAATGATGCCCCTTAAACAAGCTCGTTCATCGATCGGCGGCGGACATGCAGTATGACACGAAATGTCTGACTGGCAGGCATGAGAAACCGAAAGACCCACGTCATGGCCATGTTTTTTTTTATTTTGTATAAAGTTACCAAAAAAAATGCATTTCTGTTTTTTTTCTATCAAGATGGCGTGTTGAGTGTACATTAATGAGAAATAAAATGAAAATGTATTAGTTTTATGTCTACAATGAAACAAAGAATGAAACATTTAAAGTGTCCAGAATACTTTCCGAACCCGCTACATGTTGCAAAGCAGTACGGCTGTCTGGGATTGCACATTAAAAAAGGCTAACAGGATTGTAGCATGCTTTGGTATGCGCAACTGCCTGTTGTTTGAGAGTTTGATATTTTTCTTTGGCCCTGATTCGTGTGTCTCAGGTGAAGCTAAAATATGAGGACTCGACATTTGCTCTGAAATGCATTAAGAAGAAGCATGTTGTTGACACCAGACAGCAGGAACACATTTACTCAGAGAAGAACATCCTTCAACAAACCAACTCGCCGTTTATCATCAGGTGAGCACCTTCCCAGTTATTGTTGATAAACACACACACACACACTCCAGTGGTATGTAAACCTACAAAGAGGCTTAAGCATTAAGCTATGTTTAGCTTTTGTATATTTACAATCGAGTTGAATGTGACTGTATGTATCCGTAGCATTCACTTGAGCACCCTTACTTACGTACAAGTGAAATGGATTGTAGGTCCGCTAGAATGGGAAAAAAAAATAGCTTGAAGTCGAGGAGAGTACATTTTGTGAGTTGCTCTATAGGCTGGCTTCTCGTGGAGTTGCTAAGGAGTGTGCTGCAGAATGCCCCTCTCCGGGATCCCGCCACTTTGCGGAAATTTATCTTGACTATGACTTTATAGGACAAAAGCCTTGTGTAAGCAGTCTTTCAGATAGATAAGTTCAGCCAAAAATGCAAAGTCTACCTTTTGACTTTTCCCACACTATTCTAACTCAGGTTTTGATTTGATTTATTTATTTTTTCTTGTGCATTCAGGTCAGAAATGTAATAATGAAAATTCATAAAAAAATGATGGAAAGTTGTTATTGTATCAAATTGAAATATCAACTTTCTTGTGATCAATGATAGGTTATTTCGAACATTTCGCGACAATAAACATGTCTACATGTTGTTGGAGGCGTGTCTTGGAGGCGAGCTGTGGACTGTGCTGCGTGACGTGTGAGTCGAATGAATTACTCTTCATTTTTCAATCGGAGACGCAACAATGTTATTGTCAAATTCATCGCTCCGTATCTTAAACTGTTACCAATGTCACATGTTGACGGGAGCATTGTAAGCTTAAACATTTTTTGTTTGTTTGTTTGTTTACTGAACATATAAACAAGTGACAAAAAAAAGAAAGTAAAAACATATAAAATAAATATATATATATATATATATATATATATATATATATATATATATATATATATATACACACACACATTTATGAATATTTGACTCCTTTAACATGATTCTTTTTTCCCATTAGGAATTATTTTGATGAACCCACGGCCAGATTTTGCATAGGTTGTGTCTTAGAGGCTTTTGATTATCTCCACACCATGGGCATCATATATAGAGACCTCAAGCCCGAAAACCTTCTACTTGATGCAGAAGGTTACGTCAAAATGGTAAGTTGTTATTTTAAAAAGTTAACGATATTCCATACATTCAGTACTGACAAGCTTTCTGTTTTCGGTTTCCACAGGCAGACTTCGGTTTTGCAAAAAAGATTGGTCTGGGAAAGAAGACCTGGACTTTCTGTGGAACCCCGGAGTATGTGGCACCAGAAGTCATCATGAACAAAGGCCATGACTTTGGAGCGGACTGCTGGTCTTTAGGAATCCTGATATTTGAACTTCTAACTGGCAAGTAAGCCAATAGATTGTCTTGTGTTCCGCCTTCTGGAATATGTGTGCTGTAGGTAATGGGTGACATGGCTCAAGTGATAGAGTGGTTGTGTATCATGGTCTATGTAGTTCACGATGTTGTGTGCAGCTGAAGCGGGCGAAAAGTAATGTTTTTTGACGAAAATGTTGGAAAGTATTTTATTTATAGGGAGTGATAACCACTGCAGTGGCCAAAACATTCCTAATTCAAATTAAACTGCACTAATAAACTAACCACCAGAAGGCTGCTGCTAGAACTACACAAATATAATACAAGCTGCACCAGACTGTGGCTGAAAGTCTGATGTCAATGCCCAACTCGTCTGCGATGTCTCCACCGACCCATAACTCGCCACGGGATTTTCCACCTGGGTGTGAAGTCCTCCGCTAAATTGGTGTGTGTTAAATTCGTCTGGCCGGATGTCAGGAAAGATGTCAGGACGTGGGATGGATCCTGGTTCAACACAATACCAGAGCCCTGTTGGCACCATTTCTAGTGCCGGAGAAACGTTTTGACCATGTGAATGTGGACCTGGTGGGATCACTGCCTCCCTCCCACGGTTTCACTCATCTCCTCACTTAGGTGGACAGGACCAACAGGTTGCCAGAAGTCGTTGTCTATTACCTCACCTCTGACAGGCCCACAGTTCACATCAGCGCTCTGGTACGGCAGGTGCTGAGGGTCTGAGGGTGAAAATTCACCACAGTCCCATGTGCCCACGGACCTATGTCTGCCAAGCTCGTCTTTGTCCACCACCACGGCCATCGGACCTCGCCGCAGCCCCCCCCCCCCCCCCCCCCGATGAAGGGCCTTTCCGGATGGTGGAGATTAGGGGCCACCGCTTTGTGGTGGACACAGGAGGTAAACCAGAGTGGATCATGATAGGTGGACTCAAGACCACTCATATGAACGTTGATGTGCCGCTGCATTTGGTCCTGCCGTCACGATCACCTCCTCTCTGTTGTCTCCGGACCAACCCTTGCTAAGCGCAGCCGTTTTTTGGCTGTTTGGACCACCCTCCACCACGGTCACTGTTTTTCTTGGCACTCCATTTACTTGTTTGATTATGCACATTTGCTTAGGCTAATTCCCCGGGAGGCTATCGGTATGGTGATGCACAAAAGGAGAGACATTCACCAGGAATGTGTACTTTTAAGGAAGAGTTCCTGGGTTCAAAGGGATGAAAGCTAGGAATAGGTATAAGAGAGTTGCTAGCTGCTTGCTGTGTTGACATTTTTTGCATGGAGAGTAAACGAGACATGACTCGCCTTCGTATCCTCATCTCGTCGTTTGCCGCATCTCTACAATGGCTTGTTATAAATGAACTGAATTGTTTTAATGGGTGTGAAAGTGTTGAGGGAACAGATTTCGTCATCCCCCTCCTCAAGTACACCGCTATCGTGACGTACAGGATCATGTCCGTGTGATTTACAAGGGCACATTCCAGTTCAAGGTCATGGGCACAAGGAGTTCCTGAATGACTTCAGGCCTTGGCTAACGTTTTTTTTTTTTTTTGTGAAGTTACAGACCTTTGAAATTCCACAGTCTTAAACTGTACGTGTCAGCAGAACAACATTGTTTTTTTTACTCCAGGGGTAAGGGGATCTGACCCTGCATTTACAAATATAAGGTCAACTGCTCTGTTTACAGACGGGAGAGTCATGGTAATGACCACATTATCCTGAGTGTGCTAACATTGTATCCTAGTAACAGTCGTGTGTGTTGGATTGCGTGCCTTTGTCTTATTAGCTATAGCTTGACGTAAACACCCGAAGGAGTATTGCCGTAGTAATATGATCAGATATCAAACTAATTTCCTCGTGTGATAAGTCAACGATTACGCAACATCTCAACAAATACAATTATTAATCCATCCATCTTTTTTTTTGGGTTTCCTCTCAGCATAATGGCTGCGGATGGCTGGGAAAGTCTGTGTGCAGCTGTATTGCTTAAGCAAGCTCTCTCACTTGTTAACAAAATACAACCAAAACAAAAGGGACAAGTATTTGAATGTTATCTGCTAAACAGAAAGAAGCCATTTCTCCAATTAACAAACGAGATATTTTCTTTCCAGTCCACCATTTGCTGGATCAGACCCCATAAAGATTTACACAATGGTCCTCCGTGGCATTGAGAAAGTGGACTTCCCAAAAAGAATAGGCAGGCGTCCAGATGACCTCATCAGGAGACTCTGCAAGTATGGACCCGGATTGGGTAATAACACTCAGCGTCATTATTACAGCGACGCACCGTACAGCAGGGGTCACCGTCGATCTTTTCCAAATTGAGAAGCTCTGGTAAAGACGAGCTCGTTTACCAAGAGATGAGAAATGTGAAGGAACAAGAATGGCGCTCTCATTTCCATGTCGTCATCAGTCTTTCAGAACATCTTGTGATCATTTGTTTTACAAATAATACAGTTTGGCGCAATTATCTCTGTAAATAATGTATGTACATTCCACTCTTTTGTGCCTAGGCTAAACCCAGTGGAGAGGATTGGGAACAAAAAGAATGGGATCAATGACATCAAGAAGCACAAGTAGGTCCACTTAAAACATCCAAGCTGTTACCATTTGGCTTTAGCCCCTGGTGTTAGCTAGCTAGCTAGCTAGCTCCCGTGGTACTCGTTTACCTGCTAGCTAGCACGACAGCGGAAACAATTAGCGATAAGGGCTAAAGCCAAAGTGTGGCAGGGTTTTTACTTTCTGGACCTGGATTTGTCACCTCTGCGGTCAGATTCCTATATAATAAACTCCATTCTTGTCGTTCATGTATTCATTCATATAAAACAAAACGGAAAAAAATGACAGTGGTGCAGACAATGTTGAGACTTGTATACAAAATACAGTACAAAATAATAATAAACTATTCCTACAGGTGGTTCCAGGGTTTTAATTGGGAGGGACTGAGGCGCCACAAGCTCCTGTCTCCTCTAAAGAGAGAGGTGAGATCTTTTGTAAGACACATCCTTGCTGAGATCTCATATCAATGGAATGCAAACTTAGGTTCGGGGTCACTTTTTTAAAGCAAAATTTTGACCAAGATTTTGAGCATTGTATTACAGTAAACAGGATGAATTGCGAATTCAGGTGCAAGTGATCAAACCGACAGTCCAATTTGTTTCTACAGTTGAATGGCCCAATGGATCACAGTCACTTTGACATCTTTCCTCCCGACACAGAAATGACCCCTGATGAGACTTCTGGCTGGGATAAAGACTTTTGATTTTTCACCCAAAAAATGTGCAGTATTGTAAATATGCTTTCACTTGTATAATGCTTTTCTGCCATCCACTGTTTTAAAGCACTTCAAAAAATGTCTCCTCATTTACCTAATGTTGGCGCAGCATCGGGAGAACTGGAGGTTCAATAACTCGCTCAAAGATGCTGGTCAGGATCGAATCCGCAAGCTTCGAGTTGGTGGATGTCCATGTTACCGCCTGAGCCGTGTCACTCCTGTAGACTCCCTTCTTTGAAGGTGTTTCACTTGCAACGTCGGGTATTCAAATGGGGTTGATTGCTAAATTAGGCCAGAATCATGTCATGCCAATTTCATGTCATGAAGAGGTCAAGCAATATAGACACATTGGAAACACTATTTTTGGTATTATACTATATATATATTATTATGTATATTATATATATATATATATATATATATTTAAAAAAAAAATATATATATATATATATATATATATATATATATATATATAAATAAAATATATATATATAAATACAAACTATAAAATAAATATAAACCCATATAAAATAATTATGTATATATATATATATATATATGGTGTAATCCAGTGTTTTACTACCACCTAGTGGTCGTTATAATACAGTGTAATAAGCTTCCGACCAGTTTGTTTGCAACTCAATTTGGTACATGCACAGACGATACTGAGCACACCGACTTGATACGTTTCTGCCTTGGAGACTACATGTCTGTAAGTAATGGACAATCACTTCTTAAAAGTCCAATGCCTATGTGTAGTGTCATGAGGAACATCACGTTTTGCTTATTAGGCATTTTTTGCTCCGTTTAGCATGTCGCTAGCTTGTTTAGCTCATAGCTATCTAGGGTAGCTTGTGTTAGCTATGAGGATGTGTGTGTATATGATTTACAGTTCTGTACGTTCATTTATGCTTCTTTGTGTGTTGCCGTTTTACAACTACTTTAACAAATGACTTCACTAAAATGCAAGAAATACCAAACCTTGTGTGTTTAAATGTAATAGTCTTGTAATGTTGTTTATTCAATACAGAGTAGTAATTAAAGTACTGTATTTTCCGGATTATGAATCACACTTTTTTAATATATATATATATATATATATATATATATATCTATATCTATATCACACTTTTTTAATATATATATATATATATATATATATATATATATATATATATATATATATATATATATATATATATATATATATATATATATATATATATATATATATGTTGGCTCTTCCTGCAATTTATACTCCGGAGAGACTTATACATGAAGAAGAAGAAATACGGGGGTATAGAATTTCACAGAAAGCCACAAGAGGGCACTCTAGATTTATGCACCGATATCTCCTACTCCTTAACGATGACATATTTCAACAGTAAACGTTAGCTTCCAAAGACAACTGAGAACGACTGAACACAAATGCCCCCCCCCCCCCCAAAAGAAAATCATATTCTACAAGCTGCAAGTAGTGAACCTTCATTTTGTTAGCATATCTTCCACGTATTCAGCCTGTTCTCTATTCTTTTATTAATGTTATAACTTGACTTCTATGACGTTGCTCTGTCGAGGATGAAGCTGCTTTCAGTCCATTCAATAATTTTGTGAGGTCATATGTCAGCGATTTTGTATATCTGTTTGACTTCGCATTAAATGTGTTTAATGGACTTGCAGTCACGTCTACTTCCACAACAAACCCATCCCAGCACGCATTTATCGACCTTTTGTGTCATGCAGGAAGGACAAATGTCTTCTGCAAACTATTCTCACAAACACGTAAGCCTTTTTCAAAGTGTGTTATTAGGAGGGAAAATAACATTTTGTGGGAAATAAGTGGTCTATCAACACACTTCATTTTTAAATGGAAATAAACACGACAGCAGAACGCATAAAAATACTGTATTTGGAAAATGCTTACTGCAACTTACATTCTTGAGTAAAGTTGTCTGACAGGTATACAAAAATCACATGTGTATTTTATTTCCTTACAAAATAATACGGAAAAGAAAAGCACAAGCAACTGCATTAATTAAGGCATGTTAAAGATACAAAATGATAGAAAACTGAATAATATTTGCAATAAAAGAAAGCCTTGTCTGAACAGTTTTTGGTGTTAAATGGGCATTTTTCTTAATTTACTTGATTTTTCTCATTTATTAGTATAGAGTATTATCACTTCTATACTGTATTCCGACATAACAGTTCAAGATGGCAGGTTGGTCATGAATACAAATGGCCTACTTTTAAAATTGTGTTGTAAAACAACCAGGCTATAAGGAATTACAGGTAGACACTTGTTTGGCAGATAAAAATAACGTAGAAAGAAAGTACCCCACAGTTGAAGCTATTTTATCGCAAATGTTATCATCCAACATATATCATGTTGACGTGATAATCCGTAGAAACATGCTCTTGACACACAATCTTTGCATGACTCCAGCATGCCCTCCACTTATGAAACACCACACGTGTCCTTAGCATACAATATATATATACTGTACGTACACCACCAACTAATTAGAGCTAAATATTTGTATATTGCACATTAGCTCATTCACTGCCATTGACGGCTATAGACGTCAAAAATTCATTTGAACAATTTTTATTCGTTTAGCATTTTTTGTATGAAAACCTAGAAAAAAATGATTGTACATTTAGAACAGATATAGAATTTGATTCATCCTGAGGTAAATAGTGAAGTCATGCGATTAATTACAATTACAAATTTTAATCGCCTAACGGCCCTAATTTTTTTATAATCTTTTCTTTTTTGTAATCTTTACTTTTTTAGAGATTACAAAAAAGGAAAAAATTACTAAAATTTGGGGCGTCAGGCGAGTACAATTTTTAATTGTAATTAATTGCATGACTTGTTTATTTTATGAGTATTTATTTTGTGGGGTTTTGCACTCTAACAACTCTGCTGGATGCTTCAAACGAGGTTTCGTTGTTCCCTTGTGACAATGACAATAAATATTCTGAATCTGACTTCACTAGTTTTTTGAAAAAAAAAAAAATGTTTTAAAGAAAGAAAAGATTATAAAAAATTAGGGGCGTCAGGCGATAATTTTTTTAAATTGTAATTAATTGCATGACTTCACTAGTTAACTCACAATGAATCTCAAAATTGTATATCTGTTCTAAATGTACAATAAATAAAAAAATCTAGGTTTTCATACTCTTGTTAACAAAAGTGGGGAAAACATTTTTAACTTATAGAAATAGTTCAAATGAATTTATGGCAGTGAATGAGTTAATGTAAATAACTGTAATCAAGTGTTGCTGAAAATAGTAAAACTGTAATTATGGGTAAGATAATACTGTATATTGTTGTGTAATTAGTTTTAAATGCATGTCAACCTCCTTTT
Source organism: Leptonotus elevatus (assembly GCF_054856555.1). Classification (NCBI taxonomy): domain Eukaryota; kingdom Metazoa; phylum Chordata; class Actinopteri; order Syngnathiformes; family Syngnathidae; genus Leptonotus; species Leptonotus elevatus. Next base: position 7,592,737 of record NC_141251.1, on the reverse strand, counting down.
ACAAAATTTGTCAAATGTAAAAGTCACAGTGTTTACAGTTTGAACTTTCCTCCCACGTACTGTACAGCTGCAGCACCACTCATTCTGGAGTCTTCCCATTAATTCCTTGATTATCTCTTCTCTTCTTCATTCCTTGCATTTTTTTTTTTCACTCTTTGCGATGCTCTCCTCCTAATCTTGTGTGACGACATCTGGATCTGATTTGAGGACAGGACAAAAGATGGACGCTGTTTGATTATACAAGGGCCACAGAATTGTGTTCTATTGCTATACAAACATGGAACCTCCCAAAAGAAAGATCAGAGTCTCTTCTTTCATCAGGAAAATCTGTTTTGCAGCAATTAGCAATTAGCATATATAGATAAATTTCATCATTATTCGCAAACCTAATGAAAACACTGTCAAAAAGAGCTTGTTGCAACGTGGCCCTGGCTGATCTCTTATACTCTGCTGCCACGTGCTGGCCGTTTTTTTTTGTAATAACTACCATTGCTTTAAGTGACCTCTTCATGTCAGAAGCTGCATCAAAGCCTTCTGTGTGCTCTTGCATACATTTTTTTTTTTAAACACAAATATGTTTTGGAGAGTGAAGGACAAAGTATTAAAAAACGTATTTACACGTTTTTTTGGGTTTGAATGAGTAAAAACTCTGATGTGATTGTGATCTATTGCTATTATTTCCTACCGAACCAAATCTGAGGTTGACAGTTGTGTTTGACCTTACACTGTCAATTATGTAGCACAATGACGCTTCTACAGACCTCATCATTTATTGTAGCCATGGGATGTACAATTTGTCGGGGTGTCCCAAGACAATCATGGAGTTCCTGTTCGGGTCAGCAGGTTCCTTGTGTCCCAGATCAGGCCTGTAAAAATACAAACAATCATTAAGCCAATTTTTTTTTTAATCAAAACTATAAGTTATTATTATCCGGCTATTTTCTATTCTGCTCACCCTGGACTGGTCGCCAGACAACTGAGTGGGAAAAGAAACCACGCTGCGACAAAAATGACTGATACCTCTGCACTATGCCATCACTGACACATCATGTATTAAATCATTATTATTAGGAAACTTAAAAATGATAAAAAAAAAAAAATGCTTATTGTTTCACTGATTTAAACGCTCTGAGAAATTGGACTGTTTTTCCAAAAATGTCAAAAACAAGATTAGTAGAAAATAGGGCTGGGTTTAAAAAAATCGAATGATACAGAATACATTTTCTTTTTCGAGCCTGACATCGATTCATAAAACCATCTATCAGTTATTTTATTATCTCTTTTTCCCATATATTCATAAAAAATATTCATACCTGACTTCCTGTTCCTTTTAGGTTATGGATACTAAATTATTTTTTGTTAGTCAATTTCTGTCCAACGTACTGGGAACAGAGGGCTGTTAAACCTCTGTAGGGGGCGCTACAGACCCATTATTGTTGTAGGCTACTTTTGTACGGCGACTTTAAAATATAAAATTTTATTAAATATGTTTTTAGGACCATCCATGGCTATATTTGAAATAGAACATGTTTATACATTTTTTGGGAGCAAATGAGTTAACAGCAAACATGAGTGAGGCTCACCTGTAGAGTTGTGGACAGGACATTTTCAGTGAGGCGCTGGTTAGTCCCAGTTTGCTCTTGTTCCTCATATTAGTTTTCTTCACCAGGTCCTTGACTCTGCCCCACGTGTCGCAATCACCCAGCTGATGCATAGGAGGACCAAAACATTCAATACAAATCTATAAACCAAAATAACGGCAATTTCGAGAACATTTTTAGATTTTTTTTTTTTTCATCAATGTATATTTGATTAGTATCACTAAGGTCCTACCAGCCCTCCACATAAAAAAAAAAAAATGCAGACATTGCTGCAAGGGCCTTCAACATGTGCACATGACTCACCGGCCGATGAGGGATGGAAAGCCCTTCGGTGCTTTCATGGAGGAAAACATCGCCCTCGTTGTAACTCATTCTTTTTTTCCACAGGGGGATTGGTGTCAATCTGCCGCAACTCGTGTCTGCAAGCACAGCAAAATAAAGATGATTTGATGACATATCTTCTTACGGTGTAACCTCACACACAAGAAGTTTGAAATGACCTTTTGTATCTTACTAGAAATGAAAATGTCTTTGAGGTTGTTTTTTTTTTTGTGTAAAAAGCTGCCGTGAGCAACATTTAGAAAAGTAGCATGGCGCCTCTTGGGGAAAAAAAGAAAAACAAGTGTGAGAGCTGAAACATTAGCTTGTATGAAGCTTACATCGTCATTATATAAAATAGACCCACGCATAATCACAGTTTGATTCACCTATAATTTTTTTCAATACTTTTTATTTAAAAAAAACTTTTTTTTTATTAACTCATTCACTGCCATTGACGGCTATAGACGTAAAAAAAAAAAAAAAAAAACATTTTAACTATTACTATTAGTTTTTTTTATTTTTATCCACTTTTGCTAACAAGAGTATGAAAACCTAGAAAAAAAATTGGGGTCAATTTGTGATTAATCGTTAGTTAGTTAGTTAAGTTGTGATTAATTACAATTAAAAATGTTAATCGCCTGACAGGCCTAATTTAAAAAATAATTTTAATTTAATCATCATTAATTGCATGATAATTTTATATCTGTTATAAATGTACAATAAAAAAATTATAGGTTTTCATAAATAATGAAACTAATAGAAATAGTTCACATGAATTTTTGACGTCTATAGTCGTCAATGGCAGTGAATGAGTTAATTAATTAATTTATTTATTTATTTTGCATATATAAATCTTTTTCAATATATATTTTTTTGGGGGGGGCAACAGGTGGGGCGCAATACAATTGAAAATGGTATCAGTTAGCGGTGGCCCAATGTATTGTATTTTAACCATTCAAAATTTTACAGTGCACGATATTGGCTTGTGATGTTGCATTTTCTTTTATTAAATCTATTGACCACACCCTCAAAGGTGTAAATATAACACATAAAATATTTGGATACAAAAAAAAACAAATGTGCACCCAACATTTGTGGTCATTCACTGCCCTCTTTTGGTACCGCATATTGTTTCTATTCCTCGTCACTGAAAAATACGCTACTTTTGCTGCAAATAAAAACACTTTCCCAAAATGACTACTTAAACACGTCGTAGTCTTAGTCATTTTAGTGATTGTATTAGTAGTTCAACTTTACTGTCATTTTAAGAGCCAAAAATGTGTTTTATTAATGGTATGTGAAAAATAATGAAGTTATCAAATTAATTCTGGACAAAATATTAACTTTCATTGCTGAAAAGGGCTAAACGCTGAGTTTGCTGCCTTTCAGATGAGGAACCGAGACAATCCACTGGCCATGGGACAGTATATGTTCCTGTCATGAGTAAGATGCCAGGAATTCTGCCTTGTGCCCTTGCCTTAGTTCTAATTTCCCTGAAGGACCACCAAGATGTCAGCGTTTATCCGCATAGGCAGTGAAAACACTGCAGCAAAATTTTGGAATGATTACTACATTCCCACATGACTAATATCAACTGGAGCTGGTGTCCGATGACAAGGTATACATGGAAACCGAAAAGCACGGAGGGGTTGCTGTAGGGTCAGGGTTTGAAAATGAAATACTTTCATATAACATACTCATTAGATCCATTACGGAGCGTGTCAACATGGAAATGAAAACAATATGGACGTTTTTTGAAAGGTGGCAGAAAGTTATTAAATGATGATCCAATATGTTGAAGCTGTTCTAGTGAGATTTTAGAATCATCGAGTCTTACAATTTGAAACTCTTTCTTTCAATTTTTTTTTGTCTGTATGCTTTTATTTAAATAGCGTATTAGGGCCATGTATAAAAAAAAATTGGGGGGGGGGGTTAATATTCTTAAAAAAATCGCGAAAGTGGCAAATTTGCACAAAAAAACCCTTCAGAAACTTATGAGAAATACACGTAGCGTAGCTATAGTCTAATGTGAGGATTCATTGGTGGTTAATGGGACACTTTATAAAATAAAAAGGTAGTTTGGAGACAGATTTATTCTTAATTTAAAGTTTACTCGTCATACAACACTTCCTGATCCCCTATCAGCTGACTAACACCAACCAATCAGAAGCTAGCATACTTTAGGTAAATGAAAGTGAATGACGGAGAGCAGCAGATTCGACATCAATTTAGCTACTTGTACAAAAAAAATACCAAAATGTATGAATGTAGAAATAATAATTCTGGGAACTAACTTAGACGCTTGGCAAGGGCAAAGTGAGGCATCTTTGTCACTTCAAAGAGCGAATGCTTAACATCATATGGTTAATCTCTGCTAAAACAATTACTATCTCCTTATTTTAAAAGCCGACCAAAAAGTATTGGCACAAACATCCGAGTATTATGCTACGTGTATTTCTCATACGTTTCGAGTTTTTTTCTCACAAATTTGCCACTTTATAAAGTCGAAAATTTGCCACTTTATACGTTTTTTTTCTCTGAATATTTCCCCCACCCTCTAAAGCCCTAATACGCTTTCGTATTTATGTGATATGATTCATGTTAAGACTGGTTAAAAAAAAAAAAAGAACTGTCAAAAAGAAAAAGTACATGCAGTCTAATTAGCAGAAGTTATTATAAATGTTGCAAATTTACATAGCGAAAAATCTATCAAATCAATCAATATTTTATTTTTATTCACATTTATTTGGTTTGCCCAAATTAAATTAATTATTTCATCATCTACACTCAATATTTAAAACAAAGTACTGCATGCGTGTAATAAAACGCTAAACGGGTTTCACTTTTTACAGTACTGTGCTTTCAAGGTTCTCAAAGCACACATTGCTTAATGCCTTGTCATAATCGATAATCAACATGAAAATAGATTTAACTGACTTTAAAATACTCAGCATTAGAGACATTGTTCATTCTTGGAAAAATGTAACATTTTATTACTTACTACTCTGGGATGATACGAGTGGGTGCCGCGAGACCTCTGGGATAGTGGACAGATCAGAGAGCGTTCCACTGCATGACAAAACATCGCCAATGTCCTCAAAGGCCAGAGTGGCTGCACCACAGCTGCAATGGTGTTGGAAGAAGTCCTGGGATGGAATATACAAAGCAGCATGTTAAGCCTGCTTATTATGACTTTTTTCGGAAACATTGTATGAAGCTGAAATTCAGGGGGGGGGTTAAGAAGCGTCCAAAAATCCATGTCTAATCAGACTTCTTTTTGTTGCTTTTTAACTCATTCACTGCCATAAATTCATAAGAGAAAACAAAGATTATTAATAATAAGGGGCGACAGGCAATGAATTTTTTTAATCGTAATTAATCGCATGACTTCAGTAGTTAACTCACGATTAATCAAAAATGTTATATCTGTTCAAATGTACAATAAAAAAAATCTAGGTTTTCATACTCTTGTTAACAAAAGTGGGGAAAATTTTTAAACTAAAAGAAATAGTTTCAATGAATTTTTGACGTTTATAGCCGTCAATGGCAGCAAATGAATAAAAAAAAAAAAAAAAGATTATTAAAAATTCGGGGCGACAGGCAATGAAATTTTTTAATTGTAATTAATTGCATGACTTCAGTAGTTAACTCACAATTAATCACAAATTGTATATCTGTTCTAAATGTACAATAAAAATATATAGGTTTTCATACTCTTGTTAACAAAAGTGGGGAAAAAATGTTAAACTAATAAAAATAGTTAAAATGAATTTTTGGCGTTTATAGCCGTCAATGGCAGCGAATGAATAATAAAAAAAAAAAGATTATTAAAAATTCGGGGCAACAGGGAATGAATTTTTGTCATTGTAATTAATTGCATGACTTCACTAGTTAACTCACGATTAATCACACATTTTTATCTGTTCTAAATGTACAATAAAAAAATCTAGGTATTCATACTCTTGTTAACAAAAGTGGATTTTTTTTTTTTAACTAATAGAAATAGTTCAAATGAATTTTTTACGTTTATAGCCGTCAATGGCAGTGAATGAGTTAAGGTCCGCCATTTAAGTAAAAAAATTTGGAAAACTGTCAGTACTGCTATGCCGTGTCCAAAAACAGTCAGGGGATGTTCAAAAATTAGTTCTCTGATTGACTTAAGTCACTTAAAATACTACTCCAGCCGTGATGGCCCATTTTCACTAATAAACTCTTTATGTATTTTTTTTTTATCAGTGAAATGATATTGGCTTGCATTTTCAATTTCCTCCATTTGTTTTGAAGAAATTAGTAGATAGCTAACTCCGTGACCAGTCACCGATGGCGGGCGCGATATCCGGGACTCGGAGCCCCATGTCTGATTAGTAAGAAGCCGCTTTCATCCTACAAATCTCGTCTATTTAGCAGCCGGACATTAACTGTCTAAAAATGGAGACGTGAATTTTGGGGGCCATTAGTTACCGTTTTCAGACACTAGATGATAACAGGACGTGATCAAATAAGCGAGGAAACAATATTACGATGCTTGCTTCCTCTTGTGATGTTGACAGGGTGAGATGCGAAACAAGCAGGCCACGCCCAAAAAGTGGGCGGGGTAAAATGTGAGAAATGGAGTCATGTAAAAAGGTGTTAAATCACTACAGAGTTTTTTTTAGAGGGGTGAATTTTCGGTACCAGTCACCCTCTTGAGGCCATTTTACAATCAGGGACTAAAAATTAGAAGAATAGAAAATTGTCATTCATTTCATGCAATTTTAAGGAAGAATGCCCTGTTGGGATACAGTATGTAACTCATTTGCTCCCCAAAAACGTATAAATACGTTCTATTTTAAATATTACCGTGCTCCCAAAGGAATATTTATACGTTTTTTCAAGTCTTTTTTTTTTTTAATGCTAGAGCATACAGAAGGCTTTGATGCAGCTTCTGACCTGAAGAGGTTGCTTAAAGCAATGGTAGTTATTACAAAAACGGCCAGCAGGTGGCAGCAGAGTATAATAACTCAACCAGGGCCATGTTGCAACAAGCTGTTTGCCTCAGGGTTTTAAACAGATTTGTGAATAATGATGAAACTTTAGCTATATTCTAATGCTAAGTGCTGCAAAACAGAAACAGATAGAAAGGGTTTTTTTTTCCTGATGAAAGAAGAGATCCTAATCTTTCTTTTGGTATATTTTATAGCAATAGAACACAATATTCTGTGGGCCTTGCAAAATCAGTCAAAAGGGAGCGAAGGGGGTTGCTTCAGTGAAAATGGCTGGGAGTGAATGAGTTCAAAATGATCCTTCATTGTTTTTTTATGCGTCAAAGGTATTAGCGGTATAATCAGTACTTTGTAACTCAAGAGTTGAGTACTCAAACATAATTAGTCACTATCTCAGAAGACGACAAATTTGCAGGTCAACTTCAGCACTCTATCCCGCATTTAGTTAACCCATATAACAGCAAAATAAAAAAAGTTTTAAAAAAGTCAAGCTAAATAGGCTTAGATGACCTCTGATACAATTGATCAACAGCGAACTTTCATTAGTAAGAACCAAGAACAAAACAGTTCAGTCGTTGCACTTTTGTTTCATTATGACCCTTAAGAGGTTCATTATGTCTGTTTTATTTCAAATATCTCTGCTTGCTTAAGAGTTAAGTTTCACCGACCCAGAGCGCAAGGTTCAGATGGGCCTCCTGAAGATCAACAGCTGCATTGCGTAACCCACTAGATCTTTGAGTTCTTCATTAGTAAGGGCGGGAGGGTGACGACATGCTTCTGCCATTTCTCATCTTATGGTTGTTATTGTTAAACCTCTCAGTATTCAGTCCAACCAACACATTTCCAGATGTCAGCGCCGTACTTTTTAAAACGGACACGGGCAGGTTCTACTTACAAATAACAGGAGGAAGTTGCAGAGTTGTCGTACCGTACATATAGCTGTGTTTTTTGTTTGTGTTTGTTTTTCTCTGCCTTGTTTAGGGGTTTGCTTTTTTTTTGTTTTCCTGTTCGCTTCGACTTCCTCCTCCATCCATGTGTCCGCCTCTTAATTTGTTCAGGTGGTTGCTTTACTGTTTCCACATTGACCTTTTATCGTGTCGTTTTGTTGTTGTTTGTATTGCGTTTAGGGATGGGCGAGTGGTGTCAAATACTAGTATACTGGAATGGCAAGCAATAGAAAATTGGCATTTAATTTCATGCAGTTTTAAGGAAAATACTACATTGGGATATACAGGCAATGGCGAACGCGCATGGTGGCCAGGTCACCGCTTGTTTTCAGTTTTTGGGATGTCTGCATTCAGTTTCATCCCATAAACGTAAAAAAATGTTTCAAATAATAATAATAATAAAAATAAATAACGTTTTTTTTTTTTTTTTTTTAAAGATCATAATTGGGCATTGCGATTTAAGTGGTTAAACCACTTCCGTTTCGAAAACAGGAAGTGCCGACATGGTGGGAAACAAACAATTAATTCTGTTCTCTCACCGTTTCCTTGTTGAATGTTGAACAGCGAGAGGCGCTTTGTGCATTTGTATCTGGTAAAGATGTTGGTGTGTTTTTTTTTTTTCCTAGAACCAAGACGACATTTTCATCCGTGGCTGTGATTAGTCACAACTAAAGTTAGGTCGACGTGCACAAGATGCGGCGGCGTCCAATCGGCTCGAAGTATTGCACAGAATGTCCCGCCTTTCCTGAGCAACTGCCAGATTAATATTGTGGATAATCGCAATTATCAATCTGGCTATTGCAAGGTCAGTGAAATATATAGCCAACGTTGAAGACAGCAGAATAAGAAAAACATGGAAGGACCTCTTTAGTCTTTGCCATCTTGTCATCCTTCTGCAAGCGACAGATCTTCCTCTGAAGCCGAAGGTTGTTCTCCTGCAATTGGCCGATTTTCTCGATGAGCTGGCAGATGTGCTCCAAGTACCCGAGTCCTGACCCCAAAAGATTGGAGCTTGATTGCTTTGTCTGGATGAGCATAGCATGATAAGAAAGATAAAGAAGGTGCAGAATTAATACAAAATCATCGTTCTTTTTTTTTTTAATGGAAAACATAATCAGGTTTTATGCGATTCTCGATACATCATTTCAATGAAGTATTTTGAGGTCACAAAAGCTTATTAACTAGTACTGTAAAACATTTGAGCCAAATTTAAACCAAGTTAAAGTTCTCCAACAAAAGCAGGATATGAACTTCGCTTGGGGGTCTGTGCTATCCCACTTTGACGTTCCTTTCCTATGATGCTGACACTGAAAATCCTGTCCAGCTACTGGAAACTAAAATGGAAACTGTGCAAACAATATGCCAGCAGTTATAACTAACAGGCCTGGGGACTGACATCATGCATTTCCTGCTACAGACAAAGTCTCCTGATAATCACAGACACAGACGCATCAATTCACACAGAGTGGTGTGGTAGAAGGGAAAAAAAATCTATAACGTAATATTTTTTTAGAGGGTGGGGGGGGGGGGTGCAATGTTCCGAGAAAAAAACTAAAGACTATTATTTTAATTATATTTTGTAAAAAAAAAAAAAAATTGCCTGGACTATAAAGTCCTATTCATGAAGAAGGAATTACATTGTTGCAGGCCACTTTATTGTCTGTCAAAAATTACAGTACACAGTGTTCCAAATGATTAGCCTTAAACTGTACTCCAAATTATTAGGCCTGTGTTATTTTCCTTCACTTTCCTAAATAGTCCATTTATAATAGCCAGGGTCTGATTGAACTAAGTTCCACAACACTTAACTCACTGCCATTGACGGGCTATAGACGTCAAAAATTCATTTGAACTATTTCTATTAGTTTAACATTTTTTCCCACTTTTGTTAACAAGAGTATGAAAACCTAGATTTTTTTTTTTATTGTATTAGAACAGATATAACATTTGTGATTAATCGTGAGTTAACTAGTGAAGTAATGTGATTAATTACGATTAAAAATTGTAATCGCCTGGCGCCCCTAATTTTTAATAATATTTTCTTTAAAAATATATATATATATATATTTTTTTTTTTTTGTTTGTTTGTTTAAAAGAAAAGATTATTAAAAATTAGGGGCATCAGGCGATTAACATTTTTAATTGTAATTAATCACATGACTTCACAAATTAACTCACGATTAATCACAAATTTTATATCTGTTCTAAATGTACAAAAAAAATCTAGGTTTTCATACTCTTGTTAACAAAAATGGAAAAAAAATGTTAAACTAATAGAAATAGTTAAAATGATTTTTTTAAAGTCTATAGCTGCCAATGGCAGTAAATGAGTTAAAAAAAAGTTGTAAAGAACTCTGAAACCCTTAAAAATATATCGTTATCTTAACAAAAATATAAGTAAGTTCAAATATTTGTGTGGATAAGCGGTACAGAGAATGGATGGCTGGATATGATCTCTCGTAGAATGTATCTCTGCATTGAAAACATAGTGAAGAGCTTGCTAGTCATTAACCTACAGAAAAATCTTTCTGGGTATAAATGAATAGGTGCTGCATGACAAGAAGTCTCAAGAATAACGCTCCACTCTTGCATGAACACACACACACTGTACTACCTTTGAGACAGCTGCCCTGTCTTCATAAGGACTTTGATCTGGATAATGGGCCCTGCAATTGGTGGTCATCAGTCTCCAGGGTGTAACTCCTGCACCCCCCCCCCCCCGAGTACCCACCCTTTACAGTAGCGAATGTCTATCAGTTAGATAATGATTGAATTAGATTGATCGAAAACAATCCCCCAAAAATATGGATGAGAGAGTTTGTGACGCACATGTAATAGTCATCCGCGATGAAAACAAATGCATTGTGGGTAGTGTAGTGTTATGGCTAGCCCGTGTTAGCAACAGAACTTGAAACTTCACGCGCAGTTCACCCAAAATACGAGTTAAACCTGCCTTTTACTTTCATGGCACCGCGGCAGTGATAAAGCAGCATTTAAAAAGGAAGCATGTTGTGATGCCTAATAGCATTTCTTGCATGGTGTAGCCATATCTGGAAGCTAGCATTAGCACCGCGTGTGCAACGTGATGTTCTGTTTTTTACGCTAACATATTTAGTAAGGTATTTTATGGATTCGGAGGCTTAAGTCAGCGAACTCGCGTTTTTTAATAAGCATAATAACCAAAACAGTTTTTGTATGCACTTACTCAGCATTTTTGGTTAAATCTTTAAATAATTAAAGATTTACAGCAACAAAAATTCTAAGAAATTGGTACAAACTGCAAAATCTAATGAAAGTTCAATGTACCATATAATCTTAAATGTTTTCATTTTAATTTGTACATACTTTTAAAGAATTCAAAATGTAAATTAATGATGTTTTTTTTAAGAGCAGCCACTTGTTGGTGCAATATGCTGCTATTTACATATTGTCGCTATCCTGTGAAAAACACTAATTTTTGTCATTTTTTTACATTTTTATGTTTATGAAATGAAACTGAATGCAGACATCCCCCCAAGTTATTATTTTTTAAAGACATAAGTGTTTTTCACAGGACAGCGACATAAGTTTCAGATTTGTCGACTAATCGCGACTACTGCTGGTGATTAGTCAACTAGCAAAAATAATCGTTTGCGGCAGCCCTATTTCAAACAATGAAATTCACATTTCAGTTTTTATCGCATGGTATTACGATCTGGATCGGAGAGATCTGCTGGTTGCACTGCCATCATTTCCAACCGACAAGGGTGAACTCACCTCGCTGAGTATGCAGCATTTGTCCATGTACGTGTCAAAGTTGTCGCAGGTGCCACTTCCCTTAAAAGTCTCCACGTCATTGCCTGCCTCGTTATTACAGGTTTCTGGTAATGATCGTTTCCCAACGCTGAGGTTGTCGGTCTTCTCGAGCGTTCCGATCATCTCCTCGTCACCCTCGGGGTTTACTTGCGGTGCGCTACACTGATCCATTTCCAGATCTCCACAAATGTGCAGTTCAGTTCTTGAAGCTGAAGAGCCGATCTCAACCTTTGACTCCGAGCTCTGTTTATGTCCCGTTTGCTCATCGGAACGCGTCGAAGGGTCCGAGTTTAAATGAGATGAGTCGCAGGATGACTCGCGACTGTGGACGGCAAAGTTCTGGTCAGAGCCCGTCGGAGTCGATGGAGAGTTGCCACTCGACAACTCCACTCCGGAGTCTTCCGACTCAAACTTGTACAGCCTGGTCAGTGGAGAGCCTGAGAAAATGTCGGACAGGTAGTCGACGCTGGTGTATGTTTGATGCTGTCCTGACTTGAAATCCACCAAAGACTCTTTGGAGCGAGATGAGATCTTCTGTTCAGAAGCCGTGGAGAGGGCGGAAGGAAAGTTGTCCGTCCCTGAAAGCCTTTCATTGAAGTTGCTGAGTCGCTTCATTTTTGTCAGCACAACGGCGCTGTCCAGTACAGTGTCTCGGGCTCCTTTGCCTGCAAAGAACGAGTAAAGAATAAAATGCTTATTCAAATTGCAAAAACTGAAATATATATATATATATATATATTTTTTTTTTTTATAATGGCATACTATACAGTAGTTCTTCATTCAGACACAAGAAATGAAGTGAATGTCAAAAGGTGCACAATGCAGAGGCCGGCTTAGAGGAGGACAAAAGGACAAAATCAGAACAATGTTGAACAACTCTTCCCACCCTCTCCACGACAAGCTGTGGGATTCCACCGAGGAGCATAACTGAGTGCTTCAGGCACTCCTCCTTTGTGTTCACTGCCATCAGACTTTATAACAGCATTGTGGGCTAAAAACGTGTCAATGCCCCCCTTCCCACCACCACCACCACTAACCTCAACTAAACAACACCAGTCATCCATTGACTCAATACTGTTTTTAATCTGCTGCTACCATTGGTGGCTGGGGGAGGTCTCTCTGTCCCTCTGTCTTTCTCTCTCTCTCTGTCTTTCTCTCTCTCTCTCTTTCTCTCTCTCTCTGTCTTTCTCTCTCTCTCTCTTTCTCTCTCACTCTCTCTTTCAATCTCTCTCCCTCTCACTCTCCCACCCACCTGCTCTCTCTCTCTCGCCCACTCTCTCCCTTCCTCTCTCTCTCTCACTCTCTCACTCTCCCTCACCCATTCACTCTCCCACCCATTCTCTCTCTCTCTCTCTCTCTCTCTCTCTCTCTAGCTCTCTCTCTCTCTCTCTCTCTCTCTCTCTCTCTCTCTCTCTCTTTATCTCTCTCTCTAAGTAGGCTCGTCAAAGAAATAGATGCTGGAACTGACGATGAACTATATTTGGATTATTTGCCAATGTTAGGATCAAATGGTGATATTTCATAAGGTGAGGAAGAGCATGTGTCGCATAAATGTAAAATTTGTTTTTACACACGGCTGTACCTGCTGAGGGACACATTATGGTGTGTGTCACTTTTTGAACCACTGATCACAGTTTGCAAAATAACGTAGGCCGTTGGTGACATTTGCTCACTCTGATTAGCTGTTAGCTAGCAAATGCAAATCAATGCATGAGACAGAAGTAGACTATGGAATAGTACACAAAAGCAAAGTGACGGCAAATAAAATTGCATTAAAGTATACAGAAAATCGGCTCTTTTTTACTTAGACTTGTTCCTGCTTGGTTACAGAGTTGGCAAATCCAAGTCCAGAAAGTAAAAACCCCGCCACAGTTTGGCTTTAACCCCTGATGCTAGCTAGCTAGCTAGTTCCATAGCAGGTAAACAAGCACCTTGGAAGCTAGCTAGAGAGCTAGCTATCTAGCACCTGCGGCTAAAGCCAAACTGTGGCAGGGTTTTTACTTTCTGGACCTGGATTTGCCACCTCTGCTTGGTTATGAGTTGTTCTGGACATGTGTGCATTTGATTTCATGAATCGCTGACTGCACGCACGCACGCACGCACGCACGCACGCACGGCCCACCCCTAACTGAGGTGTTGCGTCACTCTGGCCACCCCAATGAAAAATTTCTGGCTACGCCCCTGTTAATACACTTATGGCAAAAATATTATGCGAGTGAACAGAATGGTGATACGGGATATACTTTTTATTCATCAGACTTATCATCACGCCACTCTGCTTACCTTATAAATTTGTAAATCTGACTCTAATGCCAGTGCCTCACCAGCCATGAATCTCACCGCACGTCACTGACTTCAACAACAAGGAAGATTGTGTGACTTCCAACAGGGTGAATTTGAGCTCCCGCCAAGGCAAATATGAGATTAAAAGTTCTTTGAAGTGGTAAATCTAACGCTTTTATCCTCTCTGAAGGGAACTTTGAAGAGAAATGGACCACATAAGCCTTCTTTACACAGTATAAAATGTACCGGGGGGCGGGGGGGGGGGCAGTTGAAGCGCAGGCATACACAGCACTAAAATGGGATTGTTATGATGTTATTCAGCTTTGTTCTGTAAATGGTGCACCGTACAAAACCCCCATTTCCATCCAGTAATGGAGTTCTGTTTAATCCAGTATGGTATATGATAAGTTTTTGGGAGGGTTTTACACTATCAAGATGGAAATTAAGATGGCATTAGGACTCTTGTATTGTCACCAACGCATTACACAAATACATGTTTGTGAATTTTACACCATCACAAATGTTGTCGACTGTCATTGTGAATCCATGACACTAAAAAGCCATCCATCCGTTTTTCCATACCTCTTTAAGTTTGAGTTGGACTCGGAGCCTAATTTGTACTATTTATATCCTGTATGCAATAGATGCAATTGAAACAAACAGAGTCAGAATAGGGTTCAATACTGTAAACACTTCTGTGCTAAGATGAACTGTACCGTAGCACCGAGTGGAAACGAGCATGATGGGCAGGTTGTTATTGTTTAACAGAGCCGACTAAACATTTGCATAAAAGCGATAACTGGCATGGAAGGCAGGAAGACGTGACGCCAGTTACACAACATTATTTGCCGTTTTGTGTTATAATAAAAGTGCAGAAACATACAGTCAGTTAGATCAGTGTAAGTCAATACTATAACGTACTATGGACTGTCTGTGTGATTTTGAGGGCCAAAATGATGAAAATGCACCATCAGCAGGATACCCCCCCCCCACACACAAAAAAAACAGCCACATATCTACATTTCCTCCAAATAGACCACTGTTCTGATAACCTTCATGTTGAATCGCAGTCACTCTGCCAAAACACTGATAGTGTAGTGTTTTGACCATATCAGTTTCCAAAGGCTCGCTTCCTATTTTCAGCTGTTTTTCACCTCTTGCCGTACTCAAACATAAATAAGGATTGCTTTTTAACGTTACACTATTATCCCTTTTATCTAGAACTCGTGAACTGAATTCAGCAATAAAAGCACCAGCAATTGGATGAAAAGACGAAAGAAGAGACTCTAATCTTTCTTTTGGTAGGTTAATTAATTTGCTAACCGCACACGTGAAAGCCAAAACTCAGGCCGGAAGGCAAGCAAACATCCTGCAGTTCACCTCTCGGACCAACAACAATGTTGGGTGGCATTTTGTGAAAAACTCAACATTTTTGGAGAACAGTAAGTTGGAGCTAGAAGGGGAGGGGGGACTTTTTCCCAGAAGGGGGGGGGGGGGGGGCAAGTGGTGAAAATAAGATGGCTTTCTTTGTTCTTTTCTCACTGGGGCCTGTCCTTTTGAAAATGGAATATTCTCACCCCTGGAAGAAATTTAGAGTGCCAAAGTTAACACGAGGAAGAATTTTGGGCCAACATTTAGCGCACATATACTTTGATCCCAGTTTCTGTGCATATACTGTACAGTACTGCACATTCCATAGGATGTGACACTCTCCTCTCATGTCATGTTATTTATTATTGCTGTCGTTTTTTTTTGTCCTGTGCAATCCTCACCCTTGATATTGTATTCAGTATATTGTTATTGTTACTATTATCTCTATTTGCCATCATTCTAGATGCATTTAATGGGGTCTTGCATTCATGAAGATCATTTGGTAGTACCACTATATCTTTATTTTATTTTTTATTTTTTTATTCTAAGTATTCAGTGTAGCTTATAGACTCATGTGGCTTACTAGTAATTAGAAGAACACCTGGTTGACTTTAATTATACACCTATGCAACCACCGTCATCCAGACAGGTGTTGCTCTGGCCAGTTGTCACTCGCACACAACATAAATAGGCTTTTGCACACTGTCCTGTAATTTGTCTGCAATGACTGACTTGGTCTTTGTGATGGCCTAAAACCCACAACATTATAATTACAAATAGGTCATCCTCCCAAACATGACTAACCTTTTGCTTCTTATTGTCTAAAAATGCCCTCGTGATTTCCACACAAGATTGCTATTGTGATTCACTCGAGTGCCCTCCAAAGTCCTCGGGGTCTGTACAGGTGTTACGTGAGTGATAGGAATGCCTTGCCTGAAGCGCTGGAGCACTCTTAACAACAAAGCATTTCAACATCCAGGGGTGTCTAACGCATTGTCGGTGTTCAATTGACGTTAAGACGTGATTTTCTGAGTGAGAAAACAATGCTGATATATTTTAAAAGTGAAGAAAACGAGCAAGATTGTTTGCAAAAAGTCGACCGTAAAATGTTCTTTACATTTATATGTTCTATTTAGCCCCACGAGCCTGAACACAGTATTCTGATTAAATATTGTGTTTGTGGAATATGAATTAAGCAGCAAAAATAATTGGTTGTTACCCGAGCCCTGAGCAACTATGATGTCATTCATTTACAGTCAGCAGCAAGTGGCAAAATGGCCGCCTCCTGAGAGGGATCAAAACAGGTTGATTTTGCAGCTTACAAACTCTCTGTTGCTATGAGAATTATGTTTGTTGCTCAAAGTACAGTTATATTTTTTTGCTTATGGGTTTTAGACAATTATCACAGTGCTATACTGCTTCCAGAAATAATAGAAGTGTGAAAAAGCTTTCTCACTTGATTGTCACCACATGGGCCTGTTTTAGTCCCATGCCTGTTTTTCCACCACTTTCTTGACTGCGGTGTCATCAAACTCAAGGATGAGACCCAGACGCACAGTCTTTATCAAAATGCCTCCTCTGTCCCAGCCCGAGTGTGGCTTATCAAAAACATTAGGATAAGAAAAGAATGTTTAGGAGTCCTCTAAGTTTTTTTTCAATGCGTAGATGAGCTCCACTGAAATTTGACAGTTTTACTGCCAATCCCTCAGAACTACACAAGATTAACTCATGAACTATTTCTATTAATTAAGTAATTAATTAATTTGTTAACAAAAGTCTGAAAACCTAGGAATTTTTTTTTTTTAATTGTGCATTTAGAACAGATATAAAGTTTGTGACTAATCGTGAGTTAACTAGTGAAGTCAAGCGATTAATTATAATAATCTTTTCTGTAAAAAAAAGAAAGAAAGAAAAGATAATAAAAAAATACTAAAATTACTTTTAAAAAAAAGAAAAAAAAGATTATTAAAAATTAGGGGCGCCAGGCGATTAAAATGTGTCTTAATCGCACGACTTCACTAGTTAACTCACGGTTAATCACAAATTTGATATCTGTTCTAAATGTACAATCATTTTAGATGTTCATACTATTGTTAACAAAAGTGGGGGCAAATGTTAAACTAATAGAAATAGTTCAAATTAATTTTTGACGTCTATAGCCGTCAATGGCAGTGAATGAGTTAAATGTTTGGCCTGAAATGCATATTCTAGAAAGAAAAAAAAATCAATTCACTGATGATCCAAATATATTTTCCTGTTTTAATGTGTACAGTTACACCAAGTGTACAAAAGACAAAATATTTATTTTCATTATTGTGCAGTTGATCATCACATTTGGCATTTCAACATCAGCATTACTCAGCATTCGCATGCAAGTTCTAAGGAGACGGAAATGTCTCGTGAAGTATTATCATTTCGACTGTAATTTGCATAATAGGCAAGATAGGCAGAGTGACTCCTTCCTAGCTCATAACCTTGTTCCATTCCTGACTTCAGCAGCTTTTAAAATGATAACAAGGGCTCACGAAAACGCTCCAGCTAAGAGCTGCACTGCACAAAATCTATATTCTAAAAGTCTAAGTACTCAGCAATGGAAAGCAAAATCAGCGCTGAAAAAATGATTCATCTTTACACAAAAAAAAAAAAAGGAAGGATTTTTGCATGGCAGGTGTGGACGCTCGTACAGAAAATGAGCTGAAAGCGATATCCAAGTGAGGCTTGTACATGGAATGTGCCGCAACCTGACACTAGGATTAGAAAGGGGGGAAAAAAACAGAACTACTTCACAGTGTAGTCTTCACATATCATACAAGACTGCTCCATCACTTTCACACTTTCAAAGTGTAGTGAATAATACTTTGAGAAAATACAACAGAAGTGATTTCTAATGTTCTGTGATTGGTCTGTCAAAACAGGCAGCGACAACATTTCAACGTATGTATTGCATGGATTGGATTGTTCTCCCCTCAAAAGATTACTGTAGGGCATATTAAGGTCACACAAATATATTTTAAAAAATTCAGAAGATTTGGGGGTAATATTCCGAGAAAAAACTCACAAATTTGCCACTTTATAAATTAGCGAGAGAGAAAAAACTCACAAATTTGCCACTTTATAAAGTGGCAAATTTCAGAAACTTACGACAAATACACATAGCGTAGTTGTATCTAATGTGAGGATTTGTCGGAAGTTAATGGGACACTGTTTATAAAGTGAAAAGACTTAATTTAAACTTTACTCATCATACACGGCAGCGAGATTGACAACACTTCCTGATCCGCTATCAGCTGACTAACACTGACCAATCAGAAGCTAGCATACTTTAGGTAAATGCAAGTGAGAGCAGCAGATTCAACACATCAACTTAGCTACTTGTTACTTGTACAAAAAATAAAAAATAAAAAATTTATCAATGTGTAAATAATAATTATTTAAAACATAAATGTACAAGTAAATATACATTTTAACAAATTAACTTAAACGCTTGATCCTCCGGGTGTGGACCTTCGCAAAAAATAGCGAATGTTTAACATCATATGGTTAATCTCTGCTAAAGCAATTACTATCTCCTTATTTGAAAACACAACCGAAAAGTATTGGCACAAACATCCGAGTAGTACGCTACGTGTATTTCTTGTAAGTTTCTGAGTTTTTTTTCTCACAAATCTGATAAGTCGCAAATTTGAAAGTTTTTCCTCTCCGAATTTCTAAAAAAATCGATTTATACGTGGCCCTAATACACCAATCGTACAACAAAAACATATCCAGTAACAGATATATGAAACAGTGGAAGTCCACATTTAATGAAGTATCAAAAAATATATAGAAATGCTGAAGATTATGATGAGTCAATATCTTACATAAAATTTTGTCCGTCTTGAGATTACGCATATCAGGCAGCAGAGTTACCCCCGTGTTGTTGTTCGGTTGTCAAAATGACTGACACATTCCAACACTAATCCTATGCAGATGCAAAAGAAATGATTCTAATTGCCTACGAATGAATCCAATCAGCAATGAGAAGGGAATGTGCACTCGTTTATCACAACACACAATGTCCAACATAAACACATTGAAGAATTACAAAACTGATCATGTCAACAAAACTGACTGTACCTTTCCTCCAAGGAGCCAGGACGGAGAATGACTTCTGCCAACTGATCATCAGACCGCTCTTTTTCCTCTTTACACTCATCTTGTCACTAAATGTATAGAAAATTCAGCATTAGAAAAATGTTACTTAAATTTGACGTAAAAAAAAAAAAAAAAGGTTCCTCAAAGATTCGTTTTTTTTCCCCGCCTCAAAATGTAGTAAAAAATTGTTGGCAGTATTTTGCAATGTTTCCCATGTCCTTGTGTGGGGTCATGATGCCCGCGCGCTCGAGGGTATGTGGATGTTTTCAGCTCCTCCAGCTGAGGGAAATAAAAGGGGGCCAGGCTCCGACAGGAGAAGTTGAATTCATGAGAGAAAAAAGGAAGAGGAAAGCTGGCAGACTGCCGAAGGGAGTGAGATAGTGGAGAAAGAGGAATGCGGCAAAGAGCAAGTGACAAGAGGTGGAGGAGGAGGAGGAGGAGTCACAATGGAGGCTTTTAGGCCAAAAAGGCATACATCGAAAATGAAGCAGGAAATTAATAGTGGCTGCATCAACTCTTACTTTGGAGTTATGGAAAAATAGTTTCCACTCCTAACTTGTGACACTCATGAAGCACCCGAAAGATGTGAAACACATGGTGACACCGCAAACCCCCCAAAAAAACATTTAGCAAACAAATGAAAAGTACGCTGGTGTTTCATTTTAGAAAGAGCTGCACTATGTCATTATAAAATAGGAGAGAGTGCTTCATTCACTGTGACTAATGCTGATCGATACGATATCGCAGATAGAATTTGAATATATCGGTGCCAACATGCGACAGCTCGTTATTGAATTTTCTTTATTTTCTTTAAATTGTTTTCGTTATTCTTGCCACAGACGTCATTCGTTTCAGCTTTTTACTTTCAGTAGGGATAGAACGATAATCGGACGAATATTGATATCAGCCTTTTTTTTTTCTTTTTTTTTAACTGACGGCCAATATAAAGTCAATGTAAAACCATTTTAATCTCAGGGAGCCATTTATTTAAATTTTCGGTTAACTTTATAAAAGATGCTACTGACGCTGGGAACCTTCTGAACCATTTTGTTTTTGTTCAACATTAAAACTTCTTCTTCCACACCCAGAACGATTCTGTCGAGACGACTGACCTCAAAAAGTTACTAGAGGGATAGAAGCAAAGCTGTCTTCAGTTAGGAATGCTCACGAGACAGGAAATACCTTGTAAAATATGGAATGAATGCGATGAAGATGTCACAGCCACAGAATGTTTGCAACAGTGACTTTGATCACTATTCATTCAATCCAGTAATTGAATCCATTTCGATTCGCAGATTTTCTTGCATCAAAGTAATCAAATCAACATTTTTAATTGTGTGAATGCTGAAACAGCATTCACACTTATTTTAGTTAGAGCATTTGATTTCGCTCACTTTTTTGATGTGCAAAAACTCCCACATAATGCATCCGATTTACACCGTTCATATTTCAAATTGCTTCAATAATTCGCAGCATCGTGGGAATGTATCGTCCGATTTCCACATTACTTTCAGTTTTCGCACAATTTAACATTTAAGTGCATTGCCCAGTAACCAGGAGGTCATGGGTTTGAATCCCACCTCTGACTGTACATTGCAAATATATCCATAGCCATTCAGCTTTGATTAGGGATGTTGTGATATCACAATATTAAAATTGCCACAATATCGTCGTCGTCATGCTACGATATTTGAAGCACCATCAAAAAACTTTACTTTTCACCTGCTTCAGCCAAGCACAGCATTATGAACTACATAGACTTTGATCCTTTACGCTGCTGAGCCAATAGTAACATACACTGTGCATTGTTTACAAAGTAATTCAAGATGGCGGAGGGCGGCGACCATACTGGCATACTAGCATGGATATAGCAAGAAAACTCCGAGGTTGATTTATATACAGTATTATGAGCTTCTTCTTCACAATATCGTAAATTATCGTATCGTGAGGTTCATATCGTGATAATATCGTATTGCGACATTTGGATATCGTTACATCCCTCGCTTTGAATGCTGTCAGTATAATGCTCCGTTATTCAATATTAATACGCAGTGAGCCATGAACTTTAACAAGCCAGTTAGCTCAGAGGTAGGGAGAGGCAAGCGAGTGTGATTTCAAATCCCGGTTGAAACACTTTTTTTTTTTTTAGGTTTAGTAGTGCACGGTATCCCAAAGAAATAAACACACCGTATGTAAACATATGTAACTATGGTGGGAAAAAAAACGTACTTTCCCCCAATATTAAGGGTATTCTATTGTCCAAGGCATCCTGAGGTGATTCTGTTATGTAACTTGTTATGCTGAGCAGCAACACACCAAAATGAAAACATGGACTGCACGGGAACAGATCAAAATATGCATTTTATGTTTCTGAACCGCGCCTTCAAACTTCCACCAGGCTCATCTTGTTTATAGAGTATGGAAATGATTGTTTGTCTTGGCGTGCCAATAAAAGAACTAAAGCCAGGGAGAGGTTGTCGCTCCAAAATAGCAAATTCTCTTCTTCTCTTGAAATAATTCCTCTTAAGTTTAGAAAATAACTTCACATGTGGCAAATGATTGAGAACATTATGAATTAAATGACGTTAAATCTGTAAACAGTGATGGGTGGTGAATTTAGATTTCACAGCATTCCGGCCCATAAATGTCTATTGAGTGTGTTGGAGGTATACGTATTGCGAGGTGAGGGCGGAGTTGGGCAGAGAGTTCAGATCCATAATGTTTTTTTTTTTTGGGAGGGGGTCCTTTTATTACCCGCTGCAGCCTCTCTCTGCTCGAAAAGTACCCAAAATCTAGTTTTACTGGATTTTGCAAGGCCCACATTGTGTTTTATTGCTATAAAAGCATGGAACCTACCTAAAGAAAGATTAGCGTCTCTTCTTACATCATGAAAAAAAGTATATTTGTATCAGTTTCCATTTTGCAGCAATTAGCATTAGAATGTAGCAAAGTTTCAGTTATTTACATTCATGTTGAAAACACTGTCAAAAAGAACTTGTTGCAACATGGCCCTGGTTGATCTCATATACTCTTCTGCCACGTGCTGGCTGTTTTTGTAATTACAATTGCTTCAAGCGTTCTCTTTAGTTCGTTCAGATGCTGCATCAAAGCTTTTTGTATGCTTGAGCATTAAAAAAAAAAAACACAATTTGTATTTGGGACCATGGTAATATTTAAAATAGAACGTATTTATCTGTTTTTGGGAGTTAAAAAGTGAGCCTTGAAAAAAAAAATTTTTTTTTTTTTAATCATGTCCGACATCGACCTATCCAGTAAGGCAGCATTAGTGTGCATATTAAGCTTCACATACTATCTGTTTTTGTGTTGTATATCAAGTTGTTTATTGCCAAAGTGAGTGAGTTTTTGGGTGAATTTGTGTATGGTGGCATGACAAGACTGGACATTGTTATTTGTAAATGGCACTGCAGTTGAGTGATACACAGGACAGTCTAAAACCTAAGTGTGTTATAAAAAATAAATAAAAAAAAGCTTACTGAACGCCACTGCCACTAAATAAGATGAACCACAAGATTTTTACGTTTTTTTTGGGGGGGTCAAATGAGAGGTTTTGTTACATCGGTTTGATTTTCTTTCGCTTCCCCTCTGACGTTTAGAGGGTGACGTAAAAGAGGCAACATCCGTGATCCTATCTGCCAACTGGAGGAAGAGTGATTTCCTCAGGAGTGGTCTCTGACAATTACTGGATGCACATAAAAGGCCTTGAGAGGTTGCTGGCCTAAGAATAACCCCAGTTAGTGCAATTTACTACTGAGGGAGGGAGTGTCAG
Source organism: Leptonotus elevatus (assembly GCF_054856555.1). Taxonomy (NCBI): domain Eukaryota; kingdom Metazoa; phylum Chordata; class Actinopteri; order Syngnathiformes; family Syngnathidae; genus Leptonotus; species Leptonotus elevatus. Next base: position 7,569,516 of record NC_141251.1, on the reverse strand, counting down.
ACGGGAAGCTTGTTAAAATTGTTTGATTTGTCGACTCCACCTCTCTCTGTTTGCCATCACGTTTACTTTAAATATGATTCACATTTTCTTCCACATCTCACTCAAGTGGTCATCATGTCGCACTCCATCATTGAGCTGAATGAAAATAGCCTATAATAACAGACAATGCGTAGAAACTCCATCTTGGGAATTGTAGGAAGTAATGCACTTCAAAGCATGTTTTTAAACAAGTTTCCGTTGAATTCATGTTCAAGTTTTCTGCAAAGATTCTGCAGCTTGAAAAAGAGTTGATCCACAACAGTAAATAAGAGGGTCGTCGGCATTTGCATTCACACACATTTAGAGCATTCGATTATAAATGAGAAGGGGACACGGACAGAACCCTGTGGCACCCCCTTGTGGACAGTAACAAATTCAGAAATCATACCAGAGCCAGGCACAAGTTTTAAACATGTATTTGTAATTAAATAATTTTAAGGCTGGAAATCACTGCTTTAAATAACATCATGGATTAATTTATATATATTTTTTTTTTACATCAAATTGTACATTCGGCGCATTTCTATCCCCTATAGCAGGAGTCAGCAACTCCGGTCCTTGAGCACACCCTATCCGGCATGTTTTGGATGTTTCCATCCTCCTACACACCTGATTCATGAGCAGCTCTTTAGCAAACGATCCTGATTGTTTGAATCAAGTGCGTTGGAGGAGTTAAACATCCAAAACATGCTGGATAGGTGCCCTGGAGGACCAGCGTTGGTGACCCCCGCACTATACGAATATCCGCTTACCACTACTTTACCTTGAATTCTGATTTCTAACATTTGTATTCAATTAATTAAAGATTAATCAGCACATGAATTTAATAACTGCTGTTCATTTGGATCATAATAATGAATTTGAAGCCGTTTTGTAAGGCTAATAGTTGTTTTAAGTGTTTTTTTTTGTTTTCAAGTAGCCATCTTTCTTCTGAGAAAAAAAAAGAAGATAAAACTGCAGACATAAGAGAAAAACATGTTCCAAACATGTTACAAAGCCAAGTATAAATAAATAAACGTATCACTTAATACTTTATTTCAAAAGTGTAGCAGTATACATTTGAAGAAAAAAATATATATAATTAATTTTATAATTATAAGCCACAATGACACAAGGGACATATTGATTAAAATGTACAGTATGAAATTTCATATTCTAGAAGATCAGGAATTCAGGATTCTGACTTGAGATTCAGAACTAGAGTGAAGAGGACAAACCTGCACCAAGGGAAAACCAATTCCAATCTTTACTATTTGCATTAAACAGCATTACTTCTTTCTATATTTCTTTAATCCTTCAAAAACAGATCAAAGACCGATACGTATACCTAACATTAGATGTCCTTTTTAGAATAGTAGGGAAAAAAAGAGGGTGCTAACGGACCCTCAATTGAAGAACATTCCGAAGACATGAAAAAGGCCCCTTTCAATAGCAAAGTTAAAATACAAAACCATCAAAACAACGCGATGAGGATCATATGTAAATGTGAATTAAACACTGGTTCTCTTTTTCTGACGGAGAGGAGACTGTACGTTCCACTGCCTGGATCCAGAAGGTCTGTAACAGGAAAGGCTTAGCCTTAGTCACGTCTCACGTGGAATAAGATATCACTTTAAAATTCAAACTTAACGCCTTAAGCCTCAACATTCACCGAACAAACCAACAGTTACAATACATTTTATTCATTCATTAAAAGATCAAGTAATTCATAACCGATAACTCAAAAACATTGTATATTACATATAAAAAGTGTTGATTTCATCACATTTATTAAAGAAATTTGTAGGGCCATTTTGTATTTTTACCTTTGTCCAGTCTATATGGACACACTACTGGCTTGTAGAATACACAATTATATGAATTTTTAAAGCTTAATACGTAAATAAAATATCTAGTGGCCACCATAAAAAGTTCCATTCAAGATATGTGGTTGTACAAGCTCTTTTCAAGGCAAGTGCAAAAAATTATATTCAATACCGCAATGCTTTAAATAACATTTAGGGGTACAGTATCTGCTATTTAACCAATTTCCACACAAGCTGTGGTGTCTCAGTCTGAACACTAGATGGCACCCACACAATGACTTCATTAAGACAACCGAAGAAGAAAGCCACAATGGTTGAATGGCTACTGTAGCATCGTGTGCTACCTACAGAGCTGTTAAGAACCGTTAATTATTTATTTAGGCAATTAATTAGACTGCAGCTGCAATGTACGTTCTTTTAATTGTTTTGCTTTCTTATGTTATTAACTGTCGTGTTTGTTGATGCTTGTTGGTGTTGTGTCTTTGCTTGTGTATGAAATGCACTAGAAATAAAACTCTCGACTTGCCTTAATAGCATCTACTTAAAATGTGTTTTCAACTCAGCAGTGTTGGCAGAAACATGGGCAATAAAATTAAAAAGTTTTTTTTTTTTTTACATGGCACAACTCACAGATTTTCATCTGACCGCACATGAAGAACGCTCGACTCCTGGCGTGAACCTGTCAGAACACAAAGACAACATTTAAGATCATGCAAACCAAAGCACTGTCAAAAACTTTAATTAGGGGTGAAACTATTTGCCGTTTAGGTTCAGTTTTGGGGGAAAAAGGGAGACAGAAAGAAAGAGAGCAAACGCCCTCAAACACTAAACAAAGCTCATGCTAGAATCTCAACATAAGGGACCCAAATTGACAAGACCTTTAAAAGCATAAATATAAAGTAGACAACTTGACTTTATGAGTTACGTTCTTTGCAATAGGAGCGTCACCGTTATAGTATGTGGAAAAGTTGAATAATATGAGACCTTTAATAACTTCATCTTCTAAATACACAGTGTAGGCGAGTTCAAACTGACTTATGATCAAAGGAAAATTTCTTGACATGTGCCTTTTCATAATTCATAACATTTCATAAAACCGAGTATGTGGGGAAATGTCATACTTGTTGCTTTATCGCTGTAGATAGCACTGACTGCTTCCTCAAAAGTTAGATTGACGCCAACATCTGGAAAAGTCGGGGTGAGGCGGAGAGATTGAGCTCAGACAGTGTGCGATCCTGCAACATGTGTAAACATTGTGGCATCATACCTTTCGGTGTGCTGATGGCTCTGTTATTCACAACACGTTGCGTCATTTCTAAAAGACAACACAAAACATACGTGCAAAGGAAATGGTGCTTGTTAATAAATTGTTAGGAAGAATATTGATTGTCATGCAGATCACTTAAGTCCGTATCTTGCGTTGGCTCACGTATGTAGCAGTTGTTGCTTTTTCGGCCGGCCTCGTTCAATGTTCCAAAACGTTGCAAAGCCACTTGGCACACCATCTCAAACCCTCTCTTTATGCTCTCAAACCCTTTTTCTTGTCGCAGAGAAATTTGCTAAAAAATTGATTGCAACAAGAAAATGTTTTTGAGATTATAAAGAGGGTGTGTTGGCAAGAAGCTTTGCAACATTTTGTAACACTGAAGGAAGCCTGCCGAAAAAGCAACACTTGCGACATGCGCAGCTCAGCGCGATATAGGCTTTAAAGGGGAACATAAGAAATAAAGAGAAAAAAAACATCATTGCTTGTCTCTGTAGTGTGAAATTAAGTACATAGTAATTTTTTGGTAAGCAAGGTGTTCAGAATTTTATGTTCTGAACAATTTATGCTCAAAGGTGAAACAACAATTTTGGATTAGATTTATTTATTTATTTTTTAAACCTGTTATTCACTGAAAAACTTGCATGTTCCCTTTTTGTGCTTTCTGAAAATGTGTCAGAAGATGTTGCCAAAATCCATGTCTTGGTGCCAAGTGATGCATCTCAAATGAGAGAAATAGTCATTGGAAATTTGTGGGGGCATCAACTGCTTATGGGTTTTCATTTTTTTCACCATTCGCCAGCAGGACTGTCCCGTCGCTATTCAGAAGGATCACTGTGATAAGCACATAATGCACCAAGAGGGAGCAACCATCTGAAGATGATAAAAAAAAAAAAAAAATTTTTTTTTTAAAGCCATAGAATACAAATAGTGTCGACAAAAGTTATGGAATTCAAGTGGCATGGAAAGTTATGGTCACCTGCTTGACTATGGAAAACAAATCTTTGAAGACTGACACTACATGGTTACAATAAAGGAACCACATGTGTTGTACATTAAATTTCAAATGCACCTGTTCTTTCCAGAGTGGACTTCAACTGTTGTTCTGACCTGTTTCTGGCCAAGACACGTGTATGCCTGCAACAACAACAACAACAGAGATTTCATTTTTACAGCCATGCAGATGAATACATTCAGATTCACTCTGTACAATTTGAAGAATCTCCGATCAAATCCAGTCCAAAATGTGAGGTAGGCAACAAGTCCCCTTCACCTAAATGGTCTCAGAAGCATCTTTTGTAAAATTTTATTTGAACTTGTTTTTCTCTACAACAAAAAGGTTGACATATAAACTTATAACAGATTGTGTAGACTTGAAATGTAAAAATGTCCGAATAAATTATGAAAACCTACCTCTCACTGTGTGCACGTCTTGCAAGAAGTCGATTTGGATGCAGCGGCTGTGGCGTGGAAAAATTGGAAGGATGCAGACGCCTTGACATAACAGGAGAGCGAATGACCGAAGCCTGCCAGAAGATACCAGAATAACGACATTGGTGAGCTGAAGGACCAATGAAAGAAAGTTGGAAGTCATCTTTTTTTGGTTGGTGCATTGCTTGAACAGAAACCTGATAATGGCTTTAAAAAATACTGTTATGTCATGTTACGTTACTTACATGTTTAAATCTATATAGTATAACAAGACATTTTTAATGAAAACAAAATATTGTTCCCTCAGATGAGAAATGCTCATATGGGTGTTAAGTTAAACGGAGTAATTCATTATTGTCCATTGCCTCTCAAGTTATGTAATCCAATAAATGAAGTATTGTGACTCTTAACATTCACTCTTCAAATGTTAACATTCCTACCTGAGGAGTAAGCATTTTGGGATTTTCATTCAGATTGCAGTTGTCCAGTCGCATCTCCATCTCACGCTCCTTCTCGGCTTCCTTCAGGGCAAACTCTACTTCCGCTCCCAGTTGCTCATCTCCGGCGAATAACTCCTTCACTTCATGACGGTAGTCCTGCATTGTTACCTAACACAAATAATATCCCTGTGTCACACATCCAGTATTAATATTGCCTTCTAGAAATCAACCTACGTCGCTTCCCACTTTTTCAGTAGGTTCTGACAGTACATTCTGAGATTGCACAACAATACCCCTCTTAATTGATGGGAAAATGGGCAGTATGACATACTAACCTGGAGGTAGGCTGTGAGATCTTTGAGGACAGGAGACCGTTTATGCTCCAGTAAGTGCTTAAGACTGATGATTAGAGGAACTGTGTTCTCTATGAAGGCCTTTTTCCTGACCTGGAGACCCAAAAAAACAAGTTTAAACTAGACTAAGAGCAATTTCTGCAGAAATTGCGTGGGAATGCTGAAAGCTGAATGCTTATGAAAGAAATTGAAAGATAAATTCTGTGAAAGTTACAAAGTATTACTTGTAGTTGAATGTTAAATGAATAAGAAGAATACTTGAACTGCAATTTGATGAAAGTGGGATTCGAACCCTTGCCTCCCATTTACTGGTCAAAGGTCCGCTGTAGTAGCCTTCCCATTGAGCCACAGTGTACTTGCTGTCATCATACAAAAAAAAAATCCTTGTATTTCATGACAAACAAAAATACCCAGAGACTATTTTCTTTAATGGACCTGTATGTTCTTTTGGAATAAGTTCCTCACTTTTTTTATTTTTTGATGCTGTTTCAAATGTGAAATGTATATTGTATGACAATGTGTGCCTTAATTGTTTGTATTTGAAATTATGAATTATTTATTATTATTATTAAAGACCGGGCACTTCCGGGTGTATGCGCCGATCATTGCCGAATGTTTCCGATTGAAGAGGAGCAGTATAAGGTTGACGTGTCCAGAGCGGATCCGCAACGCACACGCATGCGGTGTAATCCCAGGGTTAATGTCTGACTCTGCAAGCCACCTTTATACAAATAAAATGATATTGGGTAAGTGGCTCAAATGCTGTTGTCAATAAATTGGGGTTCGTATATACAGTTGTTTGATTTACTGGCTCAGTTCAGAGCGCTTCTTAGATTGGCTATATTTTGTCATGTCACAGTCAACGGCCAAAATGCTTTTCGGCATTCCCACAACTAGCTCAAAAGCAAGCACAAACTGAACCTAATAGTATTTACCGGTACTTGGGAGGAAGGAAGACCTACACTCAAACATGTCCAATATTAACTTCACCAACTCACCTGAGAAACCACCTTATTTTGCGCTGCCTGAAGAACTGCTTTTGCCATAGTGGCCATGTCTGCCTCTTCTCTTTCCTCCGCTGCAGCACTGCCAGGCGGGTGAGATACAGCCTGTAGCTTCATCTCTTTCAGGGTCAGTATGTTGAAGGTGTCTGACAAAATGCCTGCACCATCTGCATCCAGAGGCAGCTCTTCATTTGCAAAGCAGGCTGGGTTGTAAAAAAGGCAGAATAAGATGTGAGAAAACAAGTTTGTTAGGCTTCCGTTGCACCACACCAAGTCACCATTCCGATTTGCAAGACTGAATGACAAGTACAGTGGCTATAAACTTCTATACACCCATTTAAATGTATTGTGAGTTCGCTTGTGACTGTTGCGGTGTTGAGGCAGGGGGCCAAAGAGGGTCTTGCACAGGGTGCCATTCACGCTAGGACCGCCACTACCTTAAGCCATTTTACCACCTGACACATGGAGAGCCGGCACACTGCCATAAGTCTTCAATACCCTTGATAAAAGCGTGTATATGTATATAAAGCACATGACAAAACATGGTCAGATTCAAAAAGGTAATCGGGTATACTGTAATAGTAAATGACCCATTTTGTCACAAGGTCAGTATTACTGGGCCAAGACTGTTTTTAATCACAGAGATGGCAAATTTTTCATTGATCCATCTAATCAGTCATTTGAATAATTTTCTTCAAGAATCATTTAATTGCATGCGTGTGGTTTTTTTTTTTGTATTACACTACAAATTTCTTTGCATTAAATCGCTCACCCAGTACACTTTGGCTAATCTTGTTGGTGATGTTGAAGCGCTGAGCATCAGTGAAGTGTTGCAGCAGAAACCGGTAGATCCGAAAACGTTTCTCACGGTGCTGAGGCCCTTTTAGGGAGAACCGGACTTTTTCACTGAAAATATTTGGGAAAGGAAAAAACAAACACTGTAGCGTAATGATTTAGGAGGGGGGTTAGACATTACCTAGCAGATACTTCTCTCGGTTAGTTGGGTCCAAACCAATTCCTACCTTTCAGTTTGAGGAAACTTGTTGTAGGAATTGTGTCCATTGTATGAATTGAAGTGGTAGATGCACTCAATGAAATGCTGACTAAACATTTCTGGGATTTTTTTCAGCAGCAAGTGGAGCAGGCAGTATTCACACAGACTGTAACGGACAGAAAAAAAAAAGAATGTGGTTATTCTAATTTTTTAGGTTTTGAACCAAGTATGTTCTTAACTTTCACTATTGTTGTTATGTCCCAGCTCATTTACTCACTCAATAAACATTAAATGGGCATGATTTAAGTTTGAGTGTTAAAATAACCGTATTTTTCACCCACACATTTTTTTAATTGTATAATGGACAGAAGGCACTATCTTTCATGAGAAAATAACACCTAGCAACCAAATAATCAAAAAGCTATTGGCTCATGTCATTCTCACATTGACGTCATCAGACTCTAGGAAGGTTCAATTTATTAGTTCATATGCGACATCGCCATGGACTCACAGCACGCTCCAAAATAAATAGAGAAAAAGTACAAACTTAGTCCTAAAAAAAAGATGTATGCTGGACTTGTTGCTGGTAAGTGCAGTTGCATGAAATTATTTGTATTCTTTCTAAATGGCCAAATTGATTGATTGCATAATCCCAGTAAATCAATCTCCAACCTTTTTTGTGCTATGTATAGAATGTAAAATGTGATTTACCTGGCGATGTCTGGGACGGGATCAACTAGCGCCACCATGAAACGGAAAAAGAGAGAACCCTTCCATTTCACAAACTCCTCCTAAAAAATATCATAAACCCAATTGGCTTGGCGATAGTATGGACAGTGATGAATATCAATTTACAGTCTACCTCACAGGATGTCCCATCGGCCGAAAAAAAAGAAAAGAAAAGGGTTTTGAGGCGTTGATTAAAAGAGACAAAATAAATAAAAATGAACCCTATCATACTTTATTATTATTTATGGTTACAATAATGACCAGGGGTTGAGCTACAGTGTATATTAACCAAATAGAGAGAGTGGCCATAAAGACTACAAAATAATTTTCACTTGTGGCGGAACGTAATACACTCGTCATAATAGTGTGTGAGCCGTGTAGATGGGGCATGCAGCAGACAACGCCACAGAAATCCCAACAGTGTCACACGTTATGGGTAGGATGCTACTGCAGAAACCCAACAGTTACATTTTCTAAAATATGTACTCTTTAAGCAATCATTTCCACAGTACTGTAAAAACATCCTGCTGGATACAAAGAAAGAGTTAATTGATCACAGTTATGAAATGATATACAGTACAGGCTAAAAGTTTAGACACACCTTCTTATTCAATGTGTTTTGCTTTATTTTCATGACTATTTACATTCAAGATTCTCACTGAAGGCATCAAAACTATGAATGAACACGTGGAGTTATATACTAAATAAAAATAGATTAAATAACTGTTGTGTTATGTTCTTCCGATTACATTTTTGGACACTCTTGATGAGCTTCAAGAAGTAGTCACCTGAAATGGTTTTCCAACAGTCTTGAAGGGATTCCCAGAGGTGAGAATGCCAAGAGTGTGCAAAGCAGTAATCAGGGCAAAGGATGGCTATTTCGAAGAAACTAGAATATAAAACAGGTTTCCAGTTATTTCATCTTTTTTGTTGTTGTCAAGTACATAACTCCTCGTGTTCATTCATAGCTCTGATGCTTTCAGTGATAATCTACAATGTAGATAGTCATGAGGAACGCATGGAATGAAAAGGTGTGTCCAAACGTTTGGCCTGTACAGTAGACCTTTCTGCCATGCTTGTTACTCTATACACTGTGCCATGGAAAATTATTTGCCCCTTACAAAAATTCTGATTTTTGCATACTTAATCACACCGAAATGTTTCAAATGATCAAGCCAATTATAATATCTCACAACTCAAGTAAATACAAAATGTGGTTTCTAAATTCTGATTAATTAAAAGGGATAATTGACTCGAGTCACTCAGCAGTAAAAAAAAGTTATTTGGTCCAGAATGAATTTGATTAAAAAACATTTTTTTATACAATTAATACCTTGAAAAATAAAATTTTCCACTTGCTGTCGACTGAAGATGACGTCACCTGTGCTGAGGAAGTAGGTAACGACCAATCACGGCTCACCTGTTTCCTGGGTTTGGTCAGCAAAGTGAGCCATGATTGGTCGTTACCTACTTCCTCAGCACAGGTGATGTCATTTTCAGTCGACAGCAAGTGGAAAAAATTGCTTTTAAAGGTTTTAACTCTACATGAAAAAATAATGACGTTATCAAATTAATTCTGGTCAAAATGTTAACTTTTTACTGCTGAAATGTCTCAGTGAGTCAATGTTAGAATAAATGTACATAAGTTATCCCATATTTACTCTTATAGTATTGCAGAACAGGAACTGTGCCCTTATCACAAGATAAGGACTGAAACATTTTGTTGTTGGAACGCCCTGCAGAAGAAATAAAAAGAGAGGGCTCGGGAGAGTGTGCCTCAGAGCAGTTAGGAGATTGTAACTGAGCACATCTCTGTCCGTTCTCCTCGAGAGTAAAAAATAATCCAAGTCTGTTGTCTTCCTTCCTTGTCTTTTTTTTTATTTTATGTTTTAGGTTGACTGAACCTGACAGTCAAGTATCCCTTCAAGGGACAAACAAGTCCAAACCCATCTGACCCAATTTGAAAAAGTAATTGCCCTGCCTTGTTACTTGTAAATACATACATACACGCACTCTCGATAACCAGCCACTGGGGTAATTTCCTTTTTAATGAAAGAACAAATTTTCTCACATCACCCAGTTAAATATTTCTCAAACTTAAAATGACATTTTTGTAAAACCTCAGTCTCTTCTTACCTGAAGGAGGTTGGTCAGCATGATGAGTGTTTGCATCCTGATGATTGTTTCACTGTCTCGTAGACAGGCAGAAATGTTGGGGATATAGTGAACCACTATATTTGTGTGTCGAACACATAGATCACACATAGTCACCACAACATTGCTGCGTACAGCGACTTCTGTTCCACACTCTAGCTCCCCGGCAAACACTGGAAGGTACTTCTGGACCAGTTCCTCATTATGTAGACACATTTTACCTAATCAAATTAGAAAACATTGAAAAAAAGATGCACCGTTTCTTACACCATTTGCAAATAATGAAAGAGACAAAAAAAAAAGTTTGCTTACCCAAAGTTATGACACCTTGCGCTCTGACTTTGGTTGGTAGTGGGTTTATTTTGAACTGCGAGAAAGGAAGTGAAGCAGGGAGCTCATCTTGACAATCTGTTAATTATAAACAGACCACCTGTCAATCATGTTACCGTCTAATGATTGTCATTTATAAGAGTTCACTGGTTAAAATTAAAATGTCGAGATGATGTTTGATCTTAAGAAGAGAACTTAAATACAGTATTCTTCAACCATGAGTTAGCTGGTATTCCATTACAAATTACACTGTTGGAAAAAGTCGGGAGCAATTAAATCCAACTAGCTGTAAGAATATTAGTCCATTTACATTGTGATTGAGGAGAGAAAATATCAGCATTAATTTATTGGCTTTGCAATGCTTTTCAAATTCTTTATTTCACATAAGACAGAGCTGAGGCCGAAAAAGAGACAGAGTGAATACTATACTGAAATAGCCGCACAAAAAAATAAAAAATAAAAAATACTAATTGAATTTTTCTAAATGTATATGCTTTACACATTCAACTAAACATAATGCATGTGATACTGTACCTAGAAATTTGTCTGAATGTATGGTAAGGATAGCTTCCACAAGCAAGAGCATTGTTTTAGATACTCTAGCAGGACAGTTGAGTGATGCAGCACCACAAGTGTGAAGGTGTTTCACCTGGAAGACACATTTACGGTTTACAAGCACAGCTTCATACCACCACATGCATAAAGCTCTTGGTATACACCCCTCTGTTAATGACAGAAAAAAAGAACAATGGAATCTCAAGGCTATGAACATATGGAGAGAAATGTGCTGCCCAATGTCAGAAAGTTCGCAACAGGATAATGACCCAAAACACAAAGAATGGCCAAGCTTTTACTTATTATTACCATTATTTTCCCCCCTTTGTTTTATTATTATTATTTTATTTTATTAACAGAGGGAAATCCAAACAATTTTCCCCATGTGTGTATTAGTTAAATAAATGGTGGTCCATTAACTTAAATTATATATTTTTCCACAGCATTGACAATTGCTCAGAAATTATGATGTTTAACCTACAAAATAAAGTAATGAAGGTAGTTCTCACCATTAGCTCCTCATTGATGTTCTGGGTTCCATTTTCTTTCAGGATGATACCAGCTAGATAAGTCTCACACAGTGACACCAGCTCACCACAGTGATGATTCAGGAAAACCTGGAGGGGGATACAGAAGTAATTCAAACGGAACAGAAGTAATTGAAATGGATAAACACTAAACTGACTTATTTCTAGGATAGCTCCAATCTTTTTTTTTTTTTCTCAATTTTAGTGCCGCTCACTAAAGATCATTTCCATAATCGATTATCTGATAATTATTTTTTCCATTAATTGATGGAATGAATCAGATTTATAAACATTCTATGCAAATTTATTTTTATTACAAAACAGGATATAAACGGACAGAAAATACTGAAAATTCACAAACAGATATTCATTCAATGGCTTGCTATGTAAAGTGCAGTGTTAAGGAAAAGGGGAGGGGAGCACAGAATCTGGTCTCTACTAGGTTTTTTTTCTTTTATATTTTACATTTAATATATATTATTTTTATTTCTTAAAATCAAATTTAATTTTTTTTTATTTTTTTTTTAATGCAAAAAAAATGTGTCTTTAAAAACAATTCCACTTATATAAACATTCACCCGGAGCCCATTGTGTTCTTAAATTCACTGTCTTTGACAAGTATACTTGTCGATTAATTTTTTTTCCAACGGGGCTAGATGGGAGAGAATCTGATTATGGTCCACTGTAAACATCAAACTTGGAAACAACTTTACTGATGCACAATCACCAGTAGATGACATCATTGCCCCATTTTATAAGAAATAAATACAGTTTGAGAGTCCATGGGGGTAATAGCTGCATTTTGTGAAACCTACATTTTTCTACTGTCAGTTATAAAAGCACGGGACAAGGCAGAAAGGCGAGACCGTTGTGTTATTTGGCAGATTCGGTTTTTATATAATTATTGAACATAATAGTGTGTGTATAGAACATTTTGTTTTGAACATCTAAAATGGCTGGCAGTGAATGAGTTAAGTTGAGGACTAGCTGTACTTATTTCATCAGAAGTTATGAAATTAGAAAGCGTGTTCTCCAACCTGTGTCTGTTTGACGTCTTCATTGCTGCCAATTCGATGCAGAGTATCTATAGCAGCACTGATAACCTCAAGTGGCATAGTAAAGGACTTCAACCAACGCATAAGATCATCTGCAGACAAATAAAACAATTAAGCCAGACAGATTAAAAGAAATGTTCCTATACCATCGCTGTAAAGATCACTCACCAACTATCCTAGCCTTTGTGTCTTCATTCAAGTGAGCCGAAATCTCTCCAATCACACACATAATGTGACAGCAGGTTGTCACGCTCACATCTTTTGAACTAAGAAAAAAAAAAAGACTGGATTCTCAGCAATCACAAAAACACAGGGTAAAATGCAAAACTTTGTAGATACTGTAAATGTAGCCCACCCTACCTGACCATGTTGTCCCAGGCATCCATTAGTTTTCCATAAGGAATTTTGGGCGATGCAGCAACTACCTTGCAAAGCAGCAGCCAGGCTCCAGCACTGTGATCAGCCTCCGTGTGTGAAAACAGATGATTTATGAATGTTGCAGTAAACTTGTTTTGTTTAGTCCAGATGGTGATGGCCTGACTGAAATATTGGCTGGAGAACAAAAGACAAAAGTTGAATTTGAAATAAAACAATAGTAATCGCTGTTCAAATAAACTTAACTACAGGGCCCATAAAATAATGTTTTGAATCTTTTTAACTTAACTGGAATTGCAACATATACAAAGGTTAAATGCAATTGTAGTCGACGTGATGTAATTGAGTTAGTCCATGACCATGCTTCTGAAAAAAAAAACTGACAAACCTAAGGTCCTGACACTCATCACAAAGCAGATTTAGCAACTTCCAGCTCAGCCTCTGACTGGTATCGAGATGGCAGCCGGCGGAGTATGCTTTGACCTTGCTGAACAAGATGTGGTCTAGAGCCTCCAGGGCTTTCTCCTTGACAGAGCTCTCAGAATCCACCATAGCTGTTAATACACCCTGTAGCCATGCCTTCTGCACCAGGTCGCAATCTGGTTTAGCCTGGTTGTGGCAATTGGTAGGCACAATAAACATGACAGAATGCAGCATGATTGTGATGCTTTAAATACACTGAATTGTCAGTTTTCTAAAAAGTTGCTTAACTGCTATTACAGACTCACATTAAGCATCTCCCCCACACACTGCAATGCTTTCTTAGACACAGACACAGCCGGATCTCGACAGCGCTCAGAGAGCAGAGAAAGGTTGTCCCAGCTCATGGGGATCACACCATGTTTCAGAAGACCTACAAGGGCCTGAGGGAGGGAAAGAGAATTGAAATGTACCGATCGACACAAATATGGTAAATCTTCACACTGCACATCAAGTGTAGAAAAGTAGCAGTGGCCAGTTCATAATACCTGCAGTGCTGATTTGCGAACAGTAGACTTAGAGTCTTCTACACGCCGTATGAGAAGAGCAATGTTTTCTTTTACTGCATTGAAAATAAACATCCACATTAAAATACATCAAACAAAATCAGTTCTAAACATAATATCCATGTAAAGAGAACCATTCATCATGTTAACTCGCTAAACAGTCGTGCCTCATTTTTCTTTTTAAGTCTTTAAACCTTTCAGTCTACTTAAGACAATAAATACATTTTACTTCAATATATAACTGGTAGAGCTAGAGCAGGGGTCGGCAACCCAACCAATTATAATTATATTTTAAAACGAACAAGCTAAAATAAAATGAATTTTAATATTATCCGTTCCTGCTTCAGTTGCTGGACACAGAGGTGGATAATATTTTGACGAATTTGGAATTGGATTTTTGTTTCTAAACTCATTCAATCCCAAAAACGAGTTAAAACATTTTTAAATACTTTGTCCTTTCCTCCCAAAAACATGTTTGCATTCATGGTTTTTTTTTATGCAAGAGCATACACAAGGCTTTAGTGCAGCTTCTGACATGAAGAGGTGTCTTGGTAGTTGAGTAGAAGCAATGGTAGTTACTAAAAAATATATTTAAAAAAAAAAAGGCCAGCAGGTGGCAGAAGTGTATAAGAGATCAGCCAGGGCCATGTTCCAGAACTTTTCCCTGAGGAATGAGAAGTCGCCCTCTTTACATGCATGCTGCAATCTGAAGCGCACTTGAAAGCATCTTTCTTTGGGTAATGCCCAAATATATCTATAGAAGTGCTTTCCATGACGGATGTCCACAAAATTTGAAATGAACACTTTGAGTCCAAGACATTATTAATATAAAGTTTTGTTAATGAACCAAGACGGGCAAAAATATCTCATCAAATGCAAAATGTCAAGACTTTATAGCATTTTGTATGACTCACCGTCACAGACCATGCTATCTGTGCTACCGACCTCCACAGTCCTGAATGGCAAAGAGTGGTAGGTTTTCGGAGGCTGTTGGGGACTGCCTAAAACACAAACAATTACAGGCCAGTTATATCACTGATCCAAAAATTCCCACCTAAAATTATCGAATCAACGGACTGCATGGCAAATAGATTTAAATGTATTATGCTTATAATTTCTCTAGTGGATTGAACACACTCTACATTAATGTTGCACACCACACATAGAACCAGAGCACACACTTGAAAGCAAGCAAGCAGTGTTGTCAGAATTTCTGATTCAGCTCCTAATTAGAGAAAAGCAAGTTGTGCAAAAAAATACTGAAACGCTGAACATGTGTATTCATTCAGAGGACAAATTAAGTTCACCTGTAAAGGTAATTTCAGGCCCAACACTCCTAACTTTGTGAGTAGCATAGTTGCCATTCTGCATTTGCTTTTAGCAGGACTCAATCACCCTGCAGTTCCAAAGCCCAACTCTGTACAGATAAGATATTGCCACTCCAAACAAAGAGACAAAACTTTACCTTCTGTTATTTCCCCTTCCAATACAGTCTGGGTTGCACCTAGAAAAACAGAGTTAAGTGAAATTCAGTATATATGCAGTAACAAAATCATCATACAAGCTTTCCTTCACCTTGAATTAAAAAAAGCTAAGGTTTATTTTAAGTATTATATGAATAAAAGATATTCATAATCTGACTTTTTAGTAAAACTTCGCAGATTAATTAATTCAGTATTACTGGACAGTTAATATAGAGAAGAATGATAATTTTGCAGGAAAAAATATATATTACTGGCAGAGAAGAGGTTTTGGACAGCACAGGCAGCACTTGGTGAAGGCAATTCCAAACACTGGGCAAGGCAGGTGAGGACGTGGCTTTGGACAGTGGGCGAGTGGTCTTTGCGTCGAGCAAACAACAAGCTCTGGATTAGGAAGCGGTGTGACAGGTAGCAGGCAAGACCAGGATCTTCACATTCCTCGGGGATCTTTTCTGGCTGTCCCAGTAGAACCATCACGACATCCACAGAGAACAGGCGGAACACCATCTACCAAATATAATATCGAAAATATTGGTGATTATTTACAATATGGCAAACGGCTAATCCGCCAAATCAACCTAATAAAGATGCATTATTATAGGCAAAACATAATTTTATTGGGAAATAAAGGGATTGCCTTTGATTGTCTTGAGAAGTTATATAGCCACTTGATGAAGCGTGCATATTCTGTAGTTGACATCTCAGATATCAGCATGCCAACAGCCTGGGCTCCATGGTTTCTAAACTCACATTTCTCCACCATCTAGATACCATTAAAAATATATATATAACATCACGTAATACAAGGAAACTGCAACAGAAATGTCATAGCCAGCATGATTTTGGCTGAATTACTCACCTGAACACAAATGTGCTGCAGGAGTACTTGTAAAAACGGGCGCGCCACGTCCTTCAGTTCATTCACAAAGTAACTGCAATTCCAAATGCAAAGAATAAACTATGAATGAAACACTGATGGAAAATGCTTTGTTACAATATTGATAAATTAAGACAGACAAGCTACAAACAACTGAAAAATCCAACGCCTATGAAAATGGACAATCTCTTGTGATACTGTTAATAAACCTCCAGCTGACCACGGTACAGACCAGTGACACTCAACGCGGTACAAGTAGAATTTGTGGTACGCAAAATATTGACTGCTTAATGGACAGTTAGGTTAAATTTAACTTTTGTATTCAACACAATTGATTTGGATTTTCCCCTATATTTAAGTGCAGTGTTGTTCAAACTGTGCACTGACCGGTGGGCCACCTCCTCAGACTATGGCAATGACTAACCGGGCCGAGTTTTAAAAAAGGACCCACTTCCCTGAAAAGCACTTCACCTTATAGACTCAGACTATTCTAGTTATCATAAAATATATACAACCAAATTTTGTGTTAATTGTTGCCCACTCAGCATCAATTGCAGCCTGCTCACCTTGGAAGGAGCATTCCCCCTTTTGCGGCCCCTTTTCAAGGTTTCTCGTTTCCCACAGGTTTTTTTTCCTTGCCCTCCTGGGCGTTTAGATCAGGGGATGTTGTTAGTATTAGTCAACCGTGGGCCTGTGAAGCCCTTTGAGACTCTTGTGATAAAGGGCTATATACTTACCATACTGTAATGTTACAGCGGTTTACGATAATATTAAATATACTTTTTAGGAATAAAACCTTTTTCATTTTAATGAACATTAAGGTCTACTATATGCAATTGTATTTTAATGTTAGTCCAAGATGATGATATGTAGGCAGCAGTAGATGGTACATGGTGTTAAATGTTTGAGAACCACTGGTATGGACAAAATGTGTTCTGTGGTTACAGTCATAAGATGTTTTCAATGCGCAAAAAACAGTTTGTTGAATCCTTAAAAGCTGTCTGACCGATGTGACTAGCCTCTTGAGAAGAGATCCTACCAGCATCTAAAAATCTTGTAAACGAACACTGAAAAGGTGGCATTCCCATTCCTATGACATCATCCATCTTGAGAAGCAGAGTGGGGATTTCTGGTAGACTTTGATTTACAATTAACTCGTAAGGTGAAGAACCAGAACTACATACAGTAGGCAATAATCAACAATGGAAAACCTAATTCACAGTACAATCTCAAAATGTGCAGTATTCTCTGTAGTTGCTTTGACACTCATCATCATCGTAAACAGTATTGTTTACCAGACAAATTGGATGGCTTGATCACGTGTGGCGAGTACTGCATGACTGGGTACAAGCAAGGTTGGCCTGCCTCTGTCCCTTTTATTCATCATCAGGATTACATAGAGAAGACTGTGGAAAACCATTCTCAGGGACTGGACAGATGAAGAAAGAGATTAACAAGCCTCTATTATCCTAGATAAGTTACTGCTACAATACAAATATTTGATTGAAAAATACCTCTTTTTGGTCTCCATGTTTTGGTGAGCAAATCAGCTGCAGGCCATAGAAGGCCATCTCGGGGATGCTCTGCAGTTTATCAATATCTCTGTATAGAAACAACATAAGAATCAGGTTCCTGTTTAAATCATGGGAGGAAAAACTAAATATTATAAACTTACTGTTCAGCGGCAAGGTTTAGCTCTCCAATGACTGGTTCAAAGTAAAGCAACTTGCAAAAGATCTACAGAAAATTAAAAAAAAAGGTGAATGAAAAGGGGGTGCAGTGCAGTTAGGCAAAAAAAAGTTGGCTGGGATCTTAATTATTACCTGCGTGCAACAGCAAGCACTTTGTGGTTTGCCTTTGAGTGTGAATGTCTGCAGAAGTCTGAGAAGACTTCGAACCAGAAGAACGAGTGCATCTCTGATCCTGTTTAGGTCTTGGCTTGAGAAATGGAGCTCCTCTTCTTCCTCCTCCTCCTCCACTTCCATCTGCATGTAGCACACTTAGGCATCACAATTGGCTGACATTATTCACCACATTTATTAGAACCACTGTACTGAAAAATACTTAAAAGTTCAAATCTAGGGTGAGTAAGACTCATGCTTATTGGTTTGTTGATGTTGAGAGTCAGACCTCTTGAGTTTCCTTCCGTGGTGGTTTGGAACGCTTGCCCTCTGCCTGAGAACTCTTTAGGGTGACCTTCTTGCGCTTTTTGCCCAAGTCCTCAGGCCAACAGTGAGTGATTGCGCTCAAGCACGTGTCCAATAAAACCTCATGAAAAACTTTGTTGGCAATGCTTCCTTGAAGACAGATACAATTACATGTTTAACTGTTAGCTGCTAAATGAAATACAAGGGAAAGAAAACACTTTTCTGTATTGAAAAACACCTTTACTTTCATGGTCTGTGCAGAGCGCAAAGTGACTGTTTACCTGGGATTCCAAGCAGCAACAAATAGAGGGAAGCAGCACAGAGAATTTGCACCCTCTGTCGAACATTAGCCGCTTTGGCTTTTTTTGTAACTACAAAGAAGGCCAGCACGGCCACCAAAGACTGAACAGAAAAACCATTCTCCCTCAGCTGTATCCAAATAATCTGCAGTAGAAGAGACAGGCATAAAATCATCTTAATTCAAAATCATTGTCTGAGACCTAAAATGGTCCTTGATCACAGAAAAATTCCTCATCAGTCCACCGAGAAGGAAATTGGATGGTGTTACTTACATTATTGAACAGACTTAAAACAAAGTTTTACATTTTAAATAGAAGTTTTTAAATCAATATTTCATTTTTTCATTCCCTGATGCATGAGATCATGCGTGGAGCAACCAAATAGACCTGTGAACTGTCATCTCTGCTAGAAGACTGTAGTTGTTCTTCAGAAAGCGCCAGTAGACACGTGTACAGCCTTCTGAAATCTTCCTCTCCACAGGCGGCTAGTTCCTCTTCTATTTCATCTACCATCGGCATCTCTGTAAATTCTGCATCCCACACGGCATCAACCCAGGCTGAAAGGCAAAGTTGTTTTTATTACCAAGAAGCGCAAAAAGTAGTTAACTACGATAGTTGTCATATTTACCGCACATTGTGTAGAAATTTGTTTTTTTCCCCCCAATGTTTATTTTAAAAACCCACTATTAATTACTAATTTCAATAACACGCAAAAAAAATGTATCACATCAATGTACATTTTTTTATATCATCGTAAGTCTAGTCATCGCTAATTATAAAGCATAGGTCACACCTCACCTGACAGAAGGCTGGCATGTTTTGCCACCATCATTCTGCTTAGGATACCCAAAGAACTTCGCGAACGTAGTAATTGGTGGTAGGCTTGTGAAGTGTGATCTCTCTGAGGCACCGTAGTGCATATGCTTCAAAATGCATGTGCTTCAAACTTAGGTCATTGCATTTTATTCAAAATATGTGGTGCCACAGAGAGCCCAAACTTCACAAGCCTACCAGTAACACCATTGACTATGTTTGCGAAGTTCTTCTCCTTCCGGGATCCGTAGCAGAAAGATGGTGACGAGACATGTCAGCGTCCTGTAAGGGACGGTGCAACCAATCTAATGTAATTAACGATTACTATTATTGAAGTAGTGGGCTTTTAAAATGAATAAAAATTGCAAAATACAAAAATTCTACACACTGTCCCTCTTAATTAAAAAAAAAAAAAGGCTCACCAGTGATGGGACACTGACTTACTAAGCAGAATTCAAATTAATTGTATAGGCCACCGCCGCGAGTACCGATACCTTAAAATAAGACTGGTATTAGCACCAATACCTAGTATTGGTAGTCACCCATCATAGTCAAGATGATACCACCTCTGCCTCATTTTGTGCCAGGAAAAACACCTGCATTCATTCATTTATTTATTGTTTATTTAAACTCAATGTGGTACATATTTATTCAGTACCAAATATTCAATATTTGTTTATAAAAAAAAAATCATTGTGTTCAACATGGGAAAATGCTGCTTTTATTTACCCAAATAGTTCAAAATTTTTAATTTTTGAGCTATGTTTCCAATATCGTTATACTGCAATATTTTTACTCATTGCTATCAAACCATCATATCTATACTGTCCCTTGCCTAGTCTGGCCGCATTGAATGTGAAAATTGGTAATTTGGGTTTACTTTGAAATACTGTACACCTTTAGCAACAGTGACACCTGTTCGTAAACTTTTTTGACAAAGATTTACGCACTGTTATAATTGAGTTAACTCGAGAGCACTGCACACGTTAGCCTACTGTTCCGCCAGGTGGCGCAGCAACCGCAGCGTTATTACCTGTTGACTCAAGCATACTACTTGGTCTTTTATTTTGTCTCTCCTCGCTAGCTGTACTGATGTGCGTGCGCGTGTACGTGGGTGGGTGGGGCAGTCTCCCGTGTTATTTTCATTTACAAATTTCACACACACACACAACAGTAGCCGTTTGTTCAAAACAAATAAAAAGGGTGACATCCCAAACAACGTATGCCGGTGGCATTCTTGCAAGACGTCACAATACACGTATTTTTGCGGTATCTGAAATACGCGCTATCTATGTTAGTCAGGAGCTAAATAAACTTGCTCAATGTTCATTAAGAAAACTCATTTAAAGCCAAACAAATACTGTAATGGCGGACTCAAACTCACCAATAACTTTGGAAATTGAATCAGTGTAATGGAGTAAATAGACGCCCGCCGCGCCGAGGTCATACTTAAACAAATTTTAAAAAGAACGTAAGAAAACTCTGATGCTTTAGAATACACCGTAAAATAGGAGGACCTATATTCTACTCCTTCAAATAGCGTTATTTAGTCGGCAGTTGGCCCGTATTCGCAATTTTACCTTGTGAGACTTCATTAAGCTTCAAAAACTGCAACGCAGACGTCAACTCCATCTTGAATAAAACCGCCACATAGAGGTTCGCACATGCGCAGTATTTGTCCCGTTTAATCGGAAGTTACCCACGGCAGTGACGTCATGTCCGAGAATCCGTAAAATCTCTTCAGTCTACCCTCTAAAGTCTAAACTTTACACAAAGCCGAATAACCATAATTCCAAAGCCCAAAAATGATCTTCTTCTAACTGATAACCGTCGCCCAATTTGCTTACTACATAATGATTATAACAATTTTGAATTAGTGTTTTCTCAAATAATAAAAACTATTCTAGGGTCCATAATTGATGAGACACAATATGTCTTCATGAAAAACAGACATATCTCAAATAATATCAGGAATAGTATTAGTATTAATTGATTATTCAGATTTATGTCCTAATTCCTAATAATAGTTTTATTGTTTTTCGTGGATTTCTATAAGACGTTTGATTCGCGGTTCTCAAGTCCTCGAGTACCCCTATCCAGCCTGTTTTCCATGTCACCCTCAGCCAACACATCTGAGGATCGTTAACAGGCTTCATACAGAGCTTACTGATTCGCTGATCGTTTGAAACACCTGTGTATAGACAGTAGTCTGCTTGCGAGATGTGAGTTGTAAAATTGCCGCTCTGCGGCGTCAACAGCTTGCACTGGTGTGTATGTACAAGCAATCCAGATTTTTTTATGTGCAGATCAGTGAGCTGTAGACCATAGACGACCGGAGCTCCACCGGAAACACGTGACATCCACTTCCGTTTTCACTTCTTACCGCATAGTTTCTAAGTCTATACCTAACTATAACACTAACCATAACCATAATTTGTGTACCAAAACTGCCAAAATGAAAAATACATAAATGACTAAATAAGTAAATAAATACATAGATAAACGTGAAAATAAACATAGATATAAAAAATATAATTCAAAAAATTAAATGAAAACAAATAAATATAAATGGAAATAAAATTACAAAAAAAAATTATATCCCTATATCATCAGGGGTAAGTTTAGATGTTGGTTTACACAATGCTGACTGAGAAGTCATTTTGTTTGCTTTTGTAAGATTTCCCTCATTCCTCCCCCAATCCTCATTGGGTTAACAGACCAATGACTGCCTGAAAGGATCTGGTTACGTTTGGTCCATTTGCCAATTTCGAGGGGTGTGATACCGAGTGTTGTTTTTTTTCTTAGTTAACTATAATGCATTATGTTACATGAAATTAAATCATATGGATTTTTTTCTAAAACATATATGCATGCTATTTATTGTCATACCAATTTCCTCTTTAGCATTAATCGCTAAAAGCAACCGTATTTACGTTGTTACAGAAACCCCTATATATTAACCAGTGTGTTCGTCCTCATTTGGCGCGAAAGGAAAGCAAAAGTACCGCCCTTTCAACACTACTGCACCGCTTGGATCAAGCCAGTCAAATTTATGTCCACTAAGTAACGGAAATAATTCTTTCAAGGTAAAAGTTTACGAAATGGAAGACATACAATATGCCGTAACCTTGGCAGTTTCCGTTTAATGTTGAAAATCAAACATAGCGCTAGGTCATCCGCACCAGTTTTTTCTTTTAATAACTATCTAGATGATTGTCAACGTTGAAACTTGGCGTTATCGAACTTGATATTCGTTTTGTTTGCAATTAAACAGCACTTCGTATCCTCTGGAATATCTTCGTTCCTGCACTTACAGCCAGTGTGACTACATAATTGATTCCTGGATAACCACGAACTAGTTCTGTGTTTGTCGAACGTGTTCTATTTCGTTGAATTCCGAATTTAAATTGTTACTTTGTCACAGATAAAGCGTTGTCCCTCTCCTTGGAAACAATGAGCAGGTAAGATGCTGGACTTGTTGCTTCTATTTGTTAAGCAGTTGTACTTTTTGCATGCACACCACGTGTTCACTTATGAACGCAGAGAGACGTAGAAGTATTCACATACAGTACTTTCCGTGCCTCGAACATTGAATAACCTCATTGTTGGTAAACCTTTTGGCAACACCACTTATATTCTGTCGATCGTTGGTATCCAAAGTCATTTTTCGCCCTCGGTAGTGATGTGGCAATGATGCCATGTAAGCAACAACATCAGAGCACACACTAAAGCCGAGTAAGGGAGAGGGGAAAACGTCTTCGTTTTGTTTTTTAATATTCGTAGGTCTTTAAATCATAGGTTAGAACGGTGTTCTGAGAACACACCGTAGCCGAAATGTGTGTGATTCAAGAGAGAACGATAACAATATTATGACTTGTTTTTCTAAGCAGTATTGAATTTTCTGGCTAACTTTTCTCTGATGGTATCTAGTCACTATTCTTACTTGGGTGTATATATGCATGGCGCCTGGAATTGCTATAATGTGCTTTGGTGTATTTTCCAGCATTACTTAATTTTAAAAAACATTGTAGCTTCAAAAGAAAACATTCCCAGACCCTATACACAATTGCTATATTAGATTTATAACAGAGTATGCAGTTCATTGCCCATTGGTAATGTCAAAAAACGTATTTGTAAATACAGCGACAATTTTAACTTTTCATCAAAAAACAGTAGAAACGACTTGCTCCTTCTGTTTAATTTGTTTTCTCTCTTCCTCCCCATCTATCTCTCTTACCCGTTCATCCTATACCTTTCTGTGAGCAGTATTAAACAAGAACCTCGAAGTGTTTCTCCTCACTGCCCCAAACCGGATGAGTCTGAGGAGCCACTGGGAACAGCAATGGAGACAGGAGCTGCTAAGGGTGAGTAATGAAAGTACATGAGTCTAATCAGAAAGCTGACAATGCCCCCAAAAGTGAATGAGTTCAGCAAAAAAAATAAGATTCTCACTCACTAGCATTCACATCCGAGTATGATTTTGGTTGTTGTTTGGTTTGTTCCAAGATACCAGCGTGAAAACTGAGAATATGGCTTCTGAACTAATTGTCACCAAAGAAATGGAGGAGGTGGAGCAACATCTGATGGCAGAAGGAGAAAAGAAAGAGAAGGAAATGATGGACGAGGTTTGTTGCTAATCAATCCAACCAATAACTATGATTACATACGGCACCACTATCTTGAAAGGGAAACATTTTATTGACTTTTTAGTGTTTGTATCGGGTCTCTGGACTGCCCGTTCACCCATCGAGTGAAATTATATAATGGAAAAAGAACTGTTTTGAGCTTGCTTTTTACCCATCCATTCACTCATCTCTTTGAATTCCTGCTCACTCTTGCTCTCCAAGCAGCAGCCCCTCCCAACCCAAGAAAACAACTGGGTCCTCACTCGTGTATGTCATAACCTGTGTCCAAATTCACAAGGCTGGGTCCAAGGCCGAATTGGTCGGCTGCATGACGTCACTCCCGGCGCAACTCGACAGCACACACGGACTTACATATGAATGGATTGCTAATGCTGTTTGTCGGTAGCGCGTTGACTGACGGTCCATTCATGTAGTGCGTGCTGTCGAGTCATGCAGCCGAAAAATTTGGCCTTCGGAGGACACGGACATAGTCACTTATGTACCGCCCCTGCAGACGAAACCCGCCCACTTTCTCCGTGCCGGCCCGCCAGCAGTGTCCGCCAAATCCTTTCACTTTTGCATTAGATTTGAGAGAAGATTGCCAATGTCAAAGGTCAATGACAGTTGGCCGTCTTTAAGTCCCAGAAATGTTCCATGTGCTGTGGCTGACGCTTGTGTTAAACGACAAGTGTATTTCGGTGGCTTGGCTGCTGTGCCAGTGTCAACGCAATCTTCTTTATGGGTGCATGCTTTAATTGTGCTGTATGTGTTTTTATGTGAGGGGATTTATAATCTCCTTTAACAAATCAACGGTTTGTGTCATGATTTGGAACAACTAGGCTCAGCAGTCGTTGAACAGAGAGAGTCATGAAATCCGGTTCAAAAGACTGCAACATTTGCTCCAGAAGAGCAACATCTACTCAAAATTTCTGCTGACCAAAATGGAGCAACAACAGAATGAGGTACTGTATGTGTCAATACGGCATTTCTAAAATTGGGAAAATGAATCTTTTTAAGTTATTAGTACTCAAAACGGTTGGTCCTTAAAGATTGTACTTTGATTTGTCTTTCTCCTTACCAGGAGAAAATCAAGATGGAAAAGCTTGAAAAGAAGGCCAAGAAAGTGAGGAAATATTTGTTCTTAACAAATTTATCATAAGATTGTCACTGGCGTAATAAATTTAATTATCTGTTTGTATTTTTTTTTTGTGCAGAGTGCCAACAGCACGGGGCCTGGAAAAGGTAGGTGCTTATTTATTTATTGGGGCGGCATGGCTCAGTGTTTGAGTGGTTGTGGGTTTGTCCTTGAGCAAGACACTGAACCCTGAGTTGCTCCCAATGGGCCTAGCAGCAGTCGACCATTGGTGTGTGAATGTGTGTGTAAATGTGAGGCGTTGTAAAGCACTTTGGGCACCATATGGTGCAGGAAAAAAACCCAGACATGAAAAGAAGTCAATTTGCCATTTAAACAGAAGAAATGTACGTCATATGTTATTTAGTTCTATGAGTGGCACTTTGGTGCCTTGATTGGCACGTCCGCCTCTTAGTTCTGTAGCGCAGGGTTCGATTTCAGCTCTGGCCTTCCTGTGTGGAGTTTGCATGTTCTTCCCATGTCTCCGTGGGTTTACTCCAGGTACTCCGATTTCCTCCCACATTCCAAAAACATGCATGGTAGGCCAATTGTCCACTCGAAATTATCCGTAGGTGTGATTGTGGGTGTGAATGGTTGTTCATCTATGTGTGCCCTGCGATTGGCTGGCAATCTGTTCAGGGTTTACCCCCCCCCCCCCCCCAACCCCCGCCTCACTGCCCATTGACAGCTGGGATGGGCTCCAGCATTCCAGTGACCCTCGTGAGGATAAGCGGTTCGGAAAATGGATGGTTGGAAATTGTGTTTTTATGTTTTGACTGTTTTTTCCAAACCAGATAAAAAGAAGAGAGCAAGAGAAGATGACTACAAAATTGCTGATGTCATGTCTAAAGAAGTATGGTCCCATTTGATTCTTACTACATTTTTCGTGTTAGGTTTTCTTTTTGAATTTTGCTTTATTTTTTTCTGCAGGAAATCTTGTCACAGGCTAAGAGAGTTAAAGTGGAGGAAGCGGTAATATGTGTTGCTTTTTTACTTTCGACCTCAACTTTTCAGATTCCAAGATGAGATGTCAAAGTCTGTTTTGTTTAAACCATTGTAAAGCCTTTATGAACGTGTCTTCAATTTCATGTTAGGAAGCGTCCCCAGCCGAGAAGAAGCTTGATGCCAACATTATCGAGAACATGAGTGATACCAACCAAGACATCAAGAATCGTTTGACGGAGACGGTGCGAGACAATGCCAAACATCTGCTGGACCCCGACAGGAAGGTGAACGGTGAGCCAGTTCCTGCTCAACAACCACAGCTCTTCACCGGTGGGGTCATGAGGTGGTACCAGATCGAGGGCATCGAGTGGCTTCGAGTGAGTAGTTTCAGCCTAATTGGGGGAAAAAGTGACTTTCCCCCAAAAAACCTTTGCTGTCTTTGTTTTTGAAAGAAGCGTTTTAATCTTGAACTCACCTCATTCAGTATCTGTTTTCATAACTTATTTGCATAGTAATTGAATAATTATGTAATCATACACACTTGCATATTGCATAACATTTTCCCCTGAACATTGGAACTAAAACATTTGTTACTGTTAGTGGCCAATTCTGGCCACTATTTCAACATTTGATTTTAAGCTTATAGATTACTTTTGAAAATGTAGCATGCATCTGTGTGTGTGTGTGACCACAAAAGTCTGCAGGAAAATGTTGTGTTCGGTGGGATGTGGAAGCGACACAGGCCTTCTCTTCTGTCGTTTGTCTTTGAGTGTATTCCTCCTGTCGTCTTCGAATTGGGCGACATAAATGCTCAGCTTGTGTTTAGTCTAACCACAGCATTACAGTTGAGTTTCTGCCTTGATGCCAGATGTTGTGGGAGAATGGCATCAACGGGATCCTCGCTGATGAGATGGGACTTGGGAAGACAATCCAGTGTATCGCACACATCGCCATGATGCTTGAAAAAAAAGTAATGGGCCCGTTTTTGGTGGTGGCGCCACTCTCCACGCTGCCCAACTGGATCAATGAGTTCAAGCGCTTCACACCAGAGGTAAGAGGGTGATCTACTGACTACATTAATCACACTGTTAAATATTTCATTTCTTGCTTATTAAAAGTGGATTGGTTGTTTGTTGATAGTGCTAAAGGTTGTCATGTCGCCCGTAGTCTTGTCAGTGATGTGGCAATTGTATGCTTCAAACTATAGTAGAACTGCACCCTCGGTTGCGTCAGGGAAGTAGGGATGTGTGTGGAGTCCTGTTGCATGCGCGCCACCGTAGTCTTGTGTTGCCCATTCGTTCAGACATTTTTTGTTGCATGTCCCAAATTACTAATGGTCATGGTACTCTCAAGGGTTACAATAACTTCTGAAAATGCTTGCTATTCATTCATTGCCTAACACTGCAAATTCAATCAAATTCCAAATTACTGACCAAACTAACTCTTGTCAGCTAGCTCTTCTGTTCACTGCCATGACATTACGGTGAGCAGTGCACATGAACAGCGACGCGCTTTTTTGCATTGCAGAAATCTGAAAAGTCACGATACCAATCAAATATCAACTTTGGTTTATCATTACAGCCCACAAATACAGTATATTTTCGAAGTAAAATCATTCATCCTAATTTCCTTTTGTCCTGATATCATCTGTCTTCTAGGTGTCTGTACTGCTTTATCATGGCCCGCAAAAAGAGAGGGGCAAACTGCTGAAACACATGCGCAAATCCCAGGGATCCCTCAATATGTGTCCCGTCGTCGTTACCTCATTTGAGATTGCCATGATTGACCGAAAGTACCTTCAGGTATCCTCTATATTCTATCTTCTTCAGCTGGTTCAAACATTTAATCAATGTACTACAAATGATGGTTACCAACCAAATGGAAAAACACATTTCTACTTTTATCTGTGATCAAGACCGCTTTTTTTTTTTTTTTTTTTCGTCATTTAAAAGTACAAACTTACCTAGCACTGTTACCAAGTTCACACCTGTCACCCCCCCTTTTTTCAGCGCTGTCAGTGGAAGTACTTGATTGTAGATGAAGGCCACAGAATCAAAAACCTCAACTGTCGACTAGTGCAGGAGTTGAAGATGTTGCCCACTGACAACAAGCTGCTGCTTACCGGGACTCCACTACAGAACAACTTGGCTGAGCTCTGGTCTCTTCTCAATTTCCTCTTGCCTGAGGTCTTTGATGACCTTAAGAGGTAAAAGTTCTACAATAGTACAATTGAATTCTCAACAGTTCAGTGTTGAACAGTAAGCTATTTAAAAATTTAATGGACTAGAGCAAACCTGGGCAAAGTACGGGCCACACCTGGCACCCTCCACCCATCTCTCTGACTGGACCTCGCAGTCTGTATAGAGTAGCAATAAAACAGAATATGGAAGCGCTTATATTTCAAAAGCTATGCTGTTCTTTGTATGCGCCAGTGTGTGTGACAAGTTGTCAAGAGAAACACTTGGCTTCGATGTCGGCAACTTTTTGACCCGTCTCTTGGACTAATCAAAAAAACAAAACGGCAACAGCTTGTGATAATGCGAGCAGTGTTAGTAACTTGCCTCTAAAGGATTTAGGAGTCCTAACGTTGAACGCTGAATATGAGTTACATGGTAGTTGGTGTTAAAACTGTCAGCACATGTTAAAAATTAAGAAAAAGGAATTCACACTATTTTTTTAAATAAATGTTGATTAAATTGTGATAGAATTGTAAATGTGTATACCCCACTGAGGTGAACGCACTTTTTGCACAAATTGCTGTTCTCTAAGGTGTGTAATGGCAAAATAAACAGGTGTTTAATCTACATTTGCTGGTTCAATTACCATTTGTATTTTAAACGGTCCTCTTTATTCTACTGTTTATATTTCGACATCATGAGACCTAGATGACACCTAACAATTGATAACGGTCTTGGGATGAAACGGTCTACCAATAAACTATGCTAAAATCTTAAACAATTAGTCTTACCTTTTCAGATTGTAAACATTGATGCTACTGTAGCTGTAAGAGCGTGTTGTGCTGTGTTCGCACACGTTGGCCCCTTGAGTGCTTATTTTGTCAATGTATTCAAGGAAATAATGAAAAGCTGGACAATTAGTAAATGCCTTGTGAGGTCACAAATGAAATAATTTACCATTTGAAATTGCATGAAATGCACAATGAGGTTTCTTTTGTGTGTTTTCTTTTACCAATTTGCTGCAAAATCAAACTGATGACAATAGTAATGTAACCTCTTTGTTACTGCGTAGCTTTGAGTCTTGGTTCGACATTGACACACTCGGCGAGGCAGAAAGTGTGGTGGCTGCGGAGCGCGAACGCAACATCCTAAGCATGTTGCACCAGGTGAGTCCCCAAACAAATGTACTACTGTACTCAAATTTAACCGATACCATTTTTTTAAATTGCATGTCTTGTTGAGTTCAGACTATTGTCCTTTTTTTATTGTCTTAGATTCTGACTCCATTCTTGCTGAGGAGACTGAAGACTGATGTGACTCTGGAGGTTCCTCCAAAGAAGGAGATCATTGTTTATGCCCCTCTGACAGCCAAACAAGAAACCTTCTACACTGCTGTGGTGAACAAGACCATTGCAAAAGTGCTTGGTCAGCATAAGGTATCTTTGTTAATGACTTTAAGGACTGTGGACAATGTTGGAACCTTTGCTACGTACATCTAAACGTTAACTGGTGTTATCACTACATGAAAACTGGTAGTACTCAATCATGATTGCAGCCAACTAGAGACTTGCCTGTGTGCAGTGTAGCGTCGCCTCTGGCCTTTGTTCACACGCAGCAGCAGCAAACAAGTCTGCCGTGTGGAAATGTGATGATTTCAGCGAGATTTTGAATTTGCACATGCCATAAAAAGATACTTAGAAAGGGAAGTTTGTCAAAAAGCTTCAAAATAACCAATTTTTTGGACGCTCATGGCAAGAACCAAAAAAGACGTGAAACGTAAGAAGCTTGCGCAGACCATAAATACTTTTGATTGGACTAAATGACCAGCCTTTGTCAGTGGTGGAAGACACTGGGTTGCGCTCTTTCACTTGGAGCACCTTGTCACAAATTCACAGACGTAGCCTTGCCGGAGCTCCACCAGGCAGTATACTAGGAAGGCGTGTCATCCTCCATAAGTTAGCCTGCTATTTATTACAGCAAATCTTGCACACCTCTCAACAGTAAATATTAAAATTTCTCTTCCATGATAGCATTACGGCATCATTGATTATCTTTGAGGTTAGTCGAAACAAGACATTTGCCAACATCTGTTTTTACGTCGGAAAATTGTGTTCAAAACCTTTGCCTGTTTTCTGACATTTTACAGACCAAACCAGAAAATGAATCCTAATTTGAGCACTGTTGATTTGAAACAGTCTTGTTTTTTAATAAAAGGATGGACATTTAAAAAATAAAATAAAAATCTGATTCATTGATTATTAAAATAAGTTGCAGCTCTAAAATATATTGAACATTTTACCAGCTAATTCATGTGGTTGGAATCTGTATCTGCAGATATGACTTGACTCATGGATGCATGCGTGTTTTTGGAATGTCACTGGGGAAACCTAAACAATCATCATTTCAACATCTAAGCTCTAAACAGTTGTTTTAATGGATATTTAAACCAAGAGCTCTTGACTGTTATATAAACATACTTACCGCCACTTCACTGTGTTACTTAGATTTGATTATGGTTTACTAAATGACTTACAAATTGTGCATTTTTAAAATTGCAATTGGTTTTCATTGTTACTAAAACTAAAGTTTTAGAAAGGCTTTTCTTACTACCTATCAAACACATGCTCGTCAATAACAGTAATAGAAACAAAAAGATTTTTGGTGTGCTTGTTTTCAGACTGAAGCAGCTGTGATTTTGACACCGGATGGCAGACCAAAGCGTCGCAGTCGAAAGATGGTAAACTACGGTGAAACGGAGGATGATACACCTTCAGGCTTAGAGCAATATCTGGAAAAGCTCCAAAAAGAGCGGGCGCATAGGTCAGGAAAAATAACTTCAGTCTTCTATAAAGTGTAGTCATTAGTGTCTTGCATCCAATAACATGTTGTGCCAGTCATATTAAGTTGCTCCCACGTCCTCCTCTGTCAGCTCCTCCCCAGTGCTGGACATCCGGTGCCCTCTGGATGCTCAGATCAACCTAAAGATGCAGAATATTCTCATGCTGCTAAAACGATGCTGTAACCATCCTTACCTGGTTGAATACCCACTGGATCCAGCCACACAAGAATTCAAGGTAGAATACATTCATGTTTAGATGAAGTTGTTTTTTTTGCATGATGGGTACTTGCAAGAGTGTTCAATGCGAATACACAATTGAGATTTATTAAATAGTTGCCAATTTGACAGAAAACACTATGCTGTAAAACTATTTATCTTGTATTATCACTACCTCAAAATGTAGTTCTGATTACTTTTATAGTAAACCACACTTTTTTTCTTATTGATGTTTCCTGTTGTTGTTTTATCTCCACGGTATTGAAAAATGGTATCAGGTATTTTCCTTGGAATCGATATTGAGTTTTAAATTTTAGTATCGTGACAATCCTAAGATCCACAGCTCATGACCATAGGTGAGGGTAGGAACATAGATCAACGGGTAAATTGAGAGCTTTGCCTTTTGGCTCAGCTCCTTCTTTACCACAACGGACCGTTACAGAGTCTGCATCAGAGCAGCCGCTGCACCGATCCGCCTGTCGATCTCACCCAAGATACTTGAACTCCTCCGCTTGGGGCAGTATCTCATCCCCGACCCGGAGCAGGCACTCCACCACCCTTTTCCGACGGAGGACCATGGTCTCGGATTCGGAAGTGCTGATTTTCATCTTCATATCAGTCACTCTCTGCAGTCTGTCAGCTTACAGTTCAATGGAGTGTTGTTGTAGCAGGCAACTCTCTACTGGTGCTTCGTCATCACCTCCGATCGGCAGCTGACTACGATTTCACCCAAAATGGCACCCGGTTGCACGTTGATTAATTACTTAAATTTCTTATTCCAAAATGAAATATTAAAGCACCGTGTTTTGACTAGTGCTGGCATCTACAATGTATTTTGCTTTAAAAAAAATTGGGTGTTTACAGTATAGTTTTTCCCCTTTAAACGCATCCTGTTTGGCAACTTGGTTGCCCATTTACGGTGGCTCTGTGTACATTGGAACAGTTTTCCTGTGCCGCAGAGTTTGATATAGTCCTTCTGTTGACATGAATATCTATGTTAATGCCTGTAAAAAGAACACGGTTTGAAGGGGAAGAGACGTAATAGAACAATCCAGGCTACCTTCCAACCAGGAAGTACATTGAAATTAAAGGACAGCTGAAGCATTAAGGCCACAGCAAGGCTCTCCGAACTCGATCAATATGCCCTCGCTGGCATGTGTATGTATGTGCTGCATTTTTTTTCTCTTGACATCTCCCCATCCTTGATGCAGATTGATGAGCAGCTGGTACAGTGTTCTGGGAAATTTCTCATACTTGACCGACTTCTGCCTGCACTCAAGGAAAGAGGACATAAGGTAAAACAACGTCACGGTTTGGATAACAGTGCTTGTGCTGTCTGTTATAGTTTTTCTGTAAAAATAAAACCGAAAAAATATCTCTTGTCCAACGCTAATTGAAGCTTAAAGGAGATATTTAGATTTCACCCTACATTTGTCAGGTTATACAGTTATAGAATTTTATCCAATCAACACGTACTTTTCCTTTGCTGTACAATTATTTTCTCCACTGCTTCTTCAATATACCGTATGTTGTGTCCACCCCTGCTAGACCCTGGAACAACTACTTCTGTATTTTTTTTTTATTTGATCAATCAAGCATTGCTAAAACACGATACAAACCCTTTCAGAAATCCAAAGTTTAAAATGATTAAATTGGCAAAGATGAGGAGAAAGACTGTATTTAAAGCTAATAGTGTCTTTGGAGATGGGATAACCTTTCCATCTCGGTTTTGTGGTCACGGTTTTCGGTTTGTTCAGTACACTTGAGCTTTTGTTTGGTAAAATGTGAAATGGAGGATTCTCAAAGAATTATATTCAATGTATTTTTGGTAGTTATTTTATTATTATTTACATATTTGTATTAATCAGAAATGTATCTTTTTGACTATTCATAACCATGCCAGCAGTCCAATAGTGATGGCAAATGGTATTGATATTGGATGGCAAAAGGTACAATAAAGCTGTGTACCCACCAGAGGTGGGAGTAAGTCAAATATGTGCAAGTCTCAAATGAGGGAAAATAAATCAAGCTCTAAACCATGAAAACATTTTAATTGATGCCTTTTAGCGATTGTTCACTTCATATTTGCTCTAATACATGAAAAACTTGACTGTTGTTAAGGTACTCATCTTCAGTCAAATGACCTCCATTTTGGACATTCTAATGGACTATTGCTATCTGCGTGGCTTCCAGTACAGCAGATTGGATGGCAGCATGTCCTATGCTGATAGAGAAGAAAATGTGAGTTCAAATAAGACAACTATAAAAGTGCAAATTTAGGATGGATAAAAGTACTATCCCTGCTACATTTTCTTTTCCTTCCAGATGACAAAGTTTTCCAAAGACCCAGAGGTTTTCATTTTCTTGCTCAGCACCAGAGCTGGAGGGCTTGGGATCAACCTGACAGCTGCTGACACTGTCATTATTTTTGACAGTGATTGGGTAGGTCAACAAGAGGGAGTCTATATTTTTGGAGCCTTGAGATGAGGTTCACATGCCAGTGGTATTCCTAACAACGATTTCCCTATCAAATGGAACGGAACACAGTTTACATTCCGGGTATGAATTTGAACATGATTTGTTCTCAGAACCCCCAGGCAGACCTGCAGGCCCAGGACCGCTGTCATCGCATCGGGCAAACTAAACCAGTGGTGGTGTATCGTCTGGTCACAGCAAACACCATCGACCAAAAGATTTTGGAGAGAGCCTCAGCGAAAAGGAAGCTGGAACAGATGGTCATCCACAAGAGTTAGTCCATTTGTAATAGGCACGAGCAGATCTTACATAGTTTCAGTGGCTACCATTATGCCAAGCAAACAATCAATTCATTATGGCAGTTGATTTCTTATAAATAGGTACATATGTCATCTCACATTTATTAACTCATTCACTCCCAGCCATTTTCACTGAAGCAGCCTTCGCTCCTGGTTGTTTTACAGATTTTTGCAGGGGCCACAGAATATTGTTCTATTGCTATAAAAACATGGATGCGACCAAAATAAAGATTAGAGTCTCTTCTTTCATTTCATTTTGCAGAAATTTGCAGCATGGCACTGGCTGATCTCTTATACCCTGCTGCCACCTGTTGGCCGTTTTTTGTAATAACTACCATTGCTTTAAGCGACCTCCATGTCAGAAGCTGAATCCAAGCCTTCTGTATGCTCTAGCATTAAAAAAAACAAATGTATTAAATTGGGAGTGAAGGACAAAGTATTATAAACCATATTTATACATTTTCAGTTTTAATAAGTTGAAATATTGAATAAAATTAGCAATTTTATTAATTCTTCTTTTCTTTTTTTTCTTTCTTTTTTTTAACCCAGATAAGTTCAAAGGTGGCAGGGCAGAGTTGAACCAACCTAAAAGCTGCATTGATCTGGATGAGCTGACGGAGCTGCTCCGCGCCAGGGGCACTGAGAAGTAAGTTGTGTATATATACAGTACCTATTAAATGCTTTCACTTTTCTATACCGTTCGTCAGGTTGGCTGTCTTTTTCTTTCTTTTTTTTTTGTATTTATTTTTATTTTTTATAAACCTTTCCAGGGAGTTGAAATCATCAAGCGGGCAGGTGATCAGCAATAAAGACCTGGAGTTTTTATTGGACCGTAGTGACTTGCTGGGTAGGTACTCAAGAATTAATTCTAGAAGGAATTATTTTGTAGGTCAACATATATGTCTAAAAGTCTCCAACAAAGAAAGCAGTGTGTTGAACCTGGCCGATTATATAATTTGCTTCACAGATCCATACGGTTAAGAAGTAATAGATGGTTAAAAGACAGGCACCTAAAAATGTACTCGGTGATAGTTAAACGAAGCATCCAGTGTGGCCTAAGGGAAATAAATGATGTAAATCAAAAAAATTTAATTGAATGTTTTAAAAATGCAACATTTTTAGATAGAGAACAATTGTTTTTGTTTCAAACACCACAAGAATGAAATTAAATGTGGTTGTGTTTTTCTGATAAAATGTAACCTTGTGGAATTCCAGACAAAGAAAAAAGGGGAACAAGAAAGGAGAAGGTTGGAGTCTTCAGAGTCATGGACACTGCTCAGTCATCAGACATCGCCTTGACTTAAAAAGACCTGGTATTGTCACGTTCATAACATTCCCTCAGAAGTAAACTGAAGCAATGCTCAGGTGACTTCCGACTGCTGTTGCGTTGAGTTCAAGAAGACGTTGTTAAAATATGATCTACTGTTTGTAGGCTGTTTTATTGTTCAACTTTAATGTTGACTGATTTGATTGTACTCTTGTTTTTACTTCCAACTGACACTTTTTTTTACCTCGTGAACTTTATTCCTTCTGCCTCACTTTATCCTCAACTCGTGCTGCAGTGCACTCTGAAAGCAAAGAATATTCACACGCTCTATGCAGCATTTACACCTCAGGGCACCTGTAAAATCCACAACAGTTATATTTGCGTTAAAAGGGTTGTGTGTTGACTGGCAAAATCAAGATTCCTCCTTATTAAAGTTTTATAAAGATTATTTCTTAGTTATGTGTTACTACTGTTTTCATTTGGAAGCCTTTTGGTGCCATCTGACTTGTAAAGTATGTTTAGTGAAAATGACCCATTTGTCATGTGATTTATTTTTTTCAAAAAATATTTTGATTGTTCATTCTTTTTCTCCAATAAAGTTGAACTTTGGTAGATTTTTTTTCACGTTCAGTGAATTGCCATTGACAAACTCCACCAAGCCTGTGACCCATTGACTCCCCTAGACTTGCATTCTTCATCTGAAATGTCTGTTCAGGTTTTGTCTGTACTGGACGTTTCTCCTTTCACTCTCCTTTTCAGGAGGTCCAATTTATGCTTGGTTTCGGGCCCGGTTATTGATTTGGCTAGCCCTTCCACTTTTCCACCTGATCAATTCCTTTGTTGATTTGAATTGTTGCATGATGATTTTTCTCCTGATTAGTTTGCATGCATTTTTCAGTGAATTGACAGACTTTATTTTTGAAACTTCAGAATTAATTCTTTCGCTGCTATCATGACCACATGACCATCTGATTATGATTCAGTAAATATCCTGCAAATAACAAAATTCCACATATAATTGATGCCCATTGAAATGCATTGGGGGGGGGGAGTTGTAACGCCCCTAAAATTAAACAACAAAAAACGGTTTGCACCCCTCTAAAAAAATTAATTAATCTGCCAATGGTGCCGAGCCGCGAGTATTCAGTTTCACTGTAGTAGAAGAAATATTTAAAATTTGCCCTGCCAAAGTAATTTTTTTTTTTAAATAACCAATATTAAAATAAAATAACATTTTAATTAACAAAATAAAATTAAAACAAAGAAGATACTTTTTAATAAATGGAAAACTGAAAGTAAATCTTAATGTTTATATATTGGGCTTAAATCACGCAACGTATCACATCAAGAGTATTTTTCCACAGCTGGAACAACCCGCTGGAAAAAATTAAAATATTTGGAAATATAATCAGGGGCACTTAAATGGTGGCAGATGTGTGCTGACTCCCATTCAACATGAGTTAGAATGTTTGATTTCCTCTCTTGAAAGGATTTTTGGGGGAATGAATCAATTGAGTTGTACACATTATAGGTCACATTAATGGTGGGAAAAGATTTTGCAATGGTCTGATTGTTTTATACCACATAAAGCCGGCCTTTGAAATGGGGTGTGTAGACTTATCCACTGAACATAATGTACAACGTTGTATGCAGAAGGAAAAGCAAGTACAGTGCTTCTATTGCAGCTGTCTTTCTTTGTGAGCTTATATATGAATGCAAAAAGGCAAAGGTGTGGTCACATTGTTCAGGTGTCAGGTGATTCTTTTGTACCTCCTACCTGGCAAACTGCAGAAAGGACTCGACTCGTACCTCTGTGCACTGAATGGAAGCCGCTGATTTGCCTTCAGGATCAGTAAATATTAGCACACCCCAAGTACTAGTCTCATCTTCTCAGGCGGCAGCTGTTTGTTGTTTGAACTTTAAATGATGGAGCGTCTGAAATTAATTTTGCAGTATTTCCAATCAAACTCTGAATCAATCTCCAATGGGATTTGTATCGTCCTCGCCTTGGTCAGTGTCAAACTTTACACCAGCTTCGACTTTAACTGCCCGTGCCTTCCGCAGTACAACAAATTGTACTCTTTGGGAGTGATGGTCGTTCCGCCCATTATCCTTTTCTTCTTGGGGGTCCTGGTCAATCGACATACGGGCGTCATGATGGATGAGTGGATGAGACCTACTGGGAAACGGTCGAAAAATCCAGCTGTGGTCAAGTAAGTCCAACTTTTTATATTTATCATTAACTGGAACGAATGAATGAATCTTTATCATTGCACGTGCCCTATGCATAGAGCAACAAAATTGACTTAATAGACACAACCCGAACCGGTCCAAGAAATATGAGATCTTAGATGAGAAAGGAAGGAAGGTGGACAAAAAATGTATTAAGAATATTCAGAAAAACAATAGGGAAAAAAATATTCTGAAAAAGTAAAAAATAAATAAAATCGACCTCTGAACTATAAGTGACTTGTTGCAGACACTTTTCCGCATACCTTCAATATGTCAATTGATCGGCATGATTTTAGTAAGCTAACAGTTACATTTCTACGGAAGCGTATTGCATGCGAGAAAGTGTCCGCCAACAAGTCACTTGGAGTTCAGAGGTAAAAAAAAAAAAAGTTTAATAAAATAAAAATTACAAATACTTTTTTTTTTCATTTTTTATAATTTCCCCTGTTTTTCTGAATATTGTTTTCTGACGAATTTCCCCATTTTTCAGAATTTTTTTACGACAGGAAAAAAATGCAGTAAAAATATATTCAGAAAAACAGAAAATTTAAAAAAACATTACACACAAAAACAAAGCCCCCCCCCCAAAAAAAATGTCTGAAAAACAGGAGTTGTTTTTTTTTCAAGTGAATGAAATACGCTTATGTAGTATATTGTATTGTTGTTTGCTCTCTAACCTCTGAGGGAAAAACAGTTTTAAAAATATTTTTAAAAAGCTGAAAATTATTTATTTTATAAAACAGGGCAATATTTATCAGAAAAAAGATAAAAATTAATTATTCAGAAAAACGGAAAATATATATATTTTTTATATAACAGAAAAAATACTGTACTCAGAAAAACGGGGAAAAAAACAAAGCTCCCCCAAAAATTGTCGGAAAAACTTTTCTGTCTGTATTGTATTGTTTGATCGCTAATCACTGAGGGAAAAACTAAAAACTAAATAATTTAAATCTGAAAAACAGCGAATAATATATATATTGAAAAAAAATGCTCAGAAAAACGGGAGGAGTTTTGTCTGTTTGGATTTCACTCCTAACACAAACAGAATGTGAAGAAAAGAGCACAAATATTCGTCTCTTTCTGCAGATATTTATTCTCTGCCATGATCCAGCGGGCCATGCTTGCGCCAATGGTGTGGATCCTTGTCACCTTGCTGGATGGGAAAATATTTATCTGTGCCTTCAGTGTGAGTGTCGATCCTGTACTCTTCTCAGGTACTGTACATACCGACAGTAAACATATGTGAAAATAGTATTCTTTTCTGTTGTATGTGGTAGATCATAATTGCGTAATGCCCTCAGGTATGCCCAACAACACTGGACTGGATGTGATCAAAATAATGGCCAAAGTGCCCTGCAAGGAGGACATCATCTTCAGGAATCGCTCTTTCCACAAAGCAGTGTCTCGTTACGTTCGCTGCTATTCACAAGTAATCGTCAACATACGTTTACACCCACATCATTTATTTCCAGCACAAGTAATTGAGTGTCATTTCTGTCACAGAGCCAAAATTCCAAAGGAATTCATTCATTGAGCATTCACAGCATGATGAGTCGTATTTCTGGTTTGAACACGAAGGTTCTTACTTCAGCGTTGTATTTCACAAAGCAGGTTTAGTGAGAACTCTGGGTCAAGAAACCCTGAAATGTGGGAAACTCTGCGTCTTCCGTTTCAGAAAGGGAGGTAACTGAAACCAGAGGGAAAAAGGTAACTCTAGCCTGTTTCATAAAAAGAGGTCATTTAAGATCTCGGTGAGTTACCGTAGTAACGTGTTCCATGAACCAAACCTAGTCGGTTGCAGGTTTTTCACAATGAACCTCGAGGTTTTCTCTGTCCCCGCCTCCTTTCGGGCACACACGACATTTCATTTCCTCATTCATAAAGTTAAGTGTTTGAAATGGAATTGTTAACCCGTTATCAGAAAATTCATTTAAAAAATGTTTTAGCATCATTATTACTAATACTGTATTCCATTCCTTTCAAGGCAGTTGGCTGGTCCATCCTCCTTTTCCTGATTGTACTGGGAGCACTAGGACGACTCATCAAGCCTTGTTTTGAAGACCACGCCACCTTCCTGCAGACACGCTACTGGAGCAACTACCTTGATGTGGAGCAGAAGCTCTTTGACGAGACCTGTGTCCTCCATGCGCGAGACTTTGCCCGCACGTGTGTTGTGCAGTTCTTCGAAGACATGAGGGAGGATGTTGAATTCTGTCCTCCTCAATTCGCTAAACACCTGACAAAGGACTGGGAAGAGGAAGAGGCGGAGACACTTCATGGGTTAACAAAACAAGAGCAAGTGGACAACTTGATAAAAAAATGGCACTTCAGTAAACCTGAACTGGATGTAACCAAAGCTGCCTACAGAACCAGGATGTGTGTTACCTGCAAGGACGAAAGGAGAAATCTACTATTCTGATGTATGGGACCTTACTTGTGGGTAAATGCTTTGTGCCATTATAGTGTCATCAGTAACGTAATACTGTACACATAGAAACAGAGGTGGCAAATCCAGGTCCATTTGCCTTTAGCCCCCTGTGCTAGCAAGCTAGCTCCCAAGTAGGTAACCGGGAACCCGGCGAGCTAGCTAGGGAGCTTGCTAGCTAGCACCTGGGGCTAAAGCCAAACGGTGGCAGGGTTTTTACTGGACCTGGATTTGCCACCTCTGCATGGAAAAATATTACTTAAAAACTGTTAGCTTGTTGTACTGTATTTGTCTGATGCTCTTCTTGAAATTTTAGACTAATAATTAGCTGCTTGTGTTATTTCACATTGCTTTAGGAAGGTTATTTACTAGTGCTGTCAAAGTTAAAGCGTCAACTCATTGATTAATCACAAAAAAAATATCGCAATAATCATGTATTAATGCAGATTAAATACACTATTAATTTTGACCTCAGATGATCCTCTAGTTTGACAGCGGATGGTTACATTAAAGGTAGCACAGGTTGTGTTTGAGCATAACTACATTAAAAATGAAGCATTTATTAAATGTTTGCGTATGACATTCAGAATATTTGTTCGTGCCAAACTATTGAGGTCTTTTTTCATGTTAAATGATGCAAGTAATTTACTGATTAGGAAAAGAGGAGGATGAGTGTGTACAGTGGGTCAAAACATGACGAAGACATCCTCATAACATTAAATGTCGAAAGACTTAGCACATAAGTGCTCTTCAAATATGGCAGGCAAAAAATGTTGATAAAAAGTATTTTTAATTAAGCGATTAATCGTCATTAAAAACTCATTCAAACCCCAAAACGTATAAATACACTTTTTTTATGCAAGAGCATACAGAAGGCTTTGATACAGCTTCTGATATGAAGAGGTGGCTTAAAGCAATGGTAGTTATTGAAAAAAATAAGAAAAAAATCGGCCAGCAGGTGGAAGCAGAGTATAAGAGATCAGCCAGGGCCATGTTGCAACAAGGTTTGTAAATAATGATGAAACTTAGCTATATTCTAATGCTAATTTCTGCAAAACGGAAACAGATACAAATATACTTTTTTTTTCCTGCTGAAAGAAGAGACTCTAATCTTTCATTTAGTATGTTTTTTTTATAGCCATAGAACACAATATTCTGTGGGCCTTGCAAAATCAATCAAAATCCAGTAAAACAGCCGGGAGCGAAGGGGGTTGCTTCAGTGAAAATGGCTGATGTGGTTAATCTGATTTAATAAATTAATCGTTTGACAGCTCCAGTTATTACAGAAGTGTAATTGTAACCTGCTAAACTCATTCCATAACCAGATTGAGGATCATTTTGCTATTGGAACGAACACCCAGGAATGTCCAAGTTTTAGCCATCTACTTGTTGAGGTGAATCTGAAGAATTTTTGAGTTATTTCTCCATCTTGATCATTCTATCCACTTTTTGAAGACCACTTGTGCCACTGCATCAAAAACAACTCCAGTTGGTTACCTATTCACCAGCAATTTCCAGATAAGGGATCAGGTCCTACCCCTTTAATTTTCGTTACAAATATATCAATATTCTTTGTCAATTTCAT
Organism: Leptonotus elevatus; assembly: GCF_054856555.1. NCBI lineage: Eukaryota > Metazoa > Chordata > Actinopteri > Syngnathiformes > Syngnathidae > Leptonotus > Leptonotus elevatus. The sequence goes on along the minus strand of NC_141251.1, from coordinate 7,527,638 downwards.
ACTCATATATTTCTAAAATGTACAATATAATTTTATATGCAGTGAAAAATAATATATAAAATGCATACATATACATTTCTGCTGATGGTGACAGTTTAGAAATGAAAAATGGCGACAAATAACTAATTTAAAATTATATTTGACACCATAATTCTTGTGTTTTGCTATACTGTCTACCTGTTGCCACTGTTTAATAAATAATTTTCCCCACTGTGGTACTAATAAAGTGTTATTCTAACTATTCTATTCCAGGCAGAGTAACTCATATGACACAAACACTTTGAATAGGTGAAGGCGCACGCAGTCTTGTCATTTTGCATATGTGGGAAATCCGCCCACAGGTTCCCGTGGAAACATGCAAAACGGCATTTGAAACTTAATTCAAAAGTTTTGGTTAATTGCTCTGACAGCAATTCTGCATTTAGTCAAATGTTCATAATGTGAACATTTTCGATACATTTTCTCTTGAAAACATAAATACACCATCTGAGAGATTGTATGATTTAGCCCAGCTCATGATCCAAATCATATGACATAATGTGGCAAATGTGGCAAAGTCATGAGGTATGATTGCTCCTTTGTGGTAGTAGTATTGTACATACATAAATACATTTTTAGTGTTTCATTGTTAACAGTGTTATTTTAACACTGTTAGGATAAAAAGTTTCACTGTCAGAGTAATTTTCCTTGAGTGTTTGTATTATGTTTCGGTTCTGTGTTTTTTTGTTTTTGTTTTTAACACTGACACTAGTGCAATACACTCATAACTGTTTAAACACCAGAGTTAAGTGGTTTGGCAGAATTAAATGTTTAACACTGACACTAGTTTAGAGTACTTTCAACACTACATATTTTTAACACTATACAGTGTTGGAGTAACATTGGTTAAGTGTGAAAGAAGTAACATTTGGAAAAGTGTCAAATTTACACTCATTGGTGTGGACACAGTTAAACACTTTTCTAGTGTTAGATTTAACACTCAGTGTTAATCTAACACTGGGGATTTTGCTGTGTAAGGGCACAAAAAAAAAGAAGAAAAACTCAGTTACTGTCAGATGTATAGATTTGAAGTAGGAGATACATATTTTATTGCATTGCTGTACTCGTAATCCCTCAAGGGGTAATTCAACTCATACTCACTGTAGAGCTTTTGTGTTGCTCACCACAGAGAAAACCTGAGATGTCAGCGTGAAAGGGGGGTGGGGACAGTTAGGGCGTAGGTGATCTTTGGATTGTGCACTCCACATATCGAGTAAGTACACTTATAATTTTAATCCTTGATTTTTTTTTTTTATTCCGGGAAAACTACATTACTACCATTTTGTTAAACTATTGCATTCAGTGAGCAAGCTTTACCAGTTCCTGACTTGGCTCTGCTTGCACATGTTTTCACTTGTAGACCTAGTTTTTTTTTTTTTTTTTTTTCCACTGGGAGGAAACCAGAGGGCAGGTCTTTGCTGTGAGTCATCACTGGTGCCCACAAAGCTCACACAAACTCAAAGTTGAGCTCAGAATGGGGAGGAAGACTTCAGTTAGAAAAGTACATGTTGCTCAGTTTTTTGTTGTTGCTTTTTTGAGAGCCCATCTTCACAGAAGACATCGCTAAATGGATTATTAAAGCTCAGTCACATGTTTTGCCTAAGGAAACCTGTAAGTTAGCATGACTGACTTTTTTTTCTCATTCTGTGCATGTGTTGTGCCTCTAGTATATTTCATACTTTAAAATACTGGATTAAATGATGTGATTTTAGAAGAAAATCTAATACATTATACTTTTAATGTATTCATCTTTGTTTTCTCTTTTTAGCTTGACCTTACTTCAGCACAGCTTCAGTGATCTTACCCCAGCATCCCAATCATGGCTGCTTATGCCCTTGTCACGGAGAACTTTAAGTTTGCGTCTCTCTTCTTCAAGAGTAAAGATGTGATGATTTTTAACGGTATGATCGCTTTGGGCACTGTGGCGAGCCAGACCGCATACAACGTTTTTGCTTTTGAATGTCCATGTTCCCCTGGGAGAAATTACTACTATGGCATGGCTGCCATCGGTGCTCCGGCGTTGGCATTTTTCATCATTGGAGTCATGTTGAACAAGAGAACTTGGGACCTAGTATCAGAGTGTCGCCTCAGGAGGTTCCGGAAACTGTCAACAGCAGCGGCATTTGCAGTGTTGGGAAGTATTGTTGGTCGAGCCGTGGTGGCACCCTTGACATGGACTGTTATATCCCTGCTGCAGGGTCTGGCGTACACGTGTGCCTTAAGTGAGTTTACTGATCCCGTCACCGTGAAGGGCTTCCCGCCTGGTTATAATTCAGAGGCCATGGCAAAGTTCCCTTGCAAGGAAAGTGTTCCTACAGAACTGCAAGACTTTTGGGCAGAAATTGACCGACGTCTGAAATATGAGTCACAGGTAGTAATAGTATACCACTTTTTTTTTCTTTTTTTTTTAGACTGATACCAATACTCAAATCTTCACTACTCACTGATACCATTAGTACTTATGATACATAAAATTTCCCCAAAAACAATGACAGATATATTTTTTAAAAAGACCTATATATCCCAATTATAGCAAATTTCCTTCAAATTGCTTGAAATTAATGGCAATTATATATTTTTAATTTGCTCATAAAAGTCATTTTGCGTAGGGCACACAAATAAAAAGAATTAAAAATATATATCTATATATATGTATAATGAAACAAATAATCCAGTGGCCAGGGGGGGAAAAAAGCCCCAATCAAAATATGTGGTTGAACAACTTCCTTTTAAGGAATACAGTGAATTAATACATTAATTAAATTCAATACAATAGTGTTTCGAGTAATTTAGTGATATCTACCATGTTAAGAATTCCTCAAACTGTTTATTTAGTGTGTGATGTTTAATTATATCTTGTTTTGAAATCCATGCTTTTAATTTGGAAGGCTACTCTGTATTTCCGTTTCCTGTTTCACGTTCTCTTGTCATTCATCTCATATAATTGCAATAGTCAATAGGTGGGTTTCCATCCACTCATTTGTATTCACATTTTTAAGAAATGCGAAATTAAAACGGAATGGAAACACTAGAAATGTGAAAAACGGCTTTTTTATGCTTAGAGGGGGTGGATTTTGAAGCGTATCGAAAAAAGGAAAATGCAAATTTTTGCTATGGAAACAGGTAAACGCTGACAAGACCGGATTTTACGTCACACGTACGTTTAGTAGTCACAAAGCAATGGCGGACGATAAAGTAAGATATGTTTGGGGGGGGGGGACGAAACAGAAATCTTTTTTGGATTAATGAAAGAAGCAAATATGAATGCAGTTTTAGATGGAAAACAGCAAAGAAACGCTGCGGTTTATCAAGAATTACAAAAAAAATGTGCATGTCCTTTTTGCGCATTGTCAGTAAATTTGCACAAAAAAATTAAACAATTGGATGGAAACCCCACTACTGACGATATACTATACAATTTACAAAGATCTGTCTGTACTTCAGAGTAAATTAAATTGTTGAGTACAACTGAAGATTCTCTTACTGGAGCCTCCTGTGGCGGTCAAGTAATGCAAAATTTCCATTTCCACCTTTAGTTCCTGGTATTGGTACTCGCCCATCCCTAGATCCTTCTAGAAATATTTGGTTAATAAAAATAGTGCTCTGATGTGAGAACAAACGGAATATTTACCAGTAATTGTTTATAAGACTGGATGACCCTGTAGACGGACATACTCCAAGTTACAAACTTGCCACACCTAAAAATTGTCTGACTGAATTATTATTTGTGGTTTTCAGCTCATTGGCTGGCTGGTGGTTGCCGGAACGTCTTTGATGGTGCTCATGGTTATGTGTACAAGACACTGCTCCTCGCCCCTTGGGTACCAGCAGGAAGAATACTGGTCCAAGTATCGTGCCAACGAAAAGACCCTCTTTCGTCGTACAGCCGCTGTCCATGCCCAACTCATGGCCGCAAAGTATGTTCAGAGCTTCTTCGGTTTTGTGGCTTTGGAGAAGGATGAGAAGGAACATGTTGCCGAACACGAGGCTGCAGCCAGTCCCATCTGCAGCACAGAGTGGAACAGAGTGACTGGTGTCTACCTTTACAGGGAGAAGGATGGGCTCCCGCTATACAGCAGACTCAATAAATGGGCCACATACGACGGGGAGAATAAGGAGGGTTTTGATACAGAAATGGATGTACTTGACGGTCTTATTACATAGCATAAACCAGTCACTGCAAACAGACGTGTTTCTTTTCAGAGCGTTGCTATGCTGCCTTTGTTGACTTGTTTGTCAAGACTTTGAAAAATGCCTGCAATTCACTTAGTTGGTTCAGTCGGTTAATATGAAGGCAGCTAATCACTGTAATGTCGTTGAGACTCAGAAGCTGTGTTTTAAAGACATTCTCTGGAAATACAGTATTAAAACATTGCAATTGTATTCACTACGGTGTTGGGACGCCGCCTGTGTGTGGCAGGATTTCCCGGAAACGGCGTAGATGTGTGACTACGGAAGTCGTACATCCGTGGCATCTACCCCTTAGTGAGTATTTATAACAAGAATTCTGTTATGATCCATGTTGTTGTGGTTTGTATTTGGTTTCCTTTCATGTTATGGCTCATCTTCTTGTGGTTCATGTCTGTCTCGTTCAGGGTTATTCTAGTTTTGGAATTTTAATTTTAGTTAGTTTTTATGTTGTTTTTTTAAATTGAGTTTTAATTCATTTTTAGAGTGGTTCTGTTAGTTTTTGTTAATGAAATAGTTTTTTGAATTGTAGTTTTAGTTTTTTAGTTAGTTTTTGTTAACTGAAATAACCTTGGTCTCGTTATAGTTTAGCGTCCACCTGTTCTCGTCAGCACCTGTCCCTTGCGTCTACCAATCAGCTGCCTCAGTCACTTTTGTCTTGTCCAGGTGATTCTCGTTGTCTCGTTAGTTAGCTTGCATTTACTTCCCTTTTTCTGATCAGTCCTTGTTGGATCATTTGCATCTGTTTGTGTCTGTTATCGGTTATCACATTTCTAGGACAGTCATGTTGGGTCTTGTATCATGTGTTTGTTTGTTTGTGACTTTGATACTGGTTTATGGACTTTTTTTTTTTTGTGCAACCCTGCCTGGCTTTACCTGCTTTCCTGCACTTGGGTCCTCAATCCCTTGCCCAATGTTACAAATACTATTCAGTGGGGTCCAAAAAATAGCTAAGGGTAATAATATTTTTGTTGTGCATTTGTTTTTATTTAGACTATTTACAGGTTAGTGGAAAACGACAAGCAGACAGGTATTTAGATTCTCGAGGGTTGATGGCTCCTGATGCCATAGTTTAAAAGGTGTGGATGTGTAAATTCCTGTATCCACCCCTTAAACAAGCACAAAAATAAAATGGCTAACCTTTGTCTTGTGCTAAACAAGTTTCGTGAATATATATGCAGCTGGTTCCTCACTCAGCTTTTATACTAACTTGTCCTTTTAAAGACTGTAATTAGAGCTAAGCTTCTCCTCAAATATTTAATTTCACATGCGTGGCTACTCCAGACACCCAAATATTTGTGTTCAAACATTGAAAAGTCCGTTTTCAATGATGTGTCCCCTTTAAAATGGAAAATCCAGATTTAGGACAATAACACTTGTTTGGTTTTGTAACTGACTCACTCGTGATGTACTGTGTGGTCGGTGTCTTCAAACAATCTTTTAACTTTAATTACGAATGAGGAAGGGGGATAAATGCATAAAGTATGTAAAAGCAGTTGCCCATGAAGAGGAATTATTTAGTTTTCACTGAGAAGAAGTAAAACATGTTATTCCAATATCAAAGTAACAGGGTACATGTATCTAAAAAAGAGGGTATAACTTGACATCGCGCACCAATGTAACATAAAACTCTTGGACGAACCACGAATACCCTTTTATCACGAGTCACAAGTATGCAAGATAATCCAAACTTTTCATATCAGAAGTGAGTCAGACCGGATGAGAGGTTTGCCAATGTGATCATGTGACACTTTTGGGCTCTATTTTCAGCGCATCTGCAGCATGGGTGCAAATAAGTGTGGATTCAGGTTTTTTTGTGGCAAATTATAAGATTTCCTTTTCTCCCCTCAACCTCCAGCTTTGGGTGGAAATTCAAGTCAATTTCAAAAGTAGTGTTGGTTTGTTTTTAAAGCCAATGTTTTTGTTTAATTTATAAAAACAAATAAGGCAATTCTACGATATGACAAAGAACAAAGTTTAAAAATATATATTTCATTTGACTTTCTCACCTCTTTTTTTTTTTGGTCCAAAATGTTGCTGCTCGTCTCCTAACTGGTACTTGTAAAATGGAGCACACAACTCCTATCCTGACCTCTCTTCACTGGCTACTTCATTTCAGTGCTTTATGGTGTCTGCTATATTTTGTATTATTACTTTGATACTTATTTCATTTACTTATTCACTTACCTACTTCTTGTTATTCATTTATTAATATAAATTTTATTAACTTGTACACTTAACTACTTCTATTTATTTTATTGTGTTATTTTGTTTCACTTTCACAGTCATGCATGACTGATTTATTATATTCTATGTCCTTTGTATGCAACAATGGTTGTTTTAATGTTCTTTATAAATAAAGTTGAGTTGACATTATTGCAAAAATATTGCAAACCTATCTCAGAATGATATGTTACAACTACAAAAACAACACTTAACATTAAAAGACTATACCTTCTGGTTGTGTCAACAGAACAGAGACAATTATATTGCTAGTATACCATAGGGAAAATCCGACAAACTGTTTAAAAGCATATTACTTCCTAAAACTATTTGCCAAGAGTGAAATGACTCATGGCATGTGGTGCGACGTTTCGTGACAATCTTGCACGACTCGTCTACAGCAGTTAAATGATCTGACTGTGTACGTCTGATTAAATAATTTGTTTACACGTTTACTAGAAATTATTTTGAGACGAGTAAATTATTCACTGAAGCTGGATCACACACAAACCGACATAATAAAGTATATTATATTTATTTTAAATCAAAACAGCAGGAAAGTAATTAATACCAAACCTATTGGCTACTAATTAAAATTAAAAAAATATGTATACAAATGGTGACGTTATCTGCATGTTGCCCGACACGGGACCATCGCTTTGCCACGTTTCACTAAATGACGTTAGCGGTTTCAGTCTGACAGTTTTCCAATGCAATAACGACTTCCCAGTTAGCAGAGAGAACAGGCGCAACATTTTTATTGCAGATAAATTTTTTTGCTTAGGATTGTGGATAACGCTCCGATTAGCAGCTTTTTGTAAAATAAAAGAAACAATAGGCTACGCGCTGTCGCTGTTATTTTATACCGTGTAACTAGCTGAGTTGGTTACTGTTAACTGCTTCCTGGTTGGAGTCGCAGCCATTTTGGATTTTGTAGTGAGAAACAACTAGCCGGCCGTTCTTCTGGGAGCCGTCTAAGCTAGTGTTAACATTATTAACATTGTTTTACTGTTTCGATTTATATTTTAACCGTTTTGATTTTAGTTAGAGCTGTGTAATAATAAGACAACAGTTAATTCATATGTTATTCAATCTATAGTCCATTGTTCTCTTCTCTGGGAAAGAGATGTCTAAGTTGTTTCTGAGTTATCTATGTATCAGTAATGTTTGGAAGGTCACGCAGAGTTCTGTCCATAAATTATCTGGTCCATGAGGTGCCGGGACCAATTATTTACCCACATCTGTAGTGGACTAAGATACGAGCTGAAGATTTATTATCTGTTTTGTATTTCACTCTTCCCACAAGGATGGGGGAGGGGGAGAGTATTTTTTGTAAACACTGCTTTTGTATAAGAGAGCCAAGGGCACATTTGGGGACTCCTTCTGATTCAGCAAGGGTCCAGAATGACTTTGGAAATTTCTAAATAAAATACTTGCAAGTAAGCCTCTTCACGAGATCTCAACTTTGAGTTTTATTTCAACACGCAAGAAAACTTTTTGGCTGTTTTCAACAAATAGTGACTCCGAACGAACGTTTATTTTGACGGTTGCGGGCTGCGGCGTTCACGGACGAGCGGAACTTCTAGGCGCCTAAATAATTACTTACGGTAAGTGGAGACATTTGTCCACGTAGGGAAGTTCTGTCTGTTTGGGACCGCTGCAACCGGTTTTCGTCTTCTAAATTGTCTAAATTTTTATATGAGGTCTGAGTGAACAGGTTGTAGTAGAGTTTGAAGTCATTCAATTAACGGAAGGACGCGAAGTCCTTGATTTGGGATTTTACTACGACATTGAACTATACACGTACGTGGTGACGAGCATTGTTTACGGAAGTGCTGTCATGTTGGTTTATGCGCAGCTGAAGAAGCATTTTTAGACATACAGGTTGAAGCAAGCGGTTTTATTTTATTTTGTTTTTGGGACGGGAGTCTCTCCGCTGCGAAGGAATCGTTGGATCATAATGGATATTTTATGAATTTTGAGAGGGATACGGATAGACGCGGGGGGTTTCTGCCGCTAAGAAATCTAGAGATTATGATAACTGCGCGCCTGCTAAAATATAGCAGTAATAAAAGATCAGGATGACGCAGTGAGTTAATTTTTTTACCGCTGGGGAGCATTCGGTAGCACGTAATGGTTATTTTAAAGATGCGCGCCTGCTAAAATGGAGCAGTAATGAGAGTGAGGTCAGGTTGACGCAGTGGATTTGGGTTTTACCACTGTTGATCGATCGAGAGATTACGTGATTCGTTATTTATGTATGTTAAATGTCTGTTATGTGTGTACGTTTTTGTGGTCGTCTGTGTTTATTCTTGTGAAAATGTTTATTTTGAGGTGAGGAACGAGTAACGTTGTCGAATTAATTTAACCTATTGAACTATCATACTACAAGTGAGACGTCACTGAATTGATAAATATTAATACGACTTGAATATAATAATAACTAAAGAGGTGAATAATTAAAATAAATAATGGAGGGTGGTTTTGACCGCGACACCGAATGGTTTGACCTAAAAGTGCTTCCGGTTCATAGTCGGAACTTATTCTTGGATGCACAAGTTAAGAATGCTTCCGAGGTTTCAGTCGGAGCCATGCCCGAAAAACATCGACGAAAAATGAAAAAACTCTTAACTGATTGGATGACGGCTTGCTGTGTAAAAGGTTGGTTTCCACCGTTGACATCCGAGGTTTGCTAGGTATCTTTGATGAAAGCGGTGGAATTGGCATGCGTGAAAAAACGGCAATCGCTGGACAAAAGGGTATGAGAGACTTTTGTATTTTCTTTAAATGGTAGAAGAGTCAGACGAAAGTGTAAAAAAGTGGATCAAATGATGAGAAATGCTAGAATGTTGGCTTTGGGCAGTTCTGTTAAAATCGCTCGGATGGCTACGATAGAAGCTGGTGATGATAAAGTGGCTGATTTTGATGCTAAACTAACAGCTCCACCGGCGTATGCTGAGCCTCTCACGGAAAATATGTTTGAAGCTATAAACCCGTGTACTGAATCTGTGCTGGCATGTCATCCTCATATTTCACTGATGGTGTCATCCCAGCACACGGCGAAAGATTTGGGTCCATTTGTCCTGGCCTGCACAAGAGCAACGGATTGGCAACATTCTATACATACAGATTTACTATATTCCAAATTTCTTGATGCCTATTGGATTAAATCTGATATGTTTATTTCCATTTCTGTCTTAGAACATCAACTTTTGGACCGACATCATGGACGAGAGACATCTTGACAGCGAGCTTGCTGGTGACATGATGACACAAGTGAGGATGAGCAGAGAGCCAAGGGCACATTTGGGGACTCCTTCTGATTCAGCAAGGGTCCAGAATGACTTTGGAAATTTCTAAATAAAATACTTGCAAGTAAGCCTCTTCACTAGATCTCAACTTTGAGTTCTTTTTCAACACGCAAGAAAACTTTATGACTGTTTTCAACACTAGCTACAGCTGCCGTATCCACACATCAGATCAAATCTCCCCACGAGACGGTGTTAGAGTAGACAATATTAAGTATTGTACTCTTTGCGTGTTCAATTAACTGAATGGTGAGATCCTGGTGAAGAAGTCCCTTTGCAAAGGTATTTATTAATTATCAGAAGCTTCTGAGGACAAAAAGCTGATGACACTGAAGCCGTGTTCTATCAGGTTGTCTGTTTCTCCAGCGTGGTACATCAATACTTATTCAGAATAGTGGGAGACTAGAAGTCTCCTCCCATCAGCCCACAACACAGTATAAACAAGAAAATCCCTCTCTCCTCCCTTCTGCAAGTTCAGCAAGTTCCCATAGCTATAAATCAGATTAGAAAAAAACAATCACACATCAGCCCGTCTCCTTCGGAAGAGACAGATACCAGACACATACACTCCCTTATTTTCTCAGGAGTGTGAGACACATAAAAATGCTATTCATTTAGCCATACTGAGTTAACTAAATCTAAAACGGCTAAAATATAAATTAAAACTGAAAAACAATGTGAATAACTTTACAATCCCTCATTTGAGCTCATAAGAGCTCAACACATTAAAACATTTTTTTTAATGGTTGTGTGGTAAAAATAATTATCCTTAAAACATCCCTTTAGCAGAAGAGGAGGTAGTTTAGCAATCATATGACATTAAAAAACAATTTGATACATTTAAAAGATTTTTAGTGGAATAAGCATAGCATATGTGAGGCTTAACATAAAATGTTGTTCATTAAAAAGTGTCGCAATGTATCGGCAGACGAATATGTGTTCTTTGAAGCCATCTTGTGATGAAGTTTTGTTGAATGAAAAAAGTGACGCAATAGTTATTTCCCTTCTTTAAGAATCTGGGGTAGACTACCCAAATTCTTCGATTTGTCACGGGATTATTCTGCCCGAAAATTTGACTGTTCGTGAAATGATTGCCCAAGAAAAGGCACTTGACTTGATCCGTTGACTGATGTCCTCAAACGGTGTCAAATGATGTCGAAACGGCCGCTCCAGAATGATCACTGGGTCAGCTGACGTGGCTCCAGGTCGGAGGTGATAAGATTGATGATCATCAGTTGATGAGATGGCCGAGCCTGGCACGTCTCCTTTCCAGTTGTGGAATTTCGTCTCTCCTTTCAACCTGAGAGCGTCTCTCCTTTCAACCTGAGAGCGGAATATGTTTTTAGTCTTCTCATAAACCCACATAAATTTTATTTGGAGGAAAAACCCTGATAGTTTTGTTAGTTGGGATTAGTAAATGTTATTTGGTTAAGATCCGTAGGTCCTGTGCTGTTGGAACAGGAAAAGATCTATTTTTGTGACATTAAAATAGAGCCCAGCCTTTGATTGAGTTGAATGACATTCGCTCATTCATTAATATAAGACAGAGCTTGTAAATATTTATTTTTCAAATCGGTTTTGTTCAATAATAGGTTTTTTTTTTTACCACGACTAAATTTGTTCTAAATTTGCATAACTGTGCCTTTTATATATCTTATTCTCTTCCCAGAATCCCATGACCGGCCAAATCCTGGCATGGTGGGAAAAACTCACATATATTCATATTATCTATACTCTTTTGCAAACATTGGGCTCCAAACATTACATTTTTCAAATGTGATTCTGAGATAAAAGATATAATATAATATAATTACCTTCATTCGGCGAATATGCATTATTGTCCTTGCTTGCTTCAGACTTACTTTGCGATCGATTTCCTCTGGTAGATTTCTTCAAACTCAAACTGTGGATTATCACTTTCAAACTCATCCTGTCAATTGGAGTGTAGGCCGATACCCCACAACCTTTTTAATTTTGTTTTTAAGTTTGATTTTAATTTTCTAACTCGTCTACATTGGTTAATTTCTTAAACATAAACTCCCTCATTTGACAAAGATCCACTGATTTTTTCAAACACGTCAAGATAAAGGGAGGACAAAATAGAGACTTCATAACTCAAAAAACGTTATAAATAACTCAACCCTCTAAATCAGGCTATGAGATAAACAAAAGAGCTACAAAACACTATAAAACTGAGCATAAGCAGATACAATTTAAGACACTAATATATGATGACTTTGGGGCCATAAAAAATAGAGGTAACCATATTACTCTAATTCTCCTAGAGTCCCGAAAATTATTTAAACTGCCAATTAACCTCACCTCTTTTACAGATTAGTGGGGCTGAGGATAAAATTACACAAAATTTACAAATATCTACCATTTCCTTGATTTAATCAAACTAAAAATTATCTTCAAACTTCTAATCTTTTATATATTAGCGGGGCTCATAAAAAACACAGCACACAATATTTCTGGGATTTATAAATCACAGTGCTGTTAAAAAAAAAAAATCAAACTTAGCCATCAAACTCTTAGTTAGTCTTTTACTTGTTACTACTCATTTTATTCTATTAATTATTTTATATTATAGCTGCAGCTGGACGAAGTCCAAAAAAGTTCCTCACGGGGAAAATAAAAATATATCGTATCATATCATATTAATAAAATTCCCATTGTACCAATTCAGAAACTGATTCTCCCAAAAATATAGGCAAAAATTTAGTAGGCTATAGATTGAAATAAAATTTCTCAATCCCTCATTTCAAATTTACACATGTCGTTTTCAATTTCCTGAAATATCTTGCTATAGATCACAGTTCCCCACTCAACACATTAAAAATGCCCTGCATACACCGTGCAGCACATCACTGAACAAGGATCACATCTCATTCCGACCACCAACTTTCTCAGTCCAGACCCCCAGCAGAAGGCAGGACGGCAGCTGTTGTCAATGTTCAACCCTGGCCAGCAGGGCGGCTGCTGTGGCAGCAATGTTCGATGAGAGGAGACATCTCTGTAATGAGGCTTGTACACAGTCACTGGGCATTTTGGAAGGTGAACATCATGTTTTTTTTTAGGCACAGGACGAGAAGACTGTTGCTCTGCGGCTTTTGACCTTTGATCTCTGCCACATCCATTCAGACGCTGTCTGCAATGTGGATCCGATGACACACAGTCTTTCTGAGAGCTCACCTGATCAAAAAAAAAATGCACACTCGTTGATACAATGCATTAAAAATGCCAGACTGAGGATATGGGATCATAGCAAGACAGTTCACTTCCTGCTTTCTCAAAAATGTTTCGTAAAAAAACACAGCCTCTTTATTCATTTTTTTTTTCCAATACCCCTTCAAATAGCTACTAGCCATACTTGCAAATACAACGTATAAGCAGCTGGGGTGCATCCCGTTCGCAGTTTGTAATCAGTGAAGGCCATCAAACCCTCATCTGCCTTGGAACTCAAACATCAGTTTCTGAAATGACACACTCAGAGAAAAAACAAATATTAAAAATCATTATCAAAAACATACATAACTCCTTATTCAACTATCTTACTTCCAGCCACAGCTGTACAGATGTAGGCATAATTATATCAACTCAACATAGCTCAAACAAAATGCCATTATTTTATCATTACTCTTTATTCATTTGTGCCGAAAAGGGAAAGTTAACAAATTAACCGTCTTCATCAATCATTAAAGTATAAAGACTATTAACTCAATCACTAAAAAAAAATAATAAAACACTAATTTAATATTCTTTTTTCAAAAACTCAACAATATCTTTCAAATACTATTACTTATTTTATATTGTTTATCATTCCTCTCTTACCATTTTGACAAAGAAAAAGTCCCATTACGAGGACACATTATGCTCACAGCGCACAGCCCAGCCCCCACCTTTTTTTCTAACCTAGAAACGGGGGGGGGGGGGGGGGAATCTTAACATTATAAATCGCAAAACCTATTTTATCCCATTCCCATTAATAAAACAAACGCCACTATCACAACAGTCTCATCTCACACAAAACAACACCAAACTTAGTTAAAACATTGAAGAAAAACAAACAAAATCCCCATATGCACATTTCTCACACACAATAACAATAATAGCCCCCACCTTTTTAGAAGCTAGGTCACACACTCAAATGCATACGCACACACTCTTCAGTCATTATAAAATAATAAACGGTGTTATTCTATCAATTCGTTGTCTACAAATCTTATAGCATTCAAACCGCAGTTTTATACGGTGATTTCAGTAAACGGGTAACTTCGAACAAACCACCCGTAAACTGCTCCACAAATGCTGGAGTCATTTTAGCATCAAATTCAGCCTTTTTTCATTACCAACAAAGAAAATCCAAAAGTCTAACATACCATTTTGTCCAGCGAAAGCTTTTTATACAATCGATCCACAGTTCGTTTTTCATTGTTCATCGACGCTTTTATTTTTTCCGCTGAACCGGAAGCGCATTCAGGACAAACCATTCTGTATCCGGGTCGAAATCGCCTCCATTTTGTTTATAGGCTATTTTTACTTTCGGTTTCAATACAGTGACGTCTCACTTTTAGTATTAATAGTTCAATATGTTAACACATATGGCCACACACAGACACACATAAGAATTACGTGACCTCTCGTTTATACACAGCGGTTACCCAATCCCGCTGAGCTAAACTGTTCTCCCTATATTGCAAAATTTTTGCAAGGCGCTCATTTTTTAAAGAAATTGTCACGCACTAACGAACTCAACCGTAGAACAAAAGGAATTCAAACGGGAATCCTGACCTCAAAACTACATATTGTAGAAGCGCCAACAAAATAAAACAAAAGTTACACGTAATCTCTCGATTGCAAATACAGTGATACAAAATCCAATCATCGCTGTAATCAACCTGGACCCCTCAATACTGTTCAATTTCAAACAGGCGCTTTTTCAAATAAAAGACATATTACGTGTACGAGAACTTTCACACCAAGAGCCATGAACAATTATGTTACTTGTCCTCAAATCCGGTCAAAACTGCTAAAAAAGCAGAGCGCACACCATAATCTTCGCGATCCTTAGTAAACAAGAAAGACTTGTTACGTCATCCGGCAAACCCTTTTATTCAATATATATTATGGTCTAAGGATTCTTCATAGCGTTGACGAAAAACAAAACAAATCAAAAAATTAACCGCTATTTCTTCCTGTACAAAAAAGCTTCATCACTTTGAGTTTGCATTTTACGTCACTTCTAAAATGCACCACTCAACGACGTGTTTAGTTCAATATCGTCGGAATTATCAACTCCCTAACGACATCAAACTATAACTTGTTCACACAGATCTCATTTAAAATTTAGACAATTTGGAAGACGAAAAACCAGTTGCAGCGGACCACAAACAGACAGAACCTCTCTACGTGGATAACAGTCTCCACTTACCGTACTTTATTTATTTAGGCCTAGAAGTTCCGCCCGTCCTTGAACGCCGCATCTAGCTCCACGTCAAAATACCACCATCCGTTCGGTTCAACGGAGGAGACCATTCGTTATAATTCAGCGTCGGCGGTCACCATTTGTTAGAGTAGACAATATTAAGTATTGTACTCTTTGCGTGTTCAATTAACTGAATGGTGAGATCCTGGTGAAGAAGTCCCTTTGCAAAGGTATTTATTAATTATCAGAAGCTTCTGAGGACAAAAAGCTGATGACACTGAAGCCGTGTTCTATCAGGTTGTCTGTTTCTCCAACGTGGTACATCAATACTTATTCAGAATAGTGGGAGACTAGAAGTCTCCTCCCATCAGCCCACAACACAGTATAAACAAGAAAATCCCTCTCTCCTCCCTTCTGCAAGTTCAGCAAGTTCCCATAGCTATAAATCAGATTAGAAAAAAACAATCACACATCAGCCCGTCTCCTTCGGAAGAGACAGATACCAGACACATACACTCCCTTATTTTCTCAGGAGTGTGAGACACATAAAAATGCTATTCATTTAGCCATACTGAGTTAACTAAATCTAAAACGGCTAAAATACAAGTTAAAACTGAAAAACAATGTTAATAACTTAACAACGGCAACACACTTTTCAACAAGTCCACAATGAATCCCGAATAGTAAGTACTATTCTATTCTATTCCATGCAGAGCAACCAGTCTTATCATTTTGCATATGTGGGAGATCCACCCACAGGTTCCCGTGGAAACATGCAAAACGGCATTTGAAACTTAATTCAAAAGTTTTGGTTAATTGCTCTGACAGCAATTCTGCATTTAGTCAAATGTTCATAATGTGAACATTTTCGATACATTTTCTCTTGAAAACATAAATACACCATCTGAGAGATTGTATGATTTAGCCCAGCTCATGATCCAAATCATATGACATAATGTGTCAAATGTGGCAAAGTCATGAGGTATGATTGCTCCTTTGTGGTAGTAGTATTGTACATACATAAATACATTTTTAGTGTTTCATTGTTAACAGTGTTATTTTAACACTGTTAGGACAAAAAGTTTCACTGTCAGAGTAAATTTCCTTGAGTGCTGGTGTTATGTTTCGGTTCTGTGTTTTTTTGTTTTGTTTTTTTAACACTGACACTAGTGCAATACACTCATAAGTGTTTAAACACCAGAGTTAAGTGGTTTGGCAGAATTAAATGTTTAACACTGACACTAGTGTAGAGTACTTTCAACACTACAGATTTTTAACTCTACAGTGTTGGAGTAACATTGGTTAAGTGTGAAAGAAGTAACATTTGGAAAAGTGTCAAATTTACACTCATTGGTGTGGACACAGTTAAACACTTTTCTAGTGTTAGATTTAACACTCTCAGTGTTAATCTAACTCTGGTGATTTTGCTGTGTAAGGCCACAATAAAAAAAGAAAAACTCAGTTACTGTCAGATGCATCCATATGTATAGATATGAAGTAGGAGATACATATTTTATTGCATTGCTGTACTAATTCCTCAAGGGGTAATTCAACTCATACTCACTGTAGAGCTTTTGTGTTGCTCACCACAGAGAAAACCTGAGATGTCAGCGTGAAAGTGGGGTGGGGACAGTTAGGGCGTAGGTGATCTTTGGATTGTGCACTCCCCATATCGAGTAAGCACACTTATAATTTGAATCCTTGATTATTTTTTTTTATTCCTGGAAAACTACATCACCATTTTGTTAAACTATTACATTCGGTAAGCAAGCTTTACCAGTTCCTGACTTGGCTATGTTTGCACATGTTTTCACTTGTAGACCTAGTTTTGGTTTTTTTTTCCACTAGGAGGATACCAGAGGGCAGGTCTTTGCTGTGAGTCATCACTGGTGCCCACAAAGCTCACACAAACTCAAAGTTGAGCTCAGAATGGGGAGGAAGACTTCAGTTAGAAAAGTACATGTTGCTCAGTTTTTTGTTGTTGCTTTTTTCAGAGCCCATCTTCACAGAAGACATCGCTAAATGGATTATTAAAGCTCAGTCACATGTAAGTTAGCATGACTGACTTTATTTTTATCATTCTGTGCATGTGTTGTGCCTCAAGTATATTTCATACTTTAAAATACTGTATTAAATGATGTGATTTTAGAAGAAAATCTAATACATTGTACTTTTAATGTATTCATCTTTGTTTTTTAGCTTGACCTTACTTCAGCACAGCTTCAGTGATCTTACCCCAGCATCCCAAACATGGCCGTTTATGCCCTTATCATGGAGAACTTTAAGTTTGCGTCTCCCTTCTTCAAGAGGAAAGATGTGATGATATTTGGCGGTATAATCGCTTTGAGCGCTGTGGCGAGCCAGGCAGCATACAATTTTTTTCCTTTTGAATGTCCATGTTCCCCTGGGAGAAATTACTACTATGGCATGGCTGCCATCGGTGCTCCGGCGTTGGCATTTTTCATCATGGGAGTCATGTTGAACAAGAGAACTTGGGAAATAGTATCAGAGTGTCGTCTCAGGAGGTTCCGGAAACTGTCAACAGCAGCGGCATTTGCAGTGTTGGGAAGTATTGTTGGTCGAGCCGTGGTGGCACCCTTGACATGGACTGTTATAGCCCTGCTGCAGGGTCTGGCGTACACGTGTGCCTTAAGTGAGTTTACTGATCCCGTCACCGTGAAGGGCTTCCCGCCTGGTTATAATTCAGAGGCCATGGCAAAGTTCCCTTGCAAAGAAAGTGTTCCTACTGAGCTGCAAGACTTTTGGGCAGAAATTGACCGACGTCTGAAATATGAGTCACAGGTAGTAATAGTATACCACTCTTTTTTTTTTTTTGGACTGATACCGATACTCAAATCTTCACTACTCACTGAAACTATTAGTACTTATGATACATAAAATTTCCCCAAAAACAATGACAGATATATTTTTTTAAAATACCTATATATCCCAATTATAGCAAATTTCCTTCAAATTGCTTGAAATTAATGGCAATTATATATTTTTTAATTTGCTCATAAAAGTCATTTTGCATAGGGCACACAGATCAAATGAATTAAAAATATATATCTATATATATGTATAATGAAACAAATAATCCAGTGGCCAGGGGGGGAAAGCCCCAATCAAAACATGTGGTTGAACAACTTCCTTTTAAAGGAATACAGTGAAATGCAATTAATTAAATTCAATACTATAGTGTTTCGAGTAATTTAGTCATATCTACCATGTTAAGAATTTCTCAAACTGTTTAGTGTGTGATGTTTAATTATATCTTGTTTTGAAATCCATGCTTTTAATTTGGAAGGCTACTCATTTGTATTCACATTTTCAAGAAATGCGAAATTAAAACGGAATGGAAACACTAGAAATGTGAAAAACGGCCCAAAATTCACAAAAATGTTTTTATGCTCAGAGGGGGTGGATTTTGAAGCGTATAGAAAAAAGGAAAATGCTAATTTTTGCTATGGAAACAGGTAAACGCTGACAAGACCGGATTTGACCGGATTTTACGTCACGTACGTTTGGTAGTCACAAAGCAATGGTGGACGATAAAGTAAGATATGTTTGGGGGTTGGGGGGCGAAACTGAAATATTTTTTGGATTAATGAAAGAAGCAAATATGAATGCAGTTTTAGATGGAAAACGGCAAAGAAACGCTACGGTTTATCAAGAATTACAAAAGCAAAATCATACGACGTCATCGTACAGCGCAGTCGCTTTCTGTTTTTCTTCTTTGAAATTACTGGTGGATCACATCTCTATGGTGTATACCGCCACCTACAGCGGCGGAGTCCCCTCTCAATATTCGCAAAAGAAGAACAGATGGAAACGGGCATAAATTGCATGTCCTTTTTGCGCATTGTCAGTAAATTTGTACAAAAAAATTAAACAATTGGATGGAAACCCTACTACTGATGATATACTATATAATTTACAAAGATCTGTCTTCACTTCAGAGTAAATTCAATTGTTGAGTACAACTGAAGATTCTCTTACTGGAGCCCCCTGTGGCGGTCAAGAAATACAAAATTTCCATTTCAGCCTTTAGTTCCTGGTATCGGTACTCGCCCATCCCTAGATCCTTGTTGAAATATTTGGTTAATAAAAATAGTGCTCTGATGTGAGAACAAACAGAATATTTGGCAGTAATTATTTATTAAACAGGATGACACTGGAGACGGACATACTCCAAGTTGCAAACTTGCCACACCTAAAAATTGTCTGACTGAATTATTATTTGTGGTTTTCAGCTCATTGGCTTGCTGGTGGTTGTCGGAACGTCTTTGATGGTGCTCATGGTTATGTGTACAAGACGCTGCTCCTCGCCCCTTGGGTACCAGCAGGAAGAATACTGGTCCAAGTATCGTGCCAACGAAAAGACCCTCTTTCGTCGTACAGCCGCTGTCCATGCCCAACTCATGGCCGCAAAGTATGTTCAGAGCTTCTTCGGTTTCGTGAATTTGGATAAGGATGAGAAGGAATGTGTTGCCGAACACGAGGCTGCAGCCAGTCCCATCTGCAGTACAGAGTGGGACAGAGTGACTGGTGTCTACCTTTACAGGGAGACGGAGGGACTACCGCAATACAGCAGACTCAATAAATTGGCCTCATACAAGGGAGAATAAGGAGGATTTTGATAAAGAAATGGATGTACTTGACGGTCTTATTACATAGCATAAACCAGTCACTGCAACCAGACGTGTTTCTTTGTTCAAACATTGAAAAGTCCATTTTCAATTATGTGTCCCCTTTAAAATGGAAAATCCAGATTTGGGACAATAGCACTTGTTTGGTTTTGTAACTGACTCACTCGTGATGTACTGTGTGGTCGGTGTCTTCAAACAATCTTTTAACTTTAATTACGAACGAGGAAGGGGGATAAATGCATAAAGTATGTAAAAGCAGTTGCCCATGAAGAGGAATTATTTAGTTTTCACTGAGAAGAAGTAAAACATGTTATTCCAATATCAAAGTAACAGGGTACATGTATCTAAAAAAGAGGGTATAACTTTACATCGAGCACCAATGTAACATAAAACTCTTGGACGAACCACGAATACCCTTTTATCACGAGTCACAAGTATGCAAGATAATCCAAACTTTTCATATCAGAAGTGAGTCAGACCGGATGAGAGGTTTGCCAATGTGATCATGTGACACTTTTGGGCTCTATTTTCAGCGCATCTGCAGCATGGGTGTAAATAACTGTGGATTCAGGTTTTTTTGTGGCAAATTAATTATAAGATTTATTTTTTTCCTTTTCTCTCCTCAACCTCCAGCTTTGGGTGGAAATTCAAGTCAATTTCAAAAGTAGTGTTTGTTTGTTTTTAAAGCCAATGTTTTTGTTTAATTTATAAAAACAAATAAGGTAATTATACGATATGACAAAGAAGAAAGTTTAAAAAAAAAAATTCATTTGACTTTCTCACCCCCTTATTTTTGGTCTAAAATGCTGCTGCTGGTCTCTTAACTGGTACTTGTAAAATGTAGCACATAACCCCTATCTTGACCTCTCTTTTTCTGGCTACTTATCGTTTCAGTGCTTTATGGTGTCTGCTATATTTTGTGTTATTACTTTGATACTTATTTCATTTACTTATTCACTTACCTACTTCTTGTTATTAATTTATTAATATTAATTTTATTTTCTTGTACACTTAACTACTTCTATTTATTTTATTGTGTTATTTTGTTTCACTTGTCATGCATGACTGATTTATTATCTTCTATGTCCTTTGTATGCAACAATGGTTGTTTTAATGTTCTTTATGAATAAAGTTGAGTTGACATTATTGCAAACCTATCTCAGAATGATATGTTACAACTACAAAAACAACACTTAACATTAAAAGACTATACCTTCTGGTTGTGTCAACAGAACAGAGACCACCCAATAATTATATTGCTAGTATACCATAGGGCAAATCCGACAAACTGTTTAAAAGCATATTACTTCCTAAAACTATTTGCCAAATTAAAAAAAATATATACAAATGGTGACGTTATCTGCATGTTGCCCGACACGGGACCATCGCTTTGCCACGTTTCACTAAATGACGTACACGGTTTCAGTCTGACTGTTTTCCAATGCAATAACGACTTCCCAGTTAGCAGAGAGAACAGGCGCAACATCTTTATTGCAGATTTTTTTTTTGCTTAGGATTGCGGATAACGCTCCGATTAGCAGCTTTTTGTAAAATAAAAGGAACAATAGGCTACGCGCTGTGGCTGTTATTTTATACCGTGTAACTAGCTGAGTTGGCTACTGTTAACTGCTTCCTGGTTGGAGTCGCAGCCATTTTGGATTTTGTAGTGAGAAACAACTAGCCGGCCGTTCTTCTGGGAGCCGTCTAAGCTAGCTACAGCTGCCGTATCCACACATCATATCAAATCTCTCCACGAAACGGCAAAACACTCTTCAACAAGTCCACAATGAATCCCGAATAAAAAAAAAAATTGTGAAAAAGCAGGAGGTAAAACTTCTTGCTATGATCTCATCTCCCTCTGTCATTTCCGAGTGCATAATGTATCAAGCAGGTACATTCATTAGTCAAGGTGCACCCCCCCTGGGTGGCCAACATGTGTCATTGGGCCCACGATTGCAGTCAGCAACCTCCAGCGTCTGGGTAGAGAGGCAGAGGTCAAAGAACTTCACGCCGCAGCAAGGACATTCCCCTGTGCCAAACCGACAGTAGCTGCCTCTATCTGGTGCACAGTTTCCACAATGATGGTGCCCTGAATCCACATGCTCAGTGACTGTTCACAGACTCTTTTGTGTTTTACATTATTTTGGCTGCACATAACTGTCCAGTCAATCTTTTGGGCAGATGTCTCCTCTCATCTAATGCAGCCCTGATGAACTTATCCTGGAATTTCCGGATGATAACACCTACTGCTGATATGCATCCAGTGACACCTCCAATTGCCCACTTTGAACATTGCCCTGTGACATGCGCCACTACTGACATCTACTGGGCAGGAATGGGTATTGACTCCCTTGGTTGTCTCAAAACTGAGCACTTCTCTCTGGTCACCTGGGATTCGTCATCTCAGGTCTTGTGATATGGTAGCTGATTGTATGCATTGCATTCTGTACTATGTCAGATCGGGAATGAGGTCTACAGCAAGGCATTTCAGAAAATTGAAAATAACATATGGGAATTTGAAATAGGATGATTGGTAAAATTTATTTCAATCTTAATTGCTCTATTTCCCGTCATTTGATGCTTATTGGATTCAGTCTATTAAATTTATTATCCACTTTCGTTTTAGAGCACCAGCTTCTGGATTGGCACCATGGAAGTGAGACAACAGCGATTTTGCTGGTTACTTTTTGATTTTTTCCCCACATCACTGTGATCCATGAATCCCACCAATGTTGATCTTTGTTTTGTTTTTTTGCTGTTGATCTTTGTAACGTCTCACCGATATGTTCCCCACTACTCTGTAGAAGAGGTGGGGATGATTAACATTTCAGGAACAATTGATGGTTTGCTCAAAGCAGGACTTTTGTGAAATTTTTGGCTCTGATTATAACACGCCTATTTTACCCGTTGAGAAGAAAGATATTTGAAAGTTTCGTGTAATTTATGACCTGAAAAAGATTAATGTGGCCGTTTTAACTCCTATTTTTTTCTGACCCAAAATCCTCACTGCATAGTCTCAAGTTGCAAAAGATCACACTCATTTCAATTGCTGTAGCTGGCTCTGCCGGAACTGCCCTCCTGCGGTGTCTGGTGTTTTTGCTAAATTGCCCCAATCAGATACTCCTTATCTATAGGCTACAAGGTCTCTGTTTTTTCCTCTTTTTGAAGCTGCATCTGTTCACTGCTACGGCTTTGGTGATTCTATCTTTACGTGTCTGACAAAGGTCAAGCGGATCTTTGTCAGACAGAGGGAAGTCCACTGGAGGGTGTGCACACATGACAGTTCATGTTGAATTAAATGAATGGAAACGAATTATCAGATCAAACAGCAAAAAAGGTTGCGTGGTATCGACCTACACTCCAACTGACTGTAAGTGATTCTGAATGTGATAATCCACAGTCTGAATGTGATAAGTCCACAGGAGGTCATCAAGCTGTGACAGAAACAAAGTAAGTCCAAGAGGAGACAATAGTGAAGCATATCGCCAAATGAAGGTAAATATATTATATATTCCATCTCAGAAACAATTGAAAAATGTAATTTCTGGAGCCCAGTGTTTGCAAAAGGTATAATAGTATGAATATATATATATATACAAACCTCTCCCCAGGGTGCTCACGGTCCGGCTGGACGTGACAGCTCTGGGGTCTGGTGTTCTTTGATGAGTTCACTGATATGATAAAAACCAGTGTCAGAATACAGATGTTTGCTGGTAAAATGATTCCTTTCAGGATGGCCAAAGGCACATTCATGCAAATCTAAATCAGTAAATATTGTGGTAAAACATTTGATTAATCATTACATACCATCATATGGATTTCCTAGAAAAATTTGATCAGACAATGGAACCCATTTCAAAAATAAATATTTACAAGCTGTAGAAAAGGCATTGGGATTAAAACACATTTGGTTCAGTGTATTATCCCCAATCCCAAGGATAGATGAAAGAAAAATAGAAATATTAAAGAAAATTGGCTACAAGCTCTTTCTGTTGTATTAATGAATGTGCGAATGTCATTAAACTCAGTCAAAGGCTGGGTTCTGTTTCAATGTCACACAAACAGACCTTTTCCTGATCCAACAGCACGTTCCAGGACCTACAGAACTTAAACAACTAACATTTACTAACTCCCAACTAACAAAAAACAGCTAGATGTTCCTTCAAAAATAAATAATTATGAATATGTAAAAGTGACTAAATGAAAATGTTCTGCACCCAGGTGAACTGGACCCAACGGGGTAACAGAGAGGACATCTTGTGCAGTTCACTGCACAAAGAGGAGGGGGACATGCCGTTCCACATCATTCCACATCTTGTCTACACGGCCCGCCGGATCCATCCCATGCTCAGCAATCTCGTCACCTGATGATCACCTGATGATCACCTGATGACAACCCGACCGGGAAAACAACATCTACTGATCCAGTGTCCAGCTGCCCCTATTGGGGACATCATTCCACAACGATTGAGTCACATTTGCAGGCAATCTACCCTGGGGTTCTGCAAGAAGTGGACGACGCCATTTTCTCATTTAACAAAGAACAAACCAGAGATGGCTTCAAAGTGGGAACACATGTCCATCTGCTGCTGCATCGCGACACTCTTTTTTTTAACATAACCACAACACATCATGTTAAGCCTCACATATGCTTATTCCACTGAAAAATCTTTTAATGAATCAAATTGTTCTTTAATGCCACATGACTGCTCAATAACCTCCTCTCATTGCTAAAGGGATGTTTCATTGATGCGTGATTCTGCTTCTTATTCTAATGATAATGTCCAATCTCCCCACACGACCCTTGCTTAATGTTGCGCCAGCTGTTTGCGACGATGAAGATCCCGCTGGAATTTTTCTCTGAAAAGTTTTTTAATGATTTTTTTGTGTTTTTTGGACTCTTTCGAGGGGAGGAGAGTTACACACGAGGAAGAACAATGGCGGCGTTTGGCCCCTCTGTGTGTCATCAAAAGCTTTTGATAATAAAAACCTTCGAAGGAAACCTGATTCACAGATCTCAACTTTCATTCTGAAAATAATTTTACGAACACGCAGAAATCTTAAAAGGATCGTTTTCCAACAGTGTGGGCACAGTTAAACACTTTTCTAGTGTTAGATTTAACACTCTCAGTGTTAATCTAACTCTGGTGATTTTGCTGTGTAAGGGCACAATAAAAAAAGAAAAACTCAGTTACTGTCATATGTAACCATATGTATAGATTTGAAGTAGGAGATACATAATTTATTGCATCACTATACTCGTAATCCCTCACTATATTGTATATTGTATCTACTCACTATAGAGCTTTTGTGTTGCTCACCACATTGAAAACCTGAGATGTCAGCGTGAAAGGGGGGTGGGGACAGTTAGGGGGTAGGTGATTTTTGAATTGTGCACTCCACATATCAAGTAAGTACACTTATAATTTTAATCCTTGATTTTTTTTTTTTATTCCTGGAAATCTACATCACCATTTTGTTAAACTATTACATTCGGTGAGCAAGCTTTACCAGTTCTTGACTTGGCTATGTTTGCACATGTTTTCACTTGTAGACCTAGTTTTGGGGGGGTTTTTCACTGGGAGGAAACCAGAGGGCAGGTCTTTGCTGTGAGTCATCACTGGTGCCCACAAAGCTCACACAAACTCAAAGTTGAGCTCAGAATGGGGAGGAAGACTTCAGTTAGAAAAGTACATGTTGCTCAGTTTTTTGTTGTTGCTTTTTTGAGAGCCCATCTTCACAGAAGACATCGCTAAATGGGTTATAAAAGATCAGTCACATGTTTTGCCTAAGGACACTGGAAACCTGTAAGTTAGCATGACTGACTTTATTTGTATCATTCTGTGCATGTGTTGTGCCTCTAGTATATTTCATACTTTAAAATACTGGATTAAATTATGTGATTTTAGAAGAAAATTTAATACATTATACTTTTAATGTATTCATCTTTGTTTTCTCTTTTTAGCTTGACCTTACTTCAGCACAGCTTCAGTGATCTTACCCCAGCATCCCAAACATGGCCGCTTATGCCCTTGTCATGGAGAACTTTAAGTTTCTGTCTCCCTTCTTCAAGAGGAAAGATGTGATGATTTTTAGCGGTATGATCGCTTTGAGCACTGTGGCGAGCCAGACATCATACAACGTTTTTGCTTTTGAATGTCCATGTTCCCCTGGGAGAAATTACTACTTTGGCATAGCTGCCATCGGTGCTCCGGCGTTGGCATTTTTCATCATTGGAGTCATGTTGAACAAGAGAACTTGGGAACTAGTATCAGAGTGTCGCCTCAGGAGGTTCCGGAAACTGTCAACAGCAGCGGCATTTGCAGTGTTGGGAAGTATTGTTGGTCAAGCCGTGGTGGCACCCTGGACATGGACTGTTATATCCCTGCTGAAGGGTCTGGCGTACACGTGTGCCTTAAGTGAATTTACTGATCCCGTCACCGTGAAGGGCTTCCCGCCTGGTTATAATTCAGAGGCCATGGCAAAGTTCCCTTGCAAGGAAAGTGTTCCTACAGAGCTGCAAGACTTTTGGGCAGAAATTGACCGACGTCTGAAATATGAGTCACAGGTAGTAATAGTATACCACTTCTTTTTTTTTAGACTGATACCAATACTCAAATCTTCACTACTCACTGAAACCATTAGTACTTATCATACATAAAATTTCCCAAAAAACAATGACAGATATAATTTTTAAAAATACCTATATATCCCAATTAAAGCAAATTTACTTCAAATTGCTTGAAATTAATGGCAATTATATATTTTTTTAATTTGCTCATAAAAGTCATTTTGCATAGGGCACACAAATAAAATGAATTAAAAATATATATCTATATATATGTATAATGAAACAAATAATCCAGTGGCCAGGGGGAGGCGAAACTCAAATCTTTTTTGGATTAATGAAAGAAGCAAATATGAATGCCGTTTTAGATGGAAAACAGCAAAGAAACGCTACGGTTTATCAAGAATTACAAAAAAAAATTGCATGTCCTTTTTGCGCATTGTCAGTAAATTTGTACAAAAAAATTTAACAATTGGATGGAAACCCCACTACTGACGATATACTATATAATTTACAAAGATCTGTCTGCACTTCAGAGTAAATTAAATTGTTGAGTACAACTGAAGATTCTCTTACTGGAGCCCCCTGTGGCGGTCAAGTAATGCAAAATTTCCATTTCCACCTTTAGTTCCTGGTATTGGTACTCGCCCATCCCTAGATCCTTCTAGAAATATTTGGTTAATAAAAATAGTGCTCTGATGTGAGAACAAACAGAATATTTAGCAGTAATTATTTATTAAACAGGATGACACTGTAGACGGACATACTCCAAGTTGCAAACTTGCCACACCTAAAAATTGTCTGACTGAATTATTATTTGTGGTTTTCAGCTCATTGGCTGGCTGGTGGTTGCCGGAACGTCTTTGATGGTGCTCATGGTTATGTGTACAAAACGCTGCTCCTCGTCCCTTGGGTACCAGCAGGAAGAATACTGGTCCAAGTATCGTGCCAACGAAAAGACCCTCTTTCGTCGTACAGCCGCTGTCCATACCCAACTCATGGCCGCAAAGTATGTTCAGAGCTTCTTCGGTTTCGTGAATTTGGAGAAGGATGAGAAGGAATATGTTGCCGAACACGAGGCTGCAGCCAGTCCCATCTTCAATACAGAGTGGGACAGAGTGACTGGTGTCTACCTTTACAGGGAGACGGAGGGACTACCGCAATACAGCAGACTCAATAAATGGGCCACATACAAGAGAGAATAAGGAGGATTTTGATAAACAAATGGATGTACTTGACGGTCTTATTACATAGCATAAACCAGTCACTGCAACCAGACGTGTTTCTTTGTTCAAACATTGAAAAGTCCATTTTCAATGATGTGTCCCCTTTAAAATGGAAAATCCAGATTTGGGACAATAACACTTGTTTGGTTTTATAACTGACTCACTCGTGATGTACTGTGTGGTCGGTGTCTTCAAACAATCTTTTAACTTTAATTACGAACGAGGAAGGGGGATAAATGCATAAAGTATGTAAAAGCAGTTGCCCATGAAGAGGAATTATTTAGTTTTCACTGAGAAGAAGTAAAACGTGTTATTCCAATATCAAAGTAACAGGGTACATGTATCTAAAAAAGAGGGTACAACTTTACATCGAGCACCAATGTAACATAAAACTCTTGGACGAACCACGAATACCCTTTTATCACGAGTCACAAGTATGCAAGATAATCCAAACTTTTCATATCAGAAGTGAGTCAGACCGGATGAGAGGTTTGCCAATGTGATCATGTGACACTTTTGGGCTCTATTTTCAGCGCATCTGCAGCATGAGTGCAAATAACTGTGGATTCTGTTTTTTTGTGGCAAATTAATTATAAGATTAATTTTTTTCCTTTTCTCCCCTCAACCTCCAGCTTTGGGTGGAAATTCAAGTAAATTTCAAAAGTAGTTTTTGTTTGTTTTTAAAGCCAATGTTTTTGTTTAATTTATAAAAACAAATAAGGTAATTCTACGATATGACAAAGAACAAATATTTCATTTGACTTTCTCACCCCCTTTTTTTTTGGTCCAAAATGCTGCTGCTGGTCTCTTAACTAGTACTCGTAAAATGGAGCACATAACCCCTATCCCCTATCTGACCCCTATCCCCTACCTGACCCCTATCCTGACCTCTCTTCACTGGCAACTTATCGTTTTAGTGCTTTATGGTGTCTGTTATATTTTGTGTTATTACTTTGATACTTATTTCATTTACTTATTCATTTACCTACTTCTTGTTATTAATTTATTAATATTAATTTTATTTTCTTGTACACTGAACTACTTCTATTTATTTTATTGTGTTATTTTGTTTCACTTTCACAGTCATGCATGACTGATTTATTATATTCTATGTCCTTTGTATGCAACAATGGTTGTTTTAATGTTCTTTATAAATAAAGTTGAGTTGACATTATTGCAAAAATATTGCAAACCTATCTCAGAATGATATGTTACAACTACAAAAACAACACTTAACATTAAAAGACTATACCTTCTGGTTGTGTCAACAGAACAGAGACAATTATATTGCTAGTATACCATAGGGCAAATCCGACAAACTGTTTAAAAGCATATTACTTCCTAAAACTATTTGCCAAGAGTGAAATGACTCATGGCATGTGGTGCGACGTTTCGTGACAATCTTGCACGACTCGTCTACAGCAATTAAATGATCTGACTGTGTACGTCTGATTAAATAATTTGTTTACACGTTTACTAAAAATTATTTTGAAACGAGTAAATTATTCACTGAAGGTGGATTACACACGTACCGACATAATAAAGTACATTATATTTATTTTAAATCAAAACAGCAGGAAAGTAATTAACACCAAACTTATTGGCTACTAATTAAAATAAAAAAATATGTATATATATATGGTGACGTTATCTGCCAGATAACTTGGACTGCATGTTGCCCGACACGGGACCATCGCTTTGCCACGTTTCACTAAATGACGTAAGCGGTTTCAGTCTGACAGTTTTCCAATGCAATAACGACTTCCCAGTTAGCAGAGAGAACAGGCGCAACATCTTTATTGCAGATTTTTTTTTTGTTTAGGATTGCGGATAACGCTCCGATTAGCAGCTTTTTGTAAAATAAAAGGAACAATAGACTACGCGCAGTTATTTTATACCGTGGAACTCGCTGAGTTGGCTACTGTTAACTGCTTCCTGGTTGGAGTCGCAGCCATTTTGGATTTTGTAGTGAGAAACAACTAGCCGGCCGTTCTTCTGGGAGCCGTCTAAGCTAGCTACAGCTGCCGTATCCACACATCATATCAAATCTCCCCACGAGACGGCAACACACTTTTCAACAAGTCCACAATGAATCCCGAATAGTAAGTACTATTATTACGAATGCCGTGTCACGTTTGAGTGTGTCGGTTGTTATTATAATAGACAAGTTAGCGGTGTCTGTCAAGTGAAGCTACATTAGCAGCTAACATCAGCTGACTTGCGTCTACCCATCGGAACCTACCACGGACGTCTCGGATGAACGCATCTTGTTATTATTATTCATGTTAATGTTGTTATCAGTATTAATATTCACGTTGGGCGGTTGTCGGGCGACGGTATTTTTTTATACAAACATTATGATTTAACAACTTTGCCTTAAAATGGTCGTGAGGTTGGAGGGGATCCAAACTCGCATTGGTCTTGCGTTGATCCTGACAGCTTTGTACGGTAACGTACAGACATTCTTCCATTTACATATTAATTGATGAACTGCTATGATAAGCTCTTGGGGAAAAGCCACATCTGGAGACTGCGGTACGTTGGACTAAGAATCGTACTCCAGCAAAATAGAAACTAGGATCGTTAACCCCAAATGTTTATTGTTCATGTAGTGTCCTGCTGTGTTAGGCTTTGAGAACCGGTAGCACTGGTTTGTTGATATTCGCTGCAAGGCCAAGCTAAGCTTAAAACTTCACACATGATTCAATGTAGCGTCAAAATTGGGTACATTATGCCTTTCATTGGATCGAGCTAAATATGAATGTCATTACGTCGTCAAATTAAGGTTCTAAGTTCCATGACGGACATAACTTTGATCTATGTTAATATATTTTAATCATTTCGTGTGACGAGAGTGGAAGTAGCCCCCCCACTAGTGTCTTAGTCATGAGAAGATCACATGCCATGGACATGCCTACAAATTCCGCCACAGCAGGGTTGAGCAATTAGCTTACCTCAGCTTTTGTTTTCTTGGCTTATCATACATTATGAGGCGGGTGTTTTAATGACTCACAATTGACAAGTTGAATTGTCATTCATTATCCTTTTAAGAATACGTTTTAAAAATATTTACTCCACACACATCACTTAGGCTGGCCTGAATACTAAAGAGCAGGTAAGGCCAAATTTGGTCCTCGAGGGCCACTATCCAGCCTTTTTCCCATGTCTCCCTCCTTCAGCGCAGCTGAATCTAATGATCAGCTCATCAGCAAGCTTTGCAGAAACATAACGATCCTGATCATGAATCAGGTGTGTTAGTGGAGAGAAACATGGAAAACAGGCTGGATAGGGGCTCTCGAGGACCGAACTTGGCCTTCATATCACATCATTTGCTATATTTTTAGGACTAAATAAGAATAGAATTCATAGACAAATAATTTACAACTATTTAGAATGTTGGGCTTTGTTCACCAACGCATATTCTGTTTACTCTTTACAGTGACTATTTATTCAAACTGCTGCTGATTGGTGACTCTGGCGTTGGAAAATCTTGTCTCCTGCTTCGATTTGCGGTAAGATTCTTCAGAAAATATGGATTTCTTTAATAATTACTCTTAAGTCTACAGTTGAGTTCTTGCCACAAATTTCTGAATTAGTGCATTATCCATGTCTAAATGCAGTAAGGATTTACACGCATTATATGTTCGGGTTAATGTCAGAATTCTGGTTTCTGAAAGATTCGAGAGAACCCGTTTACATGCGTGGCGGACAGACTCCATATACATGGTTAATTATTATGCTCGATTGGAATACTCCGTTCGTAAGCGCGACGCACAAAAAACGTCATTAGGCAAATAGACGACATTTCTCCTTTCTACGTGCAATTAAAAAAAGATTATATTTGTCACTCACCACGTGAAATAAAGTAGTCTGTTTCCTCCTCGCTCCGAAAGTGTGGTTCTTTGCAGCGTCGTCATGTTTGTTTACCTCTGCTTGAGAAATGTCCATGCCATAAGCACGGACTTGTATACACGTATATGTATTGATGTAAAACTGTCGCATTGTCGCTGTAGAGAGAGAAAATAATGTGAAATCAATGTGTTCAAGCTAGGCATGTTTAGCGAATGGGACGGCACAAGTTACAAGTTCTTCCTGTACTAAAAAAAACAAGATTCCTTGCAAATACAAATAAGTGAACAAGACAAAGATGAATAATAGAGCATGCGCACAATGCAAACCAATGCCCTGTTCAAACAAGGTATTCCAAATGCTGTTTATATGAACATGAATACGGGTTATGAAAGGGGCTGAATAAGAGCATACGCGGGTTTTTGTGTGTGGCAGTTTCAAAACCGACTACAGGGAGTTGTCGAGTTCCGTCGTACGCGACCTACGTCTTTTCGACTTTACGGCGCCCGTGCCTCGTTCGTCGCACCTGTCTGCTTGTGTTTGTCTGTAGTGAAACCAAAAGTAACTGAATCTTTTTTCTTTTTTTTTTTGCTCTCCAGGATGATACGTACACAGAAAGCTATATCAGCACAATTGGTGTGGACTTCAAAATACGGACCATTGAACTAGATGGAAAGACCATCAAACTTCAGATTGTACGTAACACCATTTGTCAAGTACTCTAAAGTGCTCAATTTTGATATTGATATTTTAAAGAGTACACAACTTTGTTTCAAAAATTCTACGTTTTTTAAAATATATTTTTTTAACCTTTTACAGTGGGATACAGCAGGTCAAGAACGGTTTCGTACGATCACCTCCAGTTACTACCGAGGAGCTCACGGTATCATTGTAGTGTATGATGTCACAGATCAGGTAAGTGTCACACCACAGCATTTTCTGCTTTGAAAAACACTCCAATGTATTCAATTTGTTTTCACCATTTTATTGAACTTTTCAATTTTATATGGCTCTAATTTATTGCATCAGTGGTTCAATACCAAGTACACACAAGTCTCTTGTAATTAGGAGGATACATGGGATGGATGAATGGGTTTTGCATATCAGTGGTGCAGCACAAAATGATGAAAGCATTAAATGGTCCTGTCTTAAAGCAGAAGTTCAGTCAAAACATTTATTTGCAATAATATGCTTTGTGTGCCCCCACTAGTCGAAACAAGGTATTCTGATTAATATTGCATAAGTGAATAAGAATTAGGCCGATTTAAGCAAAGTTGTTATCCATCTCAGGGGGTGGCCATTTTGTCCTGTGCTGCCATCTACTGTCAACTGAAGTAGACCTCAAAATGCCACATGACCAAGCCCAGGAAACAGTAGAGCCGTGACGGGGATGCTCCAATCCCCTTTTTTCATTACCGATTCCATACCGATACCTTGGGTTCAGTATCTGCCGATTCCGATCCATACTAAATTTTCTTTGCAGCGAGCCGGTGGCAAGTTCCTGATGGCAAGTGCCGAACTGCTTTCGCGAG
The DNA here is from genome assembly GCF_054856555.1 of Leptonotus elevatus. Taxonomy (NCBI): domain Eukaryota; kingdom Metazoa; phylum Chordata; class Actinopteri; order Syngnathiformes; family Syngnathidae; genus Leptonotus; species Leptonotus elevatus. The sequence continues at coordinate 7,494,628 of NC_141251.1, read as the reverse complement.
CTGACGACGCGGGGCCCACCTTTCTGCCAAATGGCATCCGATGTTCCCCTTGTGCAATTTTGACAGACATTGGCTGAGCCAACGTAGCCAAGGGTAAATATTATTTACTTGCGCGCGCTCTGGAGATAAGCCTCTGTGGATCGGGACCATTTTGGCAGATACTAGCCCCCCCGCCCCCCCAATATCTGAGCCGATACCCGATCCACATATCTGATCCCTAGTGGCGATGGCAAGTCAGGCCCGTCGGTGCTTTGACATCAGTTTCAGTTGACAACAGGTGGCGGCACAGGACAAAATGGCTGTTGTTGTTGTTGTTGTTTGGGCGGGTTTTCCCAGAAATTATGGTGTAATCATGTTTTCTTTGCAATCTATTTGAATACAAATCAAAACATATTTGCTGATTGTGTTGTTTTATTAATGTACACAAATGTTTGGACTGACATAAGTTTTATGATAGCATAAGGATAGTCATAAACACAGTGGATAAAAAACTCAACTACCTATTTTTTTCTGTTAAAAAAAAGAAAAAAAGACCAAGATAAATTATTTCCAAGCTTTTTACATCATTAATGTGACCTATGACCTGCACAGTCCAGTTTAAAAGGAGAACTATATTACGAGAATGGAAGTATAACAATATCTGAGATAATCTTGCTGCAAAAGTGTGCACACCCTCTTAACTCATTCACTCCCAGACATTTTCACTAAAACAATCCCCTTCACTCTCGGCTGTTTCACTGGATTTTGACTGATGTTGCAAGGCTCACAGAATATTGTGTTCTATTGCTATAAAAACATGGAGAAAGATTAAATTCTCTTCTTTCATCAGGAAAAAAAAATATGTTTCTATCTGTTTTGCAGCAATTAGCATTAGAATATAGCTAAGTTTCATCATTATTCATAAATCTAGAATTCTGAGTAATTTAGTTTTTTTTAAACATGGTCCTGGTTAATTTCCTATGCTCCGCTGCCACCTGCTGGCCGTTTGTGTAATAACTACCATTTCTTCAAGCGTTCTTTGCAGTTGAGAGGCTGCATCAAAGCCTTCTGTATGCTCTAGCTTAAAAACATACACATAAAAACATATAAATAAATGTCTTTGGGACACATAAAACATTTGAAATGGAACATTCATATGTTTTTTTGGGAGCAAATGAGTTAAATCGGGATGTGGCTGTGTTCAAAAGAACCCAATCACATTCAAGCTCATATTAAATGGGAATCCGCACCTACATGCCACCATCTAAAGTGCTCCAAGTAAAGATCAGCTGTTCTAGTTCTCATTGTTCAAAGGAATCGCTTAGGAGTGTCTGTAATATAAATAAATAAAATGTATTATTATTAGTAGTAGTAGTTGTAATAGTAGTAGTTTTAGTTATTTTTAAGGGCTATAAATGCTACCATGGGACAGGGAAACTAAACACAGTTGTTGCAGAAAGCTCACGTAAAGTTAGTTATGTAACAATGATAAGTATCGAAATATTCCAATGTAGAAAGTGGAGACAAGGGCAATGTATATAAATTGAGCATTTTGTGTTTCAGAAAAGATAGATCTGCGTTTAACGGCCGCTGCCGGCCTCATGACGGACGCGCGTGGATAGCACATCACTGTGCACGGTTAACCTTTATTTCTGCGTACAACCCACACGCGTTGTTTTGAAAATGTGCTGCAGTTTCACTCCAAGTCGAAGGGTGTGTCGCTACGGCTGGTATTGACAAGATGCTATTTCCTCTGCATTTTAATTTCAACTCCAGTAGGTATAGACGTTTTTACTTTTTGGAACAAGGAACAAAGCGACATTTTGTTCCGAGAACAAATAGACCTACATGACGATGATGCGTTTGTGTTGTGAAATCAATCACGAAGATGCCACTCGCCACTCGCTGCTGAAGCCAGAGGCCAGCCATCTTGCGGTACTGTCATCTTATGTTATTTTTAAATGAATACTGTTATCAGTCAGTGCACGATTTATACTAGGATCCTTATATGGAGTAATGAGAGCCTCTCAAAGAGCGAACTTGTATCGTCTCATTATCGCAAATCCCTTCTCAAATATGGCAAGCTGAGAACGTCATTACAGCATGTGACTAAACGGGCCAACCACGAGAGATGATCCATTCTAAACGCTGCAACAGTTTGTGATGTTGTTGCAGGGGAGCCGCAGACGTGCCGTGCGGCACTATATCGGTCACGTGATCCAATGCAGTAGTTGTCACCCGCTGAACATGAGAAAATAACGAGGCCTTTACACAACTAAGTTATTAATATGCTATCTGAAAAACTGATGTGCCTCCCAAAAAGGATTAAAATATTGGTTTAAACCACCGTTTCGCTAGCCATATAAAAGGTGTCATGTTGGAAGAAGTTTTGTTCAAATAAAAATTAAAAGTCAATATGGATGCCCTTTTTTTTTTTCTCGGCAATACATTGCCGAGGTAGCGGATTGGCACTCTGTATCGGCAGAGCCTCAAAATCAGTTGACTTGGACTCTGGTGCAAATTTTTTAAATCAAGACATTTACAAGCACTGTCTGTTTAACCTTTCATTTAATCCTTACGTGTGATCTATAAGGCCCCTCCCTTTTTGTAGCATATCGTTAAATTAAAGTTAGCAGTTTTTTTTTTTTTTAACATTCCCAAACATAAATGGGTGTGCGCACTTTGTCACGTAACTCAGTCCAAGCTGTAGGTCACATTATTGTTGTAAAAAGTTAGGAAATTGATTGGAATTTGATATATCTTATTTTTGATTGAATGCATCTTGGCTTTATGGTTAATACATTGATTTGTCACCTTCCTAAAAATAATAGTCTGAAATAGTTTGAAAATATGACTTAGGCCATTGTTTTAAGAGGGGGGACAATATATAATATTTGAACTCGGGGTGTATAGACTTTTCATATCCATTGTAAACAATTGTGTTAGTTGGTTAAATTGGTGTACTATATTTAGGTGCATTCTCAATAGTCCTCTTTTTGATGTCACAGGAATCCTTCAACAATGTGAAACAATGGCTACAGGAAATTGACCGCTATGCCAGTGAAAATGTCAACAAGTTGTTGGTAGGCAACAAGTGTGACCTGACGACAAAGAAGGTGGTGGATTACACAACAGCAAAGGTACGGCCCCTCATGGTGTACAACAAATTGACAAATTTGACAAGGTTAGTGATGATAAAACAAGTTTATTACATTGGGCTCTCACATACTCAAGAACTTCTGGCTAAAATTTCTATGGACCTATTTGAAAAACTATTGTATACAACTATTACAGTAGTTTCTGGACGACAAGCCGCTACTTTTTTCACTTTCATTCGACCCTGCGGCTAATACAAAGGTGCGGCTTATCCGTCAGATCACAATGGGGCGCACTATAAAAGAAGCCCAAGAGCGTCAGGCAGAGCAAAACAAACCAAGTGAGCCCAAAAAAATACAGTAGAAGAGACAGAACGAGAGCGAGACAATTTCCGCCCCCCTTTATGGGAAAGAAAGCAGCGGGAACCCGGTGCGGTAACATTAAAACACCTGCGGCTTGCAGTCGGGTGCGGCTTATATGTGTAACAAACTCGAGTATTCCCCAAACATAGCTAGCGCGGCTTATAGTTAGGGTGCCTTATGGTCCTGAAATGACTATAACTCATTCTCTCCCAGCCATTTTCACTGAAGCAACCCTCTTTGCTCCCAGCTGTTTCACTGGATTTTGCAAGGCCCACAGAATATTGTATTCTATTGCTATAAAAACAATGAACTTCCCAAAAGAAAGATTCAAGTCTCTTACATCAGGAAAAAAAGTATTTGTTTGTTTCCGTTTGTAGCATTTAGCATTGTAATATATCTAGGTTTCATCATTATTCACAAACCTGTTGAAAACACTGGGGAAAGAGCTTTGTTGCAACATGGCCCTGGCTGATCTCTTATACTCAGCTCCCACCTGCTGGCCGTTTTTTGTAATAACTTCCATTGCTTTAGGTGACCTCTTAAAGTCGGAGGCTGCATCAAAGCCTTTTGTATTCTCTAGCATAAAAAAACTGAAAATGTACAAATACGTTTTTGGGACCATGGCAATCATTAAAATAGAAAGTTTTTGTACGTTTTTGGGAGCAAATGAGTTAAGTGCGCCTTATCGTCGTGAAAATATGGTATTTCTATTGAGACTTTGTTGTTGTTCTTCCCATGCTGCATCTGTCCTCTATTTTGTCCAGGAGTTTGCAGACTCTCTGGGTATCCCGTTCTTGGAAACCAGTGCCAAGAATGCCACCAACGTGGAGCAGGCCTTCATGACTATGGCTGCAGAAATAAAAAAGAGAATGGGCCCCGGGGCCGCAGCCGGCGGTGGCGAGAAGCCCAACATGAAGCTGACCCCCGGCACGACCGTCAAGCCTTCATCGGGTGGCTGCTGCTGAGAACCAAACGACAGCAGCTCCTGCTCAGCCGCCCTCTATTCTACAGGCCTGTATGTCTGGCTGCCATCTTCCTGGAAACTCTACCACAATCTGACAGGGTAGGGACGACATGAGTCACATGTGTATGTGAGAACAAGATGAAGTTGCCTGTATTTGTACAATAATGTAGCACACTACCAAAAACAAATAAAGCATTCGTCTTGTCACCCTGTCCTCGTATTGATGACAAATTGTACAAAAAGGTGATTATTTCACCCGATCTGGCCCAGACAACATGATCACTTTTGTCTCAGTAAGCTGTGACTACTTTTATTCGACCCGCTCATGAGACTCATGAGAATTTAGTGTGTGTTTGTGTGCGTGCATCACTGCATTCCATTTTGGGTTTGGTAACAATCTGTTTCATGAAGTCTTTTTTTGTTTTGTTTGTAAGGCCCTTTTTTTTTCTTTTTGCTTATAGTAATTCTGTTACTTGCAGATGTATATTCTATTTTGTCTCCATATGAAGTTTCTTGTTCAACAGCCACAGAAATCTCACGGTTTACCATCTCAACTGTAGTACTTACATGTACTTATGTGTGTAAATGGAAAAATATATATATACACATATAAACGAAACAAAAAAATCTTACTCCCCTACTTGTGCAGGTGTGTTTGTGTGTACATTTAAATCTTCCACAACTTAGGTTCTCTTAACGGCGTTGGGGGTTTGAGAGTATTGCACAGTCTTAGTTGTTCTTAGTAGTAAAGTAGACAAGACCTCAGATGTTTGACTGAGAACCCTCAAACTCGCCACTCTGTTGGAGATGACCTGAGCCCAAGAAGTCATCCCCACAGGGTGAGGAGGAGATATTTTTTGTTTGTTAAAAAAAACAAAACAAAAAAAAACATAAAATATATGTATATGTACACACACATACAGTTAGGGCTGGGTGATTTTGCCTAAAAATAAAATCTCCGATTTTTTTTAAACAACATTTTTTATTTACGACCCCCCCCCCCCGATCTTATATTATTATTATTTTATTTATATATATATATATATATATATATATATATATATATATATATATATAAACCAAGAACTTTTAAGTTTTGCTTTTATTTGATCAGTTAACAAAAGTAACCACATTTCTTCTCTTGAAATCAATGTGCAAAACTCTTCTACCTTGAATCAAATACTAATGGAAATGTAAATCTAAGTGTTGATAAAGTAGAAAAGTAAAACTTTTTTTGTCAAATTTGTTTTAAAGGCTAAACAGTGCTACTTGTGTCTCTCAATATGACACAAATAAACATATTTTGGCTTTAATGTAGGAACCGAGGTCTGAGTTTGTCATGCCCTCCAACTGTCTGCTGACATTACAAGTACAAATACTGTGATGTAAATTGAGGTGGCTGTTTTGCCATGACTGGCAAATTTCCTTTTAGCGTTATTTCATTGGCCAGTCCCCAGAGTAAGAAAGTCTTGGCATGCCGTAAATCGGCTATTTTGCCGTGATTAGTCCGCTTCACCAAGTTCACCCCATCCTATAGATCTCCTTTCACTTTTCAATTAGCTTTGTCACTGAAAATAGGCCGTTATGAGCATTACCAGCCCACTATAACTACATTTCTTAAGAATTTTATGTCGCAGACGACGCAGAGGCTGATATACCGGTAAGTGCTTGCAAGGCGAGTCTGTCTTGACGTACATGTTGCGACCACGCAGCAACATAAACGTGCTCATTTGTGCTATTTACATAAGCTTGTAAATGTCTATAAGCAATGAGAATAAAATATCCAATTACAGCAGGCTAAAGATTGGAGCCGTTAAGAGCAAAACTATCGCTAGCATTTGAGTTGCCAGTCACGGCAAAATAACCGCTACCTAAACAAATAGCGTGGGGCAACTTGAGCAATATATTTGCGAGGTGCAACGTGTCCGCTTTGATGATCGCTCTTATTGTGCCCCTTTCTTGTCATACGTGCTTTCTTGTGTTAATGACTCATCCACGGTAACATTGTTGTTTTTTTAGCGGGAGTTTGTTTGTTGTTGAGCTCCTCCCGTATGGAGTGTGTGAGTACACGACTAGCGGAGCTAAAGCTACGGAAGCCCATAGAGTCGACAGCCGCGGGCGTGGCGCAACGAGGGAGGGGGAATGGGGGGGGGGGGGGTGGGGTTTACAACTCCTATGTTATAGTTTTTTTAATCGTCCACAACAAAACACTCAAATTAATTTTAAAAAATCGATTTATCGCCCAGCCCTACATACAGTATGTTTAGGTCAGATCTCATGTCAGTCTTCAATGCATTCTTAGGATTGTCTTGATTCTACATGTAATACTTAAACTGAAAATAAATATTGTACTCCCAGACTGTATGCAATGAAAAGATCCTTCTGTGATTCTTGCTGAGATGCATTGTAAAGAATACACACAATTATTTATTCTACATTTGGGGGAATTTGATAGTTACATGAGATCCTGTGTGCAACGTGTTGTGTATTGCGGTAACCTAAGTGAAGAATTGCATATAAATACAGTGTTCTCTTGTTTTCATAATAAAGGCAACTGAATTCAGTTTGAAAGGCGCTCTGGGAATCTTAAGTGTTTTGTTTTAATATAGCTGATACCACCTTACTACATAAAGGTCAGTGAATACATGTGATTTGTTACGTTTTCAACAACAAAAAAATGCAGTTTCTTTTGTCTTCATCTTTATGTATAGTTTATGCCAAGACTGAAAAAACACACACATACACAAAACAATGTATTAAAGATAGTTTTCTATTATTAAAGGGGGAGTGGGTGAAGCATTGCGAATACAGTATGATACAGTAGGTTGCTACAAAACACACAAGTCAAGACAGAAAATGTTTGGGACTTGCTTCCATTTAAAGGCACTTGACGGCTGTATTTTACTTCCTGCGTGGAACCACAACTCAGATCAGGTCATGTTTAAAACTTCAAACACAGATACAGATAAATTCTTCCAAAGGTCTGAATGGCCGCCGGACGGACAGCCATGTCATTCACCTGGTGGATACCCGGGTCCCTGCGGGGTCAGGGTTCTCCATCTTGTCCTGCTCAACTGGCTCACTGGGCTGATGAGGACGTGTCTGATTGTCCATGGCAGAGAGGATGGAAGACAAGTGGTTGCGAGTGGCATTCCATGGCTCTCGACTGCCTCGCAATTAACAGCAGAGTGTTTCGTAACACTGGAACGATACGGATCGGAAAACAAAATGGAGTCTTTGCACACACACACACGTCGTCTGTTAGCAACCATGCAGAAGGGGGGAACCTTACGTGGAGACGTGCCGTCCATGCAGTGGAGAAGCAGCTCGCCGGTTTGAAGAATGCGAGAGGTCCATTGCCGATGACTACTCAACTCTTGCTGAAATGTCTGAGAGCAAAACAAACGCTCGTTTGTGTCAAACGGATACTTGCCGTTTTAAATTCCTGAAATTGTGGACGGTACCTGATGCTGAGCAAGCGACCGCTTCATGTTGTCAATGTCGACTTTGGGTCTCGCCGACATGTCCATCTTATCAGAAACCTTGTAGAGCCAGTGGATGTATTGTTCCAAAAGTGAACAAAACATCTGTAACAAAAGGCGCACACACACATGGTTTTATTCCTGACACTGTATGCAGTATTTGATATGAAGGATTTGGCCCTCTAGTTTTCTTCTTATCTCGTTCGCTCGCAGACATTTTCACTGAAGCAACCCCCTTCGCTCCCGGCTGTTTTACTGGATTTTAACAGATTTTGCAAGTCGCACAGAATATTGTGTTCTATTGCTGTAAAAACATGAAACCTACCAAAAGAAAGGATAGAGTCTCTTCTTTCACCAGGAAAAAAGTACAACAAAAGTGCGTAATTGCTTGAGATGAATTAATTTTACAGCTGAACAATAAATGTAAACATGTTTAAACAAGAAATAAAGTGCAGTGAAAAGTTTCTGAGCGGTTCTTTTCTGCCACCTGCGTTTCATTCCTTCTGATTGGATTGTGTGAATTTTCGTCACTGTGTTTTCGTTTTAGTCGTTGATGAAATTGTCAGTCAATTTCAGTTAGCGTCTCAATGAATGGCTTCTACTTTAGTTTTCGTCTGAAAAAAAAATGTCGGCAACGAAATTATCAATGTATCAGAGTACTTGGGTACGGAAGCGTATTGCATTCACTTGGGAAAAAAACACTTGTTTTCTGACAATTTTTTTTCGAGAGCTTAGTTCAGTATTTTTTTTTCTGTTTTTCTGAATATTTTTTTCTGTTTTACTAAATATTTTTTTTCTGTCCAAAAACAGGCTGAAAAAAATATTCAGAAAAACAGGGGGGGATTATTTTAAAAAACTGAAAACAAATTATTCAAAAAAAACCTGGGATTTTTTTTTTCAAAAAAACTGAAAAAAATGTATTCCGAAAAACAGGAAAATGTTGTTGTTTTTAAACAGACAAAAAAATTAAAAAAAACAGGAAAAAAAAAATTAAATAAAACGGGGGAAAAATACTCAAAAAAACAATGCTCCCCCAAACAAATTAGTCAGAAAAACAGGACTTTTTTTTTCAAGTAAATGCAATACGCTTCCGTACTTGGGAAATATATTGGAGTAAAAGCGGAAGTTAGCAGAAATATGTACATGTACACATAAATTCTACCTGAGCACAGTAACAGTAAGTAATTGTAATCCATTTTTTTTCTCCTTCAAAATGATGATAGCCTCCCTTCGTAGTAATTTATTATAAAATTGACAAATGTTTAAGTAATTAGAAAATGTTCTTTTTTTCCCCAAATGAGCTCAGGAACAATTTTGAGTGAAATTTATTATTAAAGGATTTAGCGGACTTAAGGGAAACTGATGTAAAACTTCGGAACCATCCAGTTTTGTTCAAAGGTGTCTCTACTTTGGTACTTACACGTATATGTTGCACGAGAGAGCCATTTTGGTCGACCTTCCGAGTGTCTTTCAGTTGGCTACCACAAAGCTGCTCCGCCAAAGTCTCCACCTCCTTGAGCCTGTTAGACTCCAGCCATGAACTGGGACTCCTCCTTGCTGCCTCAGAGTTAGCGTCTGATGACGAACAAAAACCCAACATGACGTACTTGTACTCCGAGGTATAAATAGAAATAGAAACCTGGACAATTAGAATGTGTTCAATGATACGAATACCTGATGTAGCCGCATTCCTCGTATTTATGTTCATGTCGTCCTGCTTTTTGGCATCAGCCGCTTTAGCCGCTTCTTTCTCCGGCTGTGATAGTGTCGGGAGATTTGAGTCCATACACTCACACATTTCTGTGAGCGGGCGGTTCAGCCAGGCTGTCACCTCCTTCACCTTCAATCAGATAAAAACATTTCTAGTCATACATCAGAAACCTTATCAGTAATTCTGAATTTGTTTATCTTCTACGTAGTGCTTGATAAGTAGATGCGCCTGGGAGCGCTGTTAATGTTGTACACGATTCGGCCACTTGGGGGCAGTGTGGTTCCGCGCGTTCTGATACATTGTTAAGTTGTAGCCATATTAGAGAGTAGAAGGGAGAAAGTCACGATCAAGTTATGCCAATAATATGTGTTGAATATTCCCATAAAAAAAATTATGTTTAAAAATCAATTCGGCCGCATATCGAATCGATTTGAGAATTGCGCGCTGTAATATTGCGATATATTGCCGAATCGATTTTTTTCTAACACCCCTAATATATATATATATATATATATCATGACGATTCTTTGCACATCTATAAATTGAAGCAGAAATCATTGTCCATCAAATCGTTCTGAAAAAAATTGGAATGGAATCTTGGGACTGTCAAAAGATTCCCACCCCTACTGACCTGTCTCGTGAGGATTTGCATCTCTTCCAGGTGATCAGGCAGAGAGCAGAACTCCTTGTCAATGTCGCCACTTACAGATCGGGACTGAGGAAGAACACTTGTTGTACGGATGGCGGAGTAGGGTTGTGCATACTGAAGATGGCGGTGACAGTTCACAACGTCCTTGTCCATAACTACGTCCAAACTGTCCAACGGCAACCCAGAAGAGCGTGATCTGAAGACAAGCGCAGAAGAGTCCACGCTGGTGGAATTGATTTCCGGATCCATTCTGTCCCACGCGTTTGTCTGAACGGCGTTGCACAGATTTAAGTCCGATTCGGACAGGCTGGTGGTCCCAATGTTATCCAGTCCAATACCAGAATCCTCCAAGTTCAGGTCTTGTAGGAGAGAGCCAGGCTGGAACACAATGCTGTCCCACTTGCTGTCCATCTGCCCAGGTCTAAGGGGGTAAGTGTAGTCCAGCAAAGCTTGATAGTCCTTGTTTGGATCCCAGGACGCATCGTGCCTATTTGTGGACGTGGGAAAAGACTTCGGGACAGCACAGTCCCAATAGTTTGCTTCATGATATGACATGGTTTGTCTTCTTGACTGCCCTGATACAAAGCAGCTATTTGGTCTTTTGACCTTTGTCTGGTCTCTTTTGGAGAAAAGGTGTGGGGTGGGGCTATCGGCAGGGTACAGAACAGTGGATGTGAGCTGCGACCTCACCGGAGAGTCGTTTTTCTGGAACTTCGGGTTGTTACCGAAGATGCCGCATTGAAATGAATGACTTCCAGTCAACGTGGATCCAACAAAAGGTTCACCGCCGACATCTGTGACACCCAACGGTGAGCGACACACATCTTTGGGGGAGTCATCAGTGGGAGTAAAGCCAATGCTCACTGGGTTTAGATCGTCTCCGAACCTGGTCAGCAAATTCATCTTGGCGGAATGCTGATTTTCATCTGTCTTGCTGGGACCGACATCCTGTGAAATATCAAAAATGTGTGTTAACATAAAATCATATTTCAGGTACAGGGGGTCCTTGGTTATGAACATAAGGTGGTTTCTAAAAACTAGTCTAGAACTATATACATACAGTATATATTTACTAGTGGTGTGCCCCAAAAAATCGATTCTCATAAAAATCGCGATTCTCATTTAGTACGATTCAGAATCGATTTTATTTAAATTATTTTATACTGTCTTCCCTTTGTTTGTGTGTGCCTTTATTGGGAGCGCTGTTCATGTTGTACCCGATTTGGCCACTTAGGGGCAGTGTGGTTCCACGCGGTCTGATACACTGTTAAGTTGTAGCCACGTTAGAGAGTAGAAGGAAAAAGTCACGATCAAGTTATTCCAAAAAAAGGTTTTTTTTTTGCAGCGTGGAGCCGATCTTTTGAGTGATAAAAGTGCCGCGAGTAGCGCGCTAATTAGCATTAGCGAATCAGACTGGAGTAGATCATTACAATTCCTTGCACATCTATAGATGGAAGCAAAAACCATTGTCAATCAAATCATTTTGAATCAAAAATCGTTCTTAATCGAAAATCGATTCTGAATCGAATCGCAGGCCCAAAAATCGGAATGGAACCGTGAGACATTCAAAGATTCCCACTCCTAATATTTACTGCTTTGCAATAATTTTTTAGTTACAGCCTCCCAGGAAGAAACAAATATTTGTAAACACAGTACAAATATGGTCTCACACAGCAAAATCGCCAGTGTTAGATTAACACTGACAGTGTTAAATCTAACACTAAAAAGGTATTTATGTGTCCACACCAATGAGTGTAAATGTGACACTTTCCAACGTTTTTTTCCCCCCACACTTAACCAACGTTACTCCAACACTGTATTATGTTAAAAATCTTCACTAGTAAACACTGAGTAGTGTAAAAAGTAGTGTTGATGATATAGCGCTACATAAAAAGCAGTCCAATTACCATGTGATCAAGTCACTGCACCCGAATATCATTTGAAAGATATTAAGACATCAATCCTGTACTTGCCCTCTGTTGACGCCGAGTCTTCTTTAAAATAGACGATTGCTCGATGGAGATCAGAGGCTTCCTCATCACATATTGTCTGTCAGTCAGATACCTGGAGGCGGTCGCCATGGTAACACTTTTATGGGGTTGTTCTTTTGCCCATTCCGTTGCTCTTTTCTCACTCGCAATGTCAGTTGCATTCAGTCTCATGCTGTGTCGAACGCGTGTATCTGGAACGTGCACCTTCCGTGGCCGGCTGCATCCAGCGGTGTCCATTGGATATGATGTCATCTATGAAGTTCCTGTCAAGGACAGGAATATTATTTTTTTTAAATGACATTTTCATTCATCATTATCATCAAAAAAAAAAAGGTGCAGAAAATGGGTGTTTTTAAAACCAGCGTGGATGCCTGAAATTTTACTGTTATTACAAATACAGACACAAGAGGGTGACTAATGATGCTGAAATTATGCCCCCCCAATCATAAAGTATATAACTTCTTCTTGTCATCAACTCATCATTCGTCTTTCCAATTCATCGAAAGGAACAGATATAATAACACTGGCAACAGGGCGGAAAGTCCCAGTTTGGTAAATTGTACATAAAAATCTATTTATATATCGATCAGTCCACACGCGTGGGTGTTATTTTTACAAATGACTGCCCAATCAAAAGTGTTAAAAATGAAGTCCTCCTCTCAAAATATCCACCCTAATATCTTGGGTTTTGTGACAATCTCACCATGTTTCCGTGGTAAAAAAATAAAATAAAAGCCGCATCTGAAAATCTATACTTGAATCTCTTCTTAATGTTCCAGATACTGCACTTCTGTAGCAAAAACTGAATGTTATTTCAGATCAGAACTGATATTTGCGACAGCTACGTTAGTTTAAGAGGATATGATGATTAATCATACAAGGATGAATACGGGCGAGTGGATTAAAAGATAAACAAAAATGCCATATGGACATATTTATAAATAAGATATCCTTGTACAATCTCTACAATTAGACTGTTTGCGTTAAAATAGGCTGACGAATCTGCGGTTGATTTCTTAGCATTTCGACGACTGGGTGTCATTTTACATAGAGGAAAGATGAAATAACGGGATCGCACAATATAGCTCATTATGATGGGGGGGCTTCTTGAGTTCCGCATATGTCACGAGGCAGCGGTCAGCGTGCTACCGTGCGAAGAACAATAGCAACCAGCAGTAACATAACATCACACAATTGAACTACTTGTACGACATTAGCTATTGCACTGCCGACAATGTAGAAAGAGTAACATGAAACCTAGCTACGAGATGCGCAAAAGTCGACTTTCGCATGAAGAATCCAACATTTTGGCAATGTAGTAAATTGCACCGGTGTATAAATTGTGAAAAAAATATACGCGCGATCCAAACAAAAATTCCGTTTGACGTGTCCTTATCCAATATCACCGGCATACAGCCCTGTAGACGTCCACAGAAAACCATCGATTTGACAGACGCTTGTGTCGTGTAAGTCAGTCAATGAAAAGTTGGTTTAACTCGGTCTCCTTGCTTAAGATCTAGAAAATGTGGGCCAGTCTCTTACCCAAACCATCGAATCCTCGCTTAGAATGTCAATTTGTACAGACTAGCAAAAATACATAAATATATTGTGCTAGCCTCCGCTTCCCCCCACGCGTGTTGCGTTTAGGTGCCGCTGTGTTATCTGACTGAGTTAGACAACACCCACTGACACTACTAAAGAAAACACGCACGTTGCCAGTGTTTCGTGTTAATTTTTGGTGTTGTTGCTGTTTTAACGCGTTGTACTGTGGGGTACTTTTCATGCAACAAGTAGCATTTTGACACGATACAAAATAAATGACTGCCTTATGTCGATAAAATGGCGGGGCGTATTCTCTATTGTTGTTTGACATTGATTTACTGTTGTCTAATTATTTCGTTATTTATTTATAAACTTTGTTATCGTTATTTCCAACTGCAATTCATCTCAATTATCTCGTTTGCTTCCTGCCTCACGCTTAACATCTTAAACTTTTGAATTCCGGATGTCAGTGAAAGTATCCGAGTGCGTGCGTGATGTATGATTGGTGGACAGGAAACGAGCTGTGTAGATATATATAAATGTCTTATTACGCGCTTAATCGCACGTTGACGTCGTCGCCATATTAAATGTGGCAAAGTAGTATTACGCGCTGGAAAACAACAACAAAAAACTAAATTTTTAGCGTGGCCTTTTATTGCGGGTATCCGAGGCACACCTCAGCAATAATCATGCTGTCTAATCCATCAGAGCCGTGAAGTGGATGGATTATCTCAGCAAAGGAGAACTTCTTACAGATTTGTGAACAGCATTTGAAAGAAACAGATCTCATGAAAAATTAGCACTAAAACAAAGTGTTGAATTTATATTTGTGTTCAATGATCAGACAATTCTGACAAGAAAATACATTCATGCTACATTAGAAATTAATACGGATGCAAGCAGTGAAGTGACGTAAAAAGTGTAAATTGAAGTCAACATGCCACCTTACACAGAATGTGGAAGTGCTGCATGCACAAAGTCCATCGAATAAATACATATGTAACTAATTCACCCCCCCCCCCCAAAAAAAAACATACACAGGTAAACAAACATGTAATAGACCTCAACGGAGTGTGAAGAACTTCCACGCGTGTCTGTGTAAATCATACTTTATTCATATATTGTATTGTAGCATTGGTGAAATAATCAGACCAAATGTGGAGTTAACAACTTTTTAATGAACAATTTTCAAATTACTATCGGCCGTAACTACGCCAGAACACAACAGCTCAATAACGCACGTAGTTTACAAGTCTGAGATGCCTTCACGGCCCGTCCAGACCATTGGAAACTATTCAACCCACCCACAAGGGTCGCTAGTAGTATTTTTGACTTTATTTATACATAAACAATAATTATATGAGCAGCATCATTGTAAAAGTGGGCAAGGATTGCGTTGGAAAACAAACAAACAAAACCTCCAAGAGTGCCACCAAAAAACCAGAAGTCAAGTGTTCTTGCACGGATTATGGTACTCCACCCAGAAACATACCTCGTATCTTCCTCAACGGCTGATCTCATTAACACATTAACATGTATGTATTCCAAGTACAATACTATACAACGTAGGCAGTGAACTAGAAATCCACACAGCGACCCTTCCTCTCCCAGTCTCCAAAGCGGGTGGGCTCCAGACCTCGAGGACCCCCCTTTTCCTTTGTCACAGGATTCAGATCATCAGGAAACCCTTGGGGGCAAAAAAAATATTCAGTCTGATATATTTGTATCAGCCTCACTTACGTCAAGTTTTTTTTCTTTTGTTATTATGTTTAACCTTCAACAGAGATGCATAGCAGGTTTACTGTCATGTTGCTTATTGTGAAATTAAGTCAAAAAGGAAGTATGGGTAGGAGGTTAGAGACATGATGGTGAATGACAGATGGGTGTACATTTTCTCAATCAAAAAATATGTTCTTACTTTCTAAAACATCCTTGGTTTTCTCCTCGTCCTTGTCAAGCCGCCCCTGGGGAGTTACAGCTTTTTTCAGGGGCTTCCCATCTTTTACTGCACCACTGGTGAACCGGAACCATCCTGAGTACCCAAACCCAACCCAAAGTATTTTATTAATGATACATCTAGAACAATTTTATCCGTAAGTCTGGGCGTAGTGGACCTCTAACTCGCAGAATCGAAGGCAAAAAGAGTCACTCACCCGTCAATGGTGATTCCAAGATAAGATTTTTTGAAAGTAAATATTTGCAGCTGGAAACGCAAAACGCCAAGCGAGACATCTGTTACTGAGAGCTACGCTTTAGCGTTTTCTCTTGTGTCCGGACAATTACACAATCGTTGTTGTGGTAACACTCTGTCGCACGGAATACGTCACGGTCGTCATCATTTTGCGACGGAAGCGTACGACGTTATTGTAGTGTATTATATCGCCACAAGAGAGCGCCAAAACTCTTCCGTAGTTCCTTACAGTTTACTGGGCCTGAACTGCATTTTATTAGCTGCGGTCCGGAAATTTTGCACCGCTTCTCAGTTTGACAATAATAATAATAATAATAATAATGTTTCCTATAATTGTGCTCATTATAACTGTACATATTTGGCCAACAAATCAATAACTTAATAAATAAGCAAAGGAGGAAAAAAACATTAAATCGATATGATTGAATATAATAGAACAGTTTTATATGTACAGACCAATCGTGATAATAGATAGGCCAACGTTCACTTTAATTTGTGTCCTGTAAAAGTATAGCCTATACTGCGGTCAGTTTTTAAATCACAATACTGCCTTCAAATGATTTATAAATATAATTTGAGTCCTTGTTAAGTCACGTTTATTTCCTCAGTGTTGGTTCAGTGAGTAAAAATATATATAAATGCATTGTGGTGTAGCCACTTCAAAAATGTGGGCACCGAGGAAAAGATAACCAATGATTTGCTTTTAAGAGAGGTATATTTCTCTCATCTTGTCTTATCTTTACCTATCTATCTGACCCCTGTCTCCCTAAAGCGTGCATGTGTGTGTGGAGAGAGAGAGAGAGAGAGAGAGAGAGAGAGAGAGAGAGAGAGAGAGAGAGAGAGAGAGAGAGAGAGAGAGAGAGAGAGAGAGAGAGAGAGAGAGAGAGAGAGAGAGAGAAATTCCAAGAGTTTTCTTGTCTTGTCTTGAAAGGTGGATAAATTCTTCTTTCACATTCAAGAAAGTGGTCCTGGGGAATGTCACATCACACACAGACACCGGTACACTAACATCTCTCTTTCCATAAATTGCAATATTCCACTGAGATTTTGATCCATCAGCAATTCATCATACATTATGCAACATCTCAAATATCAGATTCCATCTTGTTAAAATATAGGAAATTGATACAATTTAAATTTACAAGCAGTTGGACTGAACTGTTCGAACAATTTGCACATTCGTTTTTTAAGAGCCAGAAACGCAGCCATGGTTTAAAAAAATAATAATAAGAGAACAAAAAAGCTGGCATGAATAATGTCTGCTGGACCGTTTACACGCAAATAGCATTTTTAAACTATTTTAAAAATCCTCTGCAACGTTAAAATTAAATTAAATTCATATTGTCACATACTTCCCGAACCTCTGCACAATTCCCCACTTTTTTTTTTACATCTTTTTTTGCAATTGTCTTAACAGCATGGAATTTTTTTTCCATGTAGCCATAAAGTGAAATCGCAAACGTATATACGCACAAGACTCATATGCAGTGTTAGACACTTTTTTTGTTAGAAATTCAGGATTACTGACTATACATTTGCAGTCAAGTAAAAACAAAACAAAACACAGTATCATTCAGTGGCAAAACAAAAATAGCACAACAAAGCGTGATTCGGGCTTTATCAAGTCCGTTTAGTGAATTGTACGGATTTACAAGTAAAAGCCTTTAACAAATACAGTATTCATAAAAAAAATTGTATCCACATATAAAATGAAAACACCGTCTGGTTGGCTTATGTTCACGATATGTGTCTATCTATGTCTATCATATTGTTAACCAAATGCTCGTTGACCTGTTGGCCCATATGTTAAATAGCCATCATCAACAACAATCACATTGTTTGTTTTGCGGTGCTCTTTACGTCCAATGACTGAGATAAAAAAAAAATAAAAAAAACCTCTTCATGACACTTGAAATCCATTTTCGAGATAGGCTATAGCGCCTTATTATTATTATTTTTTTTCATGACGGATGGATTATCGGGGCTTGTGCAGGGAACCCTATCCAGAGGCACACTCAGAAAAGGAGGGAGATAACGCGCAGAAGAAAAAAAAATGGAGATAAAACAGTTTCCAGCATGACAGCCTGCAAAAGTCACCGGGCTCTTCTGAAAACACCCCCCCCCCCCCCCCCCCCTACTCGCAGGTCGATACGCTGCTGATCTTGCCGGTGTTCTCGGTCCAAGGTTGCAGGTTCTGCAGGGCGAATAAAGAGCTGTTCTGCAGGCACAGCGGGTCCGGCGTCACCGGCTGGTTGATGGATTTTTGGAAGGCCTCCTGCTGCAGTTGCATGAGAATCCGGTTGGCTTGCTGTCTCTCCGCCTCTCTCTCCTCCGCCGTCTGCCGCCTTGCGCGTCCAGCCGGACGCGAACAGGAAAGATAAAAAAAAAAAAGAAAAAAGAAAAAAAGAAAAGTGAATTTGTTTGTAAATATAGCGTGCAGTTTTTGTTCTCGTTAAAATTGCAATCGTGTGTAATTTATATGGCTTACATTCAAATTTTCCTGTAGGCCTATCTGTGGATGTGCTTAAAATAAAGGATGAACGATACAAAAATAATAATAATAATAATAATAAAAAATAATAATAATAATGTAGGCCATTGGCCATACAAAAACCTTTGACTTGATTTTTGCTATTCTTTTCAAATACCAACATTCCTACCACGAGAGATTAAAAACAAAGAAACATGTTTGTTTTTTTAAAAACAACAACAACATATTTATCAATTGAGCGATGAAAAAGTTGTATCTGCCAAATGTTGTTTTAATTTCAACGAAATCTCTTATGGTGATAATACCAAAGCAGTTTGCACTGTGACGTCCCATAATAATTTATATGCCTTTCCATGACATAAGATTCGGAGTTAAGTGCTTTTGGATCTTATTAACATTCACTCGACTGATTTAGACCAACTATCACAATGGATTCATTATGTCCTATCGTGCACCCTCTTAAAATATATGCCTAAGTCATTTTTTTTTTTTGCCTAAATCATCTCCCCCATGATGCAAATGGTTCATTTTTGTGTTTCCTGAAAAATCTGCCAAAATGACTTATAGGTGATTATTTTTTAAGAAGGCGTCAATAGGGTAAAGCTCTTTACTTATTGATGTTGCAGGTGAAGTGTTTTTTTTGGGAGAGTTCTTCTCTCGTTGTTGTCTGAATTATTATTATTTTTTTTAAACGTGTTGAATTCACATGCACAAAAAGTCTTAAAAATCTGGCGATGGTATAGTTACATTTGAATTGCCTAATAAGGACAAGAAAAAAAACATGTGAGGTTAGCCTACTTCGACACTTGAACATTCGGTATTTCCGTACAACAAAAATGTGCTGCAAGTGGAAATGAATGCTTCACCTCCATTTGGTGCGTCTGTTTTGAAACCAGGTTTTGACCTGCGCGTCGGTCATTTTGAGGGCTTTGGCAAGGGTTGCTCGCTCGGCAGACGCCAGATACTTCTGGCGGTGGAAGCGCTTCTCCAGCTCGCAGATCTGCAGTCGAGTGAACGAAGTCCGCGGCTTCTTCTTCTTCGGCGGCGTCCGGTTCTGGTAGGGGTGTCCGACGCGACGTGTTACAGTGAGGGGTGAGAGGGACACTGGACGGACCCAAACAACAAGAACAAGACAGGAGAACAAAAGTGAACGATAATACAGCAACGATGACATTATTATACCAGCCAAAAAATCGTCATTGCCGCGGTTAGAAAAGCATTAATTAAACATTAAATGCTATGTTGTAGTTCTTAAATTATTATTTTTGATGATTGTTGTTATTATTATTTAAATAATCATAAAAAAATAGTTGGCTCAAAAATAACCCAGCTATGGGTCAAAAATGGACCAATCCTCTAAGTCAATTTACCCCACTTTGAGTCAAGAAATGGGTCAAACCCTTTACTTGGGTCAAAACATTGGGTCGTTTTGTATAAAGCAACCCAGAAAGTTGGGTCAAATCGACCCATGAATCAAATCCATTTTGGATCCATATTTGGGTTACTTTTGACCCAACTGTTTTTAGAGTGTAGATAAAATTGTGTGTAATCAATTATGTTTATGATTGATCAACTAAGGAAATAAAACAAATTGTATAGCCTGCGCAACTTTAAATTAATTAATTGGCAACGCAGCGCACGTACTTTTTTTATATTATTAGGTGTGTCGTGCATTGTTGCACTGGGCTATTTTCCATCAATTAAAAATTCATATTCTATTCTATTGTATTCTATTCTATTCGTTCATACCTGTGAATCTGTCTTTAGTGTACCGTCTGTTGCTTTCCATCCAGGGGAAGGTGAGCCCGTTTATGTTGCTGATGCTCCCGCTCACCGGCGGCATGCAAGAGTTCCCGCCACTCAGCGGCCGGTGCGCGGGCACGCGGATGACCCCGGCGGCATTGGGCCCGCTCACGTTGACCCCCATGTTCATGTGATACGAGCCGCCGCCAAGCGAAGCGCCGCTACAGTTATATCCACCGTTCGCGCACGCGAAGCCGCCGTTGGCGTTGCAGTTGTAAAGCGCGTGTCCGTAATCCGGCTCGTGCATCCTCGCCGCGCTCAGCATGCAGCTCTGCTCCACGGTGCTGAGAATCTGGTCGATTCCGAAACTGATGGAGTCCTGCGCGTGCGTGTGCTGCTGCAGATGTGCCCCCGCGATCCCCATGTGATCCATGGCCTCCATGCACGCACGCATCGGCGCGGTGCACACGCGTTCATCCGACCGGACTCCAAAAGTGAGCCCGGGGCTTCCTCTCCGGTCCGTTATCAAGTGAGCGCGGGCGCACGTGTGTGCATGCAACATCCAGACGGGCTTCTGCGTCGGACCTCAAACCCCCTCCCCCCCCTTTTCCCCACCTCATCCTCTCCCCCTCGGAGCTGCTCGGAGACATCAATCAAGATAGCAAAAGCGTGTGTATGCGTGTGTGTTTGTTTTAACAACCAATTTCTCTTCTGACGATGCTCGAGAAGTACAAACAACACAACTCAATTTACATCGCTCTCATATGAAACACATTTAAGATGTGTTACATTTATGAAAACAAAATACCCAAACTTCATCCATCACTTTTCCCTGCCTCGCAGGTGAGCTTAAACCTGCCAGCTGACTTTGGGCCCGAGGCAGGGTGCACCCTGGACTCCTAGTCAGCCAATCACCATGCACATATAGATAAACAAGCTTTCACAACTATATGGACAATTTAGAATATGTTGAATAAACCAATTATGAACGTTTTGGAATTTTGTGCAGAATCCGAGCACCAGTTCCTAAATCGCTTCTCATTTTCAGGGTGACAGGAAGCGGGTGCCGATCCCAGCCGGCATCAGCTGAAAGGCAAGCTAAACCCAAGACGGGTTGCCAGTCAATCAACATTTGTGCTAATAAATCTTGTGGCGTATTTGTTAGTGTTGTTGCCCCGCAAGTGCTAGGCACGAGGTTCGAGTCCCACTGTCTCCATTAGGGTTGAAAAATAAAAGCTTAGAAGTAACACTAAAGCTGTGAGAAATAAACACCAAAAAAAAAAAAGGAAATAACACTTTTAAGCGTTAACTACTAACAATGTGAAAAAATAACACAGAGATGTGAAAGTAGATAACACTTTGAAGTGTAAAAAAGGTCACTTTTACGTGTCGCATAATAACACTCTGGGTGTTGATATTTCACTCTACCAAAGAGTTAAATTTTTACACTTTTAGAAATGTAAATTTAACTCGTAACTGGTGAGAACTACATAAACGCAGGGAAAGTGTTAAATTTAACACTATGGGTGTTAAATTTACACTTCCAATTTTACTATGTGACGTAACGCTAACACTGTAAGAAATTACCACCAAAAAAATGAAAGGAAATAACACTTTTAATTGTCAATTACTGACAATGTAGAAAAAAAATAACACTGATATGTGAAAGTAGATAACACTTTGAAGTGTAAAAAAGGTACAATTTTATGTGTCAAATAATAACACTATGGGTGTTGATATTCCACTCTACCAAAGAGTTAAATTTTTTCCCTTTTAGAAGTGTAAATTAACTCGGAACTGGTGAGAACTATATAAACTAACTAACTAACTAATTTAACACTGTGGGAGTTAAATGTACTTTTTTGATCTTAGTGTGTGAAGTAACGCTAAAACTGTGAGAAATGAACACCAAAATGAAAGGAAATAACACTTTTAAGTGTTAACTACTGACAATGTGAAAAAATAACACTCACAGTCGTGACTAAACTGCACATGATCATCGTCATCATCATCAAAAAATAAATAAATAAATAAATAAATAAAAACACTTGATAGCAATTTGGACGATTTTCATTTTTAAAAAGATGTGAACATTTAAAATGTTTTCAAGTTCGTTACTCAGCTTAAAATCTGTTCGTCGGACTGTATTGACATAATGTTGAAACGGACACATCTTTACATATTTCTTTTGATTATTATTATTATTATTCAAAGATGTTACCGAATTGATCTTCCAGGGGCAAATTCAACAATATGAATGCCTGCAAAATGAGTGACGTTTATGAGATCATTCTCTATTAATAATTCATGTTCAGAGCGATGGCATTGATATGAACATTGATGTGCTGTTGTTGTTGTTGTTGTTGTTGTTTTAATGTGCGACTGAGGGGAGAAGATTTGCATTGGATGCTGGAATGTTTTTATTCCATGGAATCTTTGCAGAGCTAAAAACCCAAGCAGGGAAACAATACTCATATATTACTAAGTGTTGCATTAATATTCATGAGTACAGCACATGCAATGATGAATTGTGCCTTTAGATTCAATGGATATTCATCGGAACAAAAAAATAACGGCTGTTTAATCAGCGCTCAATAAAACGCTCGTATTATTATTTGGAATTTGGAGAGGTGCCAATAACGCGGAGAAACAAAACATACCAGCTCCGCAACAACTGCAGTGCATGAAAAATAAAAGTCAGCCATTGATCTTCTGTCCCACTAACAACCACTGGGAAATAATTACTTCGCGCAGGGCATTAGATTATTAATATTTCATCCGTTTTAATGGTGCTCATTGGTCAAGTGACCAACATCAAATTTTAATGCTAGCGTTGCTACGATGCGGACCGTAATGATGATTAGGGAGGATAGTGGCAAAAAACATTGAAATGCTATGCAGGGGCGGCTTGCTTTTTACACACATACTATGATATGATACATAGAGTGTACATTTCTCAATGCCACAGATTTTGATTGAGTAATGAATTATTATTAATAATGTACTTATTTCTTCAGGCTTTAATTTTGTAGGGCAAATTGACAACTGATTGTTGTATTAGCACAAGGCTTTTTTTTATTTTTTTTTATTTTTATTTTTTTTGCTGCGTGCCGTTGTGGGAGGGAATGCAGCTG
Source organism: Leptonotus elevatus (assembly GCF_054856555.1). Taxonomy (NCBI): domain Eukaryota; kingdom Metazoa; phylum Chordata; class Actinopteri; order Syngnathiformes; family Syngnathidae; genus Leptonotus; species Leptonotus elevatus. The sequence continues at coordinate 7,471,293 of NC_141251.1, read as the reverse complement.
CCTCACAGCCAATCGAAGCAGCTCTCCTCATGGATCCATTTAAATTCAGCAGAGGGAGGTGTGCGTCACAGAGGGAGATAATTTCGTCAATGAAAACGAAACAAAAATAATTTCTTCAACACACCTTTTTCACCGGATTAAAACTAGACTAGACTAGACCAAACTCCTCATTAATAAACAATAAGTGGGACTAAATCAGTATGCATTTTCGATTCACGGTTAAAAAAAAACAAGAAGTAAGTTATAGTTATAATGTAACATTAAAGCAATGACTATAACGTTCCAATAATAATGTTAATCCAACTGATAACTAATGTTGGCTAATTTACTAGCTCGTAGCATAGAGCCATATTAGCTACTTGTTGATATACTGTCATTATGTCGTTTTTTGTCAAAAAGATAAGAGAAAATTTGATGTGAAATAGTTTTAGATCCGAAATTGTTCAACATAATCTGCTGACAAAAAAAAACAACAACACCAAAAACATAATGGGGTAAAATGATTGTCCTGACTAAGACTAGACTAAAACGTTTGACAGTGTTTGTTGTTGACTAAAACTTGACAAATTAAAATGTGTTTTCTTGGACTAAAATAAAGACTAAAATGCTAGATTTATAGTCGTCAAAAAATGGGATGAGGTTGACTATAACTATGATAAAAACTCAAAAGCGTGATTGAAACTGGACTAAAACAGACTCAATTGAAAAAATTGGCGGGTAAAATTAACACTAGTGCGCACAAAGTGCAATTACAGCAACAGAACCACACTTGCGGATGATGTCATTCACTGCGCATGCAACATGGCCGATCGGAGACCGCCTTCTAGTTATTTTTAAATTTAAAAATGGTGCAAATGTATCAATTAAAAAACTCAACAATTACTATTCCTCTTTTTTTTTTATGCCTATGCTGATTTTGTAACTATGGAGTTTAATAATTGAAATTGTAATTGACTTTCGATTTAATTGCACAGCCTTATCGCCCCCCCCACCAACCAATCCGCCGATCGAGCGTGATCAATGCACCGCTTGCGCCACAAATCGTTTAAATCGGTTGGACTTTGGCAGTCCTCGTACAATCCACTGCACCAGCTAAAGTGTGTGTTACTACGTTGACGCGCGTCAACCTGGGTTCGACAGACATCCCTGATGTTTGCGTTGAAGCATGTTTGGCCCTGTGTTGTCTTTTTCTCTCTGTTTCTGAAGTGACTGTGGCGGGTTCTACCTGCAGAGTCCTTGACTCTTGACCTCCAAATCTCTGGCGCCGGCTCTGTCAGCGGCTCAGTGCACTTTCCATTACCACTGACTGCCATACCAAGGTTTTTTTTTTCTCGAACCTCTTGGAAGCACTTAAATGCTCCTCTTCAGAGACGAATGAAATGGCTTATTTTGGAAGGATTTGGACATTGCGATTATGAATTTATAAATAGAATCGGAAATGTGAGCGCTCAGTTGAGTCGCGCGATCTATGGAGGACAGACAAAAGTTTTTTGCTGGATAAAGCAAAAAAAAAAACAAAAAAAAACCCCCACTGAGCTGATTTAGGGCAAAGAGGTCAATCACAAGACAAAAAAAATAGATAAATACACAAACAATCATTCATACTCACGTGCAGAACAACGGGCAATTTAAAGTCTTCACTTCATTTCAATTATGCAAAACTTGCTGACAGCTAACATACCTATGCACCTTTTTACAAGCATTTAGAAAAACATTGATGTTTGAATTTCTTATTTGTCAAGGAAAGGACCACTGATCAACGCGAATGCCGTATTTATTTTTAAAAGTGTCATCTGATGCTAAATGCTAACACGCATTGAATCATTTCCGTGACAATATAATCCGTTTCCTGATATGATAGTCGGTAGGTATACATGTTTTATCACTTAACATAACGGCCATGGATATATTTGCAATGTACAGTCAAAAGTTGGATTTGAACCCGCGACCTCCTGGTTACTAGGACAATGCACTTTACCAACTACTGAGCAGTATCAGGCAGGTGTTAATGATGATACGTTGACTAAAGTGGGACTTGGAAAAAGTTCAATATCGGTCTCATTGAAAATGAAATGGGGAAAAAGTTGATATTTCACATTAAATTGTGCCAATGCTGTAAGTAATGTCAAATAAGATCCCGGGGAGGAGTGATTTTTGAATGGTTTAATTGGTCGCTAGAAATGATGCATGCATGCAGGCACGTCACATTCCTGGGATGATATGAGCTTTAAATTGGACCAAAGTGAAGGTAAGAAGGAGTATTTTATTTTTATTTTTATTTTTTTGGGGGGTTCACCGGTCTCTATACACAATATTTATTCATATATGTATGTATTTATTTTTTTATAATTCTAATATTGTAACTGGCCAATAGCAATGCCGTAAGTGTTTCATCTCTCCACCTATTTCCGATTGCAATTATCCTCATGGTCTTGGGAGAGGCGGAGCCTATTCCAGCTGAGTTAATAAAAATTAAGAAGAAAAATACATTTGAAGCCGTGTCTTTAAATGTCTCTTTAAAAAGGAAATTGACAATACCTTGCAGATATGCTTCCTCAAAATGATGACATGACTATGTTGTCTAATCCTTTATTCACTATTTAAAAAAAAAAAAAAAAAAAAAAAAAAATTCCATTCGTCTATTCGTCTCAGTTCAATTTGTACCTTGTAGCATTTAAACGAATTAGACACGTCATTATCAGCACTCGGTCCGTCAACGGCGCTCACGATTGGCTCCGTGTCAACATATGAAGCCGACATGTGCTATTCGTTCCAAAAGACCAAGACACAACAACAGCGCTTTGACACTGCGGCCCATCTCCGGACCAACCCCCCCCCCCCCCCCCGCGCGAAGACCAAACACAATTTATTCAACAGCCGCAGTCAGCCTAATGGGGCAAGTTTGGACTTCGTGCGGTAAGATTGCATTGATGAGTCCGTTTTATGTATGCGTAATTACGACTTTCTATACACACACACACGCGCGCACGCACGCAGCGAACGAGCAGGTGGACCGTGTCGAATAGAATGTTCTCTCTCTCTCTCTCGCCTCTGTCAGCAGACCACAAGTGCTGTCGCCCCTCCTCCAGTCCCCGCTTGAATCATCGGTGCCCCCGTCATGTCCTGAGGCTTTTGTGGGGCGAACGCTTCCGGATGTTTGGTGTCAGACTCCATGAGACGGCTGATGGTTATTTGGGCTTGTGGGGCTCATCCTTCCACCGAGCTGAGGAAGGAAAAAATGGGATCACCCATTTGTCGTTTTTTTTCTCCCTGAGGAATGTTTTTTTTAAAACATCCTTAATTGCTTCTGATCACTGTTTGATTGTTCTTTAGTATTTCTAAACTCTGATGGTGGCTATTAATTTAATCTTATTTTTTTGCTTTTAGCGCGTTCCTGCTCCTATATGTATATATATATATATATATATATATATATATATATATATATATATATATATATATATATATATATATATTAGAGGTGTCAGGCGATTACATTTTTTTAATTGTAATTGATCACATGACTTCAGTAGTTAATGAACTATTACTGTTCTAAATGTACAATAAAATGTATAATATTTTCTTAGTTTTCCTACTCGTGTAAACATAAAAGTAAAAATAAAAGAAGTGCTAATAGAAATAAGGCTGCATCTTTTAGTCATCTGTACAATAATTTCATCGTAATTCATAAAATTGAGTTAAAATTAAAAAGATGTACTGTAAAAAAAAACGAGTGTGATATTGATTTGTGTTGAGGCCATTTTTTTCTGCCACTAGATGGCATAATTGCATTCGTAAGACGTTGGTGACAGCTCAGTGCATTTTTCTTTTCATATTAAGAGCTACATGAAGTAACTTGTAAAATTCTGCACATTTAAAATGGGGGGGGGGGGGACAACTTCAACCCAGTCTCCGGAAATATGTTCTTTATTCAATTTATTACTGCTCAATTTTGACGTGGACGTGTCTGCTGTGTTGCGACTGAAATTCCCCCAGTACGGGCTTTCCAAGTAAGTCGCGCGTTAAAAAAATGAATGGCGTTAAAGGAACTTTACATTCATATATATATATATATATATATATATATATATATATATATTCACACACACACGCACACACATGCATATACTTCCACACACCCGCAGACTGGCTGGTGCCTGTGTGGCCCCTGGGATTTGTGTGTTTCTGCCTTAATGCCTAAACATGCTGTACTCGTCTACGTAAGCAAGGAAGAGCAACGAATGCACCATCATTGGCTTTTCCTCGGCTGCGTCTCTTTTTTTAAGAGTTCTTCTTATGCACATGCAGAGACCATTTTATTTATTAAGAGTATATCAAGTTTCTCAAAATGAGGTTTAACTCAGTTTGAACCAGTTGCACACATTTGTGTTTAGTTAAAAAAAAAGAACATTTAGCAAAGAAAGTGCAAATATACAACATGGGAAATTAATCAAACACAAGACCAATGGGTGAAGCACTGTTGACAATAGAAATTTGTTTCTCTTCATAAAACTGTGATCAGTCAACGTAGACAATCACAACAAAATATGTTCAACAATGTAAGACAAATAAAAAATACTGTACTACAAGTACAGGTTAAATTTGTCAAATCTGAATCAAATAAATTAAATATGACACATCTATTTGCCAGGTTTGATCTTATCAGAAAATGTCATCAACATTGTCGGCAATATATCTTTTTTTTTTTTTATTTGAAGGTGCTTATGACAGATGCTACTAATGGACTACTAATAATCGGTATCGGTATTGGCCTTGAATTTTTTTTTTCCGGTCTATCACTACCCTAAATAGATAAGCCTTCATTATAATACACCTGCTTAGGGCAGGACATTTAAGTGAATCAAACCTGAACAATAGACGTTACTGATTTCTGATTTATTCGTCACTGAAAGGTATTTTAGCTTGAACCTCAATTTAAAAAATAAATAAATAAATAAAAATATTTGACTTTTTGGTAAATGAGCTGAGCTTATATAGCGCTTTCTACACCATATGGTCAGGGTTCAGTGCCTTGCTCAAGGACACTTCGGCACGGCCGTGGCTCACAGACACAACCTTTGGATTGGGAATACGGCCGCTCTACCGCCGAGCCGCGCGTCATTTTCACATCAACGCGTCGGATTTGTCGGCGTGAAATGCACCGGTGAAGTGGGCGGTGTCTTAAAACTAGAAACGCGCCGATTGGAATAACAGATTAAAAGGTGAGAGTTCAGCGGAGAAGTGTGTGGATGTGGATGCAGCGCAGCGTTTGTCGTCTCTCGTTTCTCAAAGGTCACAGGTCAGCTTTAATTGGCTTAATGGACTGTCCCGACGAACAACAAGCAGAACTCAGGCCAGTTAGGATCTGAGGCCAATGAAAGCCCCAGAGGTACAACAAGTCAGCACAACAGCATCAAAAGAAATGTAGAAGGAGAATAACAATTTGAATTTCCCAAAGAAATAGAACTTTTAGCTCCAAACTTTGTGTTCAATTCTATTTTACATTCCTCATGTCCAATCAAACATTACAGACAATAATGATCACGTTTGTATTTGAATAATTGTGTCTCAAAGGCCTAAATTGCGCCGCGCACATTTTCTTTGTAAAACTGATGAAGACATCCGAGCTTGGGAGGCCCAGCTGAGCACAGCTGCGGAGGCTAATGTGTGTGGCCCAATATGTCTCTCAAGAATTGGGTTTACTAGTTAGGGTGGGCAATATGTGCAAAAAAAATATCTATATATATATTTTTTTTTTTTTAACTCGATAACGATAATTTGACAATATTCGACAAAAAAAACAACAATTCAAATCTGCAGTTGACAATTATGGATAGACAGCATTTCTAAACAGCATCTTTTTATTAGTTTTAAATTGCTTCATATGTCAAATATTGCACAACGATATTTGACGTCAATATTTAACAAATGATTTCCAAATGCATTTGAGTCATAACATCCACGATAAGTTATCAATAAACGTACTTGCAAGTTGTAACGGCAAACAAACATTGGGTGGGGAGTTAGCATCAGTCTGCTAAGTAGCGTACCGGAAGTGATGTGAATAGGTTTCAAAATAAGAGCACAAACAGGAAGTTTAGCTGCTTTCATTTTGCTGTCTTAACAGCGCTAGGTAAGCTTGCTACACGTTTATGACAAGAAGCTCATAAAAATAAACTAATATCTTTCATTTACTAAATAAATCCCAAGTCAAGTTACTGTTAGCTGTGTGTGGGTGTGTGTGTGTGTGTGTGTGTGTGTGTGAACTTTGCTTTCCAGCTCATAAATAACTAACTGTGACAGACTTTAGAGGCAAGCAGTAAAGAGCTTCCGAACAGCTCCAGGAAGCCGCAGAAGCGCACTAACCCCAAACTTGACCTGGAAAATACACTCAACAAACACCGTGTCTGTGTTCTTGTATGTGAAAGTAACTATGCTAGAGCCAGAGAGAAATTGCTGGAAAACAGCATTTATTTTTTTGATACAATCGCAATTAATATGTAATATGAACTCTTACTAAAAAAACAAAAGTAATTTTCCCTCAAATTGTGTTCACTTTATTCAACTTTGGAGGTTCCACTGTAGAGATCTCGCTTCCTTTCTCTCCCTGTCTGTCTGTCTTTCTGTAACCCAGGTTCTTTTTGTGCAAAATGAGGACATCTCATTGTCTACCCCTATTCCTAACCCTAACGTCAACCATAACCCAATTAAAACCTTAACTCTAAAACCAAGTTTTGACCCACAGAAAGAGGTTTGAACAAAATGGGGACCTCCAAAATGTCCCCATTTGTAGGTGAGGTCCCCTCTTGTCTGTGAAAAGTCAGAATGATGTCCCCATTTTGTAGCACCCCCCCCCCTCCTCCTCCACACACACACAGACATGTTTGTCTTTGTATCATCGTGGGGTCATCTCATTGACATAATGCATTTCCTAGCCCCTTCCCCTAACCCCAACCATCAAAACTAATTGCCTACCCCCATCCCTTACCCCAACCTCAACCAAAACCCAATTCAAACCTAAACTCTAAAACCAAGTCTTGATCCTCAGAAAGATGTTTGAACAAAATGGGGACCTCCAAAATGTCCTCGTTTGTAGGCGAGGTCCCCTCTTGTCTGTGAAAAGTCAGAATGATGTCTCGATTTTGTAACATACCCCTCCCCCCTCCCCCTTCACACACACAGACATGTTTGTCTTTGTATCATCGTGGGGTCATCTCATTGACAAAATGCATTCCCTAGCCCCTTCCCCTAACCCCAACCGAAACCCAATTCAAACCTAAACTCTAAAACCAAGTCTTGACCCTCAAAAAGAGGTCTTAACTTGTGGGGACCACCAGAATGTCCCCACAATTTCAAGCCTGTCCCCACAATGTTGGTTAAACCCGGAAAAACACACGTGTATGGACCCCACAATGTAGCAAAGACAAAAGCACACACACACGCACCCATTGACAAAATGCATTTCCTAGCCCCTTCCCCTAACCCCAACCAAAACCCAAACTCTAAAACCAAGTCTTGACCCTCAAAAAGAGGTCTTGAATTGTGAGGACCGGGCAAAATGTCCCAACAAAGCACCCGTGGTCCCCACAATGATAGTAAAAACCTGGAATATGGTCCTCGCAAGATCACACAGACGAGAACACACACACCAACAGCAAATTTGCTTATGGCCTGTACCTCAAGTTTAGCAGTCTTGTCATTGTCAGACCTCCACCCAACCACCCACCCAGGGACCGTACCAAACACCGGCGCGTGGACGTCAGTATTGAACGCACACGTTACCCGCGCGCGCGCCTGCGCGTGTGTGCGGGAAACCGCCGCCATTTGACTATTTCCTCGTCCAAACTTTCACTCAACAAGCGGGAGGAACATTGACACATCAATCTAACAGCAATTACAAACGGCTCCATGCCAACCGCCCCCCAGTTGCCGTGACAATCTGGATGATTGATCACCGGCGGCACGGACTCTCTAACCTGATCAGGCAAATTACCGTGCCAACCGCCGGGGCCATCTGAGTCCCCGACTCGAAATTAAATCCACTGAGCTCATCACCTCGATGCGGTGACATGCTTTCTTATACAGTACATGTCCACACGCAGGCAGAGCCATAGGGCGCTCAGGCACCCCCCCTCCCCGCACATCTTCGTCCTCACAACCCCCTCTCTCCTTTTTTTTTCTAAACACAGTCAGAAAGAGGGAGGGCAACTTAAACAGGGCCTCTGGGGGTCCGTAGCCCCCTCGTGACAGGGATGGTGGGGGGGAACATGAAGACATATTAATGTACTAAAGACTTAATGATCCTGCACCCAGAGAGGAGGAGAAATGGGAGGAGGGAATGTTGTTTACTTTATTAGTTTACAGCAGATTAATGGGGATAATCATTTAAGTGATGGAGATGGATTACCCTCTCAAAGCTGGACACGCGCACGCGCGCTACACACGCGCACGCAGACACTTACTCAATATAATGGGATGGAATAGTGTGTTTGTGGCGTGGGTGTGTGCGTTTCCGGCCTTCCGTCGGAGTCGTTTTAAATCGCCACGGATTCAAGTGATGCAAGTGAGAGAAGTGGACCACGTCACTTTAGTGGGGGACTGAGTTGAACGCGACTAGTAGTCAGTATCGAGTTGAGCTCGATCGAGAATTGGAACCAAAAAAAAACCCAAAACATTTGTCGTATATCGATATTTTTAGTATTTCATATTCTTATTCTCTTCGTGTCTGTTGCTACACAGTAAATTTTGTCGAGTATTTGGCCCTACTCTAACTCATTCACTGCCATTGACGGTTACAGACGTCAAATATTCATTTAAACTATTTCTATTAGTTACATTTTTTTTCCCCATTTTTGTTAACAAGAGTATGAAAACCTAGATTTTTTTATTGTACATTTAGAACAGATATACATTTTGTGATTAATCGTGAGTTAACTTGTGAAGTCATGCAATTAATTGCGATTAAAAAAAAAATTTGCCTGAAAGACTGGTTGCTAACCCGGTGGGTAGTAGGTGATGTCTGGTCGGTGCTGGATTTCACTTTCCTTTCTTTTCTTTGATCCTTCCTCGGGTCTCCTGACAACCTCACGACTCTAGCTGGATTCTGAAGTATTTGGTTTAGGTGGACGGTATGGGATTTTTTTATAGGTTTTAGGTGAACTAATGAGTACACACTCACACGCACGCACACATGCACACACAGACACATACACACGCACATACAAAATAAAAAAAATAAAAAAAGAGAGCAATGATGATGACATGTCAAATCGGTAAAATTACCGAATGAACAATACTGAGCTCTCAAAAAAAAAAATGTAATCGCCTGACGCTCCTAATTTTTAATAATCTTTTCTTTTCTTTAATCGCGTCATGCGAGTAATTTTTTTTAATTGTAATTAATCGCACGACTTCACAATTAATCATACATTTTATATCTGTTCTAAATGTACAACAACAACAATTCTAGGTTTTCATACTCTTGTTAACAAAAGTGGAAAAATGTGAAACTAATAGAAATAGTTCAAATGAATTTTTGACGTCAATAGCCGTCAATGGCAGTGAATGAGCTAAAGAGAGTAAAATGTACACTTGGAAGAGAATAAAATATTCAGAGTAAATTTTTACGGTGTACGAGAGAATTGGCCCATCCGTTGACAAAAACCTAGAAATTAAATCAGAAATTCTAAATACATTTTAGAAGGAAATTTTGTGGGTACAATTTGTTAGTTTATTTAAAAAAAATAAACATTGCACAAGGGTTGAGGAACGAACTGAAGATCTTCAGCTTGGGAGACGGCTACTGTTTGTTACTATCAAAAAGGAGACCAAAAACATTCTCTTGTACACAAAATACTTTGAGTAAAATGTACTCTGAATATTTTACTCTCTTCCAAGTGTAAATTTTACTTTGTTTAGAGTGGGACCAAATAGACTATTTTTAGTAAAATGTACAAAATTTACTGTGTATGCACTTGCTGCTGTAAAATCCAAGTCTCCTTATTGTAGGACAAATAAATGTTTATTTTTCCACTCCAATACAACTTTATTCGTTTATTTTATTGTGCAATGTTGTATAGTATTATATTGTATATATGGCATAGAACAAGGGTCCCTAACGTGGTGGCCCCCTGGCACCAGATAGCCCTCAAGGACCACATGAGTAGCTCGTGGGCCTGTTCCCAAAATAGTTCACCCGTTTGAAAACGTAAACAATGGCAGAGATTTATAGAAAGAAAGTGTCGCTATTGTTGTTATTAGTATTTATGCGTTTCCTAATCATTAACACCACCAGTGTCTTGTGTCTTCACATAAATGAATGTCATTGATCATTAATAACTAGGGCTGCCGCTAACAAATGCTTTAGAATTGATTATCCTATCAATTATTCCATCGATTACTCAGGTAATGAATGGCGTGGCAAAAATGTTTGTCGACCTTTCTTTTTTTTTAAAACAGCCCTCATAATAACATATAAAAAGGCAACAACAACAACAACAACAATAATAATAATAATAATAATAATATGATTAAAGGTAATTTGAGCCCTTAGCACTAATCAATAGTAAAAAAGCTCACGTTTCAAAAAGGTATACATATACCAATATAATAATGCTATTTTTTATTTATTTTTTTACTCGACATTGACTCTGTCAGACTGTTATTCACGTTGAAATTTTCTCACAATGGATGCTGTGAGTAGCACTGTAGGCTAATATTTTGACGATCACGTAGAAGCTTACGGTGGATAAAAGGGTCAAATATGAACTCATTCACTGCCATTGACGGCTATAGACGTCCAAAAATCATTTGAACTATTTCTATTATTTTAACATTTTTGTTCCACTTTTGTTAACAAGAGTATAAAAACCTAGATTTTTTTTTTGTATATATTTAGAACAGATATAAAATTTGTGATAAATCGTGAGTTCACTATTGAAGTCATGCGATTAATTACAATTAAAAAATGTAATCGCCTGACGCACCTAATTTTTGATAATCTTTTATTTAATTAATAATAAAAAAAGGCTAGGTTTTCATACTCTTGTTAACAAAAGTGGGGAAAAAAATTCAACTAATAGAAACAGTTCAAATGAATTTTTGACGTTTATAGGCGTCAATGGCAGTGAATGAGTTAAAATGTTGATGCAGTTTATTACTATGCTATTGTAAATTACATCAAAAAAAAAAACATTGCTGACAGTGTCAATCAAAACTAAGCCTTATTGTCAGAAATATTGATGCAGTGCTAAATATTTTTTATACTCAATGGTTATAATCACACAACACGATGCAATATGTAAAACAGAGGTATGTGAACAATAACATATGCACGTGCACAAAACACGCAGCCTCTGACTCAAACACATTCATCTAAACAGAAAGACACCGCACATAACTTCCACCAAGAGGTTTAATTACTGTCCCCTCTTTTGATTTCCTTTCTGCTGCCCACCGCAAGATAGATCTCAGTGTCAGAGTGGCTGACAGATTGAGACAGAGCATTGTTATGCACACACACACACACGCACGCGCTTTCGCACGCACGCACGCACACATTTCCCTCCCTCCCTCTTGACTTACATCTTCCATATTGCCCTCACTTCCATGGTTACAGTGTACACAACGAGAATACATAGACTACCCGAGTCGGACCTGATGGTTTGGATTAAAAGCGAGTAAATCAGAGCGCCATGTTGAGCTCAGTTTGTCATACAGTTACCGCACACAGGTGCTCCGTCCAAACACCACTTTAAAACGTCCAGCTCGCTGTTGGTGGAATGGACGATATATCATCATCATGTCACCCTTTTCTTCAAAACAATCAAAGTACAAAAAAAAATGTATACTAAACTTATTAATGGGATAGTTATTTTTGAATAATTTTGAATAGTGTGCTGTTGTTTAAAAGTTTGCTGTTTAATTTATAATAATCAGCCCGAGTGGGGTAAAGTACGCCGCCTTCTTCTTCCCCCGTTGCCATGGTGGATCAGCAAATCGGTGCTCCATTGAGACGGTCTTTTTTAGTCTGGTGAAACCACTCGGCGTTGATATAACTAACTGGAATCAGCTGTCTTGGAACCGAAAACGCTGAGGTTTTTTTTATTTTTTATCTGAGCGTATGTCAACTTGTTGTTCAGGGTTATTCTCACTGTTTGTGCCTTTTTTTTCTTTTTCGTTCTTCTTTTCATAGTAAGAGCAATGGTGCTAAGCTTTAGACTCGAGTAACATATGCGGTGAGGATACTCCCTCTAGTGGTTAAGTAGTATAATGTTTTGACAGTTCAATAATTGAGAGGAAAGCACAAACAGAAGTGAAACAAAGAGACGTCTTGAAAGCACATAAGTGAGAGAAGTAAGAGATAAGAGGGAGTGTCTGTTGGACTGGTCCTTGTCATTCATTGTTATGTGGATGTAAGTTGTGAGAGAGAGAAGCCTGAAAGTGAGTTATCTGCAACAGCATCTCTCTTAAGTGCAATTCAAGCCCTTTTTTTTTTACCATTACTGAAAATATTGGAAGCAAAATTATTATTTTCGTTATGAAAATAACTAATCTATTATATGCTTGTTTAAATACTTGGATTTTTCTAAAAACAAAAAACGATTCTGTCAGGTTGGTTTAGAGAGAAAAAAGTGGAAAAAATAGACTTGTCTTTAGCGGGATTATAAGAATTGTATAGTGGGCACCGTGAACGTGTTAATATTTAAACAAGATGATTAAAAGTGTGTCTCATACAGAAGCATGGTTATATTTGACTCTCATACAGAGACCAAGTTGTTGTCATGGCAAAAGAGTGAACCCTTTAAACAAACAGCTCCCCAACATACGCATTGACAGTATGCATGTTCGTATGTGCGCGTGTGTCTGCACAGAAAAAAAGTAGCCTCATGGAGTAAGTCATGGACATAAGATTGTTTTTCAGCAAACAAAAGCTCAATTTTGAAGTGTATTTAAAAAAATATATATATTAAAGACAAGATGTAAGAAGGCAGAGATAAACAATGCTAAAGTCCATTTGTTTTGTTAAATAATGTTTTATATGATGTCTGCACTTCACCCATGCACAGACTTGTACATGCATTATTATTATTTTGTAGATTCAAGCACATTTCGTTTTTTTATGTGTATGGTAATGTATTTGTTTTTTTTAATAACATAGTACACACAAGCAACATATAGTCAGAAAACAAACATTCTGTATTAAGTTATTGTCTGTTAACTCATTCACTGCCATTGACGGCTATTGACGTCAAAAATTCATTTGAACTATTTCTATTAGTTTAAATTTGTTTCAAGAGTATGAAAACCTAGAATTTTGTTATTGTACATTTAGAACAGATATAAAAATGTATGATTAATCGTGAGTTAACTATTGAAGTCATGTGATTAATTACAATTTAAAAAAAATAATCGCCTGATGTGATTAAAGAAAAGAAAAGATTATTAAAAATTTGGAGTGTCAGGCGATTACATTTTTTAATCGTAATTAATTGCATGACTTCACGAGTTAACTCACGAGTAATCACACATTTTATATCTGTTCTAAATGTACAAAAACAAATTCTAGGCTTTCATAATCTTGTTAACATAAATGAAGAAAAAAAATGTTAAACTAATACAAATAGTTCAAATGAATATTTGACGTCTATAACAGTGGCATGGCTGTGAATGAATTAATATATTGTATATGTTGTGTGTTTAATTTAAAAGAAAATTTCAAGTCCAAGGTCCATTTTTGTTCTCACTGTGGGGAGCTGGTTTACTCCAGAAACACGCATACTGTCAATGCGTATGTAGAGGAGCTGTTGTATCAAAACGAGTACCCTTCCCCATAAATTAGGGTTCGAATATGTTTATATTTGACAATTACAGTTATTTTCTCTTATGCATAACTTTTATTAGATTCGATTTACCCCCTAGGTCCCTAAACGTCTTTTTGGCACCCCTAAACCTCTGATCCTAGAATTGCCGCAGCAATCGTGATCATGATCAACACTCAATGATGCACCGGCTCCAGACATGATCAGTCATGCGCATGTGAACAACCTGCTTGTTCACTTTTCTATTCTGCCTATTAGAATCCTTTTTTTTCTCCTTTTTTTTTTAATCAAGGCGTGGACATTAAAAATGTATATGATTCATCAGGAAAAAAAGACAAATTAATCGATTATTAAAACAATTGTTAGCCGAAGCTTTATAATTGACATAAACATAAATTTGTACTTGACATTGAAGAATCCCACACATTTTTAAGTCACATTATTGTAGGCTGGAGGCAGGTGGCAGCAGTCCCAAACCACTTTGGCCCTGTTACATAAATTGGCGTTGTTTACGGCAATGAACCCACAGCTATTTGGGGAGTTTCGCAAGTCAATTAAACAAAAAGTTCTTTGTTTTGTGTTTCCGGGTGGAAACAATGCTTCAATACATACCATTGGAAAGCATGTATGCTTTCCTTTTAAATGACTGCACAATGGAACCCGCCACGATTCATATGTCGTTGTTTTTCTTCCTTTTCTGTGATTGAAAATTTGTAATCACCAGTGAACGCCGTTGCAACGTTGCCGTTTTAACGGTCAATCAAAACGGCCATGTTATGTCACATGTACAACCAATGTCATCGTAAAGCTGTACCGATATAATGTACAGTGTTGTGTTTCATATGGAGCTATATTTATTTATATTGCGTGTGTACCTGTGGATGAAAAAGTGAAGCGTGAAAATTCGCTGTTGCCCAACAAAAAAAAAATCGGTGCTCAAGGTGACATATTTATCCATTCATTCATCCAAAACGTATCCATATTGGTATCTTGGTCTGTACAGTATATATAATGAATGAAAATGGAGACAAGACAGAATTGACTATCAAAAAACTCAAACTCTGATCTTCTGGATTGGACAATGCGATGAACTCATTAAAGATCTGCCTGCATGGTGGCGGCAGCTGCTAATTAGGAGGACGGCTGTGTGCAGCTGTGTGTCTGACGCACCTGTTTCCAAACCTGTAATTAAACATTGTACAAACGCATGTCTAACAATTAAGTTTTTATAATGTCGTGCAAGGTTGTGGCCCTAAAAAATATCCAAGGCTTAGTTCATACCTCAGTTTTATGGACAAGGTTTATGGTTGGGTTTGGTTCACCTTGACTCTTGGGAAAATCAACTAGGTCTTGTTTTGTTAAAGTGAAAGAATGAAAAGGTGACATTCTCAAAGAATTATCACTAATTATAATTATTGTTTTGTATCGTAATGGAAATGTTTTTAATGATCACAATTATATCTTTGTTTGTCTTTCTCTGGCAGCAGTGACTGACAGGCAGAACAATTTAATGTGCTTTCATTGCACGGCAAAAGGTACATCGAACCTGTTGTAACCACCAAACAGTTGCTTGTTTGCCTCATTCAATTTCAATGTCCTTAGCTCCTTTCCCAAAATAAATATACAAGCTGAATGTCGCAAGATCCATCCATCCCTTATGCATAGTATCCGATACATGACGTCACCGACTCCCGGCAGTCATTTGGTGGGCCAAACAATTTTGTGGCAAACAATTGTGGCCAGCGAGACAACACAAGCAAATGCTGGGGAGCGCTCGTGTCGCTTACAATTGACTTTGATTCATTTATTTGTTCATTCGTTCCGGATTTCCACGAACCGCTTCACAATGGTTACACACGGTACACACGCGTGCCGTTCACGGGTCCAAAAATAGGGCAAATCAGATGTGAAACGAAATATTCACATGACACGTCATTTGCCCCCACATTGTGTGCCAGTGAACGGGTCCATGGAATGTTAAATGGGAACGGACAAAGAGGTCTCCGGAATTGCAAAGATAAATCGAAAGGATTTCCAACCGACAAAGTCCACCAAACTGTGTTCTGACTATTTTGGTTAAGTGTCATTGTAAGATGGTAAAAATTATTTTACCATAATGCGATTGTGATATATGTGAGCCGCTAGCCGTGGCTAGCTCTGGCTAAAAATAGATCTAGTGGTCAAGATTTTGAGATCTCTCCAAATCTTGACCAAACCTCCTTAAGGTCTCTTATTTTCCTTGCCCAGCAGCCCAAAAGTTGAAATGATTGTTAAAGTGTACGAAAATAAGTGATGAATCAACAATGTTGTTGTTGTAACATGCTAGCGCTAGTAGCTAGCGCGGTTTAGGTAACTAGCTAACTTGGTTTTAGAATAAGACCAGATTCGTCACCTCAAATTCATAAATGATAAATGCGCATCGCAACCAATAAAAGCCGAAAGTACAGAAGACGCAAGAATGTCCGTGTCTTGGAAGCCAATTAAACAAACAAACAAAGGAAAAATACCTGAGAGAGAGAGACATGATTATTAAGTAAGGCAGTTGCTTCCAATAAAGAAGGGTTCATCCCAGTCTGCCTGAGAACTGGCCCAGCAGGACAGGGGAGGTGCCGTGACAGCCCGGAGCAGATCACAGGAGAGCTGAACTCTCAATGGTCTAAAACAATTTTAAGCGACGTGCAAACAGTATAGAAAATGAAGGAATGACTTGTAGAAATGTGTTTAAGTACTCACAATCATTAACATGGCCATAACTGTCGGTATGAAAGACAAAGCATATGTAATAAGTTAATGAAAATCAGACTTCCGAATTGTGTTTCAACATTTTATCTAATTCACTGCCATTGACGGCTATAAACGTCAAAAATTCATTTGAACTATTTCTATTAGTTTAACATTTTTTTCCACTTTTGTTAACAAGAGTGTGAAAACCTAAAAAAAAATTTATTGTACATTTAGAACAAATATAAAATTTGATTGTGAGTTAACTAGAGAAGTCATGCGAAAAAACTATTTTTTAAAGAAAAAAAAATATAAAAAATAAATAAATAATAAAACAATTTAAAAAAAAAATTTTTAAGGAAAAGATTATTAAAAATTAGGGACGTCAGGCGATTACATTTTTAAGTAATCACATGACTTCGCTAGTTAACTCACGATTAATCACACATTTTTATCTGTTCTAAATGTACAATCATTTTTTTCTGGGTTTTCATACTCTTGTTAACAAAAGTGGGAAAAAAATGTTAAACTAGTAGAAATAGTTCAAATGAAATGTTTACGTTTATAGCCGTCAATGGCAGTCTGTATATGGTGTAAGTCCACTGTGAGAAAGACAGGATAACTGTATAAATTTTAAAATGACCATTTACGGCTGACAGTAATGAGTGGCTTTAAAATAAAGATTTTTTTGATAACTCAACGCTCGTCTTGGTTCCTTTGTCCAAAGCTAAGACACACACTACAGTGCTGCACATTTAGAATTGATTCAACCCAAGAGAATGAAAGAGAGCCAAGCAGGTGCTGACAGTGGCGACCCTGAGAGTTGCGTGAAGCCTCGCTAGCTACCAATGGGAATTTCTGTATTATTATTATTATAATGAATTGATCTATTTGTTATTGTGAATAGCGATATTTATGGTGCCTTTGATACCGTCGATGCTTGTTTTATTTTCTATGTACACAGCATTACATTCTTATATGACTGATAATTGCTGCATGTGTGCTCGCAATTTTCAAAATCTTAATGATATGTTCATAAAAAAAAAAAAAATACACACAAACACATACTCAAAGAAAGTGAGTCATTCTTTCAGAGTCCAAGTTGCTTTTAATAGTGTACTTTGTAAATTGTGTGTTATTCTTTCCTACAAAGAGTCATCACAACAACGACAATAGTGAAAAGCACGTTGCAAAGGAACGATGATGGCGTGTCTGATTCTCTTAGTGTTTTAAATCCATGGCACAGACAAAAGGTCGTCGAACACCACACGCACGATCATTCCAGAATTCACCTGTAAGAAAATAGAAATCAACACAAAATCTCAATTACAATACTGCTAAATTCTTGTAGATTTGATTTGTCATTATTTCATATTTATCAACACAAGATGCAATACAAGCTTACGACACTAGAAGACAACTCAAAAATTCTAAGGTAAAAAGGCGATAGAATAGATAACATACTTCACTAGTATGAGTATTAAGGATGATAATTCATAATTTCATACTTCGAAAGTTGATCTCTGTGCAGTCTTGATTTGTATCCACTCTTGGCCGATTATTAGCCCAGTCAAAAAAATCAGCCTCTGTGCCATCTGTCCATAAAAAATCTCCATCCTGAAAGACAAAGTTTTGTTATTCAACCTAAGATAAAGACAGGCAGACAAAGACATGAAGGATTTTCACCAAATGAATGTTTCACTTCTCTTTTTATTTTAAGCATCGTGTAATAGCCTCCTGACATTTTGGATTATGTTTGATTTTATCTTCCTCAAATACAAAATAGGAGAGGAAAGAAAATCTGAGAAGGAAGGAAAGATATGAAAGTGGCTCAGCAGGGCTCCAGGCTAATATTTTTTACTAGGAGCAAAGTGGCCCCTAACTTAAAATAGTAGGAACGCTGGAAAAAAAAAGGAATAAATTGACTTGCAAAATAAATATTCAAATATTATTAATATTTCCCTCCAAAATAATTAATATTAATGATTCAAATAATAAATCAATCCCAAAAAATTACATATCTACTAAGCAGTCATTTGGAAAAATGTATCCGAGTTATTTTCCCCCAGTTCGGACCCGAAAGGGTTCGAGGCGAAAGTAAACGACCAGAATGGCGAATAATAAATAGCTTTTTATTTTGGTCCTCAAAACTCATTTTGACCTCCAACAACATGCGATCGGGAGAGTCACCCTCCTCCACGCCGTGCTCTCGTCATTCTCCAGAGTTTTGATTGTCCCTTTAGGAACGCTACGAGGCTTACTTTGCTTTCTTTACACGCGTTTCACATTGCTCGGCAGAAAGCCAGCCACAGTTCTACGCACTGAATGCGTTGTGGCGTAAATGACAATGGCGGCGTACGTCCAAATTAAGTTTCTGAAAAATGAATCTCGTAGATATGTTAGCAGCAAACAAAGAAATAATATAGAACAAACTTGTCATTGCAATTTCTTTTAACATATTAGTTTTGCAGCACTCTCAAAATTTAAAACTTCTTTTCGTCCAACTACAAACAAACAAAGTGATTTTACCTCGATCCGGTCATATAGTCCAATCCAAGTGGGCTCAAAAGATCCAGCCCCCGCCATAATCACATGTCGGACGACCTCATTTTCCAGTTGATTGTGGATAGAAACCAGGTTTCCACCAAGGATGTTGCAGACGATCTAATGGGAGGAAAACAGGAGTAAAAAAAAAAGTACATCACGAAATCGACAGGAGCAAAATAAATGAATTGTAAAAAGACTATGAGAATATTGTACCTCGGCAAGACGAAAATTTAATTCCTCACTTTGAAAGATTAAACAGCGGTTGTCCAATTGAGTCCAGCCCCGAGGGCAATTTTTATCTGAGAACATATTTTAGAACAAAAACATGCAAAAGATGAATTGCCTTACAGCAAGAATGTTCTGAGAATGAATGAATTTCAGCACTTTTTGTGGGTGTTCTGTTCGGTATGTTCTCTATGTAATCATGTGATTTTCTCCTCCCCCAAAAATGTATATGGTACCGACCCTACATCTTACTCATAGCTGAGTGTAAATGTGAATGTTTGTCTGTCTGCAAAAGTCAGCCCTGTGTTTGACTGGTTATCAATCAAGCACGATGCCACCTCTTGCAGCAAGTCTCACAATTCTCAATCATAAATTGAAACATGTGTACAAGATAGTTACCAACCTCTATTTATGGCAAAAGCCCACTGTGAAAAAGAAAGAAAGAAAAACACGTCAGTAAATATATATTTTTTTTAAATATTTTTGGAATCAACATCAACTAGAATGTCAATTTCAGTAAACTTCTGCTCAAGCCGTCGAGCTGTTGTGAATATATTACATCGCTTTTACTTAACAGTTCCAGTGAACAGTCCAAAGATGCCCAACAAGACCAAGACTAAGTGAGGAGCAAACGTCATCTGTGGAATACAATAATGGATGTATATTTGCATTCACGTTCGCCATGAAACAATGAGCATTCAATTGTATTTAGACTTCCATTTAACATGTTTATGTATACTGTATATAAATAAATACATTTACATGACACAGAGTTAGAAAAGTATGACGATGAAGTGTTTACCTTTGCGCTTGCGGTGCCTGTGCTGTGGAAATGAATTGAAGACAGCAAAGAGCAGCTTTTTAAAATGTCAGCACTTGCCTGAGATTAGAACACTTTTGAAGGAACTGACAATTACCACGTGTCTGATGACGCACACTGAAGACAATGGTCATAGTCATCCCAATTAACTTCATCAAACACTCCCTAGGTAGGCATATCTAAAAGTAATCATGGGTTTTTTTTGCTTTGTTTTGTTTGTGTAACTATAACTGCACCTAATAAATGCTAATCATCAAACATGCTAGCCAGCACAACTTGAATAACATAATTGCTTAGTGTCAGTGTCAATACATACATAGACATGGCCATTTTTGTGTGCTTGTGTGTGTGTGTGTGTGTGTGTGTGTGTGGGTTAGTCGGCTGGGGTGTCAGAGCATTCACGTGCACACTCGAAGAAATCACTCGAGAAAAATATAATCAAAACCAAAATCCATAAGAGTTTACGCAAATTGTTAAATTAATCCACCTTCCCTTGTATTTTGTTTTAGGCTATTGTTGAATTACATTTTGTTTCATATAGTTTTTTATTTTGCACATTGCAAACACACACATATACATATACAAAAATAATCAATGGCAGTGAATGAGTTAACTGGTAAAACGAGTGAAAGCAATATATAGGTGCACATCAAAAAAATTGAATATCCTCGAAAAGTTGAATAATTTCCATAATTCCATTCAAAAAGTCAAACTTTCATAGATTATAGATTCAGGGCCCACAATTTATGTGATTAATAGTATTCATTTGTTTATCTTTACATTATTTGGGCCTCCAGCTCACAAAACCCACGAAAACAGGATTAAAAAAAATATATACTGTGAAGAAATCACCATGCATACTTCCCAGTGTTTTGCATGGAAAAAAAAGATGGATGGATGGATGGCATTTTCAGAACGATATGCCGATCTTCAGTAGTAGCCTCGGTGTCCTGGAAGGTCAGGCTTTCTCGACGCTTGATGTCACTTCTTTGTTTTTGGGTCTGGTGGCCCTCATTTGACTAAGACTGCAATGTGGCCCTCTTGTAATACACGAAATGTAACAATAATTGAAAACAATTTTTGCAAATATATCTTGAGTCACTGTCAAGCTTGACACCATATGAACCTACGGTTTGCAAATTGGGATGACTATACATCAGCAAAGGCTGTCATTCGCCTGTAATTTTGTGCCTCTGGCACACACCTGCATTGTGTAACGATAGTGAGGCTTTTGGAGGTATGGGAGCTGGTCACCGGAATACTGTATTGTTACTCCTTGATTATTTGCCCCTTGTTCACTTGAGTGTTTTTTTTTTCTTTTCTCTGCCACGTTTAGCTAATTCTCGCTTCACTTTTTTCCTCACACGTAATTCCGGTTGTCCACATTGTGAGTGGCCCTTTGATGAATCCGCTCCACTATTTGAAAAAAGGTATTTTTGCGGGAGGTTAGTATACAGTATACTCGACACCTACAAATTCACTTATTCTTTATTATTTATTCTAAATGTTATCATCTTTTGGGGGGGGGGGAACCTCTATTTTTCCCAGAAGATGATAAATTGTTCCGTTAGAAATATGCTGTGATGACGTACTCAGCTTTCCCCGGATATTTCGCAATGCCGCCATTTTTAAAACAGAAAAACATTGATCCGGTGAAAGAGGCGGAGCCAGGAGGTGCGCAAATAAATTGTAGCAATCCTTGTGTGTGATTTGTGGGTTATGTGGTCATGAAGGCAACGCGGACTTTTTCTTCGGAAGCTATGCACGTTAGCGTGTTGTGCTTTGGTGTGGTTACAGCCGACAGTAACCGTGTATACATCCATCCATCCATTTTCTTAACCGCTTAGTCCTCACAAGGGTCGCGGGGGGGGGGGGGGGGGGGGGAGCCTATCCCAGCTGGCTTCGGGCAGTCGGCGGGGTACACCCTGAACTGGTTGCCAGCCAATCGCAGTGTATACATCCAGTGTTTATAAAATGTTTATTTCTAAGTGAAAACTCAAGATCCCACCTTTAATTGACCAAATATTCTATATTTTGTTTGTTTGTTTCATTCATTTTTCCTTTCAGACACATTATAACAACAGGTTACAGGTAATCGTTTGACAGCTCTAATATATATATATATATATATATATATGTATAACAGACGTCAGGATCCATAAGCCCACTTAGACACAGGTTGTGTTTTCCTTTGTTGGTTTTAAATTTGTTTTAACTGAATTGACTCCACAGGAAAAGACAATACTGCAAAGTAATGATTTTGCATTGAGTATTTCAGCTTTTGGTTGTGGTGAAAAAGTGCCTTCTGTGGAAGTGAATTTAAAAAAAAAAGTGAAAATTAAAGTTTGTTGTGTTTTTTAAAAAGTAGACTAGTATTGTGCTGCTGATCTGAGAGCGTATTCATGTGATGCAACATTTTGGCATCACAACGACATTTTGACAAAGGATTGTTAGGCTATCATAGCTGAGATTTAATTTGACATAGATGTGATTGTTGTGTGTCTTATTTGCTTGTGTGTAGAGTTTTGACAAGGTGAGCCAAAAATTGCAAAACATGTTCAAACAATCGGTAAAAACTGTTTAAAAAAAAATAAAAATAAATTGAATTTTGACTGTTTACATTTTTGTCTTGTTATCAGTGCTTTGTGGTTAAGGTTAATATTTTGCCCTCGCAACACGTTCTCAGCCTTAAAAAGCTATTATTCATTAGCAATGAATGTCTGTGCGGAAACACAAAATATTGGTTCTGGCTCTTCCCGGTCGCGCAAATATATATATATTTTTAATTACTGTACAAAGTATTTTAATGTAAATATCAACTTTATCGGTGAAATCCAACTTAAGTCGAAATTCAGGTTACATCGCCAGCGTAGTGTTACAGGCTAAGCCTGGCCCTTTAAAGAGTGGTATTATGGGGGATAGAGTGTTGCAGTGCCACGCTTTGGCACAGGGGGCGGTGTTGGTCCAAGGGAGTGAATGGGTGTGGTGGAGCTTGCTCTGAGCGCACTGTACGTTGGTGAAAAAGCAGAAATAAAGTTTGTGCGAAAGCAACGAAAAGAGAACATGCCTGTTCAGTCTCTGTATCACGGTTAAGAGTTCACTGGACAGGGGAAGAGGATTTAACAGTAACTCGAGGACTCTCTGTATTGTTATTATTATAATTAATTGATCTATTTGTTATTGTGAATAGCGATATTTATGGTGCCTTTGATACCCCCCCCCCCAATAGTTGATGCTTGTTTTCTTTTCTATGTACACAGCATTACATTCTTATATGACTGATAATTGCTGCATGTGTGCTCGCAATTTTCAAAATCTTAATGATATGTTCATAAAAAAAAAAAATACACACAAACACATACTCAAAGAAAGTGAGTCATTCTTTCAGAGTCCAAGTTGCTTTTAATAGTGTACTTTGTAAATTGTGTGTTATTCTTTCCTACAAAGAGTCATCACAACAACGACAATAGTGAAAAGCACGTTGCAAAGGAACGATGGTGGCGTGTCTGATTCTCTTAGTGTTTTAAATCCATGGCACAGACAAAAGGTCGACGGCGATTACACCCACGATCATTCCAGAATTCACCTGTAAGAAAATAGAAATCAACACAAAATCTCAATTACAATACTGCTAAATTCTTGTAGATTTGATTTGTCATTATTTCATATTTATCAACACAAGATGCAATACAAGCTTACGACACTAGAAGACAACTCAAAAATTCTAAGATAAAAAGGTCACAGAATAGATAACATACTTCACTAGTATGAGTATTAAGGATGATAATTCATAATTTCATACTTCGAAAGTTGATCTCTGTGCAGTCTTGATTTGTATCCACTCTTGGCCGATTATTAGCCCAGTCAAAAAAATCAGCCTCTGTGCCATCTGTCCATAAAAAATCTCCATCCTGAAAAACAAAGTTTTGTTATTCAACCTAAGATAAAGACAGGCAGACAAAGACATGAAGGATTTTCACCAAATGAATGTTTCACTTCTCTTTTTATTTTAAGCATCGTGTAATAGCCTCCTGACATTTTTGATTATGTTTGATTTGATTTTTTACTAGGAGCAAAGTGGCCCCTAACTTAAAATAGTAGGAACGCTGGAAAAAAAAGAATAAATTGACTTGCAAAATAAATATTCAAATATTATTAATATCTCCCTCCAAAATAATTAATATTAATGATTCAAATAATAAATCAATCCCAAAAAATTACATATCTACTAAGCAGTCATTTGGAAAAATGTATCCGAGTTATTTTCCCCCAGTTCGGACCCGAAAGGGTTCGAGGCGAAAGTAAACGACCAGAATGGCGAATAATAAATAGCTTTTTATTTTGGTCCTCAAAACTCATTTTGACCTCCAACAACATGCGATCGGGAGAGTCACCCTCCTCCACGCCGTGCTCTCGTCATTCTCCAGAGTTTTGATTGTCCCTTTAGGAACGCTACGAGGCTTACTTTGCTTTCTTTACACGCGTTTCACATTGCTCGGCAGAAAGCCAGCCACAGTTCTACGCACTGAATGCGTTGCGGCGTAAATGACAATGGCGGCGTACGTCCAAATTAAGTTTCTGAAAAATGAATCTCGTAGATATGTTAGCAGCAACCAAAGAAATAATATAGAACAAACTTGTCATTGCAATCTGGGTTTCTTTTAACATATTAGTTTTGCAGCACTCTCAAAATTTAAAACTTCTTTTCGTCCAACTACAAACAAACAAAGTGATTTTACCTCGATCCGGTCATATAGTCCAATCCAAGTTGGCCGAAAAGATCCAGCCCCCGCCATAATCACATGTCGGACGACCTCATTTTCCAGTTGATTGTGGATAGAAACCAGGTTTCCACCAAGGATGTTGCAGACGATCTAATGGGAGGAAAACAGGAGTAAAAAAAAAAGTACATCACGAAATCGACAGGAGCAAAATAAATGAATTGTAAAAAGACTATGAGAATATTGTACCTCGGCAAGACGAAAATTTAATTCCTCACTTTGAAAGATTAAACAGCGGTTGTCCAATTGAGTCCAGCCCCGAGGGCAATTTTTATCTGAGAACATATTTTAGAACAAAAACATGCAAAAGATGAATTGCCTTACAGCAAGAATGTTCTGAGAATGAATGAATTTCAACAGTTTTTGTGGGTGTTCTGTTCGGTATGTTCTCTATGTAATCATGTGATTTTCTCCTCCCCCAAAAATGTATATGGTACCGACCCTACATCTTACTCATAGCTGAGTGTAAATGTGAATGTTTGTCTGTCTGCAAAAGTCAGCCCTGTGTTTGACTGGTTATCAATCAAGCACGATGCCACCTCTTGCAGCAAGTCTCACAATTCTCAATCATAAATTGAAACATGTGTACAAGATAGTTACCAACCTCTATTTATGGCAAAAGCCCACTGTGAAAAAGAAAGAAAGAAAGACACGTCAGTAAATATATATTTTTTTTAAATATTTTTGGAATCAACATCAACTAGAATGTCAATTTCAGTAAACTTCTGCTCAAGCCGTCGAGCTGTTGTGAATATATTACATCGCTTTTACTTAACAGTTCCAGTGAACAGTCCAAAGATGCCCAACAAGACCAAGACTAAGTGAGGAGCAAACGTCATCTGTGGAATACAATAATGGATGTATATTTGCATTCACGTTCGCCATGAAACAATGAGCATTCAATTGTATTTAGACTTCCATTTAACATGTTTATGTATACTGTATATAAATAAATACATTTACATGACACAGAGTTAGAAAAGTATGACGATGAAGTGTTTACCTTTGCGCTTGCGGTGCCTGTGCTGTGGAAATGAATTGAAGACAGCAAAGAGCAGCTTTTTAAAATGTCAGCACTTGCCTGAGATTAGAACACTTTTGAAGGAACTGACAATTACCACGTGTCTGATGACGCACACTGAAGACAATGGTCATAGTCATCCCAATTAACTTCATCAAACACTCCCTAGGTAGGCATATCTAAAAGTAATCATGGGTTTTTTTTGCTTTGTTTTGTTTGTGTAACTATAACTGCACCTAATAAATGCTAATCGTCAAACATGCTAGCCAGCACAACTTGAATAACATAATTGCTTAGTGTCAGTGTCAATACATACATAGACATGGCCATTTTTGTGTGCTTGTGTGTGTGTGTGTGTGTGTGTGTGTGTGGGTTAGTCGGCTGGGGTGTCAGAGCATTCACGTACACACTCGAAGAAATCACTCGAGAAAAATATAATCGAAACCAAAATCCATAAGAGTTTACGCAAATTGTTAAATTAATCCACCTTCCCTTGTATTTTGTTTTAGGCTATTGTTGAATTACATTTTGTTTCATATAGTTTTTTATTTTGCACATTGCAAACACACACATATACATACACAAAAATAATCAATGGCAGTGAATGAGTTAACTGGTAAAACGAGTGAAAGCAATATATAGGTGCACATCAAAAAATTTGAATATCCTCGAAAAGTTGAATAATTTCCATAATTCCATTCAAAAAGTCAAACTTTCATAGATTATAGATTCAGGGCCCACAATTTATGTGATTACAAGTATTCATTTGTTTATCTTTACATTATTTGGGCCTCCAGCTCACAAAACCCACGAAAACAGGATTAAAAAAAATATATACTGTGAAGAAATCACCATGCATACTTCCCAGTGTTTTGAATGGAAAAAAAAGATGGATGGATGGATGGCATTTTCAGAACGATATGCCGATCTTCAGTAGTAGCCTCGGTGTCCTGGAAGGTCAGGCTTTCTCGACGCTTGATGTCACTTCTTTGTTTTTGGGTCTGGTGGCCCTCATTTGACTAAGACTGCAATGTGGCCCTCTTGTAATACACGAAATGTAACAATAATTGAAAACAATTTTTGCAAATATATCTTGAGTCACTGTCAAGCTTGACACCATATGAACCTACGGTTTGCAAATTGGGATGACTATACATCAGCAAATATGTTCATGCTGCGCCTCCCGCAAAAACGCTGCAACCAATTACTGTGTGGTGCGACCAACGCTAGTGTATCGCTGGGTGGGGAGGACTATATCTATTAAAGAAGAATGAGCCTCCAAGCAAACAAACTGGTTTAAGCATTTTTTATGTGATGATTAGGATCAATCCAAATGCTGTCATTAGCCTGTAATTTTGTGCCTCTGGCACACACCTGCATTGTGTAACGACAGTGAGGCTTTTGGAGGTATGGGAGCTGGTCACCGGAATACTGTATTGTTACTCCTTGATTATTTGCCCCTTGTTCACTTGAGTGTTTTTTTTTCTTTTCTCTGCCACGTTTAGCTAATTCTCGCTTCACTTTTTTTCCTCACACGTAATTCCGGTTGTCCACATTGTGAGTGGCCCTTTGATGAATCCGCTCCACTATTTGAAAAAAGGTATTTTTGCGGGAGGTTAGTATACAGTATACTCGACACCTAAAAATTTACTTATTCTTTATTATTTATTCTAAATATTATCATCTTTTGGGGGGAGAAAACCTCTATTTTTCCCAGAAGATGATAAATTGTTCCGTTAGAAATATGCTGTGATGACGTACTCAGCTTTCCCCGGATATTTCGCAATGCCGCCATTTTTAAAACAGAAAAACATTGGTCCGGTGAAAGAGGCGGAGCCAGGAGGTGCGCAAATAAATTGTAGCAATCCTTGTGTGTGATTTGTGTATACATCCATCCATTTTCTTAACCGCTTAGTCCTCTCAAGGGTCGCGGGAGGGGGGGGGGGGGGGGGCGGAGCCTATCCCAGCTGGCTTCGGGCAGTAGGCGGGGTACACCCTGAACTGGTTGCCAGCCAATCGCAGTGTATACATCCAGTGTTTATAAAATGTTTATTTCTAAGTGAAAACTCAAGATCCCACCTTTAATTGACCAAATATTCTATATTTTGTTTGTTTGTTTTATTCATTTTTCCTTTCAGACACATTATTACAACAGGTTACAGGTAATCGTTTGACAGCTCTAATATATATATATATATATATATATATATATATATATATATATATATATATATATATATATATATATATATATATATATATATGTACAACAGACGTCAGGATCCATAAGCCCACTTAGACACAGGTTGTGTTTTCCTGTGTTGGTTTTAAATTTGTTTTAACTGAATTGACTCCACAGGAAAAGACACTACTGCAAAGTAATGATTTTGCGTTGAGTATTTCAGCTTTTGGTTGCGGTGAAAAAGTGCCTTCCGTGGAAGTGAATTTAAAAAAAAAAGTGAAAATGAAAGTTTGTTGTGTTTTTTAAAAAGTAGACTAGTATTGTGCTGCTGATCTGAGAGCGTATTCATGTGATGCAACATTTTGGCATCACAACGACATTTTGACAAAGGATTGTTAGGCTATCATAGCTGAGATTTAATTTGACATAGATGTGATTGTTTTGTGTCTTATTTGCTTGTGTGTAGAGTTTTGACAAGGTGAGCCAAAAATTGCAAAACATGTTCAAACAATCGGTAAAAACTGTTTAAAAAAATACAAATACAAATAAAAACTTGTAAAGGATCTAAGAATTTTGACTGTTTACATTTTTGTCTTGTTATCAGTGCTTTGTGGTTAAGGTTAATATTCTGCCCTCGCAACACGTTCTCAGCCTTAAAAAGCTATTATTCATTAGCAATGAATGTCTGTGCGGAAACACAAAATATTGGTTCTGGCTCTTCCCGGTCGCGCAAATATATATATTTTTTTAATTACTGTACAAAGTATTTTAATGTAAATATCAACTTTATCGGTGAAATCCAACTTAAGTCGAAATTCAGGTTACATCGCCAGCGTAGTGTTACAGGCTAAGCCTGGCCCTTTAAAGAGTGGTATTATGGGGGATAGAGTGTTGCAGTGCCACGCTTTGGCACAGGGGGCGGTGTTGGTCCAAGGGAGTGAATGGGTGTGGTGGAGCTTGCTCTGAGCGCACTGTACGTTGGTGAAAAAGCAGAAATAAAGTTTGTGCGAAAGCAACGAAAAGAGAACATGCCTGTTCAGTCTCTGTATCACGGTTAAGAGTTCACTGGACAGGGGAAGAGGATTTAACAGTAACTCGAGGACTCTCTGTATTGTTATTATTATAATTAATTGATCTATTTGTTATTGTGAATAGCGATATTTATGGTGCCTTTGATACCCCCCCCCCAATAGTTGATGCTAGTTTTCTTTTCTATGTACACAGCATTACATTCTTATGTGACTGATAACTGCTGCATGTGTGCTCGTATTGTGCAATTTTCAAAATCTTAATGATAGGTTCATTAAAAAAAAATACACACAAACACATACTCAAAGAAAGTGAGTTATTAATTGGATACTCTTTCAGAGTCCAAGTTGGTTTTAATAGTGTACTTTGTAAAGTGTGTGTTATTCTTTCCTACAAAGAGTCATCACAACAACGACAATAGTGAAAAGCACGTTGCAAAGGAACGATGATGGCGTGTCTGATTCTCTTAGTAGTGTTTTAAATCCATGGCACAGACAAAAGGTCGACGGTTATTACACCCAATATCATTCCAGAATTCACCTGTAAGAAAATAGAAATCAACACAAAATCTCAATTACAATACTGCTAAATTCTTGTAGATTTGATTTGTCATTATTTCATATTTATCAACACAAGATGCAATACAAGCTTACGACACTAGAAGACAACTCAAAAATTCTAAGGTAAAAAGGCGATAGAATAGATAACATACTTCACTAGTATGAGTATTAAGGATGATAATTCATAATTTCATACTTCGAAAGTTGATCTCTGTGCAGTCTTGATTTGTATCCACTCTTGGCCGATTATTAGCCCAGTCAAAAAAATCAGCCTCTGTGCCATCTGTCCATAAAAAATCTCCATCCTGAAAGACAAAGTTTTGTTATTCAACCTAAGATAAAGACAGGCAGACAAAGACATGAAGGATTTTCACCAAATGAATGTTTCACTTCTCTTTTTATTTTAAGCATCGTGTAATAGCCTCCTGACATTTTGGATTATGTTTGATTTTATCTTCCTCAAATACAAGATAGGAGAGGAAAGAAAATCTGAGAAGGAAGGAAAGATATGAAAGTGGCTCAGCAGGGCTCCAGGCTTATTTTTTACTCGGAGCACAGTAGCCCCGAACTTAAAATAGTAGGAACGCTGGGAAAAAAAAGGAATAAATTGACTTGGAAAATAAATATTCAAATATTATTAATATTTCCCTCCAAAATAATTAATATTAATGATTCAAATAATAAATCAATCCCAAATTTTTTTAATATCTACTAAGCAGTCATTTAGAAAAATTTATCCGAGTTATTTTCCCCCAGTTCGGACCCGAAAGGGTTCGAGGCGAAAGTTAACGACCAGAATGGCGAATAATAAATAGTTTTTTATTTTGAGATTATGAGCCGATCATACATTTATTTGAATTCAAAGTCATTAATTGACCTCTGAGGGAAACCGTAAAATACAATATAGTCCACGACAAGGAAGAGTTTGACATACTTGAAACCATTGCGTAAATTTGTTTTAATACACAAATTGCCGGCATCATAGGCAATATGAATGTATTGTTTTGAGCAGATGACTGAAAGAAAAGCTACACTGAGCGTTGAAGTGAGAATCTGATTTGAGTGTCAAAAGTCTCCAAACATTCATTTCATGCTAAAACAAACAAAGTGATTTTACCTCGATCCGGTCATACAGTCCAATCCAAGTGAGCTCAAAAGATCCAGCCCCCGCCATAATCACATGTCGGACGACCTCATTTTCCAGTTGATTGTGGATAGAAACCAGGTTTCCACCAAGAATGTTGCAGACGATCTAATGGGAGGAAAACAGGAGTAAAAAAAAGTACATCACGAAATCGACAGGAGCAAAATAAATGAATTGTAAAAAGACTATGAGAATATTGTACCTCGGCAAGACGAAAACTTAATTCCTCACTTTGAAAGATTAAACAGCAGGTGTCCAATTGAGTCCAGCCCCGAGGGCAATTTTTATCTGAGAACATATTTTAGAACAAAAACATGCAAAAGATGAATTGCCTTACAGCAAGAATGTTCTGAGAATGAATGAATT
Source organism: Leptonotus elevatus (assembly GCF_054856555.1). Classification (NCBI taxonomy): domain Eukaryota; kingdom Metazoa; phylum Chordata; class Actinopteri; order Syngnathiformes; family Syngnathidae; genus Leptonotus; species Leptonotus elevatus. Next base: position 7,440,077 of record NC_141251.1, on the reverse strand, counting down.
TCAACAGTTTTTGTGGGTGTTCTGTTCGGTATGTTCTCTATGTAATCATGTGATTTTCTCCTCCCCCAAAAATGTATATGGTACCGACCCTACATCTTACTCATAGCTGAGTGTAAATGTGAATGTTTGTCTGTCTGCAAAAGTCAGCCCTGTGTTTGACTGGTTATCAATCAAGCATGATGCCACCTCTTGCAGCAAGTCTCACAATTCTCAACCATAAATTGAAACATGTATACAAGATAGTTACCAACCTCTATTTATGGCAAAAGCCCACTGTGAAAAAGAAAGAAAGAAAGACACGTCAGTAAATATTTTTTCATGTTAAACACAATAGTTAATATGGGGTCAAATAGAAGTAGGATTCATTTAAGTGTCCATTGTTTATATGGAATCAACATCAACTAGAATGTCAATTTCAGTAAACTTCTGCTCAAGCCGTCGAGCTGTTGTAAATATATTACATCGCTTTTACTTAACAGTTCCAGTGAACAGTCCAAAGATGCCCAACAAGACCAAGACTAAGTGAGGAGCAAACGTCATCTGTGGAATACAATAATGGATGTATATTTGCATTCACGTTCACCATGAAACAATGAGCATTCAATTGAATTTAAACTTCCATTTAACATTTTTATGTATACTGTTTATAAATAAATACATTTACATGACACAGAGTTAGAAAAGTATGAAGATGAAGTGTTTACCTGTGCGCTTGCGGTGCCTGTGCTGTGGAAATGAATTGAAGACAGCAAAGAGCGGCTTTTTAAAATGTCAGCACTTGCCTGAGATTATAACACTTTTGAAGGAACTGACAATTACCCCGTGTCTGATGACGCACACTGAAGACAATGTTGCTATAACATCAACTAATAAATGCTAAGCATCAAACATCCTATATAGCACAACTTGAATAACAGCATTGCTTAGTGTCAGCTCTGCAAGAGTAGTGAATAGATACATACACATGGCCACTTTTGTGTGTGCGTGTGTGTGCGTGTGTGTGCGTTTGTGTGTGGGCGTGTGTGTGTGTGGGGGTGGGGGTGTGGGGGTGTTTGTGGGTTAGTCGGCTGGGGTGTCAGAGCATTCACGTACACACACGTACACACTCGATGAAAACACTCGAGAAAAATATAATCAAAACCATTGTTTTAGGCTATTGTTGAATTACATTTTGTTTCATTTAGTTTTTTATTTTGCACATTGCAAACACACATATACATACACAAAAATAATTATCAAGGGACTTTCTGAAGACTCTGAATCATATCGTCATCAGAATAGGAATTTTGGTAGGCTACAATTCAGAAGGTGGGACAGTCAGTGGTTATCCCCCCTTAAGGAAAAAAATTAAAAAAAAAATTAAAAAAATTAAAATAAAAACTCATTCACTGCTACTGACGGCTAAAGACGTCAAAAATTCATTTGAACTATTTCTATTAGTTTAACATTTTTTTCCCACTTTTGTTAACAAGAGTATGAAAACCTAGGAAAAAAATAGTACATTTAGAACAGATATAACATTTGTGATTAATCGTGAGTTAACTATTGAAGTCATGCAATTAATTACAATTAAAAATTGTAATCGCCTGACGCGATTAAAAAAATAAAATAAAGTATTGTAAAAAATTAGGGGCGTCAGGAGATTAAATGTTTTAATCGTAATTAATTGTATGACTTCACTAGTTAACTCACGATTAATCGCAAATTTGATATTTGTACTAAATGTTAAATTTAAAAAAATCTAGGTTTTCAAACTCTTGTTTACAAAAGTGGGAAAAATTTAAGCTAATAGAAATAGTTTCAATGAATTTTTTGTCTATAGCCGTCAATGGCAGTGAATGAGTTAACTGGTAAAACTAGTGAAAGCAATATATAGGTGAACATCAAAAAATAGAATATCCTCAAAAAGTTGAATAATTTCCATAATTCCATTCAAAAAGTCAAACTTTCACAGATTATAGATTCAGGGCGTGTCAGAAAAGCGACTTGTATAAGTGTTTTACGGCTACAAGCTGAAGAGAGGCAGTAGTGAATGACTTATTTCGTTCTTGCGGGAAAAATATTCGAACAGCGTGACGTTGCTCACGAAGACGACGTCATGCAAATAGATGAATTTAATTGGCCGGCCTGATTTTGGCCGGTGTCGAATCACTGTCTATGGTGTCCAGACCCACTTTCTTTTCAAGAAAGTGGGTGTGGCCTATCCCCCCTTTTTTGGTAGATGTTTGTTGTTTAGATGCAGACCAAAAATACAATTACAAATTGTATTGTCATTGTAGGTGTGTAAAAGCAGAAATACTATAACTACTCCTACATTGAAGTCAGGTGAATGTACCACCAGTGACTATCCTACGATTTAATGGAATTAATTGGGTAATTTTGACTGAAAAGGTTTTTATGTTATCAAAGTTGGTATGGTGGGTTTTTTTTATGTGACATCTTTGATTTGTTTTTAACCATTGAAAAATAAATTATGGATGCTGTTTGAGTGAGATAAGCAGTGAGTCAAAGAAGGAAACACCTCTTAATTGCCACATAAACACCAGATTCCTTTTCCAGGTGATGTGCCCTAACCGGAAATTAATGTCATAATAGGTACGCAAAAATAACCACAATTCAAGTGCCGTACAAATGACTGCTTTGTTTGACACGGACAGAGATATATTGTTTGATCAATTGTTGTTCAGTGTTATTTTATGTAAAAGCAGTCGAGCTGACACCTAATGAAAACTTAATGTAACAATGGACGATTCGCAAAAGGCATTTCAAGGAAGTTGATGCTTCCGGGTCCGACATCCTTTTGAGTATTTACATTGAAAATGAACGTGCCAGAGCAAAATAATTCCCACCTCTGCCTGTAACAGAATGGTTGTGTACTCTGAGGTAACACAAAATGCTACGAAAAAGATGAAAACAAAATAAGTTCAAAGTGCTTGTTACAAAGCTATGTTCTTTGAGTAAATCGATGAAACATGACAGAGCTCTCAGTATGTGACCCAGCGTAAACTACCTACTAAGACGTCAAAATATCCAGCTAATAATGATTAAGATAAACCGTGTATTTTTACAAGGCGCTGCGTCATAAAGACATCGCCGAAAAATAATTGATTTGCTAGTCGAATGAGGTGATGAATAGCCAATGATAATGATATCCTGATAATATGCAATATTAAATAAGTAAGTATAACTTTGATGACCAGTTTTGTGGATGATCTTGCCTCTAGATCTAAAGTGAATTTGACAACAGAGCTGGAAGCTGGCTTTAACCTCATTCGGTTGCTAGTCAGCTTTAGCCTAGCTCATTATAGTTTTGGAGCAAACGTAGGAAATGCTTGTTTTGGAGACATTTAGCTGGGGGTGATGCCGTCCACACTGTGTAATACATTGAAGACTGTTGTGGAGGAGATCTTTTCCTCCGCGTGTTCGTCTTCTTTCGGGTAGTGAGAATGTTGGTTATCTGAATACAGGCTGGAGATCGATGAACAGTTCCTTCGAAGCTTTTATTTCTACAGAATATTCCGGGCACAAGTGAGTTACAGACAATGGCTGCAGCATCTCACAAGTGCGAAGATTACAGAGGACTTACAATATTCGTATACTATCTTGAAGGGCAGTCGGTACCACACAGTTTCCAGTAAACAGTTCAACCGGAGTTGACCGGACATGAGATAAATTCAAGGACACTATTCAGACACAAAACAAAAGCCCATTTGAGGAATAGAGGAGGTTTTTCAGTCATGACTGCACCTGGCAGAAATTGCGATAACACAAGGATACATCCGCAGAACAAAGCTCTACTGAGGAAATGAGGAAATTAAAACAGTTATGACTAAATCTGGGCAGAAGATACATTTCAAGACATTCCTCCACTTTGTGGATTCCTCACATACGATTTACACAATCTATGGCTACATCGCTTCACTATTTTGTGTCCACACGGAAAGCCAGTTTCAATGTATCCTCACAAGTTTCTTAAAGTTTAGGCCGTTCGTCCACACGTTTTGAAACCGGGCTCCAGAGTGGAAAGATTTAAAAACGCGCCCCGTACACGTCCGTCTGGACACCTTATGCAGGATACTCCTCTAGCGATGACGTAACGGTCGCATCCCGATGACGACGCATTGTCGCAGATTGATGACGTATGCGCCAATTCTCGCGTGACTGCAACAATGGCGGATAGCCGTGTCGTAGTCGTTTTGCGCAGCCTCCTTAGCTTGCTTATGCTCTTGCAGCAAAATATTTTGCTTCTTTATTCCCGCGTTCAACAAGCGGTGTTGTACTTGAATCACCCGCCATTGTCACTTCTCCTGCGTTCGTCTTTTTCATGTTGTTTTGATAAATGCAAAGCCATGTTTGTTCTGTAGATTGCAATAAAGTTAGAAAAAAAGTGTTCGTCTTCTTCGCTGATTCTTCTTTTACGCTTTCCGTTAACTCCCTGTGGCTGCGCTACAGCGCCACTCCAGACTTGGCATATACATTACAGCCGTTCAACGTCCTCAGCGTCTTCTTTTGGACACACGCAAATCTTGAAATGCTTCTGTGTGTACGAGATTTGTTTCCGTCTGGATGGGCCCTTAAAGCGGGGATCCATTGCAGAAGCCATGTGGAGTGTGTTTTTCTCCAGCTCACTTTTGTATTGTGTATTCAAGTCTGTATAAAAAGCCTGCTTGAAATGTAAATCCCCTGCTGTCACTTTAGTATTCTCCCTAAGGTGATAATGCAAGGGTGCAATCAGGTATACAGTTGTGGTTTATTGCATCTTTTAGTGGCTTGAGTGCCTTCACAAGAGTACACAGGTCTGCCTCGCCTCTTTTTAACCTATGGAGAAAGTACAGCTGCAGATACTGCAGATTGTTGCTCCAAAAACCTGCCCATCATGTTCCACCTGACAATGACATCTGCTTTTAGCATGTGGTGTGGCAGGCCCAACATCTTTTGCTCGTCTTCAAAGTGGTGCTCATGAATTGACTTGCGGTGGAAAGAATGTAGTTATGCGTCTGATCTGCCCAAGTAGTCTGGCAACAGAGGGTTAGCGAAGCGCTTGCTGAGTAGCAAGAATTAAGGTGTGAGCGTAACATCATACATGCTGAGCAGCAACAACCATGTCTGATCACGAACACGTTCCTCTGCAATGTTGAGCAGAAATTCAGCTACTGTATATTAGCGCTATGAGCGATGTGTGGCTCTCATAGAGGCGGCACGGTGGGTGACTGGTTAGCACGTCCGCCTCCCAGTGCAGAGGCTTCGGCCTTCCTGGGTGGAGTTTGCATGTTCTCCCCGTGCCTGTTTTGGTTTTCTCCGGGTACTCCGGTTTCCTCCCACATTCCAAAGACATGCATGTCAGGTTAATTGAACACTGTAAAGTTGTCCCTAGGTGTGATTGTGAGTATGAATGGTTGTTCGTCTCTGTGTGCCCTGCGATTGTCTGGCAACCAGTTCAGGGTGTACCCCGCCTACTGCCCGAAGCCAGCTGGGATAGGCTCCAGCACCCCCGCGACCCTAGTGAGGAATAAGCGGTTAAGAAAATGGATGGATGGATGGATGGACTCTCATAGATAGCGCTTATCTGCAAGACACAATTCTGAGCTGGCAGGCTGTGCTCTCAGGAATTGTTTGCTTTTGTTTTGCAGCAGCCTGACCGCTGGGTGGCGCCATGGCGACACACATACACACCTGTTCCTCATTGTGGTTAATCAGCTGGTCTATTAAGCCCTAAGCTATATTTCAGGCTTTTGCTCAAAAATTACATACCCAACATAAAAAGAGGATATCTCTACAACCACAAGATCTATTTGAATAATTCTTGTGTCATAATAAAGAGAACACTTGTGAGATTTGTTCAGATGGGTCGCTTGTGTGTTTTGTATGAAATAGCACAGCGGGAGAGCCGAGTTATTTCACTGTGTGGCGCAATACTGATTCATATATTTGATCATTAAATTAGTTGGCGTTTGAGCTGTGTTTAGGCTTATATTGTCATGGTTTGGGTTGGGTTTTTGTTATGTTTTAGGTTTTGCCTTTAATCACTTCAGTTGTGTTTCTTGTTAGTGTCTGTCTCGTTTAGTATGATTATGTACACCTGTGCTTGTCATCCCACACCCTTGTGTTCAGCCAATCAGTCCCCACAGCCACATGTGTCCTGTGCAGGTGTCTCTTGTTGTGTAATTAGTTAGTGTGTGTATATATGTATGTAAACCACGCCCGCATCACCTAATCAAGGCGCAAGTCGTCATGACATGATTGACAGTGCGTGCGTTTTGCTGCGGACAAACAAAGCAATCCAGCTCCCGGGGATGCATTGCGTGGTTATCCAAAAGCAAGGGAAAAAAAACAATAAAAATGGTGGCTTGTGTACAAGTGATAACCGTTATCCCGATCGACTAACCGGCATCCTGCTGTAGTCATGGCTTGTGTAAGAGAGCTAACCGTGTCCGGTTCATTCCCTTCCCTAAACAATAAAAAAAACTACAAAGAATGTCTGCACTGGATCAAACTTTGTGTAAGACCACACGACCAGTTGAATCCCTCCAACATTACCAGAAAACTGTCTGGACTAAGATAATGTTCTCCATTGTTGTTTTTAGCCAAAGGCTAACGATAGCTGCGGGTCGCTAACCGTGCGCGTTTGTTGACTTACTATTTACTATTAATGCCAACAAAACATTGAAACTATGAGGTCATATAAATTCATTCTTACCCTGCTTGACAGGAACAATGTATAAAAACTTCGGTTTTGCTGACAACCAGCCCAAATAAGTGAGGCGACTTTTTCTGACTTATGCAGCAGCAGACAGTGATGTGTATTTCCTTTTGTTTTGGGGCAAAATTGCATGGTGAGGGAGTGAAGATATAACCTGGCAATAGCCAGATTGATATTGTGATTCACTCACTCTCCACAATATCAATCTGGCACTGCTCCACGTTGATTTGCTCGGGAAAGGCGGGACATTCTGTACAATACTTCGAGCTGAAGCACAATTGCACAATATGCAGCCGCGACATACGTCGCTCTCTTGAATACAACAGATTTTATTGGCTATTAAATCGGAGGGAATGTAAATGTTTTTGTTGTATTTTTTTTATAGTTAATTTTCTGGCACAGTTGCAACAATTAACCCTGATGGAGCGAAATGAAGTACTGCAGAGAGTTGTGACACGGCTGCCAGGAGTTGTAATTGATATATTAGATTACAGACAGGTTTTTCCTGGACCAGCACATCCAAACAGAAGCAAGCCATCTTGGTGTACATGCCAGAATCGACCTGGAGAATAAGTGTTGTAGGCAAGATCTTGCAGGTTGTTTGAGTAGATGTGCTAATATGGAGTTGTACTGTGTTGTGGAGGAGATATTTTCCTCCGCGTGTTCATTTCCTTTCGGGTAGTGAGAATGTTGGTTATCTGAATACAGGCTGGAGACGGTGAACAGTTCCTTCGAAGCTTTTATTTCACAGAATATTATGGGCACAAAAGGGGCTACAGACAATGGCTGTAGCCTCTCACAAGTGCGAAGATTACAGAGGACTTACAATATTCTTATACTATCTTGAAGGGCGGTACCACACAGTTTCCAGTAAACAGTTCACAAAGTTGACCCAGACATGAGATAAAACTCAAGGACATCATTCAAACACAAACCAAAGCCCATTTGAGGAATTATGACTAAATCTGGGCAGAAGATACATTTCAACTGCTTGGATGAAGGTGTCTTGCGTTTAACTAGGTAGACATGGAATAACATTTTGGCAAAGCGTAACAGTCAAGACACTGGAACCGTGCCATTGGATTGGGTTTTCTGAACAAAAACGTCTCTCATTCTTTTATGAGTAGAGGTAAAGTCAAAGAAGTGTGTAATTCAAAGCGGGTGATTAGGACTCAATCATTACTCTGAGATGAACACACGAAGCTCCTTCTTAACTGAAAAACTATTTACACATGACTGCTCTGTGATTGTGTACACATTGTTGGATTAAGACCAAAGCTGCATGTGAGTATTCATAATACATATTCCATTGTAAGGGAATTATAAGCATATTTATCTTCATTGGTTTACACACAAAAAAAGAAAATCTTATGTTTTTCATACCCTTGATGTACAAACTTCAAAGCTTCTGCACAGCGCAATTATGAACGATTAGATGAAATGTGTATTCTACTTTAGGTGCAGGCTTTGTATTACAGTACTGTCGTTTGTTTTCCTTACATTTGTGTCACACAAAGCTTAACCCGCTGTTCAGAATTGTTCCCTACCCTAATCTTCTCACCCACCCCAACTTCCTTATTAACGCTGCCGTTTTCCTACAGCATTTTATTTGTTTACAACGGGTCTCCTTGCCCTATTTCTCTTGCCCTTCTCTCCTTAGGTTTTCATTCTTGTCTAAATGTATTTTTTAAATGTATTGTCATATACTGTGCCATTCTTTCTTTTCCTTTTTTGACCCGAACCCTTTTTTTGGATTCTTCCTCTCCCCCTGTTCAAATTCACTTACACTTAATTGCTTCCCGCAGGTCTTTCTCTTGCGCCATCACGCTGCAGTCTGTCATGTGATGACACTGTGTGGGCTTGTTTATGGGACTCTGTGCTTTGACTCGGTGGAAGAGAGACTTGGCTTGCTGCAAGTGCCCAACGTGACTTCTTCAGCTATGCCGTTGCTTGTAGTGTAGAATTTAACTTTTCTTTACTGCGTGGAACTTCACGACAAACATCTTAAATGGCAGCGGAGGTTTTAATCCCGTCATCTGGCAGTGTAAGTGCAACTTCAAAATGCTCCACATCAGGGCCGAAGTTGAAATCTACAATAACGGAATAGTTAACTGACAAGAGGCTTTAGATTAAATTGTTAGATTGGTAACTTTAATTTTATTTTTTATTTGTTTCATCATAGTTAATCTCAATAAAATACACAATTCTGTGTTTTTAAACAACATGCCTGTGCCCGTGTGAATTGGCAGTCAACTATAACCTTCTTTAATACTCTTGAGGAATGTGAACAACGCTAAGACATTTTCTCAACAAAATTCTGTTTCGCTCCAAAATAATACCTCCAGTGTCTTAGCAGAAGAGTGCCACTATGTGAAGCACATGCCCAAGGGCAACACATAATCAGGACAGAAATATAGTGACTAGAGGGAAATCTGATTGTGCTGCATGTAAATGATGTTATTTTCTTTGTTGCTTACAAAGCATCTTACAGGCTCACTCTTGGCTGTGGCGTTTCTTACTTCCTTTGGGAGTTCTATGCTCTATGGATACAATTTAGCCGTGGTCAACTCTCCAGCTGGGGTAAGCGAGCTCCACTCTTTCTGAAAGTATGTGAACACAAGTCCGATATTTTAATTTTTGCTGGTCACTAAACACATTTGAGCTTTGCATCAAAATATTGAATAGAAACAAAAACATCAAGATAGCACCTTTTGTTCGAAGCCACCCATTTTTCATGTGAGTGAGAAAGTATTGGAACGTGTGTGTTTTTTTTGCCCAGGCTTGTCCCATTACTTAAAATGATTTTTCAAACAATGAGTCGTGCTAAATATCCCCACTCTGTTTCTTTTTTTTGTTGTTGCCCGTAAAGGCTACATTCATACTAGTTAGATGTATAACCAGAGAGCTGTCTATCGATGAATGAAAAGCAAGTGATTGCGAAGCTAAGAGAAGATGGAAACTCAATCTGAGCCTTGGCACAGATGCCGGTAGAGTTAGCTAATCACAAATACAAACTATGCTCGCAGATCAGTGCCATGCGGGGCCTAAATACCAACGGCAAGAGAACTTCAGAACTGGCAGATTCATCATCATTGTATTGCTCTCTTTCAGGCTTGAGGAGTAACGGAATACATTACCGGCGTTACGTATTCAGAATAAAAATATAAATAAAACTATTCCGTTACAGTACAGAAAAAAAAATGTAATGAGATTACAGGTACATTTATTTAAAAAAAAAAGGGGATTATTTCGAGGGATTACAATTTCTATGATAAGAGAGAGAGAGACGCCGCTGTTGATGTCGAGTCTTCCACACGCGCCAGTTTAAAATGCTTCAAAGACCAAAGGAGGAAGCGACGACCGGTATTCACCGTTTGGAACATACTTGGATTGCTGAAGGACCGATTTATCTGTGACAAAGAAAAAGTTTGAGCCGAGCTCTGCGGCATGCTACGCTGAGCTTCTTGCTAGCTGCCGCTACACCACGATGTGAGTTACACCTTCCGAAGAAATATCCCTCCCTCTAATTCAACAACATACACAATATGGCTAGTCATGACTGGGATAAAAGTTCATTTTGCCGTTGATGTCATGCATCGTCATCCTCATATCATTATTAGTGCATGTGTGTGTGAATGAGCTACCTTGGGAAATGTTGCTTTCAAAAGCATCATTTGTCACTTTTCTCCCCATTCCTCATTACAGCAACAGTTTTGTTAGCAAGCAAAGTTTTACTTTACCTCATTGGATGACTATCTATCTATCTATCTATCTATCTATCTATCTATCTATCTATCTATCTATCTATCTATCTATCTATCTATCTATCTATCTATCTATCTGTATATCTATGGCCATAAAATCCAAAATACTGTGGCAATTGAGTTGACATGAGTAGAGTTGTGTATGTGAATTTTTGTGACGAATCATAACATTTTTGTATCATTAAGCGACATTTAGCATTTGTACATTTACGTGTTGTGCTCCTCAGGGTTTATACAAGGGTATAAAACTTTCAAGCACAACTGTTTACGCCTGGTTGAACCCTACACGCTATGTGACAGTTCAGTCACATTTGGCCACATGGCTTGGTGTGTGGCGGGCTTAACTGTCTCAAGAAGTTCATAGAGGGTTGGCAACTTTTTTCCAGCTGGTCTTTATTAAAGTTGACATGATAATCAGTTTCCCCAAATCCCTTAGCAAAGCAACACCCGTTTCATTTTTTTTTCTTCTTTTTTTTTTCTTTTCTAGAGAGCAACACCCGTTTCAATCTCACAATCCAATATCCACTTGGGCTTCATCTCCATTTTACCATGCACAATGGCCGCTATGCTATTGGGGCTACGCTAGGCTATACTCCACCAGATCAAGCAGTTTGCACGATGTTTATTTCTTTCCAAACAGTACTGTATTTTGTACTTAATATAATTTTCACAAAGGGGCACATACAGAATAATTTAGGGAGGGGTTGGGCCACTTATTAGAATTGCATTATCAGCTAAATTGGCAAGTAAATATTTGCAACCATCCGCCAAAATGAATGAACGGACTCATATGGATTATTAGAAACCTGGATAAAATAAAATAAAACATAGTAGGTGTGCACAGCCATGTAAACAGCAAAGTGCACTAACAGCACTCATGTAGTCTATACTCTCAAAATGTCATACCTTTATTACATTGTGTTTCTCATTGCCAGTATTTTGAGCTGATCTTACCTCCTTCTTCCCTTTAGTATATTAAGGACTTCTACAACAAAACAGTATTGAGCCGCAATGGAACTGGACTCAGCGGGGAGACCCTGACGCTGATGTATTCACTGACTGTGTCCGTATTCGCAATCGGAGGTCTTCTGGGCTCTTTAATTGTCGGTGTGCTAGTAACTCGCTTTGGCAGGTAAGACTCTATTTTTTTTTATTTTTAACATACAGTACACCAAAGTCATTGGCTAGATGACCAACAATTACCGTGACCCAGATTAAGAGGGAAGGTGAAGGGGGAGAGATGCCAGCCAGCCAGCCCCGCGTAACAGTACATAAACTAAACTTCACTTCCCAACGTGGTGCAGTGCAATGCAGGATAGCCGCCCCTTAAACTGGTCCTATTTTGATGTAACATTGCACAATTGTTTTTACTGATATTTGTCAATTATTTTTGCAAAAAAAGCGGTCACGTTAGAATGGTTACTAATACTTGAATTGGGTGAGAGATAAAATATTCTCAAGACAACAAATCATAGTTGGGCTTGAAAGTTTACATACTATGGAGGTGTTTATGTGTACAACTGTAAATGTACAAAAGCTAAATGTCACTTAACTCATTCACTGCCATTGACATTTATAGACGTCAAATGTTAACTATTTCTATTAGTTTAAAAAAAAAAATCCACTTTTGTTAACAAGAGTATGAAAACCTATCTTTTTTTTTATTGTCTATTTAGAATAGATATCAAATTTGAGAGTTAACTCATGAAGTCATGCAATTAATTACGATTACAAATTTTAATCGCCTGACGCTCCTAATTTTTAATCATCTTCTCTTCTTTTTTTTAAATCGTGTCAGGTGATTAATTTTTTTTAAATGTAATTCATTATTGATTTCAATAGTTAACTCACGATTAATCATAAATGTTATATTTGTTCTAAATGTACAATATTTTTTCTAGGTTTTCATACTCTTGTTAACAAAAGTGGAAAAAATGTTAAACTACTAGAAATAGTTCAAATTAATTTTTAACGTCAATAGCCGTCAATGGCAGTGAATGACACAAAAATGCAATGAATCGTCACCAAAATTCACATGCACATCTCTACTCGTGTCAACGTCAACCTCTGAAATTACCAAAACAATTGCCACAATATTTTGGATTTTATGAGCATTCAGACTTTTTCTCACCATGTAGTGAGCTCATAAACTTTCAAGCACAATTGTAACCTGAGCAACACCGTAATACATTTTTTTTTTCAAATGCCTTTGGAAGAGTGTTGCTTCTGAATGTTGCATGCTAACAATACTCTCCAAATACTGCTTGTTGTATGTTTGTGGTGTCACGTCAGGAAAGGCACAGTGGTAAAAACCACACTTCTGGTGTTTATTGCTGGTTCACTCATGGGCTTTAGCAGAAGTTGTGGTTCACCTGAGATGCTCATACTGGGTCGCTTCATCACAGGGATCCACTCAGGTAATCACCTCTTTGCATATCACACAACATAAAAGTGCTATATTATTAACATGCATACGATTCTCACTCCTCCATGAGTCTTCACCTTATTGTGGTCGAGGGGTTTGTGTGTCCCAGTCATCCTGGGATGCTAAGTATGGGTGAGCTGGTATGCGAGCTGGTATGTGAGGTCGAGAAGTTCAGGCTCGATGGAGTTGGACTTGCCTCCAAACTAGGGCTGCATAATATAATGGAAAAATATTGATATCGCGATATCGGCCCATGCAATTTGCATATCGCAAAAGACATGCAGTTTCATATGGAATTGTATGCTTTTATCTGAATGTGCAACACCATCAAATACAATTAATTATCTAAGAATACATTGAGCTTGCTTATTTGCCTCATGAAAAAAAATGCAATTATTTCAATAGATAATAAATGTAATTACTTTAGGGTACAGTGCTCCCTCTAGGGGTGAGCCGGATATTTGTACAACCGTATCCGGTACGGATAATTGATTCTTCCCGGATACAAATATAACACGGATAGACTTCCTTATATTATCTCTTGGTCCTTAATTTTCTACAGCACACTCGTATTTAGTTTTTTATGTTGGTCCTATTACGTGGTGGACTTGTTTTGGAATGCCGTGAAGCCGCAGCGCTCTTGACAAGGAGTTGCGCCAGTCTCTCACACTGGCTGGTTTTTATAAAAAAAATTGGGAAAAATAGTTCTTCTTTTGTGATTAAAAGCACTAATTTGAATCTTTATTGAGCTGTTTTGTCAATAGTTTTCAAACAAGAAATATAGAAACTTTTGATCAATCCATATCAATTTCAAACAACATTTTTGGGTTTGGTTTTTAATTTCATACAAAAAAAAAGTAAGCCCCACCCAAACCACGCCCACTTCCGGTTTATGCCACGCCCACTCCGCCCACCCCGGACACAGATACAGATCATTTAGATGGTCAAACAGATACAGATAGTGCTGTACTCGCTCATCCCTAGTTCCCTCGTTTTCCGCCAGGGTTAGGTTCCCAAAAAATAAATGAAATCGCAATAAATGAAATCCGAGACGTAGTTAGCTTTATGTTTTACATTTATTATAAACGTTTTAAGGCTCTAAAACCCCTCACCGCAGTTTAAGCACCTTTCTCATCAAGGCATATACATTTTCCCACATTTATCTCTTGTTTAAACATGCCTATTGTTCAAACCTTTCATAAATTATTTAAAATAGGCACATGACTATGAAAAAAAAAATGCATCCAAAAGTGCACTAAAAAAAATGCGCGAAACAGCAAGGCCGTGAAAAGTGAACCGCGTTGTAGCGAGGGATACACAGTATATGTTAAATATCGCAATAATATCGATATCGCTATAATTAACTACTATAATGTATGTTTTTCCAATATGGCGCAGCCCTACTCCAAACACAGCTTGGTCTCTGGTAGCGGTCACGGGAAGGGGTTGGACTCTCTTCGACCTTGCAATTGTGAGAGGCGCCAAACAGGTGTGGGCATTGGCGCATGTACATTGGTGGTTCACCCCGGTTAGAATTAGTTGAATGAGAGGATAGCCTCTATAGAATGGTTCCTGATTGTTGTTTGTGCCGCCACTGGCAGCCGAGGAGCTTGCCGTCCTCCGCCAACGATCTTCGAACGCCGAAAATGTGGACGATTGGAATTGTGTACGAATGTAATTAAAAGAATGATCATAATTAAAGCAAAGACTTTACCAATAAACCTATTCCTGTCATCAGATACAGATGTTTCAATATGCTCTCAAGTTCAAATTTTGTTTCGGTGATTTTACTTATGAACTGTAGTTTTCCATATAATTTAAATCAGGATTTTAATGAGGTTGTGTCTTTTTTTTTCTCCTTTTTTTTTTTTTTACTTCAGGAATCTCTTTAAGTGTAGTTCCAATGTACCTTGGTGAGATAGCACCAAAGAACCTCAGGGGCTTTCTGGGTCTGGTGCCAAGTATCTTTATTGGCACGGGAGTCTTCGCTGCACAAATCCTTGGACTACATGAACTGTTAGGAAAGGTAGGCCTTAACTCATTCACTGCCATTGACGGCTATAGACGTCAAATATTCATTTTAACTAGTTTTATTAGTTAGGAAAAAATTATATTTTTGTTAACAAGACTATGAAAACCTAGAATTTTTTATTGTACATTTGGAACAGATATAAAATGTGTGATTATTCGTGAGTTAACTAGTGAAGTCATGCGATTAATTCCATAAAAAATTATGACACTCCTAATTTTTAATAATCTTTTATTTTCTTTAATCGCGTCAGACGATTACATTTTTTAATTGTTAACAAAAGTGGAAAAAAATGTAAACTAATAAAAATAGTTCAAATTAATTTTTGACGTCAATAGCCGTCAATGGCAGTGGTGGATTTTGACATGCATGGCTGATCAGGTCTGCATTGCAGTGTGTGTGTGTGTAAGTGAGCGTGATTTTGTCTTTGCTACATTGTGGGGCCCATACGCGTGTGTTTTTTCCAGGTTTAACTACCATTGTGGGGACATTTTGGTGGTCAAGACTTGGTTTTAGAGTTTGGGTTTGAATTGGGTTATGATTGAGGTTAGGGTAAAGAATGGAGTAGGCAATCATTTTTGATGGTTGGGGTTAGAGGAAGGGGCTAGGAAATGCATCATGTCAATGAGATGTCCCCACGATGATACAAAGACAAGTGTGTGTGTGTTTGTAACAATTGTTAATTTAGTATATGTACTTGTGTTCTGTTATTAATGTTGTTAGTTGTTGTTTGGGCTGCCTCGTATAGTAATTGTAGTTGAATATGGGTTCTGCTGAATTGTGCCAGGGTTCGACATTAACAGTGGGATGGGCCTACAAAGTGAGTGTGACGAGCCACGAAGTTCATTGAAGCTGTCACGGGCCAGTAAACAAAATCCATCCATCCATTCCATTTTATTATTATTTTCGAATTTTCAAAAAATGCGAAAATAAAACTGAATGGAAACGCTAGAAATTCGAAAAAGGGATAAAAATTCACAAAAAAGTTATTACGCTTAGAAGGGGGGGGGATTTTGAAGCGTACCAAAACAAGGAAAATGCGAATTTTGGCTGTGGAAACAGGTTTTGCGAATAAGCGACTATTACGATATTACGTCACACGTACGTTTGTAGTCACAAAGCAATGGCGGACGATAAAGTAAGGTATGTTTGGGGGGGGGGGACGACGAAAAATAAATATTTTTGGAATTAATTGAACTGCAAAGAAACGCTACGGTTTATCAAGAATTACAAAAGCAAACTCATACGACGTCATCACGTCTTCTTCTTTTAAATTACTGGTGGATCACATCTCTTAATGGTTTATAACGCCACCTACAGCGGCGAAGTCCCCTCTCAATATTCACAAAAGAAGATCATTTGTAAACTGGCATAAGTCGCATGTCCGTTTTGCGCATTATCAGTAAATTTGCTTAAAAAAATCCAAACAATTGGATGGAAACCTGACTACTGACACTAGTGTAGAGTACTTTCAACACTACTCAGTGTTTACCAGTGTAGATTTTTAACACCATATAGTGTTGGACTAACTGGTTAAGTTAAAAAAAATAAAAATTAACACTTTGAAAAGTGTCAGATTTACACACATTGGTGTAGACACATAAAAAAAAAAATTCTAGTGTTAGATTTAACAGTGTTAATGTAACACTGGCGATTTTGCTGTGAAGATGGAGATTGTCGACTGTAAATTCATGTTCATTTTCTAATACAGCAATAAAGATGCTCGTTTTATGCATGTACAATGTATATGGTTTTGCAGGAGGAACACTGGCCTCTTTTTCTCTCTGTGGTGGTGGCACCTACATTTGTCCAGTTGCTGCTGTTGCCATGGTTCCCAGAGAGTCCCAGATACTTGTTAATTGAGAAGCGCAATGTCCATGCGACCATCACAGGTCAGTGGGATACATAACTTTTAAACTTTTAGCTAGTAGTGTATTCAAAAAGAAACTTGTAAATTAATGCTACTTTAAAAAAAATCTCTTACTTCCCAACATTAATAGTTTTGTCTATTAATAATAAAAAAATCTGCTTATTTATTAAGTACAGTATTTCTTGAAATAGTGCCTGCCACTCAAATAATCCTGCTGCTGTGTCCCACAAAATTTGCTGGATGGGTCTTGGACCCCCCCCCCCCCCCCACACACACACACAAAAGTCCTTTATTATTAGAGATGAGTATGAATGGATAAAAATACACAACATGAAAATAAAGTGTAAATGCTTTTAAATCCAGTTTTTTTTTAAAGAAGGTCTTAAAATATATATTTTAATTGTTTAATTTTTTTATTGTACTATGCACTTTTAGTAATTTTAGTGAGCTATTATTTTATTTACTTTGCTTTTAAATGTATTTAATTCTGTTTGTGACTGCTTTAAATTATGCACTTTTAATTACAGTATGTGAAGCATGAGTGATGTTTTGTATGAAATGCTCTGTAAATCATTTATTCCATTTTTTTTTCTTACAACCCCCGAGTACTACCAAAGGACTGATAAATGTCTAAATAATGTGTAAAATAAAAAATAAAAAATGTCGCGTAATACAGGTTTTACAGTATTTGTGGTATTGTTTTATGATGCCCAGTATGTCTTTCCGTAGCTCTGAAGTGGTACAGAGCCAATTGCGACATCCAGGCTGAGATTGAGGAGATGCAGGAAGAGCAGCGTTCCTTGTCATCAGTGGAGACACTGTCAGTGTGGAATCTGCTCCTTGATGATACCGTCCGCTGGCAGGTCCTCAGTGTGATGGTCATCAACATCGGCATGCAGCTCTCTGGCATTGACGCTGTAAGACGTTTGTGTGTGTGTTTCTTGCGTCGGGCACAATCCTCCAAAATCACCATTTTTTTCAGGAGACCCCCAACACGTTTGTTCAACCATTAACATTGCATCGTCAAAGAGAACAAGCCATTTTCGAATCTTGAGATTGGTCAATAATTTGTTCAGTGTTGTTATAGTTTTGGAATTATTAGTTTAGTTAGTTTATATTTATTTTTCTTTTTTTAATTTGTTTTTTTGTTAGCTTGAGTTAGTTTTCAGGGTGGTTCTGTTAGTTTTTATTAGTTTTAGTATTAACTCATTCACTGCCATTGACGGCTATAGACGTCAAAAATTAATTTGAACTATTTCTATTCGTTTTTTCACTTTTGTTAACAAGTGTATGAAAACCTAAAAAAAAATGTATTGTACATTTAGAACAGATATAAAATCTGTGATTAATCTTGAGTTAACTAGTTGTCATGTGATTAATTACAATGAAAAAATTTAATCGCCTGATGCCCCTAATTAAAAAAAGAAAAGATTATTAAAAATTAGGGACATCAGGCAATTAATTTGTTTAATTGTAATTAATCGCATGACTTCAATAGTTAACTCACGATGAATCACAAATTTTATATCTGTTCTAAATGTACTTTTTTTTATGTTTTCATACTCTTGTTAACAAAAGTGGCGAAAATGTGAAGTCATGCAATTAATTACGACACTCCTAATTTTAAATAATCTTTTCTTTTCTTTAATCGCGTCAGGCGATTAAAATGTTTAATTGTTAACAAAAGTGGAAAAAAATGTAAACTAATAAAAATAGTTCAAATGAATTTTTTACGTCTATAGCCGTCAATGGCAGTGTATGAGTTAATTTTAGTTTTTTTGTGTGTATTACTTGTGCACAATATTTAATAAACACCTTGGTAAAATGAAAAAAGGAACACATTTCTTACCTAGCGTTGCATTTCGGCTGAGTTAAATGAAAAAGCAGGCGAGACAAGCCATTTCATTAACAAAATGTTTTATTTTATTTTTGTTTTAGTTTTTTCATTAACTGAAATAACTTTGAAATCAATAAATACATGAATAATAACACGGACACACGTGGACTGACCAATAGCATTGATTTGTGAAAAAAATAGGAAATTGACCAAATTGTGACATAGGAAGTTCAGGCCCGATGGCAATTATTATGGGCCTGCTGCGAAGCAGAAGGCACATATTACTATCCTAGAAAAAGGGAAAAAGGGTTTATTATTTTCCGCAAAAATGCGGCCCGTACCGTAGATCGCACCGGGACAAAAGAGGTATCAAACGATGCGGCTCGCTCTGACTCGCTGCGCTATTATTTTTATAAGAATTCCCAGTTACCATGGCGACGCTATTCCCAAAAAAAGTCCCATAGGAATGAATGGGAATCCGAAAGAGATCAACTCCAATCAAGCACCTTTTTCAAAGACACGCTGCGCGCGCATACGTTGACCGACCGATATGAATTTTAGCTCATTTTGTTGGAATTTTTGTCATCTTTAGCTCAGTGTCAAAAAAAAATTTAAGGAATGAAAGCTCTCCCCCCTGTGCGGGTTCAAAGACAGTGAGTGAAATATCCTTTATCCCATGTGTGTGTATTGCATGAGCTAGAGCGGACCAATTAAGAATCAGAGTGTAGACAGAGAAAAAATAGATTTCAAGTTTCACTTCAACTCGTCACCATGGCCACAATCTTTGCTCACTAGACATCAAATTCGCACATTTTGTAGCCACAAGCCTCTGCTTTCTGAAGAACTAAGTTTTATTTGGCTAAGGTGTCATTTAGTACCTTTATTTTCACTTTAAGCGAGGAGAAGTCGCACATTTTTGATCTCTTTTCAATGTAATTTTCGCCGTTTTTGCCTCTTCATTTTCGATCAATCATAAGTTTTGAACCTGCTCTCATTTGGTCATTTTTCATCCGATTAAAAAACTGAGAACATGCTCGCGTTCCCCAAACCCTTGCCGTTCTAACGAGCCATTTCTGGAATCTGCATCTTCAACCGTTAAGTCGCGAGAGGCTTTTGTTTGAGGTGAGCGTAATCCTATACAAATCAATGGAGTGTTGGTGCGTGACGTCTCCTCACAACTTAAAATCAAATGTGTGTGCGTGAATGTGCATGTTTTGTAAAGGGGCAGTGAGATACTGTTAATTATGGTAGATTCCACATTTCTTGACCGATTTCAATGGTTTGAATTTTAAACTGTTCAGCTCATTGAAATGTTACTTAAAATCAAATGTGTGTGCGTGAATGTGCATGTTTCTTAAAGGGGCAGTAACATACTGTTGATTATGGTTAACTTGCACATTTCTTGAGCGATTTCAATGGTTTAAATTTTAAACTGTTCAGCTCATTGAAATGTTGGTTAAAATCAAATGTGTGTGCGTGAATGTGCATATTTCTTAAAGGGACAGTAAGATACTTTATTTGATCTTGATTATGGTTAACTTGCACATTTCTTGAGCGATTTCAATGGTTTAAATGTTATTTTTATTGCGTGTTTCCACGCGAGTTAGCAGGCCCATTCAAAATTTCCGCGGGAATTTTTCTAGTTTATAAATGTAAACCTGCCAATGGCAGTATAATGCATCAATAGTCCAAAAATGTTCAAGAAAGCGGAACATTAAGTAATACATCTCATAATGTGAAATTGAGAACAGTGACAAGCGCGTTTTTACGGTTCAGCACCAACGTTAATGGTCACTTTGCAACATGGTCACTTTGCAACACCTCACACATGTAAAATAATCTCTGGGGTTACAAATACATTCATACAAATCCTATTTTTCCTCATAGATCTGGTTCTATACCAATGACATATTTGAGAATGCCGGCATCCCTCCGCCAGAGATTCCTTACACCACGGCAGGCACAGGAGTCATTGAGATCATCGCTGGACTCATTGGGGTATGCTCACATATGCATGCATTAGAAACAACTTTGTTTGATCGCTGATTTAACTGAAAAGCTGTGTTTTCTTCGATGATGTTCTCCTGTAGTGTTTCACCATAGAGAAGCTGGGGAGGAGGCCTCTTATGGTTGGAGGTTTCACCATGATGGGCATCTGCAGTGCTGGGATAACATTTACCTTAATTTTACAGGTGAGCATGTGTGCATTTATTAAACACTTGTTTGTTTGTTTGCCCAGACTATGAATAATTAAATCATTCAAACCCCAAAACTTATTAAAAGTTTTTTAATACTTTGTCCTGCACTCTCAAAAACGTATTTATACGTTTTAATGTTGTTGTTTTTATGCTAGAGCATACAGAAGGCTTTGATGCAGCTTCTGACCTGAAGAGGTCACTTAAAGCAATGGTAGTTATTACAAAAAACGGCCGGCGGGTGGCAGCAGAGTATAAGAAATCAACCAGGGCCATGTTGCAACAAGTTATTTTTCTTTGATCCTTCCTCGGGTCTCCTGACAACCTCACGACTCTAGCTGGATTCTGAAGTATTCGGTTTAGGTGAACGGTATGGGATTTTTAATAGGTTTTAGGTGAACTAATAAATACACACTCACACGCACACACACGCGCACACACACATACACACGCACTTGCACATACGACCACATACAAAATAAAAATTTATTAAAAAAAAAAAAGAGAGCAATGATGATGACATGTCAAATCATTCAAATTACCGAATGAACAATACTGAGCTCGCCAGGAATTTTTATTTTTTTTTTCACAGTGTTTTAAACAGGTTTGTGAATAACGATGAAACTTTGCTATATTCTAATGCTAATTGCTGCAAAATTAAAACAAAAATAGAAGTATCCTTTTTTGTTTTTCCTGATGAAAGAAGAGACTCTAAATCTTTCTTTTGGTAGATTCCATGTTTTTACAGCAATAATAAAATCAGTCAAAATCCAGTAAAACAGTCGGGAGGGAAGGGGGTTGCTTCAGTGAAATGGCTGGGAGTGAATGACTTAAAAGTACTAACTGAAGGCAGGATTTGTGTTTTGATATTTACATTTGCTGAAAGATAAACATCAAGATAAATGGAGATGAAGATGTGTATACAGTACACAAATGTTCCGCAAATAACTTGAAATTGATGTCTCTTTGGCCGACGGGTGTTTGGGTGAGCAGCCTTAGAAAACCTGTCAACTACAGTGAGGATTATCTGTGCCAAAGTGTCAAAGGTCAGTGACAAAATCCTACACGATGAGTGACCAGGGACGAGTGAGAATAGGAAGCGTGCGGAAAAAACACAGCCGGGTTTTGTCTGTTATGACCGATTGGACACATTTTATTTTTCTTTCTCCAGACTCGTTTATCTTTCATGCGTTACGTGAGCGTCTGCTGTGTCGTGGGCATCATCGCTGGATTCTGTATCGGCCCAGGCAAGTTGCTCTTCACTACATGTTGAGTGGCAAATTTTCAGCAGCAACAAAATATGTCCCTTTGTTCGCTCAGGTCCATCTTCCATGTGCACGAGAGTCACTATAAAGCAGCCTAATTGCTCACAAAATCAAGCTATCAATAGCGATGCCAAACATCATGCAAAGTGAAACAGCCAGTTAACTCATTCACCGCCATTGACGGCTGTAGACGTCAAAAATTCATTTGAACTATTTCTATTAGTTTTCCACTTTTTCCACTTTTGTTAATAAGAGTATGAAAACCTAAAAAAAATATATACATTTAGAACAGATATAAAAATTATTGATTAATTTTGAGTTAATTATTGAAGTCATGTGATTAATTACATTTTTTTTTAATAATCGCCTGACGCAATTAAAAAAAAGAAAAAAGGAAAGATTATTAAAAGTTAGGGGCGTCAAATTTTTAATGGAATTAATCGCATGACTTCGCTAGTTTACTCACAATTAATCACAAATTTGATATCTGTTCTAAATGTTTAATTAAAAAAAATCTAGGTCTTCACACTCTTGTTAACAAAAGTGGAAAAAAATGTTAAACTAAGAAATAGTTCAAATGAATTTTTGACGTCTATAGCCGTCAATGGCAGTGAATGAGTTAATTGAAGAACATCCACAAAAGCAATCTTTTAAATAATTAAAACAAATAGAAGAAGCCAAATGGTTTAATTTCAGCCTTGCCTTACCTGACGGCACGCCACTGCATTTTACGCCCAATTATTCCATACTTAAATGTTTCTTCTGAATCAGAAATGTTCCTTTGATCTGACGCAGCCAAAATAAAACAAAGTGACAGAAACTAAGCAAACTAAGACAAACGTCTATCTTAGTCCACTACAAATGTTGTATAGCTTACCGGGAAATGCTTAGCTTCACCGTCGCTGTAATATTAAGGTAGTTAAAACAGCACAAAAATACATATCACGTGGTTACAGGTCTAAGTTGTGGCGCAGGTGGTGTCTCCTTTGTCAATCTCCTCCGTCCTCAATGGAACTTTCGAGCTGCTAGCATGTAAACAAATGAGAGGGCAATTAGTGTAATTACAGGAATGACATGAGCCCAAAGTCTTTGGATTTCCCAGCCCCGCCTCCTAAAAAAAGTGGGAGTGCGGGGAGGGTGTGTTCCAACTAAAAGGGAGATTACACTGCTCAGCCTTCCTGGTCAGGCCTATTGCGGAGTTCTGGAGAGGGAACCCATCAAGAAGTCAGTCAGATTAGTTGGATTATTGAATTTTTTTTTAATTGGATTTAATTTCAAACATTTTTGCACCTTTTGCTAATGTTTTGTTGAGTATTAAGGATGGAAAATGCGATTGGCAACGCCTGTGTTTTCCTCTTGCAGCGGGGGTTCCCTTCTTGGTCACAGCAGAGCTGTTTAAACAGTCACATCGCCCAGCAGCCTACATTGTGGGAGGATCTCTTAACTGGCTTTCCAATTTCACTGTGGGATTTTTCTTCCCCTTCTTGCAGGTGAAAACACTGAACTAATGTAAAATATATATATATATATGCTGTATATATATATATATATATATAATATATATATATATATATATATTAGGGGTGTTAGAAAAAATTTATTTGGCAATATATCACGATATTACAGCGTGCAATTCTCGAATCGATTCGATATGCGACCGAATCGATTTTTAAACATCAATTTTTTATGTGAATATTCAACAAAACGTCTTACTTAGGGTTAGAATTCACACATTAAGCATTGGAAGAATGTTATATTAATGAAACATTAAGCCTTAATATTTGATTTCAGTGCTGTTCAAACATGAAACAGACTGCAACCTGAATTTTCAGATAAATAAATACATTTTCATACAAATCTTACCGTGTACATGTACAAGTTTACTGATTAGTATTTTCTAAATTTGAGTTTTAAAAAAATCGCAATAATCAATTTATAGATTCGTATCGGGATTAATCGGTATCGAATCGAAACGAATCGTGATACGAATCGAATTGCCAGGTACGAGGCAATTCGCACCCCTAATATATATATAAACCTACAAAGGTTGTGAGATCAAGTCTGGGCTTCGGCCTTCCTGGGTGGAGTTTGCATGTTCTCCCCGTGCTTTCGTGGGTTTTCTCCAGGTACTCCGGTTTCCTCCCACATTCCAAAAACATGCATGGCAGGTGAATTGGACACTCCAAATTGTCCATAGGTGTGATTGTGAGTATGGTTGTTTGTCTCTGTGTGCCCTGCGATTGGCTGGCAACCAGTTCAGGGTGTACCCCGCCTACTGCCCGAAGCCAGCTGGAATAGGCTCCAGCAACCCCCGCAACTCTTGTGAGGACAAGCGGTACAGAAAATGGATGGATGGATGGATATAAACCTAATCCTGAAAGTCTTATTGTTTTGGGAAATGTAAGATTTAGAATTACAGTATTTTTATTATTTAAAGCTGCTCAATGCAAGAAATTGCAATTACAATTACTACTGCTAAGCGTGGCCGACAAATGAAACGGCACACTCCAAATCCAGTAAATTATTGATCAGAGGCTTGCAGTACCCATTTTGAACAGCTAAGGTGTCAGTCTACGAATTGAAAGATGTTTGAGTCATAAAATGATCACATAAAAAGTCTACTGTCAAGATATTTTGGGGGCAAATTTGTACTTTGGGCAGGTTTATTCAACCAGATAAATTCCCACGTGTGGTTGTTTGGACTGCAACTATCGTGAGCCCTCATATTCCTTTTCTATTTCATCCAACCACTAGATGTCAGCTGGGGCTTACTGCTACTTGGTCTTCGCCAGCATTTGTCTGTCTGTGGCTGTGTACGTCTACGCGGTCCTACCTGAGACCAAAAACAAGACATTCATGGAGATAAGCCGGTTGTTCTCCAAGAAGCAACCCATTCTCGAGACCCAGTGCCTTCATCTGGTGGATCAGCTGAAGCTGAAGAAGATGAACGGCTACGGAGGCCTAGAACATCATTCGCTGGATTTTGAGAGTTCTTCCTCTGTACCTTAACAAAAGGTTTACATTTTAACTCGGACTCCAGATCGAGATTGCTTAGATTGCTTGAGTGCTCTTCAAATTGATTTGATATTTGTTGACATAATATGATGATGGCAAAAACATGCTTATTTAAACTGAATGTACATTATGCATTGGATCGAACAAAAAAAAAAAAAGTTGCATTACTGGAACAGACATTTGCCCTGTGAGACGTTGGGTGTGTGCAGTCTAACTGCATAAAAACAAATGAATCCCTTCATTAAATACGGTACTGTATATGGTACGCTGTAACAAACTATTGTTTGTGGGATGCCTTGTTTTGAATGTGTGTTATTTGACATGTTTTTATACAATACAGTCATATTGTATATCTTGACTCATTCACTGCCATTGACGACTATAGACGTAAAAAATTATTTCTATTAGTTTAACTTTTTTTTTCATTTCATTTCATGTTTTATGAAAACCTAGAAAAAAATGTATTGTACATTTATAACAGATATACAATTTGTGATTATTGATGTCAGGTGATTAATTACAAATACAAATTTTAATCGTCTGACGCCCCTTATTTTTCATTTAAAAAAATTTGAATTAGGGGCGTCAGACGATTAAAATTTTGTAATTGTAATTAATCAATGACTTCACTAGTTAACTCACGATTAATCACACATTTTATATCTGTTCTGAATGTACAATAAAAAATTCTATGTTTTCATACTCTTAGCAAAAGTGGAAAAAATGTCAAACTAATAGAAATAGTTCAAATTAATTTTTTTACGTCTATATCCGTCAATAGCCGTTAATGAGTTAATATAAAATAGTCTAGGAAATTATGTTATTGATATAATAAAATGTATATTCTTCATATGTTCAAACTGTGGACCTAAGCAAGCTGAAAAGTTTTTTCCAACCATACTCCTAATTTTGCCCACTTATTTGTCCGCCCATGGTTCGACCGACTTGCACATCTCGGATTGGTGTTGTGTTCTCTCGTCCTGCCAAACACCAAAAAGCCATCAATAGTAGCTATAACACCATTTGTCTCATCTGGGTATTTTTGGGGTAGACGGAGAAAATGATATCTGCCAAAAATGGTGTTGAATATTGTGTGTCGGTTGGATGTTCCAATAACCTGAACGTGCGTCCATCACACTGAAGTATTGTGATTCTACGAGTCACCATGGCAACGGGGAAGCAGAGGGCGACGCAGGTTTTTACCCCCCTCGAACTGGAAATCTAAATGCTTCATTAAGGTGCAATCCTGCGGGGGAGAAGCGCACACTTAACCCCTTCGGACCTATCGATGATTGAAGCGGACATGACGTATTTGCGTGTCTAAACCAATAAAAATTGATGTTGTCCACACTTCTGGTTCATGATTGGATCCTAGCTAACCAATCACAATCGCAACTTGATTTGCATAATGGTAAGTTTACAACATATAACGAATAAATAAATAATAATAATTCTATGTTGTTCTTATGTGGGGAAAGTATGACGGCATAAATGGGGCACGTATGAATATATATTTAGGAGGTGGAGTAATATTTAGTAATATATTTTTTTAAACAGTCGCAAATTTAGCACTTTATTTTTTGCAAACCTGGACGGATAAAGGAGTGGGGTCACTACGCCATCTAAAGGCGGATTAGGGTAACTGACTGTTTTGAAAAAAATTGCTTTCCACTACATCTCATGTTGAAGATCAGAATTTAAAAAGAAACAAAACACTCGGAAAATATCGAAACAATTATTTCCTACAATATCGAATAAACACTCAATCATGCAAAAATTCTCTGAAACAGAACTTAATAACATTAGAACTGAATATTTGAAACTCACTGTTAGTCCTAAAACAAAAATAAATACACTTTAAGATCCTAAATATATCCATCCAGCGAACTCCTTAGAAAATGTTTTAATAATGAACAAAATGTCTGTAAGTAACTCTGTGGGAATGTCATGTACCGGTATGTACTATGTACAGCGTATTCAGCAGCAAAACCCATCTGCTTGCCACTTGAAACAGCCTGTAGTACAGTACCACGCCACACGATGGCGTCTCTTTATTTGGTTTGCTGATGAGTCATTCCTTACCATATCTTTCAGTATACTTTTTTGCCATGGACGTGAATGGTCATGTGTACAAGACAAATGACGCGTGGTAACGCCAAGTACTGTCTTTTTTATTATTTATTTATTTAGTTAGTTTTTTTTGTCTTTTTAAGCGAGAACGTGAAAACTCCACCCGTCTTTTGCTCACTTAGGCGATCCAGCAACATCTGTCTATGGCTCAAAACACCACGCGTTACACACTTCCAGATATTCACTGTTTATTTTATATTGTTTTTGTCCTAAGGGTTGGAATAATTTCTCTTGAGTGTACTTTTTGGAAAATATATAACTATAAAGTATAACTGCTCATCAAGGCTGGGAAAGTTTTGGTGTGGAAGCAGGACAGTTGTCTGCAAAGGGTCAAAAACTTTGCTTCTTCAAACTTGTTTGAGGTCAACTAAACAAAGATGGCCAGCTGTGACCTTTCTGAGGTGCAACATCTGTGACCTCTGATCTCACAAATGTTCTACTGTTCAGAGAACGAGTTTGACGTGTGCAGTCGGTTCTCTCTCATATATATATATATATATATACTGTGTCGTTGGCCATTCTAATTATTGTTTACCCATTTAAAGTATTTAATTGTTTTGCTTTTTAAGCCCTTTTTTAAAATGCTAATTACTGCTGCCTTTCCCCTAAGCATCAGACGTGAGTCAAGTTGCAAGTATGCTAACGGAGAAGGTCAATAAGCATCTGTGTTATTTCCAGTGCTGAGTTTCACCCAGCTTTCTTTACTCGCAATTGATCCACCCGCATCATTAAAGTTGTTGATTGGCGCCTTTTATTCCTTAATGTCGATGAATGACATTTTCCACCGTGGCTTTGATGTCACTGAGCAGTTTGTGTGACGTTGACAAATTAATAGTGCTTGGATTTTGCCGTGCTATGATTATGATGTCTTCCAGAGTTTGTCACCACAATTGTTTTGATTCGGATAAGATGGCAAAAAAAAAAAAAAAAAAAATCATTTTGTGGTTTATATTTGCTTATTTGTCCTCCAGATGTTTCAGTCATACCTAACAAAATTGATGTACAGAAATACACTACATTTTCCAATAACAAGAGAATTTAGTGTGATTTAAACCCCTTTTTTTTTAAGAAAAATTTCGCAAAATATTCAATACATTTGAATTGTACAGTACATTCTTTTATACATCCAATTCTGTTGGTTGGTACAGCTGAGCAAGCGGTTTTTGTTTTTGTAACTCCAGCATGGATTTTTCTTCCATGCACATGCCAGTGAAACATTCTTTATAATCTCACGTCTATTTAATCTTCATGTCCAGTATTTCTGATTGACGTTTAATTGAATTTATAATAATCACTACACTAGAAAAAGGACTTATTCATATTAGTACAACACTACAACACATATTTCACTAGTCACACACAACATACACTCTAAAACAGTTGGGTCAAAAAATAACCCAACTATGGGTAAAAAAAAATGGACCGATCCTCTACTTGAGTCTATTTGACCCAACTTTGAGTCACGAAATGGGTCTTTTGGTGTAAAACAACTCGTAAATATTGGTCAGAATTTTTACTTGGGGCAGAAAAAATTGGGTCATTTTGAATAAATCATCTCGAAAAAATGGGCCAAATCCATTTAATCGTCTATTTTTTATCCATAGTTGGGTTACTTTTGGCCCAACTGTTTTTAGAGTGTATAGCCATCTGTTTATATGCTTAGATTTATTGTATATATTTGTGAAAGAGAATTATAATTTGATTGCTTTTGTATCTGTTTTTTTAATCTTAATATTTAGCTGTTTATATTTTTCGTCTACTTGTTCTTGACCAAGGTAATCATACAGTATCTCGACCTTGTCCAGGCCCCCCCTTTTTTTTCCATCTGCACATAACAAGCCCATCCACTAGAGGGCAACAATGGTGCGTTCAATCGGTAGTACAGTCCAAAACTCAAGCCCGGGGACAATCAGGTTGAGTAAGCGAATGGGGCAGATGTCACTTAAATGAAGGCCTTTTGAGACTTTCAGACCCGTTCCCAGCTTTCTTTCTGTTTGATCCCAAGGTTATTGCTCCACCGGCTCACGAGCCTCACCCCACCCATCATCTATCCACTCGTCTTTTACTGGAGAAAATGACACAGACTTGTTATTGCTCGTGCCGTTTTACGATTGTTGAAACTCAGAAACAACAAAATAGCCAATACACAAGGTAGCTTAGAGAGTCTGCGCCTTGATGGGCTCGGGCCTTTGTATGGCGCATGGGGCAGTTTACCTTGAAACTTATTTGAAGTCATTGTAACCCACGGTGGCTCATTGTGTACTAGACCCCTCGTCTTAACAAGTAGAAGCAGTTCGCAACTACCTGAAATGGCGGATCCCACACACCACTCAAAAGACAAACATGAGAGTCTGCCCCTTGCGAATAACAATACAACCATTTCCCAGTTGTAGCCCGCGTGTTTGGTCCTTGTCATCCAACAGTTGTTTTTGTCGACGCTGTGAATGGCCTTTACAGCCATTAATACACAAAACAACCGCAATAGCAGGGTTGCCAGGTGCGACCGTAATGGCCAGACTGTGATTTCAACCATTGAGTATATTCACACGAGTCAAGAAAAAAACAATACATTTGTCAACTTTTGAACTGAATATACCGCTTAATATGAACTGGGAGTAGCTAAGTAAGTGCATGAAGGCAACATATTAAAAAAATGGTAGAAAGTGAGCGTGAACTTTGATTCCACCCACATTGGTTTGACAAAAAAGAAAGTGTGCGGACATCTTTAACTCATTCACTGCCATTGACGGCTTTAGACGTCAAAAATTCATTTGAACTATTTCTTAGTTTCACATTTTTTTTCCACTTTTGTTAACAAGAGTATGAAAACCTAAAAAAAAAGGTATATAAAGATAAGATATAAAATTTGTAATTAATCGTGAGTTAACTAGTGAAATCATGTGATTAATTTAAAAAAAAATTAAATTATCGCCTGATGCCCCTCACGATTAATCGCAAATTTTATATCTGCTCTAAATGTACAATAAAAATAGTCTAGGTTTTCATACTCTTGTTAACAAAAGTAGAAAAAAAGTGAAACTAATAGAAATAGTATTAATATTGAATTTTTGACGTCAATGGCAGTGAATGAGTTAAAAAAAAAAAAGCTGAGAATTGTGGTTCTTAGGATTCTGATAAGAAATGTACTAACTAGGGTTGTCAGTCGATTACAATTTTTAACTGTAATTAATCACATGACTTCATTAGTTAACTCACGATTAATCAAAAAAAATTCATACTCTTGTTAACATAAAAGTGGAAACAAATGTTAAACTAAGAGAAATATGGCTGCATCTTTTAGTCATTGATAGTCATTTCATAATAACTCGAAAAAATTTAGTTAAAAATAAAACCTTCTGCGCTGTAAAAAAAGAAAAAGAAAAAAAAAGAGTGTGATATTGATTTGTGTTGAGGTCATTTATTCTGCCACTAGATGGCATAATTGCATTTGTAAGACGTTGGTGACAAGGATGCTTTTTTTTTATTTTATTTTTTACAGATTTTAGAGATGAAATCAAGATAGGGACATTCAACAAACTGGTCGGGTCAGTATGAGTTGATGTAGCGTATTCAAGGCTGATAGAGTCGGTTGACCTGCCTGTCTTGTTGCAGCCTTAAACAAAACTGAGATCAAATGTCAGATACATGCAGAGACAGTATTTCATGGTGTTAATTGGAAAAAGTATCGTGGTGGCCACTTTCACCTCACACAAAAAAAAATGTGTTGAAAATCCTTAAAAAAAAGGATTGGGGATTTCTGAAGGGCTGCAGTTGTTTTGCTGTGCTTACATATATCTCTGAAAATATCTCTGACGTCATTCTAACCAAGTGAACGGGAACAACTGAAGATAAATTAAAACAAAAATCTCTAATAGATACAAATGTCATTGGAACCCTGCACGATTAACAATATAGAATAAGGTTTACGCAACTTTTTCAGCTCTCGAACCCCGATCAAAATGTGCGTTCTTTGAGACCAAAATGTACAACAACAAAAACACATCTATGATATACAGCAGCTGTAACAAATATATACTGTATACGGAGACTCATAATAAAGAATCGAAGATTTGCAGTCAATGTATAATAACTAAATAATCAGATTTTCACTGACAGTCGGAATGCATAAAAACTGACTAAGATTTCGAATGGCTGGTGCGAAAAACAACAACAAACCATTAAAAATGGATAGATATTGTTAATTGAAATAAATCATTGCTATTTATCCATAATTCGTGTTTCTCCACCATGGCTGCCTGACCCCCATGAATCAGACACCAAGCTGAGAATTTCCCCTCCCCAGTCACAACTGAGGTACTCTTAAGCAAGGCAGCTAACTCCTGTAACTGCTCCCGTGCGTGCGCACACACACACAGAGGTTTGTTTTACTATCTTTGTGGGGCCATCCCATTGACATAATGCATTTCCTAGCCCCTCCCCCTAACCCCAACCATCAAAAATGATTGCCTACCCCTATTCCTTACCCTAACGTCAACCATAACCCAATTCAAACCAAAACTCTAAAACCAAGTCTTGACCCTCAAAAAGGGGTCTAAACTTGTGGGGCCCGGCAAAATGGTCGCACATGGACGGGTGGGCCCCACAACTCCGTAATGTTGGCCCCACTATGTAACAAAAACAAGACCACACACACACACACACACACGGGTTTGTTTTACTATCTTTGTGGGGCCATCTCATTGACATAATGCATTTCCTAGCCCCTCCCCCTAACCCCAACCATCAAAAATGATTGCCTACCCCTATTCCTTACCCTAACGTCAACCATAACCCAATTCAAACCGAAACTCTAAAACCAAGTCTTGACCCTCAAAAAGGGGTCTAAACTTGTGGGGCCCGGCAAAATGGTCGCACATGGACGGGTGGGCCCCACAACTCCGTAATGTTGGCCCCACTATGTAACAAAAACAAGACCATACATACACACAGACACACGCACGTGTATGTGCTTGTGTGACAGGGAGAGATAGAGAGAGAGAGAGAGAGAGAGAGAGAGAGAGAGAGTTAGATAGAGCAGTGACATTAGCAATAGATGGATTGGTCTTCTGTGAGTCTCATCCTTTTAGGTGATTGATCAGTTAACAACTATTTCCTTTACAGACCCTTGATTGAGTGCTGCTTGTCTTTTTTTCCCCAGAAAGAGCCAGCGTGTGTGTGTGTGTGTGTGTGTGTGTGTGTGTGTGTGTGTGCGTGTGTACTTTTGTGACCGCCTGTGTGAGAACCTGACTGAGATTGCGGCAGGAGGCAAATCAAAAGCGGCCTCAGCTTGGGGTCTTTCAGCTCTCTTTATGAGATTTCCCTTACATATTCATTCTGTCACTGCCCAACAAAGGCGATGCATTTCTCCCGACTCTGGTACTGGTGCGTGCTGGGGGTTGGATGCGGGTGTCATGTACAGTAACTTAGACATCATTATGATGGAAAGCAAATCTCATAATGTAAAGGATTGAATTTTATTCAGGCACGAAAAAAAAAGAGTCGAGGCACTCAAAATCTGTAACTAATTGAGATCCGCTCAAAAAGGTTTATAATAAATGCCAATAAATGCCATAAAAATGGCAGATTCATATTTGTTCCTAAAGGAAACTGGTCTTAGGGTTTGTATTTATTCAGGCAATGGCCTGAATGATAAATGAATAAATGAAGCTCCTCCCTGCAGTTCAACATAGTTGCTTGTCACCAAGATGTCACTCAATGGCACCAAAGCCACATTTTTTTCCATCAGGCGTGGCTTCGGCCTGAGCACAAAACAGCAAATAGCGGAGTTTTCAGTTAATAATGAAAGATTAAATAGAGGAATATGCAAATTTGGGAATGCGGAACCACAAATATGCATGCGTTCGCTGTCCTCGTCTTTTGACTTGAGTCTTTTGGGGAGGTCATCAAATCAAGGAGTTGGCTTTGGGCAGCACCAGACCTTGCGATGTGGTCGGCATGGCTTCAGTGAACGTCAATTCAAGTGTAATATTCAGGTTGATCCCGTTAAAGCATATATTGTGTCTCTCCTTTGGTCTCTTTAGGTCTCCCTGACTTTTTTGGATTTGTTGGAATTTAGATGTTTCTGAGGTTGGTGAAGAACTCTGGTTGGTGGCCCGGTGGGTGGTGTCTGGTCAGTGCTGAATTTCACTTTCCTTTGTTTTCTTTGGTCCTTCCTCGGGTCTCCTGACGGCAGTGTTCGGTTTAGGTGAACGGTATGGGATATTTTTTTTAATAGGTTTTTGGTGAACTAACGAATACACACACACTCAAACACACGCACGCACATACACATACTCACCCACATAAAAAATAAAATAAAAATAAAAATTAAAAAAAAGAGCAATGATGATGACATTACAGAATGAACAATACTGAGCGCTTAAAAAAAAAAAAGCATATATTGTGTGTTACTTCATGTTTCCTACTCAATGGAATTGCTCTTTTCATTTTTGGCAGATGTAACCTAAATATAATTCTTAAAAAAATATATTGCAAGCATTTATTACTTACTTCTTATATATATTTTTCATATATTTATTACCAAATCCACACTTATCATAACAGAAAAATAGTTCACATACAAAAATTGTTGATTTTTACTACTTGCTACCATACTTATTACTTTAAATTTTAACTGTACTGCATTTGATACCAAACAATGTGGAGATAATTCTGTATGCATAATAATATAATGAGGTGATTATAAATGGATATTATTTCCACAATCATCACGGCCCTCTGAGCGAACCCGAACTATTATGCAGCCCACAACAAAAAATGATTTAAGTTAAAATATATATATATTTCTGGGAAAAAAACCAACTCGGATAAATCCGACCATCCTCGAATGCAGAAGACCCAGCATAAGCACAACCAGGACATGTCTGCCATCTAGTGTTAATTGGTGATATTGCAACTTAAAATGAGTCGACACCTGCATATTCGCCGATCTTGAGTGATTTCCTCCCTGATTTATCCTCGTTTTTCACGGAAAATATGTACCGAATGCTTATCACCGTTTTTTGAAGAATATCATGGGTTTTTAAAAAAATATATACAAAGATTTTTTTTCCCCTCCATACCAATATCATCCAAGCATAAGATCCTTACCCATATGAAACTTGTTTAATGAATGGGCCTCAATCATGCTAGATCAGAATAGAGCGTTCTTCAACCGTTTTGACAAAAGTTGTAAGAATACAACAATGTTTGTTTGTTTGTTTGACTTTTATTTTTTACAGTGTATTGGTATTAAAAGTAAATGGAAGCTAGAATTCCGCTTCCAATGAATGCTCATTATTCTGCTGTTGAGAAAGAGCAATTAGCTTGTCATTTTGGTTGCAAACCCGGATTCAGTGAAAGAGCGAGCTGACAGCTGTGCAGATTACAAGCCCGGGTTGCTGTAGTTAGGGGATTTGATTGGCGGTCGGGGGGTGGTTGATTGATAAGGACCCCCCTGCTATTTCAGTGACAGCTCCTGTCAGAGAGCCACCTCGTCACATCAGATGAATCAACTGCTGCAGCCCGCTCCCACCCCCAACGTAGACACACGCGCAGACACGCGGTGAGAAAAGTCACTTTTGACGCAGGAACAGGGAAATAAATGCAGTCAACTGTGCTGAAGAGCCAAGTCGGTATATTTAGTAGTCTTTCGCGCGCAACTGAAAAGTAGCAGAAGTGTCAGTATTTTTACATTTTGACTGGAAGCTGGGGACCCAAAAGTTCAGGTTCTCGTTTAAAAATAAAAAATAATTTTTTTAAATCCACAGCACATCCAGCTCCACAAGGAAGCATCTGTGAGGTTAGATGGGAAAGGTGTCAAGACCAATCTCCCCGTGAACCCTGCTTGCTATTTCAGTCTGCTGATAAGCCAATGTAATAGGTCCCGCCAGAGAAAAGACATGTTCTGAGAAGGTCAAGTGAGTTCACTCTCCAAACTAGGACTGATAAGTTGGTGCTGTGTGAAAACAGATACTTTAACGCTTCCAAATCTATCTGGAAGACAAGTGAACCGCTCAGATGCATATTCACAAACATTCACAACCCAGGAGCAATTTAGAGTCTTCAATAAAGGTAATTCTGACATTCATGTTTTTGGACACTCCCAGACATTTTCACTGAAGCAACCTCCTTCGCTCTCGGCTGTTTTACTGGATTTTGACAGATTTCGCAAGGCCCACATAATATTGTGTTCTATTGCTATGAAAAACATGGGACCTACCAAAAGAAAGGATAGTCTATATTTCTATTTTTGTTTTCATTTTGCAGCAATTAGCATTAGAAAATAGCAACGTTTCAGCGTTATTCACAAACCTGTTTAAAACACTGGGAAGAAGAACTTGTTGCAACATGGCCCTGGTTGATTTCTTATACTCTGCTGCCACTCGCTGGCTGTTTTTTGTAATAACTACCATTGCTTTAAGGGACTTCTTCAGGTCAGAATCTGCTTAATGCTCTAGCATTAAAACAAACAAACATTAAAACGTATAAATACGTTTTTGGGAGTGCAGGACAAAGTATTACATATTAATAAGATTTTGGGGTTTGAATTAGTTAATTATTCATAGTCTGGGCAAACTAACATTACACAGTGTTTAATCATCATTATTCACATTCCTGTTGAAAACACTGGCAAAAAGAGCTTGTTGCAACATATCTCTGGTTGATCTCTTTTACTCTGCTGCCACCTGCTGGCCATTTTTTGTAACAACTACCATTGTTTTAAGCCACCTCTTCATGTCAGAAGCTGCATCAAAGTCTTCTGTATGCTCTAGCTTGAAAATAAAAATACATTCAAATAAAATTATATGAATAAGTTTTTGGGACAAAGTATTAAAAAAACATATTTACACGTTTTTGGGTTTGAATGAGTTAATGACGGAATGCCTATTTTCATGACGGACAGATCCATTATAGTCACCTGTTTATTTGTGATTACATTAGAGCACCTCATCCTGTCATCCACACGGGCAATCAAGTCAAAGATCGTGGTCGGGCGCAGCAGAAGGAGTGAGCAAAGTAGTCGTCTGACACTGTTGTTATTTTTTTGTTTGTGTGCTTGATGCTGATAATAAAGAAGGTTTGAGAGACATTAAAGCATCATTCGTCAGCAAAATGGGCATTTCGTCACTGCCCACATCCGTTAGCGTTGACCCGGTAATTGATGATTACATTGATGAACGAAAAACCCAGTTCTGGCAATGCTTATGCTGCATTCGAGGACGGTCGGAAGTCGGATACACCCGAGTTGTTTTTTTTCTAATTCTGACCTGAAAGCGTTCAAAGCGAAAGTAAACAACCAAAATGGCGGATTGAGATGAATTGTATTTTATTTTGGTCCTCAAAACTCATTTTGACCTTCAACAAAACTACCTTATTTTGCATAATCTATTGTTTTTATCTTATTTCATAAGAATTCCATACAGTTCAGCAGTACACACTTCCTCGTTTGAACTCGGAAAAGTGCCATTTCCGACCAAGAAGAAGCAGAAGAAGCATTCTTATGCCATCTTCACGCAGAGTGGCAGCTTTCTGTAGTTGGATCACGATATTACATCGCTCTCATGATATCCGCAATGCATCGACTGTTTTGCTCGAAAAAATGGGAAGGTGCGCAAATGAACGTGCTGTCGTTCCATCAAGCCGGACGGCGATGGTCTCCGTGAGTTCTCAGGGTTATCAGCCCTTCTCAGATATATGTAACCTTCTCTGTCGCCACCTACCGTGATAGGCCCGCCGTCAGGGTGGAGCAGAGATAACAACTACGATTGACGGCCGTGTCTTACCCCGCTAAACTGCCCAACCCGCTCACCTCCCCAATTGCACTTGCTGCAGACGAGAGCATTCTTCTTGCTGTACCGGACACGAGAGCCTGCTTAGAAATAACGGAAATGTGACTAATCTGATTCAAGGAGTTTAGATTGTAACTGAAGACCCCACTTTTGGATTTTATATAAAACCCATTCTACTGTATATTTGAACTTTCCCTTACACACCTATTGAGTAAAATAATATATGCACAGTACACACACACACACACCACTTAATTAAACAGGCTTTTTTTGATCAACATTTTTTGCCCGCCAAATTTAAAGAGCGCATTTTTAAAATTGTCAAACGGAACATGACGCCAGTCCCCACAAATATATGCATTACTATTTCATTAATTACTGCTAAATTGTGTTATAGTGACTCCTTGTTAAGTTCTCGGATGCGCTTCGATTGTGAAGTGACGCCGCTTTAGAGTACGACTATGTGTTAACGAGCTTAACGAGCTCTTTTCTGGAGTTGCTGTATAAAAATACGCCTCACATCTAAAGATCAAGACGACGCCCATTCGGCTCTTGGTTCTCACGGGGATGAGAGCCCCGCGGACACTTGGAGCAAAAATAGCTCGTTGCTAACGGCTAACCTAGTGCGTTCTTTCAAAGCGGGGAACTGCTACGCAGTCCAAATGGCTCCTCCACGCGAACATTGTGTGTTTGAGCTCCAGCTTTTCAAATAAGGGGTGGTCGTT
The DNA here is from genome assembly GCF_054856555.1 of Leptonotus elevatus. NCBI lineage: Eukaryota > Metazoa > Chordata > Actinopteri > Syngnathiformes > Syngnathidae > Leptonotus > Leptonotus elevatus. The sequence goes on along the minus strand of NC_141251.1, from coordinate 7,402,331 downwards.
AATCGAGCATTAAAAAAAAAAAAAGTGTGCCGTTAGAGGCACTTTAACTTAACGCGGTATTAACGCAATAAATTTGACGCCCTTACTTTTTACTTTTACTTGAGTATATATGTAAAGAAGTAACTCTTACTCCATTCCAAACTCATTTACAAGAGCAAGTATTCGGGTTTTTAAAGGTGAAACCCAGGATAATAAGAGCATATTCCGGTTATTGTGCATGTTTTTTACATGGCCTTACAAAATCCGGGTTATTGCCTGCATGTAAACTAGGGGTGGGAATCTTTGAATGTCTCACGATTTGATTCGATTGCGATTTTTGGGTGTGCGATTGGATTCAGAATTGATTAAAAAGATTTTTGATTCAAAATGATTGATTGACAATGATTTTTGCTTCAATTTATAGATGTTCAAGGAATCGTAATGATCTACTCCAGTCTGACTCGCTAATGCTAATTAGTGCTCTACTCGCGGCACTTTTATCGCTCAAAAACGCTGCAAAAAAACAACTTTTATTGGAATAACTTGATCATGACTTTTTGCTTGTGTATGTGGCTACAACTTAACAGTGTATCAGAACGAGCGGAACCACACTGCCCCTAAGTGGCCAAATCGTGTACAACATGAACAGCGCTCCCAATAAAGGCACACACAAACAAGGGCAAGACAGTATAAAATAATTGAAATAAAATCGATTTTTTGGGACAATTAAAATCGATTCCGAATCGTACTAAATGAGAATCGCGATTTTTATGAGAATCGATTTTTGGGCACACCCCTAATGTAAACGTAGTCACTCGCATCTGGATTTTGTTTAGAGATTAGCAAAGTGTGCATGTGGTACACGTGCATGTGTGTGTACAGACAGACAGACAAACAGACAGGTAGCCTCGTGGAAATACTGTAAGATATTTTGGGGGGGGGGGGGGCAAACAAGAGCCAGGTTCAGGTAAGAGTGTTAGACCAAACGGTCTATCCTTCTAGAATGATGGAAGTTGGGAGTTATGTCTTTTTAGATACAAAATCCATTTTGAGACAGAGAGTGAGACAGAGAAAGCATTTGTCATTTTTATGTCTATACTTACATTCAAAAGCAAACAGAAATGTATCAGTGGACTTCATTCTCAGGACAGGATGTCTTCATCATTATTACTAACACGATTTACAATTTGCTTAATTCCACTATATGAGGAAGAGAACCACAGGGAGGGACTGACTTTCAAGAAAAATGCTACACCATTTTGTACACACTGAAACGTGCATACTGTCAATGTGTATGTTGAGGAGCTGCTGCATTCAAATCAAACCAATTTAGGGTTAATTCGTGTTGATATTTCATGATTACAATCCTTTTCTGTTGTTCTGTTGCTCATTATTTAAAAATCCTTTATCGCATTTGATTTACACGCAGACTACCTGCACATGTTTTATTTTTTTCTACATTTTTGTGAGTGCTCCTATACTGGGCCACACACACCGGTCGATTCACAGCTCCCAACGAACCCACCACCATTCTTTTATTATTATTATTATTTTATTTTTATTTTTCATTGCTCTCTTTTATTTTTTTTTTTTAATTGTATTTTTATTAACCTACCACCATTCTATGACCCCCCCCCCCCCCCCCCCACATACTCACTCGGGAAAAACCTTCCAAATAAGGCTCCCCGACCCAATCAGAACTGCACGTTTGGTTGGAAGAACATGATTGGTGCAAGTCCAATTGTTGCTTCTGTCCAAGAAGGGAACTTGGACTGCAGCTACTGAGGTCATCTCCAAGTAACAACTCAAGTAGCGAAACACATGTGAGGCTCTCTATAGATTCTTTGCTGACCTTTGTATCAACATGACCCTGTGACATCAGTTTGGACTCCATGAATGTGTCAAAGGACAACTTCCATTTGAGACCAGTGTGCAGGTCTGGGTGTGTAATTAGATGAGTGTGTGTGTGACAGAGAGACACTGTGGTGGTCTTCAACACCCCCCTGCTAGGAATTTGATGATGCCCACAGACTGGAAAATCATCACATGCAATTAATCCTTGAACAAATATGCTCCTGTCTCATTGTTAACAGTCTAACAAATGAGTGGTCATAATGATTTTAATGTCATTGCAATAGATCAGAGTTCACAATTTCCTGGCGGTATATGTTGTACATGTCATTAACTGTAACAAATTGTTTTTCCCTTTCATCCCCTGACCTTGTGTAAGCATGCATAATGGCAATTATGTCAAGGAACGTTAAGATACCTAATGATATACAGAGAAAGCAAAATCTGGAAAATGCTCATTTAGATCCGCACCAAATGATACATCTTATGCGTCAATCTCAATTGTGTTGTGTTATATTTACATTTATTTCAGAAGTCGGTTAATAATTTTATTTAAAAAAAAAAAATTAAAAAAAAAAATGGTCATGTTTATAATAGTACAAAAAAATACTTCCCACCAACAATAATTTCTTGGCCCATTCTCCACACTTCCATATGACGGCGTATTAGGGCCACGTATACATATATATTTATAGGGTGGGGGCAATATTCCGAGAAAAAAACTTTCACATTTGCATATAAATAAATAAGTAAATTAATTAATAAATAAGTATTATTATTAATAATAATTACAAATAATTAATTAATACATTAATAATAATAATAATAATAATAATAATAATAATAATACAAGTTTAAAAAATTGTGACGGCATTGTGACACTTTAATATGTTTCTGTAAAGTTAATGGGAGCGGTATGTTAAACTCACAATCCAAAGTTTTAGTAGTAAAAATAAAGAAATTATATTATAATAATAATGAGAATAATAATAATAATAAAAGTAATTTTTTTTCCTGTAAAGTTCATGGGAGCAGTATGGGAGCAAATCCAAACAGTTTTAAAAGCTCATGAAGTAGAACATTGGCAATCTTGTTCGCCAAAAGAATTTCATTGGAAAGCATTTAAAAACGGATTTTAATAGATATGTGTTGATATGTGATCAATCAATAAAAAGATGACAAATACTTTTATGTCGCGCTGTTGAAGTTCTAGAGAAGAGCATGGCAAAATGTTGTTGGCTACAGTTGAATTGGTGATGCTGCGCAATCTTTGCATATGTAGAAAAAAAAAGCAGGCTAGTGTGAGAGGTCAAAAGAACAGAGGGAGGTGGCAGATGGCAGGATCTTGGTACGAGAGAGCAAATCAAAAAGATGGCAGCAAAGCCCAAATTCTAATTGTGCTGTCCCATTTAAACGCTCTCGTTCACTTTCGTTTATTGATTACATCGTTTTGCTGTCATCAAAGATAAGAGAAGGCCCCTGACAAAAACAAAACAAAACAAGCGTTTATAAAGATCATCAGAACTATTGTGTGGTACTTTAGTTTTCAGGTTGGTCAAAATCAAACTGAAAGTGTCTGAAAATGTCATCAGTAAATGTTTCTTGTAATATAGTAATATTGGTAATCAGCTGTAAATCAGTGTTCAGCGATATTTTCCTTACAAGGGATTTGGCAACACTGATTGTGATTACAAAATTGTTGAATTGATGAGTGTTAAATATGTAAAATTTCTACCTCAAAAATGTTCAATCACTCATTTGCTCCCAAAAACGTATAAAAAAAGTTATATTTTAGATATTGCCAAGGTCCTAAAAACGTATTTATATGTTGTTGTTTTTTTTAATTCATGTTTTCTTATGCTAGAGCATACAGAAGCTTTGATGCAGCCTCTGACCTGAAGACGTCGCTTAAAGCAGTTATTACAACAACAAAAAAAAGCCAGCGGGGGGCAGCAGAGTATAAGAGATCAGCCAGGGCTATGTTGCAGAAAGCTCTTTCCCCCACTGTTTTAAACAGATTTGTGAATAATAATGAAACTTAGCTACATTCTAATGCTAATTTCTTGCAAAATCTGTCAAAACCTAGTAAAACAGCCGGGAGCGAAGGGGGATGCTTCAGTGAAAATGGCTGGGAGTGAATGAGTTAAAGGCAATTTTGTCTTCTTCTTATTTATCATTTTTAGTTCCTGATCGTAAAACAGCCATAGAGTGGGGCCAATATCGCCACTAGCCATTCCTTGAAATAAGGCCAGGTCTCATCCTGATACTGATACCTAGTATCGGTATTCACCCTCCCCTAATTTTCATTATTGCTCTACAGTTCACCCTTATTTGTGTACATTTGATTTATCCTTCTCCGCTGTACAAAAAAAAGTCCAGAATAATATTTGACATGTGTAAATGATTCACACTCAACTTTATGTAATAAAATACATTTATCTGTTGATTTAGTCACAGTTAATTCTGTATTATAACAAGCCCAAAAGCACAGAAAAATCAAGCAGAAGATCTTTACAATTTATGATAGAGCTTTTGGATAGAAAAATTCCGAGGTTCCTAATTTTGTGCTCAAAATGCAGTACAGTGTGCATGATGTCTTTGTCAAGACTCTTTCAATTGAAACATAACTGGAAGTCTTTGTTTTCTATTTTGTCTGTCAAATATGAATGAATCAATAATTGATTTCCATAACTCTTGGTTGGTGGAAGCTGGTCATGTGTGGAGAGAGACCATAAAGTAGCCGGAGAGCAGTAGCAGAGGGGGAAGGGTATTTGCCCCCCCGCCGGGCTGCTGATGGATGCAGGGCTCTGGGGGTTAAGGGGAGGGCAGCCAGACCCTGAGCAAAGCTACAGAGTGGCAGCTACCTGCTGCTCATCAACACGCGCACACCCACAAACACACGCACACGCACGCACGCACACACACACACACACACACATACAGTTTTAGTCTTACAGTACAGTCGGTCTCCATTTTTGAAACTGTGTGTCTGTGAAAACATGAAAGCATTTTAAGTTGTAATATCACCATTCACCACTAGATGGCAGATATCACTTAGTGCATTTGAACTAGGGCTGCTCGATTATGGAAAAAGTAATGATCACGATATTTTGGCAATAATTAAAATCACGATTATTCAAATGATTATTTATTTTTGGGTACAAAACCAGAAAATGTTTACACATTAAGAAATATTAAGGCCAAAAAATAAATAAATAGAAACACTAAAATGATGTTCCTTTTTGACCGAAAATAATTTATAATAATATATATTTATTTATTCATGTCGGCAAAAACTTGACGTTGGAGTGCGGAAGGACAATCATTTATTTTTTGGGTACAAAACAAGAAAATGTTTACGTGAAAAAAAATATTAAGACAAACAAAATTCTTTGAAACATGAATTATGCAAGTTCCTTTGGGATGAAACTAAATTTAATAAATTAGTTATTTTAAAATTTTAAAAGGTGCAAATGTATAAACTTAAACAACTCAAATATTAGTATTAATAATCTTTGTTTTATGATAATGCTGATTTTGTAATTGTGGAGTGTAATAATTGAAATTGTAATCGCATTTCGATTAATTGCGCAGCCCTATTTTGAACTTAATCTTATACTGCTCTATACTACAGTACAAGGCGAGTAGGCCCAAGATTTGGAATGACTTGCAGGATAGTACTTGAATTATATTAAAATTTTGAGTTTTTTAAAACAGTTACTTGAAAATCATACATGCTGATACATTGGACCTTGAGACAGAAGGTGGAGGAAGCAATGTTTGCATCTAAAATTGAATTATCTTTATTCGCCAGATTATTATTATTATTATTATTATTATTATTTTACTCATAAATTTTTTTTGTAGCTGTATATCTATATAACAAAAGCTCTACAATATCTAAATCAATATATTATTAGCGCCTATTTTTTCAACAGCCATTCTCACTCTGCCACCTGCAGACTGCCCCCCCCTTTTTTTTTTCAAACTAGCCTTGCAGGCTGCAGGCCCGGCCCTGGGCCTAGGCGAACTAGGCGGTCGCCAATGGCGCCATCTAGTGGATAGGGTGCCAAATTGCAGGGCAAAAAAAATGATGACAAAATATACCCCCCCCCCCCCAAAAAAAATAAACATTTACAATGATATGGTCCGAGCCCTCAGGTGCTGCATTAAGACTATAAAAATAAACATGAAAATCGGGTTAGCTTCTTAGCGCGCTCGTAACTTCTTTACTCCACCATTATATCCATGCTATACTTTGTGCACCGGAGCGAGGCAACGCTTGTTGGCTTCAAAATAAAGCCGTCAGCCCAGTCCAGATATCTGCAAATATATTTGCATAAATTATTGCTTCGCATAACCACGTTAATTTATACAAGATACGAATTGTGTGCTAGTTTAATGTAAACAAATATATAGTAAAGGCATACTTTTTTAAATTATTTTTTTTTAATTTGTAGTTGTCTGTGAAATTTGGTATTTATTGTTTGATGTGCTATTATCCTGTATATCTATATTTATGTATGTCATTTATTTATTTATTGCTGCGGGGGGGGGGGGGGGGGGTGGGATCTGCACATTTGCCTAGGGCACCAAATCACTTAGGGCAGGCTGTGTCAAATGTAATTTTAGTATATGCTGTAGGCCCATGAAAAATGGATGGTGGGTCGCAAAGAGGCCCTGGGCCTTAGTTTGGACACCACTGCACGACTTGCACTGTCACTGCGACGAAGGCACCGGCGGTGGCCACATCATCCAGTTCTCCTCTCACGATCCCCCACTGGTGGCCTTAACCTGCAAGCAACACTCTAGTGGAACGTGTCTGTGGCAAAACAAGTGATTTGAGACATGTTGCTATGAATAAAATGGAAAAAAGATATTATCAGACCGTTGTGTTCTCTCGTGTGCTCATGAAGCTCGCTATTTTTTTGATCTATGTATATCGACGCCCCTTTCCAACACACATCAGAACCGTTGCCAACGGCCAGTTTCAAGTTTTCAATCTCATTTAAAGAATAATAATGATGTTTATTTAGCAAGGCTGCGAAGTCTCAGTTTCACCGATACAGATAGATGCCCTGTCTAATGAAGTGGCCAAACCAAATCAATCAGTCAAGCCTAATTAATAATGGTCTCGCAGTGACCATATTAGAGCTCAATTTGCAGATAATGAGGGCTGTAGTCGGGCGAAATGTTCATCTTCAGCCTATCAAGCATCAAAGATTTCCCCGCTCGCGTTTATTGTAGCAGACATCGGCAAGGGTGTTAGTTTCTTCTCTTCAAATGAAAGGAGGGGTCTTTTTTTTCTCGTTTTTTTTTTAACACTAATCGTTTGTAATCCTTTTAATGTCTGACACTTTACTCTGCCAATACACAAAACGAAGCATATCAACATCCAGAACCCGGAAGGAGCGATGGAGGGTGTGCAAGGGCGCATTGCTTATAAATCGGGGATGGCCTTATAAGAGTTTATTGTGAGGATGGAGACAGTGATGGTGTTTCGGGTTTGGCATCGGTACTCCGTGACACCCAAAACCCTGCAGTCCTCCTTCTCAAGACTTGGGTACTTCTCTCAGGTGAAGAGATGTTTCAAATCAAAGGGGGGGTAGGGGGTGTTGGCGAGGAGGGCGTGGGGGGGGGTGTCCGCTTTTGTTCTGCAAAAAAAAAAGAAAAAAAAAGGGGCTTGTTCTTTGCAGATCAGCCTGACATTTTAACCGAGAGTGCGCCAAGTGAGACGCTTGACAGCGGTGTGGGATGGGAGCAGAGGGTGCGAAGAAGGAGCGTTCTGTGTGCAGTTCTATACCACAGACAAGTGGATGAGTGGTTCTCCAACACCTCCGAAACCAGTGACCAAACCGGCCGGCGCAGGATCACTCACACCTGGACCTCGGGGATGACCGCGGAGATTGCATGAAGGGGGGGGGAAATGACAATACGGATGAATTTCTATGACTTTCGGGCTTAAAAAAAAAAAAAAAAGAAAGAAAGAAAGAGAGGGAGAAACGAACAAATGAAATATGCAGTGCCTTTTTAAACAATTCAACGCACAGATCGGCTTCCGCAAGTGCACTTGAGACTTTTGCCAACATTCTTTTCAAACACTCGAAGTCATTCATCAACTTTAACTGTATGTTGTGCTGAGTGGAGGAGCGCAGCGGACGATGTCCGTTTGACATTGATATGGTGCAAAAGCAAACCAAGTCTGCTGTGGGTCCGTGAGCCCCGCCAGGACCGCTGACTTGCGTGGATTTCTATCAAATCACCTGGAGCTCGATCGATCTATTTCCGCACAAGAACGTCTTCCCCTCCGTCCAATATGCGACCCGCATCGAAATCTAGCTACGTGTGAGTATCCGCCGCTCTTTTCTTTTTTTTCCCCAGCTTCAATGTTTCAAACTTGATTAAATCTGATTTGTAATACCACCCCCTTCCCCCGCTTTTCAGGTTTATACACATAATCGCATTCTTCACCTACGCTCAGGTAAGATTATTATTATTTAATTTTTTTTGCCTATTAACAATATTCGTTTATGTCTTCATTTTAAAAATACATCGTTATGTGAAGTGCTGCCAGGATTGTGCATTATGTGAAATGAAACTATATATGGCCCCCCGCGGCAGATTGGGCGACCCGTCGGGTCTGTTGAACATATAATATAACGGACCCTGCATGGCACAGATCGTCATGGATCGACGTGCTTATACGAGTCTTGTGAAAAAATGTCGTGGGGTTTTACTTCCTCTCACAACAATTTTGCCCCCAATTCCATCACGGCCGTGACAGGTGGAAAGAAATAGCTGAAGTATAGGCGATTAAATAATAAGCATTAGATGTTTATTGAAAGTGTTTCACACAACCGCTTTTGGTTTGGGGGTGAAGCGTGTCGTTTTAATGAAGCACAGTAAAAAAAAAAAAAACGAACAAAAAACACACACATAAAAAAAAAAAGATAATATATCTCTCAGCTATATTTTCTACAAGTTAACATTACATTCATTTAACAAGTAGGCGATTAAAAAAAAAAAAAAAGTTACACGCAGGCTAGTACTGATTGTGATGACATCTAATTTCTGACAGGTAACCAATCAGTCCCCGCCTAATTTCACGCAGCATGTAAGCGAGCAGAGCAAAGTGACAGACCGCGTGAGCCGCAGGTTGATCCGGATCTACCAGCTGTACAGTCGGACCAGCGGCAAGCATGTGCAGGTCCTGCCCAACAAGAAGATCAACGCCATGGCTGATGATGGAGATGTGCACGGTAGGCACACGTCTGTCTTTATGCATCCCCATGTCCTCTAAAAATGATGTTGGCGAATTTAGAATTAGATTAGAATTATTTTCAATAAGATAAATAATAATAATAATAATAATAATAAAATTAACTCATATATATTGTCCTTGTCTATCAGTCTTCTCTATAATGATATTCTTCATTCTTTTATATCTTTATTTAAAGTCTTTAAAAAAAAGGGCCGCAAATAATTATTTTTATTTTTATTTTTATTTACAAATGTTGCACTTTCCGTCTTAAATGATCTATGCATTTGGAATTTATCATTGCAATCTGCAAGTAAACACCATCGAGATGTTCACAATTATCTGCCATCTATTATTCATTCAACTGGATTTTTTTCCCCCACAAGTAATTAAACAACAAGTGACTAATTTAAGTAGTCACATTGTGCACCATTTGGACTGGGGTGGTTTTGAAAGGCATAGAGCTCAAATACTGTCATCCTCCACAGATTCCGTTGGTCTGAAAGAACCATTAAAGTCTTACATCAACTTCCCAAAAATTTCCTGCATAGTTCCACTTAAAAAATCTTTTGAAATTAAATTGCTTTAAGCGGAATTTCACAGTGTTTGCTGTATTTTGTTGTTTTGGGGTTGGGGGGGGGGGGGGGTGGGGGGTGACTGCCTCTTACAACAATTGTACCCCTCTCCATTTAAATGTATTTATTTATTTATTTATTTTACTAGTGTAAGAGAAAGTCATGTGGTGTGTGGCCTGCACAAACTAATCGGATTAGGGAAATGATACTGTATAGGCAAAAGGAAATGCATGAGAGGGCAGTAGTTGGGGGCGGGGGTGGCGGGGGTGTGTGGGTGTCTTCATAATAGATTTTTATTCAGTTCAACTGTGCTGTACAAGTCATGCTCTAATCTCAGTCCCCTTCGGTATTCGTCGCAGAATGGAAGTACAGTGTTTTCAAGACAATATGGATTTATTCCAATTTTTTAAATCGTTATTATGACGCAATCTTTTTCTAAAAAAAACATGTGTGTCGAAAATGCTAAAATAACAATTTCTCTGCAAATTCACTCCGCATCATAAATCCAGGCCTTTTTTTTTCTTCTTGCAGAAAAGCAATCCAGACGAGGGAAAGCCCATAATTCTTTTGCATTACAGTATTTGTGGGGCTATATAGAGATGAATGCGAAGCTTCAAGTAAGAGGCCGCTGCAGATTTATTTGAAAATAAATTTTTGATGGGGACGCCTCCTTAACTTTCAAAGACGCAAAAGACACCTGGTTATATCATTTTTGAAAGAATTTCAGGATACATAAATCCATGGTTCCACAGGTTCTTGTGTTATGTGTGTGTGTGGACCGAGAGGGAAAAGATGGAAACTGATCTCCAAGTACACACACATAATGTTATCTTGTTAGGTCAATCATGCAGGTCAGACGAGGCGGATGAAAATATAATTAAAACTCGTCACTAATACTGTCTCATTATCATGTGTCAACAGGCCTACGTTTGTTTGCTAATGGCAATGTGGTTGTTTTTTTTCCCTCCGCCAGCCAAACTCATTGTGGAGACAGACACATTTGGAAGCCGTGTGCGTATCAAGGGAGCAGAGACTGGCCTCTACATTTGCATGAACAAGAGAGGGAAGCTCATTGGCAAGGTGAGAAGCTGCACTGTTGTATCTTGGGTCAAAGGTCGCGTGAGCTGAGTCGGATTCATCGACATTAATAACGCGTGTCCAATGTTGTTAAGTTCTATGTTGACATTTGGCAAGATACATATGATGGTAAAATCAAAAGGTGCAAGATAATAAGAGAAATCTGAATACAACACAGTCAATGAACGCATTTAAAGTATTAATATTGGAAAGAGAGGTCATGATACCATCAAAAACTGTAAATAGATGATCTGCATAGCGGTAAGATTGTAAGACTCATTCCCCCCCCTTTCGTTTCCCCTCCCTTCACAGCACACACATAAACACACTGCCCTCTCTTCCCACCCATCTAGCACCCTGCCTCGTTTACCATCTGCCCATAGCTCAATTACAGCATGTCCCAACCCCATGAGCGTTTGTGTGCAAAAAAAAAAAAAAAAAAAAAGACACAGCAGAAAGAGTATTTTGCATCTACCTGTTCATAAGATCCATGTCGTACCTATTGGTACTTTTTTTTTGTGTGTGTGTGCAAATCGGGGAGTCAGCGCGCTACCGCTTCTTGTCCAGCTGGTTGTGTTATACATTAGGCCTATATGAATATAAATCATCATTATTGATGTTAGTTCCTTTTATCAACCAATTAGGAGTGATTCACTAAACTTTTGTACAAGTTGTAGTGAATCATCAGTTGAAATCTCTGCACAAAAAGCACCCCCCCCCCCCCCCACACACACATTTTGTAATGTCTGTAACATATGCTGTATTTACAGAACAAGGGGGGGGGAAGGGGGGTCTCAGTGAGTTAGCATGTGTCTGGGAGTGTGCATGTAGGGGACAGGCAGTTCATATTTTTCATTTCTAAGTGTGAACAAAAATCAAATGCATGACTGTGATTGTGGTTTTGCAGAAAAACGGACAAGGCCGTGACTGCATCTTCACCGAGATTGTCTTGGAGAACAATTACACCGCGCTGAGGAATGCCCGGTATGAGGGATGGTATATGGCCTTCACCCGTCGAGGACGACCACGAAAAGGATCGCGGACACGCCAGCACCAGCGTGAGGTCCATTTTATGAAGAGACTGCCTAGGGGTCAGCAGCCTGCGCTTCCCAGCCACCACCGACCATTTGACTTCATTCACTACCCCTTCAACCAAAGGACTAAACGTACGCAGCACTCATCAGAGCGCTGAAGAAAGGAAGTGGAAAAAAAGGCGAGAAACAGACGGACTGGTAGATTTATCAGCGGTAGATTCAGTGCTCGCTTCTGCTCCGCTTAACCTTAAAGCGTAGTTGATGTGTTATTATTTTGAGGGCTGTAAATAGACAAAAATACGACGGCGTGTTAGAGAGACTTATAAAAAAAAAAATTTTTTAGAAGGCGAGGGCAATATTCTGAGAAAAAACTCGCAAATTTGCCACTTTATAAAGTGGCAAATTTGCCACTTTCAAAAGTGGCAGATTTCTAAAGTGGCAAATTTGCGAGTTTTTTCTCCGAATATTACCCCCGCCCTCTAAAAAAATATATTTACACGTGGTCCTAATACGGCGTCGTACAAAAATGAGAACTCTATTTTTCTACATCAGATTTTTAATTCTTGACTGTAAATTACAAAATCAGTTATTTTTGTAGATGCACACAACTCATTGACTTTTTGTTGACAAGTTAGTAGAGTAAAAAAAAAAAAATCTATTTGTTATACTATTGGGGTCTTTTTTTTTTTGTATACTCTAGCTTGCTGCTCAAGGAAACTTGAACAGATTGATCGCACTGCCAGAATCACATTTTTTCTATGGTGAGGAGTTCAGTAACCGATGACCATGTTTATGTGGTTGACATTGGCAGATCGGCTCCTTTCCTTTCTTTCCTTGTCATGACGGGAATATATTTTCGTAACACAATACACATACCGGAATCTTTTGTAGAATCTGGTGGAACAAAGGCAGCTATATTTGATTATCACAGGACTGTGGAGTTGTTGTGTACAAAAGACGTAAAGTTGTAAAGCTACCCTAGACATACTCATTACACCTCAAACCGGCTTGTGCTTTGTCTCTTTGTATGTTTGTTTTTATACATATGAAATATATATTTTATTTGACGTGTAAAATAATTTTAAGGATGAAATATTTATTTAAAGGTGTAATGAAATACTGATAATAAATTCTTGTTTGGTACTACTTGGATCTTTTTTTGTATGCACCTTAATCCAAACGCAGAGACTAACATCATTGATAAAATTTTCAATTACAGGTAAACCATTCATGCATATATATACAAATATGTATTTATATATATATATATATATATATATATATATATATATATATATAGATAGATATAGATATAGATATAGATATAGATATAGATATATAAAATATAGACAGCATTGCACATTAAATATTTAAGGTAATTGTTCAACGCAGCCTGTGACCTACCCAGAATTGACCCCATTTTGGGCTCCGCCCATCTAGTTGAGAATCACTGGTCTAATTGGTTGCTTTGTGGGTTTTCCCATGGGATGTGGCTCTATGCACTACTGCACTTGCTTCTTTTCTGGTGTGGGTGTGAAAAAAAAGTTGTAAGGAAGTTCTCTATTAATAATAATGGTAATAATAATAATTATAATTATAATTATTATTAATATTACAAATAATAATGATAGTAATAATAATAATATCAATTAATAAAACAAATATTAAATATCATTAAAAAATAATACTACAAATAATAAGAATTATTATTATTATTATTTATTTATTTATATTTTTTATTTTATTCTATTTGTTATTTTTTCGTGTAATGCGGCACACACAAAAAATTGTAGTTGAATGTTTTACTTATTTTCTTACTGATTTTCTCGAACATTCGTCTTGCACCAACACCTTTTCACTGAGCAGAGAGGAAATACTCTTGTCTTTTGTATCACCCCAGATGAAACCTGACCAGGGAAAGCTAACAAGGAGGGTATTCTTAGTCTGATCTGAACAAGGATAACAAGGTCATTTGAAGTCATGAAGATCACCCCCTCCTTCCTTTTCAGTAGATAGCAGCATGTCAGTGTCAGGGCGCTTTGCTGTTGTCAGAATGATCCAGCCATGTTTGTTTATAGGCTTTAGCTTACGCCAGGTTCTGAAACATTCTGTATCGCCAGTGTTATTCTTTAATCTGTTGCCTCGAAGTTTACTTGATTGACTAATCACAGCATGTAGAGAAGAAGTATGTGTGAATGCAGGATGGGTGAAAAAGAATGCGACAGGGTTGGTATTATGTTAGAAGGTGAATCCGATACTGTATTGACATTTCGTCGGTTTCCATCAACATTAACTATGTTTTAAAATGATTGCTATACACCCAATCCACAGTAAAATAATTCATTTGTGTTGATATGACTGTATTGTTGGTCTGTGGATAGTTAATTTCTCTCTGTTGGATAGTGTGTTTGTGTTTGTTTGCCAGCAGGAGAGCAAATAGCTCCCGCAGGGTTATTTGCTTGATTGAAAGTTTGTTGCTTGCCATCCAGTCTACCTTCAGCTCAGCATTATAAGATGACTGTGCTACAGCTCCTGGTGCACAAAGATGATTTTTGATTGACTGTCTCTGTGTCAGTCATTCAACGAAGAGGTTAAAGAAAGAAACTAAGAAGAAACGAAAGAAGAAGATTAGCCAAACGCGCTCGCCACCACTCGCGTAGCGACAAACTGTCAGTCGGGCTGCCCAGCTTATATTCACTATCGAGCTACATATCTGAGCTGCGTTGACTATATGTAATTGCATTGCGAGAATACTACAGTTTGCATTCGGTCTGACGGCAGCATAAGCCCACAATTTAGAGGGGGAGGACCATTGGTCTATTTTCAATATAGACAGTAAAGGGCCTGACCGATATGGATTTTTCAAAGCCGATGCCGATATTTGGCAAAAAAAACAACAACAACAATTAATGTACTACACTCTAGTATATAATACACATAATGTTGTCCCCCCCCCCCCCCCCCCACAATGTATTTCAGTGGGTGTCAGTTACATGCAAATTTTCTCTATTCACGGACCAGCCTGGTTCCTATGACTCACAAATTGCGGGTGTCAACTGTAAATATATATATTTTTTAATTAAATAAAAAAGTCATTTTTGTTAGTATAGTTTTGGAATTTTCATTATAGTTAGTTTTTATTTCGTTATGAGTTTTTTCATTTTATTTATTTAGTTATTATTAACTAGTTTTAAGGGCGGCTCTGTTAGTTTTGATCAGTTTTAGTTATTATTTAAAAATGCTTAGTTTTAGTTTAATTTTAGTATTAGTTTTTGTTTTTGGCAGGAGGGAGCAGCTGCCGTGGCCGCTTAGAGCATCATATTGGTCATGATTGAGCTCCTTTCATGGTGAGATTGATGGAAGATCAATAAGGAGAATAAAAGACATATAGTCTCTCCAGCGTGTCCTGGGTCGTCCCCGGGGCCTCCCGTCGGTGGGACATGCCCAGAACACCAATCCAGGGAGACATCCAGGAGGCATCCGAACCAGATACCCGAGCCACCTCAGTGGGCTCCTCTCAACGTGGAGGAGCAGCGGCTCGACGCTGAGTCCCTCCCGGATGACCGAGCTTCTCACCCTATCTCGCCAACAACGGTCAGGACCCGTCCCCACCACCCGAAGGCGGAGGTAGGCTACCCTCTCGTCTACTACCACCAGAGTGTGTTTTAGTAAATGGAACAAAATAGTGTTAAACAAATTACAGTTGAGTAAATTCAACATAATGATGATTGGTAGATTAAATCTAACGTCAGGTAAATTCAACACATTTTTTAATTAGATGAATCACATCTTGGAATTTTGATGAATCACGATTAATCGCTTAAAGGTGCATTGGGTCCCGTTTAAAAAAGTAATATTAAAGCTTTTTCTACATCATGCATGCTCTACCAATGCCCAAATGAGTATGAAGAGCCCTGACTCTTTTACTCTGACTGCACCTATCAGCTTTTAACTTCCCTTTATAGTAGACGGTGCGGACCTGCACACTCCACATTTTCTTTGGGGAGGGGTGGAGTGGTGGAATGTGATGTCATGCGCGGAGTAGCGGACATGTGGCGTGCACTTAAGATCGTGCACGCACTCGCACGCGCACCATGAACGAGCCTGACACAGATGCTGCAGTTACGCTTTTGGCCAGAGGTGGCAGTTGCGAGTAAAAAAAGTGACAAACTGCACAAAGATCCTTTCATTGAAAAGGCTTTTTCTAAATCTAAATTTTTTTGCCCGGCAAAGTTAAAGAGCACCTGTTAGGCGCAAAATCTTTCGAGATTCAATGTTATAAGGACACCTTAAAAAAAAAAATCCACTGCACACGCTCATCTAATCAGTTAATTGCTTGCATAATTTAAAATGGACAAAAATAACCACAAAAGTTTGACATGAAAAAATATTCTGAATATCATACGCAAACATTTATTGAATGGTTTACTTATTTATATTTATATTTATCTTTTGTATTTGTTTTTTTAATTATATATATTTTTTAATCCGTTTTTATTTTCACTTTCATTTATTTATTAATTTTTAGTTTTGGTCCTCCATAAGGTCAAGGATACCTTGACGGTTCTTAGGAAGCGGATTAGAATCATTCCATCACCAAATCCCAATTGTCCATTTTAGTCCAGAGTCGTATTTGACGGCAGTTACAAACCAGGCCAGTCCATTGTAGTGGAAATCTCTTGAGGTCGAACACCTCAATCAATTCATTCCGAGACACTAGTTGACATACTATTTGTTTGAGTTGCGAAAATATTTCACATTTTTAACAATCACGCAAATGTATAAATGAGGTTACCACTGTTGCGGAGAGCCCAAACATTTGAATGCTTGCGTACTTCTATAATGAAATGGAGCAATGAACCAGTTCTTTGGTGATTCTTGATCTACAAAAGCCTGTCTAACACAGAGCCTTGAATAAAATGGTCTTGACAATACTTGACATTAATCTGCTTAAATCCTTCCTCATTGGATTAACACAGCATTTTCTTTTCTTTTCTGAGTTGAAGCTGCCAGACACAGGAACACTTGAAACTTGTCTCTTGGGATAACTTAGTCATGTAACCTGACAGCAATAAGCACTTTATTTGTAATGAAAGAAATATGAATGACAGTACAGCATGTTTATTGCACTGACTCTCAAATTTGCATGCACTGGAAAGCCAGCAGACTGTAAATTGATTAAATTAGGGTACTGGTCTAGCCTCTCTATAGAACCAGCTTGTGGGAAAAATCACACCTTTGTGTTGCCATGCTGCCATGCAAATGTGGAGCAATTCCGGTGCAAAAAACGGGGGTAAGATCACTTTCATCCATTTTATTGAGCACCACTACCATCCCTAAGAATAAACAAACAAAGCTAGCTTTTTCATTTGCTTAGGGAGCAATTTAACCCCTGCCACGACCCCCCTGTGGAGGCCGTAGAATAGCAGGGGTGAACAGGGAACGTGACCCTGCCTCACTAAGCAGCTTCAAATGCCACAAGCTAACACAGAGCTGCTCCAATCAAAAAGCACTTACAACCTCTAACAACTTGTTGCACGGGCTCGGAAACAGTCCGCAAGATGATGATTTTCCCAGGGTGCAAACAACTTCTGTTGACAGTCTGTGACGCAGACTGGGTGTGAGGTGGTCATTAAGGTTTTCATTGAAAAGCTCCTTAACCAATATTTTTGAGAGTAAGATTAATTGTATTCATTGAATTTTTCTATTTAGCCCGCACATTTGACGGCAGGTGGAGATATAAATAATGCACTCTTAATGTATGATGATGAACTGGGAGGGGCTGAACGGGTCAACTTTCTATTTTTCAACCTGACAACTTTATGTGAAATTGCAATGGAAAAAGATGGCCATCTGTGGCGACCCCTAACAGGACAAGCCGAAAGGAAAAGAAGAAAAAAGACGACAAGTTTATGTGGAATAGGTACTTAAGTTGATGACTACACTATTTGTTACCACTGCCCCCAAGTGGTAAAGAAAATGTTGAGCTTCAATGCAGTATGCAGACATTTTGAATTTCTCATGTGAACTGATTCAATCTAATCTTGTTGGGGTGGGGTGGTGGGGGGTTACCCACTTTTTTAAAGAAGTCATTTTGTAAAATAATAAAAATATTTTAAAATTTGGATCCTGCACAGTATACGACAATAAAATAAATTGTTAAAATCACATATTATGTTGAGAGCAAATCACAGGCATCACTATATATTTTTATGCATGAGCATTGATGTGATTATATGTTGAGTTTCTTCTAAGTCTTAAATCCAGCAACCCTCAGGGAGTGTAATTACTTATTGTAATTTTGTCGGTTAGATGAACTTTAGGCAAATTAACTCATCATTAAATAAGGAATGAGGGCATCCATAAATCATTTATCTTCCTGAGCGATGATATGATCAGGCAATAGAAGTAAAACAAAATGATAGCTAGAGATAGACTGAAGAGGCATTTTGACCTTTAACAACAATTAAAATATTTTTTATCTCGAGTCGACTTTAATTTTGTGTGTATGCGTGTGTTGGCAAATCTGTGTAAAAATGTGTGTCGTAGCCATGGAGTTCGTGATGCTGAAGAAAATATTAAAAGCAAAACGTGTCAACAAAATGTTGTGCATTGTACAGATGCACAGGATAGTTCTATATTGAAAATGACAGGCCAGCCCATTATATACGTAAGGTTAACAAAAGCCACCAGTTCGTCCAGCCTGGATAATTGAAACGCAAACAACTGATCAAAGTAGAGATCCATCTCAACAGTTTCATTGTTTATGTATGAGCCCTATGTGAGACCTGTTGACTTTTCCAATTGGAGCTGTAAACTTTTGTTTGTCCATGCATTTCTAAGACTGATTGTCAGTCTGATCTGAACAATTACTGGCTAAATGTGTTTGCCAGCTCAGAACCAACTCCCCCTCTCGTTGCCCTAAAAAGATCAAAGGAAAGACATACCCCCCACCCCCCGCGCCCCAGTCCCCAAAGGTCCCCCTTCACTCCCTATAGCCCCCTTCCCAACCCCTTCATTTCCTTTTAGCCATGACAGTTCAGCTGGAAAGCCAACCATAAATGATTTTTTCCGATGGCCCAGTGCTTGGGAAATGGGCTTTTTGAGCGCAATGCTCAATGCAACGTAACCCTTTTTTTTTTTTAAAGAAAAGAAAAGAAAAGAAAGAAAAGGGAAGGCAAGACAAACGATCTGCATATTTCAATTATGTGCAGTTGTGTTCAGATGATCAAAGACTTGCCGGGATGTCAATTGTAACAGAAGGTCTAAGGACCCTCGTGATGTGAATGAGCACAAATTGATGCTACTGATGCTAAACGGTTAGGCGCCTCACAAAATGTCAGAAGGTCAATCAACTTTTGGTAGTCATTTGACCGTGACACAACCTTTGCGGTTTTGTGGCTCACCGGCCCTGATGGCTGCACTTGGCTGGTTTCTAATTTCATTCAACTTTACAATGTCTGCAACATGTACATACTTAAACGGAATATATTTCTGCACACAGTAGCATATATGTCCCACTGGTGAACACTTAGATCATGGCAGATGTAGTGAAAATGTCATTTTAATTCGTTTTCAATAATTTACAAGCTCCCCCAACGTTTGCATTCAACTGCATTTTTGCAATATAAATATTTTAGCTTTTGAAATCAATGACGCTGCCGAGTGCAAAAAAACTATTTCAATGAGCAGTCTTCAGGATGGGTTAAACAGAAGCATCATTTTGAGTGAGCGGATTTTTCATCTAAAGTGTTATTTTAAATGCTTATTTAAACAAACACAGAAGTATAAAACAAAAAAAATTTACACTGCAAGATTAAAAATTTTCAATAGTTTTTTTTTTCAATTCAATTCAATTAGCACAGTGCAAGGTGCTAAAGGAATGAATGAAGCTGAAATGGCCGATACAAGATTTCACTCATACGCAAAAGGGTCATATTATATTTAAACTTCGGTAAGCTTCGGCTTCATCCCGTCAGCCTTTTCTTCTTTTCGAGTGTAATTAATTTCATGTTGTAAACTGTATGTTGAAAGTGTCACAATGATTCGTCCGAAAGGAAAAATGAAGAAATAAAAACAAAACAAAACAGGCAAAAAAAATAATCTAGATAGACAATAAAATCTATCAAAATAAAATAACAAAATAAAATAACAAAATAAATTAAATTAAGAAAAGAAAGAACAGAAAATAAGAGGTGCATACATTATTTCATTTTAAATAGACAAAAAGGGAAATGTAAAAAATATATAATCAGGATAAGAGTAAATGCAGCTTCAATATGTTTAAAAAAAAAAAAAACAGTATAAGAGGATACATTTTTCAACGACGTATCCAAAATTTAGGACCTCTGAATGCAATATTGTTCTGGTAGTGAGATGTTCGGCATAAAGGCAAATGAAAATTACAACCATCGCTAGTAAAAAATACTTGTAAAAATCAGATGAAAAGGCAAATAAACTGTGAAAAATAACAGGGAGATCTTGCTTTTTGTAGACATACTTGTGCATAAGTAATTTAGCTTATGAAATGGTAGTATGGAATATTTTTGAAAGAGAGGTAAAGAAGGTTCACGAGGGACTGATAGAGAAATTACTCTTGACAGTAGTTTAGTCAGATATGTGAAATAGGTTGCTGTCCAAGCAATATTACAATATTTTTCAAGTTACGAGTTTGTTGGTGAGTTTTTGAAAGCTATGAGTTGGTGGCATTTCGGTTCAATAACTCCTCCAAGCGGTGTGATGGTTGGCTGGCCTCTCTGGCACCCAACCAAGGTATACATCTGCACTAGTTTGAGTGTGGCAATTTGTCAATAATTTGTTTATTGGTGTCACGTGCAGGTGCAATGCATTCAAGTGTCAGAATGGCATCATCCAACCACATTCAAAATCAATCTATCATGTCGCAATGCATCCAGGTCGGTGTTGAGAACATTGATCAACTGGAATGAACCCAACAACAAAATAAAACTAGACAAAGTGCGATATCTGCAGAAATTGCGCGGGACTGCTGAAAAGCTGAATGTTAAGATTTGAATGCATGTGTTTATGAAGTAAATTGAAACCACAATTATTATTTTTAACAACTATTTTTGCTCGTTTTCAACCTGTATGAGCAATGTGATCCATGATTTATTTATTTTAAATATACGTAACAGACAGTGTTACAGTTTACATAAATTGTATGTCTTGATAGCCTTTTGGTTACGAGAAAACTTAATGGACTCGATGTACTGCCTGATATCACAATGGAAAGCTATGAAATTAGTTTTCCTATGTACATTTATGGATGTAAAATGTAGCCATAAGAATGATAAGATTAGTAATATAAATCTCCTTGGGCTTTAACTTATTTCTTTTAAAGTCATACGAACAGTACATCTTTCCAAAACAGTTGAAAATTTCAATCAATCTTTTCAGCAATACATTTACAAATGTCACTCCAAAAGCTTCTCCTTGCAATTGGTGTGTGGTAGCTAATTCTTTGTGTGGTGTGCAACACAAATACTTTCATTTATTTTTTTATTTTATTTCATTTTGTTCTATTTTTGTTTTTAACAATTCTTTATTCAGCCATCCTTTCTCTGAACCGCTTATTCCTTACAAGGGTCACGCTGTCAAAGCGACTTAGCAAGAACAAAGATAAATACAATAAAAATATAATAATAAAAAAAGGCAGGTTTCTTAACTAAGAAACATTGAAAACATTAAAATGATAACACAGTTTCAGCGTTTTGACAGCTTCCTTATTTTTAGCAGCAGATATAGAAAGTAAATATAACTAACTCTTATCAAAAACAAAAACGTACACCCCCCCCCCCCCCCCACACACACACACACACACACAGCTTCACAGTTCTCGCTGCACCATACGTCATCACGTACGATACGTCACGCCGTAGCTATCAAAACACCGTGGGGTATGAACTCCATGGGCTACTGCTGTTCTCTTCTGCGTTGATCAACGACTGGTCGTATAGTGTTATTTTCATCTGGCTTTTTTTTTTTTTTAAAACAACCCGTTCTGTCTCGAACGTCACACCGCACAGTTCTCTGTACTCCGTCGGTGTACGAGGAGAAAACAGCAGTGCTTTTAAAGCTTGTAGCATGTTGCTGTTTCAGCTACCAGAGGACGTTTTGTATAACATACTGTCTTATTTGGACTGTAAAACACTGAGTCGTCTCTCTCAGGTTTCTAAAGCAATTTGCCACATCGTAAGCCGCGATGTGGTGTGGAAGAAGATTGCCAAAGGGTTGTTAAACACCGGAATAACTCGATATTGGACAGACATGTAAGATAAGTCACGTGGGGCGTGCGGTGTCTATTTTAGTAAACATTAGCACAAGCTTGCAACCCGTAATTCAGTGATGGGTTGGATGAATGGGTTCGGCTACACTACCACAGGATTCGCTCGCTGTACTTAGGACGTGCAGATTCAAAATAAAGAAAAGAAAGAAGTGCAGACTCTGAATGTATGTTTTGGTAAAAAAAAAAAACATTGATTATACCGTCAATAATATACAATACCCGTTTTGATAATGGCCCAATGGGAAACAAATAATGTGCAACTACTATTGGCACGCAGGGGTTGTTACCTAAGGTGCCTAGTCTTCTCTGTTGTCACAGGACCCCCATCCATAAATTGTTAAAGAGGGGGGTGGGGTGGTCACAGCAACCCAGGTTGGGTGAGGAGGGCGGTTGATGCAGCATGGCAGTGTTCTTCCCAGCCCGGTAACTGTCGGATGCTCAGGGCATTGTGAGCAGGTGCATTGTCTTGGGAAGGCAGCAACGAGCTGTTTTGCCACAACTCGAAGAATCTTACCACTCCCTGAATGAAGTAGGATCACTTTGTAGACATGCTGGTTGATCATCCGGCCCATAGTGAAGGGGAAAAGTCTTGTATTTGGCTTTTAAATTAAATATTTTGTGACACAAGTCCTGGAACTTTTCTGAAACACTCCAAATGATATTCAAAACCACCATCAAGTCCCTAAACAAGTGTTTCTTAACATGATTGGAGCTATAAAACCCTCCAAGTTTTATGAGTATGTTTGACAAACCTTACGTGTAAGAATACAATTTAGTTTTTTTCAAAATTCCCCAAAAAATTATATCAACGTTTACTAAATTATAGCCAGATACCTGTAAAATCTGTCTTAAATATGTATTTTGGGGCATAAATTGTGTTGAGGATTCCTTAATGGAGACCGAAGAATTGTAGTGCTTTTTATTATTATTAGTATACCATTTAACTTTATGTACATACTTACCTTTGGATAGATGGGTTTTTTTTTTCAAGCAATACTACCCTAACACTCAGCAATGATGATAATATTGTGTTATGACGATAATAATCTTCCGCTGTCACTTCTACTGCAGATATCCTCACATCCTGCTTAAGGACCGAGTGAAGATTGCTCAAAACTGGTGTGATGGTGTCTGTAAAAGGACTACTCCTTTGAAATGGAAAACAAAGTAAGTATGTGGCAGTTGTTTTTTTAATTTTTTATGTGATCTAATGTACTGTAGATGTTATACATTTAAAATAAGAATATTGCGCTTATACTGTGTGTTCAATTCGCTGTCATTTTTAATAATACTGAGGACCAGGTCATAAAGATCACACGTCATTGTATAATTTTATAATCAATTATCTTCTAAAATGGTCATATCTTGCTGTGCTGTAGCTTGTACTAAGAGACAAGGGTGTAAACCAAACTTGGCCTTTTATCGCGTACGTGCTCATGAAGATAGAAGGATAGCAAGTGAAAGGGCTGGCAACAAGTATTTACATTTTAGTAGATCACTGCATATACATATTTTACTAGCAAACAAAACACTAACAAATATTGTAACAGAAGTGTTGAGTTACAACAACGTGTTTCAAATCGCATTAACGAGCCAATGCACGGGTTCACACATTACGCTATTAGTTCAGAGCTGACAAATGTTACAGATCATTCATATTTTGTTAAGGAGATCACCAAACAGTCCCTCGTTTGCCCATAACACTGATTCTTTTGGATATTAAAACAGGAAGCGGGGGGGGGGGGGGGTCATGGGTCAAATAGTCCAAAAAGGTTACAAACAGTTCTTAGTCAAATATTTTGCAAATATCATATCTTTAGTCACTGTCAATCTCATGTGAAACTACAGTATGCAAATCGAGACAACTAACTGCACCAACCCCCCCCCCCCCCCCCCCCCAACAAAAAAAAGGATGCGACCAAATCCTGTGTGGTGTGACAAACTGAAAAAGTTGGTAGCACCAGTGATACCAGTGCAATGTTATTGTGGAGCCCTGATCCGTCAGCATCCCCCTCCCCTTCCTCCAGGACCCCCCCAACGACGAATTAGTTTCAATTAATGCCTTCCTGGCAGTGTCCATTAAAACCTGACACCCAGTGGGATATCATGCACCATACACCCCCCCCCCCCCCCATTGTTGATCATCATCACCAGTTAATGCCTACAATTTCTCAAATACGACACAATGTTATCTTACTAATTTTTTCCATTTAAATATGCCTGTAGATTGTTGCCATGGTTACAGCTGGATGGGAACGCACTATTTTTGTCTCAAGCTGCAGAAATTAAAGTCTACCCTCTGCGCCAGGACTGCAAGAAGATACAGCATAAGCCTGTAAAAATCTACTCTGGCCACAAGGCAGACGTCTGCAGATTTGTTCTTACTGACTCTCACCTGATCAGTGGTGGAAGGTAGCGTTGACTTTTTTTTGAGTCTTTATCTCTCTGTTACCTCTGCAAACAAGGTGTCAATTAATAAATAATTAAGTTCAGCCAAGACTGTCTTCGTTGACTAAACAGTTTAGCTGTATTGTAATTGAAATTCTATCTGTTCCATTTTTCATCTGCCCTCCATCATCCCAGACTAACAATTTGCCCTCGTAATAACTCCTTTTGATCTGTTTTTTAGCGATGGCAAGATTCTGGTGCACGGTAGAAGAAGTAACAGCCCAGTGATGTTATTAGGTCATAATCAGGAAGTCAACTGCATTGACTCCAAAAATGAACTGATCGTCAGTGGATCGAGAGACCAAACAACCAAGGTCACAATTCATTTTCCATTTTTATTGCACATTATAAGTGAGATAGCAGCAATTATAATGACTGTTTTACTAGTTCATGCTGTAAAAAAAATATTTCTGGTTATGGACCATACATTATTTTTAATGAGGATGTGACTTGAATTCCTTCTTTAGATCTGGACATTGGACTCCAGTTTCCCCAGAGACGTAATTCCCCTGTATGACAGAGTCTGGTCTGTTGCAATTAGTCCTGCACTAAGGTAAGAATTTGCCGAACATTCACAATTAAAGTTTGAGTGAAGTGACGGGTATAATTTGCCACGTTTGCCATACTATTGTTCCAATGAGGTAAACACATCAGATCAGGCAGGGCAAGTTTATTTGTAGAGCACAATTGCTACATAATGTCCAATTCCCAAAGTTACAAGAAGGCAAATAAAATCATTCCATAAAACATGAAAATAATCATTCATTTATTAATATAAAAGTCAGCAGGTAAAATACTTTTAATTGTCATGCACAGCTGAGTAGAACTGTTTCCGGCCTATTTTTAAACATTGTCAGGACTGAGGTCTCACATCTTTTGGAAGACGGTCCCAATTTGTAGCACCATAAAACTGAGGAGACCACTCCCTTGGACTCTCAGAGCCCAAGAAAGCTCATGTCAGAGATGGACTTATACTCAAGCATAGCGGTTTTGAAGTTTATCGAAGTTTATTCTATGGGGGGACGCCAAGCCAGTGGCAAGACCTGAGCAATGGGTTCAAGGATTTACACACACCTGCTTGGCTCCTGTATTGTGAACGACTTTTTAACTTGTAAAATCCTGTGTATAACACCCGAGCCCCCAATCCCCCTTAAAAAAGTTATAATACTGTTTTTTTATATTACGGTCCCTTGATTTGCTGGCATCGTTACATGCCAAGGACATTTTAAATAATTTGAGTAATTCTGTGCTGCTGAGTCGTATCGAGTAATATTTTTTTATATTTTAAATTCATGGATAATTCATTTGGGGATATCAAAAAGGCTTGTCGTTTATTCTCTGATAAAAGTGAAACAAACTTGTTTACTGCTAATATTGTCTCAAAAAAAATCTGACATATTAGATACATATTTCTCATTTAGATTATCTATCCACTTGTGTTTTTAAGAAATTTATTAAAGCACAATTATTAAATATATGTGACCCGCTCCGGCAAAAGATTTATTTTAGATAAGTGACAAAAATAGATCGTTTGGACAAAAATGTTGATTTTGAGATTTCTCCATAAATGGCCTCCTTGAGGTCTCTAGTTTCATTTTTTCAGTAATACAAAAATTAATTAATTAAAGTGTATGAAAATAAGCAATTTTACTACAAGTGCATTTAGCCAACGTGTTGTTTTAAGCCAATTTTAGTCGTCTCGGAAACCTGCTTCGAATAACTCCGAGTTCTTCGCCACTAACGTCACTTAACAAATGATTGATATAAATGGACACAGCATCAACAAAAAAGTCAAAATATACCAATGTGACCATTCAGCACAAAAGTGAACAGAATGACGCACGTCATAACATGTCGTCATCGTTCCGGATACCGTGGATTGTAAATCCAAACAGTTCATCTTGATCAATTCCGCGATCTCATTCATTAATGAGTCTATTTGTACTTTTAGTTTTAATTTATCGTATTTTCAGGACCATAAGGTGCACCTAAAAGTCTTAATATTCTCAAAAACCGACGGACGCCATGCTATGACACGTTGCCGGGAACAACTTCAAAATCAAAGCGACCAAGGCACAAATGTCAGTGTATTACTGCATTTAGATTAAAAAAATAAAAATAAAAGTTGCTGCTTTACTAGTTTTGCTGACTGTCTCTACGCACAAACAATTTCTGGATGGAATTTAAAAAAAAAAAAGAAGAAGAAATTTGAAGGAGTGGCGGCCACCGCTCTTAAATAAATGTAGAGGAAACACTGACACCAATGAGAGTGCATAATCACCAATTGATTAAACAAAGAAAATAAACGGGACCTGGTTCGGTTTACATGCACAATCAAATTACTGACACAGGATCTTTTTTTACACCCTCCTCAATGACATCCAAAGCCAGCTTTTTCCAGTGTTGCCTTCCTCTTTGAAAAGGACTGATCAAGGAACGTGGGGGTTGAGTTTGACCTACACATTTTCTGCTTTCCGAGGTAGGAAAGTTGAGGCTGTAAAGTGGCTCTGTGGAAAAACAATAGCGGAAAGCCGGGGCCTCGGGTGTGGCGTTTGCTCACATCTTTGTGGTGAATCGAAAGTGTGGTATCAATCACACTCGACGTTAGCAATTTCTGTCCAATTTCTGGAACTTGCCGTTCAATTTATTCAAGTTGTTCCAAGTGTATAATACATTAGCCGTAATCTTTGGGAGGCACTTCCTGGACATAGAAGGAGAGATGAGTAGCGTCATTATTTCTGCAATTGTATTGTCACAATGTGGACAGAGGCGGGACTCAATCTGTATTGTTACACTCACATTCTGCCAGTTCATTGGTAACACTTGTTTTTTTTTATACTGATGCATTTTAAGGGTATAACGGGCCCTCAATTACATACTGTAGGTATATTGGCATGTCACGAAGAGAAATTTTCACAAATTCACGCACAACGACAGCACATTTTAGTAAGATTGTTCATTTGATCTCTGCAGGGTTTTTACAATATTGTAAGCAGTGAAATCTGGTGATTGATTGTATTGGGGGGGAAAAGGACTGACTCTTGAAGTGGGTCAGCGTTTGAGCATCTGGCTGGACCATACTTATTATTATTATTAATGTTATTGTTGTCGTTGTTTAGTGTTAGTAATGTCAATTTAAGGCATCTAACGGCATTTAAGGTTGCATCTAATTGGTCGCTCAGATAAAAGCATACAATTCCATATTAATTTATTACATGTCTTTGCAATACGCATATTTCATGCGCCATTATCGTGAAGATATTTTTGTGATGCGCAACCCTAATACGTGCTAACCTTGACTGTCTGGTTAAGACCTTGGACTAGTTCTCAGAGATCTGAGGGGAACAGGCCAATTGGATTAACCACATCATTAATCCTCCAATTTGATGGTTGAAATAGCAGACCAGGCCCAAGGTTACCCTCAACCTGCCCCAGCCTCCCACAAACCCCTCATAATACCCTCACCCCATACCGATTCCTCTCACTGACTAACCTGGGTAACTTTAACTTCTTACATGTTGGCACAGAGAAAGTTGAGGATACTTGATCCCACATTGCTGTACATCATGAAAAAAAAAGTATTTTTCGGTAAGGTTGGGCGATTATGGAAAACATAGTTATCTTATTTATGTTGCTATTAAAATCATGATTAATAAACACAAGTATTCATTGATTCATTACAAACTTCGTATTTATTAAACTGTGGATTATTAACCTTTACAGATTGTAGCAAACAAAGCAAGTATATGAACTCAGATTAACAGATCTCAAAAATCGAAATTAAAACTCAGCACTCCATTTTGCAAACAAACAAATAACATAACTGATAGATAGGATTAGACATTTTCTGCATTAGTTTAGGGCTGGGTCATATATTTAATTAATTTGATTAATTCGTCAAAATTGTGAAATTTAGGTGCATTTAAATAATACACTCTTGTCTTCTTCTGGATTATTAAAATCTGTTGTTCTTAAAGTGAAAAGGACATGAGACAATATCACCTTAAATGCATTTTTAAGAAAGAGTACCTCAAGTACAAATAATATGATTGCTTTGGTAAAAACGCAATGAAACAGCCTTGTAAAAATGAGATCGTTTTGGTCCAAAACGGCCAAAATTAAAAAATAAATAAATGTATAAATAAATAAATAAATGACTTTAAGTGAAAATAAAAACAAATATAATAAATATAATAAAAAAAAGAAGAAGATATAAATGGAAATATAAACAGTCTATAAAAGTAAAAATAAATACAAAAGATAAAAAACAAGATTCTAAAAATAAATATAAAAATAAATGTTGAAATAAATACAAAAATAAATATATAAATAAGATTAAATATCAATCAATCAATAAAAACGCTCTGCTCTCACATTTAATTATTTCATGTTGCACACACTCTGTTAAGACGAAATGTTATTCAAATGAGGGTGTCTTGGGTTTGTTTTATTTTTTGAATCTCGTTTTTCACTTTTGTATTTAATTTACTTTTATTTCTTTATTTATGGATATATATTTTGTTGTTTTTATTTACATCTATATTTATTTATTTTGTTTTAAATTTTGAATTATATTTTTTAATATCCGTTTTTATTTTCACTTTTAGTCATTTATTTATTTGTTTATTCACTTATTTATTTTTAAATGTTGGCAGTTTTGGTCCTCCATAGTTACCGGCTATAAGTAGTCTACATGTCTGTGTGTTAACGTATTTTAATTGTTACCTTACCTCTTTTCTGAATGGCTTTCGATGGTAGAATGTAAAAACACATGTCTGGGGAACCAAAACAGGTTCACGCCATCCTCCCGTCGGTTTGAACAAAATCCGGCAACGCAATGAGACGGCATAATGCAAATAAATTTTAAAATGAGACGAATCAGGAGGAGAAAAAACACATGCACGCGTATAGCCAGCAGGTAACAACATGGCTGTACTACGCCATATCCAGTTTGGCCACTGGGACGATTTTCAGATTTTCAGTGCGTAGTTAAATATGAAATACTCTATTAATATGTATTGATTCGAGGAAACATTCATTTTAGCGTGTGTATTATAATGTTTAATAACATATTATACTTTTAAGTTCTGTTACAGTATATCCAAACGTTTTTGTGAGTTGTAAATTTGCACAAGTGGCAGAATGATGTATGGGTGGTTTACAATGTGCATTTCTAACTACCGGTACTTATTTGTGGCATTTAAGCAAGTTATGCACAAGCTATGAATAGCTATTTTTTGCACAAGATATGAATGTTGTTTATGTTCAAATTGATTTAAAATCAGTTTACATTATTGTTGTCTGAACATTTTGCACAGCACAAAATAAATGAAACCTTTCAATACATGTTTGTTGGGTTTATTACTTCGTTTAATATCTATTAAAATCGTAATCATCCAGAATGACTGGGGGAAAAAAATCCATTTTATTTATGAGGCATAGCGCCCAAGGGTGTGTGTGCTAATCTGCAGACGACATTTAACCACTCAAACTTGCATGCATGCACAAGATTCCTCCCACCTCCTTAATTCTCACGTTTCTTGTTTTCCGATGTATATATGTATACAGGCTTTGTCAGTGAGGCTTTATTGTAGCCAAGTTGAATTGCAAAGGCAGGTGCATGATTGTCGCCCCCATCTTTTCCTTGATGCATGTGGAAAGAGAGTGAATCATCTACCGTTCAGAATCCCTTTTCCACGTATTATTATTATAGAGAAGGCTCTAAAGTGTTTGCTTACACGGTTGGTGGTTATTTTTAAATTTTTTAAATCGACAGTCTGAAACACGATAAAAACAAAAACATCGGACTTTTCGTGTATGCTTTAAAAAAAAAAAAAAGAAGCTACATCACAACAGCTTGTCATCAACTATATTTCATGAATTATATGAATGAGCAAACAAATAAATAACATTTTAATTATTGGAGGAAAAAAATAGAGCATTTGCGATTCTTCTTCCACTGGTCTTTATTTGTGGCTCTTTTCTTCTTTGATGGTTTTGGAGCAACTCCCAACTGTTTCTGAGACAGCACTGCTCCATTGCTTCAGCGTATAATACCACAATCGCAGTTAAAAGGGACGCTGATTTGATAACTTTCATTATGTCAAAGCTTCTTCAGGGCACAGGTGGCCCATAATTTGGAGGCAAATATAATAATGTACAGTGGTCCCTCGCTACTTTGCATATCAGTTATTGCGGATTCACCGTATAGCGGATTTTCATTTGTGCCCAATTGGTGACCTTTCTAACCCGGTTTCAGGTTAAGGTAAGCCATTTTAAGATTAAAAAAGAAAAACTTCATAAGCAATTTGGTAATTTTGTATCCTAAAAGTTTAATTTATTAAGTGTAACAAGTGTTTAGAAACGGTGGGAGCTGTGTGGGAGGTTCATAATGGCTTGATAGAGGTTAAAAAAAATCAACCCTCCCCCCCAAAAAAAAAGTCAACCTCTACTTTGCGGAAATTCACTTATTGCATGCTTGGAACGTATCGCCAGCCAAAATTGAGGGAATACTGTACATGCAGATTTTATTTGCGACTCATACCAGGAGAGCCATTATTTGATAGTTTGGCTTTGATGATCTCTCATGTTGAGTAGCTGAAATCCAATTATGTCGGCACATTATTCTGTGCCACATTCTTGCCAAACTAGGCGCTGCCCTGATTTTGAGTCCGTGCGTGTGGGTTTGGTGTGGGATGCATGCAACACTGACCATTAGTGTAGGAAAAAAGGGGGCCTGGGCAGGAGCCAGTGAAGGGAGAAGCTACCCTGAAGGGAGGTGAAAACAGGGAGGGGGATAGAATTGTTTTGTCTCGAATTCCTCAAGCACAACTACAAAGATCTTCCAGGGGCCAAAAGCGCTTTTGAACATTTTAAAAGAAGAAAATGATTGTTGGATAAACCGTCAGCTATTCGCCACTTTCTCACCAACAACAGGGGGGATGACCTTTGACATTTAGTATCAAAGTACAGGCTGACGCCACAGCAGCCACCCAGCCAGCCCGAGTCTGCCTTGTATGAGTGCCCCCCACCACAACCAACGCCACCCAACCTCACACACTCCAATTTCACCCCCACTGCTCTGCCCCACTCAACCTCAAGAAAAAGCCTGAAATTCATGTCTTTCTCATTGCTCTCTCCCAAGCCGTCCCTGTGGCTCAGGAGTCAAGAATTCAATTAGTTAAAAAAAAAAAAAAGAAGAAGAAGAAGAAAAGAGGGAGGCTGCAACAATGCGATAAGGGGGCAGAATGTGCGTTCCCACAGGCTAAAAGCAGGGCGCCTTCCCTGGGGCCCATAGGGCCAGAAGATGCACACGGCAGGAGGTGAGAATAATCACAGCTCACTCTGAACCCCCTCATTACACATACACACACACTCACCTTAAATTAGTTAACATGCATGGAGAGCTACATGCATTACAGCCATTCCCTTGAAGAGAAACACGCATCATGGACGATTCTCACAACTACCACAGACAGCCGCCGCCAACTCACAAAACAAGACGCACACATACATACAGTAGTTGCTCATTGGATAATACAATACGCGAACCCCGATCCAATGAAGTGGAGACCTTGTGTAAAACGTAAATAAAGACGGAATACAATGATTTTCCATGATTCCTTAACTCATTGACTCCCAGACATTTTCACTGAAGCAACCCCCATCGCTCCTGGCTGTTTTACTGGATTTTGACTGATATCGCAAGGCCCACAGAATATTGTGTTCTATTGCCATAAAAACACGTAGCCTACCTTAAAGAAAGATTAGAGTCTCTCTTTTCATCAGGAAAAAAAAGTATATTTGTATCTGTTTCCGTTTTGCAGCAGTTAGCATTAGGATATAGCTAAGTTTCATCATTCTTCACAAATCAGTTTAAAGCAGTGAGGGAAAGAGCTTTTTGCTTTTTTACTCTGCTGCCACCTGCTATCCCTTTTTTTGTAATATCTACCATTGCTTTAAACAACCTCTTCAGGTCAGACGCTGCATCAAAGCGTTCTGTATGCTCTAGCATAAAAAAACAAACAAACAAAGAAAAACTTATAAATATGTTTTTGGGCGTGCAGGACAAATTATTAAAAACGTATGAATACGTTTTTTGGGTTTGAGTGAGTTAAAAGCAGGAACAAGGGCATGCTTACCACTATGTTCCTTTTAACTATGTTCCTTTTAACCAGAGGTGGACAGTCTGTTGGTAGTGACGTAATGTCCGTCGCCGACAGACCCCTGTTTTGCTGACGAATGGCGAATGACGAGGGAAACTTGGGAGGGGGTGAATAGCAGACTAATAAATGACGGCGTGACCTATGTATTATAATTAGCCATTACTAGATCTACAGTTATATATATTTTTTAAATGTACGTTGATGTGACAGAATATATTTTTTTGCATATTATTGAGATCAATAGTGTTTTTTTAAATGAATGAATTATTAGTTCACCACTTGATGGCGCTAAATTTGACATACTCTCACTTCAATCAGTTTAATATTGTGCGGACGACTAGGGAAATGTATATAGAACAAATATAGACCCAATTATTAAATTACAGAAAAAAAGTGATTAGACTAATGAATAAGGTTGGCTACAGAGAATCAACTAATCAATTAGGGTTTAGGGTTTTAAAATTGATGGATATTGTGTATTGGAAAACACTAGAAATACTTTTTCTCTTTTGTCTTTTGTCGTATGTCTTTTTTTTCCTTAAAAAAAATGGAAATACTTTTTCATTCAGTAGACAATAGCCTACTTGTTTATATTCAGAATTTCTTTAAGAGACGGAAACTATGACTTATGGGCAGTGTTGGGTATGTTACTTTAAAAAAACTAATTGGTTATAGTTACTCATTACTTGCTTAAAAAAGTAACTCACTTATTACTGTTGTTATTTATTCATGTATTCATTTTAATACAAGGAATTAAAATTATGTCCAGGCTATATAGGGTGTTTTCATTTATTTTTGTGAATAATAAATGCCTCACTCCATAATGACATGTATAATAATAATAATCATTATTATTATTATTGTAATTATAATTCATTATATTTGGAAGCGCCTTTCAAGACCCTCAAGGACGCTGTACAACTGTTGAAAACCCCAATTTAAACCAAAATTATACAGATTAAAGTAGCACTAAGGAACTTTTCAACCGTTAAATATTTTCATAACTCTTCTGATAAAACATCAACCTAAAACTAGTACCTTTTCCATGGCCTGAGGGGGTCTGTATCATTTTTACTGGCACTAAGCAACTTTGAGAAGGATGGTAGAAACACTGCCACTCAAAAAAACTACACGTGCTTACTGCTTTTATGGCGTAGGTCAAAAGCTACCCCGGATGAAAGAACAGTCAATGATCAACATTGGCTCGGATTTCACTCACGGGCGTGAGCTAAAAATACGTCGCAATGCGCTTGTCCTCATAGGAAATGCGGTCTTCCTTCAGACATAACAATACTGCTTTTGTCCATATGGCACCGCCATAATCAACGTAAACTGAAAGTTCCTTAGTGTTGCTTTAAGGTAATCACTGCAATTACATGGGTTCTGCAGCTCTTGGATCTATCAACAGGCATTTTGTCCCCATTACTTGTAAGCAAACTGTTCTAGCGCTCAGATTTAAAGGACGTCTTCTCCTCTTCAGACTCCATTTCAGTTCCTTCCATAGAAGTTTAATAGGATTTAGATGAGGTCTTTTCAGGACAGTCCAATGTTTGTTCTTCACATTCTTTAGTACTTTTAGCTGTGTGTTTTAGGTCATGATACTGCTGGAAGACCCGTGACCCCCGCACCTCACACCGTGCTTTCTGGTACTGCACAGTGCTGCAGCCTTGATAGTCTTGAGATTTCATTGTACCCAGCATTGATTTGACGCCCTGTTGGTTAAAAACCACAACGGTCTCTGTAATCATTTCAAAAGCCGTAAAAAACTTTTCTTTCTGACAGATGGAGGCGAGATGCTTTTTGACATGTCGCTTCAGTATTTAGAGGTGCAAAAATGAAGCAAGCAAAGAGAAGAACGCTGTACTGTACTGTGCTACAAAAGATGGAGGAGGCTTGGTCATGACTTTCACGAGTTAATCTTAAATCGTTTTTTTTGCATTATTACGTTTTTCAGCTGCAAGTAATCTCAGGTGGCTTTTTAATTCTTAAATGCAAGAATAACAGAAATTTTGGCTATGTATATATGTATTTATGCCATTTCACATTTTCTTAATTCCCCCCCCCCCCTCATTTTTTTTTTAAGTTTCAAGGAAGGACAGAGAGTGTGAGGTTTGTGACTTGCGTGTTGGTTGTGTGTCTATCAGTCAGGGTTCAGTTGCAGCCTTTGACCATTGTCTCCTTCTGTGACCAATATAAAAGCATGATAACCCTTTCAGCTCAGACATATTTAGAGAGCAGATAAAAGCACCTTTTACAAACTGGATACACGTTGGGCACAAAGCCCGGGGTCAAGCGCAACAAATTAACAACCCTCTTTCTGACGGAGGTGATTGGATTTTGGGGGGGGTTGAGAGTGGACCGCCCCTTGAGCCCTTGGCCAAATACTTGCACATTCCCTCAGTGGGGTTGTGCCAATTCATGTGTAATTGGTCATAGGTTAACCTAACTTCATTCATGTTTGTTTTGGTTTTCATAGATGTATCTTGAAGAGAACACTAAGGAACCTTCATAATTGAAATAACATTAAAAATAGATAATTATTTAATTGAGCGCAGAGCAAGACGCATACAAATGCAATAACAGTGTCCCCATGTGTATCAATTGAATTGAATATAATTTTTTGCATAATCTTTCATTACATTAAACACATAGAAGTTCTAAAATGACAAATAATGTGAACACCATCACTACCTTTTGTTTTTTTCGTTTATTCGCACATGGACAAGAAGAACGAATGTCTTTATTAAACTGAAAAAAAAATCTCCATGAGAGAAAGGTTTTTGTGTTGACTGAAACAGGATTGTGTAAATAAGCATACAGAGTTTATATTCATTCATGTAAAAAAAAAATGTGTCAAGAGATTTAACTGTTTACAAAAGAGGTGTGGAATGAGCTACAGAACTACTATAAGTAGCGAATCTCTTTTGCAGGGTAAAACATTTTTGAAGGTGAGAAGGATATGTACTTCCCCATATAATATTGCAATATACTAAATAAGGATCTATTATACAATAATAGAGAATTTTAAGACAGCGCTGATTACCAATGCTTCGCAATTTACAAATAACACCAATAGACTTGGATATTTTATTACTAATTGGGTGAAAATTGGTTTTCCAACTTAAACATTCGTCAATCATGACTCCAAGAACGTTTGTTGAAGAAATGTAAAGAAATTGGGTTATTTCTTATAGAGCGATCAAAATTAAGTTTTGGATATTTTTAATTTTTTTATTTGAATATCATAAAATTAGATTTATTCAAATTGAGGGATAATTTGTTTGATATGAACCATTTCGAGATATTATGTAGGTCAACGTTCGCTTCGGTCATAAGTGATCCATATGTGAGAAGAATAAATGAGTATAATCTATAAATAGTATATGAGGCAAAGAAGAAGAGGCCGCTGCCGAATCATTAATATCAATAAATAGTAGTGGTCCAAGGATAGAACCTTGAGGTACTCCACATCTAAGGGTGGCACAATCCAATAGACATCCATTTAAGCACACAAACTGTTTTCTTCCACTACAGATGACCGAGTGGCAATTCACAAGTTGGCAAATTCCTTAATGACAGTTCACAACTTAAACTTTCCCAGGAGTCATAGTTAGTTAGTTAATGACATATGTATGTGCGTTCAAGGCAAGTGTCTCACTTCGGATTTAGTCTGTCTGACCCTAACTGTGAAAAAAATGCCAGCTGATGGGGTTACCCAAACGGCAGTGGAGGCCCAGGGTGTTGATAGTGATGTAAAGTGAAGTTAGCGGGTGAGACACACATTGGGGCAGTAGAGGATATTCCATCAGAGACGATGTGTGTTTAGGGTGGACACCTGCCCTGCATTAAGCGAGAGAGGCCCTGACCTTAGCAGCTATAATATCAGTACAAGCTCTGACCCTGATCGGGCCTGTTGGGTGCTTTAAATGGGTGCGGGAGAAAGGGGACATGAAGGGGTGGTTACTTCTGTCATTGTAAGGCACCCTGCCTCCCCCGGAGCCATCACCCATTGAAGGGTGAGTAATGTGAGTAATAGAGAGTAATAGGATCCAGATAGTGATTGTGACCATAACCCTATTGTATCCTATGTCAGCAGGGTCAGAGGTCACCCACCATGCTTACTGGTCCCGGCCTCACCCGACCCATTTGTGCCCTAAATGAGTTTACCCAACACTAATTACCAGGGGCTTGCCAGTGGGCCATGTTGACTAACGGGCTTGACAGCTGCCGCTATAGTCCTCTCGCCAGACAAGTCAAGATTGTCATTTTAGAATGTGAGAGCGTAAAATGTGTTGGTCTCAAAAATTGTTGAGATGTTCTTGTTTCCTTGCACTAGTGTTAATATTCAGCATTGTGTGCAGTGCCGGTCGTTCCGGTACAACCTTTGCCATCAAACTCAAATCATGACAAAAATGTATTCAATGGTTCCCAACAACTTGTGTTGGAGGGTATTTGTTGTTGGTGATGTCATTATTTGCATGCAGGGTTTCCCCCAGAAAACCTGCTAAGCCCGGTGGACAAAATTCAACCGGGGGGAGGGCGTCAGCCGACCTACCGACATCCAGTCATTAGTATTCATCGTTTGTTGACGGAGGAAGTCAGTGCACGCAAGGCTCTGAATTATTATTATTTTTCTTTGAGGACCAGTTTTGCGAAATCATTGACTTCATTTTAGGAGCAAATTTCTACTTTTTTTTTCTTCAGGTTAATTCCAGGGATGTAAAACAAGAGTTTTATGAAACAATAACGAAATGACAACATGATAAAAACGAACAATTGTTTTTCTTTTTTATATAATCAACTGTTTTGATCTCTTCAATTCACATTGTGTAAAGCAGCAAACTTTTTTCTTGTCTAGTAGCAAATCTAAATGGGCTAAAAAATAAATAAAAAATAAAAAAGATATACTGTAATGTAATTTTGACAACATTTATTGTCCAAACCTCAAAAGTCAAAATCAAAATCCAGGGCTCCATTATGAAAACAAACATAACATTACAAAATGGGTTATGTCTATTGTTATTTGATGCACGTTATATTCCGTTTTGCAATATGTCCGAACGTCTTTGAATGCATCATGCGACGCGGAGAGATGGAATGAGATGGGAGCAATCAGAATAATTAATCTTGCTGATTATCGTGCGCCTACTAATAAACTCTACTCTACTAATAAAATCACATATACTTAAATTTAACGATCTAGTGGACTTTAAAACCGCCCAATTTATGCTTAAAATAAATAATAATATGCCTGCCTTGCTGTGGTCAGAAGCTCTTCCAAACACAGCGTTAGCAACTTTGAGCTGAGAGGAACATCGATGTTTAGGAAGAAAAAAAAAACGGAACAAATGTGAAACAGAGTGAAAGGAGTAAAGTTGTAGAACAATTGTGATTGTGTAACTCAATTATGAATTTCAAATACATGTATAAATGCAAGATTATAAATGGTTATGAAATGGCAGTGTAGTTTATAGTTATTGCAAAAATATGGATCAAATATATTTTTCTATATATATCTGTGTGTGTGTGTGATTGTTACGACCAAATAAACTAAAGTTCAGTTTATCAGGTAGCTTTTCTCTCCACAGTCCAGACATTTATTAATTTGCTAACCGGTGGCACTGCGCTATAACGCAATTCCAGCCAGACGTCTATCAAAGTGTACACAATCACTCAAGTACGGTATTTAATAATTCCGGCGTTAAACATGCTAGCTAGCAGGTTAGAGTAGCTTAGCACTTGGCATTAGCATGTAGCTTAATCGCTGAGGATGCAGAAGAGGAATGCCTGCTCTGACATAAAAAAAAAGTTTGAACTTAATTTCTGTATTGAGATGCACTTGTATACATTTACTGGCAGTAAAATCTTTTTGTTTAGAATTAATTGAAACTTGTGTGCTTTTTGTTTGTGTGCAGTTCCTTTGTGACCGGTACTGCTTGTTGTGAGAACTTCTCCCCTCTTCGCATCTGGGATGTTGAACGGTAAAATTTTAAATTCATCACACATTTTATATCTGTATTTCCCCCCCCCCCAAAATTCTAGATTTTCATACTCTTGTTGACAAAAGTGGAAACAAATGTTAAACTAATAGAAATAGTTCAAATTAATTTTTGACGTCTATAGCCGTCAATGGCAGTGAATGTGTTAAAAATATTGACAGATGTAGTATAAATATATTTCCTCGTCGATCCAAACACGTCCCTCATAACTTTGTAAATTACTCGTGTTAGGGTCGGCTACGGGGACTGGCTGCAGGATGCGCACAAAGCTAACTCCGATATATGACGGAAGTGTATGCATGCAAGGGAACTTTGTTTTCCATTTGAATAGTCTGGAAGTGGAACTCTGTAAATTGAAGGTGTTAACACACGTTTTCAAAATCTGGTTTCAGTCCATTTAATGCAATAGTTTTGTGTGTGTGCGTGCGTGCGTGTGTGTAAACTTACGAGCTGTGGAGCAAAGTAGAGCTTTTGAAGCTGTTTAAAATTAGGGAGTTGGAAAATTCCTGCGTGTGAAAGACATGGCTTAAAATTTATCCATCCCTCACAAGGCCCCTGTAATTCCTAGCTTTACCTGGTCAGATTAAAAGAAGACAACACAACTAACAATATGCGTCTTCCTGTTCCCAAGGGCTGGAAATATGAGAAGGGAGAAAGGATAACTAGGGAGGTGTGAAAGGAAGTACACACATGGACAAAATTGTTGCCACCCCTCTGTTAATGGAAAAAAAAAAAACGACAGTGGTGGTCACAGAAATAACTTGAATCTGACAAAAGTCATAATACAAATGTAATGACTTAATCATTTCTGAATTCATCTGTAGGGGTGTCTGCTTCAACAATCAGAAGAAAAGTCAATCGACAAGGCTTACATGGAAGGCTTGCTAGAGAAGTCAATATATGGGCGATCATTTTATGCATTATATATTTTTTTTTTTTCTGCCAAAAATCGGTATCAGCATCGGCCTCAAAAAATGCATATTGTTTGGGGCTTATTTAACTTTGAACACCTGAATTCACGATCGATGCAGCAGCAACAACAACAACAACAACAACAAAAGAGTTTCCAACTGTCACAAAGAACTCTCATGATCATTAATTCAGAGGTGATCCAATACAAGTAGCTCCATCGGAGCAGCACCCTATCTTTTCACCGTCTTGCACCCATGGCTAAACAGAAGGTGGGGGTCAGCAGCATCAAAGCAAAGATTCCTGACCATATCGTTCCCAAAGATTCCCCTCTGTTGCTTGAGAATGGAGGCCGCCTTTTTTTAACAATCCATGGGCTTGACTGCAAGATTCCCAGCATTCCTCAACCCTGGAAAGATTGGCTCAAATGTCTGGGCCGGAAGCTCGACATTTAGCAGTATTCGATTATCTCCCGCAGGAAATCTTGTATTCCCGACGTTTGGAGATC
The DNA here is from genome assembly GCF_054856555.1 of Leptonotus elevatus. Classification (NCBI taxonomy): domain Eukaryota; kingdom Metazoa; phylum Chordata; class Actinopteri; order Syngnathiformes; family Syngnathidae; genus Leptonotus; species Leptonotus elevatus. The sequence goes on along the minus strand of NC_141251.1, from coordinate 7,362,222 downwards.
AGAGGTGCAGGGTAATTGGGTGGACCCGCAACAGGTCGGGACGCTTCCCTCTGTTTGTTTTAGTGAGTAAAAACCTCAGCAGGGCCACTATTCTCTAATTGTCAGACAGCTTTTGAAACCTGGACTTGTTTCCCCGTGTCCCCCCATGCTTCTAGACCTCAGCCTTAACATAGCCTCCAACCACTTGTGTCACAAAACACACACAGATAGTGCTTTCAATTAGCCGTCCTCACACTAGATAATGCCCTTAGCGTTTTCCATTTTTTTCCCCCCCCTTTGACAATTCATTAATGATTTCTCCTTTCACAAGCTGTGTGTGTGTGTGTGTGTGTGGCCCCTAATAACAACCTGGCTCCTGCAGTGAGACCAGACAGGCTTAATTCAGGACATAGACCCTGTGTGTCACACAGCTAGTAGCCCCTCATGACAATCACGGAGTCTGCGAGTGCCCCCCCGTGCCCGTGCGCGCCCCGACCTACCAAACCTCCTAACCAAACCCCCCCCCCCCCCCCCCCCGATTGCCAACTTCACAAAGTAGCTTCTGTATTGTATTTCTAACTGCTCTTTATTTATTTATTTCCAAACAGGCAAATTAATTTCCCCTAAAAGTAATGCATATCTAGTCTTAGTATAATTGCTGTTTAAAATGGTACATTTTCTCTTTAGTCATTTCGATTAATTAAAAAAAAAAAATCCTCAAATGCTTGACTTGCATTAATAGCTAAAGCTGTAACATGAGCCTACCTTTCTTAATTCAACATTGTTGTTGGTGTGGTGTATGGTTTACTAGGGGTGTCAAAATGTGTGCGTTCATTTTGAGTGAATGACAAGCTCCTCTAACACCGCAATTTTTTTATACTTGGAAAATTCCAGTTGCAACACAGCAGACACGTCCACATCAAAATTTAGCAGTAATGATGTAATGATAATGCATATATTTGTGGAGAACTGGGGTCAAGTTGTATTTTACAATTTTTTAAATGTGCAGAATTTCACATTATTTCTTGTTAAAGATTAGATAGCTCTCCATATGAAATAAAAATGCAAAAGGCTGTCACCAACATCTTAAAAATGCAATTATGCCATCTAGTGGCAGAAAAATGACCAACACAAATCAATATCACACTCGTTTTTTTACAATACAGTACATCTTTTTAATTTTAACTCAATTTTATGAATTATGAAATTACTGTATTGATGACTAAAAGATGCAGCATTGTTTCTATTAGTTTAACATTATTTCCACTTTTATGATGACAAGAATATGAAAACTTTCAAATTGAAAAATGATCGTACATGTTATTGTACAATTAGAACAGATATAAAATGTGCAATCAATCGTGAGTTAATTATTGAAGTCAAGCGATTAATTACGATTACAATTTTGAATCACATGACACCCCTAATGTTTACAAATTATGCTAACCTATGTAGTTACTGCGATCTCAGAACACAGTGACTTTAATCAATATATTTCACTATTAGCCGTTTTATCAAGGTAAATCCATTGTTTTGGGGATTTAATCCAAATCAAAGATTTTGACGATTATGACAAAAATACTGCATATATAAAAATAAGACGTCAGATTCATGTTTGTGCTTAATCCTTCTAAGTAACAAATGTAACAGAAGTTCATTCAGAAGAGCCAAATGTTAAATGGGAACGGTTGGGAGAGGTGTGCTTTAACATGTGACGGTTGTCTAAGTGGTCATAAAAATATTGAATAGTGACAAGCTCCATTCGAGAACAGGACACCTTAAAATGAGCTTGAAAGTCAAGAAACGTTTTCGAGTTCACACCCTTGAAGTACGAGTTTGTCAATTTTACTTTTGCATTTATTACACTCAATAGTGGCAGGTTGTGGCATTATTAGGAAAAAACGTCAATAATTATTACTTAAAGAAAAAAGATGGACACGCAAAGCCGCTGCTTCCTAGTTTTGTGGAATTGAGAATAAGATGCCAAGTCATTATTTGGTTATGAATTAACATGATTGGGGGAGGGGGGATGTTTTTGTTTTTTTGTGGGGGAAAGGGGGGGGGGCTTTGTGGCATGTGCTAAACAGCTTGGTTTTAGTGTTTAGGAGAAAATGAGGGGTCACTACCCCACACAGGCTCAAACTCAGCCAAATCAAGGACTCCCCATTGGCTAAGACTTTGCCATGAGACCCGGGCAATGAGAAAGCTCTCACCCAATAAGGCACCCTGCGGAGAAGGTCCTAGTCCAATAAGGTGGCCCCCTGGGCCAAAGATGAGGGATTACCAGACAAGCCCTCTGGATTGAGCCTCGGGGCAAGAAGGGGGGGAGGGCGAGCCGCTGTACAGGGGCTGCTCGGTCACCAAGGCTAGCGGACTCCTTTAAATGGTTGCTACGGGGCAGGTATCAAATGTGTGAAAGTCACACACAGTCACGGTCACGAAGGGTATTAAATGGCAACAAAGAGACAGTTATAATGCAATAATACGCACTGCTGAGTGCAGGTTATTCTCCAATAATCAAGAGACCTGCAGCAAGCTGTACTGAGCTGTGATCACGGGAGCATGGCGCATGCTGCACTGGGTTGGACTGGCACACACAGTCGCGCAGGTCGTCACACCGCATCAACCTAGAACATAGTTTATGTATCACATTAGAACAGTTACTTCTTCTTCTTTTTTTCCACAGAGTCGTACTCGGTGTCCCACCCGTGTTCACTGAGCAATGCATGACTTTTGGATGGTTTTTACTATGTATTTTTAATGAACGACATGACTCAAAAAAAAATATGCTGCTGCTGCTGCTTTTACAGTTAGCATAAAATGCTAGATGAATTTGGTGCAGTATTTGGCTTGCTTCAAAACAAAATTATTATAAATTATGATTTTTTTTAAACTTTTGTCAGATTCAAGTTAAAGTATTTTGTCCACGTGTGTACATTGCAGCCATGGGCAGCTTTAGCTTTACAGCTCCAGGGGTGCATTTTGGGTGCTGGACGCTGCTCATTCATTCCCCCAAACGTGTTTACGTGTGTACATTCTTTTCCTTGCCTCCAGGTCGGAGTGTGTCTGCAATCTGGGTTCAGAGTTCCGTCGAGGGGCTGGTGTGTTGGATATGGTGTTTGAGACACCTTTTCACCTCTTCACCTGTGGCTATGACACATTTATTCGATTATGGGACCTTCGCCTAAGTCCACAGTGAGTGCAAGTCTGTCTTTTTTGCCGAATAAAAGTACAGTATTTCGACACTATGTTATCTATTGGGACAAAAGTCTTATGATTAAAAAGTGGCAAAAGTGTTTTTTCATGATTTTACACAGTATCCCGAGTTTCTGAGGTATGCTTTTTTTCTCGAAATACCCTAGAGATCAACACTATTAGACGTACTGTATTTATAAAGCATATTTGTTTCGGGAACTCTGAAGCATGCAATGAGACTACTAGGGATGTGCCAAAAAATCGATTCTCATTTAGTACGATACAGAAATCGATTTTAAATGTCCCAAAATCGATTTTATTTCAATTATTGTATACTGTTTTGCCTTTGTCTGTGTGTGCCTTTATTTGGAGCGCTGTTCATGTTATACCCAATTTGGCCACTTAGGGGCAGTGTGGTTCCACGCGGTCTGATACACTGTTAAGTTGTAGCCACATTAGAGAGAAGGAAAAAGTCCCGATCAAGTTATTCCAATAAAAGTTGTTTTTTTGCAGTGTGCAGCCGTTCTTTTGAGTGATAAAAGAGCCGCGAGTAGCGCGCTAATTAGCATTGGCGAGTCAGACTGGAGTAGATCATTATAATTCCTCACACATCTATAGATTGAAGCAAAAATAATTGTCAATCCAATCATTTTCAATCAAAAATCGTTCTTAATCGAAAATCGATTCTGAATCAAATCGTAGACCCAAAAAAATCGTAATCGAATCGTGAGACATTCAAAGATACCTTCATCTCAGCCATAGCCACAGCGGTGACCCCTGTTAAAGACCATCCTCGGACACATGGCTGTGGTGTCCTTGAGCAAGACACAAATTCCCCAAACTGCTCGAAATGAAAACTAAATTAAAAATATTTTCAACAACGCACGGGACCCGAGAGAAAGGGATGTGATATATGGACACATTTTCGCTACATTGTAGTGGAGAAAAAATACAAACTTATGCGTGATTTTAGTCGAAAGGAAGCAATGTAGGCACAAGGTACCTGCAAAAAAAACCCTGAAGAGACACGTCACAGTTCACCACCAAAACATTGTGGTAAGATAAGGAAACGTTTTGTAACACTCAAAATCAACTCAAAGTTCAAAGTTTCCTTTTTTTTAAGCACTAAATTTAATGATACACATTGAACAACACGTAATGTGCATTAACCCAACTCGGATGTTCAAAATTTCTCTGTGACAAGAAAGAACAAGTTGTCTTTGCAACATTTTTGCAGTATTGAACGTAACCTGCCAAAAAGCAACACTCGCACGATACAAGCTTTACCAGATGAGGCGAAGCTGTCATGGCTGCCGACCGCGCTTCCTTCCATTTTGACGTCCTGAATGTGCAGTGATCATGGGGCTCGTTTTGTTTTCAAATAGTGTCGTTTGGTTTTTAAACGTCTGATTAAAACGCTTTACAATTTTCGTAACTCGCCCTTTAAGTGTAAGGCATCAAAATTCCGTAAATCAATTGGGGGACAAGTGGCGTTCACTTGGGCCGGCATCGGTTTTATTTGCTTTATTTTGGGGTAGTGGGGTTCAGTCAAGTGAAAGTAATATGATCTGATTGGCAGATCACTCTGGGGATTTGCAAAAGGGTAGGGCCGGGGTGAAAGTTTCATGCGGGGGTCCCTCTTTAGATATCAATAATTAATAGCATCCACCTTAACCAGCATCAAGAGGCTTCTCGGGTCCGTTTGGAAGTTCAGGTTGCCTGGAAATTCGGGCAAACGTCAAACATGGATGCATAGTAACAGACATTCAACTATCCTTACATTCTGATTAATTCAAAACTTGGTAAAAATGACCAGAGAGGCGTTATTACGAAATAACTTACGTGGACGACTTGTTGAATTGTATTTTTTAGGTGCCACATCTTATGTTATCACCTATTGTGATTGCTCACTCTAAGTGAAGTGCGCTTGCGTGTGTGGATGTCTGCCAGTTGTGTCCCTGGTGTTTCTTAATCACTTATTGATGAGGCTGCACTAATGGAGGGATCAATGCCTATTTGAGATGGTTGTCAATATGTTGCTGGCAATATGTTGCTGGCTCACACGTTCCTTTTTCTTTATTCTTTCCAATTTTTTGACGTGCTTCTACTTTCACATAATTCATCCGATTTTTGTCATTCCAACTTTGACATGTTAAAAAAAATTCACGACAAGGGTGCTTGTATTTTTCTCATTACAAAAATTATCCACAATTCTGTTTTGCACCCCAAAATTCCCCATTCATCTCCATTGGCAGATTCCTTTTTTTTTTATTCCTCCCACTTTTTTTGACGTGCTTCTACTTTAACATAATTCATCCGATTTTTGTTATTCCAACTTTGACATATTTCAAAAATTCATGGCAAGGGTGCTTGTATTTTTCTCAATCCAAAAGTTACCCACAATTCTGTTTTGCACCCCAAAATTCCCCATTCATTCCCATTGGCAGATTCCTTTTTTTAATTATGGGCCTGCTAAGCGGAGCAAGCAGCAGCGAAGCTGCTGCTTGCGGAGCAAGCAGGCACATATTACTATCCTAGAAAATGGGTTTATTATTATTATGGGCCTGCTAAGCGGAGCAAGCAGCAGCGAAGCTGCTGCTTGCGGAGCAAGCAGGCACATATTACTATCCTAGAAAAAAGGGTTTATTATTTTTTATTATTCCACGACTTTTCCGCAAAAATGCGGCCCGAACCGTAGATCGCACCGGGACAAATGAGGTATCAAACGATGCGGCTCGCTCTGACTCGCTGCGCTATTATTTTTATAAGAATTCCCAGTTACCATGGCGACGCTATTCCCAAAAAACTCCCCCAAAAAATCCCATAGGAATGAATGGGAAACCGGAAGACATCAACTCCAATCAAGCACCTTTTTCCAAGACACGCTGCGCGCGCATACGTTAACCGACCGATATGAATTTTAGCTCATTTTGTTGGAATTTTTGTCATCTTTAGCTCTGTGTCAAAAAAAAAATTAAGGAATGAAAGCTCTCCCCCCTGTGCGGGTTCAAAGACAGTGAGTGAAATATCCTTTATCCCATGTGTGTGTATTGCATGAGCTAGAGCGGACCAATTAAGAATCAGAGTGTAGACAGAGAAAAAATAGATTTCAAGTTTCACTTCAACTCGTCACCATGGCCACAATCTTTGCTCACTAGACATCAAATTCGCACATTTTGTAGCCACAAGCCTCTGCTTTCTGAAGAACTAAGTTTTATTTGGCTAAGGTGTCATTTAGTACCTTTATTTTCACTTTAAGCGAGGAGAAGTCGCACATTTTTGATCTCTTTTCAATGTAATTTTCGCCCTTTTTGCCTCTTCATTTTCGATCAATCATAAGTTTTCAACCTGCTCTCATTTGGTCATTTTTCATCCGATTAAAAAACTGAGAACATGCTCGCGTTCCCCAAACCCTTGCCGTTCTAACGAGCCATTTCTGGAATCTGCATCTTCAACCGTTAAGTCGCGAGAGGCTTTTGTTTGAGGTGAGCGTAATCCTATACAAATCAATGGAGTGTTGGTGCGTGACGTCTCCTCACAACTTAAAATCAAATGTGTGTGCGTGAATGTGCATGTTTTGTAAAGGGGCAGTGAGATACTGTTAATTATGGTAGATTCCACATTTCTTGACCGATTTCAATGGTTTGAATTTTAAACTGTTCATCTCATTGAAATGTTGGTTAAAATCAAATGTGTGTGCGTGAATGTGCATATTTCTTAAAGGGACAGTAAGATACTTTATTTGATCTTGATTATGGTTAACTTTTACATTTCTTGAGCGATTTCAATGGTTTCAATTTTAAACTGTTCAGCTCATTGAAATGTTAGTTAAAATCAAATGTGTGTGCGTGAATGTGCATGTTTCTTAAAGGGGCAGTAATACTTTTAGTAGATTATAACTTCCACATTTCTTGAGCGATTTCAACGGTTGAAATTTTAAACTGTTCAGCTCATTGAAAAGAGTTGCAAGAGTTAGCAGGCCCATTCAAAATTTCCGCGGGAATTTTTCTAGTTTTTCTTATTTTTTAATCTTCCGCGTTTTTTTCTGCTAAAATGCGGCCCGTACCGTAGATCGCACCGGGACAAATGAGGTATCAAACGATGCGGCTCGATCTGACTCGGTGCGCTATTATTTTTATAAGAATTCCCAGTTACCATGGCGACGCTATTCCCAAAAAACTCCCAAATAAAGTCCCATAGGAATGAATGGGAATCCGAAAGAGATCAACTCCAATCAAGCACCTTTTTCAAAGAGACGCTGCGCGCGCATACGTTAACCGATTGATATGAAAATTAGCTCATTTTGTTGGAATTTTTGTCATCTTTAACTCAGTGTCAAAAAAAAAATTAAGGAATGAAAGCTCTTCCCCCTGTGCGGGTTCAAAGACAGTGAGTGTAATCGCCACTCTGATACCCAATTAAGGCTTCAGTGACGGGAACCAAAAAATCTATTTCCAAAAGTTTCACTTCAACTCGTCACCATGGCCACAATCTTTGCTCACTAGACATCAAATTCGCACATTTTGTAGCCACAAGCCTCTGCTTTCTGAAGAACTAAGTTTTATTTGGCTAAGGTTTCATTTAGTACCTTTATTTTCACTTTAAGCGAGGAGAAGTCGCACATTTTTGATCTCTTTTCAATGTAATTTTCGCCCTTTTTCCCTCTTCATTTTCGATCAATCATAAGTTTTGAACCTGCTCTCATTTGGTCATTTTTCATCCGATTAAAAAACTGAGAACATGCTCGCGTTCCCCAAACCCTTGCCGTTCTAACGAGCCATTTCTGGAATCTGCATCTTCAACCGTTAAGTCGCGAGAGGCTTTTGTTTGAGGTGAGCGTAATCCTATACAAATCAATGGAGTGTTGGTGCGTGACGTCTCCTCACAACTTAAAATCAAATGTGTGTGCGTGAATGTGCATGTTTTGTAAAGGGGCAGTGAGATACTGTTAATTATGGTAGATTCCACATTTCTTGACCGATTTCAATGGTTTGAATTTTAAACTGTTCAGCTCATTGAAATGTTACTTAAAATCAAATGTGTGTGCGTGAATGTGCATGTTTCTTAAAGGGGCAGTAAGATACTTTATTTGATCTTGATTATGGTTCACTTTTACATTTCTTGAGCGATTTCAATGGTTGAAATTTTAAACTGTTCAGCTCATTGAATTGTTGGTTAAAATCAAATGTGTGTGCGTGAATGTGCATATTTCTTAAAGGGACAGTAAGATACTTTATTTGATCTTGATTATGGTTAACTTGCACTTTTCTTGACCGATTTCAATGGTTTAAATTTTAAACTGTTCAGCTCATTGAAATGTTGGTTAAAATCAAATGTGTGTGCGTGAATGTGCATATTTCTTAAAGGGACAGTAAGATACTTTATTTGATCTTGATTATGGTTAACTTGCACATTTCTTGAGCGATTTCAATGGTTTAAATGTTATTTTTATTGCGTGTTTCCACGCGAGTTAGCAGGCCCATTCAAAATTTCCGCGGGAATTTTTCTAGTTTTATTTTTTTATTCCTCCCACTTTTTTTACGTGCTTCCACTTTTCCATTATTCATCTGATTTTCATCATTCACAGAAAGTTCTGCTGGGGATTATCTTTGGTAATATGTCCTATGCCTGGAACAACACATTCCTTTTTCTTTATTCTTTCCACTTTTTTGACGTGCTTCTACTTTCACATAATTCATCCGATTTTTGTCATTCCAACTTCGACATATTTCAACAATTCACAGCAAGGGTGCTTGTATTTTTCTCATTCCAAAAGTTACCCACAATTCTCTTTTTTGCACCCTAAAATTCCCCATTCATCCCAATTGGCAGATTCCTTCTTTTTTTTTTATTCCTCCCACTTTTTTTTGACGTGCTTCTACTTTCACATAATTCATCCGATTTTTGTCATTCTAACTTCGACATATTTCAACAATTCACGGCAAGGGTGCTTGTATTTTTCTCAATCCAAAAGTTACCCACAATTCTCTTTTTTGCACCCTAAAATTCCCCATTCATTTCCAATGGCAGATTCAACATTTCACATTTAAATTGTTTCAAATTGACACAAAGCATTTCGCTCATTCAAGTCACCTTTGGTGATGACCTTCAACATAATTCAACATATTGATTATCGTGCACCCCCAAATTCCCTACTCATTTCCAATCGGAGATTCAACATTTGACATTCAAAACATTTCACTCATTCAAATCACCTTGGGGATAAACATTAGGTACACCCAGGATTCTTGTGAATCGTTACATCCCTCGAATGAAGTAGTTCACAGTAACGTCAGCGGAATTTTATTTATGTATTTATTTTACGTCATTGTATGTTAAACTGGCCATTCTTCCCAACAGGAAGAGTGTAATGGAGTGGGAGGAACCTCATGACAGTGCCTTATACTGCATACAAACAGATGGAAATCACATGATAGCCAGCGGCTCCTCCTACTATGGTGTTGTTCGACTGTGGGACAAAAGACGGACTAAATGCTTACAGGTGTGTTTATGGTTTTTTTATATTTTTTATAATTCACATTGTAAATTAAGCAGTTTATTAGGTACCGGTGAAGATTGGACACCGTAGTGAAGTTGCCATGGTACCATTGTGATTGTAAACGTTATTTTCATGTTCTCTGTTATTTCTTATGAAGATACTCATTTAAAGGTCATAAATAGCATAGACTGAGTTTTTTAAAGGGATGGACTGTATTTTTTTTTCAGAAGGCAAGTAACGATGCTAAGCTATTTAAAATCTTGTCACTCCTAACACAATTTCTCAAGTGAAAACACGTCTTGCTAAAATGTTAGTCTGGAGCCCTGACCTATAATGGAAAAAATCCCAAACTATTGTACCCCTGGTTGTAATACTACGATAAGGTCCAATCAATGAGGATTTCATATTTTGCGTCTTTAAACTGTATTATTTCAAGAAAATATGACTTATCGGAAGTTACTTTTTTTTTCAGTTAAAAATCTAACTGAATATTCATTTTGATAATGTAATAATTATTTTAATATTTGACATTTTCTGGCCTTTATATCTCGTTCAAGCCGTTATTCGTGGCAGGATTTAACCGAATGTGTAAAAAGATGGGCACGGGGCGGTAAAAGAAGCAAGAATTTGTTTATCGTACTGTATATGCACTAGCCCAGATTTAAATCTAAAGTGGAAACCGTTTTGAAATTATTCCTCATTTTAACTTTTTTTCATGTCACAAAAACCTGGCATAAAGTATGATTTCATCATTAATTGAGAAACATGGGCCATGATTTTGACTGGAATTCTGCTCAGTTTTATAACACCTTATGGTTTTACCCAACTTGCATCGCTTATCTACCTGTGGTGATGATTATTGTTGTGAATAAATAATTTACCAATGCCTATAAAATATTGCATTGATACATTATTTATTGAAAACCAAATTTGTAGCCTCCTTTATCATTACTGTCCAATTTAACAGGTCACTTTTCTTTGTTTTTCTGACAACAAGAAAATGGTTCTCTTTTGTAATGTAATAGAAATTGTGTCAAATTGTAAAATCTGTTTGTTTGTTTTTTTATTGTGCAGTTTTTCCAGTTGAGCTCTGACCTAGTGAGCAGCCCAGTGTACTGCCTGCGTTTCGGCAGCTCTCACCTCTATGCAGCCCTGGCAACTGCACTCCACTCATTAGACTTCAGACACAACCTCAACATCAGATGACACATAGAATAAAAATATTGATTTTAAACCTCATTGACTTTTGTTTTGTCATGCTTCATGCAACTAATTACATCCTAAAGACTAATACGGTTTGATCAGGACTTTTTAACTCATTCACTGCCATTGACGGCTATAGATGTCAAAAATTCATTTGATGTATTTTAATGAGATTATCATTTTTTCCCCACTTTTGTTAACAAGAGTATGAAAACCTATAATTTTTTTATTGTACATTTAGAACAGATATCAAATTTGGGATTAATTAGTGAAATCATACAATTAATTACAATAAAAAAAAATTATCACCTGACACCCCTAATTTTTAATACAATTGTATTTTTTATCACATCAGGCGGTCTTTTTTTTATTGTAATCAATCGCATGACTTCAATAGTTAACTCACGATTAATCACAAATTTTATATCTGTTTAAAATGTACAATTAAAAAAATCTAGGTTTTCATACTCTTGTTAACAAAAGTGAAAAAAATATTAAACTACTAGAAATAGTTTAAATGAATTTTTGACATCTACAGCCGCCAATGGCAGTGGATGAGTTAACACAATCCATTCAATGACACTGGTTTGATTCCAGCTTGTTCTCATTCCAAAATAATTGTTTCTTTCGTGATGATGAAAGCTTGATGGACAGAACAATCCAAAAGTCATTTGTTGGACATAAGAAGCATGCTGGAGCCTGCTGGAAGAACGGTAATCCATTAGCCGGAGGGCAGTAGACGACACTCGCGCATGCTTGACACACAAAATGCAAATGCGCACACACTGCCTGTAAGGAAAACAGCTCAAACTTTTCCTCCCCAACTTTGTGACTGGGCTGTCTGAATGCGTCTGAGGTCTTTGAAGTGATTAAGGCACATTATCCTCTTGACAAACTCAAGTCATCGCTGTGAATACACGCTGTTTGGATGTACATACATTTGACCCGAGCACCTCAGATCACACACCATGGCGGATTTGCATGTTTGATCCCCCAAATCCACTTCTTACCACACATGGATACAAGTAGATGGTTTACATTTGTACCGACCCTGGATTATCCACACACACATACAGTGCACCTGGAGTTTCCAACTACAAAGGCTGGTTTTGGTGGCACTCAATTCCTGATTTCCAAATTGCACCAAAGCTATAGATAGTGGAAAAATTGGATCACTAGATATTTCAGTTTCAATTAACTCATTCACCGCCATTGACGGCTATAGACGTAAAAAAAAATCATTTGAACTATTTATATTAGTTTAAAATTTGTTTCCACTTTTGTTAACAAGAGTATGAAAACCTAGAAAAAAATTGCATTTAGAACAGATATAAAAATTGTGAATTAATCGTGAGTTAACTAGTGAAGTCATGCGATTAATTACGAAAAAAATTAATCGCCTGACGCAACTAATTTTGAACAATCTTATTTAAAAATAAAAAATAAATAATCTTATTTTCATTTTTTGTTTTTAATCTTTTCTTAAAAAATAAAAGATTATTAAAAATTAGGGGTGTCAGGCAATTACATTTTTTAATCATAATTAATCGCATGACTTCACTAGTTAACTCACAATTAATCACAAATTTTATATCTGTTCTAAATATACAATAAAAAAATCTAGGCTTTTATACTCTTGTTAACAAAGATGGGGAAAAAACGTTAAACTAATAGAAATAGTTCAATTGAATTTTTGACGTCTATAGCCGTCAATGGCAGTGAATGAGTTAAGGGAAATTGTATTTCTATAGTGCAAATTCTCAACAGAAAGTCATCTCAGTTTACTTTGATATGGAGCAGGTCTAAACCCATGCTTCATTTTGACAGCCCGATGGAGACACAATCCAGTGCAAAACCATAGGCCGATCTCAAGCCTGGATAAATTCAGAGTTGCATCAGAAAGATCTTAACGCGTCAGATTGACTTGTGAGACTGAAGCTTGAAATCGAGGATGTTATGTTTAATGTTATTAGTGGTTACGCCTCACAGGAAGAACGTGAACAGGAAGAGAAAGAGACATTCTGGAAGTAGCTGGACGAAGTACTTCAGACGAGAGCGTCCCAGATTCGGCAGATTTTAATAGGAATGTTCATGAAGGCAACTGTGAAGTCTGCAGTTTGCTGGTTTGGTGTGTTGGGAGTCACCAGCATCATCCAAATCACTCCTCATAGCTTTAAATATGGCACACACACACAACCCTATCCTCAAAAACTGGAAATCCAACGCAAACATCACACAATGGAAAACGTTTTTCTTGATCATTTATCCATTGTAGTGTATATCATCATTTATCCAAAACGTACACACTCCCACTCACACGTTTGTCTTTCTATCATCGTGGGGACATCTCATTGACATAATGCATTTTCTAACCCCAACTATCAAAAATGATTGCCTACCCCCATTCCTTACCCTAACCTCAACCATAACCCAATTCAAACCTAAACTCTAAAACGGCTTCCTTGAGATGGGAGACCAAGATTTGTTTGAGTGTTGTGGATGTTTCTTTCATGATGGAATATCAGAAGAACCTTGCTGATTGAATTTGTCAAGGTGATTCTTTCATTGTTTCCACTTACCCTGAGAGTTCAGTTGTGGAACTCATTTCAGTCTGCCTAATACATCTGTATAATGTACTAATACGGCCATCTAGTGGCCACACAAAAAAGTACACTAATAAACTCAGCTTTATTTATAAATCGCAACTATTGCTGCATACAAAGTGCTGTACATGGAATCAAAGTCAGCAAAAACAGGTACAACAAAAATAATTTTATAAATAGAATAAGTAGGTAAGTACATAAAATCAATAATAAATCAATAGCAAGAAATAGGTAATTGAATAAATAAATAAATTGGAATCAATAAATTAACACAAAATACAGCAGTGCTTTAAGACGAATTTTAAAAGTGGATAGAGAGATTGGGAGGCTGCCTAATGTTTAGCAGAAGGCCGTTTCAAAGGGAGGAACTGGCAACTGATAAAGCTCGAACCCATCCTCCGAGTGTCGTTTGCTGACCTGAGGCACCGGGCAGGTGCGTGGTGGTGGAGGAGCTCAAAGAGGTAAGGTGAGATAAGACCATTTCGAGATTTGAAAACAAATAGAAGAATATAAAAATGAACTGCAAATTTCACGGTCCAATTTAAAATCGCTGTCTATCTTAGCACCCACGTTTGAGACTGTTGGCTTTAGATAGGGGCCCAAGTCAGCAGAATAAGGTGGGCCACTGCGACCAAAGACCATAACGTCCGTTTTCTTTTTTGTTGAAGTTCAAGAAATTGAGTGCCATCCAGGCTTTGATTTCCTCCAGACAGGACAAAAGTGAGAAAGCGTCCTTTTTTGCTAAGCGGGATTTTGATCTGACTGTCATCTGCATAGCCGTGAAAAGTGATGCTAAGATCCATATAAATAGCAGTCCATTCCATATTTAAGCTTCCAGCATACGGCATGTCAAAATGCAAATCATTTTTGAAACTCAATATTGTTGGGTTCAAAGGTCAAAACAACACGTTGCAAAAGCAGTGATGGCTCTTAGAACACCCTGAGCCATCTAAATCATATAATGCAAATACCTGAGCCCAAACTAAAGTGTCAGTCTTTTTATTGAACAACACAAGTATTATTTGCACTGTACACTTAACCACAAATACACATGCAACCCCCATGGATAATCTCTCACCCATAGCAAAGCCACCCAGTCCTTCCACTTCACCTGTCAGTCATTCCTGGGTCCCTGGTGCTCAGCAGACCAAATGCCTGTCAGACCTCCAGCAGCCCCTCAAAGAAGCAGCCCCCTCCCTCCCCCTTGTCACATCCCACCATCCCTCCCCTACTTCACCTCAATCCTTGTCAGACCCGCCAAACAAAAATAAAGTCACATTCTAGAGCGTGGTCGGGGCTCCTGCTTTGCAGATCAGTCAGTGGACGCATGATTGTCGCTCACAGGGTTGGGCCCTTAATCCTATTGTTTCTCCGACAGGATTACTCTCTGCGCTCCCTCGCTCCCTGTGGCAGTGTGTGAGAGAAAGGCTAGATTAAGGGGATTAGCATGTATCCTCCTGACTTGTCAAACTGGGATGTAAGGAACCATTGACTTTCTTGGGATCCTGAATGAGGAGGCGCCTGGAAAAAAAAAGAGGCCGTGAAAAGCAGCAAACAAACAAAAATTCCTCAAAGAACAATGTGATTTGTTCTCTTTTGTTCCCTAGAACTGGGCTAAAAAGTTCAAAAGACAAGTCATGATGCAAGAACCTGGGGGGGGGGGGATATGGAAGAGGACATGTTACATGACTACAAAGAGGGTCAAGGGGAGTGAACTGCTGTTTTAGCACAGCGTTACATATGTGACTGGCAAAAGGGTCCTTATGTGCCCAAAAAAAAAAATCTAAATTGAGATATTCATATATTCAAATTGTACACTTAATCCCCTTTAAAATGATATATAATACATTGGCGTACCTCCAAAATTGACAAAGTAACAGCAATTTTAATATTGGATGGTAGAAATCCCTCGTTTTGAGAAATACGGGTTTAGCTAGCTAGCAGCTAAATCAAAAACACTCCCTAGCTACGATGCATACTGCCTTATAATTACTTATTATTTTCATACACTTCTATTACAAGTTTGCCCTTTGTGCTGCTGGGAAATGAAACAAGTATCTCAACATTAATCATAGCGACATGCAGACCCTTTTTGCAGGAAGCGGGTCACATATATTTAGTGCGGGGGGGGGGGGGGGGGGGTCGTTCTAAAATGTACATCATAGCTCAGATTGGATTTCATCCATTAATAGAAACTGGGCTACACTAGGAGGACCTTTTTATCAAGTACACTTTAGTTAGGCTTCCCTCAACTTTGTCAGTATTTAAGTGACAGCTTTTACCGCAGTCATGACATTTGACAAGAGTGTCACGAATGCAGTGTTTCACTTTAAAACGTTACAGTAGGTTCATAAATTAATAATTTGACTCCATCTAGTGGTAGTACTGAGAATGACAGACCGCCAGCGTTATCCTTCAAAGGGTCCACTGCAGTTCTTAGTGGTACGCTGTTTATATTGAGGTTCAAGTTTCCGTGGTCTCGCTATATTTTTCTTCTTCTTTTAATTACAGTTTTTTACTCTGTTTAATACTGTTTGGATAATTTTCCAAGTTATCCATTACACTTGCTCTTTCTTAACATCCACCCATTTTAACATCAATTCGTTGTCTCTTTTTATGTTAAATGTAGTGTTTAAAAATCGTGTTTGAACATCTTAAAGCAGGCCTCTCAAACTTGCAGCCTGGGGAGCATTTATGGGCCGTAGGATGATATTTTGGCAGTCCCATACTTGACAAAAGTTTAATGCGAGTGCGACCTCTATGTTTTCTCTCTTTATGTTCTATGTTATTTATTTCCATATGGGGGATTGATGTGGTGTAAAATTGTGGTTGTACATACGTTTATATCTTAACGGGACCTGCTTACTTCTGCTTTACATTCCCTTAGGAACTGGGATCATTCTTCTGCCTATTTACAGATGACGTACCATTTACGGGAACCTATCGTATTTTATTTGACAACGGCCAATGGCAGCACAAGACACGACTGGTTAGACCAATCGGGGACAGATGAGGTAACTCAACGGTTGAAGTTTAGTACAGCTTGTTTTGTTTGTGCTATGAGCACTCTTACAGATGTTTCTTTTCCAAAAATGTGAGAATTTAGCAGCATTCGGGCTGTTAAGAGGTATAGGATTTGTAGTATTTTAGAGCAATGGGGATGTTTGACTACACCGTTGGACAAGAAAGTTTAGCGACTGAGGCCACTGAGGTAACGTGAAAGGTTAATGCTAACGTTCGCCTTAACTTTATGGAGCAGTTGACTGGTAGCCAAGAAGCAGCTAGCTTCCTATTACATATCATTTGTTGACACAGTTTGGTCTTTTAACTACGAATTTGTCGACTAATTCTTTGTTGTCCAACTTTTATTTTTCATTGAAATCAGTGTAGTTTTTATAAGGATGGTTAGTAACACTCGATTTAGCACGTTCACGTCGTGTTTTCAATCGCAAGAACAGCCCAAAAATAATCTGATTTCAACAATTTTTGTTTCTGCCACGCTGACAATTAACAAATGATTTGGTGTATTTTCCAATTGTAGCTTAGCACAAAGCCTGTTTATATGAGAAGGGTGAATTCACACGTTTTTGGACAATTTTCATGTTACATCTCCATTTTGCATTGATGAATGCTCATTCAACATTTGTTCCAACAAATGGGAGTAGTTTTTGCTGAACAGCATCCTCAAAGCGTTTACATGGACTTTGCTTTTCTTTTTCTTTTTTTTTATGTGCATTAAATCGATTAAATCCAGACTTTTAAGATGCACTTAAACCAAACACAAAGGCAAGGGACAGGCAGTCTTATTTCTATAACACATTTCATTATACACAAGGCCGTGCTTTACACAAACAAAGGGACAAACACCAACAAGTGTCAACAAACAATGACATTCACAAGCAAAGCAAACAAAAGTACCTGACAAAAATCCCTAAAACAACATACATCGACAACATTAAAACACATTAATAGAAAACTTTAAAAACATTTAAGAGTAAAGAATAATTATATTCAATTGGAAACTAATCACTGCCATTATGCAACCACCTCCAACCAAAAAATAATAATTCCCCGCAAAAAAAAAAGGTGTATGCTAGATGAAGAAGTAAATACTGTAATTTAAATGGTATGTATGGAAAGAAAACATGTTTAAAAGTGGTCGAACATCTTGTGAAACTGTGACGCGCCATCTGAGCAAATCCACGTGTTCCACGTCAGGCTGATTTGAACACCAAAACGACATTTCTTTTTGTCTCGACAGGAGAAGTTGGTGTGCATGGGCTTGAACAACCAAAGCTATACCTGTGAATCTGGTCACTGCTGTGGAGAAACGCAGTGCTGCAGCTACTACTATGAACTGTGGTGTAAGTTGCCCACCTCTTCTTTTGGCACTCGGAGCCGTTTGAGGTAGAAGCAATTAATATACTTTTTTTATTTTTTTTTATTAAAAAATGTAATCCGTACGTAATTAGTCGATTTTACAGAAAAAATAAACATTTGCACTTTATGGCATCGTATAAAACTAGGAATACAGAACGTTCCGTTTTCTGCTGCTGTCACGAGATGATAGAAGGAAATAGGAATGTACTAAACCAGTTCTGAATGTGCTCTTCTCTTCTTACACTTTTTGTAAACGCCTACTTGGACAAATCATACTTCACATTTTTACTGTGTTACCGCAAAGAGCCACATCATACACGTGGGTGCACATAAACTGCCGCGATCCCGTCCCCTCACACCCGAGTTCTCTTTTGCATGTTTTGAGGAACTCCACTTCGCTGTATGCCTTTTTAGCCTGTGCAATCCATCCATCCGTTACCTACCGCTTATCCGGGGGCCGGTCGCGGGGGTATCAGCTTTAGCAAGGAAGCCCAGACTGCCCTCGTCCCCAGCCACTTCAACCAGCTTCCAGATCCCAAGACGTTCCCAGGCCAGCCGAGGGACATAGTCTGCCCAGTGTGTCCTGGGCCGTCCCCGGGGCCTCCCGCCGGTGGGACATGCCCGGAACACCTCTCCAGAGAGGCGTCCAGGAGGCATCCAAACCAGATGCCCGAGCCACCTCAATTGGTTCCTCTCAACGCGGAGGAGCAGTGGCTCGAAAAACTCATTTCTGACGCTTGTATCCGGGATCTTGTTCTTTCGGCCGGTAAATCGGGAGCTTCGCCTTTCAACTCGGCTCCTCCTTCACCACAACGGACCGCATCACTGCAGACGGTGCACCAAATCTCCCGCTTCATCCTACCCTCACTCGTGAACAAGATCCCAAGATACTTGAACTCGTCCACCTGGAGCATGATCTCACCCCCGACCCGGAGAGGGCACTGCCACTCCACCCTTTTCCGACTGAGGACCACGGTCTCGGATTTGGAGGTGCTGATTTTCATCCCAACCGCTTCACACTCGGCTGCGAACAGCCCCAGTGAGAGTCGGAGATCACGGCTTGAAGAATTCAACAGCACCACATCATCCACAAAAAAGTAGAGATGCAACGCTGAGGCCACCAAACCGGACCCCCTCGACGCTTCGGCTGCGCCTCGAAATTCTGGTGACAAAGGGCAACCTTGGCGGAATCCAACCCTCACTGGGAATGAATCCGACTTACTGCCGACAATGGCTATCCATGGCTCGGGAGTACGGGGGGCGCCTCACAGGACTCCCCAAGGGACACGGTCGAACGCCTTCTCCAAGTCTGACTGGTTTTGAGTTGTCAGTACTGACTGTTTTTTTCCTAATCCTTACCAGATAAAACAAAACGATGACATACTACGGAAGCTGCTGTTCTACCGGCGTATCATTTCTATGCCGTGGCAGACATTTTGTGGCCGTCTTTCAGGGTTCTGGTTGGTGTGGACTCTGATTGGCATCCTGACGTGCTGCTGTTTGTGTCAGCACTGGCGCTCCAAACAACGCTTCCAGCAGCAGCGCCGGCAGAACGAGATCAACCTCATTGCCTACAGAGAAGCTCACAACAACTCTCAGCTTCCCCTCTATCTCAGTAAGGAGTGGTTTTGTGTGTCTCGCACACGCCGCCTCTCGTCTCGACAAAGGACGTCAAACTTGTTTTCGTCAATGAGTTACATTGTTAGCTACGCTTGTCCTCAGTTGTCCGGTCATCGCAGTCAAACCGCGTAATGAATACTTGAGCTTGACGCCCTCTGCATATCCCACATTCATTTTTACATTCCACGGCATCTGTGGCCGAGGCTGCATGGCACAAAGCCGAACATCACACGAACCCAGTTCCAATGAAGTTGGGACGTTGTGTTAAACGTCAATAAAAACGGAATGCAATGATTTGCGAATCGTGCGTGAAACATTGTTTGTCTATTTGTGTTGCGCGCTGCGATCGGCCGGCAAACCAGTCCGCTTCGGATAATGGTTGAATGGATGTTCAATCTATATTTAATTGAATAAATATATAGATATTTAATGTTCAAACTGATCAAGTTTACAAATAATGATTCACTTAAAATTTTACGGCTGCAAACGTGTGCCGCTGAGCTGGGACAAGTGTATATATATTTTTTTTTAAAGGACTGAGCCCCTGTTTTGTTTTTGTCATTAACTCATTTGCTCCCAAAAACGTATAAATATGTTCTATTTTAAATGTTTTAAGTGTCCCAAAGACAGAAAGAGGGAGACAATTGGCCTGCCACATTCACCAGTAAAGCCCTGTTAGTCTCTCCTGAAAGTTTACAAAACGATCCCCTGTGAAATGGTCACTGCCTAGGCGGATGTTGTTTTGGAATTTTAGCTCTCCATCAAAGTGGCTCTTCTCATTTTTGGGGTAATTTAGCCGACGACTTTTGTAAATTGTGGCATCCAGATGAGATTAGGAAAAAAATCTGCTACTTTTATTATGTTGTTCAAATTTAATGTGGTACACGTTTACTAATTTAGCAGATCTTCTACATGCTCTCTTGCTTTTGTTTGTTTTGATAGAATGAAATAAGTGTTAATGAACGTGTAGAAACGAGTAAATGTGAAATCTGGACAGACGAGTTTTTTTTCTTTTTCTTTTTCTAGACTAGCTCAATAACCTTGTAAAAGGAGCTGGGGTTTTTTACGTTATTATAATCCATCATTTATTGTGATTTGTCAGGATTCCTACCCTCCTACCTCTTGCCAGCCTACGACGAGGTCATCGACCGTCCATCTGCTCCACCTCCCCCTTACACGCCCGCCCTGGCAACAACCCCACCCATCGACGCGCTCAACGAATCGCGTCACCTTGCAGCCACATCCATCGCAAGCGATGCCGTTTGCACGGACATACCAGAGACTCCGCAGCCCCTCTCTCAGGGCACTTGCATTAACAAGGAGTCAATGCAGTGCCGGTTCCGGCGCTTCACAGGCGACTCTGGGATTGAAGTGTTTGATGGCCAGGAGCTGTGGGATCAGCCCGGGTTGTTACCCAGAGAAGAGGCGGATGACGACGGAGTGGGACAAATGGAGGACGCCTGTGTTGGCTGTGGTTCGGCGAGATGTGAGCACGGCAACAATAATAATAATAATAATAATGGCCTGAGCGATGGAAACACGAATCAACACACAACTGTGGATGCAGACGCACAAGTTTCATAGGTAAACACCAGAGGTGGGCAGAGTAGCCGAAAATTGTACTCGAGTAAGAGTAGCGTTACTTCAAAAATAATATGTCTCTCTATAGAGACTCGGGTCCCATCATTACGTAAAAATACAGGAAAATCTCATACATGAATGGGATGGCGGGTAACGACTCTAGTGTAGCCTAATATAGCGGATTAAGAGTAGCGTTACTTCTTCACACGTCTACTCAAGTAAAAGTAAAACTACTCTTAGAAGTACTTTTTTTTTTTTTCTTCCCCCTTCAAAAAATTACTCAACTAAATGTTACTACCCACCTCTGGTAAACACTATGAAGTCCTTGCAAGTGTGCAGCATGGATACTTAAGGGATGTTCTATGTTCACGTTCAATAATAGGAACGTTTGTGTCTCGGCTGGAATTGAGTGTGTTTTGACATTTTACGGTTTTGTTTGCAGCGTGTGGATAAAGCGGGCCATCTCGTTGATTCTAGCCTTTCGTTGATGCAGTAGCAATGCAAGCCAATATATGCTGACATATTTTTCAGGAATCATACATTTTGTTTTTGCCATACGTTCTTAATCACAGTTCAACATTCAAAAATTTATGTGAACTCATTTTGTTTCAGGGAGAAGTATTATGTATGCATTACATTTTATAGTTCAAAAATAAAAAACTGTTATTTACTTACTTTTTGCCTGATTGAAACTCATTGCATGGAACATTCTTGGGAGAGTGAATGAGAGAGATGCTAATCATTTTCCAATGGAGACCCAATAAAGTTCACTGGATGTCAACTTATTGTAAATGCGTACTTTTATAACTTTCGAGGACAAAAAAAATACTTTGAAAGTGGTTTCTTCCAATTGAGATCTATGGAGACAAATGCAAGACACGCCACAATCGTGCTAGAAAGGCGGTTTGTCTATAAATTACCTCCCATTTCGTTGAAAACCATTCCAAATTGATTGTCTCTTCTGCAGTAAATGTTTTCACTCTTGACACAGTACATAGAAGCGCCTGAGGTTGTTGCGGCTTGGTGTATGAAAGTTCTGAAGTACACCTGTAACCTGGTGGCTGTTGTGATACTTTCGCCCTGAACTTAGTCCCAGGAAGAGGTTGAGGGGTGGCTGGGGGGAAATGGGAATACTTTATACTTGATTTACTTTATTCTTAGTTATTTATATATATATATATATATATATATATAAAATATGCCTATAGTGCAGTTTCACAGACCAGAAGGTTGTTATATTTGCAATGATGGAACTGTAGCCTACTTCTTCCAACTAATTATGTGGCATTAACGTTTTCATCCTCTACAAATGATTAGACCCTAAAAAATAAAAATAAATAAAGGTGTGGAAATGACACACTTGTCATTATGACTTCTGCACTTGTTACTGCTGTGACTTAAGCAGTTCAAACAAAGTTGTTGAACTCGTTTCTGCACTTTGCTGAGCTGCTCAACTTGTGGTCTCAGTAACCCACCGAGGTTTTAGAGACTCACGCCATTGCGCATGCTCAGTCCACCGACTGGACGGGGTCGTGTAGAATGTGAGTGGCGGCGCTTTCTTCCTGTAATCCTTGTCATTTCTAGTACAGTATTTGCTAACTTTACAACATTGTTGTGCAAGTGAATCAAAACCAACATATGTTTGTGTTAGCATTCCGTAGCGGGGATCGAGTTGCGGGACCGCAAGCAGCGTGGCTAAGCTAGGTTAGCTGTGCCCGAGAAGCACCGGACATAACATGTTGATTAGAACTAAGCTAATTTTAGCGTAGCCTCGACGCTGCCCTGGAAGATCAAGTTCAGACATAGAAAAGAAAATAGTGAACGAATTTTGCAAACGCATTAAGGGACATATCCTCATACCACGCAAACATAATATCCGAATTAATGTGGTTTCCTTAGTTCGTCTGCAGTTTTGCTTGCTTTATTTTGAAAACGGGAAACGGAAATTGTGTTTTGCGGTATACGTGGGGAGCGTATATCGATTTATATGTTTCATTAGTTATAGTCCTGCATTTAAATTCACACATGGCGTAATGGATACTGTAGTGTACGCACAAATACACAATATTTTTTTTAAATAAAGTGAAAACATTGTCATTACTGTACTCATAACAATAAACTTTTCACGTTTTGCATATATTCCACATGGTCAGGAAATGCTAATATTATAAAATGTATAGTATGACATTTTTTAAACTGTCGTTATCAGAATATATTTTATTGTTGGCAATATTATTATTTATCTTCTGATGACGTGTTAGTGCACGTAAGTATGACCTTGACATTTTTTTTTTAGCTAGATAACCTGAAGCTGCTCTCTGATTGGTTGCATTAAGTTTTTTTTTTCTTTAATGTCATACATACAGTACAACCACTTGAAGCTAAAACATACAAGTGTCATATCTATCCCTATAAATCAGTGTTTGCATTTCTGACTTTCCCTCACTTGAAGATTTACTGTCAGCGGCTCTCTTTTTGCAGACACAACTGTAACGGTATAAGATGATGACTTCTTGGAGTGACCGTCTACAGAACTATGCAGAGCTTCCAGCAAACATGGATGGTGTTGCCCTCAAGAAATATCGACGTGAAACTCATCACAGGTTTGTGTCAGTTGCATTATATGCGTCTTCAGCAACTGCTAATTAGCGTTTACTCTGCCGATTATTTTTTTTTTATATATATATATATATATATATATGTATATATTTGCCTTTATTGTTCCAATTGCTATTCACACATTTTTGCAAATTGTGGTACAATGTATTATTCCATCCATCCATCCATACATACATCCATTTTCTGAATAGCTTATTCCTCACCAGGGGTGCTGGAGCCTATCACTAATTATTCCTTGAAAGCTTAATGTCCAGCAATCTCAAAGCTATTATTTTGCTGTGCGTGTTGTTGTGTAAAAATAATACAAGGAGGCCTCAGTTTTCTATGGAGTGCCGATCCTCGGGCACTGTAGGCTGATACTAACCAAACCTAATTTCAGCAAAGTGAGTGAAAAACACCAAACAAATCAGGGCTGAGGGGAAAACTATCAAATTCAATTGAATGGTTGTTATTGAATTCGACTTGGCTCCACCCCAAAATTGCAGGAGGTGGAATTGAAACTGGCCTGAAAATGGACTGAAAACGATCAAATTCCCAATGGCCGAATTTGAATTGCAATTTTGCTTCCTGTTTGCCACCTCAATACAAATACATTAATTTAATTTGAATCTAGGGGTCATTTTCAGTTCAATTCAATTCAAGAGGGAGACAATTGACAATTCAGTAAAAAAAATTATTAATCTTTTTTTTTAAAGAAAATATAATTTTTTTAAAAATCAGAAATTGTAATAATTGCATGACTTCACTAGTTAACTCACAATTAATCTATTCTAATACAATAAAAAAAATTCTAGGTTTTCAAACTCTTGTTAACAAAAGTGGTGGGGGGGTGTTGACGTCTATAGCCGTCAATGGCAGTGAATGAGTTAAGAAAGATGCTGACTTACAGGGCTTGAGTTGAGACCAGATGCACCAGATTGGTCGCATATGCAAGCCGTTTTTCAGTTTGTGAGTGAAATTTCATGTGGTCACACGCGAGTGCATGTTTTAATGCGCCCTCTCACTATATAAGACATTGGTGGTTGAAAGTTGCAGTCTTTTCACTGCTTTAGTCAATCGCCGTCTCGTTATAGTAGAGCAGGGGTGTGCAAAAAAAAAAAAAATTGATGAAAAAAAAAAAGCCCAAATATTTCAAATAAGCACATTTTAGAGCTCTAATTTTAATACTTTGATATTTGTACTCATATCGGCACAGTGTCCATTTATAGTTAGCATAGCATGTAACTTCTTTGCGATCCAATCACCGCAGATAAAAGCCTTCGATCACCGCCATAAATTGGGAAGGGGGTCGCCGTCTGTGCTTGTGGCGGACATTGGCTTCGATTATCAGTAGAGCGTCCAAAGCAATTAGTCTTCTATTTACATTTAATCAGTCAAATACACGGTGCTAAAATCCATTCATCATCCGTGACTTTCTTCTTCGGCAGTCTCGGTGATTGCAACGGTACAACGGTCGCACATCAAAGTTTGTGCTTATGTGTCATACAAAAAGCCAAAAAGGCAAATTACTGTGTTACATCATCAACCACCCCCCCCATCCAAACTGTTAATTCAAAGGTCTTACAGCCAGGCTAACCCTAACCCTGTAAATGTAGCCACCATTGAGAATCTCTTGAGCCAACAAAAAGGGAGCAACCTCCTCCTCAAAGACCCGAGTAGCAAGTTTGCCGGTTTTTGTGACCTCTGATGGACTGCCATATGTTGGCCAGGCCACTCAAGTTGTTGGAGAGGAAGTTCAGGTTAGCTCCGTGCATGTGGCAAGTCAGGTGAAAACAAATTGTTCACGTGGCCACAAACGGGTACATTTATGATTAAAAGAAAGATGCTTTGTTTTTGTTGAGCTGTTCAGACTGGGCCAAGTAAAAAAATAAAAAATAATAAGAAGAATAATTCCTGGGCTTCCTGTGTATGTATTTAACCAGACGCTGTTTTCCCATTGCAGGGTGTTTGTCAACCGAAGCTTAGCAATGGAGAAGATCAAATGTTTTGGTTTTGATATGGATTACACCTTGGCAGGTAAGCGTACATGCCATACATGGATATATATTAGCCTGAATTACAATATGTGATGTCGATGATGCTCCTGAGTTCTGCTAAAGAAAATCTTGTCCATTTGTGTGCATAAAGTGTATAAATCTCCAGAGTACGAGGCGCTCGGCTTCGACCTAACAGTGGAGCGCCTGGTTTCCATTGGCTATCCACAGGAACTGCTCAACTTTGTCTATGATCCTTCCTTCCCCACACGGTTAGTCCACAAAAACTCTCATTTTCTTATGTTAGAATTTCAAGTCATGCCATTTATTTGTTGGGGGTTTTAAACTGCAAAAAAATTGCTTCCTTTTTGTTGGGGTTTTTAAAACTGTTGAGAAATTGCTTCCTTTTTTGTAGACACAATGCCAAATACTGTGAAGATTCACTTCCCCAAATTGTTTCCTCAGAGGCCTCGTGTTTGACACTCTGCATGGCAACCTGCTCAAAGTGGATGCTTATGGGAACATTCTAGTTTGTGTGCACGGGTTCAACTTCATTAGAGGGTGAGAATCTCCAGCACACATGCTTGCACCCATTGTATCCATATCACAAATTTGCTGGAAAGTATTCAGTTATGGGCATATCTAACTATGTATTGTGGCGTGTGGTTTTAAATGTTTCGACCATATGGTGGGAGATCACTGGCTTTGATAAACATTTGTATCAATAAAAAATGTTGTTGTTTTTTAAATATAAACATTGGAACTGATAGTTGTCTAATAAATACTGTAATTGGAGACTGTACACCAGGACTAAAATTATTGACATACTCAAATTAATTACACACATGGGAAAGATCAGTTTATATTGCAATATGTGTTCCTATTTGTATTTTTATTATTATTTTTTACGTATTGCAGTATAATTGATGACTAGATACGATGGATGGATGGATAGATAGATGGATAGCTGGATAGCTGCTAGCTAGATAGCTGCTAGCTAGATAGCTGCTAGCTAGATAGCTAGATAGATACTTCTAGCTAGATAGATACTTCTAGCTAGATAGCTACTAGCTAGATAGATACTTCTAGCTAGATAGATAGATAGCTGCTAGCTAGCTAACTAGACAGAAAGAGAAAGGGTAGGTAGGTAGGTAGGTAGGTAGATAGATATTGTCAAAGTCATCTCCATTTTGCACACCGCAATTTATGCCCCATTTTTGTGTTCTACTGTACCAACTGTTGTATTTTTCACAGTCATGTTAAGCTGTTTTTTTTTTTTTTGTGTTAATGTCGCGCAGGGCCGACATCAGAGAGATGTACCCAAACAAATTTATTCAGCGTGGAGATACAGAGCGCTTCTACATCCTCAACACTCTCTTCAATCTGCCCGGTAATAATCTGAATCCCAAACGAAACTTCTTGACATGGGGATTAAAGGGAAACTCGGCAAGATATCTTCTGCACTGCATTGTCATGTGAATCCTTTTCTTCTATACTTACTGTTTTTATATCAAGTCGACAAATTCTCACCAAAATGGTACCTACGCTTGTCCAACCTCATTTTAAAACAGAATTGGCCATTGTAATCAATTCTATTTGGAGTCATTATTTCCAGAGTGAGTCCGATCTTACTACCATAACACTTTGAGTAACTTTTATAGGCCATGTTATAAGTAAAATTTTTGAAATCTGCTACAACTAACATTAATTGTCATACAAGCATATGCAACAGTAACAGGCAAACTGTGGACTAATGGTTTCTATTCTTGAATTTCATTAGCATGTTCAATGCATGTTGCATAAGGCTAATTAAGAGTATGCATCTTTTTTTTTTTTTACCGTTTATTTGTTTAAGAATTAGTGGTAGGCTTGCGGGGAGCGTGGTCTCTCGGAGCCAATATCTGCCGATATCGTAATTGGCATCGGCCTCGAGAAATCCAGAAATGCATGCCATATTTGAACATGTTTTGCTGATCAATGTTCCTTTCCAGAAACCTACCTCTTTGCCTGCTTAATTGACTTCTTCAGTAACTGCTCCCGCTACTTAAGGTAATGCATAATCCTTGTTACAAACAGTACATATTACCGTGGCGCTTCGCACACGTCTAATCCTGTCGTCATATTCAGGTGCATTTGACATCATCCCATCTATGTGTGTTTTTTTTTTCACGAATGCATGTATGCACTGCATTGCCTAATTATATATATTCATAACAGTTGCGATACCGGCTTTAAAGATGGTGACCTTTATATGTCTTATAAGAGCATGTTCCAGGATGTAAGAGATGCCGTGGATTGGGTTCATTTCCAGGTAGATTAACATTCTTTTCTAAAATAGTCACTTTTGGTATATAGTGCTTTTTTCTTTTTCTTTTTTTTTACTATTCTTAATTGTTCTACTAAAGGGCTCTTTAAAAGAAAAGACTGTTGAAAACCTGGAGAAGTATGTGGTAAAGGACGTAAGTCAAACGGTATCTTCATACTGAAACTGAATTTTTCAAAACTACATTTTCAGTTGTTTAATTCTGTGACTTGTCTTCCTTTGTTGTGTGTGTTTTTTTTGTTTTTTTTTCTCCCATTAAGCCAAAGCTTCCTCTCCTCCTCAGTCGCATGAATGAAGTAGCCAAAATATTTCTGGCAACCAACAGTGATTACAAATACACAGAGGTGAGCTAATAATTAATTCTTGCCTATAGAAACAAAGATAGTCTTTATGTATTGTGGACCAGAATGTCCATATTTGCTTAGCTTTTTCTTTTCTTTTTGCAGAAAATCATGACATACTTGTTTGATTTTCCTCAAGGTCCAAAGGTAAGCACAATTTCTAATTGGTGGGCTTAACACTTACATGTACGACGGTGTATTAGGGCCATATTATTATTATTATTTTTTTAGAGGGTGGGGCAGTATTTTGAGAAAAAACTCGCAAATTTGCCACTTTTTTAAAGTTGGTGTTTTTTCTCAAAGTGGCAAATTTGCGAGAAATACAGATAGCGTACTACTCGAATGTTTGTGCCAATACTTTTCGGTCGGGTTTTCAAAAATGGAGATGGTGATTGCTTTAACAGAAATTAATGTTTGAAGCGTTGGCTTTGCGAAGGTCCACACCCGAATGATCAAGCATTTAAATTAATTTGTTAAAATGTATATTTACTTGTACATTTATGTTTCCAGAATTATTATTTATACATTCATCCTTCTTTTTTTTTTGTACAAGTAGCTAAGTTGATGTGTCGAATCCGCTGCTCTCCGTCATTCACTTGCATTTACCTAAAGTATGCTAGCTTCTGATTGGTTAGTGTTAGTCAGCTGATCAGGAAGTGTCCCTGCCTTTTCATTTTATAAACAGTGTCCCATTAACCACCAATGAATCCTCACATTAAACTATAGCTACGCTACGTGTGTAATTCTCGTAAGTTTCAGATTTTTTTCTGGCAAATTTGTGAGTTTTTTCTCTGAATATTACACCCCCCCCCCTCTAAAAAAATAAAAATATATATATACAGTATATACGTGGCCCTAATACGCTGTCGTATTCATGCGCATTTATCACTATCGTATTGCAACGTCTCAAATACATTTCTATCATGTCTTTTGTTGTATATGAGATACCTTTTTGAAATATTTGCGTATGCTTCTTTTGTAGTCGGGTTCAGTCCACAGGCCCTGGCAGTCTTACTTTGACTTGATCCTGGTAGATGCCCGCAAGCCTGTGTTCTTTGGAGAGGGAACCGTCCTGCGACAGGTTGACACAGTGAGTGTACGATCACAACGAGTGTAGTGGGTGGAGGGGTGGGAATAGAGTCCGCGCCCACCGTGCACAAGATTTACACAGAGGGGGCTGCAGTTACGTTTAAGGCCAGAGGTGGCAGTCACGAGTAAAAAGTGACCAAGTCCACAATGATTCTTTAAAAGTATCTTTAGACTATCAGACTTTCATGGAATTGGCAAAATAAAAATGGTTGTTGTTTATACCCGAAATGAATAAATTATTAGATCAGACTGTGAGTATATACTGTATTTATTCATTTATTTCAGGCAACTGGTCGACTCAAGATTGGTACATACACCGGACCCCTCCAACATGGGATTGTTTACTCTGGAGGTAATGCATCACCTCACTTAAGAAATACATTGAAATATTCGCACACCTTCATCAGATTGTAATGATTCCGAGTTGTTGATTCAAGACCCCGTCAACCACTGACATCAAATTTTTGACGAACACACGCCATTTGGATCACATTCAAGTTTGGTTTGTTTAAGATCTCAATATGGGGCACAAATTGTGCACCGTCATTTATGTTTTCCGCTATCGTTAACACTTCATGTCTTCGGTTTGCTTTACTTGCACTTAATCAAAGAAGATGTGTAACTTTTAATTTGAGACGCACATTTCAGTTAAAGTATGTGTTTTTCAATAGAGCTACAACTACCTTAATGCAACTCACAAGTCTCCTCAATTTGAACCTTCAACCTGTCAGAATTTGTGACCATAGGGGGCAGTGTTGCGTAAGCCATGATTAAAACTTTTGTGTCATAACTCATTCACTGCCATAAATTCATAAAAAAAAAAAAAAAAGATTAAAACATTTTTACAAAATGTATCGCATGACTTCACTAATTAACTCACAATTAATCACATTTTTTTATATCTGTTCTAAATGTACAATAACAAATTCTAGGTTTCCATACTCTTGTTAACAAAAGTGTGGGGGGGGGAATTTAACCTAATAGAAATAGTTCAAATGAATTTTTGATGTTTATAACCGTCGATGGCAGTGAATGAATAAAAAAAAAGATTTTAAAAAATTGGGGTGTCAGGCGATTTCAAGTTTTTAATCCTAATTAATCACATGGTTATAATGGCAGTGAATGAGTTAAACACAAAACGTACTCACCCCCATGGTAGAAGTGGAGACGTTGCCAATTTTCTCCATGTGTGTGTTGAAGTGCTGCTGACTACGCCCACAGGTTCTTCTGACATCGTGTGTGATTTGTTGGGAGCTAAGGGCAAAGATATCGTATACATCGGAGACCACATCTTTGGTGACATTCTGAAATCGAAGAAGCGCCAAGGCTGGAGGACGTTCCTCGTCATACCGGAGCTGGCCCAGGAGTTGCATGTGTGGACTGAAAAGAGCTGTAAGAATACACGGACACGCTACAGAATACATCGTCATAATTGGCTACCTGCACACACGATGAACTCATTCAAACCCAAAACATTTATAAATACATTTTTTAATACTTTATCCTGCACTCTCAAAAGTATTTATATGTTTGTTTGTTTTTAATGCTAGCTTCTGACATGAAGAGGTGGCTCAAAGCAATGGTAGTTACTACCCAAAAAAAATGGCCAGCAGGTGGCAGCAGAGTATAAGAGATCATCCAGGGCCATTTTGCAACAAGCTCTTTTTTTCAGTGTTTTCAACAGGTTTGTGAATAATGATGAAACTTAGCTATATTCTAATGCTAATTGCTGCAAAACGGAAACAGATACAAATCAAAAAAATTCTTCATGAAAGAAGAGACTCTAATGTTTCTTTTGGTAGGCTCAGTGATTTTATAGCAATAGAACAGAATATTCTGCGGACCTTGCAAAATCAGTCAAAATCCGTCAAAATCCAATAAAACAGCCGAGAACGAAGGAGGTTACTTCAGTGAAAATGGCTGCGAGTGAATGAGTTTATTTATTTATTATTTTTTTTAAATCCACGTACAACCATTCGTGCGTCTTGGTACCACTCAGATACGAAGGTATATCTATATATAATAATCTAATTGTACGCCGCTAATTAAATCAAATCGTGAGACTCAATAAGTTATTCCTTAAAGGGGAAGTCAACCCAACAATTTTGTCTGCGCCCCCACGAATCTAATCTAATCTAATTAATATTGTGTTCATGGAATATAAATAAAGCAGCAAAATCCACCTATTTTTAAGCCATCGAGGGGCGGCCATTTTTCCATTTGCTGTCAACTGAAAATGACATCACAGTTGCTCAGGTTACTGCCCAATCACTGCTCACCTCTTTTCTCGGTGTGGTTATGTGACATTGGCGAGCTTTGCCACAATTGTGATGACTGTGATGCCGTTTTCCGTTGACGGCAAGCGGCAAAATGGACGCCCATTGAGCTGAGTTACAAAACGCGCTGCTTAATTCCTACTCCACAAGCAAAATATTAATCGGAATGCAGTGTTTAGGGTCGTGGGGACACGTACGACGTGTTAATGTAAAGACATTTTTTAGGTTGACTTTCAAACCTAGCTATTTGATATAAGCAACCCAAATGACATCCAAGATGAGTATGACTGCATATTCCTCACTCAAAGTCTTTATCCCCTTAAGATAACTTTTTCTATTCTTTGTTATTAATTTTTTTTTAAATCTTTTTTCCGGCCTACTTTTTTTGCTCACGTCGACCCTCAAATTTGCGGTCGTCCGAAGGTCAAGTTGAAACAAGACGTTTTTAGGTTTCACTTTTTTTACCGTGTGAGAAAAGCATTTTCTGTCAAATCGACTGGGACAAGTGGTTTATGAAGATCCTTTTTTTCCCCCCCAGGTATATTTGAGGAGCTTCAATCTCTGGACTGCTTCCTTGCTGAGCTTTACAAGTAGGTTTGTGGTTTTGTGCGCATGCATGCGCCTTTGTGTGTGAATAATTAGAGCTAGTTCACTGTGTAAGTGAATTCGATTCCGATTTTTGGGTGTACGCTTCAATCTATAGATGTGCAAGGAATCGTAATGATCTACTCCAGTCTGACTCGCTAATGCTAATTAGCACGCTACTCGCGGCACTTTATCACTCAAAAGAACAGCTTCCACACTGCAAAAAACAACTTTTATTGGAATAACTTGAACGTGAGTTTTTCCTTCTACTCTTTAATGTGGCTACAACTTAACAGCGTATTAGACCACGTGGAACCACACTGCCCCTAAGTGGCCAAATTGGGTACAACATGAACAGCGCTCCAAATAAAGGCACACACAGACAAAGGAATAGAGTCTTAGAGTTTTTTTATTGTACTGTACATTTAGAACAGATATAAAATGTATGATTAATCGTGAGTTAACTATTGAAGTCATGCGATTAATTACAATTAAATTAAAATTTTCACAAGTTAACTCACAATTAATCACAAATTTTGTATCTGTTTTAAATGAAAAATAAAAATAAATCTAGGTTTTCATACTCTTGTTAACAAAAGTGGAAAAAAATGTTAAACTAATAAAAATAGTTCCGATGAATTTTTGACGTCTACAACCGTCAATGGCAGTGAATGAGTTAATGACTGTGCTCCCTTTTCAATGCAGGCATCTGGATAGCAGCAGCAACGAGAGGCCCGATATCAGTTCACTCCAGCGACGTATTAAGGTGCAACCACTTTGGCGCATTTTTAGGACAGTTTGAATGACCACTGCTTTTCTTTTTGTACCAATTACACATCAGTATTTTTTAAAGACATTAGATTACATATACATTCATGTTTGTACTTCTCAAATTTGCCTCAAATATTTGCTCCCCACTTGTTTGCTGTATTCACCTTGCAGGTGAAATATCGATACACTGATTAACTCATTCACTGCCATTGACGGCTATAGACGTCAAAAATTCATTTGAATCGTTTCTATTAGCTTAACATTTTTTTCCACTTTTGTTAACTTTTTTTTTTGTTGAGTATGAAAACCTAGAAACAAATATTGTACATTTAGAACAGATATAAAATGTATGATTAATCGTGAGTTAACTAGTGAAGTCATGCTATTAATTACGAAAACATTTAATCGCCTGACACCCCTAATTTTTAATAATCTTTTCTTTTCTTTTTTCAAGTATTTTTTTTAAACATGTTTTTTTAAAGAAAGGTTATTAAAAATTAGGGGCGTCAGGTGATTACATTTTTTAATCATAATTCATCACTTGACTTCACTAGTGAACTCACAATTAATCACACTTTTTATATCTGTTCTAAATGTTCAATAAATAAATAAATATTTTCATACTCTTGTTAACAAAAGTGGGGGGGGGAAATTTTAACTAATATAAATAGTTCAAATTAATTTTTGACGTCTATAGCCGTCAATGGCAGTGAATGAATGAAAAAAAAAGAAAAGATAAAGAATTTGGGGTGTCAGGCGATTCAAGTTTTTAATCTTCATTAATCACATGTTTATAACCGTCAATGGCAGCGAATGAGTTAAACACAAAACATACTTTTACCCACGGTAGAAGTTCAAATTGAACTTTTGACGTCTACAGCCGTCAGTGGCAGCGAATGAGTTAAAAGACTATTTCTTGAATCTCCCCGTCCCTTCCAGAAAGTGACACATGACATGGACATGTGCTATGGCATGATGGGAAGTCTGTTCCGCAGTGGATCCCGCCCCACTCTGTTTGCCTCGCAGGTGATGCGTTACGCAGACCTGTACGCAGCCTCCTACATCAACATGCTCTACTATCCCTTTAGTTATCTCTTCAGAGCTTCGCATGTGCTGGTGAGCCATTCGCACTTTTATTTAGTATATATTTATACCATTGTGATATTCTAACCCCCCAACCCCCACAGATGCCCCACGAGTCAACAGTCGAGCACATACACGTGAACGTTAACGACAAAGAGTCCCCGCTGGCCACGAGAAACCGCCACGAGGTGGACTTAAAGGAGGCGGAATCCCAACGGAACCAAATGACCCGATCCATTAGCGAGATCCAGCCCGCTCATTTCTTCCCACAAGCGCCACAGGAGATCACTCACTGCCACGACGAGGATGATGATGATGAAGAGTAGAAGTGGAAGGGGAGGAGCGGAGGAAGTATTTCACCCGAGCCACGACGATAAACCGCTGCTGTAAGTACACCTGTGCAGAGGAGCGAATCCTCCGTGCACACTCTGTGACAATGAGCGCCACTGCCATCTACTGTGATGGATGTGCAATTACACTTCATTCTCGTGAGAAGCACTGCTCTACGGCAATGGAAAATGGTTCTTTTTCAAATGTTATTGATTTTATTTCAAAGGACGTGTACGGACGCTACTGTGTTGAACTACTTTCTTGTTCGTGATATGATATGGAGTTTTTTTGTAGAGTTTGGAGAGTGACTTTTTCCAAATACTATTAGCAATTAATTGTAGTCAGTGGGAGGCAATATACAGAAGCGTGGAACTGCCAAAGTGGATTAAATATTTTTGACTGCAAAATACGTATTTAAATAAGTTTGAATGTTTTTTGCGAGTACATTCGAATGTACCGTACTACATTGCTAGTTTCACGCTTTTGTTCCTGTTTGTTTGGTTTTTAATACAATTATGGAGGACCAAAACTGCCAAAATTCAAAATAAATCAATAAATGAATAAAAGTGAAAATAAAAACGGATATAAAAATATAATTCAAAAATTTAATACAAAAAATGTATTCAACTCTCTCTAAAAATAAATACAAAAATAAAAAAGGAGATTCAGAAAAATATATATATAAATAAAAACAAATGTTTAAATAAATATATCATAATAGATAGTCATCCATTGCTGGAGCTCTCCATGCAAGCCGGCGAGACTTCCTTGTTCGCACACCCGCTCACTCGACCAATGAAAGGCAGTTTGCAACGGCGGAGCCCAACCCAAGACATGCTTAGGACCGCCCCCTCATTTGAATAACATTTCGACCTGACAGAGCGTCTGCCGCATGAAATAAATGTGAGAGCAGAGCGTTTTTATTTGATTGATTGATATATAATTCAATTTATTTATTTATTTTTGTATTTATTTCGACATTATTTTTACAATTATTTTTTGAATCAAATTTTATATTTTTGTCTTTATTTATTTTTATATATATATAATTTTTTTATTAACATTAAATTTTTGAATTATATTTTTTATATCCGTTTTTATTTTCACATTTAGTCATTTATTTATTTTTTTAATTTTGGCAGTTTAGGTCCTTCATAAGCAATGAGTTCCTATTTCAACACCAATTTACTGTAATTTGGTAGTACACGCCAGGACTGAAAACTAGGGGGGGGGGGTTGACTCTTGATCAAGTTCCCCTAAAATGGTGTGGTTTTGTACAAAACAACCCAGAAACTTGTGTCAAATTGACCCAAGTCGAGGATCGGTTCATTTTTGACCCACGTTGGGTTATTTTTGACTCAACTGTGTGCCCTGCTCTGTGATTGGCTGTCACCCCAGTTCAGGGTGCACCCCGCCGACTGCATGAAGACAGCTGGGATAGGCTCCAGCACACCCGCGACCTTTGTGCGGATAAGCGATTTCATTTCAATTCTGGAATACAAATGTGTTTTGTAGTCTTAAATTAATTGCGTGTCTTGGCGTGATCAGGGCTGTTACAATCACCTTCGCAATAGTATTTGATGCAGCTCATGCATTTGTTGGATGAGCAAAATATCATTTAAGGGATTGCTACATTATCAATTGACTGATTTTTTTTTTGTTTACGTTTTGTGTGTTAATATTGTTGGTCGTGTTCATTGATGGGTGCTGTATGTTTTGACATATTGAATAGAACAGTTGAATGCGACTTATTATTTTGATTAACACTCTTGGTCAGGTGCTCTAAACTGTTACTTTTGCATTTGTGCAATTGAACCAAATGATTTTATTTTACTATCAAGTGATAAAGCCTTTTGAATGAATTTTGCATTTTGTGGGCGGTTGCCTTTTTCTTTTTTTTACTCAAACGATAACTTTTGTTTTTGTATACAGCATAAATTACACCAATGCATAATTACACATCATACAACAGCCATATCAAAAATGCTGCCTTGGATAAGGGCTGAAAAGAGCGCTGACCTTCCCCAGCCAAGGCCAAATTGGGCATCTGTGCCAAAACAATGCTTTCTTCCTTGGACATCACCGACGTCTCACTCCTCCATGAAATTGAGTAGGAATGTGCCGAGTAGTTTTGGGTATTCTTCCTTAAACAGAAAAAACAACTCAAGTCTATGTTGCGAAATTTATTCTACCTTATTTAGCTATGACGAGTCAAATACGGTATTGTTGTGGAGGGAAAAAAAAGTGATCAGAGCGTATGTGTATATACACTAGGGGTGGGAATCTTTGAATGTGTCACGATTCGATTCCGATTTTTTTGGGGGGGGGGGTCTGCGATTCGATTCAGAATCGATTTTCGATTAAGGGCGATTTTTGGTTCAAAATGATTTGATTGACGATGATTTTTGCTTCAATCTATAGATGTGCAGGGAATCGTAATGATCTACTCCAGTCTGACTCGCTAATGCTAATTAGCGCGCTACTCGCTGGCACTTTTATCACTCAAAGGAACGGCTCCACACTGCAAAAAAAACAACTTTTATTGGAATAACTTGATCGTGACTTTTTCCTTCTACTCTCTAATGTGGCTACAACTTAACAGTGTATCAGACCGCGTGGAACCACACTGCACATAAGTGGCCAAATCGGGTACAACATGAACAGCGCTCCCAATAAAGGCACACACAGACAAAAGCAAGACAGTATAAAATATTTTTAATAAAATTTATTTTGGGACATTTAAAATGGATTCTGAATCGTACTAAATGAGAATCATGATTCTTATGAGAATCGATTTTTTGGCACACCCCTTATATACACAACCACTTTTAAAAATGTGTACATCAAATTTGTATAGCACTTTTGACAAGATAAGTTATAGGTTTCTGTTTTTTAATCTGATTATTCAACTTGATAAGTTTAATTATTTAAGAATTAGAAAGTGTTTTATATTATTGACTACATTAATATTTTTCAAAGGCTAACTTGCATTATAAGCCTTTTTGTCCAAAATAAACACAAATCGGAGGTGCCTATTCTTCCAACTGTAATTATTTAATTAAAAAAATAATAATAACTTGTACTATAACCAATCATAATGATGTCATGGAATAATATAAAAGACAGATAAAAGTATGTCCCGAGTTTGTTTGTTTGTTTGTTTGTTTTTTCATGACCTCCATGTCTTCTGATTCATTTTTTGTTTTTAAAATGCATGTTGTTTGTGTTCTTCATCAGCCATATGTGTCGATTTGTGGCAACACAAATTTCTTGTTCGTATGTTTGGCCCCTGCGAAGGAACCACATTTCCGATGTTGGTCTTGAGCTGAAAAGTTTGTATGCCACAATTATTTGCTACTGTACATTACCGCGAAGTGTACACATGGCTTCATTATATTCACGTGGAGCGTGCGCAACATTGGGTAACATCTCAGCATCGGGTCTCAGGGACACCATCAAGGTCACGCAGCTGCTTTGGCCAATAAACTGCTGATAAGTTTGTCCTTTCGCTCATTATCAGAAGTCTGCTGATGATGCAGTCAAGTCAAGGGCATTTGATAACATGTTCTTCATATTAACTTTTATGCTTTTTATGGAAAAATGTCTTTCTTGGTGTATGGAATTATGCGGAGGAGGAGGAATATATGTGGGGCATTTTCCTATAAGTTGATTAATACTGGAAAGACATTTTGTTACAAATTTAGATTTTTGTTTTTATGGTTTTATATTTGTAAATGTCTTCCATTCTGATACAGTTATCAAGTATTGAGAATTTTAGGCGATAATATTAATGGTAATTCTAATGTAGTTGTGTACAACATTACGTACACGTAAATATATATATATTTTTTTTAAAGACAAGAAGAACATATTTCGCAATTGCAAGAAATTTTGAGACTTCATCATCTACAATTCATAATACAAACAGACAGAGAATCTGAAGAAATATTTCTAAATCTCTGCAACAAAAAAACAAAAACAGATAAGTCAGAAAACCAACATTGAATGCACGTGACCTTTGAT
Source organism: Leptonotus elevatus (assembly GCF_054856555.1). Classification (NCBI taxonomy): domain Eukaryota; kingdom Metazoa; phylum Chordata; class Actinopteri; order Syngnathiformes; family Syngnathidae; genus Leptonotus; species Leptonotus elevatus. The sequence continues at coordinate 7,323,749 of NC_141251.1, read as the reverse complement.
CCCTCAGGCAGAACTGCATTAAAAACTCACATCATGGGGGTCATCAAGGAGTCACCAACTCCGGTCCTTAAGGCCCCAATCCTGCATATGCTTTAGATGTTTCCATCCTCTAACACACCTGATTCAAATGATAGCTCTGAGCTGATCATTTGAGCTTCTTTAGCTGTTCTCCACACATTTAATTTTTAACTCATTCACTGCCATTGACGTCAAAAATTAATTTGAACTATTTTTATTGGGTTAACATTTTTTCCACTTTTGTTAACAAGAGCATGAAAACTTTATTTTATTTTATTGTACTGTACATTTAGAACATATATCAAATTTATGATTAATCGTGAGTTAACTATTGAAATCATGCGATTAATTACAATTAAAAAAATTAATGGCCTGAAGCGATTTAAAAAAAAGAAAAAGAAAAGATTAAAAATTAGGAGCGTCAGGCGATTACATTTTTTAATCGCAATTAATTACATGACTTCATGAGTTAACTCACAATTAATCAAAAATTGTATATCTGTTCTAAATGTACAATAAAAAAAATTATAGCTTTTCATACTCTTGTTAACAAAACACACCTGATTCAAATGATAGCTCTGAGCTGATCATTTGAATCAGGTGTGTTAGAGGCAGGAAACATGCAGGCTAGGGACCCTCGAGGACCGGAGTTGGTCAGTCTAAACATGACATTCTGATGAACATTGTGTTTATGGAATTGAACAGAAAAATCCACCCGTTTATCCATCACAGGAGGCGGCCATTTTGCCACTTACTGTCAACTGAAAATGACAAAATGGCAAGTGAAAAACGTACACACACGACCACAATAATCAACATAACGCTAACACCTGCCTGTGTCTGTCACTCAAAACTAAACATTACTATCTTTGTACAGGAAGAACATTTGATACAATTATTTTCTGGAAATATGATATTCTGCAGGCAGTCATAATGTTGTGGCTGCTCTTATCTCATGAAAACGTACTTGTCTACTTGAGCAGATGTGTCAGCTGATCCTGGAGGTTTTTGGAATGCTCCACACTGGCGAGAAGAAGAGAAGAAAAGCAGCGGCATCACATGATGTTATGACTTACGGATGAGACAGATGTGCATGCAAGTGACTTTCTACAAAAGCACAACAAAAGGCTTGTGTTTAGACTCACTTCTTCTGGATGGCCTCCTGCCTGCATGAATAAAAAGGTGCAAGAGGGATGAATGAGCGTTTCATCTTAAAGGTTCCGATGTGTAGAAAAAGGTCAAAAGTGACTTACTGATATTGTAAATGTGTTGTTATAATGGACATTTTTCTTAGACTCTGAAAGACAAATGCATCGTGTCCATCAGGTGTCTCCGACATCGTTTCCAAGCCTTTGCCCAAAAACTCTGTAGAACTCATCTAAATTCTCATCCAATCAAAACAAAAGGTGTCCTGCCACCTCTTAACATTGAATTACAATTATTCTAGTTATTATCATTATTGTAAACTGGCTGTCAGTCATTTGCACTGAGCCGCTGTCGTCGTTATTCATTCAATCGGTAGACATGATGAACAGATGGAAGTTTTTTGTTAATTGCTCGTCAAAGTATAATTTCATGTTAATACAGGAATGGTTTTTTTTAAGTATTAAAATGCATACAAGTGTACACAATTCATAAATTATTTTACACAATATAAGCTCTTTAGCACTTTTGCAAAATGTAGCTCACAGAAGATAAAAGGTTGGAGACCCCAGGGATAGATTTTTTTTTTTGAATTTTTGAAAATGACATGCTATCAAGAAGGGGGTGAAGTGAGGCAGGAACCACACTTGGGAAAAAGGAGCGTTCACGGCAAAGTAACCACCGCCTTTTCCAAAAGCATGTGAGTAGATGTGTTATATTTTGACATCACAAAAGTTGCACTATTTGTCACAATTCAGTTTGTTTGGTTTTGAAGGTTACTTTTCACATATCCAATATTAATGCGTATCAGAACGTATTTTAACAGGCTATACGTTATTTCCCTGCTCCAAAACTTAAAAAAAAAAATATATATATATTTAAAAAAAAATACGTTTTATTATAAACACAAATATGTTTTCATAGTTACATCCTCTGAGTGTAGAATGACATCCTCCTGAATAACCATATTCCTTGCTGCTTGACCTAGAAGCTGGAAGACATCACAACAAATATTAGGCAGGATGTCTACAAAAACAAAACACAAACATTAATTTCATGACGCTTTATTTTGGGCCAGTAGTGCATGTGTGTTTAGCATTCGGGTCATTTCGAAGTCAGCTACATCAACAAACGTTGTCCCACCAAAGCAGGGTTAGCATTAGCAAATGAACCTGACTACAAAGTGACGTCATTCCAAAACCCAAAACAACCTACCTCTTGGCTACGGGAAACTTTCAGCACCTGGCGCGTCATTGCGATCACGTCCACGCTGCAAGAGCCCACTTTATCAGATAATAACCCTTTAACGGATTGTCCAAACCGAGGTTGAGCTTCGGTGGACGCCATGTTTGTGTTGCAGTGGGGTTTGTCAGCAAACAACGGCAGCCGAGCAGGGACAAAATAGTTGATGTTAGTTTTTAAAGCTTTATTGAATAACGTGCACTTTCAGCAACAAACATCCCAAATATCACATCGAAGTTGTGCAAGTTCAAACCAAAAACAATATGAATTATACAACAACATAATTTTGTAAAGACACAAGGCACAATGAATCAGAAAACAGCACATACAGAAAAGACATATATCTATATATAAAATAAAATAACAAAAAATAGAACATCCCTATATCTACAATATTTGAGGTCAACAAAGACACCAAACAAAGTATATGCACTGAGCAAAGCTTTTGCACTTTTCATTTTTATCAGTTTTAAAGAGTTGAGGTGATTCTCCGTGAGATCTTTCAAGAAGACAGAGAAAAGGGGCTTTGTCTTTCTCCATTTGGAGCTGTGAATGAAATTTTAGCTAATAACAGTAATTCGTTCCGCATCAGTTCACACACATCGTTATCTTTCGAAATAAGACCAAACACTACATCGTCATTAGGAACAGAAAGAACACTTTTGAAAGTCCTTCCAAAATGTTGTTGTGTATACATGCATTCAAAGCAGTACTTTCAATGTCTTGTTTACAGATGGAACAGTTATTGTGATCAATACCAAATCTCAATCTTAGCATCTCATTGGATGGATAAATATTTAAAATTTTGAAGTGGACTTCCTCGTCTTGGGGCTAACCTGATGCTTAATGTATTTAGTTCGAATTTTCTTAATGTCAGGTTTTGTTTTGTTTTTAACCTTTTACAGATAGTGGACATATTTTAAAACGTTGGTTTCTCCTATATAAATGAATATTTTTGCAACAGTTGGCCATTGGCCACTCCAGTGGACACTAGTGTAGTCTTGACATACACTGCTATCCAGTGGAAAATGTTTGTAAGATGGCCGACAGAAGTTCAGATGTGACGTGCAAGGAAGGAATAAGCGTCTATTCCTTCGATTCCAGGAGGCCTTTGCAAGTAAAAAATATATATATATTGGGACATCAAGCAGTAACTAAGGAGTAATATAATTGTTAAAATATCCAAGTATTGATTTTGTAATTTGAGAAAATGGCGATTGATTATGAGTCCACTAAATGTGACTTTGAACATCATTAGCTGTATTGTAACTTTGTTGCTTTTGAAAATACTTCACCCCCCCACCCCCCCCCCCCCCCCCCCTTAAATCACATAAAAATTTTATTTTAGGAATATTTAATGGATTTTAGATCCTTGTGTTTTGTAGTGGTCAGCTGCAGAACATGCTAGCAAAACCTACAGGACAGTCGACTATATAGCATCTGACTCAAGTGGGGGATGATGACAGCGGCAGTGATGACGAATGGTTGCCAGAAAAAAAATAAATTACTATCTGTACTTTATAAGAAGTTAATTTTCCTTTGGGTAAATGTTTTTGACATACATGTAGTAGTTTTGAAATATGTAAAAAAAAAAATTGAACACAATGTTAAAAATCAATAGTGTTTACATTTTTTTTATTCTTTTCTTACAAGCATATTTAATCGGTTGCTCAATGTCACCAACTCCTTGAAAAAAATTCACGTAAAAAAAAAAAAGATTGCTTTTTTTTTCATGCCTGAAGAGTAATAAAAACAAAATCTTGATGTTCATCATTTGTGCATGAAAAGGTTCATCGTGACATTTACAAACGAAGCGCAAAATCGACGTTCCATTACAATAGCGCTCCGTGTTTTTCACTGCTCGTTTTATTGCATTCACATTGGCACACCCTCAAGGATGTGACATTGAAGGAGTTGCTTAAAAAGGGTGTTCTGCTGCAAGCTCAGTTGCCTCTCCCCATCAACGCTGCTTCTGCGGAGCACTCCGAAATGGAATGGGACCTGCGTCTGTGCGCGTGTTTTGCCATCGCCCTGGTGATTTTAGCGTTGTTGAAGTTAAGATCAAGGAAGTCGACGCACGGCCTCCGGGAGCTCCCGTGCCTCCCATCGTTGCCTTTCATCGGCAGCCTGCTGAGTCTACGAAGTGCGCATCCGCCTCACGTGCTTTTCAAGAAACTGCAAGAGAAATACGGCCAGACGTATTCACTGATGATGGGCTCGCATAAAGTCGTCATTGTCAACCAGTACTCGCACGCCAAAGAAGTGCTGCTGAAGAAGGGCAAGATCTTTGCGGGGAGACCGAGAACAGTGGGTTCCACCTTGTTTAAACTTCATTAAAAAAAAAAAAAAAAGTAGCGTTCTTCCTTGCACACATTCATTATCTGCTGTTCCTCTCCGTTGGGAAAAAAAAGGTAACCACAGATGTGTTGACCAGAGATGGGAAAGACATCGCCTTTGGAGACTACAGCGCGACGTGGAAGTTCCACAGGAAACTTGTCCATGGAGCTCTACACATGTTTGGACAAGGGTCCACCACGATTGAGAAGATCAGTGAGTAGTGGTTTTATACTTTTATGTAAATCTTAGTTGCAGCAATTTAGGTTCAGTCGTTTATGCTTCTTTTTTTTTTTTTTCCTACAGCACCTAAACATTTCATCTGCAGTTAAAAAAAATGTGCAGACTAATTGTACTACATCCACCAAGGGGACAAAATATTGAGACCTGGCAATTAATTGAAATTCAATTACTATTTCAATGATTACACTCCACAATTACAAAATCAGCATAATCGTAAAAATAAAAATAAAGATTGTTAATGCTAATTTTTGAGTTTTATAAATGTATACATTTGTACCTTTTTTTTATTTATTTTTTTAAATAACTAATTTAATACATTTGGTTTCATCCAAAGGCATAATTATAGTGTTTCAAAGAATTGTATTTATTATTTGTTTTGTTTTTTACATTTAAACATTTTCTGGTTTTGTACCAAAAAATAAGTGCACATGCTGTACTCCAACTTCAAGTTTTTGCCAACATAAATAAATACATATATATTATTAAAAATTCTGTTTGGCCCAAAAATAACTTACATAATTATAGTGTTTCTAAAAAAAAATTATATTGTTCATATATATATATATGGTCCAAAAGGAACTTGCATAATTATAGTGTTTCTATTTTTTTTTAAATATTGTTCTTATATATATATATATATATATATATATATATATATATATATATATATATATATATATATATATATATATATATATATATATATATATGGTCCAAAAGGAACTTGCATAATTATAGTGTTTCTATTTTTTTAATTGCTCTTAATATTTTTTAAATGCTTAAACATTTTCTTGTTTTCTACCAAAAATCAAATAATCATTTGAACAATCATGATTTCAGTTATTGCCAAAATAATGGCGATGATGATTTTTTCCCATAATCGAGCAGCCCTACTTTCAGTCTTCTTATGCACTGTAATATGCTGACATCACATTCCACCAGATGTTCTGGTTCACTCAGAACACACTCATTTATATACAGTTTTTGATACAGCGCTCATAATTGCGGAGGTGCCCTTGCCGCACGTAAATAATCAAGCAGCTGTGTGAAATGCCACCTTTCACCGACAATGGCTCTAATCTAATGCTCTTCAGTCTGCACACAGGCCCAGTCTCTTTGCTCCATCATGTTGGAAAAAGCCGCCACTGAGACTTCTGTGGACGTTTCTCCTGATCTGACGCGCGTGGTCACCAACGTCATCTGTTCGCTGTGTTTCAACTCCACGTACCCAATTGGAGATCCCGAGTTCGAGGCCATACTTCTTTACAGCCAGGGGATTGTAGACACTGTTGCCAAAGACAGCCTGGTGGACATTTTCCCGTGGTTAAAGGTCAGCAAACATAACGAGTTATACAGTACGTGGTGTACATGGGTTGAAATGCTCATGTGAGAAACGCACACCAACTGTTCAGCTTATTGTGTGTTTTTTTTTTCTAACAATGGCCTAAAGGTTTTGCGCAACTCCACTGACTATGCCACACAATCCAAATTAGGGCATATTGAAAATATATATCTGTATTGACCATTATCAAATGACCCACAGAATGTTCTAGAACATGAATGCACATTGGTTCATTCTGAACGCAGCCACACTCGTACAATCACGTTATTTTTACTTCCCCTTTTGAAAATATATTTTTGGGGGTCAGTTAATCTAAACAGGTTATAGGTGACATCAACACGTTTGAAAATATTTATCTTTGTCTTGTTTTTTATATTACAAAATATTTACATTATATATATTTATATTTATTATGGCAACACATTTTAAAAAGCAATTTACAAAGCACTTGAGCTCCTTGACAATTCAATAATATTTTTCAACTTGGACGTCTAACAAAAAAGTTAGGTGTAATCGGCTCGGTTGTAAAATTGCAGGATGGACCTAAAATGCACTACAACAGCCTTTCTATCTAGCTAGCTAGCTAGATAGATGGATAGATGGATAGATAGATAGATAGATAGATAGATAGATAGATAGATAGATAGATAGATAGATAGATAGATAGATAGATAGATAGATAGATAGATAGATAGATAGATAGATAGATAGATAGATAGATAGATAGATAGATAGATAGATAGCTGCTAGTTAGCTAAATAGATAGATAGCTGCTAGCTAGCTAGCTAGATAGATAGATGGATGGATGGATGGATGGATGGATGGATGGATGGATGGATGGATAGATAGATAGATAGATAGATAGATAGATAGATAGATAGATAGATAGATAGATAGATAGATAGATAGATAGATAGATAGATAGATAGATAGATAGATAGATAGATAGATAGATAGATAGATAGCTGCTAGTTAGCTAAATAGATAGATAGCTGCTAGCTAGCTAGCTAGATAGATAGATAGATGGATGGATGGATGGATGGATGGATGGATGGATGGATAGATAGATAGATAGATAGATAGATAGATAGATAGATAGATAGATAGATAGATAGATAGATAGATAGATAGATAGATAGATAGATAGATAGATAGATAGATAGATAGATAGATAGATAGATAGATAGATAGATAGATAGATAGATAGATAGATAGATAGATAGATAGATAGATAGATAGCTTTATTGTCTGTTCAAGGTTTAAAAAAAACAAAAAAAAACAGAAATGTTTATTTTGTCACGGCTGTAAAATAAGGTTGAAAGCTCACATTCAAACATTACAAACATCCCACACATTTAAAAACACATGACAAAAGATAAAAAAAATGTTGTGAATGTAATTCTATCAACCAGTCCAGGGTGTACCTCTTGCCCAAACTCAGCTGAGATAGGCGCCAGCTCACTCTTGACCCTGATGAGGATAAACATAGCAAATAAATGACTAAATAAATAACATGTCATATCATTTGAACGTTTAAACAATTGTGTGTTATTAAAATGTGGAATGAAAATAATGACATGGATAACATGTATTGATAACAACTATTTGACTTTGCAGGTTTTTCCCAATGCAGACCTGCGTCTCCTGAAACAATGTGTTTCAACCCGTGACAAACTTCTACATAAGAAATATGAAGAACACAAGGTACCGTAGACGTCTTACCAGCCATATCTGTACTATAGAGTAAGCAATTATGGCTTTCATCGAAGATGTTTATGCAGTTTAGTATTGATTTATTACCTTTTAATAACATTTAACAGCGGTTCGTGTTAAATCACTTAAGGTCTAACGTTGCCACAGTTACAGTATCTTGAAAAAGTAACTCAGTTACTTTACTTATGACGTATTTTTTAGGGTGTCAGGCGATTCTTTTTTTTAATCACAATTAATTGCATGACTTTGATTGTTAACTCATGATTAATCGCAAATTTTGCATCTGTTATAAATGTACAATAAAAAAAAATTCTAAGCTTCATACTCTTGTTAAAAGTGGATTTTTATTTAAACTAATATAAATATGGTTGCATCTTTTAGTCTGAGATACAGTAATTTAATAATAAATCATAAAATTCAGTTGAAATTAAAAAGATGTACTGTAGTGTAAAAAAATAATGTGTGTGATATTGATTTGTGTTGGGGTCATTTTTTTGCCACTAGATGGCATAATTGCATTTCTAAGACATTGGTGACAGCACAGTGCATTTTTCTTTTCATATTAAGAGTTACCTAATCTTTAACACAAATATATGCATTATTATTACATTATTACTGCTAAATTCTGATGTGGACGTGTCTGCTGTGTTGCAATTGGAATTTGCCCAGTACAGGTTTTCCAAGTGAGGGGTGGCCATTAATCATGCGTTAAAAAAATAGAGGAAAAAATAAAAATAAAATTTTGACGCCATTACTGTTTTTAAAAGTAAATAACTAATAAAATTACTTAAATTCAGCTTTTTTTCTCTCCAGGTTTTTAATTTGAATATGATGTACTTTTCAGCCATATCGAACAACCCTAATGTACAATTAATTATTGTAAAGGACTGGGTATTACAAATCCCACTTTTACTTTTTCCCTCCTTGGTAAATAAAGTCATCATTTAGAAACTGCATTTCATATATCCTTGGGTTATCTCAGTGTGATATTAAAATTGGTTTGATGAAATTAAACCCTTGTGAGTGATAAATATGCAAAAAAAACAAATACTTTTCCATGGCACTGTATATTGCTTTAATCATGGTGTTAATGTGTTCTGAGCACTAATGGTGTATGTTTGTGTGTTGTGTATGTTGACCCCCCCGCCCCCCCTCCCCCCAGGCACAATATTGTGACAATTTGCAGCGAGATCTGATCGACGCTCTACTCCGAGCAAAGCACAGTGCCGAGAACAACAACACGGCAGAGATGAGTTCTGAGGCTTTGGGCCTTAGTGATGACCACATCCTTATGACTGTGGGGGACATCTTTGGAGCCGGAGTGGAAACCACCATCACTGTCCTCAGATGGGCCATCATCTACCTGATCTACCACCCGGAGGTAATGCAGCAGCAGTGCGCCGAGAGAAATGGAGAATAGGCCCGCTAGTGAATGCGTCGGGTCAAGCCACATGGTTTCCATGACGATAAGCACCGTATGTGTGTACAGGTGCAGAAACGTATCCAGGAGGAGATGGACAGCAAGTTAGGGAGAGAACGGACGCCTCTCCTCAGTGACAGAGGCAGCCTGCCTTACCTGGAGGCCACCATCAGGGAGGTGTTGCGCATCCGCCCAGTTTCCCCTCTCCTCATCCCTCACGTGGCCCTACAGGACACAAGGTACAGTCCGCACTCCTACTTTTTTAACTTTCTGCCCCAAACGACAGGAAAATGCTGTAACAAATAAAACCCACTGCATTCATCACAATTTCATTGTCTAAAAAGTTGGTGATAGTGGATACGATATAAGATCTTCGTACCGATTTGTAGCCTGTTTAGAACCATTTATTCACATTGCGCTATGTAATGCATTATGAAACTATCACACTGTACAGTTTTGTTGTTGCATTTGTTTTGTTTGACTCTAGCCTCAATAGCCTTACCGGGAGAAATAACGATTAACTCGTTCAATGCCATTGACGGCTATAGACGTCAAAAATTCATTTGAACTATTTCTATTAGTTTTACTCTTTTTTTTTACTTTTGTTAACAAGAGTATGAAAACCTATATATTTTTTATTGTACATTTAGAACAGACTTCAAATTTGTTATTAATCGTGAGTTAACTCGTGAAGTCATGGGATTCATTATGATTACAAATTTTGATCGCCTAATTTTTTATAATCTTTTCTTTTTAAACATTAAATTTTTTTAATTTTTATTTTTTTATCAGATTACTAAAAATTAGGGGCGTCAGGCGATTACAATTTTTAATCGCATGACTTCACTAGTTAACTCACGATTAATCACAAATGTTATATTTGTTCTAGTTGTTCTGTTCTAGACTAGTGAAGTCATGCGATTGATTACGATTAAAAATTTTAATCGCCTGACGCCCCAAAATTTTCATAATCTTTTAGTCGCGTCAGGCGATTAAAAATTTTAATGAATCACGCATTTTATAGCTGTATTTCAAAAAAAAATATATCTAGGTTTTCATTCTCTTGTTGACAAAAGTGGGAAAAAATGTGAAACTAATAGAAATAGTTCAAATGAATTTTGGACGTCTATAGCCGTCAATGGCAGTGAATAAGTTAAATAAATAAACTAATAAAGTTGTCTTCACCAGTCACACCCTCTACGTGCTGAAGGGCAAAGTTTTGCCAATAGGTAAAAGAAATGTCGGGAAAAGGAATTCAGACAATCACACACACATAAGACAAATGGCAAATAAAATTCTGACTGGAAGACAAAGTTTCGTACGGCCAAACAGAAAAGGGCAATAGATGTCCTTTTATCTGACAGGAAATATTACAGAAGAAAAAATAGATTTTTTAAATTTATTGTGTAACTATGTTTTTTTTTCTAGCCTTGGAAATTTCCAAGTGCGAAAAGGGACCAGAGTCATCGTCAACCTCTGGTCATTGCACTATGATGAGAAAGAATGGAAACACCCTGAGCTCTTTGACCCAGGTGAGAACCTTCATTACAGGAATAATATAATATACGCTGAATGTAATAAAGTGGATTGCAAGAGTGATGCAATGAATAAAAGATAAAAGAGTGAGACGTCACAACAAACATGCGAAACAGCAAGGCGAAGGCAAAATATTTGAAAGAATTTCAACAAGTTAAGGACATATCAACACACAGAGGTTGGATCTGAACATCCTGTCAAAATTATCTCATTAAATTTCTGCTTCAGTCAACTCACACTGTTGGTGTTGTTTTGCACTTTTTCTGTTTACAGAGACAGACTGGCAGTGTGTGACTTTTATTTGATAAGGGTAAAAGTTGAAAACAATACAAAATATGAAGAGACAATGCACGGAATACAGTATACATTTAGAAAGTTCAAATTGACAGCTTCAAAACAATACTTGGGCATCATGATATCGTATCAAAATAAAATTTATGAAAGAAATGAAATGAAAACAGTGTTTGTTTGTTTTTTAAGATAGTAACTAAATTGGCCCTTTATGTTTACAAAACTAATTAAAACGAACCTGTCCTTCGTTTTCATCTTTCTCAATTCCACACATAAAGTTTTAAAATTAACTTAAAATATATTTCGTTATTTTATTATTTCCGTTTTATGACCGTGAGGCAACGTCAATGGGACGCTCTGTTGTGACGTCATTTCATATCCCTGCCGCATTTACTTGTTAGGAAACACGGCTATAAATTATTATTATTATTATTATTATTATTATTAATCCCTGAATCGATATATAAGTGCATTTACCATGACCACTGTGTTATTTGGGCAGCAGTGTCTCTCTTGAAAACGAAAGGCAAGGAGCGAGGTACGAGAGCACTAGCAGCTTGCTAGCTAGCTAGCTCGTTTGCTGGCTCGCGGTGTTTTATAACTGTCAAAAATATAATAATAAACAGACATAGCAAACATATTAGTATTTCAAAAAACCAAAACATTCCCCACTGGAAAAGCCATCAGTTGGGTGATACTGCCCTCTAATGGATTATCCGTGCAATGCATCTGTCAGATCATATACGTCAGGGTTTTTAATGGGGGGGGGGGGTGACGTTATATTAACTAACTAATGTAAATGCTCTGTAATACTTGTGTATATTTTAAGCTTAAGAAACCCAAAAGACAATTTGGTCTTTATTGATCTTGCCTAACAACTGAAAATTCCATAACAAACATCTGAGACAGGGGTTGTGTTGTTGTTCTTCCATGATGGAAAATGCTAAGTTTATTCTTTGGTTGATTTCCCTCAATATTCTTGACAATGCGAATTATAGCAGTTGGTAGTGCATAACTTTTCATCATTTCAATGTTGTCGAGTTGCGCTTTAAAAAAAACATTTTTTTTGTGTCTTTTGTGTTAAATCATAGCGATTATGACCAATTTAATACATTATCACTGGTGTCGGGCCGAAACATTATACCTGCAAAGTAGTCACTTTTCAGGTGAACCCAAAAACGGCATGTTGGACTTTAACATGACATCATCAAAGAGGACAAGCCATTTTCAACATTTAAGATTGGTCAATACCGGTAATTCATAATAAATAAATCATTTTGAAACAACACACAAATATGGATTGAGCCACAGATCAAATCTTTTGTTAAAATGTAAAATTTACCAAATGACGACCGAGGACGTTTCGGCCCGACAGCAGCGATGTGAACTTTGCACTTGATGGGAGATAATACTGAAGCAACACATTATAGCACTCGTGTGTGTCTGAGTCTTCCAAAATTCCACATTGACCTGTCATGTCATCTTTTCCCACCACTGCAGGTCGATTTCTGAACAGCGACGGCACAGGTGTGATGAACCCATCATCCAGCTACATGCCGTTTGGTGCCGGGGTCAGGGTGTGTCTTGGCGAGGCCTTAGCCAAGATGGAACTTTTCATCTTCCTGTCCTGGATTCTTCAGCGCTTCACGTTCTCGACCCCGCCGGGTCAACCTCCTCCCTTGTTGGAGGGCAAGTTCGGTGTGGTCCTTCAGCCAGCCAAGTACAAAGTGACCGTCACGCCCAGATCAAGTTGAAAGGGACACGAGAACCAGGCAGTTGAACAATTTGAAATGGATTTCAAGGTCGCGGCCAGTTGGCCCCATCCCTGCTGTATGCAGTATATTCCAAATGACCTCTTTATACATCTTGGACATGGTTTCAACCCTACATTCAAACGGTTCCATAGTTTGATGCCATAAATATAAACACAAAAGCAAAAAAGATGTCATTTTTCATACATTTTCGAATTTTGGAATTAAATTCTCTCCTTGAGTTGTAACCTTCCCGTTCAATGAATATATAACAGGCAATGGATTAAAAATAAAATGAATAAATAAAGTTTTTAGTTCACTTTTTTTTTTTTGTGATTGGAAGTATGGAAACGTATGACGGTGTTGTGCTGCTCAGGTGTTTTCATATTGACTCGATGACATTGATTGGCCAAGCGACAAATCAGAGTGAATGTCTTCTCGTCTTTTTCAGCTTTGGACTTTGCCTATTGAAAACAAATCATTTATTCTTATTATTTAAATGTATTATTTACTCCACGATGCAGTCAACAGGATCGCAAAGAGTGCAAGTAGCATTTTAAAACTTATGACAATAAAGAGATACAACTAATTTAAATAGGGTCAAACGTTTTAAATTGGTGTAGCACGCTCTAAAAAAGTTGGATCAAAAGTAACCCAATTATGGATTAAAAATGGACCGATCCGCTTTATTGGTCAATTTGACCCAACTTTCTGTGTTGTTTTATACAAAATAACCCTTCTTTTTTTTTTACCCAAGTTGTTATTTTTTTACCCAACTGTTTTTATCATTATGCACAGCCAGCATGCAGTGGATAGATATACAAAGTTTTTTTCTTCTTTTTTTTAGGGGTGAGTGGGGAATCAATCATTTAAAAACATATAACCATTGTGACCAAAAACCTGAAGAAGAAAAGGGGGATTACACAGATGTGTTTGCAAAAGTGTGCACACCCTCATTACTGGGGACGTGGCTGTTTACACAATTAAGCAATCAGAAGACCAATCACTAAATCATTTCAAAACATTTTTTTTTCTTCTTACCATTGTGATTTAATTCACACACCACCTTATAACATAATATGGTTGCACAATTGCGCACACCCTCTTATAGCTGGGGATGTTGCTGTGTTAGATTAAATTAATCCTGTACATTTAAAGTGCATCTATCCAACTCCAACAAAGTTCAACTGGAAAGACAAGAACACAACCAGTCAAGCAGACTCTAAGCTTAATTTATTTCAGGAATTGTTTGCCTGTTTGGCAACTTGTTGGGTGACAAAGTTGACAAATCATCAATAAATGTATTTTTGATGATCACAGTGTATAAGGTTATTCGATTTTTTTTTAATTATCTGTTTTTAAACTGTAAGTGGATGTGATTTAGTTATTGAATACAAACATACTAAAAGTAAACAAATCATATATGAATGGGGCCCCAAGCATGTTGGCACAGGAAACGTTTGGGGGCCCCAAGGTCAAAAAGGTAAAAAAAAAAAAAACTGCAATAGGGTACCAAAACTTTCTCTTGCAGATAGAAAAAAAAAAAAGGTTCCTGCCACAGTCAATTATTTAGCTTCACATCTGTTCTGTCAAAAACTTTCCATCCTAACTAATCCTCCAGCAGAAACTCGCTGATTTCCTCTCTCATGCGAGACCTAAAAAAAAAAAAAAAGGGAGGTCACAACGTGAGCGAAACTAGCAACGCCTGGTCGCTCGACCGTTTATTTATCGCTGTGTGTAGTGAAACAAAATATAATAATGAAACAAGGGCGTATAAACCATCAGCTTACCTCCTTTGTCTTATCTGAGCCTCTGACAAGATGTATTGAGGGAGACAATCTGCTGAAGACTGCAAGGAAAATGAGGCAGAAGGGATGGGAAACGTTATTCCTGCTGTGGCATGAGCAGTCGGAATAGGGCCCATGGATGATGTCCATATACACATTACGAGTAATCAGGGGTGTCAAAACTAGTGCGTCGATTTAAAGTTCCTTTAACGCACGACTAATGAGTCGCAACGCAGCAAATTTAGAACTGTAATAATAATGCATATATTTGTGGAGACTAGGGTGAAGTTGTATTTTACAATTCTAAAAATGTTTTAAAAAAAAAAAAATATATATATATATATATATATATATATAGAAATTCCAAAAGTTTCATACACTTATCCCTCTCACAATGTGTGTATTTCTTCTCGCGCACACAAAAATCAATACAATCACTCACCATGTCTTTGATGGTCAACTGACAACTGTAACACAGCAGGCCTCTGATATCAGTTGTGTCAGGGACCCTACGACATACGAGTTACACAGTGGAAAAAATTTTCGACACAAAGTCAAAAGACAAAGTTTAACATGAACGTGAGCAAAAGAAGCCTCACATTTGAGAAATAAATAAAATAAATAACATTAATGGACAAGTGTACCTGATACCAGAACAGCAGCCTCCGTCTTCCACAATTCTATCGCAATATTGTCCTTTGCCTTCGGAGCAACACTGTGTATTGGGACTTATCAATTCTGAAAGTAAATGACATTTGAGTGCAAATTTATTTTTGCGTATTCCATAAAGCATGAACTCATTCACTGCCATTGACAACTATAGACGTCAAAAATTCATTTTAACTATTTCTATTAGTTTAACATTTTTTCCCACTTTTGTTAACAAGAGTATGAAAACCTAGATTTTTTTAAATTGTATTTTTTTATTGTATTTGTGATTAATCGTGAGTTAACTAGTGAAGTCAAGCGATTAAAAATTGTAATCGCCTGACGCCCCTAATTTTTTGTAATCTGTTTAAAAAATATATAAAATAAAATGTTTAAAAAGAAAAGATTATTAAAAATTAGGCTATTAAAATTTGTAATCATAATTAATCGCATGACTTCACGAGTTAACTCACGATTAATCACTCATTTTATATCTGTTCTAAATGTACAGAAAAAAAATCTAGGTTTTCATACTCTTGAGAACAAAAATGGAAAAAAAATGTTAAACTAATAGAAATAGTTTAAATGAATTTTTGACGTCTATAGCCGTTAATGGCAGTGAATGAGTTAATTTAGCTTTCACAAACTATGAAATCACAAATGGCTCAACTGAAACGCGTCTCACACACAACACCTGAGATTACTTGCGGTGTGCTTTGGAACTCCGGAGAGGGCACTGCTGGTTATAATACACTTACCTACATGATCTAGTTTTGTTTTAGTAGCTACGCTGGTAGTTAATTTTTAAAGTTAAAACAGGAATGGAGATATTGAGATCTGACTGACTGTTTTTCACAATATTTGTTCATTGTTCACTTGTTACATTTATTTATCATTTATGCTGTATATTTGTCTCGCGGAAAATTCATTTCTGATTAATTCAGGCCGTTTGTGTTACCAGTAATAACTATAAACAAATCAATCAAGTGATGACCGATGACAAAATTACAGATTTTTCTTACAAGTCATTTTATCGTAAACGGGACGTTTTTTTTGGACTACTACTAAAAAAATACAAATGCAATTTGAGAGTATACCCACTGCTCCCAGGACCACTACTACACCTATGGTTCTAGGACCTAAATTGGTGACTCAAGTCAATGACTCGAGCCCACCACCTATGAAATATTTTATATTGATGGCTAGGGATGGGCAAGTACCGATACCAGGTATCGGTGCCGATACCAACCTTATTTTAAGGTAGGTAAAACACATTGGTCCGGTCAGTTCTGCTAAAACCACTGCTGCTTACTTCATTTATTCAGTATATTAGATGTTTAGCAAATCGGAAATAAATGACGTACAAACGTGGACTAGGGTTAAGTAGACCCCCCACATACTTGATTCACCTACCCCCCCCCCCCCCAAGAGAAAAAAAAAGTTTACATTTATGTTTGCGTTGTTGTTTTTTGACTCGAGTGTTTTTTTTTCCCTCACAAGAATTGTTTGGTTACATTTTTTTAGTTTAGTTTTTTCTCTCTAATGCATTAATAATGGCAGCCAATAACACATGGATTTTTGTTATTTGCCGGCTAGCCCCGACCCTATTTCCCGTGAATAGTGGGGGGTCCACTGTATTGCTGAAAAGTCATTAAAAGTGTACCGTACCTGCGTTTTGTCTGGGAAATGAAGCACTGTTGGCCCCAACAGATTTGGCCTGGGACAGGCGTTCAGAAATTAGAGTGGACTGGAAGGCTGAAGCATTTTCTAGAGAATGATAAAATGGTTGAGTTAACTCATTTAGGTTGCATGAATTTTAAATATATTCAATGTTTTAGAGAAACCATTTAGATAGATGAATAATATTGCAAATTTAGAGAAACTAATAGCATCAAACAGCAAATCATTTTCAACAGTATGCTCTGGATTAAATTTAATTGAATTAAAAAGATTACAACTTGCCGGATTCATTTACAGGCAACAACAGCATGAGGACAATTATTTTGGGTATTTTTTTTTATTTCAAGACTCACCGACTGTTGTATCCAGAGACGACATACAGAGCAAACATCTGTGGCAAGGGTTCGCAGAAGTCGAGCTCCTCGAAGTTGTTTGCAGCTTTTCACTTGTTCTTCAGGACGAAGCAAGATTTTCATCAGTTTTGCAAGTGAAAACAGACATTTGTCATCATTACAACGATCCAGAGGGAGACAGTTGACATTAACTAATTCACTGCCATAAATTCATTAAAAAAATTATTATTAAAAATTAGGGGTGACAGGCGATTATAATTTTTTTGCGTAATTAATCGCATGACTTCACGAGTTAACTCACGATTAATCACACATTTTATGTTTTAAATGTAAAATAAAAAATTCTAAGTTTTCATACTCTTGTTAACAAAACTAATAGAAATAGTTCAAATGAATTTTGGACGTTTATAGCCGTCAATGGTAGCGAATGAATAAAAAAAAAAAGATTATTAAAAATTCTGGGCGTCAGGCGATTAAAATCTTTAATCGTAATTAACCGCATGACTCCATTAGTTAACTCACGATTAATCACAAATTTTATATCTGTTGTAAATGTACAATTAAAAAAATCTAGGTTTTCATACTCTTGTTAACAAAAGTGGGGGGAAAAGCTTAACTAATAGAAATTGTTCAAATGAATTTTGGACGTTTATAGCCGTCAATGGCAGTGAATGAGTTAAGTATTGTATCATTGACCAACGGAAATATCAGACTAACCTATAGATAGTGCTGACCGTAGATGGGAAATCAACTTGCAGTTTATTGACAAAGCTCTCGGTCAAACGCTGGATACTGGCCTTTTCTTTATTCTGTTGGACACAAGGAATATAAAGGCCTCGATACGCCAATCAGCCAAATGTGACCGACGCCTACCGCCTTTGGCGTCAGCATGACCGTGCCAGAAAAAT
Source organism: Leptonotus elevatus (assembly GCF_054856555.1). Taxonomy (NCBI): domain Eukaryota; kingdom Metazoa; phylum Chordata; class Actinopteri; order Syngnathiformes; family Syngnathidae; genus Leptonotus; species Leptonotus elevatus. The sequence continues at coordinate 7,305,340 of NC_141251.1, read as the reverse complement.
GACCAAAGTGCAAAGCGCAACAGATTGACACTGACGCAATTATTAAGTACCTTCTGCACATGTGTGAGAAGTAATCCCCCTCCATACCATCGGCGGCAGTAATCACTATTCCTCATTGTTAGAAAAAGGAAACCAGAAAGCTCTTAAAACTCGTTCACTGCCATTGACGCCTAATTTTTCATCTTTTCTTCTTTTTTATTATTATTGCGAGTTAACGAGTGAAGTCACGCGATTAGTTACAATTCATTTTAATCACCTGACGCCCCTAATTTTCAATAATCTTTTTTTCTTTTTGAAAAAAATTAAAATGAAAAAAGATTAAAAATTAGGGGCGTCAGGCGGTTAGAATTTGTAATCGGAATTAATTGCATGACTTTACTAGTTAACTCACGATTAATCACAAATTTGACATCTGTTCGAAATGTACAATAAAAAAATTATAGTTTTTCATACTCTTGTTAACAAAAGTCGAAAAATTATGTTAAACTAATAAAAATTGTTAAAATAAATTGTTGACGTTATAGCCGTCAATGGAAGTGAATGAATTAAAAAGAAAAGATTAAAAATTTGGAGCATCAGGCGATTAAAATTTTAATAGTAATTAATCGCATGACTTCAATAGTTAACTCACGATTAATCACAAAATTTATATCTGTTCTAGGTTTTCATACTCTTGTTATCAAAAGTGGAGAAAAAAAAAGTTTAACTAATAGAAATAGTTCAAATTAATTTTGGACGTCTATAGCCGTCAATGGCAGTGAATGAGTTAAGGGGGCGGGATATAAAAATGTAAACAGTGCATACACAACAATATATTCCCATTCAAAGCACACCATCAGGCTCTTAACAGAGTATCGTGTAATAAAAAAGTAAATCCCAACATATATCCAGTTGGGTCTCAATGTCTTGCCATAGTTGGGTTTCATCAATCATCAAACCCTCCAACGGTAATGTAATACAATGCCGATCTCTCTTGAAACATTAATTCATCTTCTGTTCTTATAATTACGTCCAAATGCGAAGAGTGATAATGTGCAACATGAGCAAAATTAAACATACGGCCAACCCAGACACTTTGCGACTTCCGATAGATGTATTGAGGCCTTTACAGTACTCACGGTAAACAATATATTCATTGATTGGATCAACAATTGTAAATGTTTTTTGTCAAACTTTGTTTCGGTATAGATCGATTGACTGAGCTTACCTTAGTGTGCAGGTTTGGTGTGAAAACAGAAGGGACATTGAAGATATGGTTATAATAGGCTATTTCTTTTGCAGAATAGTCCCTCATTGGCCTCAGTGATATAATGTCACCATAGCGAGAGTCTGAGAAACTCTGTTAAAAAAAAAGCAAAAAACACAGCAATTTGGTACTTCACTTTTACCTCTAATAAACATCAACATATATAAAACTACACTTACCACGTCTTGAGCGAGCTGTGCTCCTCTGCCCAATGAAATATTAATAAGAAGCTTAACAGCCAACCTGGTGCAGTTGTCTCCGAACATCAATTTGCTGTAGCCTTCACAACGGGCTGTGTGCACTAAAAGATGCTGTCTAAGAAAAACACACAGTGGATTGTTAGGTTTTTGTTATATCTTTTTATGAAGAACATTTACATACAACTAACTGAATGCCTATAAACAAAAGTGGCCACACCAAACAAGCTATGAACCCATATTTGCCTATGGAAGCGCTTGAGCTGTGTTGCTTTTAATGGTTTGAAATGTAAATGAAATACTATTAACTCATTCACTCCCAGCCATTGTGTCCCATTGCTATAAAAACATGGAATCTCCCAAAAGAAAGATCAGAGTCTCTTCTTTCATCAGAAAAAAAAGTTGTATCTATGTATTTGTATCTGTTTTGCAGCAATTAGCATTAGAATTTAGCTTAGTTTCGTCATTATTCACAAACCTGTTGAAAACACTGGCAAAAAGAGCTTCTTGCATCATAGCCCTGGCTGATCTCTTATACTCTGCTGCCACCTTGCTTTTTTGCAATAACGACCATTGCTTTAAGCTACCTCTTCATGTCAGATGCTGTATCAAAGCCTTCTGTATGTATTTTAAAAAAACATTTAAAAATAAAACGTATAAATACGTTTTCGGGAGTGCAGGACAAAGTATTAAACAACGGATTTATACGTTTTTGGGTTTGAAAGAGTTAAATGACATTTTTCAATTACTTTAACATTTTTACATGTTAAATCGGGCTCCTGCATTTTCATCTTGTAATTTAGTATAATACAGCATATATATATATATATATATATATATATATATATTATGTATAAGGAAATGTTCAAGAACCAAAAAAAATGTGAATAACTACTTCATAGAAGAAACGTGTCTGAGCCAGTGGAGGGTGGCACGCCATATGCATGTGCAAATGACCAAAATGGTCATGCGGCGCCTCTCCTTTCAATTTAAGCAAGGGAGGGGGAAAAAAAAATCTGCTTTAGTAATGCAAGGAAAAAGTCATGACAGCAACAAGGGCAAGCCAAACTCATTTCACCACCAAAATTGATTTTAAAACAAGAATATTTGTCAGCCCCTTAATAAAACATGGGTTCTGCATAAAGCACTAAAAGCCACATTTTTGTGAAAGCTGCTAAAGCTGAAAATTTAGTTCAAATAAAATGGTATTGTTTTATTGTGTACAAAAGTAAATAATCCAAATGCATCTGGGCACAAGTGTAAATAAAGAACTAATATACGGTACCTTAACATGCTCAGTATTTCTTCTTTGGCTGTCAATGTTTTAGACGAGTCAATAAGCTGCTGCAGTAACTGAGTTTGGCACTCTTGGACATTAGGCGACGTGTCATGCTTCTGCTCTGGCATCAAACAGCTGGAGCGATTATTGCGAATGAAGTGATCCACAGATGCTTTGTAGGAACTTTCTGGTTGCGGCGAGGAAGGAGGAGCCGTCGTTATAACTGAACCGGGGAGGTCAAAAACCTACAAAGTGAGAAGAGTACAATCATGAATCAAATTGAGACATTACAGTACTTTAGACCCGCCGCGCTGGCAAACACAGTCGAAGGTTTCTGAACGTGGGTTAGTAATCCTAAACCTTGATTCTTTACAGCTGTTGATCTGTGAACCAAGATAAGAGCATTTAGCATTTAGCATAAGACAACGTTTTAGCAAAACCACCAAGTGATGTTCATGCAATTTTTTTTAAATTAGTGGAACAAGACCGTCCTCTTCTAATGTTGCGTTGTGGCGCGAATGAAGCAGCTATATTTCATCCAAAATCTGGCGAGAAAAGTGTTATGAGATTAACTCATTTTATATCGCAGCTAACCTGTTCCAGGGGCACAATGTGGAAGGGGAATCCTGTGGCTTTAAAAATCTCTTTCATCTTTGCCACCGTTTGCCGTCTCTCCTCCACAGACTGATTCAAAGCACCGCCCTCTATAAAAAAACAAAACGCATTCAGTCTTATTTCTCCAAGCAAGCTTCAGTTTGGACTATATATTACCATCAATGTAGACAATGCCTGGCGTGAATCTCAACTTCTTGTGAGCGTTCTGACTCAAACCCTGGAAGTGGGGACGGAAAGCAAAGCTTTAATTATTATTGATTTGTACAGATTTTAGATTCTAGGTAGCTTTGTGCTGGGCTATAAAGAATACTGTAGTTTAAGGTGAGCCAGTCGTTTCAGATCAGCATCGTCAAGCAACCATGCTTGTTCGCTGCACCACACGCACACGGGCAAGTTACTTAACTCATTCACTGCCATTGACGGTTATAGACGTCAAATATTAATTTTCACTATTTCTATTAGTTTAAATTTTTTCCCATTTTTGTTAACAAGAGTATGAAAACCTAGATTTTTTTATTGTACATTTAGAACAGACTAAAAAAAATTGTGATTAATTGTGAGTTAACTCGTGAAGTCATGCAATTAATTACGCTCCTAATTTTTAATAATATTTTCTTTACTTTAATAGCGTCAGGCAAGTAAATTTTTTAATCGTAATTAATTGCATGACTTCACGAGTTAACTTACGATTAATTGGAAATTTTATATCTGTTATAAATGTACAATAAAAAATGTCTACGTTTTCACTCTTGTTAACAAAAGTGGAAAAAAATGTTAGACTAATAGAAATAGTTCAAATTAATTTTGGACGTCAATAGCCGTCAATGGCAGCGAATGAGTTAAGTTACTCTAAGTTTAAGTTACTTTTTTTTTTAATTCGTGTAAAAACTTGTAAAAAATAATAATAAAGCATTTGTACGAGATTATTTGGCCTATGTTTGGTGTGCGACTCCTATTAGGCTAGTAAGATCTAACTTAACAGGAAAATTAACATAATTGCACACTTTCTCCTTTAGTTTTGGTGATTAATTTTGACTGGCCGCAAAATTGTCATTTGTTTTGGTGCTCAGTAACTGTAATAATATGAGTAACTTGTTATATCCCTTCATTACTGCCTAAATACTGTAGAATATATTACTGTACTAAATTACCCCACACAAAGCAATAGATAATACGTCAAGATAGTCTTAAGCAACATCAAATCAGGTTTTAGTTTCCCCATTGGAATACAGTAATTCATAGTGATACAAATGGTGCAGATAGACCTCTTGGACTTGTCTTAGCATCGAAGAAGAAGAAGGACCCCCAGAGGCAGCCAGCAGCACCTAAGATTAGAAAAATAATAATACTCATAGGAGTGTAGTTGAAATAAAACACTTTGGGCCTGATTTACTACCATCCCAATTAGTGGGCGCCTAATTGAGTGTTAACCAACATATTGCCCACACTGTTGGTGGGTGTGTTGCATGTACTAAAATTGTTGCACAATGCAAAGAGGTGTAAAAGTGCTGGAGATCACCCAAGTTTATACTAAGACTTCTTATGCTTATCCTGTCTTGGCCACAACTCCCTGCGAGAAGAGTTATTATAACTTAGTGGGACTGTTCCTGGTTTTAAAAAAAAGAGAAAGAAAAAGTTCAAAAAAATAAAATAAAATATGCAAGAATATCTAAGGAGAAAGGACTGTGGCACAGGCTAAATAGACTGCTCTACGATGTCATGCATTGTCTTTTGCAGCATAAAAACTAAATTGATGTGTATTATCATATTAGAGGCAAAGGGGGGAAAAAAACATCATACCTTTTCTCCAGGGAAAATCACTCTGTTTTTGCCCAGTATGGCCCTGAATTTGTGGTGGAAGTACTGTTCAAAACAGTCCCTACACAAGCAAATGCAAAAACAAACAAAAAAGAAGAAGAAGAAGAAGAAGAAGGTTAAATTGCAAGAAAAGCTTGGTGTGCCGCCGGGCTAATAAAACACTGGGGGAAATCATGATGAATATACGACCAGTACAACTTGTGACAGGGCCAACACAACTTGGCCCATGTCGGACCACCAACCATAAACACTTCATGTCGTAATGTCGTACCCTGGCTGGAAAGACCAACGGTTGAGCTATACTGATGTATTTGTGTACCTTACCTGCAGTATTGGTCCCCTGCTCTGATGGCCACAACAGGAACCTGGTCCTTGCATTTGACGCATTTCTTCGACGGGCTACGAGATCAAGTAGTCATCATGAGAAACTTGATAGGCAAATTACTTCCAAATTCAACAACCCTCTGTGAAATATATTATTAGCTATAGCTATATTTTAAATGACTTTTGTTGATATGTAAAGTAGAATTTATTTTTCTTAATCCTTTGCTCTGTTATTTATTTTAGGGCCTGACCGATTAATCGGCCACCGATTATAATCTGACAATTATTACCCTTCAAATATCGGTCAAAACAATCGGCCAATTGGGCCAAATGGCCGATTATTTTTATTATACTCTTAAAACATTATCTTTGAAGAAAACCGAAGTTTCCGACACTGTGAAAGTACACTGAATGCACCATTTTGCTTGCGTAGCATTAGCAACTAGCAAGTGTGTAGCGTATGTTATTCTGTTGTCCCTAAGCTGTTTAATGACACCCCAGTTGAAGTTAACTTTAAAGCGAAACACACGACTATAAGAATGACATCCACTGTATATTTAAATACAAAACATGCTTCGTTTTTAAAACATTGCTAGCCTAGCGCTAATGCTAAAAGTGAAGGGAAGATCCCATTCAGATGCTAACAGGAAGGTTAGCATCGACTTCGGGAGTGTTTTTCCTTCAAACAACAAATATTCACACACAAATGCTGTGGGGACACAATTGTTTGCATTAAATATTTTTTTTTACATAATCGGCAGAGGTAAGGCAGTGTCAAGCGCTTTGAATGCCTTTCAAGTGAAAGCTCATTTATATATATATGTATATATATAATTAAAGTCCGAACAAATTGCATGTCGACCAGCTTCATGGAACCGATCGCGTGCTACTGCTGTAGTGAACAATTTAAGTCCCTGATCATATTTAAATATGTGCTTAGTCAAACTAAAGTCACGTTGCTTCGTAATGACGTCTAAATACCCACAACATGAATGCTCAAGTGTCACGTCACTCCTTTCAGTCATCCTCCGTTTGCCTAAACTACCAACTTTCATAATTGTGTAACGAAATTTAAACAAACAAATACCTTGGGACCTCCTCCTGCTCCAAGTGATCATGATAGGTTTCGACGACCTGACACATCGGAGCAAGCAAGCTAGGATCTTGTGGCGTAAACAAGTCGCTTTTCTTGAAACGTGGGATCCAAATCCAAACAGAAATGTTTATTTCCGTCTTCGTCTTCTTCTACGTCTTCTCTTAGTGTTCAACAGTGGTTGACGAATAACACGTTTAAGTGCATTGCCGCCAACTACTGGTATGGAGTTCCAGATAACTACCTTTTATTGTATCGCACCTGTCATAAAAAAAAATAACACACGTATGTCGTGCTAATTAATCATGTTTTAAGCATGCGTGAATCAAAAGAGGCAGAGTATTCTTAAAAAGTATTCCGTTTTATTGAAAGCCTTTATAACTTTATACATGGTATTTTTAACATTAAAACTATATTAAATTAAACAATGCATCAATTGAAATAACTGTACATAGAACTTAAACTAAAAAAATGACTATGTGTTCTTCTCTTCCAGTTGGAGTCGAATTTCAGGACTAGTTTAATTAATACCATTTGATTAAGAAACCAAATCACAGGATTGAGTAGAGAAAAATGGAGAATTGTTCAAATAAATTTTTTTTCGACATCATATTAGCAAATATTAAATATTTTTTGCGTGAAAACTATTTAACTCTGAACTTCCATTCATGAATTATCCGACAGCTCATCCTATTCTCATTAAATGGCTTCAATGCTGCATGTCAACTCACGAGTAATGCAACCATCTTAAAGGGGTGATCTCATCAGACATGTTGAAAATATTTCATTTTGTCAAGAAAATTTATATTCATAGAGGCTACTAGTTTGGTCTACAATTCAGTGACATAAACCTAAATACATGTTAAATGAACATTTACTTGATTGTTAAAACATTTTATATGATTAAAATTGATGTGAAAGCCAACCATGCTTCCCCATCCCCCCCAAAAAAGCCTCTCCTGTCTGAATGGCGTTTTTAAAGAGAGCCATTTTCAACAGTAAGAACATAATATTTTGTCCATAATGAATTTCTGTGTCCTGGTCTTCACGCAATGAATTTATTCCTCCTTAAATGAAAGGTGAATCCATGCAGTATATAGTATCCGTATCCACCAAGCACAAACAAAACATTACACTGGGGTAAAGGTTCTGTGAAAAGAGATAAGTATTGCTTTATTGAAAAAAAAAACAAAAAAAAAACCTGATGACAAACACTTGTAAAAAGTTTAGCACGAGCACACACACACACACACACAAAAGTATTTACAGCATAAAATATTGATTGCGGTTGGGCGTGTATTTGGAAGTGAAGCAGCTGTTAGATTTGATTGATGTTGGCTGCAGGCAGGGTCGACTTGTCCAAATCATCAAAATAAGGATGAGTCAAGGCCTCACGCGTTGAGATCCTTTTGGGAGGATTGTAGACCAACATTTTCTGGGAAATGAGAGGAGACGGACAACGTTAACTGTCAGCGGTGGCCCCAAAACCACGTTGACTTTATTGCTTTCGGAAACAATCAGCCTTGTTGGGATAAGGGTTTGAACTTAAAGCGTTTAGCGCACAACACAGTCAAGCAACAGTACATCCTCTAGCTCAAGGCTCGAAACAAACGATCCCCCGCATTTTTCGCATCCAAATGTGGCTTTTGCGAGACAAATGGACATCGACTAGCAAAACTGCGAGCAGGCACGCCGTGTTATGCAGGGATTAAAACCCCACGATGGAATGCTTACTTATAAAAATCACCAATGCACGGTTGTTGTTCACTCACTGCACGATATAGGGAAAAAAAACGGACATTGCGATTTTTGGGGGGGGGCCTGCGATATATATTGCAATATTAAAAACAGAAGAATTTTCACCAGATGTTTGGGAAGAATTTGATTACTCACCATGACACTGTTGTATTCATAGAATATCAAATGTGCATTGCATTTGGTCTCCATTGTAATGAAGGGGGGGATTTTTTTTTTCAAATCCAATTTTTGTCTTAGGAATGTGGCAAATACAAAAAAAAAAAAAAAAAAAAAAGATTGTACTGTACCGAAGTCTACATGGCATGAGTAATCAATATAAAAAAGTTTTTAAAAAAAATGGGGGGGGGGGGGGTGGTAGCCTACTCCTTTAATGTTTTATTCCAATGCAAAAACTCTACATCTTATATATTAATACTATATATGATAAATATTTGTCTTATTTCTAAGTAAATTATTATTATCATTAGCATTATAATAGATGCAAATTGTCTAAAAACAAGCTACCTTTTAGGTGATAAGTCAAGATAAGACATTTGAACTATTATTATTATTATTATTATATATAAATATTAACAATTGACTGATATTAACTTACCGACTGTACAATGCAACCTGCGCCCAAAGCACTACACCCTGGTCCAATCGTTGAAGGCAGCTGTCCTCACCGTGTTTGCAGCATTGTCCGTCTGATAGCATTTCATACGGCTTGTCGAGCGTGCGGATCTTTTTGTTTTATTTTTTTTACCCCTCTTTAGTTACGGTGTTGAATGGCACCACGTCTTTCGCCAGGTAAAAAGTTATTGCATCCGTGATTTGTCGGTGCTATTTGGACTTCTTATCATGAGGTGTTATGCTGGCAAAGGAGTCTGTAATAAAAAAATAAATACTTCCATATTTCGGATGCTGACTTTCTTTTGGGTACTAAATCCACTGTCGCTTTTACCGTGGTCTCGTCACAGGGGAGGGAACTCAACTGGTAGAACCCCGAGTTTTCCCTGAATAAACTAAATGTATACTAGAGACGTAGTTTTGGAGAAGAGCTGCGCATATATGAATAAATAATCTTACTTTCAGTAGGTCCAGACCATTCTTATCCAGGTTTTTCACCGATGACGCAAGGTTGCTAGGCTTCCATTTTGGGAAATTGCTTTTGTAGTCAGGTAGGCTTTCCACTTCAGGCCAGACAACATTATCCGGCGTGCCCAATGTCCTAAAAAAATAACAACAAACCAAAAAAAAAAAGAGCGGTATTAAAAAGAAACTGGACATTTTCACATCACTTTAAACCAATCCAATAATTAATTTTATAAAATGCATGCTTAGACATTATTAACTCATTCACTGCCATTGACGACTATAGACGTCAAAAATTCATGTGAACTATTTCTATTAGTTTAACAATTTTTCATTAATTTTTTTTTATGAAAACCATTTTTTATTGTACATTTATAACATAAAATTATCATGCGATTAATCGCCCCTTATTTGTAATACTTTTTTTTTTAATTAGGCCCGCCAGGCGATTATTAAAAAAATTGTTTTAATTAATCACATGACTTCACTAGTTAACGATTAATCACAAACTTTATATCTTTTTAAAATCTACAATAAAAAAAATTCTATGTTTTCATACACTTGTTAGCAAAAGTGGATTTTTTTTAAACTAATAGAAATAGTTCAAATTTATTTTTGACGTCTATAGCCGTCAATGGCAGTGAATGAGTTAAAAGTAATCTGAACAATATCCCCCCCCCCCTCCCCATTGCATCAACGTGTAGCAACGAATTAACTACAACAACAACAACAACAAAATCGACAAATAGAAACTTACAGTAGTTTAAATTCCAATCCTTACAATTCAACCGTTTGAAGAAAAAAAATGCAAATGGCTCTGCGTGGAGCTTTGACTTTCAAGCATAAACACTACCTGAAGATTCTAAACAGCTGGTCTATTTCAGAGTCGCCTTGGAACAGTGGCTTCTTGGTGGCGAGTTCAGCAAAGATGGTGGCAGTGCTCCAAACATCCACAGGAGTTGAATATCGGGAGGAACCCAGGAGCACCTCGGGCGCTCGATACCAAAGGGTTACAACCTGGAAAGATACAAAGATGCATTCATCTCAGAGCTCATTTTAGTGGACGGGTGTTAGTTGTAGAAAATTTACTATTTAATGTCTTATGCAAATAGTTTTTCTTGAGACTATAGTCTGAAAATATTAGAACGAAACTCACAATATTTTGGATAATATTCAAAAGTGTTGTTATGCATATGAACGTGCGGCTTAAATTGTATTTTTCTTCCCATTGTGTGCAGGGGTCTCTCAGAATTTCTCTTTGTTGGCCTGCCGGCAATTTTAAAATCTCGAAGTGTGAACCAGGCTTTAGGGAAGCGTGAAATGAAACCGAGTCTCACCTCGTGGGTATAGACCCTGACAGGAACGCCAAATGCCCGAGCCAGTCCAAAGTCAGCCAGTTTGATAACTCCCTTGTTGTCAATCAAAAGGTTCTGGGGCTTCAGGTCTCGATGGAGGACTCGACGACGATGACAGAAATATATGCCCTCTAAAATCTGGTAGAGGTAGCTCTGAAGAGGCAGTGAGAAGAAAATGAAAATTAATGAAAGAAAATGGATGAACAGTGGCACAAAGAGCACAGCCGTACGAGTACTCAGCTTTGTATGTCCACCAACCAAAGCACAACACATGAAGAAAAAAAAATAAAAATAAAAAAATAATTTAACGAGAATCAAACGGGGGGGGGGGTAATATACACTCCCAATTAGAGGGGTAAAATCGTGCAAACACGGTTCAAGATTAACTCATTCTCGGCAAAAATTCATTTGAACTATTTCTATTAGTTAAAAAAAAAATCGCTTTTGATAACAAGAGTATGAAAACCTAGATTTGTGTTTATTGTACATTTAGAACAGATATAAAATGTGTGATTAATTGCGAGTTAATTATTGAAGTCATGCGATTAAACTTTTAATCGCCGGATGCTCCAAATTTGTAATCTTTTCTTTTTCTTTTTAATTCATTCACTGCCGTTGACGGCTATAAACGTCAAAAATTCATTTGAACTATTTCTATTAATTTACATTTTTTCCCCACTTTTGTTAACAAGAGTATGAAAACCTAGATTTTTTTTATTGTACGTTTAGAACAGATATAAAATCTGTGATTAATCGTGAGTTAACTAGTAAAGTCATGCGATTAATTACGATTACAAATTGTAATCGCCTGACGCCCCAAATTTTTTATCTTTTCTTCTTTAAAAAAAAAAAAAGATTATTGAAAATTAGGGGCGTCAGGTGATTAAAATTAATTGTAACTAATCACGTGACTTCACGGTTTAAAAAAAGAAAAGAAAAGATTATTAAAAATTAGGCGTCAATGGCAGTAAATGAGTTAAAAATGTTGTGGACGAAGAGTTTTGCTTCATCCAACTATTTTTTAAATTTAAGTAAAAATGCAAATGGCAATTTATTTTGTCATTTTGAATGAAAAGGATACCCGTTCTCAATATTACAGTATTATCGCATGTGGCATGACCAACCTAAAGAAATGGACCATGGACTATTGGGATTTTTTTTTTGACACTTTTAAGATCATTTCTTTGTGATATTTTTTGCTTGGGGTTTTTTCTGTGAGATTTTTGTAATGCAAGAAATGTGCCTCAACTCATTCAACATCGGGAGACAATGGCGTGATGAAAGGGGCATGGCACAAAAACGGACTTAAAGATGGGTTACCTTGACTAACATCGGGTCCATGTACTGGGCAGAAGGCATGGAGTCGAGATACTTCTTCAGGTCCATGGACAGGAACTCGAAGATAAGATAGAGACGAGACTCCTGCATCAGGACATCCAGGAGACTGTACAATCAAATAAAATAAAAATAAAAAAATCATTAACAGTGTGTTTACACAACATTTCTCAACATGAAAAAGCTGCCCTGCCATTGGCTCACAGCATCCAAGAGCCAATTGGATATCTTGGCTCGACATGCAGTCAACACATCACAGATCAGTGAAGATGATGCTACATCCAAAGTCCCATATTAGCGTCGGAAATAATAGCATCGGCGTGTTACTTGTTACTGTTAGTACTTGCCGATGCGGATGCCGCTGTTTTAATGCCTAAACCGGTATCGGAACAACACTAGCTACAAGCATGTTGAGTGGAATAAAAATGTGTCTGGCCTACATATCAGACAGGGGTGTGAATTGCCTAGTACCTGGCGATTCGATTTGTATCACGATTCAATTAATCCTGATACGAATCTATAAATTGATTATTGCGATTTTTTTAAAACTCAAATTTAGAAAATACTAATCAGTAAACTTGTACATGTACACTGTAAGATTTGTATGAAAGTGTATTTATTGATCTGAAAATTCAGGTTGCAGTCTGTTTCATGTTTGAACAGCACTGAAATCAAATATTAAGGCTTAATGTGCCATTAATATAACATTCGTCCATGCTTAATGTGTGAATCCTAACCCTAAGTAAGACGTTTTGTTGAATATTGCCATAAAAAAAAAAAGTATGTTTAAAAATTGTTTCTGCCACATATTGAATCGATTCGAGAATTGCGCGCTGTAATATCGCGATATATTGCCGAATCGATTTTTTCTAACACCCCTAATATCAGAGATTTTAAAATATTAGAGTAGGTATACCATTCAGGATCACTTTCTTTAAAAAGATTATACTGCAGCTTATCTTGAAACAAAGGCCAGGACAAGGCACAGTGCATTTCCTTAACACCAGGAGAGAGAGAGAGCGAGAGAGAGAGGACATTTTAACACTAGTTGGGCATCTTTGTTTTGAACAATCTGAAGCTTCGCTATATCAGATTTATTTGCAGCAGACCAAATTATTCAACAGTAGGGCTGGGTATAAAATATATCGAATCGATATTGCTTTTCATAGCCCAATGTCGATTCATAAAACCACGTATCAACACTTTTAATGCGGCTTTTCCTGTAAATTAATTTGCCAGAGGCGAGCGGGCACTCGGGTGTTATTCAGAGTACCCCAAAAGGAACCCAGAGCTTACAAAGAAAGGAAACAGCTCAAGCATGAGCCGCTCGGAGCTGCCGGTTGCTAAATAACTTTAAAGATGGGCTGCGCTTTAATGCAAGCAGATCGCAACGCGGGTCGCCCTCTCGAAAAATACACACACACGCCGTTTAGACACACGCACTATGGAAAAGCTTTTCCTTTTGCAGTCGTTTTAAATGGCTTACCTTAACTAAAATGCTGCGTCACATTGGAGCCAAAAGTATAATCCTGATCGTTTACTGTACATCTTGCTGCTCTAAAAATACTAAACGAGTCCTACTACAGTAAAAGTTACACAAAGCTACGGACTACTTCTTCTACTTCCATTTGATGGTTTGTCAAACACTTGTGATTCATTAGCGCTCCCCAAAACAAAGAAAACTTCGCGGGAAGACACAAAAGTGGGTGAAATAAGGCGAGGCATGGTCGCCGGTCCAGCGATTGACCAATGAAAGCCATTCGCGGCAAAAGAGCGCTACCAGGAGCTACAGCAAAACGTCCACTGCCTAAAAATAAAAATTGTGCCAGCCAATTCACCAACATTAACTGGCAAATTAAATGGGTCTTAGAAGACAACTCTCTGACAATATCACAAAGCTAAAGTTAAAAAAAAAAAAATTCATGCACACGCTGAGCATACCTTACAACATTTGGATGCTTCAACTCCTGAAGCAAAGAGACCTCTCTGATTGCAGTGCTGGGAACCCCTTCGTCCTCACTTTCCAGGCGGATCTTCTTCATTGCCACAATTTTACCAGTGGCTTTGTGTTTGCCCCTGTATACCACCCCATAGGTGCCTGCAAGAACGACGCCATTAGAGAGGGGGGGGGGGGGACAATGAGTGGAGTGATGTTCAAGTGAACCTGATGTACGTGCATGAACTGCACTCTATGGAAGTAACTCAATAAATACAAGACAACATCAAACATGTATGAAACTGAATTACTCCATAGAGTAAATCAGTGGAACAGTTCTACCAACCTTCTCCAATTTTCTCGATTCTCAAATAATCGTCCATTGCTGGGGGGAGAAAATGCAGTCAGGTCTGGAGAAACACTGCAGGTAGTTTTGCATTGATTTTACCTCATCGGGATACACATTTTAGTTGGCAATATAATTGGGCAATGGATTTTTTTTATCTGCCTTGACCAGCAACTCTCCTGCTGGCCTTATTTTGCCGTGAACGGCTCTGATCAATCAATCGCCAGACCGAGTCATGCACTGAGCGTTGTTCCTGCCTCGCTTTACCCCCTCTTCTAGTCTTTTCACCAAGTTTTCATTTTGTTTTGCCAAGAGAGGCTGCTATCGGCATTACCAGGCTAACCCTAACTATCCCCCGTCAGAGCAGCCGTTAACAGGCATTGCCAGTCAAACCCTAACCTTCCGAGCATAGAGGCTGTTGTCAAGAAATTGTCAAGTTAAAATAAGAGATAAAATAGCGAGATTTGAACCCATGATCAGGCGCTTTCGGGGTCCTGGGTTCGCTACGAGCTAGTACACAAACTGGCGCAGAACTTATACTTGTAGATTCACGGCCAAATAGCTCTAAGTGGCGAGTTGCCGGTGGTCATGGCAAAATATTCACTTCGTTAACATCCCAAGCAATTTAAGAAGAAGAAAAAAACAACTCGGTAGCTATTCATTATGCCAACATTTTAGTAAAACTCAATCTTCTTTCAGTTTTTTAAATTTGTTTTGCTGACCTCGAACGTCAGCACTCCCACGGCTACCATAGCCTCCCCTAAAGTAACGTTGCTCTGGTTTCAACGCTCGTTTTTAAAATGTAAATTACAACAGTATTACTTACTAAAATCTCTACTAAATATTAGCAAGCATTACCTGACTGAGATGTGTCGCCTCGTGTCGTTATACACTGCTTAGTTAGGAGGACAGTGGACACAGGACTCCAACAGGCTCAGTAGAATACTGTGCAGACAGTTTCGAATCAGACGCGATGCAACGTAAGATTCAAAATAGACCAATGATGTAACGCGACGTATTTCAAAACCACCTATCAAAAACGGGAGCCTGTCACGTGGTCAGTGCTCAGAAAAAAAGGAGCGTTGTGAAACATTTCGTCGGTCGTTGTTCCTTTCTATTTACCCGGTGGCGTATCCTCTTGTATATTTATAAAGTTTATATTTATTTACATTTATATTAAAGTACGGCAGAACAAGTCCACAATCAGCATTATGTGGAAGATCACGTGACCAAACACGAAAACCTTTTTTGGGGGTATTTGGATATTATTACGTTTGAAAAAAGATATTACAAATAGAAAAAAACGACTCGTTTGCCAAGAAAAAGTACACTGATATGGGTGGTCTAAATTAGACATCAGGACTGGCATAAAACAATAAGGATATGCAAAGATTTTACCGTGCCATTTCACAGATCAGAATTGAAATTTTCAAAACATAATTTCCCAAAACAATTCATACAAACTAGCAAAATATCATGGTTGCAAAAGCCATTTTCTTGATCAAAATCCTTAGTAGGCCTGCGTGGCTCAAAAGTAAACATTTTGTGTATAACTGAACATGTCAGTGCCATCAGAACAACAAGTCTTTTTGTTTCTGTGTATGGATAAGACAGTCAAATTGCTTAATCATGTTGTCCATACAGCAGTGTACTCTGGAGGGATGCTCTGATGTAAAACGACTTCTTAAGTTTTGGTAACAAATTCAGTATGTGTCATTGTCTAATTAATGAAGGTGTATTTAGTTTCCTGTTTTCGTTCAGTCGCCACCCCGTTTTTGTTCTATTAAAAGGCAAAAGAAACATCAACATAATAACTCATCATCATTTGAATGAATTAGTTAGCATGTCTTATATTAGAGAGGCGTGAATTTGACGATGATTATTACCATGTGTTATGTTGAGACAAATGTTGGATATATAGTACAGTAAATACAGTACAACAAGCGGTTTGGATAATGGATGTATGTATGTTACCGTTTACACACTTTCAGAAACAAACACCCGGAAGCTGTTTGAAGTCTGTATGCCTTTAATACCACATCAAACATGTCATAAGAGTCTGTGGAATTCATATATATATATATATATATATATATATATATATATATATATATATATATATATATATAAAGAGAGAGTGAAAAAAGATAGAATGCTCTCTATACTTTCCCCACACAATTTTGTTGGTTTAAAGGTCCATAGTTGGGATACACATATCTACATTATGAACAATCAAAGCATGCATTTGTAGAGTTGTACAAATGACTTGTAGGTAGTAATAACTATACCATTCACACACACACGCACACGAACACACACATGCACGTGCGCGCGCACGCACACACACACACACACACACACACACACACACACACTAAAAGGGATTAAAAGTACATCACCAAGTCATCTGTATGGCAGTTACTGTACATCTGCAATGGAGATTGTCTTGTTTTTGTACAGCATACAAGACTTGAAATTTTATTTTTTTGCAGTTTTGCGAATCAAGAGCTTCATTTGGGGAGCAACTTTCTAACTTTGAAAGACAATAAATACGTGACAACATAATAAATGAACAATTGTTTTTCTTTTTTTCTAGAATCAATAGTTTTTGTTTCTTAAATTCACATTGTGTATAGCAGCAAACTTTATTTTGTTTTCTCGAACTAAAGTGAAATTGATTAAAAAAGCTCTGCTTTAATGTAATTTTTTTTTTAAAGTATTTAAAATGAGTGCTGTCAAAGTTCTAATTAAGTTCTAAAGGGACTAATTGACCATTAGCCTCTGACAATTAATAATTGACAAACGCGTGCAGGCTCTTTGAAGTGAATGAAGTACTTTGGTGTCAGCGTAGGATTTGCAGTTTTGCAGTCAATGTTTATAATGAGGAGCAATTTTGATTCACAAACTGCGATACAAACTGCTTATTTTGAGCTTTGAGTATATCTAAATGCCATCTGTCCTTATTATAGGCTACCTGTATATATTGTCTTAGTGTTTTTCTCTTTCCACGTGTCTCTATGTTCGTCTGTGCTCGTGCTCTTCAATTCGTCATTTTTCTTTCAGGCCTTTAAAGATGAGATGAAGTGGAGAAACACAATTTCAGAGTGTAAGGGTTGGAACCATCTGCAAAAACAAACATACACATTACTTTTATTACAACTGACCTCTGCTATTTGCGGGGGCGGATTGAGACGTCCAGAGAAAGAAATGAGGAAATTGTGGGCCAGTCTCTTGGGGTAAAATATAAGAAAATAATAATTAAAAAAGTACTGCATCGACCCCAAAAGACGCTCTGCCCGATGGCCAGTCCAGCCCTGCTTGTGTACATGACAAAATCGAGGATCTTCTTCATCATACTGATTGCCCTGGACTAAGAAAAGTCACAGACTCACAATGTCACCTGCGGTGTTCCTCAGGGTTCGGTGCTGGGCCCCACCCTGCTCCCCCCTGGCAACCGCATCTCCAGATATGGAGGTTCCCATTGCTGATATTATGTAGTTTTATATAAGGACAACCCCCTCCTCTTCTGACCCCACCCCCCACGAAACCTCAACACAGTCCGCTGTATATACAGGAGAGGGCATGTCTTAGTTTTTAGAGAATTGTAGGTGCATTTCAGACACACTTACTTGGTATCCTTATTTGGTAATGATTGAGAACAGTGAGAACCTCCACAGCTTCTGTCTTACTGTCGAATTGTAACAAACCAGATATTGTCTTGGTGGAAGCTGAGAGAAAAAACGCAAAAATAAAAGTTATCTCATGAAAAACTTCTATCACGTACTTCCCATTCATATGAAAAATACAGAAAACTTACGTTTGGCGTCAAACATCTTGAATTTGACAAAGCCGGGCACATCGTGCTCATTACATAACTGTTTACACACATACAGAAAGAAGGAATGTGTAAGCACATTTAAAGCAATAAACTCAATCTTCAATAAGTCATTCCATCCAGTACTACTTTGCGATTGAAAGACTATACGCGCATTTATTTAGTTATTGATTTAAAAGCAAACCATTTCACAGCTTTGATTTGAGTCAGGTAGCCAAACTTGCCAAAAAGGATTCTCTAATCTACAATAGGACAATAATTAATGTCATGTTCCACTTTGAGAATACTTCCTGAATCCATCGTAAACTTTTACCGGCATACTGGTGACTAAAGCCCACTGTTCGGATTGGACTACATCAAAAACATAAGCGTATGTACAAAAATCATACCCTGAGCAAGTGGTCCTGTGATATACACGAAGGGACGTTGTAGTAGTGCAATACAGCAGATGGGGGTTGAATGATGTTTTTGGAGGCCTGCCCAGCACTGCTGAAGCGATTGTTCCTGGTCATGGCAAAATCTTTATAGCTGCTGCTTCCATCCTCTAATTCAAAGAACTGGCTCGGGATCACGGCATGCTGTTTCGATACGCTGCATGGAAAGGAAACAAACACAAATGGAGTGAATTCACCAAATCAAAAGATCAAATTTCAATTTTTGTGCGTGTTCTTTCGACGCTTGTTTAGATGCTCCCACATTCGCACACTTGTAAAAAAAAGTGTTTTTTTTCAACTGAATAATGAAAATGTTCTTCATTATTTCACGCTTTGTGTGTTGTTATATTCTCACCAGACATTGAGTCTCTTGCCAAAAATCTTGATGCTGTTGAGGTGTGTGATTGCTCGATCCACAGCATAATCGTCCCCCATCTCAACCAACGCTGTGCCAGGAACGCTCTTCATAAACTTCACCTAAAAATCCCTCACGATTAAAATCGGCATTATAATCGTTTGATCTTGCAACAATTAGTGCGTTTGTGATATCAGTCACACATTGAAGCAATCGATTCAGAATATTTGAATTACTTTTCAATTTCCTTGTTTATTAGAATTAAAGTATGCAGTTCATTTTCTTTTTTACTATTTGCTTGTACTCGCTATTAACTCATTCACTCCCAGCCGTTTTCAGTGAAGTAACCCCCTTCGCTCCCGGCTCTTTTACTAGATCTTGACTGATTATGCAAGGTACACAGAATATTCTGTTCTATTGCTATAAAAACATGAAACCTACCAAAAGAAAAATTTGAATCTCTTCTTTCATCAGGAAAAAAAAAGTATATTTGCAGCAATTAGCATTAGAATGTAGCTAATTTTCATCATAATTTACAAACCTGTTAAAAACACTGGCAAAAAGAGCTTGTTGCAACATGACCCTGGCTGATCTCCTATACTCTACTGCCACCTGTTGACCGTTTTCTGTAATAACTACCATTACTTTAAGCGACCTCTTCATGTCAGAAGCTGTATCAAAGTCTTCTGTATGCTCTAGCATTTAAAAAAACAAAAAAAAAAAAACTTCTAAATATGTTTTGGGGAGTGCAGGACAAAGTATTAAAACATTTATTTATAAGTTTTTGGGTTTGAATGAGTTAGTGTGCTTTCATTATTAAAATCAGGCCGTGTGAGAGATATTACAAGGTACAATTTGTGGGGGTTACAAGCGTACCCATCTGATAGAGAATGGGCAACATAAAACAATTTTAGTCTCTTGTTGATAGCACAGATTTGTCACCTGCATCTTTAGAGAGTTTTTACAGTTTTTGTTTTTTTATTGAATCATTATTTATCCGTATAATGTAACTCAACTGAGAACAGATCTTCTTTTGAAACGCTGACAGCAGAATAAAACACAACAACATGAATGCATAACCAACAAACGTGATGCACTTAAAACTGTACACAAAACAAAGCATCAAATAATAATAATAATAATTGTGAATAACCCCCCCCAAAAAAAATACATCATAGTTCCCATCAGAGAAGAAGCATGGCTCTTATTACTTTGCTGTCACGCCTTCCAGGACCACAAAGGTCCTAATTTTGCTCAAATAAAATGAGTGTAAGAGAATAAGACGCCCACGCTTACGTACCTTTTCAATGTTGCCGTACAAACAGAACAGGTTGAAGATGCGGCTGCAGTTCATCTTGGATGGATGGAGGCCACTCACCATGGCAACAGAGCTGGGGGTGTAGGAAGAGTAGGATGTCTGGGGCAGAGGGTAGGACACTATATCTGGAACATCCACGTAGGTCAATTTGTACCTGCTGTTGCTAGGCAGAGGCAACACAGAGCAGGGTGACCCTGAAAACACACAAACCATGAGCTGATATCATTGATGTATCTCAGTTCCCGCAAATTTCATGTCACAAATTATGAATACAAAAAAACAATTAGAGACATTACATCGTTCTAATTGGCTGGATCGGCTTACATTGGCTACACAACTTTTTAGAAATTTGTCATCACATTTCAACCAAGTAAGAAAAATGTAGTGATTCGCTAAAGCAATTCAAATCAGTTCAAACTTACCATAATTGTTGTCAGTGGATGATGATGGGTGTTCACCTAAAATGGCCTGTCTTTGCCTGCCCTTTCCTTGATCTGAAATAAACACAGCACAGCACAGCTTTAAAAAACAAACAAAGTTACTACTCATATAATGTTATATACAGTATGTGTGTGTGTGTATATGTATATATATATATATATATATATATATATATATATATATATATATATATATATATATTTATTTCAGTGACCATTTTGGGTTTATCGTTTCTTTTTAATGGAAAGATAGCAACATTTTTGTCTACCTGGGTAAATCTAGTAAAAAAAAAAAAAAAAAAAACGAAGTTCACAAGGCACATTTAAAACTGTTTATATGGCGCCATCCAATTTCATGTATGAACAGGTATGAAGCAGAGTAGGTGCTTTTGTGTACCCATAGAGACTTCCACAACAAGAATACGGCAGCAGCGGTTGCCAGAGTTGTCCATGTTTACTCGCAAAATGAAGAAACATGACTCGTCTTCCATTACAGTATTTAAATACCGTCTCAGTATCTTTGCAGTACAGGAGAACCTGTCAGATATTGTAGGAATAACAATATTTACAACATTTTGAACATAACCTTAGATTTATATATAAATATATAATTTCAGTGATAGGCCACTATTGATCGACACAGTGTATGACAAACCACTGTAACGATAACTTAGAAGCAAGAAATCTTTTACAGTATACACTTACACGATGTTAACCCTTTTAAAATAAAATGAAAATAAATAAACAGAACAGCAGAGGTGGCAAATCCAGGTTCAAAAAGTAAAAACCCTGCCACAGTTTGGCTTTAGCCCCAGGTGCTAGCTAGCTAGGTAGCTCCCATGGTGCTGATTTACCTGCTAGGGAGCTAGCTATAGCTAGCATCAATGGCTAAAGCCAAACTGTGGCGGGGTTTTTACTTTCTGGACATGGATTTGTCACTTCTGCAGAACAGACTGTTGTTGTTTTTTTTCAGCAAAAATAGTGTATAATACAAAGGCAGAAATGCTATGTACTATAGGGGTTTCGCAAGGGATATACGTAACAAATACATCAATCAATAAGGACAGCTTAAATAATGCACAATAATAATGTAATCGTATCAGTTCTTGTAACATTAAGGCTGGAATTTGTGATAGAATAATAGACCAGGGGTGACCAACACATGGCAACGCAGAGCCGGGGGGTGGGTGGTAGGTTCGGGCTCAGGTGTAAAGGCTTACTGGTTTGGTTTGAATATGACATTTAAGTAACTCTGACCTCTTCCTGATTACAGTACTCTAAAGGCAAAGTTAAAAATAAAAATAAAAAAACAAAAAAAACAATCATATGTTCTATGCAACCCCATTAGTCTACCCACGGTATTCTGATTAGGATTGTGTGCAGCATGCTCGTTTTTTTTCCATCTCAGGGGGCGGCCATTTTGCCACTTGCTGTCGACTTAAAATGACATCATGGTTGCTTTGGGCTCAGGTAGCGACCAATCAAGAGTCGATGTCAATCAAATGAAAGTCCCAAAATGTTCTGCTCAAAACAAACAACAAAATGCAATCATTTTTATACAATACATAATTTCACAAGAGTCATATCCAAACAGAACTACAGTACTACGACACGTGCGACCAAGTCTAATGACAGGAGGTTCTAAATAAGGTTGAATGAAGTAAGAAAATGGTCATGTGACGTACAGAGGAGGCAATGAAAGCAAACCAATGAAAGAGACAGTACCTGTTTAGCATCAGACAGCAATCTTTCTTTTCTCCCTCAGCACGCAAGAACATCAACCTGCATTACACCATCACTTTAGCCATCAAGCAGAGTTGCAACGTTAAGCTATATGACACATCGCACAGTAATAAGTACATTTATTTAAGCGGTATTAACAATGTGAACAGTTGTCTGTGCATTGATGAACATATATTAGGGATGTAGTATGGGATCATTCACACGAGACACTTTTAGCAGTGTCACACAAATAAGCCCTGTGAATGGGTTTTAATGAAGGACGTTAACATTTTGCTCGTTTCATAAGGACAATGTTAATTTATGTATTAACTAGAGCTGCCAAATTATATAAATTCACTTCCAGAACAATTCCCCCTGAATTTCCTTCCCCAGTTCTTGCACTTTATTTAGTATAAAAAGCATTCTAATACTGTTCAAATTGAAAGTACTGTATGAATAAGGCAAGAATGCAAAGGACACCCGGATGATATTCTTGTCAGCCATTTTAAACCAAGGACGCATCATTTTGATATGAATGTGAATCTGAATGCTTGGCTAGGAAAATATCCCAAGATGTATTTCGTGCTGCTGTCACGTAAAGACGTCGGGGGGGGGCTAAGTACACAGAGAACAAGAAGGTTCTCGTGTAGATTTTTACCATACGTCCGAGTTCTTCATATTGATAAACCGCCATTGTGTATGCGGTGAGAGTTTAGACCTGAATGAGATAGAGTGGAACCTCAACATTTGTACATAATTCGTTCTTGTGAAGTGTTCAAAGTCCAAAATGTTCAACCTCCAAAACACTTTTTCCCATAGGAAATAATGTAAATGAGTTTAATCCGTTCCTATTTTATTATCTATTTATGTAAAAACATACACACTGCAGTATTAAAAAAATAAAAAATAAATAAAAACTACTGTGCAGCGTCATGGTGGCCAGGACACTATTTATGACGGACGCTGGATTTTTTAAATACTGTATCTGGAACAATCAGTGCTACTGGCGCAACGGGTTAACAAAATACGGACGATCCATAACATTTGGCAGCTCTGGTTAACAGTGTCATGTGTTTTGGGCTTCAGTGAGGGTGGCAGCCAATTTACAAATGTTCATAATATGAGTTTGGTGAAAAGATGTACAGTTCACATCAGCACCTTTAACAAGGCTTCTAACTCTGGTCACTGTGATGAGATAACAATAATGTTTACCAATGCATTTTTTTAAATGAGAAAAACCCAAATAAATCATCTTTAAAAGAGACATATTATGCATTCTTTCCACAATTTTAAACTGAGCAAGTCTCTTTTTAAGACCGCAACGTTCTTAGATTGAAATACACAAAGAAAGAAAAATATTCCAGACTTACATCTTTTAACATCCTGTCTCATTAAAGAGGACCCACTGTTCTCACCACCCACCTCCCCAAAAAAAGGCCAGTGCAGCTATCATGGCCATGAAGACCAGGATGTTAGATGACTGTAATGAGCTACGTTGCTACAAGAACAGATTGTGAGGAAAATGCATGTACCCGTAAAGATTGGAAGATTTGCATATACAGGGGACATATTGACAAACATATGAGTGTTTGTCATTTGACAGTACCACTGATGACACTATTAGCTAATGCTAATCTCTGCTAACAGTACAGCCGTGCTTGTATTTTGTGCAATGCAACGCAATGCATGCGTTGATGGATGGGCAGGTTCATTTTTCATATGTCCCCTTTAAAGGCCAATATACAAAAATGAGTGCAGGTTGGACATCAATATTTTTCTTTTCAAAGCAGGAGGAATCAGATTGAGGCTCTTTGGTCACGGGATGCATTTTCATCCACTTGTACTTTGCTGCAAGACACAGAAACAAAAAACAACAACCTAAAAACAAACAGAATCTAGTTAGACAGAAGGTGGTGCTGCTGGAGAGATTAAGGCCTCCTGAGCATTTTAAAACAGCTGCTGCTTGGTAGTATGAAGGACTGAGTTCCATATCCTTTTGTCGGACTTTTTCTTTTTCGCTGATGGAGGAGGTAATGCGTGAAGAGAGCTGTTGTGTAAAGTCAGCCTGACGTCCATACTCTGTTCTCTTTTACCAGGAAGGTAGATGTGCAGGCGTAAGAGGCTGGTGACTGAGAGAGTGTTTTGATTGGTGATGAAGAAAAGAAAGTGAAGGAGTCTTGGCTTGCGGCTTGAGTTGGTTTGATGTGTCTTAATAACCTGTAACTATGTTGCGCTTTTCTAAGAAAAAAAAAAGTCTTGGAAATTGCTTGGGACTGGAATCACAGGACTTGAGTCAAAATATAAAAATGAAATAATACAGAGAGAAAAAGAGAGAAAAAAATGTCTTACCCCGTCTGACCAGGTATGGTTTAGTGTAGTCCCAGCTTTCACTGTCATTCTTTATCACGTTCAGACGTGTTGGCTGTTGACACAAAAACAAAAGGACATTGAAAAGAACACTTGTCTCATCAGCCGAAGTGGCAAATCCAGGTCCAGAAAGTAAAAACGCTGCCACAGTTTGGCTTTAGCCACAGGTGCTAGCTAGCTAGTTCCCTAGCTAGTGTTAAATTATTAACATTGTTTTTCAGTTTCAATTTATATTTTAGCCGTTTTTGGAGTCATTTAGTTATAGCTGTGTAGCTCAATGAATAGTATGGTCTATTGTATTCTTATCTGTCTCACTTTCCTGAGAAAAGAAGGGAGTATAGCCTGGTACCGGTCTCAGTCGGAAGAGGGGAGGGACAGGCTGATGTATTATTGTTTTTCTCTAATCTGATTTATACCTATGGGAACTTGCTGAACTTGCTGATGGGAACAGAAGGGGGTATTTTCTTGTATTCACTGAGTTGCAAATAAATGTACTGTGGGCTGATGGGAGGAGACTTTTCGTATTCACCCACTTTTCAATAAATAATGATGTGCAGGAGGAGAAGGAACACACAATCTGAACAGAACACGGTTTGAGTGTCTTCATTGTGTGACCAGAAATTTCTGATACCTTTGCAAAGGGACTTCTTCACCAGAATCTCACCATTCAGTTAATTGAACACGCAAAGAGTAGAATACAAATATTCTCTACTCTAACACTAGCTAGTGTTCCCTAGCTAGCTAGCCCCAGGTGCTAGCTAGCTAGCTAGGTCCCTAGCGAGCGAGCTCCAATGGTGCTTGTTTACCTTTTAGGGAGCATCCTCAAAGACTCAACAATCCCACGGCACATATGGACAAACTCATTCACACTGTTACTGTAGATTACTTTCTTTAAATCGAATAGGACTGGATACGGTTTCATTGTACTTTTGTACAATCACCCAAAAATATATTTCCTAATACACCTCAAAAGCATACAGGAAACAAATCCTCAGTTCTTTACCCTTGCATATTCAATCTTGAGAGTGCAGCAGCCAACATAGATGTCCGCTCCATTCAGGGCAGCTTTCGCTTTCTGAGCATACTGATTCGACTTGAACCTGAATGAAATAGGTTAAGGACAAACAACTGCAATTTTTTAACATAGAAGCAAAACCATTTATGAAATTTAATAAGGATACTCCACCATGGCTTGGATTCCATTTCGCTTAAAGATGACAATCCTCTGAACAATGCCGACAGGGTTACATACTGAGTATAGGACATCCTGGAAAACAAACAAACAAACAAACAACTAAAATATGTCCATCTAAATTCATTAACCACCTCAACTTATCATATTCAAAAACATATAAATGTGCATTTATGGCTATAAATGCAACAGCTGGAATTAAATGGTTTGCCAATGGCTTACCAATGTATTAAACTACTGTGAAGACTTTGTCACCATAGAACAAAATGCATATTTAGTGTGTGTGTGTGTACCGTAGTAATAGGGTAGAGAGGATTCTGAATAGACAGTAGGAGGACCTTGTTGCCACTGTTGGGATTGTCAGCATTGGTTGGCCTGGTAATTCTCTTGGATGTGGAGTAATTAAAATATGCCTGTTGACCTAAAAACAAATAGCGTAAAAGGTCATCTAAATACAAATCTAGTCTGGGATCATCATGCACATTTGTCTTGCTTTAGATCAAATTACCAGAGAAGATTTGAAGAGCACTGTCAAAAGAATGTGAGGTATTTCATGTGTATGGATTCTATACTGATTCTCTTTTAACTCAATCACTGCCATTGACGACTATAGACGTCAAAAATTCATGTGAACTATTTCTATTAGTTTAACTTTTTTTTTCATTTCATTAAAAAAAAATTATGAAAACCTAGATTTTTTATTGTACATTTATAACAGATAAAAAATTATCATGCAATTAATTACGATTAAACACTCCTTATTTTTATTTTTATTTTCAAATTAGGCCCGTCAGGCGATTACAATTTTTAATTGTAATGTATCACATGACTTCACTTGTTAACTAACGATTAATCACAAATTTTATATCTGTTCTAAATTTACAATAATTATTTTTCTAGGTTTTCATACTCTTGTTAGCAAAAGTGGGGAAAAAAATGCTAAACTAATAGAAATAGTTCAAATGAATTTTTGACGTCTATAGCCGTCAATGGCAGTGAATGAGTTAAGATGCATGAACTGGCATTGACACATTTTTGTCCAGTCACGTCATCGCATTATTTTGGACTTATTTCCTGGTCTAATTGTGCTACAGAATGAATCTGGCGTCAAGTATTGCCATCATTTAGATATCACTCCTACCCATCTCAGGTTTCAAATTCTTCCTTCGAAAAAGAAAAACTAAATGTATTGATATTTCATTTTATTATTAGAATTATAAACCTGATTATAATTCTGGAACTCGCTACATTTTCCGTTGATTTGACTGCACTTTCTAGTTTAGATACATTTAAAAGTGAGTCATGTGGACAATAATTCAATTAGCACTTCTTCTTTTTTTTTTAAAGTCCAAATACTCTTGCATTTGTTATGATAAAATCAATCAAACCTGCAATATATACAGGGGCCTTGGCTCCACTTGACACACAGCAGTCAGCACTCTCCACAGCAGAGAATTCCACCAGGGCCTGGCGCTTGAATGGCATCATCATGACATAACTAAAAACACAAAGTGTAAACACAGGACTAGATGGTGTGTCCTATACTGTAGAGGGGGGGAACAAAGATGCTAAACAAATAAGTCAGTTGTATTGTTCAAGTATATTTTCAGACGGATGAATGTAATTTCCTGCAGTGTAAAAAAAAAAAGGTACAATGTGTGTGTGTGTGTGGGGGGGGGGGGGCATGCAAGAGCATACAGAAGGCTTTGATGCAGCTTCTGACTTAAAGAGGTGGCTTAAAGCAATGGTAGTTATTACAAAAAACGGCCATCAGCTGGTGGCAGCAGAATATAAGAGATCAGCCAGGGCCATGTTGAAAAAGCTATTTTTGTCAGTTTTTCACAAGGAATGTGAATAATGATAAGACTTAGCTATATTTGAATGCTAATGGCTGCAAAACGGGAGTGGGAGTGGCTTCAGGTGGCTGGATCTCTCTTCCAACACATTCACACCTGCTCCTCTCTTAATCACCCATTTCTGCTCAAATACTCTGGTTTTACTCTTTTAGGCTGCTACGCTGTTTCGCCTTACAAAGTGGTAGATAAGCCATCTCTTTTTGTGAACTCTTGTGAATTTCTTATGAAATCTGAACTACCCATGAAGATCGTAACCTGATGACTTTTCTATCTACAGCAGGCTTCCCCAATTCTGGTCCTTGAGGGCCTGATTCCTGCAGGTTTTAGATGGTTCCATCCTCCAACACCTGAGCCATATGATCAGTTTATCGGCAAGCTCTGCAAAAGCCTGATAATAAACCTGATCTGTAGAATCAGATGTGTTGGAGGACTTTAGCATCTAAAACCTGCAGGATTCCGGCCCTCAAGGACCAGGGTTGAGGAAACCTAATGTACAGCAACAAGTCCAGAGCCAGACCATACAGTTATGCTCTGAACCTCTCTGGTTCTGAGCATTTTATTCATAATGTATATGTTTTTGGGACACTTGGATGTAGTCTTACCAAATGGGTCCAAAACTTTCCAAAGCATCAATCAGGTCTGCTTCTACCACCGCCTCACACAGACCCCTGACATGGACCACGGGACTGGGCGAAATGTGATGGGAATTTTTGCTGTTGTCCTGCAAACACACACATACAATCACAAATTTGTATGATACAGGTGGGCCAAAATAAAGGCAAAATCTCAGAAATTTCATGCATACATCAACCCATGCTTCCACCCTCGATTTTCATACACTGATGATCTTAAGCAGGATCACCGTAAAGCTTATTCCAGCTGTCAAACGTTGGAATTTACAGTACCAAAGGCCAGGGATCACAAACCTAATACTGTAAATGCATACAATTTAAACATTATACAGTGTAAACAATAAGAATTTTAACTTATTCAAACCCCAAAACGTATAAATGTGTTTTTTAATACTTTGTCCTGCACTGTCAAAAATATATTTATACGTTTTTTTGTGTTATGCTAGAATATACAGAAGGCTTTGATACAGATTCTGACAAAAAGAGGTGGCTTAAAGCAATGTTAGTTATTACAAAAAATGGCCAGCAGGTGGCAGCAGAGTATAAGAAATCCGCATGTTGCGACAAGCTCTTTTCCATACTGTTTTCAACAGGTTTGTAAATAATGCTGAAACTTAGCTATATTCTAATGCTAATTGCTGCAAAACAGAAACGGATACAAATATACTTT
The DNA here is from genome assembly GCF_054856555.1 of Leptonotus elevatus. Lineage (NCBI taxonomy): Eukaryota > Metazoa > Chordata > Actinopteri > Syngnathiformes > Syngnathidae > Leptonotus > Leptonotus elevatus. The sequence goes on along the minus strand of NC_141251.1, from coordinate 7,276,143 downwards.
TTTCCCCGATGAAAGAAGAGACTCTAATCTTTCTTTCGGTCGGTTCCATGTGTTTATAACAATCAAACAGAACATTCTTTGGACCTTGCAAAATCAGTCAAAATCCAGTAAAACTGCCGGGAGCGAAGGGGGTTGCTTCAGTGAAAATGGCTGGGAGTGAATGAGTTGACTGCATATTCACCTAAAGCAGGGATATCAAACTCATTTTAGCTAAAGGGCCACATGGAGGAAAGTCTATTCCCAAGTGGGCCGGACAGGTAAAATCATGGTATATAACTTAGAAAGTGCGAATTAAATTAAATTAATGTCAATTATATGTAAAGTTTCGCTATATCTGTGGTCCTAATTCGCCACTAATAGCAGGGGTCAACTGTAAATATATTGTTGAAAAATAAATGTAAAAAAAAATAACGATACAATTCTAAGATATGATTAATGATTACAAAAAACAATGTCATCGTTTGACAGTAACAACATCAACCAAAAGACAGTCGCTCCTAATTCTTCTAATCAAACGCACAGTATATGCCGTATCGTCGCATCTCATTTTTTTTTACCTCAAGTCCTGCTCCGCGCTGGGCCCGTTTGTCCGCCGCTAAATCAGCATCCGAGTTGGAGTCCGAGTCGTCCTCTCCCTCCTCAAGGTCCTTGCCGCCCCCTCTCACGTCAACCGCTGTCTCGCTATCAGTTTTCAGGCGCTTCGGCGCTCTTTTATACTCGCAATCCGTGCGATGGCCGGCGCCTTGTGCCGACATGCTTGTGGACGGAGTCGACATAGAGTCCGCAGACTGGCAAGAGGACTCGTCCATGACTGATACCCACAACCAAGTGGTTTTGTTCGAATTGTGTGAGCGGAGACATCCCGCCTCGCGCTGTTTTATTGGTTTACTTGATCATGCGCTTTGGAATTGCAGTCGACTATTGGGCCAGACATTGCGCGTCTCTCTCTAAAGGGTTTGTGTCATCAACCAGCCCCGAAAGCAAAACAGGCGGTGTAGTTTAAATCCAGATGACATAATCACATTAATAATGGTAACGACAAACCTGGAATAATACGTTTTCAAATTTGTGAGCGTTTTTTTTTTTTAAACCCAATGTTCAATCAAATCAAACGATGCATTTAATAGCCACTAGGGACTCCGTTTTATGTATCTCTTTTATTTATTCATTTATTTTCATTCATTAGAGAAAAATCTCACGTTGACAGGATCGGCTCTCACTTCAGTTTTCATGAGAACACTTCCTTGTGTGACGTGTCTAAAAACAGCTGATCGGGTGAGAAGCCCTTCGAAGTTCCTAAACCCACAAACAAGATATTGTTGGAGCATTCATCAAGATCTCAGAATGCGAGCGCTGTACAAAACGCCTTTGTGCAGTTGTGCTGGTTTAGAGACAATTACAGTTCATTTATTTATTTTTATTATTGCGAATAAATTATTACTGTAAATAACATTTTTTTAAAAAACGTACATTTTTCAGATAGTTTTAAACATGATAAAAACAGAACATAATGTCATTTCCTGCGCTGGAAGTTCATTGTGAAAAAGTTGAGTTGCACACCAAATAACGAGTTACAAATTCAAATGCAAATGCGGAGTAATGTGTAAAAGAAAGAAAGAAAGAAAAAAAAAGAAAGAAAAAGAAATGGAATGTAAATAAGATATTATAGTCCCAGGCCTACTGTGAATGAAATTTACATAATTAATAGTTATCATAAGTATCTCACAATCTGGAATTCAGCAACAATATCAATCAGCAGAAGTGAATGTGAAACGAGTCAGGTGTCGATATTTCTCTCCAGGACGGAGAAGGCAGCCAGGAAATGGAGCCTGATAAAAGACACAAATTCAAGGCATAGCAAGAATGCAGCAAACAAATATGAACAGTGTACTGTTATGTAAACTAATGTGTTTACTTTCTTTTTTCTTTTTTTTTACTACTGTATGATGTATTGCATTAAAAGCACATTTGCACTTAATAGAGGTCATCGTATGTTCTTCTGAGTAAATTTCATACCTGGTTGACAGCATCAGGCCAATTCTGAGTCTCCAAACAGAAGGAGCAGTGTTTCCCATATTTAACTCCACCTTTACCTATTATAGAGCCATCCAGGAAGTTAGCCGTATAGAATTGGACTCCTGGTTGGCTGGTCGAAACCTGTAAAATGCGACCACTGGCTGGGTGGTGAACCCTGAAATTAGAGGGTTGTAATGTGAGACAAACAAGTGTTAACGATGCGGCTAAGTAACTACGAACCAAACCTAGCAGCGACCCTCTCGGTCCATGGGTCTCCTGGAGATGACAGACAGAAGTTGTGGTCAAATCCCCCACCTGGAATTTTCTTTAGCTGAGGGCCAATCAGAACGGGTTGCCTGAGGTCAAAGGGTGAGCCATCGACTGCGTTGATTTCTCCTGCAACCAAAACAAAAATACATTTTTCTTTCTGAAAAGTAAATAAAAATGGTAGAAGACTAAACAATGTTTTTATAGTACAATAGTCATAGATCAGGGGTTCTTAACCTTTTTTTTTTTTACCTTGGGGCCCAACTTTTCATGTAAAAAGTGGCTTGGGGTCCATTCAGAAATTATGATTTATGTTGACGTATTATTGTTTGTATTTAATAACTAAATACTTGTCCATGATATTCTTTGTTTGGTTTCTTCTTTTTCTACTACTACTTTGACAACTTTTTTTTTTCGACATGGGAAGGGGAAAATATTCGGAAAGCACGGAATGCGTTGCAACGTAAATAACAATGGCGGCGTATGTCCAAATAAAGTTTCTACAAAACGTATTAAACTGGAATATATGCAGTTAAACAGAAAAAAATATTCAGAAAAACAGAAAATAATTCAAAAAAATACTCAAAAAAACAAAGCTCCCCCCAAAAAATTGTCAGAATTTTTTTTTTTTCCCCAAGTGAAGGCAATACGCTTCCATAATTTTTTCACATTTTTATTACAATAAAACTCTTGCTTCAGTTCCCTGGGATTAACCTACAAACAAAAAATAAATAAAAATGCTCCTCCAATGAAGCCGTTTATAGCTCAACAGTGATGGGACTTGGTTGTTTTCTCATCTGCTATGATCTACAAGAAATTTGCGTTCTTATTTTATTGAAAACTATTACATCGTTTTACCTGTGGGAATAGATGTGCCATCCACTGGCAAGTAGGAATCAGCAATGATGGACACTTCATGGCCGTAGATATCTGCACCCTGTACATACATGCAAAACATAATTTGAAAATTCAAAATTTGATGAAGTCCATGGGCTCCAAAGTTCAGGCTATCATTGTACATTTTTTTACTTCTGTCTCCATGCAGACCATCTACTGTAGTTGAGTCAAGTCATCTTTATTTAAATGTAATGGCTGGGCATACACATTTCAATTGTACAGTATATTTTGTTTGTTTTTTTTCGATGATGAATGATCTGCTACAGTCAGATCTGTGCTGCACCTGATTCCTAATGGGAAATGTCCTATGGTCCTAGCTTTGTGAAACATTGAATTTGCAGCTGAAAGTACATCATGAGAGAAAAAAAAACTCTTAATACTTCATATTTAATCACTGACTCTTTCTATGAATACAATCCCAGGACAAATTTGATAAAATAAGTCTTCTAACATGTTTTTTTTTCTTTTACCCGTCCAGCAAGGTTGAAGTAGGAGTGGTTGGTGAGGTTAATTGGTGTTGTTTTAGAAGACTGGGCTTGATACTCTGCAGTCAGTGTTTCCTCCTGAACAAACAACAATATCACTGGGTCACTTCATTATATTCAAAATCATTCAATATTTAGGGATACACATTTTTGTATTTGAAATTGATAGTGCAGAAAACAAAATATAATTCAGTTACTTGTTTGGTCTGTAACATAAAAAAAAGGCAAAAAATGAAAGCAAAGGCAATAGGTTCATTTTATAATTTACATCTTTGGGCATGATTATTGATGTACTGTATATTGTGAGATGATAAGTTAAGTTAGGGGTCAAAATTAAAATGCTAAAATCTTCATTGAGACATTGTCAACAATAAAAAGTAGAGATAGACCGATAAATATTCTAATAATTGCAGTAAAAGAGAGAAAATATTGGCATCAACAATTTAAAAAAAATACAAACTCGAACTCTTAACTTTGTTCGAATGTCTTAAAGCATACGTTTATTGAGCAACTTTTCAGAATTGCAAAATGTTTATTTATTTTTATTTTTTTTTATCTTAGACAATCGTCATCTATGTTTTAAAATTTGAACAAAAAAATTCAGGGAGCTTCCAGGGTCATCAGTATGTAATAAAAACTAAATGAAAACCGAATTCACAAGTAAATATCATAGCTCCCTGTGGTTTTCTACAGTAAATACATTTTGCCAAAATTTCAAAATAACTGAAATGTTAAACTTTCATGTATCTTTGTTTTACTTTCAAACAAAAACAAAGGAGGCAGAGAGTCCCTCGGGTCAGCATCATCGCTTATAAAGTTAACTGAAAATATAAATAAAAAGCTCCCTGAAAACAGCACAGTTTTAAATGGATCTATTATTGGCCACCAGATAAAAAAGAAAAGAAAAAAGACTGATACCGATATTTGTCAAAATGTCAAATATTGGCGCTGATAATCGGTCTATCCCTAATAAAAAAGCTAATAAATATAAATAACCACAATAACAACAGTAACGATAACAATACTTTGCATTGTCAACCCATTCTAAAGATAAGTCGCCGAATCCTAATTTGAGGGATTCTGTCCCACTCTTCCTTCTCCTCTTCCTTTACAACAGTTTGTGACCTTGACTGAACCCTGACGTTAAAAAAATAAAAAAAATAAAAAAATCTAAATCGACATTTGCTACATTTGCAAACACTCGTAAACCTTCACCACTCAGTAGGATACGGGCATAAATATAAAAGAATGTTCATCTATGGAACAAGAGCAGGACAAGGCTGGATGTTGGAAATGTTCACATTTTTGTCCAAGCTTCATTTATAAGATATATATATATATATATATATATATATATATATATATATATATATATATATATATATATACCATCCAGTGGACAGTTATTCTCCCCCACTTACTGCAAATTGGACTAATTTGTAGCTAAATCTAGGTTTACCTGCAATGTGTAGGTAACAGAGACCTGCATCTCTCCGGGGTAGCCCTGGTCTCCATCCGGACTGGTAAGACACATTTTCACACCATTTTCCACTGCTGTAGCAATCCAAATAGCCTAAACAGTTAACCATAATACAGATTAAAATATGAGAATAGAATATAGAATATGAGTCCTGCTGGTAGTGAGACAGGTCAGGTTAGGAATTGAGCCACCGATGTCATCTTCAATCTCGTTGTCAAGCTCACTTTCCTCCATATCCACAAACATCCACAAACATGCGTGCGCATGTTGACGAGCGACTCGTCTGGTTTCCAGTGCACGGCAGGGTGAGTTTTACGTGTAAAGTAAAGTACAGATACCTGTAAAAACGACTTAAGTACAGCAAGTACTTCGTTACTATGGAGTGAATTATGTCATTTCAACTTTGTCTTACCTTATTAAAGCCACGGAGCCCTCCGTGCAGAGCGTTAGGTCCATTGTTGAGATCTAATTGGTATCTTTTTCCTTCTACTACAAAACATCCTTGAGCGATCCTGTTGGCTACGCGGCCCACCACAGCTCCAAAGTACCGTTTGTCCGACACATAACCTAGCAACAGGAGGCAGGTGTGCTACTGCTTAAAATTTATTTAAAAATTTTTTTTAAACACAAACACACACAAGGTCACTTGCCACTGCTTACCTTCCAGGTCATCATAGCCCAAGACGACATCTTCCAGCAGACCATCTTTCCCCTTGCTCCAAACAGACCTGATGATGGCCCCCAGTGTAAGGACCTCCACCTTCACTTGAGGGGACTGGAGCGTCCACAGATCCACCTTGCTGGGTAAATTCCCCCACGGCTGACATCTAACCTGTGTCATCTTATTCCACGAGATAGGGCTGCGTCTGCAAAGATGTTTGGAAAAAAAAATTGGAATATAAATACACCATGCAAAAATATTTCTTATAATTATTACAATTAGGGTTATAGGAATTTTCAAAGTTGGAACCTTTAGATGGGAATTAACTGGAATAAATCATGAAGCGATAAAACTGAAGGTTAGCTCTTAATATGGAATTTATCAAATACATTTTAGTGTAAAATAATTCTGACTAACAGCCAAAAATAATGGAGAACCTTGAGTAAATATGCTTTTTTTATTTGGAAAATGAAAATTAGGTTGTTGTTTTTTATAGATGGAGACAGGTTCCTTTCATTCATATTTTGAATGGGACTCAACATTTAAATTTGTATTCGTTGATCAAATTGATTGTTCGATAAAATATTCTAAACTGACTGTTCTTCTTGCAAAGATGAAATGTGATGTTTTCTCAATTTTATTACTTTGCATGGATGTCTTCTGAATAATAACAACAACAACAATAACAATAACAATAATAATAATAATAATAATAATGCAGGGACCCCGAGCTGAATGGGGGTCCCAAATTATGGGTTAAATGTAGGGGTACGTGTCCCGATACAACTTTTTCACTTCCGTCTGTTGCCATTCCTTTGATCACATTATTTCCGTATTCATATTTTGTGTTAAAATGTCATTTTGTGGTGTGTCTTTGAAAAGTAATGAAACACGCGCTACGCGAATGGAAGAATCGATATGCTTTTTAACGCTATAGAACATCAGAGGTTAAGCACTGTTACGACAGAGTTCATGTCAAAAACAAACTCACGTCAAAATTGTAGCCCCCGCGAAGTCACAACTTCTTTCCTTTGTTCGTTTAGTCCCTTAAGTCATCATGGCATGTCATAAAGACTCAAGTAGGAGTAAGAAAATAAGTTTTGTCAACACGAGCTATCTTCCTCTACTTAATTCTGGCAGGCAATGAAGCTACGACAGCTTATTTCTGTCCTCTTCAGTCCGCTCCTGTTATTGCACTTTCTTATAGCACATGATCTGAGAAGGGTCTGATTGCAGGTTACATGATCTGTTTCTGCCTTCCTACTCCAGCAGGACGCAGTGTTGTTCAAGGAATTGCAGAGCCGTATATATAGAGTGTCTGGCCAACTGAAAACATGGACGCCATGTTGTTACCCTCCGCGACAGGGCAGGCGTGCGCTCAAGCGTGTAGCGACTGAGCACGCCTATCTTTTTGCACGCACAAACTAGGTGTACAGTTTCTTTTATATTTCCCCTTGTTTTATTTTTTAACCTTTGATGTAGGCTATTTGAAAAGCTGATAATATAAGGAATACACTGCGTGTATGATACAGGCTATTAAGACTCCAACTTATGTGAATATCGCATTTTCTAAACCCCGACTAAATGTGCTACTTCTACCGACAGGCGAACTTCAGTTCAACTAGTAGATGCCATGGATAGATGGGCAATAATAACTTATAATTAGGATAATAACGCTCCCTAAATTGCTCTGTGTTACGTATACAACTCATTCACTTCCGCAGTCCGCACTGGTGAAGTCACGTGATATATCTGCAAATATTCAATAGGTATTTAGATTTAGAGGTATATTAGATTTGGCCCCAGGACAAGTAAATTTACTCAGAAATGGCATGTTTTCGTATTTTGTATGTGGATTATTTAAAATTTGATGGGTGGGACGTAAAATGTCCTCCACTATGGAGGACCAAAACGGCCAAAATTCAAAAATAAATAAATGACTAAATAAATGAATAAATGACTAAAAGTGAAAATAAAAACGGATTAAAAAATGTATTTAAAAAATAAAATAAAAATGTATGTATATACACATATATATATATATGTTGTTTTTATTTTCATTTATATTTATTTTGGGGGATTACATTTTCGAATGATGTTTTTTTATATCTGTTTTTATTTTTCACTTTTTGTCATTTATTTATTTATTTAGTCATTTATTTATTTATTTTGAATTTTGGCAGCCTTGGTCCCCCAAACTCCAGTTCTGGAATGACCCTTACCTTCCACAAACAACATATTAAATCCCAAAGTGTTCATCACCATATTGAAAAATATATCCAAATAGCGCCCTCTGGTGGGACACTACCCCCCCCCCCCCCCCCCTGTCTGTAATGTACTGTCCAAATAACAAGCACAGAGAGAGAAGGAAGGAGGAGCGAAGACCAATATTATTGGAGAACCAGACAGAAGATGAGAAACAAACAGGCACATACAAATTTAAAGAGAGAGTCTTAGTTCATCCGAATCCCAAAGTGTGAGTGTCACCTCTGCTCACCACGCGTTAACTGCTAACAGTGCAATTAGCCAGACACCGACGCTAGCAGAATATTTGCAGACCGCAGCCATGACTGACACCGGTGACAGTGGTGAGTACTGTATTTAACTCTAACATGTATTTATTGTGATATGCACACAATGGATATATATATATATATATATATATATATATATATATATATATATATATATATATATATATATATATATATATATATATATATATATATATATATAGATATAGAGAGAGAGAGAGAGAGAGAGAGAGAGATAGATAGATGGATGGATAATGTGTGCATCACCTTGATAGCATGTCATGTTCCTAGGCTATTTTTGTTTGACTTAAAATGGATTAGCTGTGGTGATTATCGTCTACAGGGCTCTTGTTTATGTCACGTGAGCAGGAGAAGGTCCTAAACTGCAGTCTATTAAGACAGAACAACAAATAAACATCTAACAGTGCATGGAAGATAGGGGTACACTCTCTGGACAGAAAATACATAGATCAATTCATTATTAATATGTTAGAACGCTGCCCTCACCCTTAGGGTTAGCGGGTCAAAATTGACCTGTGATTTAACTCTGCCTGAAAAAACAAAACAAAAAAACAATTAGTTATCATCCAATATGGTTTTTCATCCCATAACTAACTCATATCCATGGAAACATTTGTTTGTTTCCACAGACCTTTGATATTACAATATGCCACTCATTCTCAATTACAAAACAAAAAAGTTAGTGGCTATATCAGAAAATTGACCTGATTGAGCAAAACCAATGTGATGTTTTGAGTCAGCACATCAAAATGATCATAAATCAGCTTTAAAAAAAAAAAAAAAAAAAAAACTTCTGTAATAAATATTGTGTTGACCAGTGAATGATCGCTATTCATTTCAGTCCAGTTTTTTTTTTTTGTCATCGCGCCTGGCCATGTCGCATATCCTGCTACTACTACTAAAATCAGTGGTGACACAACAACTTTGATTTGCTCTCTTATTGTTTTTCTATTGTTAGGCTATTTGTGCTTTATTGACTTGTGTTGTTAGTGTATGTTTGTAATTGTGATTGTGTTTTACAGATGCTCTGTCTGATGCACTCCAGGCTATCAGCGTGAGTACAGAACTCATTGAAGAGGAGCTGAAACCTCATTTGGACACAATTCTGGCTGCACAGTTAGAAAAGAGTAAGTAAAAAAAAAAATGCAGGCATGCCATACACAGTGCAACTTCAATCCAGGAGCCTAATTCAGTCTGCGAATTTGGGGGGCATATTCTCCCGTTTGCGCTTAAGTCAATTTCTTACACACCTTCCTTTTGCTGGCGTTGGGCATGTGCTGTTAACTAACAGATAGTATCCTGTTAGCAAGTAGCATGTGGGGTTCCATGACTGAATCCAGCGATGCAAGTTCAAATCTCGGTGGAATTTCCAAGATCATGTGTTGTTCATTTCATGTCCACACACACAGTAATAAAATAGGCTATGATATAAAATAAATAGAGGAAATGCTTTCATGTGGTATCAGCAGAACAAGGTTTCTTGTTGTGGGCGGTGTATCATACTGACAGCTGTTGCTCGCTAAATACGGCAAATATCAAAATAGCTCGGATAGGGTCAATCACAAGTGAGGATTACGACAATTTTTTTGAAGTATTACTAATATTTTGTATTATTCTGAAGATTACAAAAAGTTAGGTTCCACCGAGATTTGAACTCGGATTGCTGGATTCAGAGTCCAGAGTGCTAACCGTTACACCATGGAACCACGGCTGCTAAATGCTAACAGCAAATGATGATACGCAGCAAATGATGATACGCATCAAATGCAATTTAGTCCCAAATGCATGTTTTTGACCCAACCTGCAGCTCCTGGATCTGCGCCCATTCTGTACAATACTTCCAGCTGATTGGACGATGCGGCATTGTGCACGTTTGTTTTGACCAATCACGGCCAGGGATGAAAATATCGTCTTTGTTCTCGTCGAAGGGAGGGGGGGAAGCACAAACATATTTACCAGCTAAAAATGCACAAAGCGCCTCTCGCTTTTCAAATTCAACAAGGAAACGGTGAGTAATTCTGCGAGAACAGAATTAATTGCAGTGTCCATTCGTCCATGTTGCGTTTGTTTGTTTGCCCCGGCGTCGACGCTGGCTTCTTGTTTTTTTTGTAAGCGTTAAGGTGATTCTCCATAAGATCAGCTGTGTATGAAAATCGAGGGTGGAAGGATGGACGTTTTTTGGGTTTGAAGGAGTTAAATTTTAACAGGTGAATCATCTCACAAGTGTCAGTCATCTCAACACGTTAATTGTAATAAGATGAGAACACGAAGCAGTATTTAAAGCAACACCAAGGAACTTTAAGTTTTTGTTAATTATGGTGGCACCATATGGATAAAAGTGGTAGTGTTTTTGCCTGTAGGAAGACCACATTTCCCATGAGGACTAGCGCATAGCCTCGTTGATCCTTGACGTTTTTTCTTTTTGTTTTTTGTTTTTTTCCCAAACAAAACTTTTCGGTTGTTTTGCAAGTTTCAACACCTGCCATGACAGCCACAATCGCACGTATACGTTTGAATCGACTTCCGTCTATGTAACGAATGAGGAAAGGGGGGAAAGTGACATACTGTATGCCGTAAAGCAGTCCACATTTGTAGTTATTTTGTGTGGCAGGCTTTGTGATGTAAAGCCTCACGCTGCACTTTTCCTCCACTTCTCCATGTGCATCCATGACACATGTCTGCAAATGCACAGTAAGTAAGAAGGTGGAGTATGCTGGAGTGGTAGTAACCTTGGCTTTTTTTTTTTTTTTGTGGGAAGTCAGATGTTCTTCATGAGTTGTTCACATAACTCTAACCCTGGTCGTGTTCTTAATCATTTGGAGGATTGGTGCCTTGCTCAAGGGCAGATCAGTAGTGCACAGGAAGCAGATTAGCATATAACCAAAAAACTGTTGCAAGTGTTGTTGTTTTTTGCCAATGTGTACTAATTTATTCCCATTTTTACAGAGAAAGACATTGCTGTACAAATTGCCAAAAGTGGGATTCTACCTATACTTGCTCAGGCTTTACAAAATAAAAGCAGTCTGAGCTGCCAGGTTGCCTTGTTAGTGGCGGAAATGGCCCGGGAAGGTAGGACAAAGTTTAAATCTTTACTGCATTCAATGAATAACATGCAAATACAACAACTACATGTGTAACTTAAAACATGTATTTGGACATCTTAATAGAATTTAGGAGCGTAAAATTCCATCTCTCTGTCTTTTAGGTGCAGTCAGGGGTTTGTGTATTGAGGCAGGCTTGGTGAAGGTGCTGGTTCCTCATTTGGACAGTGGTGACCCAGAGATGCTGCTCAATACTGGCAGAGCAATTGGTCGCATTTGCTTTGACAACCGTGAGTCCACGTTCACGCTGAAATATTTTATTCTTTTCTTTTCTTGTTACTCGAGGTTAAATTCATACGACGGCGTATTAGGGCCACGTATAATATACGGTCCTTACTGTTGAAAGGATTTTGTTTAATTTATAGTAATAGACCACTTCAGATACGAAAGGTACAACAAATAAATCCGTTGTTTTGCCTCTGACATGCCAAGTTAACCAGTAATGCTGTATTCATTTCTGTCCGAATGCTCTGAAACACAATATTTTCTCTCCCCCCCGCACAGCATACCAACAGGATCAGTTAGTTCACTCTGGCGTCATCCTCAAGCTCGTGTCTATCATGAGGAAACATCCAGAAAATGATCCCCTGGTCAACGTTTGCGTGTTGGCTCTCTGTAATTTGGCAGACATTGGTAAGTTTTGATTCAGATGACGGCTGACAGATACCAAGCAAATGCAATTATATTCATATGATACATATGTGCATTCTTATATTAAAACAGTTTTAGTAAGCTGAAATAAGTTCCGAACAAATTTATTCGGCCATAAATATCGCCTTTATATGGACTCTTATCCAGTTCAATGAGCTCTTGACATTTTCAAATGAATACACCTTTTTATACCCAAATTTCAGTTGGCTCACTGGGCTTCTCTGAGAAGCCAAGCAGAACAACCACGGAAACTATTGTTCTTATTCAGGACTGAAATTAAATAATATCACGTGATAATTGTAAACAAGAAACACGTCCTTTAACATATTTTAGTTATTTTTCTTTTTCTTTTTTTTTAACAGTAAATTTGAAAATTACTGAGGTATACACCATGCATCGTTGGGTATTTGTTACATTTGGTGGTCTCATACATTTGTACAGAGCTGTAGATACTTACATTATCCTATGAAAATTCTAAGTAGTCGGACAAGTATCACCAATTCCATTGTGAACCTAACGACAAAACTCATGTTTGCAGATTCTGCGAGGGAGGCTCTTGTTGAAGTTGATGTAGGAGATGTACTGATATTTCAACTGAAACGAGCACCGGATGCTGAACGTCAACACGCCATCCTGGAAATATTGGGCTCACTGGCTGAGAATGGTGTGTTTATATCTGTTGCTTATGCTAACTGTTGAACAGAACAAGAGAACGAGAGAGAGAGTACACTTAGTGGGTGGGGCGTATGGACTCAAATGCTTTACTAGATAGATGAAGGATGTTTAAATGTTTTTTTTTTTTTTAATTAACTCATTCACTGCCATTGACGGCTATTGACGTCAGAAATTAATTTGAACAGTGTCTATTAGTTCAATTTTTTTCCACTTTTGTTATCAAGAGTATGAAAACCTAGATTTTTTTAATTGTACATTTAGAACAGATATAAAATGTGTGATTAATCGTGAGTTAACTATGGAAGTCATGCGATTAATTACATTAATTACGCGACTTAAAGATAATAAAAAATTCGGGGCGTCAGGCGATTAAAAATTTTCAGCGTAATTAATCGCATGACTTCACTAGTTAACTCACAATTAATCACAAATTTGATATCTGTTCTAAATGTACAATTAAAAAAATCTAGGTTTTCATAATCTTGATAACAAAAGTGGAAAAAAAAAGTAAACTAATAGAAACTGTTAAAATGAATTTTTAATGTTTATAGCTGTCAACGGCAGTGAATGAATAAAAAAAAAAATAAGAAGAAAATATAAAAAATTCGGGGCGTCAGGCGATTAAAGTTTTTAATCGTAATTAATCGCATGACTTCACTAGTTAACTCGTGATTAACCACAAATTTCATATCTGTTCTAAATGTACAATAAAAAAAATCTAGGTTTTCATACTCTTGATAACAAAAGTGGAAAAAAATGTAAACTAATAGAAATAGTTCAAATGATTTTTTTATGTTTATAGCCATCAATGGCAGTGAATGAGTTAATCAAGATAATTTGCTTAGTAGTACAATATTGCATAGAACAAAACTAATGTTAGAGAAAACCTAGATGTGTTAACCAGCGCTTCTTTCCCAACAGATATACTGAAGTTTCAGTTTGTTGAGTCCGGGGTACCAGAGGCATTATCTGAGCTGATCAGGGGCCTTCAGGGATGTTCAGAGCCTGCGACCCTTTGCAGTATCAAGATTGCCTCTAATCTCATTGTGTCCCTGCTTTTAGGAGGTGAGTGCTGCAAGGTGAAACCTTTGTTTACATCTTAGTAAAAATGTGATTTCAGGATTTTAAGTCATACAGTAAGTACTCTTGATCTCATTTTCCCCAGATCCATTTTTGTGTCAATCCGTTATTTTGAATGCTTGCCTTGTTGCTATCATGAAGTGAGCAGAAAAAGCCCAAATAAAGATATGATATATGAGGTCTGATATCAATATATAAGTACAGTGTGCATGTGTGTGTGTGTGTGTGTGCATTTGTCAGATGAGTCCATGCAAAAATGTTTCAGTGAAGGTTCAGGTATGGTGTACCAGGATGTTCTGTCCTGGCTGCAGAGCTCCAACACACAGCTGCAGTTGTCCGGAGCCTTGGCTATTGCCAATTTTGCCAGAAATGGTAAAATATTCATCCTGATATTTTGTCTGTAAAGATCATATTCCAAAATTTTAAAATCAGAACCTTTTTGATGGGAACATTTCTCCTTCTTATTGTTCTATTTTTTTTTCTTCATGCCAGACAGTAACTGTGTGAAGATGATGGACCTTGGTGTGGTTCCTCACATCCTGACTATGCTGGAACAGCATATTGACGAAGGAGACGTGTCTGTTCTCCATGCTGGGTTGAGCGCACTACGAAATTTAGCCATTCCAGGTACTGATAGAAATAATCCTCGTTTTTGTTTGTTTAATTATGTCACAGAAAGCGGTGAAACATTGAACCATCATTTGGGATGATAAAGAATGAGAAATCATTTGAAAACTCTTTCCACAATTAATGTGACATACAAGTAAAAGTGAACAGCTCGATTGAAAAAAAATATATTTTCAAAAGGGGGAAGAAAAAATAAACAACTGGGATAATCTAGTGACACAAGTGGGCAGACCCTCTTAACTCTTTTAACGCCAAAAACGTTTAATGACGTATACTAAAATCCAAATGAATGCCGCCCAAAACGTTAATTAACGTTTACTATGTTGCTGTTTTTCACAATGGACAGTGCAACGTCTGGCATTGGGGTTGTAAAATGCCAAAACGGCCACTAACTATGGCCAGCAGATGGCAGCATTGTATCTCTTTTCAATGGGCTCCCGTTAGTATGGAATTACACTGAAACTGACGAATTTGATGAAATAGAATGTTATCAAGGATGACGTAAATGATCAAAGTGTTTGTCAGATTAAATCTAATTCACGTCACGTCACTAAACAAAAAAAAAATTGTGTCAAAGTCACTGTTGTGCAGAAAATATATATTCACAAAAAGCTTATTTTCTCCTTATTTTTTTCCATTTTCACTTGATGTCACTCAAATGACCTATTTTCAAATGGTGATTACTAAAAAAACGGAATAAGATAGAAATATACTTTTTTTTTCTAATGAAAGAATGGAACCCGATCTTTCATTTGGTACCCACCATGTTTATGTAGTCAGAGTACGCAATATTCTGTTTGCCTTGAAAGATGAGTGAAAATGCTCAAAATTGGCTGGCACTGTCAGGGTTGATTTTGGACAACGTGTGGCAGTAAAAGAGTTAAAGGGGGAGTCAACCCCAAAACTTTTTGGGGACAATATGTTCTATGCAGCCCCACTCTCAGGTAAAAGCCAACCACAGTGTTGCTTCAGAAAACAGGTGAGCTGTGATTGGTGGTTGCCTGAGCCCTGAGCAACTCGAATGTCACCTTCAGTCGACAGCAAGTGGCAAAATGGCCACCCCCTGAGATGGATAAAAACGGCTGGATTTTGCTGCTTAACTCAAATTCCACAAATGTAATATTAATCAGACCGTCATGTTTAGACTAGTGAGGTCACATATAACATATTATTGTCAAGAAATGTTCATGGTTGACTTGAAAAGTGAAGATGTGGCTGTGTTCAGAATGAACCAATCACAATGCAGCTGTCGAGGTCCTGTAGGGCATATTCTCTCCAGCCGGTTCAGTTCGACACCAAAATGCAGGTGGTGATCCTATCCATTGTCTCGCCCGACCGAGTAAGACCAGCACACAACTGCGTGAAAAATGCAAATATTTTCTGTTTTGAAGCTGCCAATAAGGTGCGTATGATGGACGACGGAGTGGCAGTGAGGATCAAGAGCCTCCTGCGGTCTGATATGCCCCCAGTTCAATTCAAACTGCTTGGTACGCTACGCATGATGGTTGATGGACAAGGTAAACATCTATCTGTGAATGAATGCTTATCGTATTGAATGCATTAATCCCACACATTTCCAATACATTTGAAAAGCGGTTATGCATTTTTTTTTTTGTTCTTCTGTCTGTTTGCCAGAGGAAGCAGCTCTGGTGCTGGGAACTGATGCCACTCTCCTATGCCGTGTTACGGAGTGGTGCGAAGCCAAAGACCATGTAGGACTAAGAGGAGAAGCCAGTCGGCTATTGTCTGCCCTTATAAGGCACAGCCGCAGGCCAGTGAGTTTTTTGTTTTTATCCAAACCAAACCCCAGCGGCGATATCAATGCATCTGTGCTTTGCTGTCCTTGGGTCACTTGAAATATACTAAATAAAGAAGTTATGTACTATTGTGATTATTATTGTTGTTGTACTTACATCAACGTTTTCTGACAGGGTGTCATCCAGGCTATAGTAAAGGCAGATGGAATTCGCCACCTTATTTCCATGTCCAAAAGTGAGCATGTCATCATGCAGAATGAGGCCCTGGTTGCCTTGGCAATTGCATCTGCTATCAACATTGGTAAAGTATTTTAAGCTTCTACTCAAATGTCAGATGTCTCATCCCTTAATTCAACAGATGTCAGAGTGCAAGTTTTCAGGCTCGTTTTTAGTATGGAAAATGCCAAATTCATACCCTCCCAATGCTGAGGAGTTTTTCATGCCAAACCAAAAAATGTCTGATCTTCAACCATTCTTTAACTCATTCACTCCCAGACATTTATCTATTGCTATAAAAATATGAAACCTGCCAAAATAATTTTTTGTCTCTTCTTTCATTAGAATATAGCCAAGTTTCATCAATATTCACATTCCTTCATTCAAAAACTGACAAAAAAAAGAGCTTTGTTGCGAGATGGCCCTGGCTCATCTCTTATACTCTGCTGCCACCCGCTGGCCGTTTTTTGTAATAACTACCATCGCTTTAAGCCACCTCTTCATGTCAGAAGGTGCATCAAAGCCTGCTTTTATGCTTTTGCTTTTGGGATTCAATTTTGGGATGCTTGGCCACCCCTAAAAAAGGGCTAGAAACACTCATGTTGTAATTGTTGTGGTGAAAATCACTCAGAAGTTACGCAGCATTAGTTTAACACAGTAACTTGCAGTAACTTGCAATACCTATAATGGTAATTATTGGGCCCTATTTCTGATAGATAAATAAATAAATAGGTTGGGTTAAAAAATACCACTCTTTTTTTTGCCCTGATGCTACAAAGCTGAAGAATGCTCTTGTACCATGCATGATGAGATTATTTTTTATTTGTTAATAACCACCTCTATGTGACCCCTAGAAATCATTTTACTGTTGCAGTAGATCTTGTGAAGAAAAGATAATAGAAATATTTGATGAATGCAAAGCAATTTCATGTGCGTTAAACAATGTTTTTGTGGCGGTATGACCACAGAGTCTATGAAGGATCTCTTTAGGGAGACAGAGCTGTTGACATTGCTGAAGAAGATTTTGGAAGATCCCACAGGAACAGCCGAAGTCAAGTACAGTGCTTTAGGTCTCGTCTGCAGTCTGGCCAACAGCGGTATGCGTCATTTTAAATCTTATATTGCACCCACATTCATGATGTAATCTCTTGCAGGTTGTAGATTGTCTCTGATGTGCACCATTTTATTGACATCAAACACGTTTACCGTGGAAAAGGCTTACCCATCTGCTAGGAAAAGCCAGTAGCTTAAGAAG
Source organism: Leptonotus elevatus (assembly GCF_054856555.1). Taxonomy (NCBI): domain Eukaryota; kingdom Metazoa; phylum Chordata; class Actinopteri; order Syngnathiformes; family Syngnathidae; genus Leptonotus; species Leptonotus elevatus. The sequence continues at coordinate 7,258,420 of NC_141251.1, read as the reverse complement.
TACCAGGCTCAACTAGATTCCAGGCTAAACAAACAATTTCAAGCTGTTTTTGAGAGAAAAAACATATGTAACTATCTTGCTAATTCACCCGCTTGCATTAACTGACCTGTTAGAATATGATGGTGGAGTCAAACTCATGTGTTATGTTAACAACTCCACGAACAACATTACCAAATAATCAAATCCTTCCGCCATCTTTTCCCATGAACTCATTCACTGCCATTGACGATTATAGACGTAAATAATTCATTTGAACTATTTCTATTAGTTTAACATTTTTTCCCACTTTTGTTAACAAGAGTATGGAAACCTATAATTGTTTTAATTGTACATCACAAACAGATATAACATTTGTGATTAATCGTGAGGTAACTAGTGAATAATTTTATTAATTATAATAAAAAAATGTAATCGCCTGAAATTTTTTATTGTAATTAATCGCATGACTTTAATAGTTCTAGGTTTTCATACTCTTGTTAACAAAAGTGGAAAAATGTTAAACTAATAGAAAGCCGTCGACAGCAGTGAATGAGTTAAAGACCAAGCCATTAGCCTAGTGGTTGTGGGTTGAATTAAGTTAATCCAAAATCGATATATTAAATTTAATGACCTCAAATTTAATTAAACTTAACATATTGACTTGGATTAACTTAATTTAATCGTGTTTTACCACTTGAAGCAATTCAATTAAATTGGTTCAACAATTCTCTTTTTAGAGTGTACTAAAGACGAGAGGGGGGCATTCCATCAATATTGATGGAAGGTCCGTCAATCCGTCAATGACGGATGCCCATTTTGTTGGAAATTATTACACTACTGTATTTGAAGCCTTTCCACAGTTAACTATAGGCATATAATGACCTTACCTTTGCCACCATTACGATGTAATTTTTTTTACTCAATATTAGGTGTTTTGTTGGTTCTTTTTCTAACGCGGAAGTAAAACACCCGGTTCTGTAAATGATCTTCCTTTTGTTTTGAACAGTGGTATACAATTACTATTATCTTCCTTTTGACCTTATTTTTTTCTAGGTGTGATGAGTGCCGAGTTGGAGGAAGTGAATATGAAAGACAGCCTGATTAAACTGACTGACCACAGCAACAGTCAGCTAGCGTCACAAGCCAGCTCCACGCTAGCTCTTCTCGGTGACACAAGCTGAGCACAAGAAAGACCTTATCTTCAGCAATGTACTTATTTGATGATATTGCTTCCTTCCTGCACATAAACTTCTAAAATGTAGAAATGGTTGTCAAATGGAAATTATTGTAGTTGCCAGTTTACTTTAGCTAGTTAATTAGAAGGTGTATATATACATTATACAGTGTACAGAAAGTCACAACACATGTTGGATTAGTGGAACTATTTGCAAGTGTTGAACTTCTAAACAGTAATTAACAAATTCAAAGAGCAGATTTGTTCTTGCTATAGTAACAATGTCATTATATTTAGAAATGGAAGTAGTGTTTTCCACCCCCACTCCTACCCCCGGTTGTTTTCAGGTTATGGTGAATATGACCTTGCTTTGAAAAATGCATGAAGAATGTTTTTTTTAACAAAACTCACAAATTCATCGTCAAAACTTTTCACACCACCTTACGGCAACAATCCAAGTAAATGGAATGTGGGAGGCAACCTCAGTACCTGGAGAACCCTTGCAAGCATGGGGAGAACATGCAAACGCCACAAAGGATGTCCTGACTGTTAGGCCGACATGCTAATCAGTAATTACCATTCTGATATGCAGCCAACAAACAATCCCATTAAAATGACATTACATTTGTATCCCAAAAACATGTTATACTCATCCAGTAACTGAAATAAATCATATATAATAATAAAAAAAAAATCTAGTCTTGGTGCTGTTTTGTTAAGCATTTGTAGTTGCAAACCGTTCAGCCATCCAGCCATCCAATTCCTAGCTTGATAGTGAGTCAGTCGCTGCAAACATAAAGCCTATCCCATCTGAATAAGCAGCGTTGGACATAGCTGGAATTACATATACATTGCAATGAAAGAATGTTGGCTTTGATATGATGTGTAGACTATGCCTATGGCCACCATATGGCCCCATGAGTGATTGTGTTACGCTTTTATTATGTTTTGACATATGGTGGGAGAAAGGATGAATTCTTCAGAAGAAGTAGTTATTGTATGGGAGTATAAGAACATTGTTAAAATGTACTGTATTTAACAATTTTTGGGGGGATCAGCTGTAATTCTGTAATATGTCACAGAGACCATCCAGCATCATGAAGCACTTTATATGGACTGTTTTAATTTTCAGTTAGCTCTCCAAGTTGTCTTATTTTGAAAGGAATGCAGTATTTTATGGCAATATATTTTAAATATATTTTCAGTAGAAATAAAGATCAAGCAAACATATAGCCTTATGTTGGACCGTGGTTTGTTTTGTGTTGCTAACAAACGAGTCACTAACTACCGTGCGCACTGATTTTTGATTATCAGAGAGAGAGAGAACGCGTTATCGTGACGCGTGATAAGGCTGAAAAAACATATTATTTTGGTCTTTTAATATGTTTATAATTTATAATCATATATATTCCCCAAATGCATCATAACACTCCAGTTCGTTAGGAGGCGGTAATGCACTTGAACGTTGGTTGCCAAATTCCAATACAAGACAAAGAAGCGGAAGCGGAAGTATCCCCAGTGGAAAATGAAAACAATGCAATAAGCGCAACACAAATACAGTATGTCAGAATCTTTGGACGCTTGCAGTTTACTCTCTTCATCCTCGCAGCTCGATCTCATGGATGAGGAAGTGGTAAGTCAAACGGTTGTTCGACAATAACGGTATTCCGAATTTGGCTGGGGAGGATTGTTGCCTCTGGGTCGTTTCTCAGCTTTGTTTTGATTGTGCTGCAGCTGCGGGTGCTATATAAATAAATAAAATACTTGAGTTTAGTTGATCTTTAGTTGTGGAATACAATTTATCACAGTTTTGTGTGGCTTCACCGATTTGACACTGATCCGATTATTGTCGGATCAGAATGAATCGCTGCATTAGTGTCTATTTCTGTTAACATTTGGCAGTGGTTATTTATTTTGACGTGACCGGCAACTCTCCTACAAGCGTTCTATTGCCGTGAACGGCTCTGATGGGTCAATCGCTGGAGCGCAACGTGTACGTCATCTGGTAGAGACTGACACGCCTCGCTATATCTAGCTTTTTCTTCTTCTTTTTTTTAATTGACATACAAATTACAACAACAGTTATTCTTATCATCAATGTCATAATACCTCGAATAAACACATTTGTTGATTATACATAACAAAAACAAACATATATAAATGACAACATGCCAGGGGGACTAAAAGTTTACAAAAAAAACATGTTTACAGATATTCCAGGTTATGAGAAAGAATACTTTATGGAATCGATGTTCTGCTTGACTTCACAATGGAAAGCAATGAAAAAAAGTCCTATTTATGAATTAAAACTTTATGGATGTAAAATGTAACCATATAATGATAATAAAAGATTGATAATAAAAGTTTCATTGGGCTTTGCCTTATTTCTTTTAAAGCCATAGAGATCAAGCAGTACATCCTTCCAAAAACAGCAGAAAATCTTTATCAATCTTGCCAATGAAATTACAAATATTACTTTGGACAAAGGGGCAGAGCCAAAATAAAAGAGTCACTGTTAAGACATCCACAGAACAAAAAGTGCATTTCTCATCGTCTTTTTTGAAATTATGATAATTTGAGGGGTAAAATCTATGAATTATCTTAATTCAGGCGGTGATGTTGCACCATGTGTTTATTGCATAACATGACTGCAACGCCGTTAACGCTGTTGTACCCAAATCTGCTTGAGAGACTTTGCAGAAGTAGGCGTCCTTCACATCAGCCCGTCAACAAAAATGACAAAGTCCGTCATTGACAATGACTGGGTCTGTGAATGTTGACAGAATGCCCACCTCTGGTAAAATGTAGAGGAAAGATTTTTTTTTGTGTGTACATGACAGTGATGATTCTTCCTCTTGATCATATTCGAGTTTTTCCAGAATCTAGTCTATCATCAGCATGTTACATCTTTAGAATTATAATATTGTTAAATTTAGTTATATTGTTATTGTAAAAAAATATATATTTGCTCACTGTAAAAAAAAAACTGGCGTTAGATTACAGTAGTACAGGAGCACGCATTTCACTTAAAAAAAAAAAAAGTATGTAAAGGTTTATCTAACCCTGTCTCTCTTACCTCTGTTATTTTCTTAGATCGACGATAAGGAATTCGACATTCCCCAAGTCGACACACCTCCCACCTTGGAGAGCATCCTCAATGAGGTGAAGTATTATATTTAATTTCAGTCTTGCACTTACAGTCAAGCATTAAATGAGGGAGCCCTAAAGAGACGCCTTCTCAGAATCTCTAAAGATTCTTGAGTTTATGCCCATTCGATCGAAACGGATGCCCCTTCATCAAGACAAAGCCGTCAGCACTGACAGATGATCACTGAGTGTGTAGGGGATTTAAAATATTGCAAATATTGGGGTTTTGAAAGGCCATATAAACAAGTACAAAACCCCGAATATGCTCTTATTCAGGTTTTTAAAAACACGAATAAGATCCCTTTCATCATCCCAATACTTGTTCACATTAACGGCATTCGGGATACCTCGTTTGAGCCATTGGTTTGCTTTGTGCGCATGCTGTATTTTTCTACGTCTTATTTTCGTCTTGAGCTTTGTAGTAGGTTTGTGCGGTATTCAAATTTTGACACCGTTTTACCGTCTGCTCATTTAGAAATAACACTATAATGACCAACATTGAAGTACAGGAGCGCAGTTGGTCAAAAATAATATCAAAAACCAGGCAATTGTATTCCTAAAATTGTGATATTATGAGAAAAAAAAGACAGTTTCCCATGATTCCAATGGACACTCCTCAGCAGACCACAAAAACGGCATGTTTCTTTAATCACTAATATTATATTATTTGTGGCGGCCGTGGCTTGTCCAGTAACCGGAAGGTTGCCTGTTCGATCCCCAATCTCCCAAAGTCATGTGTCGTCGTGTCCTTGGGCAAGACACTTCACACACACACACACACACACAATATTATTATTAATATTAATATTAATATTAATATTAATATTAATATCAATATCAATATCAATATCAATATTAATATTAATATCAATATCAATATCAATATGAATATGAATATGAATATGAATATGAATATGAATATGAATATGAATATGAATATGAATATGAATATTAATATTAATATTAATATTATCCATCAATCCATTTTCTTAACCGTTTGTCCTCACAAGGGTCGCGGGGAGCACTGGAGCCTATCCCAGCTGGCTTCGGGCAGTAGGCGGGGTACACCCTGAACTGGTTGCCAGCCAATCGCAGATTATTATTATTATTATTATTATTATTATCATCAACATCAAAGAGACTAAGGAAAGCCATTTTCAACATTTTAGATTGGTCAATAATTTGTAAACATAACACCCACTCGTGTGGACTGCCCAATATCTATTTTTTGAAAAAAATACTAAATTGTGAATTTACGAAGTTTTGGCTTGACACCAGCATTATGCATCTTTGAGTATTAAGAAAAGCGCTATACAAAACCTTTATTATTATTATTATTATGTGCAAATGTTTTTTTTTCATTCATATGGCTATAATAGAAATGCAGCCACATTTCTCTTGACTTTTTTTCCCCTTTTTTTTTTTTTTTACAATTTATCTTCCTATGGGATTGCAGCTGGAAGATGAGGAGGAACCATTTGTGCTGGAAGATACCTGTGTGCTGAATACGGAAAATATTGATGCTCATTCCTGTGATACTGCTTCTCTTGCCAGCTCTGACAGCGGGGACCCAGCTCACTTAAAACGGCACGCACGCACACACACACACACACATAGCACATACAGAATATAATTGTATTATGATGTTTCATTAGTATCATCACTGTACATACATTGTACTGTATGGTCCATAGAAAAGACCAATGAATATGTATGTACAACATTGAAAATGTAGTATGGTATTTTTTGGCCAAGTGTGAGTTAACATTGTAATTGTGTGTTTTAAGGAAGAAGAAGGCAGTGGAATTGAAAGCGGCCGTTCATGGATCAGTTCTTCGACACAGCATGCTTCAGGGCATCTCTGCACAGATTGTGTCAGCTGCGGTAATAATTACATTCGTTCACGTTCGTTAGCATTCATCTCAGGATTGGGGAAGCCTGCTCTACATTGTAGAGCAACCGATTGACTGAAACATTTACACGCGTTGCTGTAATGAAACGTTTGTATCTTTCGTCAGGACAAAGTTGATGCTGGATTACCAACTGCAATAGTGAGTATTGTGTTTGCATTTCTTGGCAATTCACAGCGAGTTTGTATTTCTGTGAGGGCCAATCGGCAGGTTGGAGGAGCATACTTTTATTTGATTTGCTATCATTTCAGTTCAGTTTCCCATCTGGGTAACCCAGAAGGGCTCATTGGATTCATCGCTTGTTCGTTGGATTTACTCATTCTCGTTTCATTTGATCATTTCATGTTGTAATTTTGTACCTTGTCTTCAGACAGTTGCAGGTGTCATTGTTGTGGGAACATCTCATGGTCTGGCTTTGGTCTTTGGTAAGACAAATCTTGATTAGTTCAATGAATTTCCCAACAGGGATTAAAATACCGTAACATAAAAATAAATACCAGATGTGTGTGAGCCTGGCTTTGAATATACCTTGCCGCGAAAAAGTATTTTTTAGTAGGTTTTAATTCATCAAACCAATTTTCATATCACATAGAGACAACCCAAAGATATCGAAAATGCAGTTTCTAAATGATGTTTTTATTTATGAGGGTAATACAAACCTATCTAACCCTATGTGAAAAAGTAACCAACCACTAACCACAGTTTTGGGAAAGCTAAGTTCAATTTCAAAGGCCACGCTACTAAAGTAGGCTACAAAATCTCATAATGCCACAATCTATAGAAATTCCAGAAGAAATGAGAAAACAAATGATTGAAATCAATCAGTCTGGAAAAGGATACGAGACCATTTCCAAGGCTGAGGGGCTTTAGCACACAAATGGAGAAAACTAGGAACAGTGGCAAACCTTCCCAGGAGTGGTCGACCAACGGAAATTAGACCACTCATCCAGGAGGTCACAAAAGAACCCAGAAAAACATCCAAAGAACTCAGGTAAGGCTCCAGGTTCACGACTCCACTATAAGAAAGACGCTGGGCAAAACATGGCATCCATGGGAGGGTTCCCAGGCAAAAACAACTGCTCTATCAAAAAAAATACAATGGCTCGTCACACATTTGCCAAAAAGCATCTTGATGTTCCTCAAGATTTTTGGAGAAACACTCTGTAGACTGATGAGTCAAAAATGGAACTTTTTGAAAGGTGTGCAGCCCGTTACATCTGGCGTAAAAATGGCAAAACATTTGAAAGAAAGGACATGATGCCAACAGTACAACAGGTCTGGGGCTGCTTCGCTTCCTCAGGACCAGGACAACTTTCTTACCAAAAAATCCTGCAGGAGAACGTGCGGCCATCATTTTGTGCCCTCAAACTCAAGCACTCTTGGATCAGGAAGTCCACCTCAGAATGGCTCAAAAAGAACAAAATGAAGGTTTTGGAGTAACCAAGTCAAAGTCCAGATTTTAATCCAATTAGGATGCTGTGGTGTGACCTTAAACGGGCAGTTCATGCTAGAAAACCCTTGAAACAATTCTACAAAGAAGAATAGTCCAAAAGCGGTAATCAACAATTATTGCAAACGTTTGATTTCAATTCGCTATTAGGTTCAGGGGGCGATTACTTTTTCACATAGGGTCAGATAGGTTTGTATTCCCCCCCTTGGTAAATAAAATCATCTTTTAGAAACTGCAATTTATATATCCTTGGATTGTCTCTGATATTCAAATTTGTTTGATGAAATGAAAAAAACGTATATAAATATGCAAAAAAAAAAAACAGAAATCAGAAAGAGGGAACATATTTTTTCACGCCACTGTAATCTCATCTTTGACTGTCCTCTCCAGATAACAACCAAGCGTTAAGGCTCTGTCTTGGAACAAAAACAACTGGTGCAGAGTTTGGCGCAATCTCTGCCCTAAGCATCAACAATGATTGTTCAAGACTTCTCTGTGGGTTTGCGAAAGGACAGGTACAACCCTATTCATCCTGTACTTTCTTTTTTTGGGGGGAGTTGTCAAATCTTCTCCCCCTTTCCAATTTGTCACAAGCAAACATGCACACTTTTTTTGGTGCAGAACACGAGTCTCAATTTAAATTTGTGGTACATTTTCACTGTACTTAACCCATTCACTCCCAGTAAGTAAGTAAAAAAAAAAAAAAGCAATCCCTTTCAACCTCTTGGCTCTTTTACTGAATTTTGACAGATTTTGCAAGGCCCATAGAATATTGTGTTTTATTGCAAAAAAAAACATGGAACCTACCAAAAGAAAGATTAGTCTTTTCTTTTATCAGTAAAAAAAAAGTGTATTTGTATCTGTTTCCATTTTGCAGCAATTTGCATTAGAATACAGCTAACTTTCATCATCATTCACAAACCTGTTGAAAACACTGCCAAAAAGAACTTGTTGCAACATGGCCCTGGTTGGTCTCTTATACTCTGCTGCCACCTGCTGGCCGTTTTTTTTTTGTAATAACTACCTTTGCGTTAAGTGACCGCTTCAGGTCAGAAGCTGTGTCAAAGCCATCTGTATGCTCTAGCATAAAAATAAAAACACATTTAAAAAATATAAATATGTTTTTGGGAATGATGGACAAAGTATTAAAAAAAACATATTGATACATTTTTGGGTTTGAATGAGTTAACGGGCTAATTGGGGTAAGGGGTCAGCTGTTAGAGCCAATTGTCCTTTATTTTGTAGTACTTTTTTTTGTGACCCAATACAGCGCAAAATTGTTTACTACTTTTTCCGTAGCCTAATAACACCCAGTACAGTATAAAACATGTTTTGTAAAGAAATATAAAATAATACAATAAATATTGGGTGTGTATATGGGGTGAGGTTAGCAATGTTAAGGTTAACCTCCTTTAAGATTGGATTCCATACATACACAAAAACAACTCTTTACTGTACCAAAAAATAGCATAGCCAACAGATTGAGACACAGTTACACTACGCTGCTACGATGCTAAGCTAACCTCCATGCGTTCCACTATACTATTCTATGTTTTTAATAATTGTTTGGTATGTTCTTCATGATAAGATTACCATGTGGGATCTTGCCAATGGGAAACTTCTTCGAACTATCACTGACGCGCACCCTCCAGGCACAGCAATTCTGCATGTAAAGGTAAGCCACAACGCAAATAATTATTCTGTTTGCAAACTAATTACAACCCCCTTCCTTCTTGTTGTTTTTCATTTTTTATGTTCCAAGTTCACAGATGACCCAACTCTTGCAGTGTGCAGTGATAGTGGCGGATCCGTTTTTGAGCTGGCTTTCAGGTAAATAAAAACCTTTACCACTTAACTGTACATTTTTGAAGATCTTATGACCCATATTAGAGCTGAACCATATGACATTTTCTTTATTTATTATTTATTTATTTTTATGTATTTTATTACAAATATCTATATATTATGATTGTAAGATATCGGGTCCCTTTGGCGGTGTCTTTTTGTTGTTGTTGTTGTTGTTTTTTTTAAGTGGAGAAGCTCAAAAAAGTTGATTTATCATAATATGGGCCTTAAAATGTAAATTCAGGGAAGTCAACAGATTAAAATGCAAATTGAGTACAGTGAGCATTTTTTTTCCTGCACATAATTTTTATTCCTTTTCACCTGTGTGCCTGTCTTCACGTTATATATTTCTTTATGCTTCCAGGAGAGTAATGGGCATGCGTTCCTGTGACTCAAGATGTCTTTTCAGTGGTTCTAAAGGGGAAGTCTGCTGTATTGAACCGTTGCGTGCATTTCCAGACTTCAGTGACCACCCAATAACACATTATTCTCTCTTGGCGTTGGCTTCCCTCACAAAGGTACTGCCTCATCATCATTTTTACACACCAAGCCAGGTCATCATTTTATTTTTTTATGCTTACACCAGATTCTGGTTATTGGACTGAAGCCCTCCCTAAAAGTTTGGATGACTTTTCCCTATAACAAGGTCTGTATTTGTGTGATTGTTTTCTTGTGATAAAAGTGCTGTGAGTAGCGCGCTAATTAGCATTAGCGAGTCAGACTGGAGACGATCATTACAATTCCTTGCACATCTATAGATTGAAGCAAAAATCATTGTCAAACAAATCATTTTGAATAAAAAATCGTTCCCAATCGAAAATTGATTCTGAATCGAATCGCAGACCCAAAAATCGGAATCGAATCGTGAGACATTCAAAGATTCTCACTCCTACTTGGGGGTTGGATGGGATGCGGTTGGGTAATTGGTGCAACCGGCCCATAAATGTATCCGCCGTTTGAAATTCAAGATGGCCACCCCACCGCTAACTACAAAAACATTTTTTCATTTTTTTCCTTCTTTTCATTACTTTGAAATAAAATAAATTAAAGAAATTTAGACTTAATGTAAGTCTCTGTATGTGGAGTTGGAAGAAAAATCTATGTTAAGTCTCATTCCCACTGATATATGATGAGAATGAATTGCAATGAATTCAGCTCCACTTCCTGTCATTCAAATTCAATTCAACATCCTCTGGGGTGGAGTCAAATTCAAATTCATCCATTGAGTTTCATTGAATTCAGAATTGTTGCCAAGCCCTGCTGGGCAGTACTAATAAATAATAACAATAATGATAATAATTATTATAGTCATAAAGATACTGTATTTAGCAATGTAAGCGGTTTGGATAATGGATGGATGGACGTTTCCATAAAGGAAGAAGCAAATGCCAAATAACAATTACTGTGTTGTGTTTTTCTAGTCTGATCCATCCAGCGTCCCGCAACTTGCATGGCAGTTTGTGTCTGTTCAAATGGCGGCCAACCCATTCTTAGCTTTTTGTAAAGGAGAGACCGTCCACTTTCTCATGGTATGTACTGAATTTCCTCTTAACCGCAAATCTTTCAATAAACAAATGTTGTATCTACAGTATTGCAACAATGTATTATTTCATATATGAATTTGTTTTGCGTTTAAATTATGCATGTACTTCTTCTTTCACACCTTGAACAACATTCCGTATTTCTTTTTCAATTTGTATTCAGTTCGCAACAAAATTGTATCGTGACACCTTTGACAAACGGGAGATTATTACTACTGTATTCAGTAGCGTTCTTCAATATTTCCTTTTTGTGGTTAATCGTTTAAGTCGTGTAATATTTGTAATGCATAACATTTGTTATTTGTTGTCCTTTTCATATTAATTTCAATTAAATCTGATTCAAGATCAACCTTAATCTTTATCATGAGCTCATCAAGATGAATGGCCACAATTCAATCAACTGTTCTTAATTTTTTCGGACAAACTCAATGCTTTTGACAGTTTTGTCAGTCTCTTGTGCAATAATTGTTGCTTTACATGAAATTAATTATGGCCCCGAGTGATATCAAATATCTTGCTTAAAAATTGCTTGAAGAATCAAGGTCAACTTAAGAGTGGAAGCAAATGAACAAAAAAATCAAATCAAATAAGGCTTTTTCATGAAATCAAATGTAACATTTCTTTTGACTTTACTACTTTGTCCAGATAAAAAAAGAGGAGATGGGTGCCATCCATGTCATCAAACAGAGACATATTCATCTCAGCTGTGATATTATCAGCTTGAATGTAAGTACCTCAAGTAAAGGTACGACAGACAGCTTTTCAGACTATTTGATGTTTTTTTTTTTTTATCCTTTGTCTCCATTTTATAGTGGATTAACAGTCGTACATTAGTCCTGGTAGACAGCCACGAAAAACTACAGGTTGTGGACCGGCCCAGTCAGGAGATTTTGGAGATTCTGGACTTGGAGCAAGTGCAACTGGTATACAACAGCCGCCATTTCAAGTCACTGGCCACAGGAGGGAATGTCTCCCAGGCTTTGGTGAGAGATTTTCTGATGAACCAGTACAAATAATCAAATTAAGCATAAAAAAAACAGGAGCATGTTTTTCTTTGAGAGAGAGAGAGAGCTCAGTATTGTTCATTGGGTAATTTTACCGATTCGACATGTCCTCATCATTGCTCTCTCTCTCTTTTTATTTATTTTTAATTTTTATTTTGTATGTATGTATGTGTGCGTGCGTGTGAGTGTGTACTCATTAGTTCACCTAAAACCTATTAAAAATCCCATACCGTTCACCGAAACCGAATACTTCAGAATCCAGCTAGAGTCGTGAGGTTGTCAGGGAGACCCGAGGAAGGATCAAAGAAAAGAAAGGAAAGTGAAATCCAGCACCGACCAGACACCACCGGGTTACCGGGTCAGAAAGGTCAAATGATGTGTTTACCATTGAGATATGATCTTATTTTACAAATTAGAAAATGAACATAAGACAAAAATGCTTCATCCCTTGCAAGATGACAAGCATGAGTGAAAGCGCTACAAATATTTTATGCATACAATATACTGTTCCCAGATTGCATTGTGTGGCACAGTTAATGAAGTTACAGGACGTTAATCCATGTCACATGTGTTTGTGTTATCAGTAGCTGAATGTGTGTGGTATTCAGCACGTTTGTTTGATTTATGTTGGTCTATATATTTTTTTTTTCAACAAACCGTAACTGTAGGTTATGTGTAAACCTTGCTCATACTGTATTGTTCTACTATTTTTGTATTCCAGGCTTTAGTTGGAGAAAAAGCTTGCTACCAGTCCATTTCAAGCTATGCAGGACAGATCGTCTGTTTGGGCACCAAGGTACTATTTGTTAATGTGTGTCTGACATTTCTGTATCGATAGAGACAGCAACTGAGAGTTTCATCAAGGTCGGTTCAAATTAGATGAAAAATTATGTACACTTTTTTTTTATGGACATAAAGGATGATAAAACCATTTGATACTTGATTATGTATGATTTTATAGACTTAGCATACTAAACTGCAAATTCAAAGGGTCATCTTAACTCATTCACTGCCATTGACGGCTAAAGACGTCAAAAATTAATTTGAACTATTTCTATTAGTTTAACATTTTTTCCACTTTTGTTAACAAGAGTATGAAAACCGAGATTTTTTTATTGTACATTTAGAACAGATATAAAATTTGTGATTAATAGTGAGTTAACTGGTCAAGTGATGGGATTAATTATGATTTAAAAAAAAAAATCGCCTGACGCTCCTAATTTTTTACATTTTCTTTTTCTTTAAAAAAAAGAAAAGATTATTAAAAATAAACAAAAAATACTTCTTTTTTTTAAAGATGAAAAGATGATTAAAAATGAGGGGCGCAGGTGATTAAATTTTTTCGTAATTAATCGCATGACTTCACTAGTTAACTCACGATTAATCAAAAATTTTATATCTGTTCTAAATGTAAAACATTTTTTTTAGGTTTTCATAGTCTTGTTAACAAAAGTGGAAAAAAATGTTAAACTAATATAAATAGTTCAAATGAATTTTTGACGTCTATAGACGTCAATGGCACTGAATGAGTTAATATAACAATACCACTGTATATAACAATCACATATAACAAACTACAACATTTTAGACCATTTGTGTGTTGAGCCACCCTTTTTTCACTTGAGCAAAAGTACTGGAACATCTGCCTACTCTGTGTACAGTACTTAGATTTTTCACACAATGAATAGTGCTGATTGTCTACACTCAGTTTCAGGTTTGGGTTTTACCTGTGCAGACTAAATTTACATTGAGAGAGGTGTAACCTACAGTAAATGAAGACCAGAGAGATGCCTCTGGGTGGGAAAACGAAACAAAACGTGCTTACTTGTTGGTAGTCTTTTTTTTTTGTTAACGTTAATATAACGATAACGGCAGGAAAAAAGTTCAACGGTGTTCTGAGTGAGATACTTTGTGAAACACGATAGTCCATCAGTTTTTCCCCATTTCTCTTTTCTTTCAGTCAGCCCATTCTATGACTCTAAGAACCTGGAGAGAGGTAACTTATTTGAATTAACTTTATTGTCTGTGATTATTCTCTGGCCGTGGTACACTTCATTAATTGTGCCCCTGTTTGCAGCGCCTTGACTGTTTGTTGAAGCAGGAACAGTTTGTTGAAGCTCTCTCTCTGGCCTGGTCTTTCCACGAGCGAACAGCTAAGGCTGTGGTTGGTGAGTTATAATGATAATAATTTTGATTACGATAATGATTTAAAAAAAAAACACACACACACAAAAGCAAATAAAACTCATACTGCAGCGCTAGATACTTGAAGATGTTTTACAGTTTGCACGAAACAGAAACCAAACGGGATTAGCGTGTCTCACTGCCAAATTTGCATATATAGACAAGACACAGGAATCAATAACACGAAGAGACTGGAGACATAGGCGGGCCCAAGTGTCTCTGCCCAGAAACGTCCCTGATTTTAGTTGTGTAATTGGTTATCCTCTTAAAATAAAATAATAATACATTATTTAGACTTTTGGGGCTGCATATAACATATTATTGTCAAGAATTTTTGGGGTGGTTGACTTCCCCTTTAACTCATTCACTGCCATTGACGGCTATAGACGTCAAAAATTCATTTGAACTATTTTTATTAGTTTAGCATTTTTCCCCACTTTTGTTAACAAGAGTCTGAAAACCTAGAAAAAAAATAGAACAGATATATAAAATTTGTGTTTAATCGTGGGTTAACTAGTGAAATCATGCGATTAATTACGAAGATTAAATTAAATTAAATTACGCCCCTTATTTTTAATAATCTTTTCTTTAAGAAAAAAAAGAAAGCAAAACAGAAAAGATTAAAAAAAATCTAGGGTTTCATACTCTTCTTAACAAAAGTGGGGAAAAATGTTAAACTAATAGAAATTGTTCTAATGAATTATTGACGTCTATAGCCGTCAATGGCAGTGAATGAGTTCATTGCTGTGTGTTTTTCCTCCAGGCTTGTGTGGCGATCCTTTGAAAAGAAAGGGAATTGTTGGTGACAAGGTATGGACAGAAAACCATCACAGTGACATCAATGTCTCTGCTACGGACAACACACTTTAATTCGATCTTACTTTTGTGTCGGTGGAGATGGTGGAGATACTGCTCCAGTTTGCTGATCATGTTATGAAGAGATGTCCAGAACAAGGCAGAATCCAAGTGATGGAGCAACATTTTCACGTAAGCATATTGAAGACTGTCGTTTCCCAAGAACTAATTAAATGCTAATGCCGTTGATATCTGGAGAACTGGTCAAAGTGTACACTTTACTCTTGGCGAAAGTCAAACATTGGGGAGACACTGACACCTCGTAGTGGGGGGTTGTGTATCCATTCCTGGTATCGTACCTCCCCGAGTATAGTCTTTGCTTTTATTCATAATTTTTCTGAATGAGTATTCATTGTCAAAATTCTCGTGTTTATCTTCAGGATGTGATTCCTGTCTTGGTAGATTTCTGCCTATTGTTACAAAGGACGTAAGTATATTCTATAACATTATACATGATTACAAGCGCAGCAGATAATGAAAATAAGACGTAGCGGAAAATACACACGTTGGCAAATTGTTGGAACTCCTTTGCATGGCAATGCATTATAATTTCTCTAAAATTATGAAATGCGTGCTAACTTTGAGCATCCGATGACACTTTCAAAATGAATACGCCATTAGCGCTGATTTCAAACAAGTCACGTTAGCTCAATGATTAGAGCAATTACCTTCCACCACGGAGTACCTGGGTTCAAAACCTGGCTAGGACCGCATTTTAGTACTTCAGTAATTTATCTTTTAATTTACATTATAAGCACATGAATTCAAATCTTAGCATTCCGCTAATAGCTTTTCAGCATTCCCACGCAATACCTGCAGAAATTGCACCATTTCCAGTTCAAAGTGTACTTTATCCATTTAATTGATTTTTAACTCATTCACTGCCATTGACGGCTATAGACGTCAAAAATTAATTTGAACCATTTCCATTAGTTTAACTTTTTTTTCCCCACTTTTGTTAACAAGAGTATGAAAACAAAAAAAAATGTTATTGTTCATTTAGAACAGATATAAAATTTGTGATTAATCGTGAGTTAATGCGATTAATTACGATAAAAAAAAAATTATCGCCTGTCACCCCAAATTTTTTATAATCTTTTTTTTTATCGTGTTAGGTGGTTATTTTTTTAAATTGTAATTAATTGCATGACTTCAACAGTTAACTCGTGATTAATTGCAAATTTTCTATCTGTTCTAAATGTACAACAAAAACATATTTTTCTAGATTTTCATACTATTGATAACAAAAGTGGAAAAAATGTTAAATAGAAACTAGAAAGAGTTCAAATGAATTTTTGACGTCTATAGCCGTCAATGGCAGCGAATGAGTTAATGACATTCCCAAGAGTTAAGAATCACCCATTTTCCAATTATTGTAGCCTTAGCTGTCACACCTCTTTAGTATTTTCCCATTCATTTGCGACTTACAAGTTTAATTAGCCAGCATGCTTTTTGTTTGTTTTTATCACAAACTCTGTCCCTTATTTTTCTGTCTGTACATGAATGCGTGCTCAACTGACTGCACAGTAAGTTTGTGTTTTCATTTCAGCGATCTACTATTCGACCCGCTTTATGCTCGGCTTGTGGAGAATGTGGTCGCTAAGGGTGTTTTCCTGGAATCACTCGAGTCATATATTGTCATGGAGCGCCTTGGTCACCTCCCCACACCCATCATGAAGGATCTCTTGGCCCATTACCACAGCAATGGTTTGATGGACAACCTGGAGAGATGCATTGTCCGTCTGGACGTCACAAGCCTGGATATACAGCAGGTGTGTACGTCTGTGTCATTGTGCAACCGTAATATTTTCCCCCTAATTGTATTGAATGTGCGCATGTATGTTTTTGATTCAAGGTGGTTCAAGTTTGTTGGGAAAATCAACTATATGATGCTATGGTCTATGTGTTCAACAGTGGCATGAATGACTACATCACACCAATGGAGGTAAGTTCGCCCCAAGTTATTTATAGTGTAAATCCTATGAAAGCTAATTTGATCATTAGAATGGTCCGACCGACCGTGCTGTAAAGGGATGTCCTTCTGTACAAGCACAGAAAAAACGGATTTTTCAAACTCAGCAACACAATACTATGCTTTTGTGAATTCGGTTAAGTAATTGTTCAAATACAATTTCAGAAACTTTTCGCTGTAATTGGCCCACCACTTCGGGAGGGAAGGAGCTTAACAGGTTAGTCACGGTTCATTTTGGAGTAATTACTTTGAACAAGACTGATCCTACTTTTTTTTTTTTTATGATTTTTTATGAACAGCTGAAGAAGTGGTGATGGGAAACAAACTTTTGGTGTACATCAGGTAAGCTAAGATTGGAATATAAAAGTAGAAAGTCAACACAACCTTGTTCAAATGCCACGTTTTTTTAATTTTTTAAAATCATTAAACAACTTAACTACCACTGTGATCAATAACCAGTACACCTACTGTTGGTTAAAAAAACAAATGACACCCCAAGTATAAATAGTTATTTACTCTATATACACTGTGGCGTGTATGTATCATGTGTGTATACCATCGAATCCCAAATCCATTTGAATGTGTTACGAATTGTTCTTTTGCTGAAAAACATAATGCATATGTGTAAATGAAAAATCCAATTTGATCGTAATGGTAGATGATAAATGAAATGCGCTTTTATAGTGCTTTATCTAGCGTTATGTGACACGGGTCACAGGAAGCGGCGTTTTCATTATATGCTACTGTTTAAGCACGGGTGCATTTTGAAAGTAACAGATTTAAAACGAGAGATGCTCGTAAAACGGGATACATTTTTGTTGAAAATAATCAAATGACATGTTAGTTTAATTAAACATTTTATCATGTGCAACTCATATATACTGTATGTTAAAATAAAGTAAATATAAAGGATTTTTTTTTTCCACCAAGATTGATTATAACACAAAAAAAATAATGCACTAGTGCAAGTGCAACTACATGATAATAATGAATACTAGCAACTCTGGATACCGTAATATACACGGGGTACAAAGAATAAAATGCTGTTTAAGGCTGATATTGGGGTGGCATATTTTACACAGGGGTCTGTATTATACACAGGATTTTACCTTAATGTAAAGTATATATGCACACACCCACACACTAACACTAACATACAGTGACGTTTACATATATTTACGGGTATTTTTTTCTTCTTTAGTTGTTGTCTTGCAGGAAGAGCTTATCCCCTTGGAAACATCCCTGAGGACCTTGTGGTTCAGGTCAAAATTCAGGTAGCTAAATATCAGCTATATATATCGGTTGCGGGTGGGGGGGGTATAACTATTTTCGTTTGTACCCTTTGGACGTGTCAATATAATCGTAAACAGAGGTCCATGTTACATATGACCACATGATGAAACTTTAACGACTGCAATCTATACTGTAATTTACTGTAATGTCCTATTAACTCATTCACTGCCATTGACTGCTATAGACGTCAAAAATTCATTTGAACTATTTTTATTAGTTTAACTTTTTTTCCCCCTACTTTTGCTAACAAGAGTATGAAAACCTAGGAAAAAAAATGGTTGTAACTTTACAACAGATATAAAATTTGTGATTAATCGTGAGTTAACAAGTGAAGTCATGTGATTAACTACAATTTAAAAAATTAATCGCCTGACGGGCCTAATTTAAAAAATATATATTAAAAATAAGGGCCGTTTAATCGTAATTAATCACATGATCATTTCATATCTGTTAGAAATGTACAATAAAAAAATCTAGGTTTTCATAAAAAAAATTAAATGAAATGAAAAAAAATGTTACACTAATAGATAAATAAATAAATAGTTCACATGGATTTTTGACGTCTATAGTCGTCAATGGCAGTAAAGGGGTTAACATCGATTAAATGCTACTCATAGACTGAACGAACCTGCTCTCTGTGTTTCTTTGTCAGGTATTTGAGTACCTAATTCTGCTCCATGCAGGGGAATCATCATCAGATGCTTACCCTCTTATTCATACACTCCTCCACTTTGACACTCGAGAATTCCTAAATGTTCTTGCCATGGTGAGTTTTACTTGACTATTTGATCATACTTGTTATTTGGTATGCAGTGAGGCTGGTTGCCCAGTTGTATGATCGCTCAAAAATAGGTAGCGCCAATTATATACCCTCCGTTACAGATTTGTGTTTTTCTTATGAAGACTCCATTGATACTAATCAGATCTGATGTAACGTTCATGAAAACCTGAGGGGTGGAAAAAAAAGCAATTGTGAAGATCCATCCATTCTCTGTACCGTTTATCCTAACTAGCGTTGAAGGTGTGCAAGAAGATTTTTCCATTGTTGAAGCTGCCCACTTATGGGGCAGTGTGGTTCCGCTCGTTCTGATACACTGTTAAGTTGTAGCCACATAGAAGCAAAAAGTCTTGATCAAGTTATTCCAATAAAAGTTTTTTTTTTTTTTGCAGTGTAGGATGTTAAGATGCTTCTCTGTATACATTCCTGAAGCGTTTTGTATGAATAGTCGTTCTTTTGAGTGATAAAAGTGCCACGAGTAGCGCGCTAATTAGCATTAGCGAGTCAGACTGAAGTAGATCATGACATGACAATTCTTTGCATATCTCTAAATTGAAGCAGAAATCATTGTCAATCAAATAGTTTTTCATCTAAAATCGTTGTGAATCGATAATCGATTCTGAATCGAATAGCAGGCCCAAAAATCGGAATCGAATCGTGAGACAGCCCTAATTATTTTGTATTGTATGAGGTGTAAGTTTGCATTGTTAAACATGCTTTAGATATAATTGCAGATTTGGGTCCAGAATTTGGCATCAGGAGCAAATCTACATTGAACCAGGGACTTTCTGCATGGTGTGGGTGTGTTACCAAATATTCGGGTTAGAAAAGGGGTAGTAACCCAGGAGTTTTATTTGTGTGTTTAAAAACCCGAAGAAGGGACAGATGAGGCTATACGATCAAACGCCTGTGCTAAATTGAAAAAAAAAAACAATACAGATTTTGTGGATGACATTAGTGATGATGATGAGTAATGATTGGTTTCTTCTTTTTAGACATTTGAAGACTTTAAAAATGACAAGCAAGCCATCGAGTATCAGCAGAGGATAGTGGACATTTTACTTCAGGTAAAATTATATAGAGTGCTCACTGCTCAATTATATACTGTACAGTGCTTGAGTATACTCCTGTTGAAACCTTTTTTTTTGAGGATTACATTTACCTGTGGTTGAATTATTGTAATTTTAGATATTTTAAATCTAAAATGTAACTGTGTAGACTCATTTTGCAACACAATTTTAAATACTAGAAAAATGACATTGTTGTCAGTGCACACTGGCATTTGCAATCTGTGGGAAATTTGCTCCGATCTTTGTTTCACTGCTCTAACAGACTGTTTGAATGGAGACAACCAACTTTGGTCACTGCCATTGACGGCTATAGACGTCAAAAATTCATTTGAACTATTTCTATTTAACATTTTTTCTCACTTTTGTTAACAAGAGTATGAAAACATAGGACAATGTTTTTATTGTACATTTAGAACAGATATAAAAAATTTCAGGCCATTAAATTTTTTTATTGAAATTAATTGCATGACTTCAAAAGTTAACTCACGATTAATCACAAATTTTATATCTAATAACTAATAGAAATACGATTATAGCCGTCAATGGCAGTGAATGAGTTAAAAAATGTAGAAGAAGAATCCTTTTATTTGTTCTGCAAAAGTTACTTTCCTTAACTAGTTTCCTTAACACACACGGAACTGGTGGAGTTTGGTGCATTGCTCAAGGACACTGTGATAGTACTTAAGAAGCCTTCCAGCATTTTTTCAGCAACCAGCGCAGAATCCACATTTCGTAGTTCATAATGGTCTGTTTTGGTCTGTAATTATTATTATTTTTTTAATAATTAATCACATGACTTCAGTAATTAAATCAAGATTAATCACAAATTTTATATCTGTTCTAAATGTACAATAAAACTTTTTTTTTTGGGGTGGGGGGTTCATACTCTTATTAAGAAAAGTATAAAACTAATAAAAATAGTTCAAATTAATTTTTGACGTCTATAGCCGGCAATGGCAGTGAATGAGTTAATAGCTGTGTTGAGTCATTCGAGGGAACAGTTTCTTTTATTTTGCATTCAATATGTTTTTCTTGTTTCCTAGGTGATGGTGGACAACCCAGACTTTACACCATGCCAAGTGGGCGGGCTCTTCACCTTTTTGGCTCGGCAGCTGTCTAAACCGGACAACACACTTTTTGTAAACAGAAAATTATTTGACCAGGTAATCTATTTCTGTCTGATTAATTCAAAACGGGGAGTGAGAAGGGGGTATTATACAAGGGTTTTTTTTGGGGGGGGGGGGGTTGTCACATTCAAGTGAGGATGATTATTAGTCCATTCCCTACTTGACACCCTACCCCGTTTTTGTTTTTTTCTGTTATAATTTCTTTATTTATTCACCAATTCAAACCGTTCTAACTTTCAACTGTTCAGCTCTTTCCAGGTCTTTCTGCAGCATTCCATGCTATTCCAGATCATTCCACAGTTTTCATTGAGCCTCACAGCCTTCACACGCAATTTCTACAGAAATTGCATTTTCTAGTTATTATCATTATTAACTCATTCACTGCCATTGACGTCTATAAACGTCAAAAATTCATTTGAACTATTTCTATTAGTTTGACATTTTTTTTCCACTTTTGTTAACGAGTATGAAAACCTAAAAAAAATATATTGTACGTTTAGAACAGATATAAAATTTGTGATTTATCGTGAGTTAACTAGTGAAGTAATGCGATTAATTACGAAAAATTTTAATCGCCTTTTGGTAAGGCGATTACATTTTTTTATCATAATTAATCCCATGACTTCACTAGTTAATTAACCAATAATCAAACATTTTATAATAAAATAGTTCAAATGAATTTTTTTACGTCTATAGCCGTCAATGGCAGTGAATGAGTTAATATGATGATGATGATTATTATTACTGTATTATTATTGCCTGATAAATTAATTCATCTTTATTGTATTCTATTTAGGTCTTGGAGTTCCTGTGCAGATCAGATGATGCCTCTCGACATACTGAACGACAGCAGGTTTGTAATACGATTTCAATTAAGCATTCTTCATAAGTGGGAGCTGACCAATAGAGGGCGTTAGTGTGCCACCCCATCAAATCACTGAAATAAAATTCTTAATTTTCAGTTGCGTGTGATTGAAATGTGGTGTGGTCTGTACTTGGGCTTTTTTTTTTATATATATATTTTTTTTTTACACACAAACTGATTTTGCTGACTATGTAATGACTGCTTTACTGTTACTGGTTTCAAGGTTCTGCTGCAGCTGCTCCAGGTCGGAGGTGTGGTCCAGTTTGATGAAGAAAAACTGTTGACTTTGTCACAGAGAGCCAATTTGTGAGTAGTGGACGGAACAAAGTAAAAAAAAAAAAAAAAAAAAGAATAGAATAGTGGCAATAAATAAGATTTTTTTTTTCTTCAATACTTGATTACAGTCATGTGAACTCGGAAGGCCATATAGCAAGCTTATTTACATATTATATTACAAGGGAAACTTCCGTGGATGAAAAAATACTCCTCAGTTTGAATTATTGTCTTTGTTTCCCTGCTTTACAATCCAGCTTCCAAATATTGGAATTTCTTTATGAGAAGAAACAAATGTATGACAAGACCATTGACTGCTACCTAAAAGACCCTCTGAGAAAGGTAACATAAAATAACTTTTTTTTTTTTTTTAATGGCTTGAAAATCAGATTGGATGATTTAAATGTTGTCATTGTTTCCAAATATATTTTCCCAAATATCCCAAGTGATTTGTTGTCTTCTGTTTAAGGGTTAAGAGCCCTTTTAGTTGTTCAATTTCAAATGTTTTTCTTTCTGTCCATCAAGGGGGAGATCTTCAGCTATATCGACCAACTGATGTCGATGTCAAGCCACGGATCTGAGGAGAAACAATCAATCAAGAACAAAACACTGCAGCACATACAGGTCAGCACAAGTGCATCGATAAACTTAGGAAAGACCCCAATATTATCTTTAGTTGTTGTTGACTTGCTTGTGTCATCTTAAAAAAAAAATTATTATAATAATCCATGGGTGGAAAAACCAACTAACTGGAACCTTCAGATCCTCTTTAACCAACCAAAATGACCAGATTACATAATGGACCATTTTACGGCAATATAAATCCTGACTCATCAAATTCACAGGACTTTAAATCTGCAAGTCACAAAAGTATGGACTATTGCTTGAAACTCAAAAGACTGATCTTCTACAAACACGTTAAAAAAATGAAATGTTTCTGTTAAATATCCCATGTTGCAACGTGGACACTTTTTATTTTATTTTTATTTTTTAAATTTGGTGGGTCCTTGTTTGTATCCATGATCAATTTGTCCGATTTTGCCATGCTCCATAATTATGCTCTTTCTAATGTATGTTTCCAGGAACTGATCATCACTGATACAAACAAGTCCGCTGACCTGGTTGTGTGTCACTTTGCTGAAGAAGTGGATCAAATTATTTGTAAACTCCCAGTAAGCTGCATACTCAAATTCACCGTTTTTTTTTTTTCTTGTATCGCTGGCCAAATGACAATTTGCCAGGCACCAAATTTTCATTTATCTCTTCTTCTTCTTTTTTATTAGGGGCATCAGGCGATTAAAATTTGTAATTGTAATTAATCACATGACTTCACTAGTTAACTCACGATTAATCACAAATTGTATATATGTTCTAAATGTACAGTAAAAAAAATGTCTAGGTTTTCATACTCTTAACAAAAGTGGAAAAACATGTGAAACTAATAAATAGAATACATTTTTGACGTCTATAGCCGTCAATGGCAGTGAATGAGTTAAGTCACTGATTTGTACATATTCTGGATAGCCGATAGCCCGACACATATACAGCTCGTAGGCTCTTATAGGGGCGGGGTTGTGGCGGGGTGGTCACTCTTCTTTTAACAAGTGGACGGTATAGTGCTGCTTTGAAGAACCTTTTATCGCTCAGTTTCTCAGACCCCAATATTAGATTTGGCATCTTTTGTTGAATTGCAGTTATAATTCTTTAATAAAAAAAATACATGTTTACAAGTTTCCTCCTGTAAACAATATTAACTCATTCACACCCAACCATTTTCACTGAAGCAAGCCCCTTCGCTCCCGGCTGTTTGACTGGATTTTGACTGATTTTGCAAGGCCCACAGAATATTCTGTTCTATTGCTATAAAAACATTAAACCTACCTAAAGAAAGATTAGAGTCTCCTCTTTCATCGGGAATAAAAGTATATATCTGTTTCTGTTTTGCAGCAATTGACATTAGAATAAAAGCTAAGTTTCATCATTATTCACAAACCTGTTCAAAACACTGGGGAAAAGAGCTTGTTGCTGGCTGATCTCTTATACTCGGCTGCCACCTGCTGGACGTTTTTTGTAATAATTACCATTGCTTTAAGCCACCTCGTCATGCCAGAAACAGCATCAAAGCCTTCTGTATGCTCTTGCATTAAAAAATAAAAGAAAATGTATAAATATGTTTTTGGGAGTGCAGGAAAAAGTATTAAAAAACATATGAACACGTTTTTGGGTTGAAATTAGTTAAGCGTATAATTTATACATGTATTTAAGGCAAGTTGTAAAATGTCCTCTTGTTTATGTTTAACAAATTTAAAACAAACTTTTTCTACTTATTACTGACTCAAATGTTCTCCAATTTCGATGCTGTAAATGTATAGGATCGTATGCCGAGAAACGTTTTTTTGGGAGGGGCAATATGGCGGCCTCGCGGCTTCAAAAGTCCAGTCATATAGACAGATCAGTGTATTAAGCCCATTCTTAATGATTGTTAGAAGTTAGTTTTGAGCCTCAACAAGTAGAAGTGCAGTATGTCAAAAAACATTCTATAAATGTTGGTAAAATTCTCAGAAGTAAAGACGACAGCTTACTTTAGCATAATATATACCGGTACATTCAGTTGCTTTAGTTCCGTTTTAAGAATGAATGGATATGTCTTCTTCTGTAATATTGCTTTTGTAATCATGTTTTTGTCTTTCTTCTGTTTTTACAGGATGGCGAGCTACTTTTCATGTTTTTGAGCTCATTCATGGAGTCATGGTCTGCTTCCTTGTTCTTATACAAACCTTTTTCGATCTTTCAAATGTCATTTCACTGTAAACACAACTGTTTTTTTTGTTTTTTTTAAGGGAACGTCATTATCCCGGGATCTCCCTTCCTCTGGAACAAGATCTTCACACGCGTCTGCTGGATTTATTGTGCCGTTTTGCCCCTGAACAGCTCTTGAGTTTCCTCCAAACCTCACAGCACTATAGATTGGAGGAGGCCATGCAAGTATGAAAATCTGTTTGTTGTTATCTGGCCAATATTACAAATAAGACATGAAATGAACAAAGTACGGGTTGAATAATTTCCGTCTTATTTGGGCTTCCAGCTCATAAAACCCATGGGAACAGGATGTCAAAAAATTTGAATAATGTGAAGAAATCATCATGCATACTTCCCAGGCTTTTGCATGGGGAAAAAAAAGAATGGATGGGAAGTTTCAAAACAATATGTCAATCTTCAATAGTTGGTTGGATTCCCTTTGCCTTAATCACCGATGTGCCGCGGCATTGCCTGGGGATCCTGGAAGCTCAGGCTTTCTTGATGCTTGCCGTTAGCTCTTTGTTTTCCTCTTGTAATACAGTACTATCAAGAGGAAAATGCATTTGTTTTAAATATGTTTCCAAACAGCGTTTCTAAAATAACTTTTTTTCTTGTAAGTTGCATTTATTTATTTTTATTGACATTTCACACAGTACTTTAACATAATTTTTACGACATTGTTGTTGAATTCTTGAATGATATTTATGTAGTCCTTATCCTTGTATGCAATTGTTAACTCATTCACTGCCATTGACGACTATAGACGTAAAAAAATCATGTGAACTATTTCTATTAGTGTAACATTTTTTTCATTTCATTTAATTTTTTATGAAAACCTAGAATTTTTTTATTGTACATTTATAACAGATATAAAATTATCATACGATTAAACGGCCTTTTTTTTTTTTATTAGGCAGTCAAGCGATTACATTTTTTAATTGTAATTAATCACGTGAATTCACTAGTTAACTAATCTAATCTAATATCTGTTCTAATACAATAAAAACGCCCCAAATTTTTTATATTTTCGTTTTCTTTTTTTAAAAGAAAAGATTATTAAAAATTAAAAAAAATACTTTAAAAAAGAAAGAAAAGATAATAAAAAATGAGGGGCGCAGGAGATTAAGAATTTTCACTGGTTAACTCATGATTAATCACAAATTTAATTTTTGTTCTAAATTCTAAGTTCTAAAAGGTTTTCATACTCTTGTTAGCAAAAGTGCGAAAAAAAAGTGAAACTAATAGAAATAGTTTAAATGAATTTTTGACGTCTATAGCCGTCAATGGCAGTGAATGAGTTAACTTACCGGTATGTAATTAAGTGTTGTATTAAAGTTAATCATCTAACTTGTATCATTCTCTCTCTTTATTTAGATCACTGAGAAGTACCACTACAGTGAAGCTACAGGCTATCTGCTGGAGAAGAAGGGAGACTTTTATGGAGCATTTACAGTTTTGTTAGAGGTAGTAAAATGAATAGAAAACTCCCAGGGAGAAATGGTTATTCAACCAGACATTTGATAGAAATATATATATATATTTTTTAAGTCCATTTGTTAAAATAATATCAAATTTGTCTAAAATGTGCCTATCGCTGTTTCATCCTATTGTTACAATAGTGACACAATTAGAACCACAATTTAAAAAAAATGTTAACCATCTGTCTTTACCTCAAATATTCCTTTCTAGGCATTAAAAGTGCAGCTTTCTCTGCTGACTGCTGACCCCACCAGTGGGCAGAACGACGATGAAAAAGAAAATGAGTCCGCTGTATTGAAGCGAGTAGAAAATTCACTGAATAACTTAATTGCCTTGGGTCATCGCAACTCTCAGAAACTCCAGCAGCCACAAATCAAGGTAATTTATTTTCCTGTCTCAACAGTATTTTCCAGTTCTCTTATCAGAAATGCTCAAGTGATCCCAACGGTTAGGTTTGGCCGCTCATGATTGGACCACAAATCTTATTGAGGCAATAATAACTAACACCGGATGAAAATCGAAGTCTCAGGCCAATAGGACGACACGGGCGCGGCAGCCACACGGCGAGAGGCGGGGTTTTACTGAACCGGGGCGTCTTACTTCCGGGTTTGAAAAATAGCCAGCAGAATAGCTCATATTTCTTCAGAAATTCATCGGCATGGTGTCAAAGGTAAGATTTAATTAATTGATTAACTAATTCACTGCCATTGACGGCTATAGACGTCAAAAATTCATTCAAACTATTTCTATTAGTTTCACTTTTTTTTTCCACTTTTGTCAACAAGAGTATGAAAACCTTGAAGAAAATGTATTGTACATTTATAACAGAAAATTTGTGATTAATCTTGAGTTAACTCATGAAGTCGTGATTAATTACAGTTAAAAAAATTAATCGCCTGATGCCTCTAATTTTAAAAAGAAAATATTATTTAAAAATTAGGTCGTCAGACGATTACATTTTTTAATTGTAATTAATCGCATGATTTCAATAGTTAACTCACGATTAATCACAAATGTTATATATGTTCTAAATGTACAATAAAAAAAATCTAAGTTTTCGTACTCTTGTTAACAAAAGTGGAAAAAAATGTGAAACTAATAGAAACAGTTTGAATGAATTTTTGACGTCTATAGCCGTCAATGGCAGTGAATGAGTTAAGATGCCTATAGTTAACGGCGAAAGGGCTTAAAATAGCGTCATATGGACCCTTTAGAGTTTCTCGCCATTCGTCAGAAAAACGGAGCTCCGTCGGCATCTGGAAATTAGTGTCCACAAAGTTCAACTTTTCAGATTGCGCAAATTATTTTGTCAAACCTGAAATATTATGTGCAATGGATTGGGCCCATGACAGACATGTTTCCCAAAACATTAGATATGACAGCACTACAAGAAACAGCGCTTGTCAATTTGGACGTTTTACGACCACCTCGCCTTGGGTGCCCTCCCCCATTTTGGAGTGGAAAACTGACCGCCGCAAATTGTCAAGCCAAGGGCGGCTGTGGCAATGACTAAATACTGTGCTGTGAAAAGGGCATGCTGATTTAATAGTCACCATGTACAACAGCCTCCAGATGTTTCATGTTTCGTCTTTCATACAGGAGCTGTGGTTTTCATTATTGGAGACTTTGATGACTCCCCAGAAACAAGGTAGAGAAGCTCACACTTCCAGTACGTTGTTCCTTTTGCTATGATCAA
This sequence comes from Leptonotus elevatus, assembly GCF_054856555.1. NCBI lineage: Eukaryota > Metazoa > Chordata > Actinopteri > Syngnathiformes > Syngnathidae > Leptonotus > Leptonotus elevatus. The sequence continues at coordinate 7,229,979 of NC_141251.1, read as the reverse complement.
ACTTTACAGGTTTGAAAGTCAGACATTCTCAGTCTTAGGCATACTGTACAGACCACATGAATATATTGAAGATTTGAAACGTGATCTTAAAGGGCTAAGGAATGTGGAGGTTGGAGTAGTTCATGCCATGGTAGGACACATAAAAGGATGTTTTTTTCTTTTAGTTACAATGCATATCAAAATTCTAAAGGCTGCTATTGATGTGATGTCTGATTGTAACTTCAGCCATTTGGATCGGTCTCATTTCAAGAATCCTTGAATTCACAGTGGAAAAAGGTAACCTTGCAATATCGCAATTACCAATACCGATATGGGTACTTTTTCGCAAAATCTGGATACATTTTCGTGACCTTTATTTTAATTTGTCAAAACCCAGGACAGATTTTGACCAAGTTTGTAGGCAGAGATAGAAAATACTAATAGATTTTATTTAAAAAGTTTCGACTCTTTTCATACTATGAAACTATGTTAACTAATTTGCTCCCAACAACGTATATGTTCTATTTTAAATATCACCATGCTCCCAAAGACGCATTTATACGTTATTTGATATGTTTTTTATTTTTTATGGTAGCGCAGAGCATACAGAAGCCTTTGATGCAGCCTCTGAACTGAAGAGAATGCTTGAAGCAATTGTAGTTATGACAAAAACGGCCAGCAGGTGGCAGCAGAGTATAAGAGATCAACCAGGGCCATGTTGCAACAAGTTCTTTTTGTCAGTGTTTTCAACCGGAATGTGAATAACTGAAACTTTGCTATATTCTAATGCTAATTGCTGCAAAACGGAAACAGATAGAAATATACTTTTTTTTCCTGGCGAACGAAGAGACTCTAACCTTTCTTTTGGTAGGATCCGTGTTTTTAAAACAATAGAACACAATATTCCGTGGCCCTTGCAAAATCAGTCAAAATCCAATAAAACCGCCGGGAGCGAAGGGGGTTGCTTCACTTAAAATGGCTGGGAGTGAATGAGTGCTGATTAAAAAAAAATAAAAATAAAATAAAACATTTTTTTTTTTTTGTGTGTGTTTTCCAGTCTTAAAGGACCTGACAATGAATGTTCTCAACAGTATGAGCAGCTTGGTCTCGCTGCCTGCTATCATACAGCAGATACTGCAGGTATCTCTGTTATTTGTCTTGAATTACTCATTACTCACCTGTTTGCTACTATATACCTGTACTTATGGCTCAAACAAAAGATTGAAGTCTGACCTTGTTGCTTACAGTAACTGATGAGAACAAATCGCTTACAAACGTGGTGGGGGAGAGGGTGAGGGGTGTGGCTTGGTGGTCCCATCCTCGGCAGGGCTTTGTAGACTTAATGCACCGGAAATGATTAAAGTGTTTCTGTAAAGAGCTTTGTGACAGCTATAGCTGTTTTGAAAGCGTTATATTAAAAAAAAAAAAAAAGATGTGCTGCCATGCATATGCTCTATTAGCCAAACCGAGTGTCATTTATGAATGTACGGTAACTGAAAACGTCATCTTCGGTACTGGGCAAGGTTAACCAGGCAGTCCTTTTGAGAAATGATGATCACAGACAAACAGCTGCTGGGTGGTCTGTCGCCAAGGTCGCCGTGGTTACGCTTAGTTGTCAGGCGTCTCGCTTGACTTGCAGACTTGAGGAAAACACCACTTTGGCGGTGTTTTTAGTGAGGAAATATCATTTGAACTCATTCACTGCCATTGACAGCTGTAGACATAAAAAAATATATTATATGATTTAAAAATAAATTATATAATTATTATTATGATTAAAAAAATCTATATAGTTATATAATTATATAATATAATACAATGAAATTATTAAGAACTATTTATATGAGTTAAAAAAAATGAAAACCTAGAAAAAATATATTGGGCATTTAGAACAGCGATAAAATTTGTGATTAATCGTGTTAGGTCATGTGATTAATTACAATTAAAAAAAATATTGCCTGACGCCCTTAATTTAAAAAAATATTTTTTTCTTTTCTTTTTTAAAGATTTTTTTTTAAATGTCTAGGTTTTCATACTCTTGTTAACAAAAGTGGATTTTTTTTTCAAACTAATAAAAATAGTACAAATGTTTTTTTTTACCTTTTTAGACGTCAATGGCAGTGAATGAGTTAATATGGCTGAAAATTCAAAAAAGTTGATTTTGCATGAAAATTACTGTGTAACAAATTCAAAAGTTTAACAGTGTTTCATTCTAAAGTTTCCATTTATGACGTAACATTTGTCCTTTGTTTCCAACAGAATCCCATTTATGAGAAAGGAATTGGAGAGATCCAAGTCCTAATTCTTGGGATGCTTGAAACTTTCAACTATGAACAGGTAAATTATTATAATTATTACCTCATTCACTGCCATTGACGGTTATTGACGTCAAAAATTCATTTGAACTATTTCACTAGTTAAAAAAAAAAAATCCCCACTTTTGTTAACAAGAATATAAAAACCTAGAACAAAATTTTCCTGTACATTTAAAACAGTTTTACAATGTGTGATTAATTGTGAGTTAACTAGTGAAGTCATGCAATTAATTATGATAAAAAAAAAGTTTAATTATCTTTTCTTAAAAAAAAATTATTAAAAAATGTTTTTAAAAATAGAAGAAAAAAAGATTATTAAAAATTTGTGATTACATTTTTTCGTAATTATTGTTTGTTTTTTTTAAGAAAAAATTAGGGGCGTCGGGCCATTACAATTTTTAAACATAATTAATCGCATGGCTTCACTAGTTAACTCATGATTATTATTATTTTAATTGTTTAAAAAAATGTAAGAAGAAAAAAATTATTAAAAATTAGGGGCGTCGGGCGATTACAATTTTTAAACGTAATAATAATCGCATGACTTCACTAGTTAACTCACTATTAATCATAAATTTGATACCTGTTCTAAATGTACAATTTTCTAGATTTTCAACAAAAAAAATTAACAAAAGTGGAAAAATATTTAAACTAATAGAAATAGTTCTAATTAATTTTTCTCTTTTAATCTATAGCCGTCAATGGCAGTGAATGAGTTACTATGCACTATGCACACCTCTAATTATTTGACTTGAGTTTGTGTGCAAAGAACATTTCTAATATGTAACTGGTGTTTTGTGTTGAAGACTTTATTTGAAACAACCACGAGTCTGTTGAATCATGACCTCCACTGGTCGCTGGCTCATCTGCGCACTGCTGTGACAAGGGGACTCCACCCAAGACAAGACTACTGCAACATTTGCCTACAACAGTACAAAAGGTGGCAGGACCCGGCCGAGCAGATCCTTCTATTCAGGTAAATACGATCTGCGCTCGAGAAATGACATTCATATATCCTGTATTTATGCAGCATTCATGATATATATTCACATCTCAATGCAATGATGATAATAATAATATTTAGAGTTCCAAAAGCCCCAAAAGAGAGATTAGAGTCTCTTCTTACATCAGGAAAAAAAAAAGATTTGTCTCTATTTCCGTTTTGCAGCAATTAGCATTAGAATATAGCTAAGTTTCATCGATATTCACATTCCTGGTGAAAACGCTGTCAAAAAAGAAGGCAGCACGGCCCTGGTTGATCTCTTATACTCTTTTTTTTGGGTAATAACTACCATTGCTTAATGCATTCTCTTTAGTTCAGAGGTTGCATCAAAGTATGCTCTAGCATTAAAAAACGTATGAATACGTCTTTGGGAGCTTGGTAATATTTAAAATAGATATTATTATACATTTTTGGGTGCAAATTAGTTATTATAGATGATGTGATAAATCTGATTTAAAAAATGTAATCATTTGACAGCTGTAATTATTTTCTAAATAATAAAAGATCAAATATCTCACTGTACACAATGTCCTCAGCCAATGAATGTCTTCCGCTCCTCTAATTAGTCGGAAGCCATAGTCTTATCACAAAGCTACACTAACACAGTAATAACACAGTAATAACCCGATTTTAAGGGTTTTTTTTTCTCAGAATATATTCATACCCAGCCTTGCTTACTTGTCAAGTAGATGATGCATAATCCTGACGCTGTAGCTTAACCAATCAAATGCTGAATAGTCAAATGTAATCTGTCTTTCCTTATTAGCTGTGGTCACCTGTACCACGTTCAGTGCCTGCAGCAGCAAACCATGGACTGTGGATTGGGATGTGCTTCGGAGCAGCAGCAGTGGAGTTGCTACAAGTGTTCCACCATTCACAGAGGAAAAGGTGGCCGGTATAGCGTACCAAAGAGAAGTCTCAGCGCATCCCTTGCGCAGGTTTGTGGATTGGGCCGCACGCGTACACACACGCGTTTCACTTTTCCCAGCAACACTGTCGGAAGGACCAGAAAAGTGTTTAGTGTTCAGCAGTTCTCTAACTCGTTCACTGCCATTGACGGCTATAGACGTCATAAATGAATTTGAACTATTTCTATTAGTTTAACATTTTTTTCCACTTTTGTTAACAAGAGTAGGAAAACCTAGACTTTTTTTATTTTTTATATTTAGAACCGATATAAAATTTGTGATTAATCGTGAGTTATTTAGTGAAGACATGCAATTAATTACGATTAAAAAATTTAATCACCTGACACCCCTAATTTTTAGTAATCTTTTCTTTAAAAAATTAATAAAATAAAATAATTGTAATAATTTTTTCCCAATTTTTTATAATCTTTTTTTTGGGGGGATTATTAAAATTTAGGGGCGTCAGGCGATTAACCATTTTTAATCGTAATTAATCGCATGACTTCACTCGTTAACTCACAATTAATCTTTTAATCTCAAATTTTCTATATGTTCTAAGGTTTTTATACTCTTGTTAACAAAAGTGGGAAAAATGTTAAACTATCAGAAATAGTTCAAATTTTTGACGTCTATAGCCGTCAATGGCAGTGAATGAGTTAAGATCCAAGCCTGTATGATTTAAAGAGTTTTATGAGTTTTGCTGCTGTATTCCTCAACTTCCTTTTGTGTCTCAGACTCGACTTTCATCTGTACATCACGATGACGCTCGGAGAAAGAAGGTAAGGATTTAACAACTTCGCAAGACCAAAAGAATAGGTTGTAATGTGTTAGGATTTTAACACGATCCAAGTCAAGTCAAATGTATTTACATTATAGTCCTTAATCACAAAAGAGTCTCAATAGGCTTCACACGCACACACTTGACAAATATCAACAACATCCCCTTGTTTTCCACATTTTTCCACTTGCCGTCGACGGGGAAACAAGAAACGACCAATCACGGCTCACCTGTTTTCTGGGTTCGGTCAGCAAACTGAGCCATGATTGGTCGTTACCTACTTCCTCTGCACAGGTGATGTCGCCTTCAGTCGACAGCAAGTGACCAAATTAGTTTTTAAAGGCATTAATTGTTCTTGAAAAAGAAATTATAGACACAATATGATCTTTTTACTGTTTAAAATGGCTCAGTATCAAATAAAAAGTAAAGAAGATTTTTTTTTTTTTTTATGAAAACCGCTCAATGAGTCAAGTATCCCTTTAACCACAAGATGGCAAGGAAAACTAAAAAAAATATATAAGGGGAAAAGTAAGGAACTTCAAATGTGGGAATCCCCCTTCCAGGATGACCTGGTTGCAATTAGGGGTGTGCCAAAAAAATCGATTCTCATAAGAATCGCCATTAATATTTAGTACGATTCAGAATAATTTTTAAATGTCCCCAAATCTATTTTATTTAAACTATTTTATACTGTCTTGCCGTTGTCTGTGTGTGCCTTTATTTGGAGCGCTGTTCATGTTGTACTCAATTTGGCCACTTAGGGGCAGTGTGGTTCCACGCGGTCTGATACACTGTTAAGTTGTAGCCACATTAGAGAGAAGGAAAAAGTCCCGATCAAGTTATCCCAATAAAAGTTGTTTTTTGTGCAGTGTGGAGCCGTTCTTTTGAGTGATAAAAGTGCCGCAAGTAGCGCGCTAATTAGCATTAGCGAGTCAGACTGGAGTAGATCATTACAATTCCTTGCACATCTACAGATTGAAGCAAAAATCATCGTCAATCAAATCATTTTTGAATCAAAAATCGATTCTGAATCGAATCGCGCGACGTTCAAAGATTCCCACCCCTCGTTGCAATGTATGCCAAGTGGGCAACAATTTTAAAGTTTTCCAGAAATGTGCACATGACTGCACAACGTCTTATCAGCTGAATGTGTATTTATTCGTTCCGTATTGTAACGCAGGTTTTTGAGGAGGTCATGCTGGACTTTCAACAAGAACAGTCCTGGGATCAGCTACGATGTTTATACAAGGGACCATCAAGGGTGAGACTGATACGCTCATGCAAGTGCGGCGCTTGTCGGAGTTGTGACGTCTCCCTCTCTCGTCCAACCACCAGCTGTCCGTCCTGACGGAGCTCTCGCGCTGCCACGGCAACGAGAGAGCCGGGATTCTAGTCCAACCTCATCCGGCACAAGAGAGTTTCAGTCTGAAACTCTCTCCTCCGCCTCTCTTTGAAGAATAGCACTGCGGAGTTATCGCTTATTCGGGACGAGCAGGTCACTCTTCTCATTTTGTCTCCATCCAGCGATGCTTGGATTACTTGTATTATTATTTAGTTTGTTGAAGATGTAAAAAAAAAAGAAGAAGATATGAAAAACAAACTTTTTTCCCCCCCCTGAAAACTAATGATCTTAAAGTTTATGCAGCAAAAACTGGAACACAAAAATGCAAGAAATAAACGGTTTATTCAACTTTTCACAACTGTTTAATATGCTTTCGGTAAAATCAATAAAAACGGCATTTTACGCAAAAAGCTGAAAATTGCAAAGAGCCCTTTTTTTTTTTTTTTTACTGCAACTGCTCCTATCAGCTTGTATTTTCCCTTTGTCTCCGTGGACAGGTAGTGTTGTGTTAACACAATTAAAATGGCAACTGAAAACCCCCCCCAAAAAAACATGAGCACAGAAAACTTAAAAAAAATATATGATTTTGAGTGCACATGCTCACACTTGACACAGAGGCTGCAGTTACACTTTAGGCCAGAGGTGGCAGTCACAAGTAATAAAATAAAATAAAAAGTGACAAACTCCGCAATGCACTTTTAACTCATTCACTGCCATTGACGGCTATAGACGTCAAAAATTTATTGAAACTATTTCTATTAGTTTAAAAACTTTTGTTACATTTTTTTTTGTTGAGTATGAAAACCTAGAAATAAAATATTGTACATTTAGAAGATATCAAATTTATGAAGTTAACTAGTGAAGTCATGCCATTAATTACGAAAAATTTGCCTGACGCCCCTAATTTTTAATAATCTTTTCTTGTTCTTTTCAAAGTATTTTTAAAATATTTTTTTAATCTTTTTTTTTTTAAAGAAAAGGTTAAAAAATATTTTTTTTATCATAATTAATCGCATGACTTCACTAGTTTACTCACGATTAATCACAAATGTTATATCTGTTCTAAATGTACAATAAATTTTAAACTAATAGAAATAGTTCAAATAAATTTTTGACGTTTATAGCCGCCAATGGCAGTGATTGAGTTAAAAAAAAAACTGAATATTGAAAAATTCTACACACTGTCCCTTTAAGAAAATCTGTCACTTGTTATATATGAAAAAAGAGATATGATGCAAAGTTGGGGGGGGGGGCACAAAGGCTTTAGTTTCATGAGGCATGTGAACCAACAACAGGCAAAAGTCTTTGAGAAGATTTTATTATATCAAAATAAGAGTAACAGATCTTGGAAACAAGAAGATGAAATCTGAGTAAAATTGTGACTCATATTGTTGGTAAAGCTCAACGCTCAGGCACTTTTGAGGACACCAATTTCTGCTGTTGACACTGTGGTGACAGGAGAGGTTGGTCATAAGTAGTTATTTTCCCAGTATTGAGTATCCATTGTGGACTGGAGACGGATCATAAATAAATAAATACATAAATAAATACCGTGCTATGACTTGTTTTATTCAAGCTCCACAAGCAAATCTCCTTCACCAACCGTTTCGCCTGCCTTACAGTGGACACTTTTTACCTGTCGAGACACACACACACAAAAAAAGGGACATTAACTCATTCACTGCCAATGACGACTATTGTTACAATGTTAACTATTTTTATGGGTTTAACATTTTTTTTCCATTTTTGTTAACAAGAGTATGAAAACCTAGATTTTTTTTTGTACATTTAGAACAGATATAAAATTTGTGAATAATTGTGAGTTAACTAGTGAAGTCATGCGATTAATTACGATTACAAATTTTAATCACCTGATGCCCCTCATTTTTAATAATCTTTTCTTTAAAAAAAAAATATTTTTTTATTTTTAATGTTTTTTAAAAAGTAAAGCTTATTAAAAATTAAGGGCAACTTCACTAGTTAACTCACGAATAATCACACATTTTATATCTGTTCTAATACAACAAAAAAATTATATTTTCTATGTTTTCATACTTTTGTTAACAAAAGTGGGGAAAAACTAATAGAAATAGTTCCAATGAATTTTGGGCGTCTATAGCCGTCAATGGCAGCGAACGAGTTCATAAATAGTACAAGATTCCATTTGAACATTTATTTCATCCATTAGTGATTTCGCTATCATCCGTTGACAAAATAGTTGCACTGACCTTTCCTTGTTTGACAGCAGTCATACTGTTCTGCATTTTCATGGCTTCAATCACACAGATTTCTTGGCCTTCTGCGACCTACGTGTCCACAGCAACACAACATACGAAAACTGCATGGATGCATTTACGAGCAGTGTTTCAAACCGCTCTAATGGTTACTACTTATCATTGAGGGAATAAGACACCACTATTAATCCATTAAGGCCAGGATCGCATTACTGCGTTTCTACCACGAGAGCCAGGGGGCGCTCTTCTACCTTTTAACTCATTCACTGCCATTGACGGCTAAAGACGTCAAAAAAATATTTTGAACTATATTGGTTTCACATTTTTTTCCACATTTGTTAACAAGAGTATGAAAACCTAGAAAACATTTTTGGGGTGCATTTATAACATATAATTTGTGATTAATCGATTAATTACAATTTAAAAAATTTAATTGTCTGACGCCCCAAATTTTTTAGAATCTTTTTTTTTTTTAAATTAGGGGCATCAGGCGATTACATTTTTTTATTATAATTAATCACATGACTTCACACATTTTTATATCTGTTCTAAATGTACAATACATTTTTTCTAGGTTTTTATACTCTTGTTGACAAAAGTGGAAAAAAAAGTGAAATTCATTTTTGACGTCTATAGTCGTCAATGGCAGTGAATGCGTTAAAGGGACATTCAGTGATCCCATGTGCGAATGCCACAGGTGTAAGCGCTGAAATCTGCTTCGGGAGCTGAGATATCATTTATTTAGTAGGCATTTACACTAGTGTTGAATTTCCAGGAAAACTTCAGGTTTTCAGGGGTGACTTTTGCCAGGCGCGTTCGGCCTTAATGGGTTAAAGGTCTTAATTCCTCTTATTCATGAGACTCGAGCCGTTTGCCTTGGCCATAGCTGCAGTACATAAACACACAGTGCACGTTTTACCTCATCACCGGGCTTAACCGTAACTGCAACCACTGTGCCAGGCATTGGTGAACGCAGGATGCTGCTGGTGTCTTCGGGAACTTTATCTGGCATGTAAGAGTTTAATTTGGCTGCCAACTTGGACAGAATGCGAATCTTAAACTGAAAAAAATAAATAAAAAAGTAGGAATACTTTTTGAACAATTCATTCACAGCAATCATGGTGCGTTCAGGGTATTTGTAAACACACGGCGCTGTTCTGCACATTAACTCATTCACTGCCATTGACGGCTATAGACGGCTATAGACGTCAAAAATTCATTAGGTAAACATTTTTTTTTCTACTTTTGTTAACACTATGAAAACCTTGATTTTTTTATTGTACATTTAGAACAGATATCAAATTTGTGATTAATTGTGAGTTAACTAGTGAAGTCATGCGATTAATTACGACAAAAAAAAATGATCGCCTGACGCCCCAAATTTTTTTATTATCTTTAAGTCGCGTCAGGCGATTAAATATTATTTTTTTATTGTAATTAATCGCATGACTCCAATTACTCCAACATTTTATATCTGTTCTAAATGTACAAAAAAAAATCTAGGTTTTAATACTCTTCTTAACAAAAGTGGATTTTTTTTTTTTTTACTAATTCAAAGTTCAAATGAAGTTTTGACGTCTATAGCCGTCAATGGCAGTGAAGGAGTTCATCTTCAATTATCACATTTTACAGATCAATAGAAGCCAAAATCAAAGTCACGATAAAAAGCCCTATTAAGGAATGTCAAACAAATTCTTACAAATAATAACCTTACCGATGTGCCCAGATACTGTAGAACTATGTGTCCTGAAGCATCTCGGGATAGACACTAAAGCAAAATAGGACATTATTGTCGACACAGATGTAATGAAAATCATTTCAAACAAAATGCACAAATGGCACGTTTTTAGTTCATTACCTGTAACAGTCTGTGCTTATTATTGATAGTGAGCGGTAGCAGTGGGGAAGCCAAGTTCCACTGTCCATGCACATCCACCCGCTCTCCATCCACGTGTACCTATGGGGAGAAAATCCACTCTAATTTTACACAAGAGCTCCAATGGTGCTTTCAAGGACATTCTGCAAATACACACAATTCCTCAAGTTGTATATCACCTTCGATGATTGGTTTTGACCGTTGAAAAAACGGAGTACTTTAAGCACCGGAACCGTTTGAAAAGTACCGCGATTGCCAGCCCCTTGTGCTAGCTTGTTAGCTCCCTAGCAGGTAACCCGAGCACTTGGGGAGCTAGCTAGGGAGCTCGCTAGCTTAGCACCATGGGGCTAACGCAAAACTGTGGCAGGGTTTTTACTTTTTGGACCTGGATTTGCCACCTCTGAGCCAGGTTAGCACATTGTGGCCAAAAGTAGAAACCAGGTCGATTATTGCGCTTAGTGGCGTCATAAAAAAGAAAATAAAATAAGAATCTTTCACACTGGCAAGATCAGTGGTAAGACTAAAGGTAAGCTAACTAGCTGAGATGTTCACTCTGTTGCAAATTCTTTCTTTTTTTTGCCTTGAGTGACGGCGTAAGAGAGAGAGAGGCTAACAACAGAGGTTTGATACACTGCTTCATTTACATATTTGAAGGTATTTAAAAAGTAATAATTGACAACTAATAATAATCCATTTTAAGAAGAAAGACTAGCTTTGTTTCTCATTGTGTCTCTTTTTCTAAACACTTGTTTTTCATTTTGCCATTCTGGTAGGAGAACTTAACTCTTTTCAAGATTATTATTAATTAGATAGCAAAATACCAAATTATTTTTATTTCAACCCTCCCAAAAAAATCAACATTTGGAGTGCATAACTTTTTTGTTATTATTATTGTACGTAAGAATTGCAATTTCAGACAAACTTGCAATACACATTAGGTTGCCTTAAATGTATCACGTTGATAAATACGGGTGAAATAAACTTGACTCACCGTACACATGTCTCCGGATTTATTAACGTCTACTTCAAACCATTGTTCTCCCAGCTGTGCACATAACTCCCAGCAACTACTCTCCACAGGTACTGAGGGTATCCTGCAATGAAAACACACAACAACGATTACATTTAAAGAGACCCGAATTGCTGCTTTCTAGTATAACATCAAAAGCCTGTTACCATCTTAGATGGTATTGGCCAGTTCAAAATGATTCGCTACAGTAGAGCAAAGGGATTCATAAAAAGGTACAGCTGCAGCGAAACAGATTGCACTTTCATCGCCTTGCAAAAGTCTTCACCCCCCAAGTCTTCACCCCCCCTTGAGTTTTTCAAACATTTTGGCATGGTTCGACCACAAACATAAATATATTTCATTGATGTGAAAGTTGAATACAAAGTGGATATCGTTTTCAAACTTATTTTACAACAAAAAAACTGAAAAGTAGGGTGTGCAAAAGTATTCATCCCCCCCTGAATTAACCCCTTTTTGCTGCAATTACAGGGAGGCTGAAAAGTTTGCCCATTGCTTCTTGCAAAACCGCTCCCGCTCAGCTAGGGTAGATGGAGAGCATTTGTGAACCACAACCGTAACTCATTTGCTCCCAAAAACGTATAAATATGTTCTATTTTAAATGTTTAAATGTCCCAAAGACGTATTTAGACGTTATTTTTTCTAAATGTTTTTTTATGCTAGAGCATACGGAAGGCTTTGATGCAGCCTCTCAACTGCACAAAACTGTTAAAGAAATGGTAGTTATTACAAAAAGCAGGCGGCAGCAGGGCAAAAGAGATCAATCAGGGCCATGTCGAAAAAAGCTTTTCTCAGCACAATTTGAAATAGATTTGTGAATAATGATGAAACTGAGCTATATTCTAATGCTAATTGTTACAAAACGGAAACAGATAGAAATATACATATATATATAATATAATAATATCATATTGGCAGACGTGACTTCTTGTGGCTCACTTTTAGAAAAGGCTTTTATGCAGGCCAGATTTGTGCACTACTCGGCTGATGGTTGCACATACTCATAACATGTGTCAGAAAAACGGGGTCCGTCATCTCCCACGAACTGCCCACCTCTGTTATCTATATTTATTTTGGCATGTCTGGCTTAAAAACCATCACGTCATCAAACCGGCAGATCACATTTTATGACCAATTAACGCAGAAAAATACTACAACTGCATAAACCAAATGTCATTCTTAAGATGTAGTCTCTGTAATCCCAATAGAAAGTCTCAAGAAAGTTTACAGAATTTGTCCACGCCTTAGCAACACGAGTGAGGAATATGAACATGGACACTTTACAGAAGGTTTTCTCTCATGGACGATCGTATCCAAACCTGAAAGTCATGGGCAATATTTTCAGACGACATTAAAACCATCAAATCTCTTAAGTGAGTCCTCACCTCAAATGACCTAGAACGTTCTGGGAACAGAGCTGGGCTGCGATGTGCAGCGCTGCCGCGGCGGCTAGCAGTTCCCGCTGTTGTTCCGCCTGTAGCTGATGACCTTTAAAGCCGTCGGGGTAAATGTCTGGAAGGAAGTTGGTACTAATGTCGCCAGAAATAAAGCGAGGATGGGTGATTATTTCTCTCAATAGTGGAATGTTGTGAGTTACACCTATAGGCAAAAAACATATGTCATTGTAGCAACAAAATATTTACAACAAAATGTGCTTGTACCTTCAAAACGTATTGGCTGTACCTCTGATGACGTAGTTATCCAGAGCATCCTCCATCTTGGAAAGGGCTTCTGCTCTTGTAGCACCGTAGGTTATTAACTTCAAACATATACCAGATTCAGTCGGAGTCAATTTACCTTATCATAAATATTTGCCTAAAAATTAAATTGTAAAAAATAACAATAATGAACCAACCTTAGAAATCATAGGATCATAATAGATGCTGATGTCACTTCCCTCCTGGATGCCGCTGTCCACCCGGACCTGGCAGTACGAAATTCGTTTATCTCAAAATCTTGAAACTTCTGAGGCAGGATTTAACGTCTCATGGAGGTTTTATGGAGGCATTGGGAGAATTTTCATAAACACACTACCTACATTGTTGAGATCGGTTGGTTCTTGGTATTGGGACAACCTTCCGATGGAAGGGAGACCAAATGACTTGTAAGGGTCCTAAAAAGATTCAATGAAAAGATGTGAAGCTTCTACTAAAGAATGCAACTTCGAAGAAATTCATACACAGTACAATTTCATTTACGTGTAAAGGCGGTAGTATTAGCTCAACTATACTTCAACATGAGTCTAAATGTTTTCAACTGAAATAGGGGAAAAATGCAAATCCTCCTTATTGTCATAGTAACAAATACTGCATGACCAGATGCAAGACTATATGGTAATATAATACCATATAGTCCATATATATATCTATAATAATAATATAATATGGTGGTACCTTAACTCATTCACGGCTATAGACGTCAAAAATTCATTTGAACTATTTCTATTAGTTTAACTTTTTTTTTCCTCCACTTTTGTTAACAATAATATGAAAACCTAGATTTTTTTATTGTACATTTAGAACAGATATAAAATGTGTGATTAATCGTGAGTTAACTATTGAAGTTGTGCGATTAATTACAGTAAAAAAAAATTAATCGCCTGACACGACAAAGATAATTAAAAATTAAATTAAAATGTGTCATCGTAATTAATCGCATGACTTCATTAGTTAACTCACAATTAATCACAAATTTTATATCTGTTCTAAATTCACAATAAAAAAATCTAGGTTTTTATACTGTTAACAAAAGTAGAAAAAAATGTTAAATAGAAATAGTTCAAATGAATTTTTGACGTCTATAGCCGTCAATGGCAGTGAATGAGTTAAAGTCTGACCACTATCTGTTTTATTTTTACCTTTTATTTTGCAGCCTTTCAAAAGAGCAATTTACGTTGAGATAATTATCCAGTATTTGGGATCATTTGCGAAGTAATTTGAGGCGGAGTAGCTAATCAATAATACATATGCCGGCTAGTATTAAGGGCAAAACAGGTCGTCTTAAATTTACTCAAAACATTGTTGATTTTTCACAAATTTGAAAATGTTAAAAACATTTGCGAAAAAATTGATTGGTTAGTATTTCGTTTGCAGATCGGTCAAATAGCTAACAAAATGCCCTTGCTATTATCACAACCGTACCATACACACAGCAATTTATTGAATCAAGCTAACATGCTTTTTCTAAGTAATACAGACATTTTTTTTCCCGTTCGGTGCGGTTGGTATTCACACTGTGCTTTTTGCAAGTCAACTATATTCAGTAAAGACTAAACACATCGACGCGTGTGACGATCGATAAATGATGAGGGCGGCATGCAGAGCGCAAAAACGGAAATAGAGGAAAACATGGATATGCTGCATTTGCAATAAATGCCGCCATGTGGAGAGATGAGCCATTCGAACCTCAGCATAGACGCGGCTCTCAAAGGCCCAACCATTAATTGGGATATCTTCCTGTCTGTGCTGCAGTTGGTAACCCTTGGCAACGCGGATCATCTGCTCGACCAGGTCAAGACCGGTGATGCACTCGGTTATGGGATGTTCAACCTGGAGAGCAAAGTTAAAACAAAAATGGTTCAAGCAAACTAGGATTGGAGTGAGAAATGGAAAGTTCCAAGATCCCATTTAAAACAAAAACAAAAAACATTTGTTAAATACGGAAGCGTATTGCATTCACTTAAAAAAAAAGTCCTGTTTTTCTGACAAAATTTTGGGGGGAGCTTTGTTTTTTTGAGTATTTTTTTCTGTTTTATTGAAAAAAAAATTATTGGTTTTTGGAGTATTTTTTTCAGTTGAATTTTTTTTTATTTTCCTGTTTTTCTGAGTAATTTTACCCTGTTTTATAAAATAATTATTTCAGCCTGTTTTTCAGAATAAAATATTCAGAAAAACAGAAAGAAAGAAAAAAAAATACTCAAAAAAACAAAGCTCCCCCCAAAAATTTGTTGTGGTGAGTTTTTTTTTTCAAGTGAATGCAAAAAACTTCCATAGTTAGAAGGCATGAAGTGTACACAATTTTTTTTTGCATATTCACTTGCGCCTTGAATGTGTGGATTCAATTCTATTTCAAAACACAACAGGTCCAATGAAAACAAAAATAATTCACAAGAATGAATTTCAGCCTACATATGCGAACACTGACCTGCAGCCGTGTGTTCATCTCCAGGAAGTAGAAGTTCTTTGTCGAGTCTACCAGGAACTCCACTGTACCAGCAGAAGAGTACTGCACAGCCTTGGCGAGCTGCACTGCTTGCTCACCCATTGCTCGTCTTGTCACGGAGTCCAGGAAAGTACTAGAAAAGAAAAAAATAAGAGTTCCATGTGTTTTTGGCCGTTGATGTGCTGCCGTAAATCACAACGCCAGCATGTCTTGCTGTGCAGATTACTTTTCACTCCAACAAAACGAAAGTCAAAACAGTGACATGCAATTGCTGTAAAGATGCGGTTTCTCATGGAGGAACCAGCAGAGCAGGGTTCAACATTACGGCGGTCTGATGGCCCCGGGGGGGCCACCACTGAAAACTTATAGGGCCAAGTTGGCCAACCTGTTACGAGACGTATTAATACGACTATTTGGCAATCTCACTTAGTGCAGTCCAGTCTGGGAACCAGATATGCAAAATAGAGGTGAAACTATTCATCAATTTAATTGATGAAAATCGATTATTAAATAGTTGCCAACCATCGATTAGTTGGTAAATAATTTTGTTTTAGCGCAGTGGTCCGTTTTTCCATGTTTAGAATCAGTAAGCAGTAATGAGTCACGGGTGGTTGGCGGCAAACAGTATGGCGGGAGAAGTAACAAACAGCCAATAGTGAGCCTTATTTTGCATCATGTGATTCGGTGGAACACTCACTGCTTTAAGCAAGATGGTATCGGTTGGTGGTAGTGCCGAAAATTCTCACAAAAAAAAAAAAGTGAAAATACTGGAACTTTATGAAACAAGTCTTACGTATGGGAGCATTTTTCGCTAAATCTTCCAAAACGGCCTGTCCTGGCACACATGGTATATTCACAAAGTATGAAAAAAGACTGTTACAAGGAAACATTTTTTAAAGTAAAATATTGACATAAAGTAAAAGTAAATCATGTATGAGTTTCTTGCCAACCTGGGCGCTTCTTCCACCACCTTCTGGTTCCTCCTCTGGATAGAACACTCTCTTTCATTCAACCACAAAGCATTGCCATGTTTATCAGCCAGCACCTGTGAGAAGAAGCCCACTTCGTTTAAGAATTCTTTGTGTAAATACGATGTAAACAATTTTTTTTTTTTTTAATGAAGCAACCCCCTTTGCTCCCGGCTGTTTTACTGGATTTTGACAGATTTTGCAAGGCCCACAGAATATTGTGTTCTATTGCTATAAAATTATGGAACCTACCAAAAGAAAGATTAGAGTCTCTTCTTTCATCAGGGAAAAAAAAGTAAATTTGTATCGGTTTCCGTTTTGCAGCAATTAGCGTTAAAATGTAGCTAAGTTTCATCATTTTTCACAAACCTGTTCAAAACACTGGGGGAAAGAGCTTGTTGATCTCTTATACTCTGCTGCCACCTGCTGGCCGTTTGTTGTAATAACTACCATTGCTTTAAGCGTTGTCTTCAGTTCCGAGGCTGCATCATACCTTTTGTATGCTCTAGCATTAAAAAAAATAAAAAAATAAAAAACATTGCTTGAATGTGAACTGAACGTAATGCATTTTTGCTTGGTGAACGATTCTGTGAACGAGCTCATTCTAGGGTAAATGAACCGTTTTGAACAGTTCATTTTTTCTCCAAGTTGCCAGTAAAAATGCCATAAATGGGCAAAAGGGCTTTAATTAGAAAAAAAATAAAATACGTCATCACCAGGAATCTCAGCTTCCGGTCCTTATATTAAGCCCTAGATGAATCTCAAGCATTTGCCCCAAATCCCCTTTGCCGATGTGGAAACTAGCATTGTACAAGAAAAGGACTATGAAAAAAAAAAAGGACTATGAACTAGTTTCATTTTTAGACCAATGAACTTAATAAAAAAAATTTTTTTTTAACTATGCACTGATTTTAAAATGTGTGAGCTGAACTTTGAACTAGTTTGCGCAACACTGCTGAAGTACGTAGAAGACACCAAACCCCCTTTATGCACACTTACGACAGTATACCTGAATCTCTATGTGTCTTGGGTTATCGATGTATTTCTCAATAAGAAGTCTATCGTCTCCAAAGCTCGACGCTGCTTCCTGCGATGAAAACCGGAAGCCGTCCCTGTAATAACAGGCAGACAAGCACACGCGCAAAAAAACAACACATTTCATGATTGAAGTCAGATATTTGAAATAATACTGTGCTGAAGCTATTGAACAGAACCCTTTCAAACAGGTAACTTACGAACCATCCTTTTTTTTTTTTAGCAGCATAGAATGTGTTTAACTACAGTACCTTGAAGGTGTTATATTTAATTAACTCATTCACTGCCATTGACGGCTATAAACGTCAAAAATTAATTTTAACAATTTCTATGAGTTTATCATTCCCCCCCACACACACTTTTGTTAACAAGAGTAAAAAAAATACTATAAAAAAACTTATTGTACATTTAGGACAGACAGAAAATTTGTGATTAATCGTGAACTAGTGAAGTCATGCGATTATTTTCAATAAAAAAATTTAACAACCTGAAGCCCCGAATTTTTAATAATCTTTTATTTTATTTTTTATTAATTCACTGCCATTGACGGCTATAAAAGTAAAAAAAAAAATCATTTGAACTATTTCTATTAGTTTAACATTTTTTCCCCACTTTTGTTAACAAGAGTATGAAAACCTACATTTTTTTCATTGTACATTTAGAACAGATATCAAATTTGTGATTAATTGTGAGTTAACTTGTGAAGTCATGCGATTAATTACGACAAAAAAAAATGATCGCCTGACGCCCCGAATTTTTTTATTATCTTTAAGTCGCGTCAGGCGATTAAATATATATTTTTTATTGTAATTAATCGCATGACTCCAATTACTCCAACATTTTATATCTGTTCTAAATGTACAAAAAAAAATCTAGGTTTTAATACTCTTCTTAACAAAAGTGGATTTTTTTTTTTTTTTTACTAATTCAAAGTTCAAATGAAGTTTTGACGTCTATAGCCGTCAATGGCAGTGAAGGAGTTCATCTTCAATTATCACATTTTACAGATAAATTTAGAACATATACAAAATTTGTGATTAATTGTGAGTTAACTTGTGAAGTCATGCAATTAATAACGATTAAAAATTTTAACCACCTGAAGCCCCGAATTTTTTATAATCTTTTTTTTTTTTATGAATTTATGGCAGTGAATGAGTTAATTACCAATTATCCATGTTTACCTCAATATGATGCAATTTGCCAATTTGTCAACAAAACACGGTTGCAAAGAATACAATCGTGTTGTTTGATGTCAAGTGGCTACTTGCCTTCCCTTAAAAATGCAATCAAGAAACCGCAACTTGAAATCAAATCAAAGAACACCAGAGACGGTATGGTCGGGGGCCGATACCTGATCGGATTAGAGCATCCTAATAAATTGTGAATCAAAAAACATTGTGGTATTTATTAGTAATACAATGAAAATGGCACAGAATGTGAATATTTACTTTGCTAGTCAATTTACTTTGTGAGCACCTACATTTTCTTCCAGCGCTCCAAAAATGTTAAGTTAGGGGCTACTGCGCTCGTAGCAAAAAAATGTTAGCCTGGAGCTCTATTACTCAAAGAGACGTACCTTGTTTCATCATCATTCCATGCAATTCTCATTCCTTTGCCTCCTCCGCCAGCAGATGCTTTTATCATTACTGGGTAGCCTAAGAATAACAAAAATAATGACACACAAAATCATGAATTATTGCCGAAATGTTAAATGTTAACTCATTCAAACCCAGAAACGTATCAATACGTTTAATAATTTACCACTCACTCCCAAAAACGTATTTATACGTTTTTATGCTAGAGCATACAGAAGGCTTTGATGCAGCTTCTGACTTGAAGAGGTTGCTTAAAGCAATGGTAGTTATTACAAAAAAAGCTCTTTTCCCCAGTGTTTTCAACAGATTTGTGAATAACGATGACACTTAGCTATATTCTAATTGCTGCAAAATGGAAATGTATACACTTCTTCTTTTTTTCCTGATGAAAGAAGAGACTCTAAACTTTCTTTTGATATGTTCCACGTTTTTATAGCAACGGAACACAATATTCTGTGGGCCTTTGCGAAATCTGTCAAAATCCAGTAAACCGGCCAGGAGCGAAGAGGGTTGCTTCAGTGGAACTGGCTGGGAGTGAATAAGTTAATAAAATATGAGTCTAGAAATCTTTCAAACATCGCCGATGAATGCACAAAAATTGAAAAAGTAAAAACTGACAGTTTATTTGACCATCTCAAGTAGGAAAAGGAGCAACGTTTGTCCTTATCATAGCAGTAAAGGCAAAATTGCTCAATATTGTTTGGATACAAAAAGTGACTTACCAATGTTTTTTGAGATTTCAACAGCTTCCTCTGGAGTCTACAACAGAGAGTCAGGTTACAGAAAATAAATGAGTCACAAATATATGTAGCATTGCCAAGGAACATAAATACCCTTCAAATAATTAACCCAAACAAATGGAACGAATCAGTCAAACATAAAAATAAGAAAATGTTTTATGCAAACCTTGACCACACCATCAAATCCTGGAATCGTGTTAACCTTTGCAGCCTTAGCAATTAGTTTGCTCTCAATTTTATCCCCCATGGCTTGAATAGCATGAGTGTCTGGGCCAATAAATGTCACACGCTCCTTTGCCTAGAAAATGCATCATCAAAACATATTCGTTAGGTAGCGAGAAAAAAAAAAGAAGTTAAAACAGTACAATTTAGGATGATAGGTGGTCATCCTGAGTTTAAAAAAATGTGACGTTTGGAGACACCAAATTTGGTGTTTCCACACTAGAAAAACTTTCCCAAGACTTCACTGCTGCCTCCTTTTTAGTTGCTGTGTTTTTGCGGACATGGCAGACATTTTAAAAAGTGCGTGACCTATCAAAATACACTCGAGGGAAGAAAATGCAATTCTGTGCGTCATGTGTACGTGCACTCCAGATAGAAAAATGAAATTGTCTGAATGGTGGAATATGGAATGAGGATTTTACTCACGAGTCTCTTTGCAAACTCTTTGTTTTCGGAAAGAAAGCCATATCCCGGGTGCACCTAGACAAAAGGAAAAACAAATGAAGACCCTGTAGATAAAGCTTGTCAAATGTTTTATCTTGTTTATGATGAAATAATTGCGTTTTAAACTTTTTCGGCATCTACCTACTTCCGCATAATTCCGCCGATTCTCCTCATTCCAATTTTAACATATTCCAAAAATTCACGCCATTCTAGGGTGTATTTTTCTTATTCCAGAAATTCACGCCTTACCCACAATTCCCCATTTTGTACCCTACTTTTCCCCACTCATTCTTAATGGCCTGATTCTACATTTCACATTTCCTTCCACATTTTTCATCCCATTCCAACTTCGATATATTCCATATTTCACGGCATCCATCTATTCCACAGGTGTTCATAAAAATAAAAAATAAATGCAATTTCTCCAGAAATTTAGTTACTTGTAAAATACACTAGCACAACCTAAGTTACAACAATAGTTTGTGTAATATACCAACAAATGTCCTTTTTATGATTTCCTCACTGACAAAATTATTCTACCCCTCAAACTTTCAGAGCGAGGTACTCAACTTTCGGTCCAGACAATAAGATATTTGTTTTGTTGTTCTTGTTGTACTTATCTTTTAAACTATTTATAAAAAGAGCCCTTAATGTTAATAAAGTCATTCATAATCATGACACATTATTTATTCAACAGGAAAGACTTACAGCTTGGGATTTAGTGTCTCTGACGGCAGCCATAATCGCATCCATGTTGAGGTAGCTCTGACCGGTGGGGGCGGGGCCTACGCATACCGCCTCGTCAGCCATCTTGACGTGAACCTGGATGCACAGAACAGTTTTTACAAAGCTCGAAATGAGTGGCCTCGCATCAGTTTTCACGTCAAAATGGGGATTTTGCGGGTCCAATGGACACACTGGCCTGCGAAATTGCGAGTGGAATTATGTTAAAATAAAACCAAGCAGAGATTCAACATCTATCAAAACAGTCAGTGCGAGCGGGTTACACTCCTTTAAACAACGCCTTTTCTTTTTATGCCGCTTTTTTCCTGATGAAAAACAAACTAGGAAGTCCACCATGTTTGTTTACTCTGTCACAATTAATCTCAAAATCTCAAAAGACAGCGAGATTTCCCGTTTAACCTGGAAATATCAATGAATGAAATCCCTACAACTCCTCCATTAAAACCGTCATGTTTTTATTTTTTTTATTGTTTAAAGCAGCTCAATGCAGGAAATGTAACTTGAATCACTACTGCCACGTGTGGCTGAAAAATGAAACTGCGCTCTCCCTTCTGCACACGACGTTACATCCATAGACAGAGGGCGGGAAATTCGAACCATTATTTTTTACGTGCTCAATAAAAACAAAAACAAAGTGAAGACAAATATTCTATGGGCAAACTTGAGGCAAGTGTTTCCACTGCATAGTGTCTGCTCAGCACTGCTTTAGATATGGCGCCTTGTTTCTAACGGTTGGTTTTCCACCCCAAAACAGTGGCAACAGAAAATGCAAAAAAATCATACTGCATTGACGGGATCCGAACTCACAGAATTGGAGTCGACGTCACTATGGACAGCAACGGTCCGAATACCCATCTTCTTGCACGTCTTGATCACCTGATGGTAACACGAAGACATTACGTGATTACGGAACTTAAGTGACTTACTGTGCAATCCAGAGTACTGTACTTTTTTTTTTTTCTATTCGATTTTCTCCGACATACCATAACGGCAAAATTTGGCCAAAATGTGGGCCATTGATTACAAATTAGATTTTTTTTTAAAATAATAAATAAACAAATTTTTAAAAAAATTAGGGTAATGCTCGATTATGTTGAGCACTACAGCTTACTATGTGACAACTTTACTCAAAGCATTGTACTTCAACATTGCGTATAATAATAATAATAAATTTCAGGGGGGTGCTATGTAGGGTAAAATAATTATCAATTGAAGACAAGAGTGTCGTCGTAGCATGTTTGTTGTCTTCTACAAGTTGGGACATTGTGTTAAACATAAATAAAAACAGAATACAATGATTTGCAAATCATGTTCAACCGACACTTAATTGCATACACTACAAATAAATATTTTACGTTCAAACTGATAAAACCTTATTGTCGTTTGCAAATAATCATTAACTTGTCACTTTACGGAAGCAACACGTTCCCAAAAAAAAGCTGCTTACAGTGTCAAGTTGACATCGCCTTTCTTTTAACAACATCACGTTGTTGCAATTTTGCACGCTCACGAGGCTGAAAAGACCTAAAAATGCCAGGCCCAATTAGCTAATAGACGCAATGTCTTAACTCATTCACTGCCATTGACGGCTATAGACGTCAAAAATTCATTTTAAATATTTTTTTAAAACATTTTTTTCCCATTTTTGTTAACAGGAGTATGAAAACCTCGATTTTTTTTGTACATTTAGAACAGATTACGATTACAAATTTGAATTGCGTGATGTGCCTATTTTTTAATAACCTTTTCTTAAAAAAATATATATATATATTATTTTTTTATTTTAATAATGGTTTTTTTTAAAGAAAAATATATAAAAATTAGGGGCGTCGGGCGATTACATTTTTTAAACGTAATTAATCGCATGATTTCACAAATTTTATATCTGTTCTAATACAAAAAAATCTTGTTTTTTATACTTTTGTTAACAAAAGCGGGGATTTTTTTTAAACTAATAAAAATTGTTCAAATTTTTTTTGACGTCTATAGTCATCAATGGCAGTGAATGAGTTAATACTTAATAGATTTAAGTAAACAGCAGGTGATAATAATCATTAAAAAAAACATGCACATAAAAAAACGAAGTTTTGACATTTTGGGTGCAGTTTCCTATTAACTTTATGGTCAATGTGCACTATGTAGTGGTTGCAGAAATGGCATTAGCTATGCAAATTTAAATACGACGGATCCCAAAACATCTATTGGAGTATTTTTCTTTACACCCACATGGTGTGGGTGTCACATATAACAGCTACAGATTCAGTAGAATTTATGGATGTAAGACAGTCTTACCCTGCAGGCAATCTCCCCTCTGTTTGCTATTAGAATCTTGTCAAATGTCTGTGGAAAGAGATGAAAACAGTCAACTTCAATCATCTATTTTTGTCAGGGAGAAAACTAGCGTTTATCCGTCAACTTTACAGGTTTGTACAATCTGCGTTGATTTCCCATTTATGTGTGATCAAAATTACGATGATGATATTTTAAATTTAAAAAAACACGCGTGTGCTCAGAGGCTAGCTTCGCGTCCATTAGCATTGTCTGGTTCAATAATTACAATTTTACAATGCCTCACATTCACCCAGTCACACACCAATAGCCGACTGTTGCCAGGTAACATTGGGAGCAAATCGGGGTTCAGTGTCTTGCTCAAGGACACTTCGACATGGTCACCAGTGAGGATCGAACCCAATAACTCACAGATAGGGGACGACCACATCATAATAAAACAGGTAGGTTACCTTTTCATTCTGACTGGGGGCGGTGGAATACTGAGCCTTGCTGTGAAGAGCGCAACATCCAGACTGGAAGGGGGCAAACTGCAAAACACCATATATCATTTTAAGCATCGTTGACATCTGATTATATAATAACATTCATTACAGAAAAGCATTTCATATACTGTATAACATGACAATAATCAGCTTTTATATTGCAAAACTTCATAAAAGGTCAATTTAGTATTTTGCAGTAGAGCTCTACTGCATCGTGCAAATGCTACATATGTGGTGACGCTTCATCGCCATGAACAGCAATACTTATTTACGTGAGTTTGTCAAGTCGTGGTGAGAATCGCTTTAATTCTGCAAGGAGGATAACTGCTATGTTGTCCATCACGAAGGACGTTTGCTTGCTCTCTGTTTCCAGGTTTTCTAGCTACACACACACACAAGGTGACGACTTGTCATCTCAAACGTTCCATTCATACGCGAGTCTTCTCACCTTTAAAACAAACAGCAATCTGGAAGGTGGTGGCAAGATACAGCGCGTCGCCATGTTGATTCCAAGTATAAAAGTCTTGTTTTGTTTTTTACATGAGTTTTTTTTATTATTATTATTTTCTTCTTCTTCTTCTTCTTCTTCTTCTTTAGCACTGATCTGTATATATTTCTCAATGGACTGTATTTTATGTAGCCGATAGCAGCCCATACACGCCCGTGCAAGCCGTTGAAGTCACAGGGCGGCCATTTTACTCCTCCCATTTTGTGAGCAGACTATTGCATAAACTATACGTATACGTACAGATTATACGTATACAGCTCGTAAACTCTTAGTATAGGGGCGGGGGTGGGAGGCTTTGTGACGGGGTGGTCACTATTTTTTAACAAGTAAATAAAATTAAATTAAAAAGTGGACGATATGTGCTGCTTTGAAGACCACCCTTTTCCCTTTATCACTCAGTTCCTTAGACCCCAATACTGTATTAGATTTGGCAGAGGAATTTTTTTTTGTTGAATTACAGTTATAATTATTTAATTAAAAAAATTATAAAAGTTTCCTCCTGTAAACATCATTAGGCATATAATCTAAGCCTTAGATTATATGCCTAATGATGCATATCATTCTAAGGCAAATTGTAGAATGTCTTTCTTGGGAGGAGTAATATGACGGCCTCGCGGCTTCAAAAGTCTTGACCAAGCGGCTATCCAGTAATATATACAGATCAGTGGGGCACTGAGACTGGGCCGAAAAAAGAAGAAGAATACGACGAAGAAGAAGAAATAGAAATGGCGGCACAGGGTGGAATATTGTTTCAGGAAAAGGTCAACCGATTGGTTAGCAAACAAAATGGAAAACCTGTACTCAAACCCAACAAACCTCTTGTCCTGAAAGATTCAGTGACGAGTCGCAAACTCAACAAAGGAGGTAAAAACTAAGAACGGTTGCTAGTTTTGTGGTAATATGCAGATTTTCTGTTGCTACAAACCTCAACAAACCCCAACCTGGTAAACTGGTACTGGTAAACGTCTTAAAAATGTGATCCCTCTATAATACGGTGGGCAGATCCTAGATTGTTTTTGTGTGTAAAAAAAAGAAGAAAAAGTGTTATTCCGAACATCCGGGCAATTCCGATATTTCCGCAATGTAATGCTTCATTTCCCACGGCGTATTTTCTTGTATTGCTTTTGTGAATAGCATACAAAACACTGGCAGAAACGTTATAGTAGTTCATTTGAAATGATTGCGTTAACCAGAACAACAAACATCAGCCATTTTTGATACATTTGTAAATGAGACCAAAAAAAAAATATTTTTTTGGATTGATTGATTGTTTTCTTTTAAATTTTTTTTTACAGAGGCCACCTGTGTTACGGAGTTGTCAGTCATGATGGCCTGTTGGAAGCAAAACAACTTTGTGGAGAGTCTGTGCTCCAACGAGATGGGTGGTTTCTACTCGTGTATTGAAAAGGCTCAGGTACATTTACACAAAGCCGTCCACACTCACGCATTGTAAAGAATAAAAGTGCAAATATCTCTGGCATTTTATTCCCTGAACTATTTTCTTATTTTATTGATTACGTATCAAAATAAGAACACGTGAATTAATTCCAAAAATATTTCTGTTTCGTTCCGTTTCGGGTGGATGGAAACCCCACTTGTGATACAGTATTCTTTTAAGTTTGGATCGCTGCCGCTCAAGGATCCATAAAATGACATGTGGTGTGCCCCAGGGCGCGATTTTAGGCACATTGCTTTTTAATCTTTTCATGTTCCCTCTTGGTGTGGTGTCAAATTTCTCAGCTTCTATCAATTCTAAGAGTCAGGACTTATACTCACGGCAAGGCATCCTTTCGGTCTGCCAGAGGAATTCCGGGCCGCAGAGAACGCTCAAGTTTTTAAGCGCAGGCTCAAGACCTATGTTTTTCATCGTAATTTTAAATCTTTTAGTTGATATTAACTCAGTCAAACCCTAAAACGTATAAATGCCTTTTTTTAATACTTTGTCCATTACTCACAAAAACGTATTTATGTTTGTTTTTTTTGTTTTTTTTACGCTATAGCATACAGAAGGCTTTGATGCAGCCTCTGACCTGAAAAGGTCGCTTAAAGCAATGGTTGTTATTACAAAAAACGACCAGCAGGTGGCAGCAGAGTATAAGACATCAACCAGGTTGCAACAAGCTCTTTTTTTCAGTGTTTTCAACAGATTTGTGAATAATAATTCAACTTAGCTATATTCTAATGCTAAATGCGGCAAAACAGAAACAAATATACTTTTTTTTTTCCTGATGAAATTAGAGACTTTTACCTTTCTTTCTACCTTCCATGTTTTTATAGCAATACAACACCATATTCTGTGGGCTTTGCAAAATCCAGTAAAACAGCCGGGAGGGATTTTCAGTGAAAATTGGAGCGAATGAGTTAATGTCCCTTTACTTTAATATTTTTTGTCGTTCCACATGACTGATGTAAAAAGCATTGCCAGCAAATGTTTTTTTCCCCCCTTGCAGGCTTCTAGGAAGAATAGAGGAGAGAGTCTTCAAGGACGTCTTACACCAAAACAAACCACCGTCCTGTTGAAGAGATATCCCACTCCACGCTTCGAGATTTAGGAACATGATTGTGTTTTGTTTTCAAATTGAAATGTACAAGATCAAAATAAGCCAGCAGTAAAATTTTAATTTTATGTAAATATTTTGTGTTACGCGGCAATATTTTTCCCCCCGCGTTTTCCTTGTGCACCACGATATTGAATTTCACCAGAATGAAAGAAAGGTCTTTCACTTCAAATCTGAACAGTCTTCATCGCATGTATTTACAATATGAGAATGTGAATAAAATATGAGAATAGGCAAAGCCCAAAAATACTTAACAGACAAATTGTATTGTACTTTTATAGTATAGCATTATAACAATAAAATACACGTTATCCATTCATGAAGTGATCATCTGACAGCTCATAAAACAGGCGAAATCATCTCTGGTTAGCGTTTTCATCCTGCAAAAATAGAAGGCGGCATACTGGTGAGCAAGCAAGCAGCGGCCCAAAGACAGTTATTCTTCATTCTAATGAGTATTTATTTATAATATTTCATTTTAAGACAACATATTTATTTTTCTGTTTGAGTTTAAAAAAAAAAGCCTAAGAATTAAATGTTCAACAAAATAAAATTCAGTTTTTTCATAATCCGTTGTGTTACGTTCTACTTTTGAGGAATAGTTAACACATTAGGTCGGCTATGAACATTCAGGAACACTACCTTAATGGCAGCAGCAAGCTCCTGCAGCGTTTCTTCATATCGGCTTTCCATACTCTTCAGGTTTGCGGGTTTAATGATCTGCTTTTGGATACCCAGACTCCCTGCTTCAGTCACCATCTGAAGGAAGTTCTTTTCCTGAGGGCACAACACAAACTTTTGTTGCAGACAGTTGTTTGGACAATTTCCTACCTGAGCAATTAAAAAAAATTAGAATAATTAATCGCATGACCACTAGTTAACTCACGATTAATCACAAATTTCATATCTGTTCTAATTGTACAATAAAAAAAATTCTAGGTTATCATACTCTTGTTAACAAAAGTGGGGGAAAAAAAGTTAAACTAACAGAAATAGTTCAAATAAATTTTTGATGTTTATAGCCGTCAATGGCAGTGAATGAATATTAAAAAAAAAAGGAAAGAAAATATAACAAATTTGGGGTGTCAGGCGATTAAAGTTTTTAATGGTGACTAATCTCATGACTTCACTAGTTAACTCGCGATTAATCACAAATTTCATATCTGTTCTAAATGTACAATATTAATTTTTTAGGTTTTCATACTCTTGTTAACAAAAGTGGGGGGAAAAAAGTTAAATAGAAATGGTTAAAATACATTTTTGACGTTTATACCCGTCAACGGCAGTGAATGAATGGGGGGAAAAAAGGGAAAGAAAATGTAAAAAATTTGGAGCGTCAGGCGATTAAAGTTTTTAATTGTAATTAATCTCATGACTTCACTAGTTAACTCGCGATTAATCACAAATTTGATATCTGTTCTAAATGTACAATATTTATTTTTTTAGGTTTTCATATTCTTGTTAACAAAAGTGGGGGAAAAAATGTTGAACTAATAGAAATAATTGAAATTAATTTTTGACGTGTATGGCCGTCATTGGCAGTAAATGAGTTAATATCCCTCACTTTATGCGCGTAATACATGTATTAATGAAGATGTGTCAGACCTGTACTTCAAGCAGAAATGTGAAGGCCAGGCCACTTTTCCCAGCTCTTGCAGTTCTTCCAATTCTGAAACAAGCGCCCGGAAAATGTTTAAACCGACATCTATCCGAATGAAACTAAATCTAACGTTTATATTTAGAAACTTCCAGTATCTTTTGAATGAGATTTTACACGAGAGCTCACCTGTGAATGTATGTCCGGATGTACTGTGGCGCGTCGTAGTTCACGACACATTTGACCCCGGAGATGTCGATGCCTCTGGCAGCTGCATCGGTGCTGATCAACCTTCAAATGCCAATGGAAGAGTTCCAAATTAGAATGTGTAGATGTACCTCACGTGTTGGCCAATGAGCTTATACGGTAAGTGAATACTTATTTTTACTGTTGCACCAATACCGATACTCGTATGATGGAGATAAAGCGCTATATAAGTCACTATTCAGGTCAAAACGAGTTGTTTTGTTTCAATTGTTAATTGAAGAATTGTAGTAGAGAAAAAAAACCTTTGATATTAAGTATTCATTTGCCGTCATCTTATTTGCTCCCAAAAACGAATAAATATGTTCGATTTTAAATATGACCATGGTCCCAAAAACGCATTTATACGTTTTTTAATTAGTTTTTTTTTTTTAATGCTAGAGCATACAGAACGCTTTGATGCAGCTTCTGAGCTTAAGAGGTCGCTTAAAGCAATGGTAGTTATTACAAAAAAAAGGGCCAGCAGGTGGCAGCAGAGTATAAGAGATCAACCAGGGCCATGTTACAACAAGCTCTTTTTTGCCAGTGTTTTCAACGGGTTTGTGAATAATGATGAATCTTAACTATATTGTAATGCTAATTGCTGCAAAACGGATACAAATATACTTTTTTTCCTGATGAAAGAAGAGACTCTAATCTTTCTTTTAGTAGGTTCCATGTTTTTATAGCAATAGAACAATGTTCTGTGGGCCTTGCAAAATCAGTCAAAATCCAGCATAACAGCCGGGAGCGAAGGGGGTTGCTTCAGTGAAAATGGCCGGGAGTGAATGAGTTAATATCCTGTTAATCGCAATTAAATTATTTTCCATAATCCTTGTAACTATTATACAAGCTGGAATCACATGGATAGAGCAATATTTGGCCATTGAGAACCCAAACTCTCGGGTTTTAGAAGAGTTTAATCGCTTATTGTCACCTATACCAGGTAGGAAAAAAATAATAAAAAAGTGATTGGTTTCACTCCGCATTAGCCCAATATATTAGGAATGTAACAATACATCGAAAATCGATATATCTATTCAAACTGCTTGGTTATCAAAAGTAATTTTGTAAAAAATTAATTAATAAATCGAAAAGTGAACAGAATCGGGCTCGTTACGCTCCCAGCGTCCTTACAAGTGGATCTTTCCCTGTTCAAATTCCTTCAGCTTCTTCTTTCTTTCTTTGGGAGACAGTCGGGAGGAGAACTCCGCTACTTGAACGCCACCAAAGAGCTGTATCAGCAGGTAAAGTCTGAGCAAAAACAAAAGGAAACATGCTTTTTAGACACTTCCAATGGTATTGACACTTAAAAACTGGCACCCATGCGTAAAATAGCGTTTTTTCCTTTTCTCACCTGTGAGCCGTCATTCTGGAGTTAACAAAACAAAGAACGGGTCTGAGCTTCATCCGCAGGATGAAGTGGAGGATCATGAGAGGTTTTTTGCCGAGCGTACAAGGTACATAAAACTCCTACGAAACATCCAAGCAGTCATTTATGAATCAATGACATAACGATATAAGAATCCATCCCCCCCCCCCCCCTCCTCTATTTACACAAAACTAACCGTCAGACTTTGTGGGAAGTCAAACTGCTCAGTTGGTTGAGGATAGTTGTGGCAAGCGGTCGTGTTGGCAGAGCTAAAAAGTCTTGGCTGGTGGAGGCCCAGCTGCTGCAATTTCTCTGGATTTTGGGTAAGTGTGGCGGAGAAAAGCAGCTTCTGAAGTGGCTTTTGAGGAGGAGACAGGCTGTAATGAAGAAAGCCAGTCAAATTGTCATCAATGACAAGTTTGCGAACGAACCCGGCAGAACGTCACGTTCGCAAGCCGAGCCCTCGGCAATTTAATTAGCCATGAAGTGTATATTATACAGTATATCGTATACCGTCATTGACTACTGCACACGGCGAACGGAGAACGCGAAACAGGAAACGGAAATGCGGAGCAGCCTTCCAAATTAAAAGCATGGATTTCAAAGCAAGATATCATTTAACAGCTTGAGGAATTCTTAACTCGTTCACTGCCATTGACGGCTATAGACGTCAAAAATTCATTTGAACTATTTCTATTAGCTTAACATTTTTTCCCACTTTTGTTAGCAAAAGTATGCAGACCTAGATTTTTTTTTGTATTAGAACAGATATAAAATTTGTGATTAATCGTGAGTTAACTAGTGAAGTCATGCGATTATTTACGTTTAAAAATTGTAATCGCTCAACGCCCCTAATTTTTAATAAATTTGTTGTTCTTACATTTTTTTTTAACAATTAAAAAAATAATAATCGCGAGTTAACTAGTGAAGCCATGCGATTAATTATGTTTAAAAATTGTAATGGCCCGACGCACCTAATTTTTTCAACAAAAAAAACATTATTAAAAATTTTGTTGTTTTTTAAAGAAAAGATTATTAAAAATTAGGGGCATCAGGCAATTATTATTTTTTATTGTAATTAATCGCATGACTTCTAATAAAAATAGTCAAAATGATTTTTTGACGTCTATAGCTGTCAATGGCATTGAATGAGGTCATTTCAAGCAATTTTAAAGAAATTTGCTATAATTGGGGTACATAGGGTTTTCCCTAGGTGTGATTGAGGTGAGTGTGAAAGGTTGCTCGTCTCTGTGTGCCCTGTGATTGGCTGGCAACCAGTTCAGGGTGTACCCCGCCCACTGCCCGAAGCCAGCTGGGATAGGCTCCAGCACCCCTGAGACCCTAGTGAGGAATAAGCGGTTAAGAAAATGGATGAATGGATGGATGGGGTATATAGGTCTTAAAAAAAAAAAAGGTACTGAAGATTTCAGTATTGGTATCGGTCTCAAAAATCCCTACTCAAGATTGGTGAATAATTTGTTTACAAAAATACACACATAATGACTAATAGAATTGATTTTTGAAAATGTTTTAAATTGGACAAATTCTGATGTGAGGGATCTGCCCAAGGGCAGCGATATTCAGGGCGAGAGTGTGTATTTTTCTCTCTCCAATTGAGATGCTTAGATTGCAGGCCACTTATGGTGAAAACATTTTCAAACACACACGAAAACCTGTGATTCATGTAGACTTTTATCTCCACTATAATAACCGCAATAACGCCTTT
Source organism: Leptonotus elevatus (assembly GCF_054856555.1). Taxonomy (NCBI): domain Eukaryota; kingdom Metazoa; phylum Chordata; class Actinopteri; order Syngnathiformes; family Syngnathidae; genus Leptonotus; species Leptonotus elevatus. The sequence continues at coordinate 7,197,830 of NC_141251.1, read as the reverse complement.
TATGAACTCGCCTTGCTGCCGTGACATGCAAGGGCGCTTTTTGCCCGAAGATGGACATCTTCTCCGGTTTCTGGTCCCTCGTTCCATGCACTGCCTTTTCGAGCTCACTGAGCCAAGACTGACGCATGCTGTCAATCATCTTGTCCGCCTCGTCAATAATCTGCAACAAGTGGTAAAATTATAAGAATGCAAATAAATCACAGCGAACGGCTTGAAAATAACAAAGTGTTACTCACAAGAAACCTAAGGTGATCCAAACAGAAGCCGGAATTCTTGTTGATGTGATCAACGAGTCGACCCGGAGTGGCCACGACGATGTCCGCTAAACAGCATCTCGTCCCGCCTCTAGATTCATCCAAGAAATAAAATGTCTTCACCAAAAATGTCTTCATCGCATTTAGCGAGCTCTTTGTTTGACTTTGGCCGTCACCTGTGTTGCGAAAGTGAAGCCTGCTCGGCTGCAAATGTCTTCTGGCCTGCCAGCATGACCACCCTCAGGGTGGTTCCCTCGGCATATGATGTGAAAACATTGCAAACCTGGACCGGACAAAAGCAACAGTCGCGTCCAGTATTTGAATTTTTTTAGGATTATTCCTGCTTTGAATGTGCGCAATTGACCCCCCCTTCCCCAACCCATATTCCCAAACAGTGGAATGTTGTTAATGAAGAAGACCTGCTGAGCGAGCTCTTTGGTCGGCAACACAGCCAAGGCGCGGACTTCGCACACAACCCTCTTCATCAGCACCTGATGGATAAAAAGAACATCATCAGTTTCCCGGAAGCTTAAGTCAAATGGATGCCGATGGGTGCTTGACATTCCGACTGGGGTGCAATCGGGATCAGGCATTCTCAAACTGTGGTTTAAAGATGAAATGGCACTTTTTCCACACCATCATGCTGCCGGATGCACTTTACAGAGAGTTACATCGCAATCACATTCATATAACAATAGGACAAATACGTCAGAAAACGAATGAATGGACAACCCGGACCGTGTATCGGGCCTAGGCAAAATTCTGAACAGAATTGACAATGACCCCTAAATTCCAATTCAATTCTTGAATTTGAATTGAGGTGGTACGGAGCCCCTCTGGTGCCAGGGTATGGCAAAAAAATAATAAAAATCTGTGCCCACAGTTTAGCACGTCAATAAGAAACGAAGTACAACACTCGCATATATAGATACAAGTTTGATTTATTATTATTATTATTTTTTTAATGATAGCCGCTTGTCTTGGCCAGGACTGCCTGTGAGACGAGTTATTGTAACTCAATGGGACTCTTCCTGGTTAAATAAAGGTTATATTAAATGAAAATGAAATAGCGACATCTAGTGGTCCACCATTATAAACTGTCACTAGACAATAGTGTTTTTTTTTTTGCACATGTTGCAAGTAATTTTGCTTGTGAGCAGCTTACTTGTATCACGGGGATGACAAAAGCCAGAGTCTTGCCACTGCCGGTTGGAGCAGAAACGCAAACGTCTCTGGGCGTATAACCAGCTTGTCCAATCAGTAGTCCATTCTGTGCGCCCTCCAAAATGGCTGGGATGACCTCTGCTTGCACTGTGGGGGGGAAAAAGGTCACTTTAGCAACTTCCGCGAGTCAAGTACTTACACATGTGCCACCAGTCCAAACAAACCATTCATTTAGAGTCACCTGGAAAGAAGTGCTGAATTCCGTGATCGTGTAGTTTATTCAGCAGCAACACACTAAGTCCTCTGATGCCGGAGCAAGGCACCAGTTTACTTTTCATGTCTCGGGGTATGACATCGGGCCGAGCCAGCCACTGAGGTAGAACTCTCTGAACCTGTGAAATCAATAACGCAATATTGGATCAGAGAGTGAAAAGTGTGCACGCTCGCAGGATGGAAAACCCTCAACGATTTCCGTTTTGTAGCAATTAGCATTAAAATATAGCTAAGTTTCATCATTATTCACAAATCGGTTTAAAACACTAGGGGGGAAAGAGCATTTTTTGCAACATGGCCCTGGTTGATCTCTTTTGCTATGCTGCCACCTGCGGGCCGTTTGTGTAGTAACTACCATTGCTTTAAGCGTTCTCTTCAGTTCAGAGGCTTCATCAAAGCCTTCTTTATGCTCTAGCATAAAAAAACAAAACACGCAGAAATACGTTTTTGGGACCATGGCAATATTTAAAATAGAATGTTTTATACGTTTTTTGGGAGCAAATGAGTTCATATGAATTACAATTTGGAACATTAACACCTAAGTGTCCGTTTATACGGGGAAGCTTGTGGGGTGAAAATGCCAAAATATTCTATTAGAAGTGCTTTTCATTTCGATGATAGCATCACGTTTTAGGGGCGTAAAAAAAAAGCGAAAAAATTTGAAACCACTCTCCGCCGCCGCGTTCGGCATACAACGGGCCCGAAACTCTAAACTTTGCTCAGATCTGCTCACATCGTGTACGCATTTACGTCACGTACACGTACCAGTACAGTGCATACCGCACGGTCTAGTCAATTGTGCAATTTCTACTCGTAGAAGTAACTCAACTACTTCATTTGTCCAAATGTCCTTTTATTTGCAACGAGCCATTTTGGCTTTCACGGCGCCGATCATTAACGTAGAATAGCGGCGCCACTTTTGCCTCTTCTGTTCAGATCGTCATCATATAAAGTACGATTCTTGAGTGAGCATCAACAATTCACTGTACCTTGTGGACTGGTTTGTCTTCAAATCCTCCCAGAACTGTAAAACCAGTTGGAACAGAAGACATCCTTGGGGTTTCTTTTGCGTTCTCTTCTGACTTTTCATCCTCTCCATCTCGACCAGTGACATTAGGCTCTGAAAGTACATCAACGACAGCGCTTGAAACGGAATAAAACACATGCAGAATTGTGTTACTATTCAAAAGACTTTTCGGTGTATGAAAAGCAAGCACACACCCGACCGGTTATTCTTTTGCTTCTCATTCTCACCTTCCTTTCTTTTTGTCTCTTTATCCTCAACAGGCTCTGAATGGATCTTATCCGAAACATTCGCGATGACAGTCTTTGATTTCCTCTTTTTGCATCTTTGGCTTTCTTGGCTGCTGTCATTGTCGGCCTTTCTTTTCTTCTTAACATCAAGATGACCTGCCTGCGTTTCAGAACACGTTATCTTGATCTCTGTTAAATCTTGCTTCTGCTTCTCTTTTGCCTTCTGATGCAGTTTCGCAAGCAACGCCAAGGATCGCGACTGCTTTGAAATACTTTCATCTTCATCGTCTCCAAGATACCTTCATGAAACAGAAAAATAGTGTCAATAGCAGAGGTGGGCAGAGTCTATCGGTCTGTCGCTGACGGACCCACGTTTTTCTCACAAATGACGAGAAACTGAAAAAATAAATAAAGGGCGGACTGATAAATGACGGACGTGGGTTTTTGTTCGTCGGTGTAATCATTGTTCACTAGTAACAGTAACAGTAAGAGCTAACAGTAGAAGAAGAGTGTCTTTCGAGTGAAGGCAGGACAATCTCGAGGGGGAAAAAAATAAGGTCGCATTTTGTTTCCCTACTTGTGTAAAATAAACACATAATAGAGGATCAGATAACGGCTCGTTTCCGTTTTTACATTTCCAATTTTAAACGAGAAACGGGGTAGAGACGGCTCGTTCCTTTTTGGCCGCTGCTGCTTCAGTGGCGTAGAAGAAGAACATTTAACAGTAGAAGAGTGTTTTTCGAGTGAAGGCAAAAACAAGCTCAAGGGAAACAAACTAAGGTTACATTTTGTTTTACGACTTGTGTAAAACAAACACATAATGGATGGCAGCTCTGAATTGAACTCGGGAATGTTTCACATGGCAAATTTACATTAATTGCATCCATGTGTCACGAAGGGGGTCCTGAAGTCTGCTCAAACGACAATTTAGATAATAGGACAATCATTCCTACCTGTTTACCCCAAACAAGGACATTCCAGCAAGATGCTTCTTGTTCTTCTTCTGCTTCTTGTTCTTCTGCTGCTGATTTTTCTTCTGTCCGTGTTGTGAACACGTGGATAGCTGCTAGGCACTGATCTGTATATATTACTGGATAGCCGATTGGCCAAGACTTTTGAAGCCGCGAGGCCGCCATATTGCTCCTCCCAAGAACATTTGAGACAGTACGTAGTAGAAACAGCATTATTTATCATGTTTTAAATATGTTAAACGTAAACAAGAGGACTTCAGACATTTTACAACTTGCCTTAAATACAAATACACAATACAGTTTTATGTCAATTTTCGACTGGACAAAAAAATCTTTGGCGAGTCCTCCGTGGCTGTACTGCTTTTGAAGAAGTGCTTCTTTGCTATAGAGCGTAAATTCCCACTTTGATGTCTGCTGTGGGATGTAAATAATTTCTTGTGAGTGTCTTTGTAGTCATGTCTTTGCGTGTTTACAGCACGCGATATGTCACGATGATCACGTGGCTGTCCAAAAATAGTCGATACTGTACTTAATGCAAACATATTCATAAAAAGTACGATAAAATCATAATCGCTCAACATAAATTGACAAATTTTCAGGGAAAAGTTGAAATCAACTATTTCACAGAATAGCTGGTTAGTTTTTAATAAATGTTGTGTTCCTTTACATTTACAAAATGTTTAGAGTGGACTCAAAAAGCCACTTAGTGTAATTGCTATGGCTGACGGAACAGATTTTTTTTTTTACAATTTAAAACTGGCAGATTTTTTTACACAAATTACCATCTTGTCCCCCTTATATATAATACAATGTATTTATTAGTTATTAAGATTCTTTTAATTTTGTGTTTGTACATGGATTTCCATTGATCAATCTTTGCCAGTGGAGTTCTCAAATTAACTTTCTGACAGACAACAACTTTTTATCACAGTCAAAAACAACCAATTTGTTATTGTCTTTCTTGGCTGCGGATGTCTCTGGTCCATTTAATCATGGTTTCTGGCGATCGATAAAGGAAGATGAGTTTTGAATAAAGCTCTTCTTCCAGCTCCAGCTCTCCAGTTTCACGCACCTGAAATACAATGCATGTCTCAGTTTGAGAAGGATAATAAAAAACAAAAAACTTTTTTTTACTAGATATATGTGCTGTACATATTAAGTGTGGGAATATCATATGGACAATGAATAAATATACAGTGGCTTTCAAAATTATTAATACTCTTGGGGCTTTGCCTCAGTTTGTCATGTTATAACCCCAAATGTGTTTTATTGGGATTTAACATAAAAGATCAGGGGTGGGCAACTCTGGTCCTCGAGAGCTGCAGTCCTGCGTGTTTTGACGTCTCCCTCCTCCAACACAGCTGATTCAAATGGTCAGCTCATCAGCAAGCTCTGGAGGAACCTGATAACGATCCTCACCTGAGCATGATAAAGTGGCATATAATTGAGGAGTGGATGAATGATACATGCTTCTTTTTTTTGGGCATATTAAAAATGTCAAAAGTGTGATATGCTGTATCGATACTTTGCACAACCACCTTTCACTGCAATTGCACCTGCAAGTTTTTCTCTCGTATTCCTCAACCAGCTTTGCAAATCTGCAAAAATGTTTGCACCTTGCTTTTTTTTTTTGCAAAAGAGCGGAAGCTCACACAAAATGGAGGCAGTTTGCCAACATCAACAGGTCTAAGAATAAAAAAATAGGGCTTTCATTTGTATAGTGTTTTTCTATCTTCATGGCACTCAAAGCGCTTTAACACAGTCTCCTCATTCACCAAGTGGTAACAGAATCAGGTGTATTGAGGGGTTCAGTATCTTACTCAAGACTCTTTGACACGGTCACTTGGGGCTCAAGACCAAAAGCGCAACCTTCGGGTTGGAAGACGACCATTCTAAAACCCGAGTCGTGCCTCCCTGATTCCCCTGTATTTGGCTCCATCCATTTTCGAATCGACTCGGACCGGCTTCTCTGTTCCTGCTGAACAAAAGCATCCCCCCATGCTGCCACCCTCATGTTTCGCAGCCGGGATGGCATGTTCAGGTGCGTGGGTGAACATTCAAGAAGGTTTGCAACTGTGCCATGTTCTTTACATTTCTGGATGTTGGGTTGAACAGTAATTTGTGATAGGTGCAAAGCAGGGATATTATTTGGGGTCATTATGTGTCAATTCACACAAATCCTCAGGACCTCCCCGGAGACACCTCTTCAATTTGCTAGATTTTTATTCCATTAGTGCCTTATGATGTCAAAAGTAATAATCCAAAGTTTGAGCTGTTTTCGAGTTATGGGCCTTCAAAGTGTGGGTGCCACGCCCACTTTTGGGATCCGAGAATTGCACACTAAATATTTGGCCATATTTGGCCCATTTTTTAAATAAAAAATAAAATAAAATAAAAATAAATAAAAAGGGTGATTTTTTTGATGACACAATACACAATAATTAAAGCAAAACATTTTCATTTGACTGAATTTTTTTTTATGCTTAAAAAAAACACATTTTGCAGTGCGGTACGGCAACACTGATTCTTTTTAAATAATAATATTGAGGCGTTAATCAGGGGGTGAAAAGTATACGAGTGCATTGGGGGACTCAACTTGTCCCGTCCGCAACACCACCCTGCACTCTTGGCAGCGATCTCTTCATCAAGGCACAATAGAGTCAAGTGAACTTGGCCTTTGACATCGAATCCCAATCAAATACATTTGCATTAAATGTTGTATCATGACAAAATGTGGAAAAGTTGAAGAGCTCTAAATATTTTGGCAAGCCTCTGCAATTCAAAAGACGACATACTGACCAGGAATATGTCCATACAAAGCTTCAATATACGGTCGACACAAGGAAGCTCCTCAAACATGATGGAGTGAGAAATCTCACTGAAGAAGCCTCGTACAAACTTCCCAATGACCAGGACCACAGACACATACAAACCCATGATCCTAGAAAGATGACAAAATGAATGTTACATCAACTGTCTATCAACATTTCCCTCGAGACAAAAATATTGCTTTTTACAAAGAATGGGCTGACAAACATGTTTCAATTTCTGTCAGTATTACAGCCAATTATACTGCACAGTAATATTTACTTTATTTAGAGTAATATTTACACTTGGTAGAGCGCAAAATAAAGAATTGAGAAAAAAATTAAATGAAAGTCACTCAAGGGTTGAGGAACAAACTCACAACCTTCGGCGTGTGTTAGTATATTGCTCGTATCAGCTGGAATCTATAATTCGATGTTTTTGGTCTCCTTTTGGATATAAGCAAATAGTAGGAGGGGCATAGCTCAGGTGGTAGTGTGGCAGGCTCCCAAGCTGAAGGTCGTGAGCTCATTTCTCAACCCTTGAGTGACTTTTATTTTACAATTCTTTATTTTACTCTCTTCCTAGTGTAAATATTAGGGGTGTGAATTGCCTCGTACCTGGCGATTCGATTCGTATCACGATTCATAGGTCACAATTCGATACCGATTAATCCCGATACAAATCTATAAATTGATTGTTGCGATTTTTTTTAAACTCAAATTTAAAAAATAATAATCAGTAAACTTGTACATGTACACTGTAAGATTTGTATGAAAATGTATTTATTTATCTGAAAATTCAGGCTTATAACTGAGCCATTGCATTTAACAAACAGGTTGTCTGTTTCAAGTTTGAACAGCACTGAAATAAAAAATTAAGGCTTAATGTTCCATTAATATAACATTCTTCCATGCTTAATGTGTAAATCCTAACCCTAAGTAAGACGTTTTGTTGAATATTTCTATCAAAAAGTGATGTCGGCCGCATATCGAATCGATTCGAGAATTGAGCGCTATAATGTCGCGATGTATTGCAGAATCGATTCTTTCTAACACCCCTAGTAAATATTACTCTAAAACCACTCCAAAAAGAGTCAAATTTACTCTACAGAATTTACTTTGCAGGGAAATTAAAAGAAATTCAGTGGGGTAGGTCTTCGAATCCAAATTTGGGGAAAAACGAAATAGTATATAATGGAAAACAAAGAATCGAGAAGTCGAAAACACAGTTGTTTACGACATTGCTTGCTAATCCGCCTAGTTGACAAATTCTCGTCAGTGCGCGTCGAAGAAAATGTGGGCAATGCGGACGCCGCTTGGAGGGGCGCGGTTGGCGAAATGACGTAATTGCGGACCTCGCGGACGCATATAAATCAAGCTTTAGTCCTAAGTACACCATGTTTATAAGTAAACTTTTCTCACCCATATCCAGCCAGGAAGCCAAGACTGGGTGGACTGACTTTGTCATTGAATATGATCATGGATAGAACCCCACACGAGGAAGGGTCACATCCTACAATGTCAATGTCCCACCATTCCTGTTTCCCACTTGAGTTCAGTGAATTGTCGCTCATCAGGGACAGGGTTATATTCAGGTAGCTTTCTTCATTTCCTAAAATAAACAAACAACCAGGTCAAAATAGACGAATAGCATTTGAGTACGTAGTGGTTCAAGCAAGCACACGCTTTTCGCGGACTGGCAACCATTCAAGGGGGGCATGATCAAAACATGAAACGATCGATTGCTGCTTTGATCCAATAGTTGCACGGCTATCCAAAGATGTATTTATACGTAAAAAAATAAAAAAATCTTTAATGCTATAGCATACAGAAGGCTTTGATGCATCTTCTGACATGAAGAGGTCGCTTAAAGCAATGGTAGTTATTACAAAAAAACGTCCAGCAGGTGGCAGCAGAGTATAAGAGATCAGCCAGGGCCATGTTGCAGCAAGCTCTTTTTTTCAGTGTTTTCAACAGATTTGTGAATAATGATGAAACTTAGCTATATTCTAATGTTAATTGCTACAAAACGGAAACAGATAGAAATATACTTTTTTCCCTCTCTAATCTTTCTTTTGGTAGGTTCCATGTTTTATAGCAATAGAACACAATATTCTGTGGTCCTTGCAAAATCAGTCAAAATCCAGTTAAAGCGAAGGAGGTTGCTTCAGTGAAAATGGCCGGGAGTGAATGAGTTAAAGAGGAGAAGCCACTTTCAACACTTTAGATTGGTCAATCATTTGTAAAAATGACACCCACATGTTCGGAGTGACCAAAATTATAGATTTTTGAAAAACTGAAATTTGCCAAAATGTGACCTACACCCGACGCCAGTGACATGCATAGATTTCAAATACATTCAATTTATTGTGACCTTCATATAGTTGACTGGCCGGTTTGGCCTCTGCTCCATTGGGGGCCCGGATGTAATTTGGAAACATATTTGGAACATGACTAGAAATAAGAAAAAAAAAAACAATTTGGACAGTAAATTGCAGCTGCATTATAATAAACGTTACACTGGAGAACATATTTGAATTACCAGAGAAAACCTACACTGGTTTTGTGTGATTGCCCAGCAGAAGTGAAGCGAGATCGGCCCTTACAGGGTTTCCAGGTTCCAGGTCAATTGAGTGTTTGTCAAATGTGTGCTCCACAGTCCCTCCTTTTCCCAGGTCCCTGTTATTGGGGGAAATTCAAAGATGAGACAAAGACAGACTAACAAAACAGACTGTCATGATAAAGAATACTAAATCTACTGTATAATTATTGATTTTTTTGTAACAAGAACCCAAAATACTTTACCTTTGGAAATTCCAGGACAGACGCAAAGTTAGGTCGGCGGGACTTCCTAGCAGTTCTTTTATGACTTCCTGTCTGCTGGGGGGGCTTATTCTCCATACTGAGCCCGAACTGCCTTCAATCATGGCAGTAACAACGTCCTCATAACCATAAAGGGAAATAAACTGCATGGCTACCTACAACAAATAAAGATGATATAAGTGAACGACAAAAATATAGTTTTAACAGCCCAGTGTCATCCAGTTCATTAAATTGACAAAAACAGTATTTGTATTTTAACTCATTCACTGCCATTGACGGCAATAGACGTCAAAAATTCATTTGAACTATTTCTATTAGTTTAACATGTTTTTCCACTTTTGTTAACAAGAGTATGAAAACCTAGATTTTTTTTATTGTACATTTAGAACATATATAAGATGTGTGATTCATTGTGAGTTAATTATTGAAGTCATGCAATTAATGACAATTAAATTTTTTAATCTGTTCTAAATGTACAATACAATATTTTTTTAGGTTTTCATACTCTTAACAAAAGTGGAAAAAAATGTTAAACTAATAGAAATAGTTCAAATGAATTTTTGACGTTTATAGCCGTCAATGGCAGTGAATGAGTTAATGTCAGTGGTTTGAATATTCCTCAATAGTTTCTCTGTCTTGCACCCGTACGTAGCAGAGTATTTGCTTCCCTAACACAAATGTTATTGACAAATTTGTTCTAATCACAGACCACGGCTCTCTTGAGATATTAGGGGACTTGTTCATAAAGGGAAAATTGCTTTTAGTGAAGTTGATGTCTTCATAGAAATTAAAGGACTTGAGGTATGAAACTACTAGTGGTTTCACATCAGACAAAGATTTAGTAGATGACAAAAACTGTTTGTACATTAGATTTGAAAATCTGGATTTTACTGCACAGACAGGTGTTTTTAACTATACAGTGCATCCGGAAAGTATTCACAGCGCTTCACTTTTTTTTTTTTTTTTTTTTTTTTTTTTTTACAAATTCTGTTATCGGTCTGAAGTCAAACAAGTACTAAAACACATAGGGAGCCTTGGAAAATGACTAAAATCATGACGCACCGCATTGTTTCCAAACTTTTTGCTGAGTTTTTCATATTCCACCTCTGTAAAAGGTTGGATGGACTGCTGCTGGACACTCATGGTAAAGAGAGGCTGCGCACACAGAAATATAGAGACTTCAATAAAACACGACTAAAAATGTCATCAGTTTTAAAACAATAACAGAACAAGTTTATCATTTTCCCCACCCAACATGAATCAAGATGTCAATTGACCTCTGCAATAAATTGCACAAGGGGACGCTGGGGGGGTTGTTGGACGAAATCAACAATTATTTCTATATTCAGCCCACACACCAAGAAACTGTACTTACATACTGTAGTTAACACTATTTAAGCATGAACCAACACCATTTAGGGCTTCAAATAAGTAATACAAATGATAGTAAAGACAGTTGGACATAATGATTACCTCATATCCTCCCAGCTTGACCGTAACAGTGACATCAATGGGGTGGTTTATAACACCCACGACAGATCTGACCAATGAAATGAAGAGCAGCGGAAACCAGATGATGCACACTAAGAGGACGATGATGAGCCCGCCCATTCCATATTTCACCATCTTCTTTTTCTTTTGTCCTTTAGGCTGGGGATATTTCTGAGGGGAAAATATTTGTAAGGATAAGGTTAGGTATTGAAATTAATCAATATATAATATATATATATACCCTCTTTGAAAAATATAAAGATTTTATTTAATATCTCAATGAACATAAGAACAATTTTCCACAATTTTGACAAAATGTTAAGAATTTTTTTTTTTTTGTGTGAACTAATTAAAAAATATTGTTTTGCAATCGATGGCCAACACTTGTGGGAGTATTTTGTAGTATAGTATTCCATAGATAATCTTGATTATGAAAGGAAACTAAAGGTGTTCTTCCAACCCCGTTGGGGTGTACTCATTTACGCTCATTCATTTATGCTGAGCAATATATGTAACCAATACATAACCATTTCGGATTTGTATATACATACTGTATGTGACAAAGCAAATAGTTATTCATATTAGTGTGATGTTATATAGCAGTGTTTCCCAACCAGGGATCCACATACCCCTAGTGGCACATGAGCACATAGCGGGGGGTACATGGAAACAACCACTTTTTTTTTTTTGTCTTAAGTGTTATTTATGGCTACAATATATGGCAAAAAAAACAAAACAAAAAACAAAACAAACGGAAACCACAAATTGTCCCCGCGTCGGACTTTGGTCACCCCTGTCATGGCCCAAAAGCTGAGTAGGTATGTATTAGTATTACCTTCTCTGTCTCGCGGCTGCATTTGATAATGAAAATATTTGCATAAATGTCCTCTACACACATCCAGTTGGACAGAGACAGAGTGGTATCCGTCCAAACCCAGTCCATTACTGCTCGCAGCTCTACAAGGAAAGGAACCAGACGAAACCTACACACACACACACGCACAATAAACAAACAATATAAAATCATCGAAAGATTCAGTTTTGCTTTGTGTTTGTACCCTTGGAAGAGAAACAAGTTGAGGTGGGTGTAGTTTTTGGTGAGGAAGTTTCCAAGAATACGAGTAGGGTACCCGCAACGGATCTGATATGCTGACAGGGCAAAGTAAATGCACTTGACGAAGTACCACAGCTGAGCCACAAAGTTCTGATCGAATCTCCTACAAATAGAAAAAGCGGTAGAGACAATTAGGATAATGATTAAGAAAATAATAAAACCATACAATTTGGTTCGTCACCATGTTAAAGTATAAAAATAAAATGATTAAATAGTTTTATTGAAATTCACCTTTCAGTGACAGCGGGGAGGATAAAGAACATCCACAGGTGTATCCCAAAGACAAGAACAACCTTAGATAAGAGCAAAAGGATGCAATGCTTAAAATGCACTCAATAAATAAGCACATACAACTTCAGAAAGGCTTTTGATGAACGCAAAAGGTGAGAATGACTCAAGAAACACGACACTTGTGGTGACCAGCGATGCCAGTAATGCGTTACTTAATAATGTGTTACTCCAATATGTTCATTTTTTTTTTTTTTTTAGTAGCAACTAATCAAACATGTTACGTATTCCAGACGAGTAATCAAATGACAGCGAATCATCAAAATTACCATCACTACTGCAGCATAAACAACAATGGAGATATGAGAGACGTTCATGTTTTCAAGCTCAAAATACAGCCACTATTTTGGGTTCGTGTCAGCTTAAGATGAAAATATCAAGAAGCATTGTACACTCAAAATGTCAAATTGGACATGTTGAATGGAAATATTGTGATACTGTGGATGGAATTCCATTAAAAAGTACAGACTGCTTCAGAATAGAACCAAGGGGCTTGATGATACGAATAATATTGAAGATGTAAACTCAACCTGGAAAATGAGTTTCCCCAGGACAGCCTTCCGCAGATACAAAGCTCTGTCGATGATCATGGTGGTGAACTGGATGAGAAGCATCACCAGAAATGCTTCAGGAACTTGGTCCTCTGACAAGGTGGATGTGATATCTGCTGCTGCACTGTGTTTCTAAGGGGGCAAATACAAGAAAGTGATTAAGATGAGCTATTGTGCTGTATATTATAATGGACTGGGTTGAGGCTGACAATATTGTTCTGCAATAATTCGATTTTTTTTTCTCATCTTGCGGCTTTTTTTTTTTCATCGTACAGAGTAACGCTTTTATGTATGGACGATTTTGCTCCCTCTTCATAAATATATATATTTTTTTATTTTCACCACAGTGGTTTTGTACCGAAAGAAAGATTTCTCATCTTGCGGCTTTTTTTTTTCATCGTACAGAGTAACGATGGACGATTTTGCTCCCTCTTTATAAATATATATTTTATTTTTTTTTCACCACAGTGGTTTTGTACCAAAAGAAAGATTAGAGTCTCAATATTTCTATCTGTTTCCATTTTGCACCAATTAGCATTAGAATATATCTAAGTTTCATCATTATTCACAAATCTGTTTAAAACAGTGGGGGAAAAGAGCTTTGTGCCACATGGCCCTAGTTGATCTCTTATACTCTGCTGGAATGGGGGCAATCAGATTCGGAATGAGTAGGGTAAATGGCTAACTTTTACTTACCCCGAAAGCCCAAAATCCAAAGACAATGATGATAAAATCGATGACATCAGTCAGGAACATGAGTGCGTAGACATCAGTGGCAACACGATAATCAGCTTGGAGTGTATCGAAGAAGAATCCCTGAACGGGTTTGTAAAGTCTCTGAATCCTGTCAAGGGAGGCAGATGTGTTACACTTACAATAATGAAGCCAAATACTTTATCCTTGCTGTAGGCTGAAATATTTAGGTTTGACATGAAGCGATTATTATGAGACAAAATATCAAAATTTCACTTAATATTTCCAAGTATAGTATTTCCAGCAACAACAAATTTTTAGGTGAGCAAAAGTACTTCATTAAAGTGAATTAGACAAATACTCCCTTGCCCTCTTTAAGTTGATTGTTTTGGGGTCAGAGTTCTATTTAACAGTTAAATGCATACTATATAGGGTTTAAGTCTAGATATTGACTTGGCCAACCTTCCACTTCTTTCACCAGATGAACTCCAGGATCTCACAATCAATTTGGCGGAAGTTTTCTTCCAAATGACTGACAACACGTTGTGTAGACCTCTGAGTAAATTTTGCTACTTCATTAACTCTCGTCTCATATATTTTTTTTGTCTGCAAACTCAAATGTTTTCACTTGACAGGAAAAATAAAGGAACTGGTGAAATATGGCATGTGATTGTATTACATGAATACATTTGTAACAAACATTTATTTAAAACATTTTTTTTTTTAAAAAGCATTAACTAACCCATTAGTAAATGCTTGTTTTATCTTGTGTCTGATAGTCTGTATTCTATTGTTGGTTCCTTCTTTCCTTCTGACTTTCTTCTTCCTTGTTGCAAGGTCTTTGCCCGGATGTGTGTTCTCAGCAGTGGTCTTCACTAGAATAGTCAACACAGCCGCGGATGAATAAATTAAAAAAAATAGAAACATAAACAAGCAAATTACACATTCTATACTGTATGACCAAGATGAACCTTAAATAGCCACAAAATTGACTTGGCTCCATCCAAGTGGCCTAAGATGAACTAATGTTCATCAACCGAGTCAAAACTATTAGATCCTTGATGTGTCAAGTAAATTCCAAACAATTAGCAGAAGCTGCAGATATCATATTAATATGTTTATCCGGAAAGGTTTCCATGGACATTTGTGTTTGGCTCTGCATGGATTCCACACTAATTGACAATTGTAAATGCTTTACAGTTCGCACTTTTGCAGACTTTTGGCTTAAAAAGTCGCACACCCTCAATACTCTGGTCTGGTACTCTGTTTTGATCCATTTCATTCATCCTTAGTGATCCTATGCCATTTACTTATAAAATGGTAAATGGACTGCTTTTTTATCTACATATGGTACCCAAAACACTTTACAAAGCCTGACATTCACACACACATTCCTACGCCAGTGGTGGGCTGCAGCCATGCCAGGTACACTGGGAGCAAAATCAGGGTCCAGACACTTCGACATGGTCACCAGGAGTGAGGATCCAACCCACAACCTCACAGATGGGAGATGACCACTCTACCACTGAGCCATGCCACCCCTATGTAAGTAACACTTTAGACCAGGCACGTCCAGAATCTGGCCCCGGGGCCAATTGCGGATCGTGTCCAAATTTCCACCGCTCTGCAGCCAATGGCATAAAATTAATCATGCGTGGCCCGTTAGCACTATTGACCACTGTAGAAAATAAACATGTACAAAAAAATAAAAATAAAAAATTAAAAAAACCATTTCATATTTCACCCAAAGATGGCAGCTGTGTTTGGAAATACATTCCTAAGCACACTCTTCCCCTCTGAACACACCGCTCTCGTGGTAGTATTAGGCGTCGGAGTGAATTTGTGAATTTTGCTAAATGACGCTTGTGCGACCCTTTCTAGCCCATTTCTAAAATGGAGACAAGCAAAGAAAAGGACAGTTGACAGAGAGGGCCGTGCCTTCCAGGACAAGTGGAAAATGGCATATGTTATCACTGAAATACAAAACAACTATCTATGGCTGTTTTATGTTTATCAAGAGGCATGACCGGACAAAACACGCAAACTACGACAAGGTAACGAGGAACGAACCTTTTGGAAGCTGAATGGCTTCACATTTTTATCTCACCAAATCTGGCCCTCTTTGCAAAAAGTAAGTACATTCACATACGGCACAAACCTTGAGAGCTCTGTTTTTTAAGCTCTTTGGGTTTCTTGCGTAAGTGAAGGCTGCTGCTTTTCTGTGTGATTTCCTCCAAGACCTCTTCTTTGCTCCCGGTAATTTCATCCTTTTTCAGCTTTCTGGAATGATTCAGCCTTGACACACTTTCTCGTTTGTCCTGGAATGCTGTTGAGTCAGCTGGAAAAAGCTGGACAACAAAAAAAACGAGTTAAACGCCTATGTAGAAAGTCAGTCAGCCAGTCAGATGACCAATGTCCGAAAGTTTGAATTACTCTTGTTTACACATACCTTTTCATGGTGTTCCAGGTCAGTGATATCGAGGTTTTCGGTGGTAGATGCTGAGTTCAATCTGTCGTCTTTGTTTTTGCTTTTTCCCTCCTTGCTATTATCTGATGAGTCACTTTGTTCCACCAAGGGTTCTTTGTGGTCCCACAAGCCGTAACGCTGTATAAATATACAGTAAATAAAGATGCATATTTTTGTTTGCCCCTGTGAGAGCAACTCTTGACAAATAGTAGAACCTGCAAAGCCAGCACAGCTGGAACTCCGCCAAAAAGAAGAAACAGATACAAATATACTTTTTTTTCCTGATGAAAGAAAATACTCTAATCTTTCTTTTGGTAGGTTCCATGTCTTTATAGCAATAGAACACAATATTCTATGGGCCTTGCAAAATCAGTCAAAATCCAGTAAAAAAAAGTTGGGAGTGAAGGGGGTTGCTTCTGTGAAAATGGCTGGGAGTGAATAAGTAAACAATTAAAAATCTAAACAGTAAATGCTAGCTTACAAAGACAACTCAGAACGACAGAGCAAAAATTCCCCCCATAAGAAAATCATATTCTGCAGACCACAAGCCACAATCTTCATTGTTTTATCATATTTTACACCTATTGAGCCTGTTCTCTCTTCTTTTATTCGTGTTTTAACTTGCCTTCCAAGATGACGTAATGTCTGTTTTTGGTCAAGTTTGTCAAATAAATGACCCGCAAAAAAATCTGACTTATTTATTTATTTACTTACGTATGTTTTTTTCCCTACCTAATTATACGATACCGTTTATACTCCTGGGCAACTTATAGTCCGGAAAATACGGTAGCCCTAAAGTTAATAAAAGTTTTATGATCACAAGGTGTAGGGTTGAAGAATAGATCAAATCTTTTTTCCCATTATTTCCATTGGGAATAAATGTTTAGAAAATATTATACTTTGATTTTCTGAAGTAACAATTTCAAGTTATACTAAATAACTCACCATGAGTAAGGACCTATGGAAGAACAGAGCCAGTAGTTGAAGGAGATCATATCTTATGTAGGTGTCTGTCTTCTCCAGACCCAGGATGCGAGGTGGAAAGAAAGGCTTGTCTTCATTTAACTTCATCTCATAAACACTGTTCCAGGGAAAAAATCCAAACTGAAAAAGGTATTTTACCACGACCATCACCTGGAGAGAGGCATAGATAGCCAGACATATCAATTCATTGCTAATTTATCTTCATGACAAGCCACCACAATGATCTCAGTAGAAATTGATTCATCAGTTTCAACTGCAATGTGGCTTTTAATGTTTAATCCATTTTTTTAAAGTTAATTCCGAGAACAACAAAACAAATATTTTTAAGTAAGTATGCAAGTAAATAAACATCAATAAATGAATAACAAGATGTAAGTAAATGACTGAGTTAATAAGTAAATAAATAAATAAAATAAGTATCAATTTCGTAACACAAAATACAGCACAAACACACCACAAAGCACCTTTGCAGGGTATCCATGATGTTTTGCTATTTGTTTTGAAAAATGTACTTCATGTTTTGCAAATTTTGAAGATGATTCGAGAAATGTACCAAAGCGACTGAGAAAACCTGTAATAACATACTGAAAACTCAGACACTCTTAAGTCAGAAATAGCCCAATTAGGGTCAAAAACGACTGACCCGGGTCAATTTTACCTAGCTATCGGGGTTGTTTAGTACGAAACGTTTTGTTGCAGTTTTTTCAGATACTTTACTCATCCATCCATCCATTTTCTGTACCGCTTGTCCTCACAAGGGTCGCGGATACTTTACTCAAATTATTATTATTTTTTTTAAATAAACTCAGCTTTCCAAATAATGTGATTAACCACAAATAATTTGTGATTTAAAAACGAGGGGGAGCATTTTCCACACAGGGCCAGGTAGCAGATGGATGGATGGATGGACAGACAGACAGATAGAGAGGGAGAGAGAGACAGACAGACAGACAGACAGACAGACAGACAGACAGACAGACAGACAGATAGATAGATAGATAGATAGATAGATAGATAGATAGATAGATAGATAGATAGATAGATAGATAGATAGATAGATAGATAGATAGATAGATAGATAGATAGATAGATAGATAGATAGATAGATAGATAGACAGACAGACAGATTTCCAGACAGACACGAGATCGATTTTTGTCAGACATTACCTACCTCCGTGTAGACAATGGCAGTCATCCAAAAATTTTTGGTTGGTCTTGGGACAGTCAACATAGCCCATAGAAAGACCATAATCGGCAATACCAGTGATATCACGGAGGCACTGACCACATTATTCAATATTATGATGAGATAACAAACTAGCTCAGAGTTGGCAGCCAGCAGACTGTGTGTGGCGAACAGCAGCTTCAGCATGCGGTTTTGGTTGTTGTAGAACGTTGTGCTCTCTTCTAGCTCTTCAATAAAGAAGTCCCTAGGGAGGCAAAATAGAATATCACAAACAGGTCTGTTAGTCATTGTCATCATCCAGTCAACTACATGTATAAAACTAATTATAGTTACAAATTACTTATTATAAAAAGGAATTCAGTTAGCAATAGCAACGGAGTTACTGTTTTGTAAAAGTAGTTACTCAACAAAGTAACTATGATATTTTTCTGTTGTTTGTGTCACTGACATTTTAACCAGCGAATCAGATTGCGCGTGTGCGCACACAGGCACATAGACGCGCACATGGAAGTTGTGCACTTCTCCCTTAACTCGTTCAATGCCATCCACGAATTAACTGTGGTTTTTAATCCAAATGTTAAGTGCCATCCACGAATAAACTCGGGTTTTGCAGGGGTTTTTATGCACAGGACGTAGTAGGACCTTATGCAAGTCCCAGGCAAAGTATCGAGCTTAAAAATGATTGTATTGAGGTGTAGCTGCCAGTAGATGGCAACGGTAGCTTTGATCAGAGGATAGCCAGCATGTTGGGGAGTTGAATGAAGCCCACAGTGGACAAGGAAGTAGATGGTACTGGTAGTATGTGGAAGAGCGTTAGCGATACAAAATTTGTCAAGATGTGGGAAGCCACCGGGTGATCACACGTCTCCTGACTTCCCCGTTCACTGGATGAAGCTTCGTGGGCAAAACGGCATAGAGGCAGCATGCCATGGGCCTTAAAAAGCCATGCAGCAAACATCACAGGGCTTTTTACCAGAAACCCCCTCGTCAAGTAAAACTTCAGAAGAAAGCCGCATCGCCATCGGGATCGAAGGGGAACCATGAGCATCCGTGCACATCCCGACGGATTCAGCTCCGGGGGCAAGCTGAGTCCCCGTCGAGGTAAGCACGAACTTGGTCCCATGGTAAATTTCGTAACTTCAAGATGAGCCCTTTCACTGTCATCCGTCCATGTCACATTGTGCCCCTACTATCTATTGCCTCGTGTGCTACATATCATGAATTATGTGGAGTAGGTAGCAGACAGTGCTCGATAAAAAAAAATAAAAATAAAAAAAATAAAAATAAAAAAAATAAAAAAAACTGGCCAGGTCAGTTCGGCTAAAACCACGGAATAAATGAAATGATCAACGATAAATTGGATGCCGTGCAATCAGGAACACAAGGCTTGTGGTAATAAGTGCAAGTGCAATCTCCAAGTGCAGCAACAAAAAAGTATTTTTTGTAATGTACCTTTTTCCTTACATTAGATTGTGGATCCAGCACCACCACTCAAGCTCCTCCTGTTTGCAGTGTAAAGAAAGGTAAAAATATGTTTTTCTTCACATTGCAAGAAGTAAATATGTTTATGGTGATTTTTATTTATTTATTTTTATTGTGCACATTAGGCAGCAGACGAGATGATCCTGGATGGCATCATGCTATGTGGTGTGCATCCTGTTGCTTTCACCTCTAAAACACCCAATGAGAGTATGCGCCATTGAGATAATCAGAATGTTAGTCCCGATTCCAATCGATTCTCAACAACACCACCAATAAGATATAAAAGGGGGGTTGCCACATTAGGGCCCCCCTAGTGGCCAGGGGTTCCTAAGCAAATGCTTATAGGCTGGGCCGGCCCTAAAATGGATGTGCATAAATGACAGCCTTTAGTCTTAGTCCTTCACTGTATCTACCTGTCTCCCAGCACTTCGCTGGCGGTTCTGGAGTGTCTGTGTTGTTGCATGAATTGCGTGTCAGTTATCAGGTCATTGCTGCCACGCGGGAGTTCAGGACTCAAGAGGTTTACAGTGCTGTTGAGTCTCGGTTTAGGAGGAGACAACTCCTCCACAATCCGGGTCTGCTCCAAGAGGCTAATGGAATGAAGCACATAGACAATACATTCAACATAAGCAAATAATATAACAAAAAAAAATGTGTTTACCATGGGAAAATCTAATGTGTGTCACACTTATTGGGTGGCTGCCAAGGTATCAGACATCCAACAGACCCTAACTAACCACATAAAGCTACAGAACACCTACAAAATGACAGTTTGTAATTAAAATGCAATGCTTCAGTTATCTACTGAACATAAAGATATTCTAGATGCTCCACTGACTATAAATGAGCTGTACAGTGCTCCAGACAGTATGCCTAATGGCAAAGCACCCGGTGCGGACGGCTTTCCGGCTGCTTTTTATAAGCATTTTTAGTCAATGCTTGCTCCATTGTTTTTTAGAGTCGTTACAGAAATTAAAACCAAAGGTCACATACGGCCTCACATGAACACAGCACCAATTAAACTTTTATTAAAGCCAGACAAAGATCCCACCCTTCCGTCAAGCTACTGCCCAATATCACTAATCAACACTGACATTACAATTATTGCTAAGGCCTTCGCATCTAGTGATAGTAGTTTCGACCATTATTCACAGCGATCAAACAGACTTTATTAAAAGTTCAACGTTCTACCGACAATATTAGAAGGCTCTTAAACTTGATTAGCATGTCACAGCGGCACTGCAAAAAGGCAGTTATTATATCAATGGATGCAGAAAAAGGGTGTGTTCCAATTGTGTGCAGGGTGTGTTCCAATTATAGAGGGATCGCACTCCTCAGCCTCCCTGGTAGGGTCTATTCACGACCCACTTTCTCACACTAACCTGTATTGAGTTGAGAACTCAGTCTCAGTTTGCCTCAAGTAAGTATCCAGTGTGGGGCTCTCACTGCCTTCAGACTGATCAGCCGTAGAGTCATCTGGTGTGTGAGGAGGCTGCCAACATGGAGTTTCCCAGGAATTAGAGAAGAAGTGTTTCAGGAAGATCTTACTACAATATGCGTGCTTGGAGATACATTTTCCATAAATTGCATTTACTTGCTGTATCTTGTGTATGAAGAAGTAGCGTTCGTTGCACAGAACAGCTGATGTTTCCCTATACTGTTTAGTCAGTAAGTTAAGCCACTGGGTCAATCCATCCATTATTGCTAGAACTACGGCCCATAAGAAACGTATGATATCCAAGAGCCTCTGAACGATCGCTCCACGACCTGTGAAACACAGACAGATATAAACAGTGTGAGATGCTTTCAAAACAAGGGTGAGGCAAAACAGTAGTTAAAATGTTTGATTATATATATGATTATATAATACGCATCATAATTTTGAACACAGTGTAATGTACTATCCCTAGCTCTATCAATCAAGTTTAGGCATTATTATTTTGGTTGAGATAGGAATGTTTTCTTGATGAGGAAAGCAAGGCAAGATCATGCGTCCCGATGGATGTGGAGGAAAAGAAAATGAACTTACCAGACGCCTCTGGCTCCTTTAATTGAAGATCTTCAAACACATCATTGTCCTCTGAGTCTACAGAAACACCATTGTGCTTGCATTACACATGAAGTTTGATTACTTTTCTCTTTAGTCATACTTCCTCACGTACGGGAGTTGTCATAGATTGCATTCATGGTACCTTAATTATTTGACGGAACTTTCAGAACAATACAAATTAAAGATTCATAACAGTCAGACATTTTGCATTCATACAATAGCGAACAGTAAAATTAATGGTGTTATTTCGGAGATATGTATGAATTTGTGAAAGTGTCTGAACAATTCAATCAATCAATCTCAGTGTCTAAGACGAAAATGTGCAAATGTATACCTGTCAGTGAGCAAGCCTCCACTTGTGAAGTCTGTTGTGTGGCACTCTTGTCTTCAACTATTTCAAGTCTTCTCTGTGGTCTTCGGTTTCTTTGATGTTCTTTCAGAGCTCTTTTCACATTGTTCACCCATGCCTGATAAGCCAACTGGGAGAGTAAAGCAACTACATCAATGAAAACACGGTATGCAATAAGTGACATGTAAATCAAGTGTAATAATTACAGAAAAGTGTCTGACCTGATAGGCTGTCTGCTTCTGAGGCTTCTGTTCCTCTGACAACAGCTCATATTCACCCTCACTGTCTGATTCAAACAGGTAGTACCATCCTGAATGCAGCACTGTGGTAAAGGAATGATATGACTGTTTTCTCTTCTTTATAACAATGAAGCGTAACGAGACTATGTGCAATTTCTGCAGAATTTGCGTGGGAATGCTGAAAAACTGAATGCTAATAGCTGAATGTTACTAGTCAAATTCCAAGCTGAATGCTTATGAAGTAAATTGAAAGATACATTATGTGAAAATTACAAAGTATTAATTGTAGTTGAAAGATAAATTAATTAAAAAAACTAACACTTGAAGCCGGGAGGTGTGAATTTTTGAAGCAGGTTGAAATTTATATGGAAAAGTGATATCTGAAAGTACCCTCCATTCATTACGATGGAAAAGTGGAACTAATGATATCTGATGGAAAAATGCAAAAATAAAACAAAAATAAATAAATAATAATAATCACTCAATAGCGCCACCTAGGCATGCAGTACCCTCCATTCATTTAGTTGGAAAAGTGGAACAATGATATCCAATGGAAAAATGCAAAAAAAATAAAAATAACAACAATAATAATCACTCAATAGCGCCACCTAGGCATGCATTTATTTAGATGGAAAAGTGGAACTCATCATATCCAATTAAAAAACGAAAAAAAAACTTCAATAGCGCCACCTAGGCATGAAGTACCCTCCATTCATTTAGATGGAAAAGTGGAACGAATGATATCCAATGGAAAAATGCAAAAATAAATATTTTTAATCACTCAATAGCGCCCCCAAGGCATGCAGTACCCTCCATTCATTTAGATGGAAAAGTGGAACTAATGATATCCAATGCTTTCAGCATTCCCACAAATACAATCAGGAATACATATTGAGTTTCTCCGTGGCATTGCATGTGTTTTACCTGTTGCGTGGTCAAGCCATGGCTGAGGCCAGCTTTCGTTCTTTCTCTCCGTCTTTGTTTCTTAGAAACACACATAAGCACACACCCATTTATATAGTACAGTATACACACACTGGCATAAAGATCCTCATGTGTCAAAAAAATCTAAATTGAGATATTCATATATTCTCATTCTACACTTAATTCCCTCTAAAATGATATATAATAAATAGATGTAACTAAAAAAAAAAATAATCATGTCCGTTAGTAACGTAGTACAGTGTATGTGTCTATGTTGTAATTTGCGATTGAGTTGTCTGCCTGTCGGCTCATGTAAGGCACACAGAGATGATACAGGCATGCACATCACCACCATAGGGTTTTTGTCCCCAAGTTTGGAGTCATGATTCCTACCAGCACTTTGACTCTGATTGTCTTCTTCAATAACTTTATTTCCATCTTTGTCTTCTTCAATAACTTTATGTCCATCTCTGCATCGCTGCTGTTTGGAGCGAATTCTGTGCATTCTGACAGATATTAAGAGGAAGAAAAATTTGTATTAGCATTGGAAATAGAAAAGCATGCATTCCACACAGGTAACACCGAATGTTTTGCCCATATTACTGCAATGTCAGACATCTACCGCATGTTTAACTTTAGTTTATGAACATGGATGAAAGGATCCTCTGATTTGTTTCCCACTGATAATCGTACTCATTCATGTACTACTGTCAGGTCAAATATGGCAAAATGTGATTTTATATTTTTTTTAAACTGCAAAAATCTCCTTTAACTCATTCCCTCCGAGCCATTCACTGAAGCAACCCCTTTCACTCGCGGCTGTTTTATTGGATTTTGACAGATTTTGCAAGGTCCACAGAATATTCTGTTCTATTGCTATAAAAACATGCAACCTACCAAAAAAAGATTAGAGTCTAGAGTTTGTATCCGTTTTCGTTTTGCAACAATTAGCATTAGAATATAGCTAAGTTTCATCATTATTCACATTCCTGGTGAAAACACTGTCAAAAAGAGCTTGTTGCAACATGGCCCTGGCTGATTTCTGCTGCCACCTGCTGGCCGTTTTTTTTGTAATTATAAATATATGTTTGGGAGTGCAGGTCCAAGTATTAAAAAATGTATTTATAATGTTTTGGGTTTGAATGAGTTAATATGGAAATGCTCACATGGTATGCTACACCTATAACAATTAAAGTCAACATAAATCTACAAAGCGGTTCCACTTAAAGACAACTGTTGTATTTCCCTTTAGTCATTTGTATCCCAAAATGATGTGCACAAAATACAATATATACAATACTATGCTAATAATTTCTAGTATTTAAAAATGAAGTATGTTGTCAACACACTGAACTTTGAGCACTTACGATCTCTTGAGCTGGGATAAGGATTTCATCTCAGCCTGTTGGTGTGATTTAATGTTTTTCATTATAGTGGCTTTGAAGAGCTCAAAGCCCCTGCAAAGATGTAGATGGCATTATTGGGAGCAAAACAATAGGAACAAGTCATTGCCATGACATCTACAAGAATGGAAAATTGAAAACAGTTCACAACTTCACATACAGACGTCAAATTATGAAAACGTTCACACTGCCCTGCAACAATGACTGGCGACAAAGCAATAAGCATGCTAGTAGTTGATTGGCACTCCTTTTCAGAAAACAAAATAAGGTCTTGTCTGATTCCATTTGGCATGTGGCATGTGAACATTTAAATTTAACGATGCAAAAAAATAATAATAATTCTGGTTCCAAAATTGACAAGAAAAATAAGTCAGCAACATTTCATCTGTTTTCAGTTCAGCACTGTTGTGTGAATTGGGCCTTTATTTATTGCGTCTTACCTTGAGGCCTGTTTGCGAAATGCCTGCAATTCTGCTACTACGTGGATGAAATAGAAACTGAGGAAAACCCTTCTCTGCAGCAACAGAAAGAGAAAACAAATACTGTCCCAGATGATCCCAGCTTCCTCTATCGGGAGGCTGCAGTCCTTATCACTAGCTACGTTTGCTGTCAAGACAAAAAAATAACAAGCACACACATACACAGTTAAAATATAATGACGAATTTTGGGGGCCGATCACAATTGCCGATCAGCGAGTAAAAAAAAAAGAAGAAAAAAAAGGATTTCTGATCACCAATCCAATCATAAGATGGTGCAATATGTCTAGTTAAATAACTTGCTTATTTACTGTTTATTTTGGGGGGGCTTTACGTGTTCAGAATTTTGGGAGTCAATGAGCAAGTAAAAAAAAAAAAATATATATATATATATATTCATACTCCAATTTAATCAGAAGACGGAGAACTGTATTTAGTTAAACAACTTGAAGCAAAACGCACGTGCCGACGCAGACATGACGTCTTGCGTCTTGATTGGTTTACTAGGTCACGCAGGCGTGGTTTACGGTAAGGTCAATTGCTGAGAACTTGCGCTCGACCATGCAACGGAAATGAGGAATCATAATACAAGAATATTTTTCACCCTTCCACAAATGCCTGGTCGCAAGTGTCGATGATACTTACGATCATAGTATCCCTTGACTGTGCAAACTAAACTGAAGAGTTGGATCATCCAACAAAAGCCCTTCTGCATTTCAATAACAAACACACACGCCAGAATCTGAAACATACATAGAAACAATTCATATTTACATGAATCCAAATTAAATACCCAATTCAGAGTATTTTTTTGCAAACGCATTTACTCGAAAACAGTGATTTAAGAAAAAAAGGAAATGCAGTATGATTGACATGATTGATTTCATACTTACTGATAGAATATTTTTTGATATGATGACTGCCACATTATAGATGATGAGACAGTCCCACATGGCAAGGCGTGTCCTGGAGGGTTTGATCAATAGTTGGGTCCCAAACAATAAAAAGAAAAAACAAGCGAGAAGGTATCCCAATCCAAACACTGAGACCCGTGTAGCCCCAGTGATGAAGACCACTGACAGCACAAACCAGAATAAGTGGCGAAAGACCAAAACCTTAGCCATGTCCAGGTAACTCCTGAAAAAAGAGAGGAACACGGTTTGCTCATGCACAAATGTTTCGTACAGTGAAATGAAGCTACGGCTTTTCCAAGACAAACAGTCATAGCATTCAATGTCAGGTCCTTTTTCTTTCTTTTTTTCTAGCTTCCAATTTCTAAAACAATAAAGACATCCCTCATATGGAAAGTACATTGTTCTTCTTGAGAAGGGCTAAATTCAAACCTAAAACAAAGTAAACATAGTAAAGTGGTTCTGAAAGTTCAGAAATTAATGCATTAAAGGAGACCTATTATGCATTATTCACCATTTCAAACAGTTCCCAGGTATTTTAACTCATTTGCTCCCACAAACCTTAAAAAACGGTCCATTTAAAATATTGCCATGATCCCAAAAACTTATTTATACGTTTTATGTTTTTTTTTGTTTTTGTTTTTTTTTATGCTAGAGCATACAGAAACCTTTGATGTAGCCTCTGAACTGGAGAGAATGAAGCAATGGTAGTTATTACAAAAACGGCCAGCAGGTGGCAGCAGTGTATAAGAGACCAACCAGGGCTGTTAAATTGATCTTGCCTGGCACCCCTAAACCTCTGACCCTCGAACCAACCCCGGTCTCTCCAATGTATAAACCACTACACTCCTCACTGCACTGGACTGCAAATTTGATATTAAATATTGCCTGCCTATAACGATTTCCTGATATCGCTCCTCCCAAAGATTGCCTTATTCTACCGGAAGAGTGGACCTAACGAGCTGAACACAAAATGAGTAACATAGGGGGAAAAAAATGACAGAATACTGAATTTACCTGCAGTTTACAAAATTGGGTGCAGGATTAAAAAGTCGACCTTCCATCGGATCAGGGTTGTCTGTATTGTCGCCAGCCCTAACCACCCAATCCTCGCAATTCTCACACTTAAATACTTTCCACTGCTGTGACGCACAAATCAGAAGCACAAAATCCACTGTGGAAAAGACATACATAACCCATTAGGATAAAGCATTTTAAATCAGAGTAGAAAATGGCAATTGAATATGAGCAAGAGACACATCAACATCAACAACTAGACCTACACTGAGTCTGACCCGTTTATTGGGGGGAGGGTTGTTTCATATTTGCAAAAAAAGTTCATTCTCTCAGTGTGGTATAATCATAATATGATCACTTTGTTATTAAAACATTTTGTATATTAAGGATAGGAATCACAAAGTAACTTGTGATCCTAGTATTAGTAGTAATTATTAGGGGTGGGAATTTCTCGCAATTCGATTCCAATTTTTTTTGGTCTGCAATTCGATTCAGAATGATTTTTGATTCAAAATGATTTGATTGACAATAATTTCTGCTTCAATTTATAGGTGTGCAAAGAATCATCATGATCTACTCCAGTCTGACTCGCTAATGCTAATTAGCACACTACCCGCGGCACTTTTATCACTCAAAAGAACAGCTATTCATACAAAACACTTCAGGAATGTATACAGAGAAGCATCTTAACATTACTCACCGGCATAAGCTCTTCCTACACTGCAAAAAAACTTTTATTGGAATAATTTGATCATGACTTTTTCCTTCTACTCTCTAATGTGGCTACAACTTAATTGTATCAGAGCACGTGGAACCACACTGCCCCTAAGTGGGCAAATCAGGTATAACATGAACAGCGCTCCCAATAAAGGCACACACAAACAAGGGGGCAAGACAGTATAAAATTATTTAAATAAAATCGATTTTGGGACATTTAAAATCGATTCTGAATCGTACAAAAATGAGAATTGATTTTTTGGCACACCCCCAGTAATTATATGGTACTGTAAAAACCAATCGGAATTAAATAAATCGGAACAGAGCACATATGAAGGTTTCTGAAGTAACTTAAGATGGATAAATCATTCGGAGAAAAAAAAGACACTTGCACACACAGAAACAAGACCAAACAAACACCAACCAACCTATCAGGTTTTTGGAGTTAGGCACAGTGTAGAAGTCTGGCAGATACAACCATTTGATAAGAGCAGAGTTCATTAAAAGTGGTGTGTTCCACCGCCATGGGTAATCTATAGTACAAAAATAGAGAAATACAGAACATTTGCAGATGATTACTGTAAATCCATAAAAAAAAAAAAGTAGTAGTTGATGGTGTTAAAAATAAAGCAGAAAATGGTGGCTGGATGGCTCAGTTTATTTTGTAAAATGCTTTTTCCCATAGAATTTTTTTTTTTTAATTTACTCATTTAGGAACACAACTTTAAGTGCAATATGAGGCAGAAACATTCTTATTTTATACATGGTCCATGTGTAAAATAAAGTATTAATGGCTTAAAGTTGTGTTCCTAAAATTTTAACGACATTTTTTTTTAAATAATGAAAATAATTTAAAGTAAAATTTAAGGCACATTCCCTTCATTTATACATGGAGAGTGAATTACAAAGTAGTGGAGTGACCTCTGACAGGGTGAACGTTGCTCCTTCTTTGAAAATGCTGGTAATGAAACTAGTATTAATTTTAAACAGCTATGTTGATAAACCGGTAACCCATTTTTGGGGGTAATTTTAACTTCTCGTCATTTTACGTCACTTGTATTTCTTATAGAAGAAAATATACTAAAAATTGCCTCTTGGAATGAACTGTGCTCAAGTTACGCGGACTCTCTTTTCTACTTGAAGTCACCCAACCATGAAAACCAAATACCGGTAGTAGCTGAACCAAATACAATTCTTATGTATCAAATTAATAAAAGGCTCACCTTTACACAGAGCAGGTGGTATACCAACACATAGTATGTATTGATAAATCATGAAGATGGCCAGAAAGAGACAATATTTTGGCCATATCCTTGCAATGGATGCCCGGCGTCGCCTCACCAAGATGGCCACCAACCAACAACCATGGATGATCACCAAGAAGTTCATCCGTTGACCGATCACATTCACAGTCATTAGGAAGCAGATCTTAAAATAAAAACATGTATTATTATTTTTAAGCTGAAATTAGATATACAGTAAGAAAAATTCTCTGAAATATGTCTCAGAGGCAGACTCTCATAAAAAGTCAATAATAGCTCCCTAAGTGTATTTTTAAACACGGCTTGCAAAATAAAACAAATCTTTGAAAATTCATATTTTACTCAAAGTCATTGTGAACAAAAAGCAACATATTACTGTCACCTCTAATCCAAACTTGTAAAAAGTGTAGTTGAGCAGGTATTTCAAGCAGTGTAGAAGGCCTTGGTCTAAAGTCTTCCTTGTGACTTCTGGGAACAGAGCAGGTATGATCGAGGGAGATCGTTGCAGCTGACGATAGTGGTGGGCCTGGTGACGATGCACTGTGGCCTCAGATGCCAACAACAGTAGCAGCACTAAATGGTTCTGCAAAAAAAGGAAATTTTATATATATATTGTTTTATTTGAATTTTTTTGAAGTTTTTTTTTTAATGTGATCTATACCTTGCTATAGTCCAGTACAGTAGCTTCCTTCCTGATGCCAAACCATTTGGCTGGATCCACCGGTGCCTTATACAAGGATGAATTCATTACTTCCTTTTGTGAAAGGTTGGTTTCATTCAGAAGTGGCTGTTGGGAAAAGAGAAAGAAACAATTGACAACTCTTAATCCAGCTATCATACAAAACCTGAGATGAATTGTGTCACCTTTTACCTCAACGACATTCAAATATCCCTTCACAAAAAAAGAGAAATAAAAATAACCCCAGAAAGTTGATGGATAAAGAATGAATAATAATAATAATTATAATTATTATTATTATATGATATGTCAAGGCATTTGTGTGACATAAATACTCACAAAAATAAATGAAAACACCCTATAAAGCCTTGACACAAATTTGAATTCCTTGTATAAAAATATAATAATAATAATATTAACATTAAAAAAAAATCCAAATTATTTGATACAAAACATTTTTTTAAAGTAGTGAAAATAGTTACTTTGCCTGGTAACGAGTTACTTTTATTATGAAGTAATTCAATTACTATCTCAGTTACTTTTTTAAGCAAGTAATGAGTAACTATAACTAATGACTTTTTTAAAGTAACGTTCCCAACACTGCCTATCAGATAGCAAGATTATTATCATGAGCAAGATTATTAAACTGCTTGCTAACTTTACTAATAAGGGAAGTGCGCATTACATTTGCGCATGCATGAAAAACAAAATGTCAACAATAACACAAAAAACATCCTTTGCTTTCTGCTTATCTAACATTTTTCTTGGCCTACCACTCTGGGCCTTAACTAGAACTGCGCCTGTGGTCTTCCATTTCCTCACTATGTTCCTCACAGTGGAAAGTGACAGCTGAAAATCGCTGAGCTAGCTTTTTGTATCCTTCCCTAAACCATAATGTTGCACAATATTTGTTTTCAAGTCATTTGTGAGTTGTTTTCTCATCATTGGCTTAATCTATGTATGTTGGTCAAGTGCCAATGAGGTTACTAAAGCAATTTTGTGTTTCAATAATGAGTGCTAAAGGTATTCAAATCAATAAAACAACAACAATTTATGCACCTGCCTATTTTTAAGCAATTAGCAAGTGTTGCTTTTACATCAGGGTTCGTTCTGTACGTCTTTGCAAATTTTTTTTTTTAATTCCCCAAATTTAAATTTACTGACACCCCTAATATATATATATTAGGGCTGCTTCAGTGAAAATGGCTGTGAGTGAATGAGTTAATTATGTTTACGTGAGAGGTATCGGTGTGGAGGTGAGGTCATGCAAGTCTTACCAGGCTGCAGTTGTTGGAGTACTCAGTCGGGCTGACAACACTTAGCTGGTACAACATTTTACACATGATGATTACACACACCCAGATTGTTGACAGACTGGAAGCCATAGGTCTGAAGCGACTGAATGGCATTGCCAAAGACCACAGCACCACCAGAACCAGGTTAAACACAGATGGCTACAATAAGAATAAAATAATGGTTAAGTTAAATAAATGCATTTTTGAATACATTTTTTTTTACAATTGACTATTTTGCTTGTAAAAGTAGTCAGTTGAGCAAGGATGCATTAACATTTTAATGTTAACAGTGGCTGATTGAGCCACTGTTAAATGCACTGTTATTGCATTTATGGTTAATGTTTTATGATGACTATTTCTTGGCCCAATATTCAATGAAAGCTGAAAGGAAAAGGAAAAGTGAGCATAATGGAAGAAATTGTTTTCAAAGTCAATTAAATCAAGAGGTCAGCAAGCATCCCCATATCTAGATTCTGTTCGACCTTGGGGGTACTTAATGTTTGTAGTAGGGGTGTAACGGTTTTTGTATTCGCCCCGAACCGTTTCGGTTCAGACGTCACGTTTCTGTACATTACACTCAGACGACGAATTTGCAAGTTCATTGCCGTATCCGCACTGCAAACCAGGTGACAATAAAGACAAGCCTTATCTTTTATTTTTATTTTTAAAAGGAAAACGTGTGAAAATAAAGCTTGAATACTTTTATGTGCATCTGCATCTTATGCCAGGTTATCTTTGGTAGTTCCAAAAGTTTTAAAATGACGCTATGTCGGACAAACTGTTACCTTCAGTATTGTCTGCTAAAAATAAATGGAAAAAAAATATGAGAATTCAGCTTTTTGGACTTTTTTGTTTTTCCAGTTATACCGAACTCGAAGCGAACCGTGACTTCTGTCAACTGTTACACCCCTAGTTTGTAGTATTAAGCATAGCACATAAAGTGTAGCAAATCACCAGTATTACAAGATACAAATTTAGATCAATGTTAGTCAAATAAATCAGGTGTTAAACAATGTTATTTTAGTTCCAACATCATTTTCTGTATTTACCTCTTCAAGTGCAACCCACACAGAGAAGAATGCCACCATCTTAATTATGTGAATCTCTAAAAGAGTCCAGAGAAAGACTTGACCTTTGTTGAGTATGTCTGAGAACTTTTTGAACAGAACCAGCAACCTGTCAATCACCAGACCCCATTTACTGGGCATAAACTCCACTGAAAAAGAAAAGGAAACAGTCATGAATAATTAGGAAAGGGATGATGAAAAAAAACAAAAAAACATTGGAGAATCTGCAATATACAAAGCAGTGCCCGTATTGAATACAGAACACTCAATTACTTTAGCAGTTTTTCCTCATCATGCTGAAATGACAGGTGGTATATTACATAAAGTTGATCTATGAATAACACAAGAGTAGAAAGACCGATAAAGTGTGAAGAATGTGAAGTCACAGAAACAAGGAGGCATGCGGGACCAGGAGAGAAGAACTAGCAGGTGTTGGAGGCGATGGCGTTTTAGGCTTGTGTCATTTAAAATGTGCAACATGATCCTATCTATTTAAACTTTAGTTTACAAAAAAATGGTCTAATACTGTATGTTGAAATCTTCGTCATCTCATCTGCCTATTAGTCTCCTCTCTGCATTTGGGTCCTCTACACACACCCTTAACAGTTAGTTATTCACTGTCAGGTTCAGTCAACCTAAAACATTTAATAAAGAATAGACCAGGAAGGAAGACAAGAGATTTAGATTATTTTTTACTCGCGAGGAGAACGGACAGAGATGTGCTCAGTTACAATCTCCTACCCGCTCTGAATCACATTCTGCCCAGCCCTCCCTTTTTATTTCTATACAGGGCGTTCCCTAGTTAGCCGTTGGTGCTCTAAAGGGTTTGGAGAAGCAACAGCAATGTGACAATTATCTCAGATAAGAGTCATTGCGCTGAATTTTCAGTCAAAGTTCAACAGTTTAACGCAAAATGTTCCAGTCGCTATCTTGTGATAAGGTCACAGTTCCTGTTTTGCAACTGCAGCTTCTGCTCCCCCCCCCCCCCTACTCACATGGTTCAAACATAGGTCACACTGCTGAATAAATGCTTTGAAATACTATAAGAGTAAATATGGGATAACTTATGTCAATGTATTCTAACATTCACTTCTGCCTTATTTGCGTGCACTTTCTGTTTGCATTTTTGCCCTTTGGTAAGTATTTTGTGTTCATACTTTTACACTGTGTGAAGCTTTAGATTTTTTTTTTGTAAATAAACTTTTGGAAATCTTTATTTGTGTTTGCATTTTTGGGATTCGCACACTTCTAGTTCGTTACAGAAGAATCTGATCACACGGATCCCGCAGACGCCTATTAAGTCCGTAAAGTTCAGATCCATCAAGAACTGCTCGTTGTCACCCAACAGCCTCAGAGAAGTGGTGGCCATGTTGTCCAGTCGGTTCAATATCTTGTCCACTATCTCTAACACTGGTATATCGGGGGATTCCACCCCCACACCCACTGTGGCGGCTACTAGCGTGGCATCGTTTGTTGCACACCAAGTCTGCAAACTGAAACTTCCACATCTGTTCCCGCTATGGGGGTGAACCCGGGTCATGTGGTCCGTTATCTGCTCCTTAATTTTTGACCAACAGCCCCTCACGGAATCGACTAACAGCTCCAAAGTAGCGCTTATGATGAGTCTGCTAACGGGTAAAGCTGCTACTTCGGCCATGGCGGTGAGCAAATGAAACCCCGAACTGTGCACTTCTCTTACGATTTTCCTGAACTTAACTCATTCCAACCCAAAAACGTATAATTACTTTTTTTTTTTAATATAGGGCTTCCTATCTTCTCAAAGAACGGCAAGAACGGCAGGAAAGGCATGAAAAAGATGGGTTATGGTTAGGATGTGTCATAGTAAAACTTGTTTATACCTTTATCATCTGATTCATCAACAATATTGGTTAACACTTCTTCCGAGTCAGAGGCCACTCCGACATTAGTTGAAACTGTCTGCTCGCAGCTGTTTTTCCTGGAGGCAGAAAATTTTTTGTATTTGCATATTAAAGAATCATACATAATTAAGGATCTCTCTAAACACAGGAGCAGGTTTGCACCTTCAACAACATTCTGTCATCTCTCCCTCAAAGACTTCTCACACCTTGGCCACACTTCCCGGGGCAAATGTGGCCACTATCAAACAATCAGTTTGCACCTTGAGATGGTAAAACATAGGTCGTTACGCAAAATGTCCTTTAGTTTTACTTACTTTTCATTTCATTTCGATACAACAGTTTAGAATATTACGCAATACTTTAAAAATGAATGTGCTTCACTTTGTTACTGCGATCTAATTCCTTCAATTAAAGAATAATATTTATTGTCCATACACATCCACCCATTTTCTTAACCGCTTATTCCTCACAAGGGTCGCTGGGGGTTGCTGGAGCCTATCCCAGTTGGCTTCAGGCAGTACTAGGCGGGGTACACACTGAACTGGTTGCCAGCCAATCCAGGAGAATTTATTGTCATGATAGGAAAATAATAGCTCACACACTAATGCACCATTCCCATGTATTAGATTACATGAGCAATTATTATTTTATTATTCGCAGGAGGTGAGAACAAGCTATATTTTTGTCAAATGAATAGGTAACTCATTACATGCCACATAGGTATTAGTATAAAATAGCAAAGTAAGTAATTTAATAGTGGGGTTACCAGTGAATTGGTGTAAAATGTTCAGGGTCAGTGATTCTCATGAAGGGTTTGTGGAAATAGTGTAGCTGCAAAATACAGGCCAACAAGAAGAATCCAGGGATCAGAATACTAGTGAAGAGCTCGGAGAGGGCAAATGTCTCCAGACCAATCGCTGCAAGCCTGAGGACACACGGGACTTGATTAGACTAGAATTGATTTAACTTTCATACTTGTAGGGTAATGTGAAAACAAAATGGTGAGAAAATACGTCACAACGGTCTCAAGCGAGATCATACTGTTGTTCTGTGAGTCCGGTAAAATTCCTCCAGTAATCAGGGAAGTCTTCGAACTGGTATGTGTAGATGGAGATCAGCACCAACATTGTGTAGGCCACCACAAGCCACCAGAAGAGCTTCAATAGACGCCTCCAGATAGAATAGCATACCTTAAAAATGTAAATATCAGCATAAAAAGGATTATGAGGGAAATAAAGTACAATGTAAAAAAAAAAAAAAGGAAAAAAAGGCATGCGTCTAATAATTTGGAATACTAAATACGCAGACACACACACGGTTAAACACAAATAATAAACTGTTCTCATATTCCAACCTGATATATACAGAGGCAGAACAGGAAAAGCAGCATGTAGATGATCTTGTATCCAACAAGTTTTCCCACAAAAGAGACCATGAGGAACATCCCACCACACACGTAGATCCAATATTTGGCATAAAAACTCAGCACCATGCCTCCCAGGACCTTTAGCAGGGATTCATTTGTAGAATCGATCTCTTATTGTTAAATAGGTAAAAAAAAAGAGAGAATCGAGAGGTAAAGTTGACAAAAGACACCAAAAAAACATTTTCATTCATTGTGACAATAATGACATTAAATTAGCCCTATTATTTTGTACTGTATGCGTTGCAGGATGAAATAGAAAACAAGCGTTAATGGTGTTAAATTACCGGTAGTCAAAATAAGACACATTCTTAATTTCTTTTAGAATTTAGCATTTCCTCATATGTCAAACAACTGACATAATATGGTTGCACACCAACTTTCGGACTCATGTTAAATGGGACTCAGCACACACCTGATGGCATGTTTTGGTCTCTCTTTTTTAATGTAAACATGTACTTATTGAAAAAAATTACCTGTTGACGTGACTTCTTCGAGTGATGTAGCCGTTGTCCTCCTCTTGCTAAAGTTTTCCTTAACTGACTGACGCACTAAAAGCCAGAATGTTGACGTGAACAGGAGCTGAAGAGGAAACACAGCAATGATATATAATGAGATATTCACTGAGTAACTTCAGGCGCATCTGCACTTGTGTCTTCTTGAGCAGGGAATTTTAGAGTCTGCAGTTGTTCAAGAAAGCAAAGTTTTCTGCATAATTTAGTTTTTTTTTTTTTTTTACTATACCATAGCTCCGAGTCTCAGACAGGGGTACTGGGCTTTATCTAGCCCTAGCTGTCTGAGACTCATGGTTCCCACGGTGGTCGGCAGTTCAGGCGCAAGCTCCATGGCCCATACATACTGCAGACAACATAATACCAGGCCATAGACCAAGATAAACGGAGAGCACAGCATGGCTGCATGTCGTCTACAAAAAAAAGAAGGCATAGTGTTTGACAATAAATTCCAACAGATTAAAAAAAAACAAGATGCTTTTCAAGTATATATATATATATTAGGGTTGTGAATTGCCTAGTACCTGGCGATTCGATTCGTATCACGATTCATAAGTCACGATTCGATTCGATAAATCCCGATACAAATCTATAAATTGATTATTGCGATTTTTTTTTTACTCAAATTTAGAAAATACTAATCAGTAAACTTGTACACTGTTAGATTTATATGAAAATGTAGTTATTTATATGAAAATTCAGGTTGCAGTCTGTTTCAAGTTTGAACAGCACTGAAATCAAATATTAAGGCTCAATGTTCCATTAATATAACATTCTTCCATGCTTAATGTGTGAATCCTAACCCTAAGTAAGACATTTTGTTGAATATTCCTATAAAAAAAATAATAAATTATAAATCGATTCGGCCGCATATCGAATCGATTCGAGAATTGTGCGCTGTAATATCGCGACATTTTGCCGAATCAATTTTTTATAACACCCCTAATATATATATATATATATATATATATATATATATATATATATATATATATATATATATATATATATATATATACACACACACACACACACACACACACTGTATATGCTTTTTTTATTAGTAGCATCGTTTTTAACCTAGCACGCAGAATCCAGATGAGGCAGGCCCACAACAGTAGCACAAATGTCAGCCAGCTGTGGTATGTGATGCTCCAAACCTGAATAGCAAGAAACAACAGATGATTTTTAAAGTTGACAAAGCTGCAAGATTTCATGTTACACTTGTTTAGAGCGGTCACTAATTGTGTTGCGGTGCATTCCCCTGACTCGTGCGCGAGCAGCACGTGTTGAATTTCCACTCTTATGTAAAGAGGTGAGAGTTGGAATGGCTGCCTCTCTGTGCCCTGAGACTGCGGACTTATATATAAATAGACCAGCAATGCACCGCACCTGTTCCAATCAACAGAATCGTTATCAGGGCTTATGCAGAGCTTCCTGATGAGCTTCAGCTGTGTTGGAGAAGAGAAACATCCAAAACCTGCAGGACTACCGGCCCTCGAGGACCGACTTTGGACACCATTGGTTTAGGGTGTACACATTTTCATTTTTTCCCCTTAAAATATATCAATATTTTCTCAATTGAGATGTACAGGTTATTGGTCACATTAATGGCAGAAAACCTTCGGAAAATATTTCTCTTGGTCTCATTTTTAATATCAAATTAACCTGGCATCAGGGTGTGTATACTTTTGATCTCCATTATGACTTTTTGTAACGGAGTATTCTATTTCATACATTGACCACATTGGTTTATGTAAATAATTACCATCATTGTTATCAGGGCCAAGACGTAACTCTGCTGCATGACCTTCTTTCCCAGCATTAAAAATGGGCTTTCAGTCTGTTGACCACCAGTCGCATGACCAAAACCTGCCAAAGAAAAAGAGCTGTCAGTTTGGATTATAATAAAACACCAAAGGACAACTATCTAAAATCTATAATGCCTGAAGGCCACTTTTGTCCTGTCTGGAGGAAATCAAAGCCTCAGTGGCTCTGAACTTCTTGAGTTTCAACGAAATGAAAACAGAAAAGTTATGTTGCCAAGAAGACAGGAGTCTTGACAAATTCTGGTTTCATTTTGAACAACAAGGAAGCATATAAAAGCTTAGAATCCACCAGAATTGTACATTTTGGTGACAATACAACACGGGATTCTATTTAATGTAAGCCATTTGACGATCCAACTGTAAAAAGAAAAGCTTTAACGTACTTAATAGCTGTTAATTGAATTGAACTGTGTCCATTTGTAATTCCCCATGTTTGTCTTCATTTACAATTTCCTTCAATAAATAGCACATAACATACGATATCATTCAAAAAAATAAACATACCAAGTTGCGGTGGAACTTCCCCAGCAACAGTTTCTTCATGACTGTGCTCTGTTCCCACACACAAGAGCTAAAACATAGAAAAACAAATATTAACTCCTGCACTCCCCTCCAAAAGTATTGGAACAGTGAAGCCAATTCCTTTACTTTTGCAATTGTGGCTGACGTGAAAGCACTGCCGCAGCAAACAAACAACGCAATACAGTGAG
The DNA here is from genome assembly GCF_054856555.1 of Leptonotus elevatus. Classification (NCBI taxonomy): domain Eukaryota; kingdom Metazoa; phylum Chordata; class Actinopteri; order Syngnathiformes; family Syngnathidae; genus Leptonotus; species Leptonotus elevatus. The sequence continues at coordinate 7,159,284 of NC_141251.1, read as the reverse complement.
AATTTGTGATTTGAACTGCTGTCTATAAAATGTGGCTTTAATGGAAGCAGGAAATTGGAAGACTGTGAAGGAGTGCGCCGTATGTAGCCAAGTGCTAAACCTCGACAGCCGCAGTCCTGCTTGTTTAGATGTCTACCTCCTCCAACACAGGTGAAGATCGTTGTCAGGCTTTTCCAGAGCTGATCATTTGAATCACCTGTATTGGAGGAGGGAGATATCTAAAACACGCAGAACTGCGGCTCTCGAGGACCGGGGTTTGCCTGAAACTATCTGTATATGCTAGTGGTGCAACGGAACCTCATTTCTCCAAGGTCAGGTCGGATCAGGCACCAATCCGCGGATTGGTTGGTGAACAAAACAAAGTGCGCATTCACAGTCGATACCATTCTGACATGTCAAGGAAGCTGAAACATACTCAATGTAACACGCTAAACCTAACTTCAAAATAAAGTTTACCAAATAATATATTGACGGCAATGCAAATAGCCTTAGTAGACATACACTTTGAAGTTAGCCCCGTCATGGCGCGATGGCTAGCTTGACTTCCCTTTTAGACATTTAGGATTTCTTTATCGTAGTTGATTGACATTGTAGTTGCGACCAACATCAACACAACACCATCTCAAACTCATATTCAATCGCTAATTTAGGATGTTAAGAAACCGCTAATTATTTACGCCGCCATTGTATGATACGGCAGAAGTCTCCGACGTAAGTGGCTAGTGGCTAGCTGTTAGCATTACCAACGAGTGTCTGGCTGGTAAGTGAGTTTGACAGCTGGTACATATCTTACTTTAATTATTTTTCAATATTCTGGACCAATGCTACTTTGTAATTCACTCTACATGTTTAAAGGAATGTGCCTTAAATTGCACGTTGAGGTCTTTTCATTATATATATAAATAAAAATAAATAAAAAAAGATGACTAGAACTTTGTCTTCACTTATTTTATAAAACAATTTTGCCCATTAAAAAAAAGAAAAACATTCAAATAAAAATGACAAACTTAGCCGTTTAGATTTTAGGAACACAACTTTAAGCCATTAATAACCTGTTATTTTACACATGGACCATGTAAAAAATAATATTGTTTCGGCCTCATATTACACTTAAAGTTATGTTCCTAAATCCTAAACCTTTATATTAGACTTTTTTTGCTGATCCGAAAAACGATCCGATCCGTGACCCAAATCCATGATCCGATCTGAACTGTGACTTTTGTGATCCATTGCACCACTATATGCTGTATATCTGCCTATCCTTGGCCACATGCTAGCAGATTTTAATTTATTGTGCACATTATTAAAATATGATAAATTGACATAATTTCACCAAAGTCAGTCAAATAATATTTGTTACTTTAACACATTTTAGTCATGTGTCACCAATATACAGGTTGTAGCATAAATTGGGTCAATTCATTATTAAATAAAATAATGGATTGATTAATTCAAAGGTGGAGACTCGAGTTTAACATTTCAATTAATCTCCGCTCGCCTTTCGGAGCACCACATCAGTCTTTATCGGGATAAACAGATGAGGAAACCTCAGTAAATCAGTCATTAAAGTGAAGGGTGCTATATTTTAATAGTTTTGGAGTTCGTTTTCAGCTTAAAAGTTATTATAAATTGTAAAAACACACGCAAACACACAATACACACGTTCTAAAATGATGTGCATGTTTATTTTCTAATCTACTTTCATGCACTTGAATCTTTAGCCTGCACCCTAACACAACGAACGACCCTGCGTGGCATCAACACTTATTGACACCAGTCAGTTTTGAAAGCTTCACAGATTCAAATAATCCAATTAAAACCGGAAAATATATATTGTTAAAAATGATATGTGCAAATATAGTCATGCATTGTACCTGCGTGTCTTCTTCACACTCAACCTCCCTCTTTTGATTCCATGAGCTCAACTCAACCATTTCCTCCTTTGGCTCATTTGTATAGTTGAGCTGCTGCTGCTTGTCTTCATTCTAAGGAAAGGAGAAAAACACAACAATCAAGTATAATGCCATCTCAACACATTTCAATTACAATTTGCCAGAGTTAACGCTTTAATTTTGACAGCACTAGATTTTACATTAAGTTATTAGTCAAATTATTCATAAATCAATTTCTGTTAACATGCTTTACACATCACGTATTGTATTTAAAATATAAATTGAACAAATAAGTCCAAGGTCTTTTTTTATACATATTATGGCTTTTACATTTTAATGTGTATGTAGAGATGTTGCTGTATCCCCCCCAAAAATTGCCCTAAAATTTAGGATTAAGATATGTTAATTTCAATAGTCCAATCCATTTCTCTTTTGCTATACCTCAACATTTAAATAGCCTTCATCATTGTAGTTAGCGACTTTCCCAAAAAGTGTTATACTTCTCTTTCATAAGTGTGGAAGTGAAATTGCGTTAAAATGTTCAAAACGGTTACATTTATCTTGGCTGGCAAGAGCAGAAGCGCTTCTGCTAAAAATGGCCCCTCGTTGAGACAACAATTCCTCAAAGTTTAAAGACAAATGTATAATTGTAGACTTGCAATCCATGTAAAATAATGAAACAATAATTAATAGATACCTGGTTAAGTGTTCCTTGACATCCTGTCTTCAGAACCATTGCTGACATAATGTAAAGAAGTAAGAGTATTCCTGGGTTCACATAAACTGGCCAGTCATATTCAGCATTAAGGTTGAAGTCATAAGGTGTAGAGCAGTTTCCAGGTTTGATAATGTCCTTCAAACCAAAGAGCCTTGGTAGGCACAAACAAAAAAGAAAATAGGGAATTTGATTTAGGCAGTCATGTGCAGTGAGCAATAAGGATGTCACGATAATGGCAATATCGTGATATAGCAATATTAAAATGGCCACAATATCGTCATCGTCATATTAAAATCAGCACATCTGTTAAAAAAGAGGTTTTGTAAAAAAAAAAATATATATATATAGTATTTTGTTGTTATTATTTCCATTTATTTTTTGTATAAAATTTTTGAATTATATTTTTTGTATCCGTTTTTATTCTTATTTTTATTCATCTATTTATTTATTTAGTCATTTATTTATTTTCAATTTTGGCAGTTTTGCGCGCATGTACACACAAACATGCTTCCAGCAATCTGATTCACTCTCTGATTAAAACTTTAATTACTTTGCTGAGTAATTAATTACTTTTACAAGGCAGTAACTGCATTTACTTTTTTTTTTTTTTAAAGGACGTCATTTGAAACTATAACTAACTACTTTTTTTAGAGCAACATGGCCAACACTGGTTATGTCAGTACGACATGTAATGTATATAATCTTACCTTGCCCACAGACTCTGTGGTGGAAAAAGGATTTGGGCCAGAAGACACTGATATAGGTACAGACAAACAATATGGCCAGCAGTGAAGAAGCCCACCATCACATACAGAGTGTTGAAACCCAGGTGACTAATAGGAAGGTGACACGCCCACCATGTGCTGATGCCAATGAAAAGCAGGAAGTACACGGCTGAGAATGCGGAGGGCAACGTGATTCCTAGAAAGAACAAAAGGTCTGCCATTAAAAAAAATTTGTATCCACTTTGTGTAAATCTAACAAATACTTTTTCTGGAACTTGGGAACTTTCCCTCTTTCTGCTGTCAGTCAATGTTATGCTAGCTAATGGTTCTATCTATCTATCTATCTATCTATCTATCTATCTATCTATCTATCTATCTATCTATCTATCTATCTATCTATCTATCTATCTATCTATCTATCTATCTATCTGCTTGCTAATAGCGCGCTAGCTAATGGCGCTAGCTAAATCTATCTATCTATGAGGAGCGGTTGCTTTCAGTGACGGTTCAAAAACAGCATTTGGCCTTCAATCAATCTATAAATGCATTTTATTGGGTGTCAAACCAAAAATCTAAATCCAAAAGTAATCCAAAGTAATCAAGCAACATTACTTTAATATGACCGTACTTGTTATGTAACTACATTTTTTAGCATGTAACTGTAACGGAATATATTTTAAAAGTAATCCTCCCGACCCTGCAAAGGACGCTCTCACTCCTCTCACATGACCTTCCTCTATCACACCGTTTTCAGATGCTTAACATTCCGGTTTCTGCAAAAGAGCCGAAATAGGCCTATGGCTAAATTAGCATGAACTGATTGAAACATATTTCTCGGTTTATGCAGGTCCTACCAGCCAAAGCAAGTAGGCTAATGGCAAATATTCTCCCAAGGTCCAGCAGTACTTTATGGACGACAGTCTTCAGATGCTCAGCCAGCTGCTTGGCTAAGGTTGCAGTTGAAAACGCCTGAGTGGTGTCACTGGGAAATAATCCTTCTTCATCTTCATCCGCTGATTCTTGCTCGATTTCATCCTCATCATCAGTTTCTTCTTCTTGCATCTGTGTTCAAAGCGAGGAAAAGAGGATGTGCTTTCAAGGATTGCATTTGAAACAACAAATAAAAGAAAGCAGAGGGAGTTTAGGTGTAGCAGTACACCATTTCAGAACTGCGCATTATACAGCCCACTAGATCATGAAGCTGGAATAAAACTAAAAATGTAGCTGCCATTCATTATATGAAGAATCAGGGGTGGGCAATCCCGGCCCTCTGGCTTTTAGAGGTTTCCCTCCTCCAACACACCTGATTCCAATTAACTGGATCGTTATCAGGCTTAAGCGCCGATCATATGAATAAAGTGTGATGAAGAAGGGAAACATCCAAAACCTGCAGGACTCTGGTCCTCTGGCCGAAATAGTAGATGTCATGGTATTAACGCAGATTAATCACACTATTGATTTTGACCGCAGATGATCCTTTACACATGGATGGCTACGCACAGGTTGTGTTTGAGCAATAAACATAACTACATAAATTAAAGCATTTAATAAATGTTTGCATATGACATTAAGATTATTTTTTCATGTCAAACTATCAGGGTCATTTTTTTTTCCATTTTAAGTTACTGTTATTTCAAAATGCCCAAAATTATTTAGAAAAGTTTCAGTGATAGCAACTTACTGTTGTAATATTGGCTGCAGCCAGTGTTTCTCGGTGTGTGACCAATCTTCTACAAAAAATGATGGTTAACAAAGAAATCCCAAACAGCACCAGGTCGGGGCACAGAAGGCGCAATACAGTCCAAGGATCCTTCAGCGGAAGCCTGGAGAAAACACATATTCATCTGGTCATATAGTATCGTGTATTCATATATTTAAGATTAAGCCATGTTTTTATTTTTTTATTTTTAGCAATGATCTAACGTCCTTTCAATGGGCTGACATGCTATGCTAATTTTTATGTACTGTACGGTGGGCCTCCATTATTTACAGTAGATAAGGACTGTGCCGGCCTGTGAATAACAAAAAATATGCATATAAATTAGTGCCTATTAACAAATAGATTTTTTTTACCCTCCAAAATCTTGAAAAAACTGGGGATAAACCTCCGATAAGGGTTTTTCATGAGAAATATCTATCTATCCATTATCCGTACAGCTTATCCTCACTAGGGTCGCGGGGTTGCTGGGACCTATAATAGCTGTCTTAAGAAAAAAATAATAATATATATATATATATATATATATATATATATATATATATATATATATATATATTTATTTATTTATTTATTTTAATCTGTGAATAGGTGAATCTGCAAGCATGTATACATTTGAGTTCTGTGGAAGTAACAGGGACGCACACCCTTTAATTGAGAGCAATTAGGCCACTTGGGAAACACGAATATAGACAATACTGACATACCTGGACAGTCCTATGTGTCTGGTTATGATATCCACATTTGAGCAGTTGTCAGCAAGAGCAATTTTGAGAGGGGGGTAGGTGTATAGTACTGTCTGGAAGCAGACATGAGCAAGTATAAAAAGTAGACTGGTACATAATATTGCTCTGATGAAATGCCCTGTATGTCCTGAAAGATAAAGACAAAACAGAAAAAGAGTGTCAAAATTAAACTCGATTTTTTTTTAAAAACTTTTTTGTACAACTTCATAACTTCATGCTGCCAGGGCTGACATTTTTTAATTGACCCAACTCGCAAGATGATTTGGTCATACATGTGATCTTACCTCTGATGGTGTGTTTGTTGGGAGACAGAAACCACGGCAGCAACAAGAGGTAAATAAAGTAAACCAGGGACAGTACGTTGTGGCGAAGAAGGCAAGCTGCAAAAACACAAAATTAGTTGTGTTACCTAACAGCATCATTGCATCCAATACAGCAAAACAAGGATAAAATGTTTTTGCATGTGTACAGTGAATCAATGCTATTTATTTGCAAGGGATACGGACCGGTAAATACACCTACAAGCGTTTTCCATATTGTCAACTCATTCAGCTTTCACGTCAAATACCCAAGTCATATTTTAACGTAGTTGGAAAACAAGAAAAATCATAATTTTTTGAGAAAACACATTATTTATTGATTTTGTAACAGTAAGTTAGTTACATGTCAATCGCATTACAACAGTAAGCTAAAGTAGGCAAAAGATGTCATGATTGTCTAATTCTCTTAAATATGAATACAAAGATAACCAAAGCATTTTTTCCATACACTAGGGGAGAAAGGAAGCAGAAGAACAAAGACAGTTTAGCTGACAATTTCCTGTCAGAGAACAACAGGCACTGTGCACCATCTGTACGCTTCATTTTCCATCTTCTCTCACCAGCGACCCCCTAGTTCACAAACACTCCTGATATGTCTCACTATAATGTTAAACTGCTGCCAAAACAGATTCTGTATGAATATTTTTGGTTTACACTAACAAGGAATTACATACTTTACCTATCAGTACTGGCACACAAAAAAAAATCGGCCCTGGTATGTTGACATAAAGGGACGCTTGATTGAGATGAACATGGACACTTATATGAAAGGTCTCTATGTAAAAATGATGTCAGCACTAAAATTCACCCCCCTAAAAAACTAAGTAGTGATTTAACATGTTTTATATGACTACATTTCACACATTTATATATATATAATATATATAATATATATATATAATATATTATATATATTATATATATATATATATATATATATATATATTAGTGCATAGAGACTACTTTCGGAACTAAGAAAAGGTGTGTCCATGCAGGGTACACACAAATGCGTTGTTGTTACTGTTCATCGCAAGGTAAATACCTGACATTTCATTCCACTGCACCTCCACATTCCACGTCAAATTGTGTGGCTTGTGTGGAGTTTTCCACACGTATTAAATATTACAATTTGCACAATCATTTCAAAACCACGGATTACGCATGTAGAACTTTCACAGCTAGTCCACAGAGAACGTGCACGTCCATAACCAACTTGATCGATATATATATATATATTTTTTTTTTTTTTTGTGTCCTGTAGTAACTTGGGGGAAGTCCTATAAAGTTTGTTAGTTGAAAATAACACGAACTGTGGTGAGAAAAGGTTACACCCTAAAACATAACGTTGTTATCACTTTCAGTTACGTGTGCAAAAAAAAATGTTTTTTGTTTGATTAGTTGGCCGACGTTACGTCAGTTTCGTTTGCGGATCTCGGAAAGTCCTGGACACTAGAACAATGCCACACTCAGTTTTCATGAATTAAAAAGTCAAAGCCGATGGCTTACCTGTTAACAATGCCACTGGTAGAAAAAAACAGTAAATAAGCCAAACGACCAATTGAAGATCCATGTCCAAACAAGAATCTAAATCCAGATGGCAGCGATGTTTCAGTTCATTGTTCGCATATCTCACGAGTCAGACCAACTACTGTAACTTTGTCCACGATGTTCGAGAACGACCAAGTCCTTTTAAAGTGAGTGGCGTACTTTCTAAGGACACTTTAGCATAGTCCTGGATTTTAAAAAATGCTCCATTCTGAGTCGAAGCAGAGGACGGCGACTTCACTGGTTCTGACGGCAAGGAAAAGGTTGAGTTGCACGTCTTCCGCTGGAGGGGAGCCCAGTCTTAGTAATGAGGATGGAAAAAGTGATTCATGGGCAAGTGAGAGTCTGAAGGACGTTCATAGAGGAATAATTCATAGTTGCTGCCTGGTCACCTCCCCTCTGAAAATTATTGTCCGCTATGTCTGCGGTGAGTGCAAACAACATTTGCAGAGAATATAAAACGAATTATGCTGAATGTTACTGTAACCTCTGTCTTTAGACTTTAAAGGCGACTTGTATAAAAACAAAAATGTTGACCAAAAAACATTATATTCAACTGTCTGACCGATAGCCTACTATTGAAGGGATGCCCACCTGTTGCAAATAATTTTCAGTTTGGTAAGTAGCGCCCTCTACTGTCTAAACCCTTTGCCCCAATACATGGAGAATCTATAAAACACCTTTATAATCCCAATTCAAATTAAACATAACCACCATGTGCATTCCCAAATGCCAGCCTTCCAATAACAACAGGGCTGTTCAACTTTGAATCAGCTATTTTTTCCAAAAACAAAAATCCCAAAGTGATTTTAATTCCTGATAAGAAACAGACAACAAAGTGGAATTATTTCCCACAATATGTTCAATATAAGAAAAAAGGCCCATCATGGCACACATCGTGGTGCCCATTTATACATTAAATTACAAGTAGCAGTTTATTGATATTTTGGCAACTTTTGACCCAATGTATGTGCTTGTATGCAGAGGTCACTTTGCCTCACCTGTACAACTCTACATGAGAAGAGTGTGAGAGTTAGTATTGCTGCACTCATATTGGCCTAAAGCCAATAACCTGGCAAGAGCTAGATTGATCATGTGAATCACTCAAAGGAGTTCTCCACAATATCTGTCTGGGACTGTTCCAATGTGATCTGCTCAGGAAAGGGGGGACTTTCTTCAATATTAGTGGCTGATGCGGCAAATTGGACGAATCACAACTGATGACATTGTTGTTGTAGATAAAAAATAAATAAAAAAACATCTCTCAATAAGGCAACTGTGAGTAATTCTGCAAGAACAGAATTAATTGCAGCCTCCATGCATTCATCCATGTTAGGTTTATTTGTTTCCCACAGTTTCGGCGCTTCTTGTTTTCGTCACAGCCGCATGTCCCTCCCTCAAATATAATACCGCTTTGTGATTGGTCCGTACAAGTAGTGTACGGATTGGTGAAAATCAGCGGGCTCGTAAACCACTGATGTGTATATATTACTGGATAGCCAATAGGCCAAGACCTATGAGGCCGCAAGGCCGCCATATTGCTCCTCCCAAGAAACTTTCTCGCCATACGATCCTATACATTTACAGTATCGAAATTGGAGAACATTTGAGACAGTACGTAGTAGAAACAGCATGATGTTTTAAATTTGTTTAATATAAACAAGAGGATTTCAGACATTTTACAACTTGCCTTAATACATGTATAAATTATATGCTTAATGGTGGTTACAGGTTACTTGTATATATTTTTTTTATTAAAGAACTGAGCGATAAAAGCAAAACTTGTTAAAAATAGTTTCCCTCATATCCCTTTAGAGTCTTCTGTCTGTCAAACCTGAAGCCCATGTGAAAGTCATCTGATCATCATCATCATCATCAGATTAAAGGTCTTGCACGTTGTTTCTGGTGCTGTTTACCAAATATATTAGCGTGTGTATATGAATAGGTGATTTAGAGGCACTGAGACAGTAATTTAGTACGAGAATTGCCAATCTGCCACAGCCATAATGGCGGATGCACTGATGTATTAGCCCCCCCAAGTTGTGACTGAATGTAATAAAGCATGGATTCCTTCCTACAAACGTATTATTATATACATGAATTGTAGTCATTATAAGCTAATTGAAAAGGTAGGTCATAGTTCTTTTATGTTGTTGTTTTTCGCCTCTTTTTTTTTACACTTGATCCGATCAAATTAGTTATGTCATGTAAAAAAATTAATATAATGGAATTTAAATGCCAGCTAGTCCCCCCCCCCACAAAGGTTATGTTAAAAATAAAAAAAATAAAAGTTGTAATACTTCCGGGGTTTCGCCGGACTGGGGACGGAAATGGGCGTGCTTTATTCGATTCCGCGGGAAACTTATTTATTCTTCCTGCGATCACAATCTTGGCAAAGCAGTTTTTCTAGCCTGCGACTGAAGAATCCTCAAGTTTTTACTGCGTTTATGAATCATGTCTCAGGCACTGGTAACAGATTTCTTCTCTCGGAGGAAGAAAACAACGGGTGATTCGGTAAAACCCAGAAGCGCCGCTTCTCGTGGCTCGTCAAAAAGCAGCACGGTCAACTCAAGAGAAGTCTCCTCTTCAAACGAAGACATTTTCTCGAAATCGTCCCCAAACCAAGTCCGCGATGAGTTTATGCGAATTATCGACACGGCTGCGAGTTTATCCACACGAGAGTCTGCTACTTGCAAAAAGACCATCGATAATCCACCCACTTCCCCGATATCAAAACGGACCTCTCCAAACGAAGAAATTGGGACGGACAGAATTTTGGCTTCCACGGAACCCCGCACAGCAAGGAAGAGGCGTCAAGTGGATGATTGTTCTCTCGACAAAATTAAAGTTCAAGCAAAATCGACAAGAGTGACCACACAGAAATGTGACCCCTCTGATACAAAACAGGTAAGGTTTTGGTTCGCATGTCTATTTACCTGTTCCGAAGTGAATATGTCGCCGTGACCGGCAACTCGCCACTAATTGCTACTTTGCAAAGTGAACTACAAGTACAAATTCTGCGCTAGTGGGGAAAAAAAGTATCTTGGAGCCATATGCTCAAATGAACAGAAAATGAGCTATTTACAGGAGTCGAGACCCTTTTCCTGTTTGTAAACTAAGATGACGTAAACGGGATGCGCACGCAGCGCTGAGGCAGAAAGGACCCCTTACGGGAAAAAAATATATTTACCAGTATATTATTTGAAATATATTGCAACATATTCTAATATAGTATTTCCCAATACATGCTACAATTTATTATATGTTGTAAATACATGTAATACCTATATTTGTGATGCATATAACACAGGATGTATCTTCATATAATATATTGTAAAATATCCCCCCCCAAATGCTGTTTTCCATGTATCAAAATATATTTAGCACGAATATATAATATATGTGTTTAAATATTCAAAATTATATTCATGTATATATTTATAAATATCCACATTCATGTATTGTAATTTATATAGGAAAATGTTTTGGTTATATATGTAAATATATAGTGTCGCATATATTTTCAATGTATTTTACGTATATGGAAAATTCTATGGAAACATACATAAAGCTGCCTGATGAGTGAGGACGACTAGCCGTTGACACTGAGATGCGGCCAAATGAATGAGACTGATGGTGTGTTCCATATGAGCACTCGCGGGGAGCTTCGCTCGTGCCCGTAGCGAAATCATGACGGCAATATTTCATCCACGGTGGAAATGCAAAATGTTTGTAGTCTGTATATATATATATATATTATGCATTTTTGACAATGACGCTGGCTGGCTGTCGGGCATCTGCTTGTCTCTTGCTGGTAAACCTGGAAATCGATTTTTCATCTATATGTGAAAGCTTCTGTGCATTTGATGGGCGGAAATTCGTATTTTCAATACTGGAAAAAACAGCAGCCGATACTTCCCATTCGTGAAATGTTATGGCAGAACTGCTTTAATGAATGAATGCTTTAACATGATCATTTTCATATTCTTATTGGAACACCTAAAAGTATATTGCTTGTAAACAATGAAAGTGAGTCAGTTGAATTGACAGAATAATACATTTAAGAAACACTTCATCTTCCAGACTCATTGTGGAGAAACTACTACAGCCCGCAAGTCTCTCCTTCGGAGGATCAAGAAACAAGCTGATGACTTGGGCACATCTCCTTCGGTTTCCACATCATCCGTTTCATCCTCCGTGGCTGTGTCCAAATCAGCTGTGACTCGAGCAAAAGAGCTTGCAGCTAAAGCTAAGAGGGCAAAGCAAAGAGACTCAGAGGATGAAAAGTTACACAAAGAGACACAAGCTCAAGAGAGGTGATTAGATTTTTTTTTTTCTGTGCGATTGCTTTGTGTTGCGCTAGAAGTACTGGTATGTAAATTGTGACCAATGGGGTAGATCAAGTGATTTATCAAAATGGAGGTTATTCATCATTTATCACAGTACTTATGATCGTGTTAACACTTTTATTGAAGCAACATCTTGATGAAGACAAGATTAAAGTACTTAAAAACAAGCTCTGGGGAGACGCTGCCATTTTAGTGGGTGGAAACAACATTATCATGATGCATTTACGCCAAGACAAAGCATGCTCGTACCGCACCCTGCCTCGCCATTCTGATTGAAAGTGTTTACATGGCGCTCGTTCCACGTCACGACGGAGTACCGGGCGTGGAGCTTGCGTTGTATAAATACATATTGTAATGTTTGAAATGATCAGGCCAAACGATGAGCTCGTCACAATTCCGAAGTTTTTATTTCTTAAATTTATATTGTGTATAGCAGCAAACTGTATTTTCTTTTCACATATACCCCCCCTGCCTTTTTGTCATTCAGTATTCAACTGCCAGCATACCAGAAGTATCACAATCTAGCCCAGGATGCTCGTCCAGGCCTCTCCCTGCCTTACCAGTTCAAGGTACTGGCTGAGATGTTTAGGAGCATGGACACGGTGGTCGCTATGCTGTTCAACCGTTTGGAGACTGCGACTTTCTTCAAGATCAAAAAGGGAGTTCAGGATATGATGCACAGGTAGGTGTGACTTTACAGCGTTCCCACATCCAGTCGTCATTTGCTTCTTATGAATTGTGAACCACAGATTCTTTACTTTTTTGGGAGGTGGAAAGGACCTATCCTGCAATTTGGCAGAAACAGCAGAAACTGCATTTTAAATTCTTATTATTTTCCTTTCGTCTTATCCCGTATTAGAATATAATAAATGAATGCAACGATTCATCGACAACCAATTGATTACCAGATGAATCGATAATATTTTTTTTGGGGGTGGGGGTTTGCATTCATTGATTATTCAGAAACTTAATCGTCCTAGTTAGTTGCATCGCAAAAAACGAATGACACTTGTGTAACACACACACACACAGAGAGAAAAAAAATCAAATTTGCCATTGATGACTCGGGTAAGTTAATTTTCCCGGGAAAATGTACGGCAGTGATAAGGATGCCACTGCACCACACTTGAAAAGTGTAATATTTATCTCATACTGTCGTCATAGTTACCTCATTTGCTCCCCCCAAAATATAAATATGTTCTATTTTAAATATTACAATGTTCCCAAAGACATATTTATGTTTTTTTAGTTTTTTATGCTAGAGCATACAGAAGGCTTTGATGCCGCCTCTGAACTGTAGAGAATGCTTGAAGCGATGGTAGTTATTACAAAAACGGCCAGCAAGTGGCAGCAGAGTATAAGAGATCAACCAGGGCCATGTTGCAAAAAGCCCTTTCCCCACTGTTTTAAACAGATTTGTGAATAATGATGAAACTTAGCTATAGTCTAATGCTAATTGCTGCAAAATGGAAACAGTTGGAAATATTTTTTTCTGATGAACAAAGAGACTCTAATCTTTCTTTTGGTTGGTTCCAACAATATTCTGTTAGCCTTGCAAAATCAGTCAAAATCCAGTAAAACAGCCGGGAGCGAAGGGGGTTGCTACAGTGGAAATGGCTGAGACTTAATGAGTTAATAAGAGTAGTTAAAATCGATTAAAAAAAAAAAGCCTTAGTATTAGTTCTTACTTTCATAATAAAGATGAAGATAACTCGGATTAAAATTTACCATGTATTTCTCTTATGCCACTTGTATGTACGTAAGTCTTCAGAGTTTGTGTTGTGCGCATATATTGGACTGAAACATCAATTAATGTATTTAGAATTGTAACATATTTTGTCCCTTTTTGGTATGTGCAGACAGTTTGAAGAACACCACATTGGCCAAATGAAGACAGTTTTTCCTGAGGCCTATACCTTCAGACAGGAAAAGAACATCCCAACATACAACAACTGCATAAAGAAGGGCAGCTACCAGCTCACCGTTGAACCTGTACTTTTCTGTGGTTCGTAAACTTTTTCAAACCTTTCAATACAGTGTACTGTGATGAAACTACAAGCCTTTGTATGATCAGATTTGAAAGCACTCACTGGCAAGAGAGGAGGTAAATCCACGTAGCAGTGTCGTTAAATTGAAAAAAAAGTCCAGAAAGTAAAAACCCTGCCACAGTTTGGCTTTAGGCCCTGATGCTAGCTAGCGCCCTAACAGGTAAACAAGCACCATGGGAGCTAGCTAGGGATCTAGCTAGCAAGCACCTGAAAGTAAAAACCCTGCCACAGTTTGGCTTTAGCCTCTGATGCTAGCTAGCTAGCTAGCCATTGATGCTAACGGAAACAGCCATTGATGCTAGCAAGCTAGCTCCCTAGCAGGTAAACGAGTACCATGGGAGCTAGCAAGCTAGCTAGCACTTAGGGCTAAAGCCAAACTGGCAGGGTTTTTGCTTTCTGAACCTGGATTTTCCACCTCTGCGTTTGTATAAAATAAACTGATTAGTAACAAATTAATGACAGAAGTAATCCGTGAAATGACAAACTGCTCATGATGCTGTCATCACAATATTGGTTGATACATTTACTAATGTGTACTGATCATTTATAGGCCAAAAGGAAGGTAGACCAGTCTTGACAGCCTCTGATCTTTTGGCAAGACGACACACCTTCCATCACAACCTCATTTCCATTGTTAAACACCACCACAAGGTCAGTTTTAATCGTCTGGATTTGGCAGCAAATGTGTTGCATTGGTGGAAACAATGTGGATGAGGTCTTTTCCGATCAAGTTTTTTTCACACAATGTTTCCATTTTCAGCGATTCCTCTCCTCGTTAACACCTCGCGTGTGTGTGCCAGACGACCAATTGACCCGCTGGCACCCTAACTTTAATGTGGACACTGTACCAGCTGTGCAAGCAAGCTTACTGCCACAACCTCCTCGCATTGACAAACTGGCAACTGCCGAGGAGGTGCTGTGCAAGGCCCACTCTCTCATCACACCCAAGGTCCTGGAAAATTGATTTTGTATTATGCACCATATCAACCCATTATCATTGTCTGAGTACATTGAATGTGATTTGTTTCTTTCACACAGATGGAGAAAGCTCTGGTTTCTCTAGTTGAGAAGGCAGAAGATAAAAAAACTGCACTAACTAAAGAGACCTCTCCAAAAATTCTGAACTGCACGCCAATGTCAGCGTCACCTCGTATTCCAAATGCACTGAACGGCGTATCGCATTCCTTGGTAGACAGGGTAAGTATCTCATGTCTTTTTGTTTGTTTTTAGAGTTGTTGCACCATTGGCAGCATTCTGCGGAATTACATAAATTGTTGAGCACTTTACAAAAAAGCTTGAGTATTTTCATGCAAAACGACTAAATTTAAGATAGGTGCGTCTGATGTGCGTGTACAATTTTCTTTGCTGCAGTTTTTGATATACCGTGAAACCCTGCTTCTATAATAACTTATCGTGATGTTTAGATATCGTTACTTCCCTGATGGAGATGTGGTGCTTTAAATATCGCAGCATGTTGATGACGATATTGTGGCAATTTTGACTCATTCAATCCCAGTCATTTTCGCTGAAGCAATCCCCTTCGCTCCCGGCGGTTTTGCTGGATTTTGACTGATTTTGCACGGTCCACAGAATATTGTGTTCTATTGCTATAAAAACATGGAACCTACCAAAAGAAAGATTAGATATTTCTATCGGTTTCCGTTTTGCAGCCATTAGCATTAGAATATAGCTAAGTTTCATCATTGTTCACAAATCTGCTGTGGGTAAATCAGCTTTTTTCAACATGGCCCTGGTTGATCTCTTATACTCTGCTGCCAACTGCTGGCCGTTTTTGTAATAACTACCATTGCTTCAACCATTTTGTGCAGTTGAGAGGCTGCATCAAAGTTCTGTATGCTCTAGCATTTAAAAAAAAACGTATACATGCGTCTTTGGGACACTTAAAACTTTTAAAATAGAACATATTTATATGTTTTTGGGAGTTTTCAGTGTTTTAGATTGTTTTTGTTCTAGATTAGGGCAAAGGAAGCCCAGAAGCTCCAGGCTGCTATGACTCGAAGCCCTTCTCAGGATGAGCGTCTCTTGATGATGTCCCGGCTCGGGGAGCTAGCGAGGATTCTTCGAAATGTTTTTGTGTCCGAAAAAAAAACGGCTTTAAATATGGAAGTCATTTGTAACCGGATGGTCGCCAGCTACAGATCTGCCCTCACTTCAGGTTGGTCAGCATCAAAAAGACGAGACCTGAATGCTACCAAAAAAATATATAAATCAGATTAAAAGATTAGCTGATGTCTTCTCTCTTTCTGCATTTAGGTGAAATGGAAAAACACATCCGATTGCTGGCGGAGCTCACACCCATCTGGCTTTCCATACATCCAGTCAGGAAGGACTTGTACCTTAAACTGAACAAGCATATGGACGTCAGTGTAATTGTGGACAAATTGAGCTGCAGCCTCAGAGAAGCGGAGAAACTCTAAGTGCAATTTTGTGACTGAAATCAAGCCCTGCCACAGTTAACTTGTTCACCGTCGTTTGAAAACAGTCTTTAAATGACTGTCATAAGTGTTGCTAGGCATGTTTAAGAGGAATCTGTTTTGTTTCCCTCAATCTGTAGTATTGCTTGCAAACTTTTTTTTTTTTTGTTAACTTAATTGATTCATATGACAATGTGCAAGTATTAACAAGCAAAAATTAAAGGAGTGAAGAAAATAAAGTTGTCTCTATTTGCAGCTGTAACGGCTTCTGGTAAAGTTTAATAATGGGGCAGGAAGTCAAATAGTAGGCTTTATTTACCTCTTAGAGCATTCCATAATGGTACGGCAAATAGTACTTTATTTACCTAGTGCTTTTCCACCTTTCATATGGAGGACCAAAACTGCCAAGATTAAAAATCAATAAATGAATAAAAGTGGAAATAATAACGGATATAAAAAATATAAATCAAAAATTAAATACTAAAAAAATAAATGTAATTAAAAATAAAAACTATATATACAGTGCTACTCAAAAGTTTGTGAACCTCTTAAGCAATTTGTACTTTGTTTCAACCTGATTTTGTTCAATCTGAACCATTTACATTTTTAATGGAATAACAGGTGTAGGTTTATCAATTCAATGCATTGTTCTTTTTTTAATAGTGTAGTCCAAACTTAATTAAGAGTTTTTGGTCAAAAATTTAACTGTTTGGTCACCACCAAAACAGTCATGTTTGGTAACAATTTTGAAAGGTCTTCCAATTCTTGAATGATATATTACAACTTTTATATTGATTTTTTTTTTTTATTTATTTACTTATTTCATTTATTTATTCGTTTTAGTTTAACTTTCATTGATTTATTTTTGTAGATTTGGTCTTCCATACTTTACTGGATTATGAAACGCCGTGATCTATCCACAGGGCCATCGGACTACTCGCCCCAGTGAGTGTTCCTGATGCATACGTGACGGTGGCGCGGAGTTTGTCCAAGTGGTTTTGCCGTACACTTCCGGTGCAAATTTCGCTCCGAATGCAGTTCAGGCAATACACGGCGCACTCGTAAGGGCACTTTTAGTATCGTGTTATTAAATCAATGGAAGGACGCTCAGAATCCAAAATGCAACTGCTTCGTCGAAGTATCCATGCCGTTCCAGACTTTCCTAAGAAGGGCATCTTATTCAGGTAATACTTCGTTTTAACAAAATACTCCCTAACACGTTTTGTGCCTTGTAGTGGTGACCGAATGGTTTCCATTGCGCTACACAAAAAAAAGTATGTTATGTGTTTAATTGTATGACATAAAGACATGAAGTATATGCGGAGAAGCTGGGCAACTGCATTCGAGGATGGTCGGAAGTCGGACTTTCCCGACTTCAAACCAGGAAGTGTGTACGGGAACGCCCCCTTGAATTCGGATTTTTTTTTTTATTGAACAATTATACACAAACAAACAAGGCACTCAATCATCAAATGACAAATTACTTGAGATAGATTGAGCATAAACATTTTTACATTACAATTGAACATAGAAAATAGAAGGGAAAAAAACAAATACAAATAAAAAGCCAACATAAATTATATTTGCAAGAGGACTTTCTATAACAAATCAAATATTTCCAATAAACAAACTAAATGAAGGGCTTTTCTATCCATGACCAATTTCAAAGATTTAGAAAATAGAAAGTCATTTTTTCCAGTAGAGTAGACAGAGTTTTGTTTTTAAATAATCTGCACTTAAGAATAAAACAATTCCCTAAAAGCAACAAAACATTCAAAACAAATTCTAATTTCTTATCTTCTTGAAACACACCAAAGATAAAAATAGACTCTTCTGTCAGGAGGAAATCAATATTTTTTTTTAATTGTAACCAACTCCTTAAATTAGTCCAGAAGGAATGTACTGCATTGCAATGAAAGGAAACCTGGTTCAGGTTTTCTACATTCACAACACAGGACACACAATTATTTAAATCAAAGTCAAACATTAGTCTTAAAAACTCCTTTGTCGGGTACATTTCGTTTACAATTTTGAGTTGGGCCTCTTTTGCTTTGGGAGGTACTGGAAATTATATATACCGGTAATTCTATCTTATGTTTTTAATTTTGTCAATCTCAAATTGTTTCAAAATATATGACCTTCATACCCTTTCGGAAATTTCGAAGTCGGGGTAAAAAAGGACCCCGACTTCACCGACGGACTACAATGTGACGTCACTCTACAATGGCGACCCCTTTGGAAACACTGACCGTGAATGGTAAAACACAATTTACTCGAGTATAAAACTAGATAGCTTTCTTCATTCATAAATATTCGACATAACTTCACGTAACACAACGTACGTGACAGTATGCCGCTATCTCCCTGCATCAAACTATACCGGAGGCAAATTCCTTGTGTGTTTAACTTTTTACATAGTTGGCCAATAAAGATGATTCTGATTCTCATAAGTAAATGCCCATGTGCATAATGTGCAATTTGTCTCCCGCAGAGATATATGTCCTATCCTGAAGGATCCAACTGCCTTAACAGCAGTTATTGACCTGTTTGAAGAGCATGTGAAAAACAAAAACTGGGAGGTCGATCTGATTGTGGGTAAGAAACATCACCTCTCAAACAAAATCACCGTCAAATGTAAATTATCAGATTTTTATAGTTCCACGCCGAGTCGGCCTTGGTCGGCCCCCCGGGTTTCCATTTGACTTTTTGGGGTTCGAGGAGTTACAATGGAACCACCTTTCGGTCGTCTGGCGCCAAGCAGGGCCGTGGCGTCACTGTCATCTGATCGGCTAACAGCGACGCCGCAAGCAACTCTGTGGCACACGCCCATTTCCTTATTCACGCCAGTGAGGCAAGAGGCACCTGCCGGTCTTCGCCAAAGTCATAAATATACAGTATATACAATAAGCGTAATAATGTTTTACAACAACTATAACTGAACTATATTTACAATTTAATATAACATTAGTGAAACATACACCAAGCAACCAAAGGTAAATGGTGGGAGCATTTACTACTCACACCTTGCAGTCCCCTTTTTTAGGCCAAGATTTGTAGTTAAGTGACTTAATGCAGTGAGCAGTTAAGTGACATTTTAATTCCTAACCTTTATGACTATGCAAATCTGTCTGCAGAGTGACCAATCGACCCACACTTAATCCAACTGTCACACAAATGCTGGTTTTTGTTTGCATTTTTTGTATGTTTTGAAATACATATTTTGTACTACTGTATTATGGGTATAAAATTAGTCAAGGAATAATAGGCGGTTTACCATTCAAAATACTTGTTTAAACAATGGTTAACTTGAAATGTTATCTGAATTAGAATTTATTTCATTGTTGTACAGCAATACAATGACATTAAAAGCTTAAACTTAAAAATGCCACCATATAAAAACAAAACACAATAAACAATGACGATGCCCAATCTGTGCAATTTTTGCTGAAAAGCAAGATAGATATAAATAGGAGAGAAAGAAAAAAAAGTGATATTAACGCACAAAAAGTAGCGTACCATTAATCTAATGCAGACATTTGCAGGTTATGTAGAAACATATCATCACTGTTATGTGAAAATCAACTTATGTCAATTTGTCATTTTTTACATGTTTGTTTTGGGGATCAAACTGAACGCAGACATCCCAAAAACGTAAAAATCAAAAAAAAATGAAGGAAAAAAATGGACAAAAGTGTTTTTCACATAACAGCGATGATATGCTGTTTTCCAAGCGGTGTCTTTTTAAAGGACGCCTCTGAACAGAAAGCCAATACCTGTCCGTTTGAAAATGTGTGGCGCGTGACGATCTGTTAATCAACAAGTCGTACATCAAGCAAGAGTGAAATAATTCTACTAAGCCGCAAAACTTCTTCAACGATTTTAGGGAGTATAGATCATTCAGTAAGATAAGCTTTATTAGTCACAATGGGGACATTTACAAAGTATTCCTGAACTGTCATCAGAATTATTATTTTTTTTTACAGTACAAAAATATTAGCTTCATGTGTTACTTTGTGTGTGTGTGTTTGAATTTGACTGGCAGGTTTAGATGCTCGCGGTTTCCTGTTTGGGCCGCTTCTTGCCCAGCGGCTGGGAGTTGGTTTTGTCATGGTCAGGAAGAAAGGAAAACTTCCAGGAGCCACCGTGTCTGTGGCATACGATTTGGAATATGGGCAGGTACAAACACGCACCCACGCACACGTACATACCAGAAGTTGCATTTAACGCTGTTGAATGAAGTTTATTAGCAGGGCGTTCTAGCCATAAAGCTCTATTGGGGGCACAGGCCCCCCACCACAGTGGTCTGTAACCACCGGTCTACGGCCCGGTACCGCTGGCCACATCATTAAGTTAGAAATGTAACAGATTATTGCCTGTCCATAAAATACCACCGGTCCATGAAGGAAAAAATTTGGGGGACCACAACTGAACTTGTATCCCCTTCCTCCCATCCACACAAACACACAGACAATAATACATTTTTATTTGCATAGCACTTTTCAGAATAATCAGACACTTTACAAAAATAAGTCAAAACATTCAAATTCTCACTTTAAAGTCAGAATTCTGACTAGCAAAGGCTTTAGAGGCGAGTTATCTAATATTTATGAGACCGTTTTTTTCCTTAATAAATGTTTAGGTCCGGATTCAGACTATCATGGGCATCCAGGGTTTTGATCTTTGGGACCGTTTTAAAATACAATTTATGTTGCTGTTGTTGCGCTGACGTCGTTTTGTGTGTTTGCATTTTGTAATGTTTCCTGATTTTGTTGTATTCTTCATTTTTTTGTGTATTTGTTTTTCGAAGTATGCTGTTATATTAGTCTTCTGTAGTAATGCGTTAATGTGTGGTAAAATTGTACAGGAAAATACACACACACACAAAAAACAATAAAGCATTTTAGAATAATTACACAGTCATGAGCCAAGTATTCCAATGCTAACCTATGCTAGGCCAATCAATACTTGAATCAATGATGTGACATAGCCAAGTCCTTCCAGGTCAATCCCCCAGAAATTGGCAGATTGGGTCATATTTGGGCAAAATCAATCTCCCATCTTAAATTTTTTTTTTTTAACAAATCTACACACACAAGGATTGTGTTGCTATCTGGATCAAATGACACTACTTAAACAGCTATATGTTTAAAAAAAAGTGTCACGGTTCTGCATAATGTCTTCACAAAACCACTTAAAGGTATGCCATTTGCTGTACTGTTCTAGGCAGAAGCAGAGATCCAAGTGGATGCAGTGACACCTGGGCAGAAAGTAGTGCTTCTTGATGACCTTCTCGCAACTGGAGGTGAGATGTTTTATTTGGTGTGGGAGCTATTTCGTCAACGACCCGATCTAACAAGCAAATCTGAACTAACATCGAATCTTCAGAATATTAAATCATACTCGCTGTTTAAATCTGAAATGAAGAAGTGCCAACTGGAAAAATATCTAGTCTGATCCCCATAATTCATTTGTCATAGTATTTTTCATACAAAGGGAGGGGGGGGGGTGTCAATGGTAAAAAGAGTGCTGCTTCCCTCGTGCACATGCTCTGTTTTGCGGCAGGGAACCCCATTGTGCGTGGGAACAGGGGCGGATTTAAGAAATTTGGGGCCCCAGGCAAAGGTAGGCATTGGGGCCCTTTAGAATGAGAAGACAATACACAAAGCAACAGGTCATTGAAATAAATAAATAAATAATAAATTAATTTGGAAAAAAATCTCAGTGGACAAGCAACAGGCCGTATTAGGAGAAGTTGGCGGATCTGTCTGTTGATAAAGAATCTTAGGCGGCATTGCGGACGGGACATATCGACGGTCGAGTCCTCCACACACTACGCGGCCAATTTGAATGCCGGAGGGGAAAGAGGAAGTGGTAATCGCTATTCACTGTTTGGAATTTACTCACTGATGAAAAGGGAAAAGTTAGAACTGTCAGCGTGCTGCGGCGTCCTGCTACGGAGGAGCTAGTTGCTAACCCGCTACATGCTAACGTGAGTCAAGAGTTCCACATTCCTTACATATCATACCATTGAAACACCATGATAACAATAAAAACGTCAAAACTTGCGACTGGGAGGAAAGTTCGTTTTGCGCCCGATGTAATGCGTCGTCGTAGCGTAATTAGGTCATAATTACGGTGCGCGCGCACGTCCTTGCGTCTTTGTGAGAGATGAAGGCTGGATTACGTTACTAACTACATTTTTTTTTTAACAAGTAACTAAAAACTGTATCAGAAGAATACAATTTAAAAGTAAGCCTCCCAACCCTGCTTATATAGCATAATATGTATAGATAGATATTTTAATATACATTGATACTGTCTTTAGAGTCTGCTTGATTTTTATGCCTCAAAATTAATCAAATTGATGTTTTTAAGTATGAAATATTTTAAATTGTTCGCATTCCCAATTACCCTCCTAGAGTGGCCGTATACTAAAAAAGAATCAGTGCGCGCCCTACTGCCCTGCAAAATTTGTGCTAATTGACCGCAGTCAATTAAAAAGTTTTTTTGCTTTAATCCTTGGCCTAATAAGTCCTCCACTGGATGTTAATCGACAGATGTTATTTTGTGCCTTCTGTTTAAGACGTTTTGTCTTGGTTCTAGGTACTCTCTTTGCAGCTTGTGAACTAATGAAGAAACAACATGCAGAAATTCAAGGCTGCATGGTCGTTATTGAGCTGACTGAACTGAAAGGTATTGACAGATTGAAACCACACAGCGTATTCTCTCTGGTTCAGTACTGAGTATGATTGCATTCTTTCTGTATTCATTAAACTATAAAGCCAAACGTATCATATTAAATACAAGACATTTTGAGCCCTCTATTTCATGAGAATAACACCCCCCCCCCTCTCTCTTAAACCCCTGATGTATTTTGAGAGTTATAGATGTATGAATTTAAATCATTGTAGCTGGATGTGTCAAATATGACACAAATCTATGTAGATGTTGATTTTCCCCAAAAAAATTTGTTTGTTCAAAAGGACCAATAAATACTCTACTTACAAAGAATCAGAATTGTCTCTCATATATTTCATGGTTCAGGCTTAATAGGGTCCAATTATGCAGCTATCAGGTTTTTCAAATATATTTTACATCAGAAAATGTGACCCTCTTCAACCTGTACATCTTGTACTCCATACAAACTCCAATTCCAATGAAGTTGGAATATTGTGTGAAATGTAAATAAATATGATTTGCAAATCCTTCTGAATCGATCTATCTTAAAGGACCACAAGGCCTTTATTCAAGCATGGCCAGTTGATTAAAAAAAAAATGCCTACGCGTTTCGGCCTTCTTCAGGGCAAGCTGAAATGGATTGTCATAGAACTGCTTTTATATGGGTAAGTCACATGTTCCATGTAGGCTGGGCACACAGTCAGCTGGTACTATTAACATCCAATCAGCAATACTTTTAAAAGTCACTACTAAAAAATGAAACACAAATCAATATACAATTATTTACAATGTATTTTTGCAAAGAGATCTTAAAGAAAACGAATGATTATTTTTCTGTCTGTCTGTCTGTCTGTCTGTCTGTCCATCCTAAAGTACAAATGATATATAATATTTTGAAGAAATTCCCTTTTGTGTTGAGTTGAATACGTCCTGATTTCATTTCTGTAATGTCATTTAATTGTTATTATTTTCTTTATTTTCTTTTTCTTTTTATGTATGTAAACATTCTATGTTTGGTTTTTGAATTTTTTTTTTTGTGAACTTCTGTTCCCTTGGAAGTTATTGTTGATTTGTATTGAAAATTGATTGTTGCCAAGTTTGTATGTCTTACTGCAAATAAACAGTTAAAAAAAAAAAGTCC
This sequence comes from Leptonotus elevatus, assembly GCF_054856555.1. Classification (NCBI taxonomy): domain Eukaryota; kingdom Metazoa; phylum Chordata; class Actinopteri; order Syngnathiformes; family Syngnathidae; genus Leptonotus; species Leptonotus elevatus. The sequence continues at coordinate 7,134,970 of NC_141251.1, read as the reverse complement.
GACTTCCGACCATCCTCGATTGCAGCAGAAGAAGAAGACGAAGACGTATAATTTCCAAACGTCATTTCCGCCCACTCAAGCGGAGATTAAAATGGCTACAAACGTGGAGCGAATAGATGGCCGTGTTGGTTCTTTGCCTTTGGACGTTGCGGCACTCAAACAACCAATTCCTTCAGTGGACCAGACCCATCAGGAAAACCCTCTTCTAGGACTACCTATTGTGGCCATCGAGGCAATCCTCAATTTTTTGTCTTACGATGAAATCAGTGTGCTGCGCTCGGTAAGAACAACAAACGAAGTGGACATTTTGCCGTGACCGGCAGGTCTCTATCAAGCGCTATTTGGCCGTGAATCGCGCGAGAATTGCACGTACAATTTCTTCACTGGTGAATGTGTACTAACTCGTGGCATAATGGTTTAAGGCGTTCGCCCCGAATTTGCGCGTTCATGGTTTCTAATCCCGCTTTGTACTTAAAAAACAAACAAATGTATATTATATTTTAAGGTTAAGGTTAGGCTGGTAATGCCGACAACAACGTGGGAATTATAGTTAGAGTTAAAACGATAACATCATTAAGATGGTAATGCCGATAGCAGCCTATCTATCGTGGAAAAACAAAATACAGTACACAGAAGGGGTGAACTGAGGCAGGGACTACTTGTTCCGACGATCGACCAATTCTCGTCAAAATAGCGCTAGCAAGAAGAGTTGCCGGTCTTACTACTACTAGAACCTAGTTGTATAGATTTGAGCATAAGCCTTAAATGCTTTTTGCAGTTAATAATTTGAAACGGCTTTTTGTTTTTTCCTTTGTGTTTTTATAGAGACAAGCACAACAATAACAAGGTATAGACCAATAGTTTTTTTTCAGGGCCGATAGCAATGCAGATTATTAGCAGCCAAGGAGGCCGAAAACCGATATTTGAAGATGATATTCATTTTCAGTAATAAAAAAAAAAGGGGCAGGGGGGTTATAATATTGGTGTCAATTTAATACAATTGCCAATCTTGACTTTGTTGTAATATCGTAAAGCATGTTTATTGAACAATTGTTCAGACTTTTCAAAATGTAGAAGTATTTTTTTTTATCTTAGACAATTGACAATACATTCAGAGAGCTTCCAAGATTATTAGTATGTTTTAGAGTTAATTGGAAATTTAAGCAAGTAAATACCATAGCTCTCTATAGTTTTCTACAGTAAATATCCCCCCCCCCCCAAAAAAAAAAATTGAAACAATTGAAGTCTTTAACTTTCACATTTCTTTGATTTAATGTCAAACAAAAACAAAGGTTCAGAAGGTTTTCAGGATTAGTAGCATCTCTTATAAAGTTAACTGAAAATTTAAATACTCGGTCCGGCGACCAATCAGAGCCGTTCGTGGCAAAATAACAGGAGAGTTGCCGGTCACAGCAAAAATATCCACTGCCTTAAGTGTGATACAGACGCATGTTGAGTTTCCACGTGGAAAGTATGACAGACATCCAAAAGTATATTGCTAGCAGATTAGCTCATTTAAAATGGTCATATAGAAATGCAAATGTGACTGCCAGTGTTATTTAAACTGCCTTCTTCAGATCATGTTAATGCAGTATTAATAGATGTTTTCTTTGTTGTGCTTAAAATAGTAACATATCCCACCATCCCGTGCGGCCAACCATATTGGTAGGTACGCCCTCCCGGTGTAAATATTTGCATTTATTTTATGAAAGGTTTTCAGTGGCCAGTTTCACCTTTGAGGGACACTAGACTTTAATGTACAACCTTCGGAGCATAAAAGACAAAGAAGTCTGTGCCCTCATTTCAAGGTCACGCCACCCACAGTAAGGTGTGTAAGTGACACACTTGAGTCAATCGGATAATCTGCCCAGCCAAATTAAAATGTGCGTTGGCGTGCTTCTGACTTTAAGTGTAACTCAACCCCTCACTAATATTTGAAAACGGCCTTCAAAGTGGGCCTTGCTTGGACGACCGTTGTGCTTATATACACCACGGTGGCAGACCGACTACGTCGGATTCAAGAAGTGATCTCGGTAGCCTCTGCTCGTCCAATGAGAGGACAAACAGCCAAATTGTGTTTATCCCAATGTTTAACTCAATCACTCCCAGGCATTTTCACTGAAGCAACCCCCTTTGCTCCCGGCTGTTTCACTGGGTTTTGACTGATTTTGCAAGGCCCACAGAATATTCTGTTCTATTGCTATAAAAACATGGAACCTAACAAAAGAAAGATCAGTCAAAAAGTATATTTCTATCTGTTTCCGTTTTGCAGCAATTAGCATTAGAATATAGCTAAGTTTCATCATTATTCACAAATCAATTTAAAACAGTAGGGAAAATAGCTGGTTGCAACATGGCCCTGGTTGATCTCTTATACTCTGCTGCCACCTTTTGTAATAAATACCATTGCTTCAAGCATTCTCTTCAGTTCTGAGGCTGCATCAAAGCCTTCTGTATGCTCTAGCATAAAAAAACATGTAAATACATCTTTGGGACACTGGTAATATTTAAAATAGAACTTATTTATATGTTTTTGGGAGCAAATGATTTAACCTGAAGATGGGGCCACACAGCATTAGCAGATACCCGTTAATAAAGTTTAATATCGGCAAAAAAAAGTGATTTGTGATTGAGTATACCCCTTTAAGCACACGGGAGAATATGCTCTTTATGCTAATGCGATTAATTACAATTAAAAAATTATAATCGCCTGACGCCCCCAATTTTTAATAATATTTTTTTTTATTCATTCACTGCCATTGACGGCTATAAATGTCAAAAATTGGACATTTAAACTATTTTTATGAGTTCCACATTTTTTTCCACTTATGTTAACAAGAGTATGAAAACCTAGAATGTTTTTATTGTACATTTCGAACAGACATAAAATTTGTGATTAATCATGTTAAGTCATGCGATTACAATTTTTTAAATCGCCTGTCACCCCTAAATTTTAATTTAAAAAAAAATCATCAATTTATGGCAGTGAATGAGTTAAGCACAGGGGAGAATATGCTCCCTGTAAGAATAACATGACCTTACATTGTTTATACTCTCCAGGTTTGTAAGCGAATGGATATGATCTGCCAACGTGTTCTTAATCAGGGCTTCCTTAAGGTGGAGCGGTATCACAGCATGTGTCAGAGGCAAGTCAAAGCTCAACTTCCCAGGTGAGTGCCACTTGTCAGAAGACGTCACCGTCCCCTCAAGCTTAAGTATAAGGTCGCGTAAAGAGCCGACAGTTCTAAAATCATGTCGTGTAAACCAGGCTGTCGACTTGTCCCTAGTTTTTGCTAACATTAAGCCATGGTAAGCTTTTTCTCCATCGTGAACATAAAAACAAATGCGTCAGGTATAGGATAAGTTTAACCTGGGATAAAGCCCTAACCCTGCTCAAGAAGTTGGTTAAAAAAAGATTTTGTGTCGCCAATCATTTGTGTCCAATCAATCAATTTAATTAGATTGTTTTGTCTCTCTGGCATCTCTCTGCTGACCGCATGCAAATTGAATCGAGGCGCTCTAGAGTCTCAGCCACATCTTGTGCTATTTATTGTACAAACAACCATTTGGACTACTTTTATTCCCCCTAGACGGGAGTCTGAACGGAGAAACCACTCACTGGCTCGTCATGCTGACATACTCGCTGCTGTGGAGACGCGCCTTTCTCTTCTTAACATGACGTTCATGAAATATGTTGACTCCAACCTCTGCTGCTTCATCCCTGGAAAGGTTTGTGATGCAAACTCAATGACTCTAAAAGTCATATTTGTAAACTAAAAGTGATGCAAGTACTGCTACAAGTGATACAAGTACTACTTCTACAAGTACTACTAAAAGTACTACTACTACTTCAAGTACTACAACTATTACTACAAGTCCTTGCGTCTTTGCTGCCTTGCTACCTTTTTTTCTTCTTTTTTTTAAGATATTGTCTCACTGATTTCTGTTGCTGTTTGTGAACACAACATTTAAAACTCACGCTGAGGACGGCAGCCAACCAGGAACAAGCGTGAAACCGGTCCACCAATCAGGAGCTAGGGTTGGCACAGCGATATTTGCCTAATTTTCTGCCACTGGTAGTCGCTTGCCTCCACGACTTGGTTGGAGGAAAAACGTTGAGTCTCCGCCCCGAAAGGTTGCGGACAGGCCAAAACCTATTCGTCGCACTATACCTTTAATTATTCCGCTGTTTTCCCCTCCTTCAACTTCTTGTACATTTCTAGACTGATTCAAACCATTACAACTTCAACATATTCAGCTCATTTCAAGGTCATTTAATATTATTCCATGTCATCCATGGCATTCCATACCACTGGATATCATGCTACGATTTGTCATTGAGATCATCAGCCTTCACACGCAATTTCTCCAGAAATTGCATTCTCTATTTTAAGTCTTAATATTTGCCATATCTTATTGCTATTAATGTTCATTACTAGGTTCCTGTCTTTAAGTCATCATGCAGTATTGTCTTTGTCTATTCTTGTCAGGTCATAGATGAGATCTACCGTGTTCTTCGATATGTGAACTCGACTCGAGCTCCGCAGCGAGCTCATGAGGTGCTGCAAGAATTGAGGGACATCTCCTCCATGGCAATGGAGTATTTTGATGAAAAGATTGTTCCCATTCTGAAGAAGAAGCTGCCTGGAGCCGACTTATCTGGGCGCCTCATTGGTTCTTCTCCTGGTAGTCTCTCCCTTTTTCATAAATTCATTTATGTATACAGCGTTCCCTCACTTTTCAGCTGTTACATTCCACGCCCACCCGCGATCGCTGAGTTTCCGCGTAATAGAGAGCGTAAAAAAAGTTTTTGGGCCGAATTTCGGCGGTTCACCCGTTTTCTGGGTTTGGTCAGCAAACTGAGCCATGATTGGCCATTACCTTCTACTCACGCACAGGTGATGTCATCATCAATCGACAGCAAGTGGAAAAATTAGTTGATATGATTTCGGGATGGCGTTGTGTTGATTGAGAAGAGGCTCTCCAGCCTCCAACTGCTTTAATTGGAAATCTGAAGAAGCGGTGGCTACGATTTCGGATTGGCGGGTCGCCGCCACTGCATAAATAGAATGGAAACGCTACATTTAACACGGCTACTGGTGTGCTGGCTTTGCATGCAACACTCGCGTCAGTGTGAAAATTTGCCAACTATCTACTTCCGTGTGGGCGTAAGCGCCCGCTAATAATACATTTAATGAGAAAAATACTTTGGAAAAAGTAGATCGATTAAAACTGATGGATTTTGCTGCTGAAGTCATGTTCCACAAACGCAATATTAACTAATTTACTGCCATTGACGGTTATAGACGTCAAATCTTCAATTAAACTAGTTCTATTTAACTTAACTTTTTTTTTTTTTCATTTTGGTTAACAAGAGTATGAAAACCTAGATTTTTTTATTGTACATTTAGAACAGATATAAAATGTGTATGTATTCATGAGTTAACTCATGAAGTCATGCAATTAATTACGATTAAAAGATTTAATCGCCTGACGCTCCTAATTTTTAATAATCTTTTCTTTTCTTTAATCGCGTCAGGCGATTAAAATTTTTAATTGTAATTAATCGCATGACTTCAATAGTTAACTCACGATTAATAATACATTTTATATCTGTTCTAAATGTACAACAAAAAAAATTCTAGGTTTTCATACTCTTAACAAAAGTGGAAAAAAATGTTAAACTAATAGAAATAGTTCAAATGAATTTTTGACGTTAATAGCCGTCAATGAATGAGTTAATCACAATGCCGTGTTTAGGCATATTATTGTAAAGAATATTTCTCGGTTGATTTCCCCTTTCACAACGGCGTGATAATTAATGCATTTTGTTTCTTTCAGTGGCAGGTCCGTCAAGTTCTCTAGCCACCATGTCCTTGCTGGCTAAGAATGCCCCATCACGTTCTGAGATGACCAAGGTGCAGCAGCAGGTGAAGGTCAACGGCGCATCTGTGACAGTTTTGCGGAGAGAAATGCAAGAAATTCGTGTCAAGCAGTTAGAGCAGCAGAAGCAGCTGCAGGACCAAGAGCAGAAGCTGCTTGAACAGACACAGGTCATTGGTGAACAGAATGCCCGACTTGCCGAACTGGAGCACAAACTCCGTGAACTAATGGACAGTAGCGCTATGGGAGGATCCGCGACCACGTCCGTCCCCTCCACGTCCAACAATGCTGCTGCTGTGCCCTCCACTGCTTCCAGTCTCACGGCCATGGGGTTGGCAAGCGTCAGGGCCGAAGTCTCCTCTCCAGCCAGAGAGCTGGCTTATGAGGGAGAGCCGTCGTTAAAACGCACCAGAAAGAGCTCGGACCTTTTACGAAAATCGAAACGTTTGTGTAGCAAGAAATGAGACCGTGTTATTTAAATATAAGGACAGACTGTTTATACTTTTATCTGTATTCGATTTATCTTTGTGTTAATGTTTTCATGGTAGCTTGAAAATGATTCATTATTCATTTGGTCCTTAATTCATGACTCCAAAGCTACAGAAAGAATCTCGTCTGTCAAATGTTTAAAACTCAACTCGAGCTGCGAGCAGCTATAAAAGGGGCCTTGCAGCCTGGGCCACTAATGAGGTACTTGCACGTCGGGGTACTGGCACATGGGATTTAAGATGTTATTGAAAATGGAAAAATAAATACATATGTATTTTTTGTTTTGTGCCTGACCTGATGCTTATTCAAAATGTCATGAGCTTTCACGCACGTTTAGACCAGTGGTTAATTAGCAAGCTTTGCATGAAGCCTGATAACATTAGTTCACCGTCTATCACTTGTGGATCATGAGGTTAGAGGAGACTTTAGTAGGACTGAGAAGCTGCGGATGCTGCCATATTAGCACTCCCAAGAAACGTTTCTCAGCATGCAATCCTATACATTTACACTACCCAAATTTTGAGAACATTTGAGACAGTAATTAGCAGAAACAGTATGATTTATGATGTTATGAATGTGTGAATCATAAACAAGAGGACTTCAGACGTTTTACAACTTGCCTTAAATACATGCAAAAAATTATATGTTTAAGCTTAATGATGTTTACAGGAGGAAATTTGGAAAATACCTCTTCACAAAGCATTTGATAGTCCGTATTCAAGTCCTTCAAGATTGACAGAGAAGCAAAGTGTGACTGCAATTCAACAAAACAATGGATGGCTTTCTGTTTTACCATTTACATTTGTGAATTGTCTAATCTGTAAGTATACATACAGTTTATAAAGTAGTCTGTTCGCGAGATGGGAGGAGTAAGATGGCCGACCCGTGGCTTTATGGTTCCTCCTCATTGCTCCTCCTATTTACAAGAAGAAGAACAAGAAAAAAGACGAAGAAGAAAAAATAATGGCGGACATCACTAGGAACGTGGAGGAAGTTCGTAATCGGGTTATTTTGGGAGACTTTAGCGTGAGAAATGTGAGTTATATTTACGTTTTTCCATAATATCCTGCGATCCGCGTTAACAAAAAACAATCTTAGTTAATGTCGGATGAACGATCATAGTTCTGGAGTACAAAGATTGCTAGTTTATAGTAGTGTTCGTGAATGCCTCTGCTAACGAAGTGAATATTTTTGCCACCTAGCACTATTTTGCCATTATTAGCGCGACAACTAGTGATGGAGAAACCAAAGATTTCCGACAACGCTAAAGTTGTTTGTTTTAACTTACCAAACACATCTATGAACATGTTCATAATAATTCTGTGTTTACTGATACTCTGGTGAATTTAGGTTCACACAACTGATTTCCCTGGAAACTACCCTGGCTATGATGACACTTGGAATATGCAGAAATTCCAAAAGGTATATTATATCTGTTTGTTTTAATTTATGCTTCCTGATTGCTAAGTGGCTAGTTGGTTGAAATGTAATTTATTATAGATATAGATGATGGATCTACTAAAACAGCCCATTTGAGGGTGCTGTGTTAACACAAACAGCTATAGGCAAGGAAAGCATGTCAGGCTGGGAAAATGCATATTAATGATCAAAAAGCAAAATCAGGTCCCATTTAAAACGCTTGAGTACAAGGTGTAAAAGCGCTTTACAATATACAATATACAAATATTCATGAATGTACTGTATTGCAGTAATTACACGCTGACATGTTTTGCAGAGCTTCAGAATTGATATTGAAGAGCTCACTGAGAACTTGATGGTGTTTGACATGGTGGGGATCGACGCAGCTATTGCCAATGCCTTCAGAAGGATCTTACTAGCGGAGGTTTGTTTTCTATCCATATGCAGTGACATGATGCCATATGAAATCTGATTAAGAAATATAGATATTCAATAGAGAGATACTCTATAGGCAGTTGCTGTTAGAGAGAAAGATGCCGAAGGTAGACTTTGATTTTTAGCAACCCCAAATGGGACACGCTGGGGGGGAAAAAGGAATCCGTTGTCATGAATTACTTTTATGGGAACGTTTAATTGTGCTCCTAGGTGCCCACCATGGCTATTGAAAAGGTTTTTATTTATAACAACACATCTATCATCCAAGATGAAGTGCTGGCGCAGAGATTAGGCCTCGTCCCCATCAAAGCTGACCCCTTTCTGTTTGAGTACAGAAGTACTGGTAAGCCCTCGTCCACCTTTTAAATCTATAATTAGGGCCCGAACAGCGACTGCCGCTGGTTCGCTGTATTGTCAACACTGGGAAATTTTATGCAAGAAATGTGTAAGTCATATTTGCTTATGTTTTTATTTTAGATAAGGAGTCGACAGAGGAGGACGTTTCGGAAATTGACACAATTAAGCTATCCCTGAAGATTAAATGCCACAGGAACGCTAAAGCAAGCAAAGATTCTTCTGATCCGCAGGAACTCTATTTAAACAACAAAGGTAAGACTTAACACCAAAGAAGAGTTTACACGGCAGTGAATCATGATACTGTAAGCAGTCATCATACATTACAAGCTTACGGTGCCAAAGTACTGTAAATCTAACAAACAATTCTTTTGTTCACTCAAATGAAACTGAACAAAAACCGATACTAAATTTAAAACTGACGTTTCGCAAGGCTTTTTGCCAGGTTGTCCTTATTGGTAATTGGCACTTGTCGTTTTTGTAGTCTATTCCAGAGACATTAAGTGGGTTCCAATTGGTAACCAGGCAGATGTGTTTGCTGACTCCAGCATTGGACCAGTACACGACGACATCCTTATAGCGCTGCTCCGTCCAGGACAGGAACTTGACATTGTCATGCATTGTGTCAAAGGAATTGGTGAGTACTATTAAGCGAACAGTAAATTGATTGCTAGTTGTGCTTCACGCATAAATCATTTGTAATCTTTGTTGTTGTTGTTGACAAAAGTGGAAAAAAATGTTCAACTAATAGAAATATTTCAAATGAATTTTTGACGTCTATAGCCGTCAATGGCGGTGAATGAGTTAATATCCCCCCAGAAAACGCAAACAAAAAAACCCCAACAAGAATTAAGAATTTACGCAAAATTTATTTCAAGATTTAGCTCATTTTCAAAAATTCGATTTTTAAAATGACCAATTAATCAAATTAATGTATTTCTTAGCCCGAAGCTAAACTCCAGTTTCTCAATACTGCTTGTAATAATATGACATGGAATTAGTGGGTTCATTCAGGCTCGTCCATCAGTGCATTATGGCAATGCTAAATAGACCTTACGATCTTATATTGCGCTTTCGACACCATATGGCGCTACTGAAGTGTTTTTCTTCTCCGAACAGGGAAGGATCATGCTAAATTCTCTCCTGTGGCCACAGCGAGTTACCGCCTCCTGCCCGAGATCACCCTCCTTGATACAGTGCAGGGAGAGAAGGCAGAACGCCTGAAGCGCTGCTTTTCACAAGGAGTTATAGAATTGGAAGATGTTAATGGTAAGATTGTCTTAACCTTAAAAACGGAGATATATATACATGTTTGTTCCAACAATTTAGTCATTTTATGTTTGTGCTACATAGTCTGCCAATTAGCATGAACAGCACATTCACTCATAAGTAAAAGGAACACGTGAAATACCGAAAATGTTGTTCTAATCCGCAGTATCGATCCATTAAGTGACTTGCGGGATTTTCAGCAGTTAGGCGAGATGAATGAAACGGTCTGGAAAACAATTTGTCTTTTGGGTTTCTTTTTATTTGAAGCTTCAAATATACAAAACTCTTTAACAGGGCAGTCTACAAAATAGTGGTCTGTGAGAGAGGGGAAGATTCTTTAGGTTTTGGGAGGAGAAAGGGAGGGTCAGCTAGACAGGAAAGCAAGCAGTCTGTTCCCAGCAGGCTTATCAGTCAAGGTCACTTTGGTATTGCTTCATCTACAAGAAGTGAAAAGTCCTTTTGTTAAAGAAAATACTGGTGTCCACAATACAGTACGAATTTATGTTAATACGTGCTAAATAATTATTTTCCATAACAAAGGTAACAAAACACTCATCAGCAAATCCGTCCGTCTGTGGTGAATGACGATTACTCTCGATGGATCATTGCCTCGTCCGCCATTTTATTTTATTTTTAAGTTTTGCGTCATTCGTCAGCAAAACGGGGGGTCCTTCAGTGACGGACTGACGGACCGCCCACCTCTGGAAATGATCCCTCGGAAGCAACCGTTGTGGCGTCTGACTTGATATTTAATTGCAGCTGGCCTAACCTGCTAATAATAAGAAAAAAATCCAAATGTAATTTTGGTCCGTGATTGAAAAAAAAAGAAAAAAGAATTTGGCCCGGGGCCAAACTTAGTTGCCGACCCCATCATAATGTATTTATTTAGTTTAGAACGTAGTCTAAAAGTTCTAAATGTAATATTTGTTTTTCCTCAGGGAGCAAGGTTGCTAAAGTAATAAACAGTCGCCTGGATACATGCAGTAGAGAATTTCTCCGCCACGATGACCTAAAGAATGTGGTGAAATTTGGACGAGTGCGAGACCATTTCATCTGTAAGACGATTGATTTATTGCATGTCATGTGTATTGAATGTTGTAAACTGATGCTGCCGTGTATTAGTCCCGGTGAGTTGAACTCCCTTTAGCAATGTAGACACTCATTTGAAAGTTGCAACTGAAGTGCCTCTTAAAAACATGCAGTTTATGACTTGAGTTTTGAATGAACATGCTCAGGCTTCCGTGTCAAAGGCTTTCATATAAACCAGGGATGGGCAACTCAAATGCTGGAGTTATATGAATATAACCAGATATATGACAAACGTGCCATTTTTGACATCTGTGCCATATGATGGGAATTTTAAAACCCAAAGCTACAATTGATGTATTTTCGCAGTTTGGCACCCACAATTTTTTTTTTCTGGGTTTAAAAAAATCGAATAATTGTGTCAAGTTCAGTTAACTCATTCACCGCCAGCCCAGTAAAAATGAATCTTTGACGTCTATAACCGTCAATGGCAGTGAACGAGTTAACCGAGAACATTTAATAAACAACAGACAAGGACGAAAAATGAGATTAAGATTATTTTTGCTCGCGAGGAGAGCGGACAGAGATGTGCACAGATTGCAATCTCCTGCCCGTTCTGAGCACAATCCGCAGAGTCCTCTCTTTTTAAATAGGATTTTCTCAAGTTTACACAGATGTTGCTGCTCTAAAGGGGAGGGGGCACACACAGCAGCAACCTTCAAGGATGTGTAGTCATGCAGATAATATAGACGTGTCTTTCTTCGGCGCTGAAGGTTTCAACAGTCAAAGTTTAACAGTTCATTCGCAAAGTGTTTCAGCTGCTATCTTGTGATAAGGCACAGTTCCTGCCCTGCAGTTGCAGGAGCATCCCACGGGGCTCTGCTCTCTTCACGGCTAACTCAGAATAATAAATAGAGAATTTTATTCTCTATTTATTTTCTATTTTACATAAATACATTTAATTAAATTAGAAATAAATTAAAATAGAAATGTTCTGTTTTTTGGAGCTTAGGAACGGATGAATTGCATTAATATTATTTCCTAAAGGAAATAAAGTTTCGGAAGTTAAACAAATTGTTGAGTGTTCATATTTATTGAATGTTTTCATTTTCATACAGTTTCTGTGGAGTCGACAGGAATCCTCCCCCCGAATGTCCTGGTCACCGAAGGTATCAAAGTCCTCATGGCAAAGTGTCTGAGATTCCTTAATGAACTGGACTCTTTACCTGCACAAAGTAAAATACTGTGAATGAACTCTATTGCAGCGAACTTGACGTTGAGTGGAATTGTTCTGTCGAACCTGGCTTTTGCAAATAAACTTCTTTTTGAAAAACATTTCTCATTTTGTTTTCATTTATTGATAATGTATGAATGTTGCAGTGTATTTTATTATGAGATGTACAATATGATAAAAGGGTAACTACATTCATTTTGTGTTCGTTTACATCGTATGGCGAACTGAGCTCTGATTGGTCGTTACCTACTTCCTCAGCACAGGTTATGTCATCTTCAGTCAAAAAATAGTATTTTAATTATATTATTATATTTATAAGGTAGGTGTGGGGCGAGCCAGGGTCAATCTGGGCCTGGGGTCTCTGGGATGACACCCCTCTCAGTGTGGATGAGCTCCTCCTGGGTGCCTTCCTCGCAGGGTTTATGATTATGAAAGGTGCTATATAAATAAAGTTTGATCTGATTTATTGATTGTAATGGAATTAGTCAATTCATTCTGCACAAAATTAGAATTTTTTTGCTGTTGAAAAGTATTCCTTTAACGTGTTAACTATGACTAATCACCACCGCACATCTCTAACTTAGGCCCGCATCAAGCTCTTAAAATAGCAATGTGATCGGTTTGTTTACGATTGGTCGAAGTTTTCTGAAATGAAGCCACGTACGAGCCCAATGACGATGACGGCAACGTGTGATGTGTGTTTGTGTTTTTGGACGCGTGTCATAATCCCAGTATTTTACTGACGTTTCCAGTGAGGGCTCGTTTGCTTGCGGCATCGATGAAAACGCAGATTCCCTCGTAGGAGGCGGCGTAAAGTTAATCCAATGATTATAAATTTCTAGGCATTTTTTTTTCTTTTTTCATAAATTATATCTTCATTTAATTACATCTTGATTGTTTTCAGTCAAATCAATTGTGGTGTTGTATAAAAGTAAAGCGGGGAAAAAAGTCACTCTCCAAACACTTTTGGGCCAAACTCTACAGTCTAGGCATTTGTAATCATCCATAATACATTCTGAGACACAATGAATCCATTAAAATATTCACAATAATACAGAAAAAAGGCCTCTGACAAATAATTATACCAAAAAAAAAAAGCCACAGGGCAACTCAGACCATTTCTATCATACAATATGGATATGCATAGCAATGTAATTCATAACAACAGTCTTGTTATTTTTCAAAGGCTAGCTTGTAGTGTCTTGAGGAATTCTTTTTTAACAACAACAAAAAAAAGGTATCACAGCTTCCTTGGAAGAAAAAAAAAAGCTGTACAAATCCTCTGTCCGGGTTTTGACAATACTTGGTCCATTTTTAACTTCCTAAACCATGCGTCCGTCCCACCGTATTACGTGACATAATCTTCCTCGTCACTTGGTTCCAATTTGATGTTATCTGGGTGAAGAAGAGGAAAGTTTGGTGTCGTAGTCCTGGTGCAGACATACCACTCCTTAATGTTAGGCAACTCGGGTATGGCTGGATTGACTGACAGCTGGCTTCTTCCTGGACACCTGCGAGTCTGTTTCTGCTGCTGGGCCAGGTCAGTCTTTAGTCCCGAAAGCGATAGGTCCAAAGGCATTGCCAGTGGAGATGAACTTGCCTGTAGCTTGTGGTTTAATGTGCCGGATGGAGCGTAGTCAAAGTCAAAACTTGTGTTTTTATTGCTGAATGATGGTGACAGGTGGTTAATTTTAAGGTCAAGTGGTTCGAGGAGAGGCTGAGGTCGTTGGTGTTGATGAGTGGAGTCGTATAGGTCAAAGGGTTCTGAGGTAGGCGATGATTTGATGTGAACTTTCATATGCTTGCGTAAAGAGCTCGGATGTGTATAGGACTTGGTGCAGCCCAGAGCCTTGCAGTCGTACGGTTTTGAAGAACTGTGGACTTGCGAATGCTTCTTACGGTCACTGCTGTTGGCAAAGCGTCGCTCGCAAAACTCGCACTGGAACGGTTTCTCACCTGCAACACAGACAAAACACACACAATCATGCAGATGTTCAATGAACCCATAGTACAGCAGATGACACTGATGCGGAAGAGGATTAGGGCCAGTGAAGAGGGGCGGGGGGTGTGGGGGGGGCAGGATTCTGACTTCAAAGTGAGGATTCTCACTTTATTCTCAAAATTCTGACAATCTCAGAATTCTGATTTTAAAGTGAGAATAATAGCACTAATTAAGTCAGAATTCTCACTTTAAAGTTACAATTCTCACTTTAAAGTCAGAATTCTGTGATTAAAATGAGAATTCTGACTTTATTCCCTGAATTCTCACTTTAAAGTTACAAGATAACAGAATTCTCACTTTAAAATGAGAATTCTCTCTTTATTCTCAGAGTTCTCACTTTATTCTCAGAGTTCTCACTTTAATCTCAGAATTCTCACTTTAAAGTGAGAATAATAGCGCTAATAAAGTCAGAGTTCTGACTTTACTCTCAGAATTCTGACTTTAAAGTCACAAGATCACAGAATTCTCGACTTTAAAATGATAATTCTCTTTATTCTCAGAATTCTCACTTTAATCTCAGAATTCTCACTTTAGAGTGAGAATACTAGCACTGATAAAGTCAGAATTCAGAGATTAGAGTCAGAATTCTGACTTTAAAGAAAGAATTCTGAGACAAAAGTCAGAATTCACACTTTAAAGTGACAGTTGTCACTTTAAAGTCAGAATTCTGACTTTATTTTCCACTTTAGAAACACAGACCGTGAATGATAAAACACAATGTACTTGAGTTTAAAACTAGATAGCGCTCTTGATTCATAAATAGTCAACATAACTCCACGTAACACAACATACGTGACAGTATCTCCCTGCATGAAATAATGCGGCGAACTACTGTACTGGAATGCTTATGAAATAAGATCAAAACAATAAATGAAGCAAAATTGCGAGAAGGTAAAGTTTGCTGGAGGTCCGCCATTTTGATTGTTTACTTTCGCCTCGAACGCTTTCAGGTCGGAACTGTGGAAAAACAACTCGGGTATATCCGACTTCCGAGCATCCTCGAATGCGGCATTAGTCCCTTGTTTCCCGCCAGTCCACATCAGTGCAGTTTGTGTCGTCGTCACATCTTGTAAGAGCCCCCTTGCCTCGTTTCTTGCTTAGCTCATCCTTTTGATTATAGACTTTGTTGTTTTTCTGTTCACCTGCCAGTTCCGTGTTCTCGTCCCTGTTTCCGTCTATTGGAAGTATTCACCTTGGACTTTATCCCTGCCTGCTATAGCTTTGCTGCCTTGCACTTTGGTCCGCTTTACCTCACCACCAACCTCCGCACACATAACGAAATTGACCCCAAGGATGATAGGAGGGTTAAGCCATGAATACCTTATTTTATACAAGGACCGTGTATAAAATAAGAATGTAACTTGCCTTATTGCCGTATCGACGCCTTCTTAAAATAATCGCCTAAGTCAGTGGTGTCCAAACTCGGTCCTCGAGGGCCGAAGTCCTGCAGGTTTTGGATGTTTCCCAGCTCTCGATGCGCCTGTTCCAATGAACAGGATGGTTATCAAGCTTATGCTGATGAGCTTCAGGTGTGTTGGAGAACAGAAACATCCAAAACCTGCAGGACTCTGGCCCTTGGGTATCTAGTTTTGACACCGCTGGCCTAAGTCATTTTTTTCTGATTTTTCAGGAAACACCCAAAAAATAATGGGCAAAAGTGTTTTACAAAATAAATGAAGACTGTTTATCTTTTCTTTTTTCTGGGATCCGAGAAAGACTGACTCAAATCCATGATCCGATCCGAACCATGATTTTTGTGATCTGTTGCTGTTGCCATCATTACTTAATTGTCCTGTCCTGTTTGTGGGGGCGCTAATCCCCCAGATGGCAGTAAAGTAGGCGGAAGCAGCGGCAAAGAACGGGTATCTCGACACTATTGGTGAAGAAGAACAGTCGGCAAGTTTCCACTGTTACTCACATACTGATTACCGTGATATAAAGTTGAGATTTGTTGGGACAATATATCGAATATCGTAGATATCGTGTGATATTAGCGTTATCATGGGCCGCATATCAATTGACACAGTATAGAATCATTACCCATATTGTCCCCACCCGTACTTATTATCATTCCAAATCATTCAATTACCATTTGACATCATTCCAAATCTTTCAACAATACATCTCATTCAGTATGATTCTACGTTTCCATATTCTTTCATTCATCATTTCGACACTCACACGCAAATTCCTCCAGAAATTGCTTCATTTAGTTTCTATGTGGAGGGCATCTTTTGACCTCAACCTTTGAACCCAAACGTCAACTCCTCCCATTTTCAGGGCCCCCTGAATACACTGGACGTGCTCCCGTGACTCAAGCAAACCTCTTTTCACCCAGAATGGACGTCAACATGGGCGTTTCGACCACTTCCGCCAAACAGTAAATGGTAGAAGAAGAAAAGAGGGGAGGGTAAAAAAAAAAAAAAAAAGTTAAGTCAAAGGTTTAGCTCACCCACATTTAGGCCAACCCAGATCTGTGGGATGCAGTCAGGTGTACTTGGACACATTGGGAACGTATTTCCTTACTGTCGCTGGCTATCATTAGGGCACTCATTTCACAACTACCACGTTAATAAATAAGAATCGTTCATCCTTACCAGTGTGCGTGCGAGTGTGGATCTTGAGGTTCTCGGATCGTGCAAACATCTTGCCGCAGCTGGGGAACGCACACAAAAAGGGCTTCTCCCCGGTGTGCACGCGGATATGGTTGATAAGTTTATATTTGGCTTTAAACGCTTTCCCCTCGCGTGCACATTCGTTCCACATGCAGACATGACTCAGGGCGTCGAGCCCCGTTGCGACGTGCTCCGCTGTGACGTGGTCCACCAGGTCGTGCATGGAGCTAAAACTTTGGTTGCAGACAAACGGATCCGTCCTCTCAAACCTCTGTCTCGGGGAAATTCGGCCTGTCCACTTGCAAACCAGCTCCAATTTGATGGCGGGGCTCCTGTTTAATAAGCACTCGTTCCTTTCGCTCCTACATTTGTCGGCAGAGGCGGAAATATTAACAGCTCTCCTTTGGGGTAGGGAGATGATGCGTGAAGCTCCAGAGTTGTTGTTACCCAACGGAGCTACGAGGCCATTGTGCCTGGTAACAACAGCTACCCGCTTCATCTTCCTGTCGTTGCAGACTGTCCAGCCAAATCTCCGATGTAAAATCGGATGAATCCCACGGAAAGGCGTCCTCCTTCGCTCCAAGGCTCCCGTATCCGCGTTGAAATCACAGAGGTCGATGACGAAGTCCAAACTCGCCTCCGTGAGCTCAAGCCTCCATAGTTTTATTTACTGTGTCAAAAAGATGGTGAATAGAAAGGAGAGGAATAGCCGTCGCAGGCCGCGATCCAACACTATTGCGCGGCGCCCTTGTTTCCAGCTCCTCGTAGGAATGTAGCCAATGTGTGTGTGTGTGTGTGTGTGTGTGTCTCAGTTACAATAATAACATACGAAACATAAAATTGTGTAAAATATGTACAGTCTTTATAGTATGCGATTAATTAAACAATTGTTAATTTAGCAAGAAGTTCTAACCATGAAGTAAGGTGGCTTGAGTCAACATCAGGGCTGGACTGGCCATCTGGCGTACTAGGCAGATGCCTGGTAGGTCGGTGTCTTTTGGGCCCGATGCACTCATCTTCCTCCATTTTATTCCAAGAGACTGGCCCACAATTTAGAGGGGCTAGTCCATTAATCCATTTTGAATATAGACAGCAAACTGAACCAACATCAGTCAAAATATCAGTGGTAGAACAATGTGTTAGACGGGTATGGTCATCCAACCATTCTCTGTACTGCTCGGAGGACAAACTACCAAAATAAAATAAATAAAATGAGTATAAAAACTATCATTCAGAAATTATATGTATACTTTCTTATTCAATGTATTTGCTTTATTGTCATGACTGGTTACTTTGTAGAATCTCACCGAAGGAATCAAAACTATGTATGAACTGATGTGGAGTTATGTACTTAACAAAAAAAAGGTGAAATAACTGAAATCATGTTTTATATGATAGATTCTTGAAAATAGCCATCCTTTGTGCTAGTTACTTTTTTGCATACCTACCTCTGCCTTAAAGACAGTTGGAAAACCCTTTCAGGTAAACTACCTTTTAACTACCTTCTTTTGAAGCTCATCAAGAGAATGCCAAGAATGTGCAAAAAAAAAAGTAAGTAAGAGAGAAATTATTTATGTATTTATTTTATTATTGTCAATTTTTTTTTTGTTAAGTATATAACGCCACATGTGTTTGTTAATTGTCATAGTTTTGATGCCTTCAGTGAGAATCTACAAAGTAGATAGTCATGAAAATAAAAAGGTTTTGAATGAGGTATATATATATATATATATATATATATATATATATATATATATATATATATATATATATATATATATATATATATATATATATATATACAGTGCTGCTCAGGAGGTTCACAAACTTTTGAGCAATTTGGACTTTCAAATTGTTTTAACCTGATTTTCTTGTTCAATCTGAACCATTACATTTTTTCAATAAAATAACAGGTGTAGGTTTATCAATTCAATGCATTGTTCTTTTTTTTTTTTTAATCAATTGTGTAGTCAAAACTTAATTAAAAAGAGTTTTTGATCAATTCATGTAGGTGCAAAAGTTGGATTAGTGTGGTCTCTGTATCCACATCCGAAAACGACAGGAATAGCACGTTTCTGTAGAAGAAGGACGGTTTCGGTGTAGGTTTTGCCACACCCCCACACTTCAATGCAATACTTCTTTTTTCATAAACGGACTAATCGAATTATTTTCCCCATATTTGAAACGCCGTTATCATAATTTTACGGGAGATACGTTGCATTACAATTGATTGATTTATTTCAAGGCTCAAAGTAAGCTTACAGTATGTTGCGCAGTCGTGCGCTCCGAGTCCCAAAAAAAATGTAATTTGCGCACAGTTACAGGCACTGTTGTTGTCGCACCTCGTCACAACAGAAATGTCTTGACAGCTGGAATGTGTAGGGACTTGTATTTCGTAGGTGCCGCGGGAAGCGTGTCATGACGTGTCGTCCTTCACAGTCAACTTGTTAGCATTTTAGCAAGCACCCACGTCCCTAGCCTGGAACTTATTTGACAAGACCGACACTGGTCAAAAAAACGGCTGCCATAATTTGTTGACTATTCTGTTCCACCAAGAACCATTACGGGACTTTGCACAAGCACCATGACAGCTCTAGAAAAAAAAAATCATAGCGACACGCTTGTGAAACACTCTTCTCGTGTAATTAATAGCGCCAACAATTGTATTTATCTTAACTGTCTGTGCAAGAACTGTCCACAAATTACATATAATAGGGTGACATATGTGCACAAATCACCATATAGCCAGAATTTTTTTTATTACTATTATTATTGCTGTAATTGACAGAGGTAGAACATTGTGATGTCTGTCATTATGGAGTGAGACATTAGTGTGACATAAATATTCACAAAAATAAATGAAAATACCATTTATAGCCTGGACATAATCTTAATTCCTTGTATAAAAATAGAAATAATAATAATATAAACAAATAAAATGTTTATTTATTTGATATAAAAAATTTTTTTAAAGTACTGTAGTGGAAATAGTTACTTTGTCTTGTAACATTACTTTTATTATTGTGGCGGCCGCAGCTAGGATAAATTTCAGCACCCCCCCCCCCCCACACGCCCCCGCGACCCTTGTGAGGAATAAGTGGCTAAGAAAATGGATGGATGTATAATAATAATAATAATAATAATAATAATAATAATAATAATTTGGCATTTTTGCTCAATAGCTTCCAGGCCATGCGACCTATTGACTCCAAATCAGTGTTAGATCATTGTGCCATGCTAGTTGGGTCACATACGCTTATGTTTTCATTTTGATTCCCCACAAATTTTGTATTATTATTTTCTGTAAAAATTAGCATTTTTGCTCAATAGCTTCCCGGTCATGTGTCAACCCAGTGCCAGATCATAGCTCCATGTTAGCTGGTTGACACACATCTGTTTTTTCCCTCGTTTTCAAACAACTTAATATTGTACAGTACATATTAACGTTATAGCTCAATACCAGGTCATGGAACCTATTTTCCCCACAAGACTGCATACCCAATGAAACAGTAATTGGTGCTGTATTATACTGAAACATCTTTTAAACTGTTTGCCGATAATAAATAACAAAATTTAACTGCTTGTCAAACTATTTTTAGTTTGAAAACCATCTTTTATTTTGAAAAACGGATGTCGTTCTCCGCGCCAGCATCCCTTCGCGTACACTACCGTAAATCATAGAAAAGGGGCGAATATGAAATCAAGAGCAGCTGGCTTCCTCCGTAAAGAGAGGAGGGGGCTGGCTGTTAGATATGACTGGCTTCTGAGCGTTACAGCCTGATGTTGCAAATGCAGTTTGATACATAGAACATTTCAAAAACACTCCGTCATTTTTGTTTCTGTGCTCTGTGTGTTGTGACTTCCGAGAGGAAGACCGCTTCTAGCACGTCATATGGGCGGGGTGGTAATGCGAGTAGAAGGGAGGAGAACCACCATTTTATAACGCCGTACATTTTTAAACTGCGTGCCTCGAGAAATTCGGCATAGCTATTTCCTCCGAGATGGGGAATCGGGTAACCCGTGAGGACTACGAATGGGTTTATACAGACCAACCACACGCTGACAGGAGGAAAGCGATCCTTGGTGAGATAGCTTATCTTTTGTTAGCAAGTTTGGATAAACCTCATAACTTGAGCGCGGACGTTGCCCTCCCACCCCTGATATAATTATCATTATCCATCGATTAACATCCAATGGCGCAGTTTACCAAAGATACTTTATAGAAGCGTATTTGAGTGGAAAACGTTAGCTAACGGTTTCACATCTGTTGCCTCATACGTGATAGTTATAGAAGCCAAGTCAATGCCATCATCTCTCCTGTTAATTGTGTACTGTACTGTTCACGATTTCGGTCAGACCAGACCTCTCCTACTCTGTGTGGAATCGTTAATTTGATATTCCCTAATCCCAAAATAGCGATTTTAATAGAACGCACGTACTTGTCAGTGAAACGAAAATGGCTTCCTAACAAGAAAGTGGTGCGTCGTTAATAACGTCATTGCTGTCGCACACGTGATCAAGTGGCATGACCGAAGTAAAAGATTGACAGCGACTCAATATATAGCTGCAAAATATTTTACTGTAACAAGAATTGTCTGCGATAAAACGGGTCAATTATTTTGTATGACTTTAAAATAAATTGGAAAAAAGGCTCTGTTTTTGTGAACATTAGTTTGTTCAATAACTTAAAGGAAACTATTGTAAAGGCTGTTTTTTTTTTAACACCTGTTTATTTTCTGAATTTTCTTTTTCCTCCCACAGCAAAGTATCCACAAATTAAGTCGCTGATGGGTCCTGACTTCAGACTGAAATGGATCGTGTGCATGATGGTGGCGATACAATTTTTAGCTTTTTATTTCATCAAAGATATGGACTGGAAATGGGTTTTGTTTTGGACTTATGCCTTCGGAAGCTGTATCAACCATTCAATGACTCTTGCTATCCATGAGATCTCCCACAATACCGCTTTTGGAAACAACAAAGCCATGTGGAACCGATATTTTGCCATGTTTGCCAACCTCCCCATTGGCTTGCCCTACTCCGCCTCGTTCAAGCGATATCACTTAGACCATCACCGCTACCTTGGAGGAGATGGCGTCGATGTAGACATCCCGACTGATTTCGAAGGCTGGTTTTTCTGTACACGTTTCCGCAAGTTCATCTGGATTATTCTGCAGCCCCTTTTTTACGCCATTCGACCTCTTTGTATCAACCCTAAACCTGTTACGCAGCTGGAGCTGACCAATGTCATTGTTCAACTCGCCTTTGACGTTCTGCTTTTCTGGGCGTGGGGAGTCAAGCCTGTGGTGTACATGCTTGCTGGCTCCCTGCTGGGTATGGGGCTACACCCAATCTCTGGTCACTTCATAGCCGAACACTACATGTTTCTCAAGGGCCATGAAACCTACTCCTACTACGGTTCCCTGAATCTGCTCACCTTCAACGTAGGGTACCACAATGAGCACCATGACTTCCCCAGCATCCCAGGACGTAGGCTACCTCTGGTTAGTATACTGGAATTCGGGTATTGCTAACAACCCCACGGTACAATGCATATCACATCACAGGGGTAACGATACAATAACGTATCGCTAGGGCTATAAACGGTATATTCAATATAAGGTATAAATTTTGCCGAAGGTAGAGATTTTGACTCGCGGTAGCACATGTTGGTGACGTCATCGCATTAGGGTTGTCCCGACTAGCGTAACTACGTCGGCGCACACAACACACCGTGGACATCTAGTGTTGACGGCAATGTTATTTGAAAGAAACGGCCAGCAGGTGGCAGCAAGTATGAAATTAACCAGTATCACGCAAGGATCTTGTTGCAGAAGAGGAGGAAGTGTAGTGTAAGCACAACATGGACTTTAACACTACTATATATTTTTTTTTTGCATTTGTTTCCGAATTGTAGCAATTAGCATTAGAATATAGCTAAGTCTCATCATTATTCACAAACCTGTTGAAAACGCTGTCGAAAAGAGCTTGTTTTAACATGGCCTTGCGGAACTCTTATGCTCTACTGCCACCTGCTGGACGTTTTTTTGTTTGTAATAACTACTATTGCTTTAAGCGACCTCTTCAGGTCAGAAGCTGTATCTAAACCTTCTGTAAGCTCTAGCATAAAAAAACAAAAAAATAATTTTTGGACTTGGGGGTGAAAGACAAAGTATTAAAAAAACATTTTTGGGTTTGAATGAGTTAACGATGATCCAACGCCGCAGCTTCTTTTAATGTACATGTATTGTAGCAACAAGTCCTCCAACAATAACGACCATATTGGTCGTTTTGCCATGCACCAAAATACGACCAAGTGTTGCGCATTTTGTAGTTTCGCGACCTTTATCGGCCATGCTAAATAGCGAAAAAAGACTAAAGTTAGACTCGAACCCAGAACGTCTGTCTCACTGAGCTAACACAAGCACTGGTTGGGGTTAGCATTAGGCTTTCAGTGAGGTTGGACAGTACACGTTACGTCTTTACATGGGACACTAATGGTTGAGGTTGTAGACAGCGTTACAAAACATGTCGGCAACACTAAAACGATCACTGGCCAAATAGCTCAGTCAGACACTCGTCTTCCGACCAGGCGGACCGGGTTCGAGTCTCGAGTCTTTTTTCGCTATTTAACATGGCCGGTAGGGGGTCGCTAAAGTAAAATAGGCAACACTTGGTCGTGATTTGGCACATTTTCAAAACGACCTATGTGGTGGTATTTATTGGAGGACTTGTCTCGATCGTAGCGTTGGTGAACTAATCAGGCTAAGCGGCGAACTAACAAGCCTTTAATGACAATTTGCAAGTAACTCTCGGCCATAAACACGCCAGAACACAACGTGTTCTCTTTATTGTACATAATTCACCCAAATTAAACCACAGGGGGGGGGAGTCTGTCAAATCATTGTTCAGAAGCGCTGTGTTCACTGAAAATGTAACGCATGGAAACAATGGTCAAATGTTGGAGC
This sequence comes from Leptonotus elevatus, assembly GCF_054856555.1. NCBI lineage: Eukaryota > Metazoa > Chordata > Actinopteri > Syngnathiformes > Syngnathidae > Leptonotus > Leptonotus elevatus. The sequence continues at coordinate 7,111,276 of NC_141251.1, read as the reverse complement.
GTGCATGGTGGCCATTACTACAAATTCTCATTTATTCCATTTCTATTTTGCAGGTGAAGAAAATAGCTGCAGAGTATTATGATGACCTTCCTCAATATACATCGTGGGTTAAGGTCCTGTATGACTTTATCATGGATGACACATTAAGCCCATACTCACGAGTCAAGAGGAAGCTGACAGAAGATCTCAAACTGGAGTAATTTCAATGAGTGCGCCTCTGGATCAAAATGGCTTTGTATTAACGTTAAAAAAATAATATCTTTTTTTTTTTTTCTCACCAAAAATATTTAATGATCAAGGTCTGAAAGCCAATTTATAACTCATACACAAGTCTTAACTAAACAAATTGGTATGAGATATTGTTATTGTTTATGTACAGTGTAAGCTATGCTGTAGGTCAAATATTGTCCTATATTTAGATGGCTAACAATGATTTAATTGCAGTAAACCTGGGGGGGACAAATACCTAACCTGTTGTCAGTGTGCAATTTCAAAAATTTTATTGGATTATGCAACAATTTTCTCCACGTGCATACCTTCTTTTTTTTTTCTTCACTTGCAACATTTCATGTGCTGCAACTTTACACATTTTTTTCTTTCCATATCAAATGCACTATTTTGACAGTAAATTAACACATTTGAAATGAAATCACATAATTAAACGCATATTTTTATAACAATTGTTTTCTTCATTTAAGTATTACCGATAAAATTGTTTATAATAAAAAAAAAATCGGTTAATGCTTAGTTTTGACCAAATAGAGGTAACTTCTTTAACCTACACAATGTGAGCAAGTACAGTATTGTCTGTCCTATATGTGCACTAGGACACACTAGGTGGAAAAACATAACTAACCTGCAATTTTAACATTTTAATGGATTATGCAACAATTTTGTCCACGAACATGCCTTTTTTTTCTTCATTTGCAACATTTCATGTGATGAAAAATCCCTTTCCATATCAAATGCACTAATTTGACAGCAAATGAACACATTTGAAATTAAATTGCATAGTAAAATGCATATTTGCTTTATAACAATTGTCTGCTTCATTCAAGTATTTTCAATAAAATTGTTCATAATAAAAAACGTCTTCATTTAATGCTTAGTTTTTTACGGAAGAGGATTTAGGGCCTGTGAAGAGGAAGAAAAAAAAGTTGGCAAGATTTTGACTTTATTCTCATAATTGTGACTTTAGAGTGAGAGTTCTCAGTTTTTTTTTTTCATAATTCAGACTTTAAAGTAAGAATTCTCACTTTAAAGTCAAAATTCTAGGAATAAAGTGAGAATCTTGCCAAACTTTTTTTTTCTCTCTTCACTAAACCTCTGACGTAGTTTTGGCTAAAAGGAGGAAACTTCTTTAACCTACAGATTGTGAGGAAGTGTTGTCCATATGTGCACCAGAACACCCTAGGCCGCAGTTCAATGATCGACTGTGGTCGAATCATCGGCCTTGCGGCCTCATGTCTTGGGACGATTGTGTAAAGAAAGGGGCGGAGCTGTCTACCGATCAGCACCTGGCGGTGTGCTGGTTCCGATGGTGGGGGAAGACGCCCGTACGATCTGGCAGACCCAAACGTATTGTGAGGGTTTGCTTGGACCGTCTGGCAGAATCCCCCGTCAGAAGGAGTTTCAATTCCTACCTCTGGCAACCCTTTGCCCATCTACCGGTGGAGGCGGCGGGACATTGAGTACGAATGGCGGCCGATTGAAGCTATGGCCGTTAGGTACTCTGTGCCTGTCGTGGTTGGTGGCAGTCCCTGAACGCGCATAGGGCCCCATCGTCATTGTAGGAGGCACGTCAGTCAAAATTTGGGACGCCTTCAGGAGTATGGGGTACCAAACTCCTTGATACGGGATGTTCAGTGGTCCCTCTACGACTGGTGTCATAGTTCGGTCCGCGTTGCCAGCAGTAAGTTAGATTCGTTTCTGGTGAGAGTTGGACTCCGCCAAGGCCTTTATCACCGATTCTGTTCATAATCTTTATGGTCAGAAGTTCTAGGCACAGCCGAGGTGTTGAGGGGGTTCCGGTTTGGTCGACTCAGCATGGCATCTCTTTTTTTGCAATGGGTTAGATGCCACAGGCCGCGTCCCAACACTTGCACCTGTGCCCTCCAACAAGGGCGTCTCAGCTCTCTGAAAAGCTTCATGACCGAAAGAACAAGATCCAAGTGGGATAAATGAGATTCCTCCGCAGGGTGTCCGGGCTCTCCCTTGGAGATCGGGTGAGAATCTCTGTGATCTGGGAAGTGCTCAGGGTCGAGCCGCAGTCCTCCACATTGAGAGGAGCCAGATGAGATGGCTTCATTTTCCGTTAACTCCGATACAATCAAGTTGTTAATTGTTTAAAAACTTAACTTTTTTCCCACCTTGGCAATATGGCTAAAATTCGTTCTATTTTATCTGCTAGTGACGCAGAGACTTCCAGCCACCCCCAAATAATATGCCATACTTTTTGATGCCATTCCCATAATAATAATAATAATAATAATGCTATTTAAAGGTGTTCAATCAAATATACTATCTGTTTCTCTCCCCAATCCTTTAATTCAACAAAATATGCCTCTACCAAATTTAATATTGGGGTCTAAAGAACTGAAAGATAAAAGAAAAAGGGGGTCTTCAAAGTAGCACATTCCACTTGTCAGTCCAATTGTTAAGAAATAGTGACCGCCCCCGACCCTATACTAAGAGCCTACGAGCTGTAAATGTCTAATCTGTACGTGTACGTATAGTTTATATAGACAGTAGTAGTCTGTGCGCAAGATGGGAGGGGTAAAATGGCCGCCCTGTGGCTTCAACAGCTTGCGCGAAAAAGAAGAAGAGCTGTAAATGTCTCATTTGTACGTGTACGTATAGTTTATAGACAGTAGTAGTCTGCGCGCAAGATGGGAGGGGTAAAATGGCCGCCCTGTGGCTTCAACGGCTTGCGCGAAGAAGAAGTAGAAGAAGAAGAAGAAGAAGAAAAGAAGAAGAAGAAGAAGAGGAAGAAGAAGAAATAATAATCAGCTGGTGGAAAAAATCCTATGCGGGAGACGCTAGACATCATCCTTTTCTGGCCTTAGCACATCTGGATCACCGAAATGGGACTACTTTTGTAATAACCTAATTTCAAACCAGGAATAACAAACGGAAACAAAGACATACGTTGGGGGTGTGAACTAAACAACGTAAAGGAATAGGCTGTCTAAAGCGAAACCAGTGGTTTAAATGTATTCTGTCTGTCCGCTCTAAATCGTTGAAGGTATCTCACTCTAAGACGAACTGCTTGCATTATACAAACACGTAATATCGGTACACCAACCTTAAGGTGGGCATGTAGTCTGATATTATATTAACGTTTTTACTGCATTAAACGCAAATAGTCAGTTGCACTTAAACGGACTAAGATACGCTGGCACAGCGAACGTCTTTTATTCAATGGACAATGAGTCCGCAATGGAGGACTGTACTTGAGCGGCAAACACAAACACATCTAAAAGTATACGCTGTGCCACGGTTTTATTTGCGCGCAAGGTGTGTTGATCAAGCCAAGTGTTGAGGGCCAAATGTGTTTTGATTTCGCCTGCGTCAGAAAACAAAAAAAAAAAAAACTGCCGAAAGATTGGAATATTTAGACGCAGATGAAAAGTCAAAGTCGACGTAATGGAGCTAATGTTTGCCGAGTGGGAAGATGGAGAGAGGTTCTCATTTGAAGACTCTGACCGGTTTGAGGAGGACTCTCTGTGCTCCTTCATTTCAGAGGCTGAGAGCCTCTGTCAGAACTGGAGGGGATGGAGGAAGCAATCTACTGGACCCACATCTCCTACTGTGAAGCCAAAAGGTTGGCACGCATATAATTTTTCATCAAAACTTTTACGTTTTTCATGAACTTAATTTCCGTCATTGTCATGATTGTGGTTGGCTTAAATTACCGTTATGTAAACCTAACACGTCATCCCATAATCGATTCATAGTTTATTAATCGAGTAATTGTTGCACCTCTACAAAAGCCATATTTTCTTAAATGTTTAAATAATACAGTGTAAAGATGATTAATATGAAATAATCATTGAAATGTATCATAGCATGAATATAAAATCCGATAAACCCTGTTAGAGTTTTCATGCAAAGTTCTGGTTGGATTTTGATTGCTAAACTGTCGAATTGCCTATGGCAAGTAATGTGCTTCTCAGATGAATTTTCTAATGTTTCGTTATTTCTTTAGATGGTCAGGTAATTCCATTGGTGGAGTTGTCAGCCAAACAAGTAGCTTTTCACATCCCATTTGAGGTAGTGGAGAAGGTTTACCCGCCTGTACCAGAACAACTCCAGCTTCGAATTGCATACTGGAGCTTCCCTGAAAATGAGGAGGACATTAGGTGAGTCCATTTAGTGCAATTAAAAAGTAGCATGCTAAACCTAGCAGGAAGTCCACCATTTTTGATTAACTTCATATTTATCCTACAGAATTTATCTGATCGCCTTCAAACTTTTCATTTTAAGATGCTAAAGATGAAAATATATTGAAAGCTGATTTGAGTTTATTTTGGGAATTACACCCGATTTTTGGCCTTTTATAGAGGTCATCATTTAATGAATACTCGTGAAACTTTGCACAAGCATAAGGCCCGGCAATTACATTTATATTTCGAGGGTTCTTGTCCTATGTGCCAGTACCCCAACGTGGCCAGGGTTAGCGAGGGCCCTTTATAACTGCTTGCAGTTCTAGTTAGGGCCCAAGCAGCGGCAGTGGCCCTATTGTTTCTGTAAGAATTATTATTACTAGGGCCCGAACAGCGACTGCTCTATACATGGTTCTACAGTGCCCCACTAGTGTAGAAAAATAGAAAACAATCTTGGCACATTTGCCCGAGGGCTACGAAAATTGGGAGTTATGTGTAGCACCCCGAGATGCACCAAACAAAGTCAGTGGAAGCCATATCTTAAAATTTACAGGAAGTGAGCTATGAATATTTTGAAGTGCTCAACGGTGGAAGTGCCGTAGGATGGCACTATAGTCACAAGGGCACTGAAGACGGAAGAAGGCACCACGCCCCTCCAGCCCCCAACTGCTTCAATTGGAAATTTGAAGGAGCGGCGGCTACGATTTAGGAATGGCGAGGCGCCGCCTCTGAATGACTAGAACGGAAACGCTAAATTGGCTCCAGTTTAATTACCAACTAGATGCTGCTTTTTCCTGTATTATTATTATTATTTTTTCATCTGTCTACTTCCCCCGCAGGTTGTATTCATGCCTGGCAAACGGAAGTCCAGATGAGTTTCAACGTGGTGAGCAGCTACACCGGATCAGAGCTGTGAAAGACCCTCTGCAAATTGGTGAGTTTATTTGCCAGACTTAAACAACACTCACTCGCGATGCGGCTGAACCTGTGTGAACGCTTGTTCAGTGTGCTGCGTTCTCCAACCTTTTTTTCAGGAGTCCGCAATTTTCGAGCCAATCAGAATTCACTGAAGCTTTTACATGTTAACTACAGAATTACGGGAGAAATTGCGTATGAAGGCTGAGAGATGGAATACAAAATTGTGGAATTGATTGAAATTAAATCGAATGACGTGGAATGCTAATGAATGACATGAAATGTTGTACAATGACCTAACAGAAGTTGTAAAAAAAATAAATAGACGAGATAAACAATTTTTGGGATTTTTATTTAGCAATTATACTCTTCTTTTTTTTGCGGTAGCGATACGCCTAACAGTTTAAAGTTGGATGATTTGAATCAGTCCCCCCCAAAAAGTAAAAATAAGGGGTGAAAAAAAAATCGTATTTTGCTTTGGCGTATTCGTAGAGAATTGGAAGGATAAATCGAAAAGATTTCCAATGGACAAAGTCTACCAAAGTGTGTTCTGACCATTTTGAATACCGAATTTTCACGACTATAATGCGCACTTTAAAGTCTTAAATATTCTTAAAAATCGACGGTGCGCCTAATAGTGGGGTGCGCCTTGTGTGTGGACCGCGGTCCAAAATCTGACGAGCTGTGTAGAAGGATTTCCCGTCGATTTATACACGAAAGGCAAACCTAGCTGAGGACAGGCATGATGAGATTGCGAAGGAGTCAATTTGGCAGCCCCTCCTCTACCCCTGACCTCCCTCCCTCCCGCACTGGTGTTTCCTCTGTCTCTCCGTAACTTGTTGCGTTCTAATTTCTGCCGTGGCGCTAAAGCATGCATGTTCAGTACGGAGCCCCTCTGGTGCCAGGGTATGAAAAAACATTTTTGGGTGCTAATCTGTACCTACAGTTTAGCAATCTGTTCCCACAGTTTAGTCATCTGTACTCACAGTTTTGTAATCTGTACCCACAGTTTTGTAATCTGTAACCACAGTTTAGTAATCTGTACTCACAGTTTACTAACCTGTTCCCACATTTGAGTAATCTGTATCCAGAGTTTAGTTATCTGTACCCACGGTGTACTAATCTGTTCCCACAGTTTATTAATCTGTACCCACACTTTAGTAATCTGTTGACACAGTTTAGTAATATGATTCTCCATTTACAACATGCAGCTATCATTTGGGGGCAGTATCAACTGAACTGTGCGAGCCTCATGCTTAAATATTTTATGAAAAGCCTCACTTTTTCATCCATCGGTATTATGAAATTGTGAATATGGTTAAACATTGTTGTAAAACAAAAGAAATGGTTAAACCGGTAATCGGTCCATGCCTAATCAGTACCCACTTCCCCCTTGCTGCTAGTCGCCAGTAAATCACCGGGTGCATTCCTTCAGTTTTATTGATCCATCTGGCCAATTTAGAAACTTTTATTAACCTAACAAGTTTTCGGAATTTATGAAGAAGCCAGAGGTCCCAGATAAATTACACTCAAGCATGGGTAATCATGTTAACTAAGGAATACATGAGCAGAGCGTCAAACCTCTTTGAGCTTCTCTATTATGAGGCACGAGCTAATCTAATCCACTATCATGGTGCCTTTTTTTAATGGAAATTTTTCGTTTTGGCTATGATGAAAGTCGGCCTCTTGTTTTTGTTCTTTTGTGTGTGTGTTTTTCTTCTTCTTCAGTTTCCATCCCAATTGTGTCATACGCTAACACTAAATGTCCCTGGGGACGAGCATGACCCAACACCACTCTACCCTACCCCCACCCCGTAAGAAATTTTGGAGTGTTCATCCCAAGCACTCCACAGTGGAGGGAAAATACAAGCTGATAGGTTAAGTCACAGTTAAAAAGTCAGGGCTATTTGTACTCATCCGAATTCGCATGACGTAGAAAAAGCTTTAATATTAACGTTTTAAACTCCACAATGCACATTTAACGTAACTGTATTTTGTGCCTATTTTCATTTATAGAAGATTTTTGAAAACATGAATCCAGTTTAAATAGTACACAAGTGCAGATCTCTCTTTTGTTTTTGTCATTTTTTTGTCAGGTTTCCATCTAAGTGCTACTGTCGTGCCCAGTCAGTCTGGACCGTCTAAAGGCATCTACAATGTGGCAGTAATGTTCGATCGCTGCCGCATTACCTCCTGCAGTTGTACATGTGGTGCTGGGGCAAAATGGTGTGCCCATGTTGTGGCTCTCTGCCTCTTCAGGATCCACAATGTAAGAAATAAAAGCATGTTTAACATGAAATGCTTAAAGCGAAATATCAACGAGGCCGGAGAAAGAGTCTGTGCAAATAGTTTTAAATATTACTATAGTAAATACTTTTGACAGAGATGTGTCACTATCCACTTTTATTGTTGTTTATTAGGCTTTGCTACTCTGAATTCTGTTTTAATTCTAATGTTTTACAATTCTTGAGAGTTATGCTTTCTGTACAGGTTTCAGCTGTCTGTCTGAGGGCTCCGGTGTCCGAGTCTTTGTCTAGGCTTCAGAGGGATCAGCTCCAGAAATTTGCCCAGTATCTTATTAGTGAACTCCCTCAACAGGTACTTTTTTTTTTTTTTTGATGGGGTCCTCAATAGGATTGGGTATCGTTTGGGTTTTATCCGATACCGGTGCCTTCCCGGTACTTTTCAAACGGTACCAGTGCTTAACTCATTTCCAGTTTCATGTTCACTCCTAAAAACGTCTAAATCCGTTTTATTTTAAATAATACCATGCTCCCAAAGACGTATTTATACGTTTTATGTTTTTTTCTTTTTTTCTTCTTTTTTTTTTAATGCTAGAGCAGAGATGCAGCCATATGAAATGTGTTTTTTCTTGTGATTTTTCATGAAATGCTATTGCCGGGCCAACTAACTTCTCACTCTAAATATATACTCTATAAGAGTATATATAGGATTAGTCATTGTACTGAGCATGTGATATAATGCGTCAGATGGCTTTGTCTTTCCAGATTCTACCCACAGCTCAACGACTACTTGATGAGCTCTTATCCTCTCAATCTACAGCAATCAACACTTTGTGTGGAGCTCCAGGTAAAATAGCCCTAAACATTCCAAGATTTTCTACCTTGTATGCTTGCATCGCTGTGAAATGGGAATAAAATGGTGAAATATATCAAGTTTCTTTGAATAAATAATTACATAAAGACAATAAAAATTTTGTGTGCGTGTGTGTGTGTGTGTCTTTGAAGACCCCACAGCTGGACCTTCAGCTTCCGATCAGAGCACCTGGTATTTGGATGAGTCGACCCTCAGTGACAACATCAAAAGGACACTGCATAAGTTCTGTGGGCCTTCACCTGTTGTCTTCAGGTTGTATAATTCACACACAAATCTTTAAACACACTACCAGGGTGTCCTTTGCTGGTTAAAGTGTTATACTAGAATGTTTTTACTAGCGCACTCTAATTCGTTTTGAAAGAAAGTTCATTATTTGAACCTAATTATTGCTATTCTGTTTTAAGTATAATTCATTGAAAATACATTTTCCTTCATTCTATGAGGCACTGTGTTATTATGTATTGTGCTATAAAAATGCTATATGGTGTCGCCGAGTATTGCCATAACTCAGATGGCACAGATGCAGAAGTGATTGGTGAAAACAGCCAACCCACGTACTCCTCAGCAGTGTGCAACCGTAATTACAGTGGCATATATGTGAAAACTATGATGACCAAAATTTGGCTGGCTGAACCTGCGCAGACGTGCTAATCAGTGTGAAAATATGTGACCCGCTCCAGCAAAAATAAAAAAACATAACGTCTTGGGGAGCATGGTAATATTTAAAATAGAACATATTTATACGTTTTTGGGAGCAATTACCACCAGTCAAGACATACTTGTAAAATTAATGAAGCCGTCCTCTAAAAAATAATTATTTTATGTGAAATCATTTGTGTCACAATTACTAGCATTCCTTGATGTTAATACTTTGCACAACCCCGATTTGCCAACAAAACAGCAGCTAAGCTCCTATAATGTGTCACAAGATGGAAGAATACAGAAAGAGCGATTTTCGACCATTCCTTTTTGCTCAATCTCTTTTAAGTTATCACCTGGGCCCTCCAGAATTAAAACCCTTTTACTTGAGCATGTTTTTTGTTATGGCCAGTCTGTGACAAACACAGAAGTCCAATAGTAAAGCACCATCGGTTGTTGGAATCAGTCACACCCTTCCTTGTCTTACTGTCATTGACATCACAGTCATTCACCATATCCTCAATTTGATTGTGGGACTTCTTTACTCTGTTGTTAATTGCTTATGTGTGTGTGTGTGTGTGTGTGTGTTCACAGTGATGTCAATTCCATGTATCTCTCATCCACTGAGCCACCAGCTGCTGCTGAATGGGCCTGTCTGCTAAGGCCTTTAAGAGGCCGAGAGCCAGAGGGCATTTGGAACCTTCTTTCGATTGTGAGGGAGATGTTCAAAAGACGGGACAGCAATGCTGCACCACTCCTGGAGATACTCACTGAGCAGTGCTTGACATATGAACAGGTACATTTGTGAATTCTTTTGTTGTTGTCCATGTGTATGGGTTGCTTTGTTTTGGATTTTTTTTTGTGGGTAAATCAGCTTTCACTTTTCTACCTTAGGTACTCAAAGCATTTTAGCACTTTTCTCATTTTAACTACTGATCACGCAGCATCAGCATCAGCAGCAACTAGGGGTTCAGTATCATGCTCAAGGACTCTTCAACATGGTCTCATGGGTTGAGGATCGAACCCCAAACCTGTGGTTTAGAAGATGACCACTCTACCACTGAGCCATGCTCCCCCAATGCTCAAAGTGTGATTTTTCTTTTCCCCATTTTAATACATGGCGTCACTTCCGCAGAAGGCGGGAAATTCAAAACCGAATCCAGTCTGAAAACGATTGGTCAAAGGCTTGCACGAGTACCCATTGCGAACAGCTAAGGGTTACTAGAACAGGGGTGGCCACACTCTGTCCTCGAGGGTCGGAGTGCTGCAGGTTTTGGATCTTTCCCTTCCCCAACACAGCTGATTTATGATCAGCTCATCAGCAAGCTCTGCATAAGCTTGATAACGATCCTGTTGATTGGAATCAGCTTGTGTTGGAAGAAGGAAACCTCCAAAACCTGCAGGGCTTAAACAAAAATGAACTGGGTTCAAAACCGTTCATTAGCCCCAGGATGAACTTGAGACTAATTTTGACATATAGTCTCTGACAGATAGTAATTGGCATTGATGTGTGGGCTCTTTGAATTGAATGATTACAACGCTGTCGCGTTCACTTTTCTTTCACGATTGACATACACAACACTCCTTTTTTTTGGCCTCGGCGTTGGATTGTCAGTTTTCTGATTCATTGTATATTATTACTTTTCCTGCCAAAAACGCCAATTGACGTTAAGGGCACGCCCACCGAGTACTGCTAATAACGTCATTTGACGTCATCTATGTTTGTTTGTTTTCCTCAGTGGGCAGTGCAACATTTTGTGCAGTTCTGGTTTATGAATGGGGTGTGAAAAAAACCCACCCACTAACTATGGTCAATCATTTTTTACATGGGTCACGTTTTAAAGAATTCCTCCTCAATTTATCACATGTGCCAGCTATTGTACCCAAATTATAGTTTGTTTTACCTTTAATTATTTATTATGGCATTCTATATATTTATTTTTCCTTTTTCATAATTCTCAAGAGAGAAACAAATCTTCTTCTTTTTGGCAGTCTTGTTTCACGGCTTGCACTTATCTCTGATGCTTGTGTTTATTTTTAGATCATCAGCTGGTGGTATAGTGTTCGAACGTCTGCATCTCACAGCAGTGCCAGTGGACACACTGGACGGAGCAACAGTCAATCGGAGGTAGCAGCTCATGCCTGTGCCAGCATGTGTGATGAAATGGTGACACTGTGGAAGCTGGCAGTGCTAGACCCCACTATGAGCCCCTGCAGGTCAGATTATTACCCTAAATCTTTCAAATAGAGTTTTTGATTGATCCTCCTTGGTACGAGTCCACAGAAATGTTAGCATTGTGTTTTCCCATCTTTTTTTTTGTGTTTCGTCTCTTATCAGTTGAATAATATAGTGGCAAATTTGAAGAAGTCTGTAGATCACCACATCAAATATAAAACTTTCATGTAGTTTCCTTCCACCTATTCAAGATTAGGTCAATGTTAAACAGGATTGTGTTAAAAATGCATATTGTACCATCTCTTCTAGGCGTCTGGAACTGGCAAGTCACTTGAAACTCTGGCACCTTAAAGTTATAGAGATAGTGAAGCGTGGTCAACATCGCAAGTCCCTGGACAAGCTTTTCCAGGGCTTCAAACCTGCTGTGGAGTCATGTTATTTCAACTGGCAAAAGGCCTACCCTCTGGAAGGCATCACATACTGTAGTGCTGAAAAGAAGACAGCCACCTTCTGCTGGCCTAGGGGAATGCAGCAACAGAAAGCAGTAAGTGCTTCTGCACAATGTATCAGAGAAGCTCCTGACCCAGGAGGAGTATATTGTAAAGCAAGAGGAAGTGATCAGTCGTTTCAGGAAGAGGTTGTCGTGAGGCCGAAGGAGACGATGCTAACCAAAAAGAAGGCTTTTTCAGTGAACGGAGGTGGAGCTATGTTGGTTCGTCTGGGAGGGGGTCTCTCACTGTCTCTAGACGATGGAGGAGGGAAGTGCTTCTACAAAGGATCAGGTAGTGCCTGTGGGGGTAAGTTGAAACTAATGAAGAACTTTGAGAAGGGGGGGATTTTAGGAGGATGTAAAAATGTCAATTCCAAACGGAGAACCAGCAGTGAGGATAGCTCTCTGGAGCCAGACCTTGCTGAACTCAGCCTTGATGATGGGTATAGCTTGGCTTTGGGAGCTGAAGCAAGCAACACGTTTGAATTTATTCCCCCGGGACCGGACCCCAGTACACTGCTTCAAGAGTCATGTAATGATGCATGCGCTAGTATTAAGGACAAAATACTGGATTGTAAACATACTAGCCTCGCTGCGGATGACTGCCATGCTGTCAAGACTGTGCCACCGAACATACATTTCAAAGAGACAGACATGGCTGTAGTTGATGTTTTCAGTGGATTAGAGGATCACTCACAGCACGAGGTGGACTCAGAAGAGAGCAAAGACTTGAACTCTGTTAACAGTGATCAGCCATTATTAGACAGTTCATGCGAAAACTCATTTTCTACCAAGCCTGCTCAAGGACTTGGGCAGGAAACACATGCTGAGACAGAAGCAGGTAATAGAACACCTGCTCTGTGTGGAATTCCTCAACAAGATGTGGAAGCAGCAAATGGGCTATTTCTGTGTGAAGATGACTACCAGGTTTATTACCTGAGCCCTGCTTCAGAAGAGGGAGCAGACCGACAGCTGGTTGACAACCACCAAGACGAGCCCGACATATTTGCAGGGATCAAACCATTAGAGCAGGAGGGACGCATGGAGGTGAGTTGAGCAAAATTATTTACAAGCGAGACAATGACAAGTTTCTTAATATTTATCTGACATATATGGGTTGAAAATGATATCAAGATTGAACATGTTTTTTGTATACAATATGTGAAATATGGATGACAATGCATTTCCCCCATTAGTCAAATAGGTTACAAAGTAAACCTCTTTTTTTTAATTCCATGTGACTCTAGGGCAATTCATTCTCACGGAAGAGGATTAGGGCCAGTGAAGAGAGAAAAAAGTTGGCAGGATTCTGACTTTATTGTCAGAATTCTGACCTTGAAGTGAGAATTCTCACTTTAAAGTCAGAATTCCGACTTTCTGACTTCCATCCATCCATCCATTTTCTTAACCGCTTGTCCTCACAAGGGTCGCTGGAGCCTATCCCAGCTGGCTTCGGGCAGTAGGCGGGGTACACCCTGAACTGGTTGCCAGCCAATCGCACTTTCTGATAAAGTCAGAATTCAGAATTCTGAAAATAAAGTCAGAATTCAGAATTCTGAAAATAAAGTCAGAATTCAGAATTCTGAAAATAAAGTCAGAATTCAGAATTCTGAAAATAAAGTCAGAATTCAGAATTCTGAAAATAAAGTCAGAATTCAGAATTATGAAAATAAAGTCAGAATTCAGAATTATGAAAATAAAGTCACAATTCTGACTTTAAAGTGCGCACTATAAAAATTGTTTTTATCCCACATATAATGACAATAATAATTTAGAAATGATGGATGGTGCTGTGTTTCGAGTTACAGCATATTCATGGAACAAATTCAACTTGTATGTCAAAGTACCACTTTTTGTAGTAGGATGGCTCAAAATGATGTTGTTTCAATAGGTGTTGTTTGCATGTGCTGAGGCTCTACATGCTCATGGGTACAATAATGAAGCATGTCGACTGGCTGTGGATTTAGCAAATGAACTTCTGGCGAAACCTCCAGACCTAAAAGTGGAACAGCCACAGACAAAGGTAAGTTTAGGTAGTTTCACATCATATGTTTCAACTTATTTTGTCATTCTATTGATTAGTCTCAACTAGTTCCCCTGGCAAAAAATACTGGCCTAAGTACAATTGTGTTTATTTTTCTGTCTTAAGAATTTTGTACATGTGACCAGAATTATTTCTTCTTTTTTTCAAATTAGATGTCTGCCACTGTTTCTTTTACGCACTTCCTTTATTTAACATTGTAAGAGTTAAATTATGGGACTGCTGTGGAGCAAAAGCTTGCTAAGCAAAGCAGTCACATCTTATTCTCCTAGATACTTATTATCAGAGGCGTAGCTTCCCAAGGCAGGCAATTGCTTGTTGCCAGTTAGCCAACAGGGGCCCCCAGAGGGCACACCGATTTGACACAAACCAAAAAATTTTCTTCACATGATAAGTGCAGCAATGACAACTGACCATATCAAATTCCCTGAGCCAGGTAAGGTTTTTTTTTCTTAAAAAAGAGAGGGGGAAAAAACTATAATATGGTTGATTTTTATTTTTTGTAAATTATTATGAATAGTGAATTTTATTTAAAAAAAACATGTAGCAATACTTTATTTATTTATTTATTAATTAAACAAAAAATGACCTTGTATAGTAAGGCTTCTTTACAAATTTATTGGGTATTCTCTTGCAACTGTCGTGAAAGACAAAAAAAAGTAATCTAGTTTGAACTCGGCATTAAGGGTTCCCCTCGACCAGAAACATAACATGATTTGGGGGATTGTCCATTCCTTTCTTTGATGCGTATTTTCAGTAGAAATAGGTCATTAGTCTTTTTGTGTATCTCTGCTTGTTCTGTTTGTGTGGCAGTTTTTTTTTCATATCTTCATCAATGAGAAAACTACTAATCTATCGAGCCATTTTAATTCCAAATCAATCCCAACAAACTTCCCCACTGAAAATAAAAGTACTGAGTGGAATCCTGCTGAGTCAAGTTCTTCCACTTTTTAAGTGTGGGGAAATTAGATACTCGGCAACACTTGAGAAGCGTTAAGGGGCTTGTCTCGTAGCCATAGAATTTGACTATAGCCTGGTCAGGATTCTGGCACTCGCTTTCCACAGTCAAGTCACGGCCTATTGCAAAGATAGTACCACAAATTTGTGTGTGTTTGTATGTGTGTATTAAGTCCTCACATTTGCTTTTCCGTTCATTTAGGGTAAAAAGAATAAGGTGTCAACAGGCCGTCAGACACAGGTAGCCACCAACACGTTGTCAAAAGCAGCCTTCCTCATCACTGTCCTCAATGATCGACTGGAGCTCCATAATCTGGCCTTCAATACCGGCATGTTCTCCTTGGAACTCCAGAGACCACCAGCATCTACGAAAGCTTTAGAGGTTCATCCCTAAACCATTTTATTCAATCACTTCTCATTTTACAGTATGGATGGTCGTTTCAATTTGTGTTCATCAGACCTGTATAACTTTGAGCAGGAGAGTAGAGAAGAACGCGGTGGCATTCTGATGTTTTTTGTTTTTTGTTTTACACTGATACGAAGGGGTGGACATGAAAACAGGGCAACAGGCACAAGGGAAACACACAGGCAGTTGTGGTCCACACAACGTTTTTGTGGACAAAGGCACTTTCCATACAATTCAAAATGTAATAAATGTAAAATAATAATAATAAAAAAGACTGCTGTGGCTACGTATTTTGCAAATAAATATTTGCTGGTTTGGGTGGTCCAAACATGACATTTTGGATAAACATCAGGTCAGGCACACCAAAAAACAACAACATATCTTTGCAATACAATTGGAAAATCCAATGTGCCAGTACCCCAACGTGCAAGTACCGGTACCCCAAAGTAGCCCGGGCTGTGAGGGCCCTTTATAGCTGCTCACAGCTCTACTTATTATTATTATTATTATTATTCTCCTCCGCAAACGCAAATTTTTTTGAGACCCTTGACATGAACGAAAAACTTTGCACACCGTTTGGGCCTGGTGAAAAATTTTATATTATGAAGTTGTCATAACAACATGACTCTATTGGCAGGCACGTGTAGCAACCCCGAGACGCACAAAAAAGTCAGTGGAAGCCATTTCCTAAAATGTACTATTTTGGGATTATTTTTGCAAATTCACTGTAGTCTTACTTTCCACCCCTTTACCAACAGTTTTGATCCGATTGACTTCAAACTTGGCAGGTATCATCTCAAGACGTCGTTATACTATATGATGGGGGCACTACATTTACGCTTGACACAAAAATAGGGCCCAAGTGTCCAACAGAGGTTCTGGTGAACAACTGAATGTCACAATCTGAACCAAGATGACTTTGAGAAGGGGTTGTGTACTGCATGGTCGCCTTTTTGTCTTTTAACACTGACCATATAGATCATTGCTCTATCAGGGCATTACATTTGAAGAGAAACTAACTTGAGTGTTAACACTCAAGCTATTTGTTTCACACAATTATATGACAATGAGGCCTGAACGTAGAACATGACTGAGTCTCTGTGGATTAACCAGGTGAAGCTGGCTTACCAAGAGTCAGATATTGCGGCTCTGTTGAAGAAACTTCCTCTGGGTCTTGTGGAAATGTCGATCATCAGAGAGAGGGCTGAGCGGCTCAGAGATGGAAACTACTGTGGTTACAGACCTGTCCTTCCTCTCATGTTGGCCAGCTTTATTTTCGATGTCCTGTGTGCCCCAGGTAAGAACCAGGGTTAGGTTAGCATTTCCTCCTTGATTGTTAAATTCCTAATTGTAAAAAAAAAAATCCGTTGTCAAGTATTGAAGAGCATTCAGCCAGCTATAGTATTCTGCACCAAACTTATTTGCTCATTGTTTTTGTACAAAGTTTTATCATTAATAAAGGCCCGAGTAGTGACCATTGCAAGGTCCTTATTGTTTTTGTAGAAATTATTAATAGGGCCCCACCAGTGTCCGCTGTGAGGTCCCAAACGTTTTTTGTAGACATTACAACTACTCTTATTAGGGCCTGAGCAGCGACCTTACAACTACTATTACTAGGGCCCGAGCATCGACCGCTGCAAGGTCCCTATTGTATCTGTATACTTTATTAGGGCCCGAGCAGCGGGCCGCTGTGAGGTCCCTATTGTATCTGTAGAAATCATTATTATTATTAAGGCCCGAGCAGCGACCGCTACGAGGTCCCTATTGTATCTTTAGAAATTCTTCTTCTCCTTCCTATTCTTCTTTTTTTCTGAAAATAATAAATTTTTGGTGGGACCAAAACCTTGAAATCACATCTCAAGTGGAGCGGAAGCCAATGCAAGTTGGCTAATATCTGGGTAATGTAATCGAACTTTCTCATCCTTGTAAGAAGTCTCGCTGCAGCATTTTCTACCACAAGTTTAATACTAGACATAGGAAGACCAGTTATTATGTATATTAGCTACACCGTTAAATAACTGGGGCAGAAATTCTGAACAGCTCATGTGCAACATTTGTGTTCTTTTTTTTGTTTTATTTTTACTTTGTGCAGTTGTGTCTCCAACTGGCTCCAGCCCACCCAGCCGCAAGCACAGCAGTGAGATGCCAGGTGATGAAGAGCTTGGCTTTGGTGCAGCTGTTTCAGCATTAGGTAAATACGTACTTAAACATACTAAAGAAAAATATATACAACATTCTTTTTTTGCTCCCACTTTTTATGGACTCAAAAGGTCTAAAACTTTTTCTTCACACACAAAAGGCCATTTCTCGCTGATAATGTTCACAAATCTGTCTTAGTGAGAGTTTCTCCTTTGTCAAGCTAATCCACCCTACCTCATAGGTGTTGATCATTGCACATTGACGCCTTAGGTTGGCTACAATAAAAGACCTGAATTGAATCTGAATTGTGCAGTTTTGCTTTATTGTGGAGGTTTATTGTCTATTTGCCTCAAGCAGTGCATCTCCTTCACATAGAGTTGATCAGGTGGTTGTCACCCTAAAAAAAATCACCCTCAATCTAATTTCAAAAGTCTGCTCTGGCAATTACAATCGACGTCATTGATCAGATCCGCAAAATAAGACATTACTGCAAAAACAAGCGCGTTCACTCCAAAGTCGTTTTATGCTTATGTAAATGTGAGCCCAAAAGCGGATATGGAGAAGCTTTGCGGTGGGAGAAGAAAGTTCCGCCTTTACACCACTGACTTACATATGAACATTTTGTCATTTATTTTAAAGCTTTTAACACACCAGGCCCCAGGGGTGCCACTAATTTTGTACTCAGTTTTCATAAGCTTTTTTTTTTTTTTAATGTTTTGTGTTTCTCTTCTCCAGACTGAATAATATTTAATTGTGTATGCAGGAATGAAGACAACAGTAAGTGAAGCAGAGCATCCTCTGCTTTGTGAAGGAACAAGAAGGGTTAAGGGAGATCTTGCTCTGGCCCTCATGATCACATATAAAGATGACCAGAACAAGCTGAAAAAGGTAAGAACAGTCTGTACTGACGTCCTTCTGACATTTCTTGGGTTTCTTCTTTATACATTACATGCATATAATCCCTTTTGCAACTTCTATAACCTATATTAACTCATTTGCTTGTATAAAATATTTCTATTTTAAATGTTGCCATGGTCCCCAAAACATATTTATACATTTTTATCTTTTTTTATTTCATGCTTAAGCATACAGACGACTTTAATGCAGCCTCTGAACTGAAGAAAACGCTTAAAGCAATGGTAGTTATTACAAAAACGGCCAGCAGGTGGCAGCAGAGTATAAGAAATCAACCAGGGCCATTTTGCAAAAAGGCTCTTTGCCCCACTGTTTTAAACAGATTTGTGAATAATGATGAAACTTAGCTATAGTCTAATGCTAATTGCTGCAAAACGGAAACAGATACAACTTTATATATTTTTTCCTGATGAAAGAAGAGACTCTATTTGTTCTTTTGGTAGTATCCATGTTTTTATAGCAATAGATCACAGTATTTTGTGGGCCTTGCAAAATCTTTCAAAATCCAGTTAAAGCGAAGGGGATTGCTTCAGTGAAAATGGCTGGGAGTGAATGAGTTAAGCAGGGTTTTATTTGTATTCTTCGTATGCAGGGTGTCCGAATTAGACTTAATTTCATTTCATTCATTCACTTCAAACTAATCAGTTTCTTGTTCTTTCAGTGTTGACTGTCAATTGATTTTTTTTAAACAAAAGTCCACCAACAATTTCGCCTGTGCCCTGTGTACAAAGAACACTGTACTCGCTGTGTCAACCAATCCTGGCACATTTGACCTAGGGCTACGGAAATTGGCAGCACCCTGATACACACACAAAAAGTCATTGGAAACCATTTCAAATTTACAGGAAAAGAGCTATGAATTTGTGAATGTCCAATTTTGGTCCATTTTAGCACATTCACAGTGGTCATACCTTTCCCCCTTTTCCAACTTTTTTCATCCAATTTACTTCAAACTTGGCAGGTATCATCTCAAGACCTGGGACAAATGGGGGGGGGGGGGGGGTGACATCACAGTTGCTCAGGTCTCAGGTAACAACCAATTACAACTGAGCTTCAGAAAAAAGGTGAGCTGTGATTGGTCGTTGCCTGATCCCTGAGCAACTGTGATGTCATCTTCAGTCGACAGCAAGTGGCAAAATGGACGCCTCCTGAGATGGATAAAAATGGCCGGATTTTGCTTCATAACTCATATTCCACAAATGTAATACTAATCAGAATGTCATGTTTACACAATGTAAATAACACCTTTATTGTTTGTACTTGTGTTGATTCTCAAGATCGGCTCTCTTCTTTCATCCATCTACAGATACTTGATAAATTATTAGACAGAGAGAGCCAGACCCACAAACCTCAGACCCTAAGCTCCTTCTACTCTAGCAAGCCTGCGGCCGCCAGCCAACGCAGCCCGTCAAAGCATGGCCCCTCATCTTCGTCTGGAACCGCTCTGGTGGCTTCTCCGTCCAGCTCCTCATCTGCTGTGGCGTTGGCTTTTGAAGAAATGGATGAACAGAAATCAGTGCAGAACAGCACTGCTGCAGGACAGAGCACAAATAACTGTGGTAAGCATTGTGAGACAAAACCCATTATTAATAATTATTATTAAGACTTATTGATTATTGAATTATTGAGACTTTACAGCGACATTCTGAGACGAAGCTGACAGAGGGAGTCTGACGTCTGTATTTTCAGACAGCAAGTCCGAACAAGACCAGCCCACTTCCCACCTAAAATGAGCCATACCTGCTCTATTACTATTTGGATTTTATTTATTTTTTATGACTCAATACAGGAATCTTTTTAAATCTATGAATAAATATTTACACAACAGTCTTAAAATTATAATTCACTGACTGCGCACAGCAACATCTGCATGCGTTTTGGAGGAATATCAGCCTGCTTGACTGTCCGCGCTGCCCGCGGTGACCTGAGGGCACATCGACCACTTGTACAACATGAATTACAAACTAGAAAATATGTTCAACACATGTCTCCAAACGAGCTTTTTGTTTTTCATTTTTGAAATATGATTTCAATGCCGCACTCAAACAGAGCGCGCTCAGCCTCAACACAATATTTAATGGGACCTCGGAAAGAACTTTGCCGACACATTTATGACAAATTGCGATGAATTCCGACGGGTATTACGAGCAAATGCGCATGATGGCGAAACAATGGATTCGCAAGGAAATGTTCTTGCGACAACTACGAATAACTCCGAACACAAATGCGACCATCGCAACGATCGGCAACGCTCGCAACTCAGTGGGATAGGGGCTTAACATATATCCCTTTCTTTTCTTTTGCTTCCATGTAGTCGTCTCGGGAGGCAATCAAGGAGACTGTCAAAATGAGTCATCCACATTCAAGCTTGACAACACTGTACCGAGCCGTTTAGCGCTTGGGACACGCTGTGGATTTAGCCAACGCTGCTGGGGGTCTCCTGCCCGACAGAAGAAGAAACACACTGGTAACACTGACTGGCAATTGTTTCCATTTTTATTCACTTGGCATGTTGTGTATTTAAATACCATCATTCGCGCTTGGGTAATTGACACTCATCCACAAAAAAAGGCAAAATAAATAGTTTTATGTTATGCATTGTGTTTATTGGTGTAATAATAAATAATATACTGACTTTTCATCAGAAAGTAACATGAAATCTGTCTGTACAGGTATGGCAAGTATTGACAGCAGTGCTCCAGAGACAACATCAGACAGTTCTCCCACCCTCAGCCGGCGGCCATTACGAGGTGGCTGGGCAGCAACATCATGGGGTCGGGGTCAAGATAGTGACAGCATCAGTAGCTCATCTTCAGATTCGCTGGGATCCTCCTCCTCTAGTGGATCTCATCGGGCAGCGGGTGGCGCCAGGGCCAAGAGCACTGACACTAGCAGGTAACATTTCCTCAAATGCTTAGAAAAATGTAATACAAAGTAACTTAGGGCTGTTACAATATTCACAGTATCACAAAATGCCGCATTCATTTTCATCTCGTCTCAGTATAAAATTTGTCTTATTTTATAATTGTTTCTTGGCTCAGGGATTTCTTTTGCCAAATTACTGCTAACATTAACAACATATTCATTAAAATAATTAGCTATGTCTGAAATGTTATCAATAACAATATTTTTTATCTTTTATAAAATACTCTGGATAATTTATTTTTTAGAGCTATTTTTAATTACATGGTTTAGTATTTTCCATATTTCTTGTGCATTATTGAGTGTGCGTGCGTGTGTGTGTGTGTGTGTGCGTGTGTGTGTGTGTAACCTGTGTATTATTTAATACACAGGTTATATGTGTTAAAATGAGATGACTATTTAATGTTGTGCTCTGTGTCTAGGTACAAAGGGCGTCGTCCGGAGTGTCATGTGCCTCATGTGCCCAACCAGCCATCGGAGGCTGCAGCTCACTTTTACTTTGAGTTAGCCAAAACAGTACTCATCAAAGCTGGAGGAAACTCATCTACCTCAATTTTCACCCAGCCTTCTGTTAGTGGAGCTCACCAGGGACCTCACAGAAACCTCCATCTGTGTGCCTTTGAGATCGGCCTGTATGCTCTTGGGCTCCACAACTTTGTCTCTCCCAACTGGCTGTCCAGAACCTACTCATCACATGTGTCCTGGATAACTGGTGTGTGTTACTGCATTGTGTGTATGTATGAGTTGAGTGAGTTTTCTGTACTATGTATACACAGTACCAGTACACCTTTTTTTTTTTTTTTTGGGGGGGGGGGGTATTGCTGTAATTGACCTTACCGTAAACCACGCCCACATGACCTAGTAAACCAATCAAGACACAAGACTTCATGTCTGCAAAAATCAATACAAATGGTTAAAAGCTTGTGTAAGAGAGATAACCGTTATCCCGGTCAACCGGTTTATTCCCTTCCCTAAACCCTCAAACAACTACAGAAAATGTTGCCACTAGATCACACTTTGTGGAAGACCACACGACCAGTTGAATCTCTCCAATATTACCAGAAAAGTGTCTGGACTAAGATAATGTTCTCCATTGTTGTTTTTAGCCAAAGGCTAACGATAGCTCCGGGTAGCTAACCTTCCACGCGTTTGTCGATTTACTATTTACTATTAATGCCAACAAAACAATGAAACTATGAGGTCATATAAATTCATTCTTACCCTGCTTGACAGGAACAATGTCCAAAAACTTGCTGACAATCGGTCGAAGTGAGTGAGGCGACAGTGATGTGTATTTCCTTTGTTTTGGGGCAAAATTGCATGGTGAGGGAGTGAAGATACCCTTCAACTAAAAAATGTAAAGCCCTTTCCGCTTGCTTCGAAGAGAAATATCGGCGTCCTGAAAATACCTGACCGAGAAATCACAAGGAAGATCTGACAATTTTGCCATTACTGTGGATGCTTATCTTGACCAGTAAATGTCGGAGGGCGCTTTAGTGGGCGGGCGGGGAGGGGCGTGCCACGGTAAGGTCAATTTAACTGTCCTAGTGTATGAGGTTATCATTTGCTCTTCACACTCATGCCATACCCTTTCAGGTCAAGCAATGGAGATCGGCAGTGCTGCTCTCAACATTTTGATGGAGTGTTGGGATGGTCACCTCACACCTCCAGAAGTAGCATCACTGGCTGACCGCGCATCACGGGCTCGGGATCTCAACATGGTCCGTGCAGCTGCAGAACTGGCTCTGAGCTGCCTGCCTCATGCACATGCTCTGAATCCGAATGAGATCCAGAGAGCCTTGGTGCAGTGCAAAGAACAGGTGCTCTAATGTTTGCTTTAACTGTTATTGTTGTTCTCAGTTGACTGCCGTTTTGAATGTTGGCTGTGCTAGTTTGGTGTATTTGTAAAATTCAAAATGATCCTATGCGGGCCGAGTAAAATAAGAGAAACGTACCATATCAAGATTCACAACGTGGATATTATGGTGGATGTGATAGACGGGGAAAAAGGGAGGCTGTATTACTTCACCCACTCGATTTTTTTTCTTATAGTGCCCAATGGAAACGCGGAGAAGAGCAAGCATGGTAATTGTGCAACATAGACTTACATTATAGCAAGCATTAGCAGGTCAGTGAGTTAGCCATTCTCGTTTTAGCAAGGCTAGTTGGTCTGGCTTGAAGAGAAAAAATGGACTAAAGTTTGTAAGGCTATTAGGTTTTGTATTAATCCCACCAACATTTACCACATTGTTGTTCCAACCTGGTTTGCAATTGACCAGTGAAGTTGTCTCTGAGGGGAAAGTAGAAGCCCAATGGTTCTCTCTGCTGCGTTCACCACACGTTGTAGGACCTTCCTGTCCTCTGCTGTGAAGCAGGAAGCTTTCATTGTTGACCTGTAGAAGTTACAAACATGCAACAGCCTTCTTTAACCCTCTGGAGAAAAAAAAGTCACTTTTGGGACTTACCGTCTGAGAGGAGTCATGAACGGACCAGGTATAGCCGAGATGTGCACTCCCTTATTGTTGGAAAGCGTGGAATGCTTAGACTTTACTGATATCCTGAATTATGCAATTTGTTCATTGCGTATATGTCAGGGTTTTAAGGAGACACGTTTATTACTGTCTAATGCTACTAACGCGTTGTCATCAGCAAACTTGTGATAGTGTTGGTGGTTTAAGCGGAGGTAGTAGAAAAAGTGGATTTCAGACTTCTGTGTTTTTGTCTTCAGGATGAGAGTGGAAGGTTCATTATATCCCACTCTGACATGGAGGGGTTTGCATCGTAAACTGTCAAGAGTTCAAGTTCAGTTTAGTTTATTACAAGTTCGCAGATATATAAGATGTCAGAAGTTTTTTTTTTTCCAATATATTTTTGAACAGTGAATATGATTTGAACCTAATTTCAGTAGAGGTGTGATTGTTTTGCAGGATCTTTAATATGCAATTGTGTCTCTTATTACACACAGCATCAAAACAAAATGTTTCTCATGCTTCTTTTCTTTTCTTATAAAAATGTCTTTTGAGCAAATCAAAGCAGTTTATCTTCTTTGTTTTTGTCTCTTTTTTATTTTTTTTTAATTCAGGACAACATGATGCTAGAAAAAGCCTGTATGGCAGTTGAAGAAGCAGCTAAAGGTGGAGGTGTTTATCCCGAGGTGTTGTTTGAGGTCGCTCATCAGTGGCACTGGCTGTATGAGCATTCAATCACAGGAGGCTTAAGCCAGCAAAGAGACACTTCAGGGCGGTGTGGCTCCAAAGGATGTTTAAGTAGAAGGACCCTAGAGACCAGCTGTGGCGTTTTCGAGAGTGGAATCAATGTGGATTCGGCTGGGGTGGCGGTCACAGGTTCGGTCACAGCAGCAGCTATTTTACCTGTTATCTCTGTGGGCTCGAACGTATATCAGTCCCACGGCATGTCAGGGCAGGTTATGGCACATGCTGCCCATGGCCTTCACCACTATGCCACCATCCAGACTCATCTGCCCACAGTTTGTACCCCTCAGTACTTGGGCCATCCTCTGCAGCACGCACACAGACCTGCTGTTTTTCCTGTGTCCGGAGGTGCATACCCACAGGTGAGATATATTTGAGATTTTTTTTTTTTTTTTTTTTTGTAGGTGATACAGTACAGTAATTACTCTTCTTATGCCACTGGTTCTCTTAACTCATTTACTCCTAAAAACGTATACATTTGTTCTATTTTTAAATATTACCATGCTCCCAAAGACATTTATACATTTTTTATTGTATTTTTTAAAAAGTTTTTTTTTATGCTAGAGCATAGGCTTTGATGCAGCCTCTGAACTGAAAAGAATGCTTGAAGCAATGGTAGATATTACAAAAACGGCCAGCAGGTGGCAGCAGAGTATAAGAGATCAACCAGGGCCATGTTGAAAAAAGCTGTTTCCCCCACTGTTTTCAACAGGTTTTTGAATAATGAAGAAACTATATCTAGCTATAATCTAATGCTAATTGCTGCAAAACGGAAACCGATACAAATATGCTTTTGTTCCTGATGAAAGAAGAAACTCTAATCTTTCTTTTGGTGGATTCCATGTTTTCATAGCAATAGAACACAATATTCCGTGGGACATTTAAAATCACTCAAAATCCAGTGAAACAGCCGAGAACGAAGGAGGTCGCTTCAGTGAAAATGGCTGCGAGTGAATGAGTTACAAACTGAAGTGATTTATTTTTTCAAAAACTTTCATTTTAAAGGATATACTTTAGATATGAAAGATAGCTAAGCAAATTTCTTATCGGTGCATATTTCATTTCTTAGTGCAGTGTGTTTTTGTCTTACCCTCAGGGTATGCACCCAGCCTTTATTGGTGCCCAGTACCCCTTTTCAGTGGCTACTGGTCCCTCGCCCTCCATGACAGCGACTGCTGTGACCTTCCCAGCAATCCCTGTGCCATCCATGACGCAGATTGCCTATCCCTATCATTCTGAGACCACTCTACCAATTAACACTACTGTAGCAGGTCAGGACTGCCTGGGTGTGTGTTTTTTTGTATTTCATGTACACGTTTAAGACAAGTTGCTGTTTTTAACCACATCTATACTGCATCTGTCATATTTTGTAGTTGCCGGTATCCATGCTGGCTCCACTTTACAGACCATTCAGGGTTCCTCTCTTTCCTCCCAACCGAGCGCTTTGGCCAGCACTTCCTACCCAGTAGAGGAGGAACAGCAACACCAGCCAATCAGCCCACAGGGCATGCACTATCTCCATTCTTCTTATAGAGTTGGTGAGAATTGTTTTAGCTTCTTCAAACATTGGGTCTCATTCAATAGCAAATGCGGAGGAATTTGGGCATATATGCAAAATCACCGTCGGATTCATGACGTGCGTACCAGCTGGCTTTGTTCGCATGACTGCATATGTTGATGAATCAGAAGTCATTCTAAATAAGAGAGCGCATGGCTTGTATCGGAAAGCTTGCAGAAACAACTGAAAACATAATTATGTTAAGCATTTATAATTAACACATTCAAACCCCAAAACGTATAAATATGTTTTTTAATACTTTATCCTGCACTCCCAAAAATGGATTTATACTTTTCTTGTTCTTTTATGCTAGAGCATACAGAAGGCTTTGATACAGTTTCTGAAATGAAGAGGTTGCTTAAAGCACTGTTATTTATTATAAAAAATGACCAGCAGGTGGCAGCAGAGTACAAGAGAACAGCCAGGGCCATGTTGCAAAAAGCTGTTTCCCCCATTATTTTAAACAGATTTGTGAATAATGATGAAACTTTGCTATATTCTAATGCTAATTGCTGCAAAACGGAAACAAATAGCTGTATACGCACGTTTAAGTGAATGAGGCCCGATTTAAAAAATAAAAAAATAAAATAAAAAAATAAAAATATTAAATTAGTTCTGATATTAAAATACTGTTATAATAATTGTCATCCTTAAACCTCCTTTGCTCAGGTATGCTAGCGTTGGAGATGCTGGGAAGGAGAGCTCATAATGATCACCCAAACAACTTTTCCCGAAGCCCACCCTACACAGAAGACGTCAAATGGCTTCTGGGACTTGCTTCAAGGCTGGGTGAGCTCATCAATACTGACGTTTTTGTTGCGGTGAAATGTATAATGTTTGTATAATGTATATTTTGTCTGCAGCATACTAACTCATTTGCTCTCAAAAACGCATAAATATGTTCTATTTTAAATATTACCATGCTCCCAAAGACTTATTTATAAGTTTATGTTTATGATAGAGCATGCAGAAGGCTTTGATGCAGCCTCTGAACTGAAGAGAATGCATGAAGCAGTGGTAGTTATTACAAAAACGGCTAGCAGGTGGCAGCAGAGTATAAGAAATCAACCAGGGCCATGTTGCAAAAAGCGGTTTCCCCCCATTGTTTTAAACAGATTTGTGGATAATGATGCAAAATGGAAACAGATACAGTTGAGTTTTTTTCAAATCTAATCTCTAATCTTTCTTTTTGTAGGTTCCATGTTTTTATAGCAATAGAACACAATGTTGTGTGGGCCTTGCAAAATCAGTCAAAATCCACACGTTAAATGTGAGCACTTAGACTTAAGGAAAATTTAGAGTCTTCATTGTGGCGTGTTTTTGGAATGTGGAATATTAGAGTTTGACAGTATGTTAACCATGAGCAAAAATATCACGGTATTAAAATTACAGCAAATAGGCAAATAAACAGCTTCTTTTTTTTTTTCAATCAACACACATTTGATTTTTAAACAAAATATGAAACATTAAGAAACATGCACCATGCCAAGTTTAAATAAATATATGTAGACATTCTTAAGAAGTCACATTGTCCCATCAATGGTGAGCTATTTTTAGAACAGACACATGTTTTTCTTGGGGCCAAGCTTGTTGTTCGATAGTTATAGGCAGTTTTATGTATAAGTTTTTTTAGAGTACTATTTTCTGGGGAACAATGGATTATAGTGGGCATACAGTGATTGTCATCACTGCCGCCACCTTCAATTGTTCCGTTTTGATAATACTCTTTTTTTCACCTTTTGTCTTAATTGTGTTTCCTCAGGGGTCAACTACGTGTACCAATTCTGTGTGGGAGCGGCGAAAGGTGTGCTGAGTCCATTTGTTCTACAGGAGATCACCATGGAGGCTCTTCAGAGGTTGAATCCTGCACATATTCATGCCCACCTCCGAACACCTGCGTTCCACCAGCTTGTTCAGCGCTGCCAACAGTCCTACCTGCAGGTATGACACATTCATAGCAAAATTTCCATCTGCAGGAGTTGCTCAGTTTGGCAAAATGTATTTGCCATATCAATATAGAGTCAGCATTGAAATACACTTAAATAATTGGCCACATGTATTGAGGTTCACTCGCCTGACTTCTGTGACAGACTAATTTTTTAGTAAGACTTAATATGAGGAAATGCGGATTAAATGACGTCATGATGGTATATTAATGCCTGATGTGTTTTATGGAAGCACCTGACTTGTCAATTCGGGCTAAATCTTAAGTACTTTGTACTCCCAAAATCGCTTGCTTCTAGAGCACGGAAAGGGCGGAGTTTTAGACTCGCATGGCTACTTTGCATATTGCCATCTTGTTTAGGGGCCTGTTAACTCTTTGACTGCCAAACATTATCCAAAAAGCCATCCCAACAATGCAAGGCAAACAGAATATTGTGTGTTTTGACCATATATACATGGTGGGTACCAAATAAAAAAATCGCTTTCCATTCTTTCATTAGAAGAAAAGGTATGTTACCTTATTCCGTTCTTTAGTAATCATCATTTGAAAATACCGGTAGGTAATTTGAGTGACATTGAGCGAAAATTAAAAAGGAGAAAACAAGCTTTTTGTGAAGATACATTTTCTGCACAACAGTGACTTTGACACTAATATTTTTTGTTTAGTGATGCTCTGTGAATTAGATTTAATGTGACAAAGGCTTTGATCATTCACGTCACATCCTTGAAAACGTTCTATTTCATCAGATTTGTCATGTGTCATTGTAATTCCATACACCGGGAGCCCATTGAAAAGAGATACAATGCTGCCATCTGCTGGCCATAGTTAGTGGCTGTTTTGGGATTTTACAACCCCAATGACAAGGCAGTGCTGCACAAGACGTTGCACTGCTCATTGACAAGTCAAACGCTTCCATTTCGGAACTCCGCTTCCACTTTTGCAACCTGGCAATAGGGAGTTCTACACAATATCAATCTGGGACTGCTCCACGGTTAATTTCTCGGGAAAGGCGGAACGTTCTGTACAATACTTCGAGCTGATTGGACGATGCGGCATTGTGCACGTTTGTTTTGATCAATCACGGCCACGGATGAAAATGTCGCCTTCGTTCTCACCGAAAGGAAAAAACATGAACATCTTTACCAGCAAAAAATGCACCAAGCGCCTCTCGCTGTTCAACATTCAACAAGGAAACGGTGAGTAATTCTGCGACAACAAAATTAATTGCAGCGATCATTCGTCCATGTTACGTTTGTTTGTTTCCTGGTTTTGTCACTGCTGCATAATCACGGCCCAAACACGATGGCGCTTTGTGATTGGTCCGAACCACTCGGTGGAAATCAACGGGCTCGGTACAAGATGTATTCTCCGGAAGTTTGGGAACTCACAAATAGCGCGAGAATTCATCTTGCACAGCAAAGTTATCACTTTTGTCCCATTCGCCTTTCAAATGACCTTTTTATCTTAGTTTAGTTAGGTTGCATACTTTCTTTGCATCTTCTAATTTGCATTTTATTTGCGTTTGATTGATAGGTTTGGCCGTGACTGATACTTTATGTATGAGATCACTAAATCAATCTGTTGTCTTGAAACTCCATCCCTTTTGAATTATGTGTGTTTTTGAGTGGATTATTCATTCCCTTACCAAATCTCCGTAATCATAGTAGCAACTTCACATTATGAACATTTGATAAAGGATTTGTATCGTTTATTTTGCTCCTACAACCAAGCAAAGGCAACGCGGTGCCCCTAGAGGTAGCTGCGGGAATTACAACTACCCACAGCAGCGCCGTAACTTATTCGCCCGCCACTCCGGCGACCCGATAATCGCTACAACTCTTAATTGTTTGATTCCGTGCAATCGTCCAAGACAAATCCCCCTTTGTCCTCTTTCTTTGCAGTATATCCACCACAGGCTCATCCACTTAACACCTGCTGACTATGATGACTTTGTCAACATCATCCGCAGCGCCAGAGCTGCTTTCTGTCTCACACCGGTGGGTGTTATGCAGTTAAACGATGTACTTCAGAACCTGAAGAGAGGCAAACAGACTAAGGAGCTGTGGCAACGCATTTCCCTGGAGATGGCAACATTTTCGCCCTGAATATATGGATCTGGAGGAATCCATGGAGCATTACTACTGCCAGCCACATTCCCACTCTTTTTTTTTTTTTGTCTGAAATATTGCTTCCATCCCTCCAACAATGTAGACTGAGCAAACACAGCACACCACTACCAGTTCCTGTTTTCTGTGACTGTAGTTGAGTCTTAATATTGTATTTGTTTCCCATTTCTCTTGAAAAAACTTTGATGAACTCATTCATTCACTGCCGTTGACGGCTATAGACGTCAAAAATTCATTTGAACTTTTTCTATTAGTTTAACATCTTTTTCCACTTTTGTTAACAAGAGTGAAAACCTAGATTTTTTTTTATTGTACGTTTAGAACAGATATAACATTTGTGACTAATCATGAGTAACTTAACTAGTGAAGTCATGAGATTAATTAAGATGAAAAAAAAGAATTACCTGACGCCCCTAATTTTTAATAATCTTTTTTTAAAGGCGTCGTAATTAATTTTAATCGCCTGACGCGACTTAAAGATGACTAAAAATTCAGGGCGTCAGGCGATTACATTTTTTAATCGTAATTAATCGCATGACTTCACGAGTTAACTCACAATTAATCACAAATGTTATATCTGTTCCAAATGTACAATAAAAAAATTAGGTTTTCATACTCTTGTTAAAAGTAGAAAAAAAAATTCAACTAATAGAAATAGTTCAAATTAAGTTTTTGACGTCTATAGCCGTCAATGGCAGTGAATGAGTTAAGAAGGAGCTGGGTCTAATTATGCCACTTTTCCACTTGACCGGTTCCACACCGACTCAGCCTTGGTTGGAGGCCGTCTGGTGTCATATATGGTGCCGTTTGGGAAAAGTGGCTTTATAGTTGTTTATTGTTGTTGTCAAGAAAAGTAGTGGGTCCGCCCTGTTTTGCATTGGATTGCTGTCCCAACAAAAAGCGTGTAAGAATCTCTTAATCTCGTCCCATGGGCTCACCACGTGCGGGGGAGGTGTCCTTTGAACTGGGCCGCCGCCAAAGGGAACATGGCGATCCCATCCCCGGCTACAGAAGTTAGCCCTGAGGGCACGGAAAGGAGCCCGAGCTGGGTGTGTGAGGCAGAGAAGTCAGGGGTCCGCAACCCACGGCGCCAGAGTCGCAAATGGCTCTTTGATGCTTCCGCTGCGTCTCACTGCGACTATGGGAAATAAATAATGAATCAATTGTTTTTATTTTAGTGAGCTCGTTTCCAGTGTTGGTAATAACGGCGTTGAAACTAGCAGTGTTAGTTACAGGAGTAATCTAATTATTTCCCCCCCCCTATTTGAAACAACGTTATCGTTACTGTGCGTTAAATGTGTTGCGTTACAATTGATTTAATTGTTTCAAGGCTCCAAATTAGCTTACAGTAGGTTGCACAGTTGTGTGCGCTTTTCCGGAAAGCTTGCTCCAAGGCCACTTAAGAAAATGTCATTCGCACACAGTTAGATGCACACTTGTTGCACCTCTTCACAATAAAGGTGTCTTGACAGTTGGAATGTGTACTGACTTTTATTTTTGGAGGTGCCACCGGAAGTGTGTCACAACGCGTCTTCCTTCCCAATAAACATGTTAGCATTTTAGCGAGAGTCCGCGCCCCTCGCCCGGAACTGACAAGACTGACATTGGTGAAAATAACAGCCAAAAAACGGCCGCCAGGAGGAGCCATTCGCTGACAATTATGTTCCACCAAGAATTAGGACGGGACGTTGCGGCTTCACAATCACCATGACGGCTATAAATAAAAGATAAGTCACAGTGACAACAATTTTCTTTGTCTGTGCTAGGACTGTCCACAAATGACGTATGGGTGACATATGTGCCACAAATCATCGTTTATCTTGTATGTCACTGTTTATTTCATTCAGATTCTTTATTGTGGGAATGCTGAAGCAGTATTGTGATTTTGATTCTCCTCACTTTTTTGATTTGTAACAACTCCCACGTAATACTTCCGATTTACAGCGTTCGAATTTCAACTTGCTTCAAATATGCACGCCTCCTTGGGTATATATTTGTCTGATTCCACATTAATGACAGTATTCGCACAATTTAACGTTAAATGTCACCTTTTTTACATTCATTTTTAACGAGACTGACATTGAACTTTTTCTAAGTCCCGCTTTTCACACCCACTTCCATACATACAGCTTATCATCGTTACCAGTTGTCTGATACTGCTCGCTGGCGCCGTTGGTAAAGTGCGTTGTCCAGTAAGCAGGAGATGGTTTAAATCCCGCCTCAGACTGCTGCAAATATTTCCATGGTTGTTATGCTAAGTGACGTACATGTATTATGAAATGACGTATCATATCATTCTCATTTGTCAAAATAATTCAATATTTTGATTAAAAAGAAATAAAAATAGATTTACAGTTATAGTAAGTATGTCAAAACTTTTAAAATATGCATCATTTGTTAACTTAAGGAAAAATATATATTTTACACGTCCATGTTAAAATTCTAATGTGTTCTTGAGCGCCAAATGTTTGCCAGATCGTTGGGTTATTTTTTTTTTTTTAGGAAAGACACCTGAGCAGTTTTTTTAAATGCCAAAGACAAATTTATTGTTACATTTGATCGCTTTTGTCAACACAGCACAGCCAAAACCACCAAATTAAGACCACAGCCAAAATCATGGCAATTCACCAAGTTTTTGATTCATTACTATTCATCCCATTGTGTTTCGAGACACTTCTTGGGTCAACAGTGTTAAGCATACAGATAACTGTTGTCATGAGCGGAATCTTTGGAAGAGTAATCTTCTTGGGAAGAGTAATCTTCTTGGGAAGAGGAACTTTCTTTGGAAGAGGAACTTTCTTTGGAAGAGGAACTTTCTTTTGAAGAAGAACTTTCTTTGGAAGAGCATTTTTTCTTGTGAGAGTGTTTTTTACCGGAAGAGGAATCTTCTTGGGAAGAGGAACTTTCTTGAGAAGAGGAACTTTCTTTGGAAGAGGAACTTTCTTTGGAAGAGGAATCTTCTTGGGAAGAGGAACTTTCTTTGGAAGAGGAACTTTCTTTGGAAGAGGATTTTTTTTCGCAAGAGCATTTTTTCTTGTGAGAGTGTTTTTTACTGTGAGAGGATTTTATCTCCGGAAAAGGAATCTTCTTTGGAAGAGGAATCTTCTTGGGAAGAGGAACTTTCTTTGGAAGAGGAATCTTCTTGGGAAGAGGAACTTTCTTTGGAAGAGGAACTTTCTTTGGAAGAGGATTTTTTTTCGCAAGAGCATTTTTTCTTGTGAGAGTGTTTTTGACCGGAAGAGGAATCTTCTTGGAAAGAGGAATCTTCTTGGGAAGAGGAACTTTCTTTGGAAGAGGAACTTTCTTTTGAAGAGGAACTTTCTTTGGAAGAGGATTTTTTTTCGCAAGAGCATTTTTTCTTGTGAGAGTGTTTTTTACTGTGAGAGGATTTTATCTCCGGAAAAGGAATCTTCTTTGGAAAAGGAATCTTCTTTGGAAGAGGAATCTTCTTGGGAAGAGGAACTTTCTTTTGAAGAGGAACTTTCTTTGGAAGAGGAATCTTCTTGGGAAGAGGAACTTTCTTTTGAAGAGGAACTTTCTTTTGAAGAGGAACTTTCTTTGGAAGAGGAATCTTCTTGGGAAGAGGAACTTTCTTTGGAAGAGGAATCTTCTTGGGAAGAGGAACTTTCTTAGGAAGAGGAACTTTCTTTGGAAGAGGAATCTTCTTGGGAAGAGGAACTTTCTTTGGAAGAGTAATCTTCTTGGGAAGAGGAACTTTCTTTGGAAGAGAAACTTTCTTTGGAAGAGGAACTTTCTTTGGAAGAGGATTTTTTTTCGCAAGAGCATTTTTTCTTGTGAGAGTGTTTTTTACCGGAAGAGGAATCTTCTTGGGAAGAGGAACTTTCTTTTGAAGAGGAACTTTCTTTGGAAGAGGAACTTTCTTTGGAAGAGGAATCTTCTTGGGAAGAGGAACTTTCTTTGGAAGAGGAACTTTCTTTTGAAGAGGAACTTTCTTTGGAAGAGGATTTTTTTTCACAAGAGCATTTTTTTTTGTGAGAGTGTTTTTTTACTATGAGAGGATTTTACTATAAGAGGAACCGTCACCTGATTCTTCGGAAGAGGAATCGGCACCTGATTCTTTGGAAGAGGAATCGGCACCTGATTCTTTGGAAGAGGAATCGGCACCTGATTCTTTGGAAGAGGAATCGGCACCTGATTCTTTGGAAGAGGAATCGGCACCTGATTCTTTGGAAGAGGAATCGGCACCTGATTCTTTGGAAGAGGATTCTTCCTTGGTTTCGCTGCTGTCTGCAAAGAAATTGTAAAGCTTGTTGTAGATGTAGTTAAATTAGACTGGCGGCTTAGCGCAAGCGCGTTTCATTTGCATTCTTGATACAAAGGCAGTCTCAAGTCTCCACGAGTCTCTAAGAACATCACAAAATATTGCTAGATTTGCTGCTCACTGAGAAATAAGTTGATGACTACGTATAAAACACTCTTATTTTTGAAAATTCAGGCCACAAAAGTCTCTATTGCGCAAGCACTTGGAATTTACTCGGCATGTTGTCGGATCATTTTTTCCTCACTCGTTTGTACTATTTCTATTTCTGTATGATGATATGATGATGAGTGGGTTGATAACTTCAGATTTTTTTGTAGTCTACTTTAAGGTAATGATTATCGAGTTGACATCGGTTGCCAAGAGGCATACATGGTTAGGATGAAACTAACCAGAGTACTTCCAGGAAGTATTTCAAAGTCGAAACTGTCGTTAAATGTCTTCGCTTGCTACCAAATTTTAATCCTCTATGTATTAATGGAGTTAATTAGGCTGTGGGTGAAGCCGAGCAGTTCAGTTTGATGACTCACAATTAAATTTGATGTTACATACATATATATATATATATATATATATATATACCCAAAAAGCTATTTTGGCCTTGCAGACAAAGACAAACCCATTCTCATAAGGTACGTACCATGCGCCATGGAAAGTGCGGCCATGGCCACCAGGCCCAGCAGCAGGAAGACGATGTGGGCTCTCATGATTTCTTCTTCTCAACGCAGGTCAATGTCAGCTCGCTGTATACCACTGATTTGAACGAAAGTCTTTTATGTCAAACCGGGCGTGTCTCAAACATCTCAACCATCCACCCGTTGAGGTTTAAATATATGATCCTTTCTTTGCAATATAGCACAAATGTACAAACAGGTTCTATGTGTTTTTTTTTGTTCTTTTCTAATGTCATGAGACCACAAAGTAGCAATCCACTTGAACTTCTCGGTTGTCACAAGAACATGCCAGTTAAATGTCACCTGCCGAGTGGGTTTCGTGTTTATGTTCATTTTGACAAATCGCAATGGGAGCAATGAGACACAAACAAAATAAAAAATTTAAGGAAAAAAGAAGAAACAAAAGAGAGCAATGAACAATACTGAGCTCTCTCAAAAACCAAAAAAGAATCTAGAGCAACAAAAATTAAAAAAAGCATGGCATGGAAGATCATCGTGTACTTTTTTTATTGTGTGATGTATATTTATGTAGCCAGGTTTTTTACAGCTGCTACATTTGCTTGTACTAAACAATATGTGCAGTTATGCTCATTGAATTTACAATAGTTTTCAACTTTACATTTATCGTGATATATGATCAAAAAAGCCAAAAGCACCAATTAAACACTGTCAAATATAAATCGAATTAGCTCCAAACTGTTGTTTTGCTACTATTACATCACATCCGTAATTTCAGTTGTGGCCTGATAACAAACGAGGCTTTTTTGAGACAAAAGTGGTCGACTCTTCCTCAAAATCCTTCATCAAACTATTCCTCGTCATCTTCATCTTCATCGAAATCTTCGTCTTCGTCGAACTCTTCCTCATTGTCTCCGTTGGACACCTTTTCTTCAACTGCAAAAAAAATCACAGAACTTTTTGTGTATATGGTTAAATTAGGCAAGCAATATTCATTTGCATCCTGGACGTGATCGAGTTCTTTATACGGTTGTTGTTGTTTTTTAAACTAATTTGATGACGGCGGCACCGTGGATGACTGGTTAGCATGTCCGCCTCCCGGTGCAGAGGACGTGAGATCGAGTCCGGCCTAGGTGGAGTTTGCATGTTCTCCCCGTGCCTGCGTGGGTTTTCTCCGGGTACTCCTGGCTCCTCCCACATTCCCAAAATATGCATGCAGGTTAATTGAGCGTGTGTTTTGGTTGTTCATCTACGCGTGCCCCGGAATGACTGGCAACCAGATCAGGGTGTACCCCGGCTACTGCCCGAAGCCCGTTGAGATGGGCTCCAGCATCCCCCACGACCCTTGTGAGGAAAAAGCGGTTCAGACCATGGATGGATGGATGGAGAACTTGCTCACTTGCCATCAAACATACTTTATTTTTGAAAATTCAGGTGTAAGAATGTATGCCTTAGTATTGGGATAGCTTATTGTCTGTCTACATGTGTTGCTCCACGATTCAAGTATCTTTGTCGCTTAAAGGGTTCTAATCAATGGCCTTTTTCCATTATGTTTTTGCATTAAGCGAGCTGTTTGGTTGTTTTAAACGTACAATGTTTAATTGTTTTTATTGTATGTGTAGTCTGCCAGTGACCTTCTACATTAAACATTAGGCAGTGGTCCTCGACCACCGGTCTGCAGGCCACTTGGTCCCGGTCCACATAAACGATCCGTAGCAGTGAGTATGTCATTCAGAGGCCCGACACACACACACACACACTCCCGTCGACGAACGTTACCTGGTACAATGGTTGGAGCGGAGCAAATATGTCCCATACTGCACTTATGGGAATTGTCTGATGAGCGTTGACAAATTAAATGCAACTATTTCACGCCGACGTGATGACTCACCTGTCGTCTGCAACTCCATCTGGTCAGCCGACCCCTCTTCTACTGCAAGGTTGGAAAAGAGGAAAGTAAGGTCTTGAAACTGTCTAAAAAAACAAAATCTGGCAGAAGTTTCACTCTAGCATGTCTCATCATCAGTAGACCCACAAAAACTGGGTCCATGCTCGAAAGCTTCAAAGCAGCCATTTTACACTCATTTCGTCACGAGTTTTGCTTCAGCATGTTTTAGCGTATTTCCACTGGAGCCCAGCACCGCTCGGCTCGCTGGCCACCTGAAATGCGCATCTGGGACGCTGGACGGAAGTAACGCATAACCGGCTGCGACACCACAGTCGAACGCGGGAAACCACGTATAACCAAAACACGGAAGCCATGGAGGACGACGCTGCCCGGTATCGGTTCTGTTTTTTTTGTGGTGCTTCAGATGTGGCGCTTCTTCATAGCTCGAGGACGATGGCTATACACGATGATAGCAGTGGGAGCGAAGAAGAAGACGAACACTTGTCGAAAAGGACACGACTGGTAAGTTGTTGTTTTTTTCCCCCCTCGCCGATGTCCATTACTGATGACATCACAGGATCTACCGCCCTATTAACTGCTGTGGTGTTTTACGTTTAAACCAGTTTCACTAATTGCAGTGCCTTTTGCAGGTGTGGAGGGTAATAAACATGCACAATTAAAAGAAGAATGTTGGCTCCTGGACATGACATTTACGAGACACGCAAGAAAATCAAGAGACACAGTAAGCTATTTTGCCGTTTTATAGAAATCCTTCTGAAACTGTTTTGTCCAATTGATATCATACACCACAAAATTAGAAGTGTAAATTTAACTCCCATAGTGTTAAATTGAACACTTTCCCTCAGTTTATATAGTTCTCACCAGTTCCGATTTAAATTTGCACTTCTTAAAGTGTAAAAAATTACAACACCCATTGTGTTATTATTTTTTTGCACTTTAAAGTGTTATCGACTTTCACCTATCAGTGTTATTTTTTTCACGTTATCAGTGTTATTTTGTAACACTTAAAAGTGTTATTTCCTTTCATTTTTGGGTATTAATTTCTCACAGTTTTCTTGTCACTTCCAACCACAAAGTGTTATTTTCATTCCATTTTGTGTTAATTTTAGTGTTACTTCTTGACAAGTTTGTATTTTCTAACCAAAATGGAGACAGTGGGACTCGAACCTAGTACCAACAAGTACGCCACAAGTACATGTTTGTTGCCGCCATTTTTTCTCCACTGTAGGTCTCGTTCCCGCACGACCTCAGCCTGGAGTGGATGAGTGTGACTCGCGGGAATAACGCTACCCGTAGAGCTTTTTCTTCACTTTGAGTGTTCAAACAACACCCAAATCAACACCCAGTAACTCAAAAATAATTAACACTAGATTTTTAACTCAATAACACTACAGAATTTGCTGTGTAGAGCTAGCTGACTAGCTAGCTACCTATCTAGCTATCTGTCTATCTAGATAGATAGATAGTAATAAATCCTCCGCTTGCTCTGAAGCCGCCATTTTAGTATTTCTCGTGGGTACTTCAAAGACAGTCGCTCTAAATATCTGATTCCTACCAAATTCAAATATCAAATGCAACTCGACAGTCAGGTGAAGCAAAACTGTGAATGGCAGATTCTTAAGTTTGATGACTCACCTTCGACCAAAGTTTTAATGACTTTTTCGGACATATTTCCTGTTGAAAGAAAAGTAAACATCCATATCTCATTACGTGTATAATAATAATAATAATAATAAGTCATATTTATATAGCACTTTTCGAGACACTTCACAGTGGATAGATTATTCATGCACTCACACATTCACACTCTGGTGGCGGCAAACGCCTTTAGCAGCCACAGCTGCAGGCTGACGGAAGCGTGGCTGCCAGCGTGCGCCTACAACCCCCCCGACCACCACCAAACATTCGCACCCCCGGTGTGAGTCGCACTGGAGGCAATGCGTGTGAAGGGCCTCGCCCTAGGACACAACAGCACATGACTTGGGAAGAGCGGGGATCGAACAGCCAACCTTCTGGTTACTGGACGACCGTCTCGAACCCCTGAGCCACGGCCGTATGCAATCGTCGAGTTTTACGGCCTCCCAAATGTCCCAACACGAAGTAGAGAGCATACCTTGACCATGCGTTGAACGGGTCAGCACGGCCACCAGCACCAGCAGCAGGAATATGGTGGAGGCTCTCATGATTTCTGCTTCTCAATACAAGAGACGAGCTTGTTGTATGTTACCGAGTTGAGCCAGAGGTCTTAAATACCACTCTGATGGTGTTTGAAACATCTCAACCATCCGATCTGTCCCATTCAGGTTAAACTTGTCCTCGTGTTTTTCTTCCCGCTTGAATTTGCAAAAAAAAAAAAAAAGGGGGGGGGGGGGTTCATCCAGTTTGCTTGTATTTTGGGGAATTCAGCTTGTTTTGTATATGAAATTAGAAGAAGCCAAAACAATATCACGTGTTATGTTATGTGGTATGCAAAATTTCTAAGGGAGGGGTGGGTCATTGCACAAGAATTATCTTGGCAAGAAGATCAGCAGTTGCCGATGCACTTGCAGCCATTTATTGAACAAAGACACAATTCATTTAAATAGGGATTCATATCTAAATATGGACGATGCTGTTATCTCAGAAACTAGAATGTCAAAATGATTAAGGAATGACATTTAACTAAATAATGTGAATGAAGTACTATTTATTAAAACTTGAAAACTCCCGTGTAATTTTTTTTATGAGACTGCTGATTCTTGACCTTGAGGTCTTGTGTGTAACCTAACGATTTAGCCAATATGGCCGTTCAGGAAGCCTGCAGACAAGAATCTGGGATGCACTTTTGGCCTACATGGCCAGCTCATTTGCGGAGACAACAGGCACAATCTGGGGTGTACCTAATCTTTTGTCAAATATGGCTTTTATTTTGACATTTTGAAAAGAAATTGTAGTAAGAAAAAGCTGAACTGTATGTGATGGCACACCTCAAACAGCAGCCTCAAGAGTTTCCAATAACAACACAAAAACAGATTACTTGCACCTTACTTTTTATTGCATTTGTCACGCCTTCTCATACTATGCACAGAACCAACTGGTGTTGGCGTCCTGACCGCCATGGGGCCGTTTAAGACTTAATTAAATTCAATTAAATAATTAAATCCATACAAAACAATCTGTCTGGGTGGATTTAATTATTTTAAATACACAAAGTCTAATTATCTTGTTGAAAAACATTTTTCTCAATGCAGGACAATGTAAGCTCACCTGTATCTCTTATTAGAACCTACCATATATATATATATATATATATATATATTGTAATATTTCACGCTGGATCTGTTTGAATCTGCCCCGTCCACTTCAAGGTGGAATTTGTCCTCATTAATTACCTCCCACTTGAATTCCAGCCTGAAACCAGAATGTTCATTACGTGGGGTAGCAATTAAAAACAAGTTTGGTGGGGTTTTTTGGGTTTGTTTTTACTACCGTGAGAAATAGCATGAAAGCATTCTCAATTTATATAAGTAGGGTTAGTTATTGTGTTCACTACAGTATCAGTGTTTTTGTGTACCATCCAATGTTAGGCAGTGACGTGGGGTCAGGATAGGCAAGGTAGGCACTGCTACCCCAGGCTGAAATGAAAGTTGAAAGTTCATTATTTCTTTTATCTCAGAAAGTCTACACTACCTGTAGGTTTAAAAGTGACAACATTTAGTGATTTTCATACTTCAAATAAAAATGACTCATTCCTTTGTCTGGCCTGCAGGCAAAAATGCTGCAAAAATGATCGTCCTGAATGTGCTTTTCGCAGCCCTGTCCGCGTCGCGACGTGTGTTCGCGCATGCGCAGTCAGGTTCCCGGTAGAAAAGTCCTTTACGCAAATAGGCCGATCGCTACGCAGCCTTTTTACGTCACTGTATTATTCTTATGCGAACGTACGTTCGCACAGTGCATTCGTGAATTCAAAACACACAAGATGGCGCGCTACTCTGGAGAATATAATACTATTTTTACTTTCTTTTGAGGGAAAACGCCACCTTTTGAAGGATGGGAGACCAGCGCCTTAGCTACCGGATCTTCAGCAAAGTAAGGGACAAAGAATTATTCGTACTTTTCACAAAGAATGGTGCAAAAAGGAAAGATTGGCTTTGTGGATGTGCTTCGATGAACTGGCTGTTTCACTTTACGTGGTGTCTGGCATTGCTATTGCTATTGCTAGCTTGATTTTGTGAGGAATTGGGCTGTTTTACAGGCAGATATTCACTTTATTACATTCTTTCCGGGCGTCCGGGCGGATTTGAAATTGTTTGTTACGCATTGGCTGAGTGTTGAGCTGCCGCACCGGAGGCTCTGGGTGCGAAACCCGCTCGAAGTAAAATAAAAATAAAAATGTTAGACTTCAAAAGAGAGTAATGTTTTTTGGTTTTATTTTCTACCCATACAGAGGAGTTATATGTTAAAATAGTTTGAATGTATGGCATCTTGTATATGAGTATCAAGAATCTCGAGGTCGGGCTGAGTGTCCTCTTTTTTTTTGGGAAATGAAAATACGGTCACCCTAGGATACCTTGTGCACTCGCCTGCCAACACACAAATTTGTAATTGGTGTGTGCGTCTCAATTTGCGACTGCCTGCCTACCCAAACCGAGAGCTCACTGCACGTCACTGATGTTAGGCAGAGCTTGTTTATCATTCCAAGTCTTCGCTTTGGCTCATTTACCACATAAGCTTAGGTTTTGGTTTTTAATGATAGGATTAAACATTTACAATGCAATCAATGCAACCTGTAGTTAAATAACTGTTACTTTATTAACCTCAATTACAAATGACCTTGCCAATTTGTCAATTTTAAAAATCGAATGTGGTGTGTTTAAAAGTTTGCCCGCCTCAATCAAGATTCTTGGGTTATTTTGACGAAAGTCCTCACAGACATGTTATGAGGACACATGGGGGACCTTTACCAAATGCTTAAGCCAAGGAAAAGTTTATTGTGAGATTTGAAACTTCCTCAGATCTTTACATAAAATCAGCTTGATGGAGACTTTTGGAGTCTTGCCACAAAGCCTCTTTGGGCGTCGGGATGGCGTCTTGATCGGAAGTGTCGTGGGAGTCTCTCGGCCATTTGGTGGTACTCTGCCGTTTGTTCAACTGCAAAAAAATTGTAGAAACTTTTGTTTGTAAGATTAAAGTATCCATTTTCACCATTCATTTGCAGTCTCGATGCAGAGTGTTTCTCTGAGGAAGACTCGGGTGTTCCCAGAAGTTAAAAAAAAATAGTTGATAACTTCAACCAGTGTGGACGACGTTAATACTTTATGCTTTGTGTATATTTTCCGCAAGAATGTCTTAAGACATTTTAGGGAACACTTTTCATGTTTTAAAATACTCTCTTCTGACTTTGGCTGCCAGCCCTCCCAGATGACACGGAAATGTTATTTTCTCGGAAAAGGTTAGGCTTTTTTTTTAAAGAAGTGGTTTCATTCCAGCCACTTAAATAATTAAATAGCCAAGCCTGTTAGTATAAAGCCTGTTAATAAAGACCTGGCAATCAAACAGTGGTAAGTCAATTACGTCAGTTACATTTTTTACATCTGATACATCAATGAGTCGGCGCGCATGAAAGTCTCTAGGACAAAATACTGGAAGTGTGCCATTTTCTTTCAAGCGGCCATTTTGTACATTTCCTTGGTGCCTGATGGATTAACTGAGCTGAGGGACTTTGTCCAGTTGCTATCAAATTTGAATTACGTTTTCTAGGAATGCTATTCCAGGCTCATTTGGACCTTTTCCAGGGGAACTTCTCCTATTTATTTATTTATTATAAATTCTGCCACTGAAGCTAGTTTCATTTAGCAATGAGAAATTTTGTATGTCTATCATGAGTCGACCCGCACAAAAGCCTCAACATATTATGAATATGATATTCGGATTCACGGCATGCCAGTGGGTTAATTCTGTGGGTGCTGTCCCCCCTGGCTGGGCGTGGGCGGGTCTGCCCCTCTGTTGGCTGCTGGGTGGCGGCTGCGTCTTGGCCGTTCCCTGGGTCTCTTGGGGGGTGCTGCGTTGCGGGGCTTTCCCTGGTGTCGGGGGCGGCGCGGTCCGTCGCTCTGGGCCCGGCGACGCGGTTCGGGGCCTGTGGGCCGCCGGGGTGCCCGGTGGTTCCCTCTCCCCTCCCCCTTCCTCCCCCTTGCTGCCTCTCCCTCCTCGCCTCTCCCCGCCCGTCCTCCGCCTCCCTGTCCCTTCTCCCTGGTCACCCTTCCTCCTCCTCTCCCCCTCTCTTTGCGTCCCTGCCGCTGCCCCCTGCCCTTCTTGTCGTCCCCTTCCCTCCTCCCTTCCCCCTCCCCGGTACGCCTTCCTTCCCCTCCCCTGGGCCGGGGGCTCCATCCATGGCCCGGGTCTCGGTGCTACGGGGGCCGGCGGGGGTGGCTGGGGTTTGATGTCGTGCCCGCCCCGCTCCAGTGGGCGTCCTGGCACCTCGGGCGGGACCCAGTATCCGGGGGGCGAGCCCTATCGCCCCGCCGGACGGGTCCCATATGCCCGCCGGGGTCCTGGTGGGGTGGGTGGGGGCTTGGTGGGCCGGTGCGCCTCCTGCCCCCGCCCGGTTGGGGAGGGCCCCGCTGGTCACTCCTCTTAACTCACTACACTAGGTTTGCACAATACACTTTTATAGACATATAGGGCACATAACACACTTTGGGGGGTGGGGTAGGGTGGAAACACCGTCTTCACCCTACAACTCCCCTCCAATTTTAATACACCACACAACTTGTGGGGGGGGGGGGCTTGTGGGGGTGCCATCGGTTGGGGGCCGCAGTATAGAGCAGTGCTGTGGTCCCCTGTCCGTGTCCCCGCCCCCCCCCCCCCCCCGCCCCATCTATTTTTTTTTAATGCACCACACACACTCAGTAACATGCTTGGGTGGGGGGGTGCTGGGGGTGGGGGGTGTCTGGGGGATTGGGGACGTGGGGGCGGCTGGGGCTGGGTTGGGGTGGGTGGCGGGGGTGGATGGGGGGCGGGGGGTCGTGGGGGGTGCGGGGGTTGGGGGCCGGTGGGGTGCCTGGTGGGCCTGCAGTGCCCCGTCCTGCTGCGTTGGGCCGGGGGCGCGGGCCGTGTTGGGGCGGGGGGCGCTCCTGCTCCTGGGTTTGCTCTCCGGCCGGTGGCCCTGGCGGGGC
The DNA here is from genome assembly GCF_054856555.1 of Leptonotus elevatus. Classification (NCBI taxonomy): domain Eukaryota; kingdom Metazoa; phylum Chordata; class Actinopteri; order Syngnathiformes; family Syngnathidae; genus Leptonotus; species Leptonotus elevatus. The sequence continues at coordinate 7,067,359 of NC_141251.1, read as the reverse complement.
CCGGGGGTCGTCCTTTGGCGCTGCCGCGGCCTGCGGGGCCCTGAGGTGTTGCGCTTGCTCTGTTCCGGCGGGGGTCGACGGCTCCCCTCTTTGGTGGAGATTTTCATGCATGCCAGATCCACCACACCAGCATCTACCGAAACTCAGACACAATCTGTTTCCTCCTCAGGTTATTGAATCGGTGGAGGCTGGTGTCTGCGGATCTCACGCGGCTTCGTCTGTCCTTCCTTCCTTTTCTCGGTCTCTCCTTTGGTCTCTTGAGGCCTCCCTGATTTTATGTTTTTTGGATTTGTTGGGGTCTGGATGTTTCTTGGGCTGGGGAGGAGTTCTGGTGGGGGGTGTCTGGTCGGTGCTGGATTTCACCTTCCTTGGTTTTCTTTGGTCCCCTCGGGTCTCCTGGTGTTCGGTTTAGGTGAACGGTATGAGATTTTTTCTAATAGGTTTTCTGGTGAGCTAACAAATACACGCACGCACGCACGCACGCACGCACGCACGCACATACACATACTCACCCACACACACACACACAAAAAAAAAATAAAAAAAAATAAATAAAAAAAAAATAAAAGAGCAATGATGATGACATTTTCCGAATGAACAATACTGAGCTCTTAAAAATAAATAAATAAATAAATAAATAAATAATGAATATGAATATTGTTCCCAGTCAATCCCTTTCCGTGATTCATGTGATTTGTCACAGTTGGGTGGAAACCTCCTTGTCCAAATTTGGTCCATTTCATCCGCCATTTTGATTTGACCTGGCCCAAGCTCCCCTACTGGAATATTCAAATTCTTCTGCTCCCAAAGAACATGTCGGCACCCAACGTTGACTCACCCCCATCTTCGTTCTCCTGGCCTGTTGGAAGAAAAGTATAAACATTCACGTCTCATTGCTTTTGTACACAGACTTTTCCAGCCTCCCAAATTTGTAGTACCCAGCCACTTTTCTCCCATTATTCCTCTATAAGAAATAATGAACGGACTTTCAAAATCCATGTAACAAATTTGAACGACATGAACTGCTCTATAGACGGGCGGTGCAAAATGCGGAATGGCTGCATGTTCGCAACTCATACCGCATTAGTAAATTTGATGACTCACCCTCAATATATATAGAGGAAAATATTTGCCCAAATTAAAAATAAATAAATGACTAAATGAATACAAGTGGAAATAAAAACGGACATAAAAAATACAATTCAAAAATTAAACACAAAAAAATAAATATAAATGTAAATAAAACAACAAAATATATAAACATAAATAAATAAATAAACACAATAACAAAAAAACGCATTACTACTGCCAGCCACATTCCCACTCTTTTTTTTGTCTGAAATATTGCTTCCATCCCTCCAACAATGTAGACTGAGCAAACACAGCACACCACTACCAGTTCCTGTTTTCTGTGACTGTAGTTGAGTCTTAATATTGTATTTGTTTCCCATTTCTCTTGAAAAACTTTGATGAACTCATTCACTGCCGTTGACGGCTATAGACGTCAAAAATTCATTTGAGCTTTTTCTATTAGTTTAACATCTTTTTCCACTTTTGTTAACAAGAGTATGAAAACCTAGATTTTTTTTTATTGTACATTTAGAACAGATATAACATTTGTGACTAATCGTGAGTAACTTAACTAGTGAAGTATTGAGATTAACTAAGATGAAAAAAATAATTACCTGACGCCCCTAATTTTTATTCCACATTAATGACAGTATTCGCACAATTTAACGTTAAATGTCAACTTTTTCACATTCATTTTTAATGAGACTGACATTGAACTTTTTCTAAGTCCCGTGTTGGAAATCATTTCTTTGATTTCTGCGTGTTCAAATAAAATTCAAAGTTGAAGTCTCGTGGAGAAGTTTTGCTAGCTTTATTTCAGAATCTGAAAGACATCTCTAGAACCCGGCTCAAATAGCCCTGATCCAAGAAGTGTAACATTTTCAAAATAGACTCACCCATTTATACCTAACAGTTCCCACCCCCTTTATTGACAAAGAGTCTTCAAGTCTACACATCCCCCAGTCTTATCTTTCCTCAGTCCCTGTCTTGATCAACTCAGAGGATGTGTGGGTAAACACTTGGCCCCCGGAGCCTCCCGACACCAGGAACTCACGCAGACGGCCCTTTTGTTCAGACACCTCTTATTTAGATTAAATCAGACACCTTACTATGACAGGGAAGAGGACAAAGACTATAGATAAACTAACATGTGGGTAACAGTTGTAACATATCTAACTAAAATCAAAAACACTTTGAAAAATATAAATTGAAGCAGAAAAACAATGTTAATAATCCAATACCCGCTTTTCACACCCGCTTCCATACATACAGGTTATCATCGTTGCCAGCTGTCTGATACTGCTCGCTGGCGCTGTTGGTAAAGTGCGTTGTCCAGTAAACAGGAGGTGGTTTAAATCCCGCCTCAGACTGCTGCAAATATTTCCATGGCCGTTATGCTAAGTGACGTACATGTATAATGAAATGACGTATCATATCATTTTTTTCCGTGAATCTTCTTCGGAAGAGGAATCTTCTTCGGAAGAGGAACTTTCTTTGGAAGAGGAACTTTCTTTGGAAGAGGAATCTTCTTTGGAAGAGGAATCTTCTTGGGAAGAGGAACTTTCTTTGGAAGAGGAACTTTCTTTGGAAGAGGAATCTTCTTGGGAAGAGGAACTTTCTTTGGAAGAGGAACTTTCTTTGGAAGAGGAATCTTCTTGAGAAGAGGAACTTTCTTTGGAAGAGGAACTTTCTTTGGAAGAGGAACTTTCTTTGGAAGAGGAATCTTCTTGGGAAGAGGAACTTTCTTTGGAAGAGGAACTTTCTTTGGAAGAGGAATCTTCTTGGGAAGAGGAACTTTCTTTTGAAGAGGAATCTTCTTGGGAAGAGGAACTTTCTTTGGAAGAGGAACTTTCTTTGGAAGAGGAACTTTCTTTGGAAGAGGAATCTTCTTGGGAAGAGGAACTTTCTTTGGAAGAGGAACTTTCTTTGGAAGAGGAATCTTCTTGGGAAGAGGAACTTTCTTTGGAAGAGGATTTTTTTTCGCGAGAGCATTTTTTCCCGTGAGAGGGTTTTTTCCCGGAAGAGGAATCTTCTTCGGAAGAGGAATCGGCACCTGATTCTTTGGAAGAGGAATCGGCACCTGATTCTTTGGAAGAGGAATCGGCACCTGATTCTTTGGAAGAGGAATCGGCACCTGATTCTTTGGAAGAGGAATCGGCACCTGATTCTTTGGAAGAGGAATCGGCACCTGATTCTTTGGAAGAGGAATCGGCACCTGATTCTTTGGAAGAGGATTCTTCCTTCGGTTCGCTGCTGTCTGCAAAGAAATTGTAAAGCTTGTTGTAGATGTAGTTAAATTAGACTGGCGGCTTAGCGCAAGCGCGTTTCATTTGCATTCTTGATACAAAGGCAGTCTCAAGTCTCCACGAGTCTCTAAGAACATCACAAAATATTGCTAGATTTGCTGCTCACTGAGAAATAAGTTGATGACTACGTATAAAACACTTATTTTTGAAAATTCAGGCCACAAAAGTCTCTATTGCGCAAGCACTTGGAATTTACTCGGCATGTTGTCGGATCATTTTTTCCTCACTCGTTTGTACTATTTCTATTTCTGTATGATGATATGATGATGAGTGGGTTGATAACTTCAGATTTTTTTGTAGTCTACTTTAAGGTAATGATTATCGAGTTGACATCGGTTGCCAAGAGGCATACATGGTTAGGATGAAACTAACCAGAGTACTTCCAGGAAGTATTTCAAAGTCGAAACTGTCGTTAAATGTCTTCGCTTGCTACCAAATTTTAATCCTCTATGTATTAATGGAGTTAATTAGGCTGTGGGTGAAGCCGAGCAGTTCAGTTTGATGACTCGCAATTAAATTTGATGTTACATACATATATATATATATATATATATATATACCCAAAAAGCTATTTTGGCCTTGCAGACAAAGACAAACCCATTCTCATAAGGTACGTACCATGCGCCATGGAAAGTGCGGCCATGGCCACCAGGCCCAGCAGCAGGAAGACGATGTGGGCTCTCATGATTTCTTCTTCTCAACGCAGGTCAATGTCAGCTCGCTGTATACCACTGATTTGAACGAAAGTCTTTTATGTCAAACCGGGCGTGTCTCAAACATCTCAACCATCCACCCGTTGAGGTTTAAATATATGATCCTTTCTTTGCAATATAGCACAAATGTACAAACAGGTTCTATGTGTTTTTTTTTGTTCTTTTCTAATGTCATGAGACCACAAAGTAGCAATGCACTTAAAAATTATCGGTTGTCACGAGAACATGCCAGTTAAATGTCACCTGCCGAGTGGGTTTCGTGTTTATGTTCACTTTGACAAATCGCAATGGGAGCAATGAGACACAAACAAAATAAAAAATTTAAGGAAAAAGAAGAAACAAAAGAGAGCAATGAACAATACTGAGCTCTCTCAAAAACCAAAAAAGAATCTAGAGCAACAAAAATTAAAAAAAGCATGGCATGGAAGATCATCGTGTACTTTTTTTATTGTGTGATGTATATTTATGTAGCCAGGTTTTTTACAGCTGCTACATTTGCTTGTACTAAACAATATGTGCAGTTATGCTCATTGAATTTACAATAGTTTTCAACTTTACATTTATCGTGATATATGATCAAAAAAGCCAAAAGCACCAATTAAACACTGTCAAATATAAATCGAATTAGCTCCAAACTGTTGTTTTGCTACTATTACATCACATCCGTAATTTCAGTTGTGGCCTGATGACAAACGAGGCTTTTTTGAGACAAAAGTGGTCGACTCTTCCTCAAAATCCTTCATCAAACTATTCCTCGTCATCTTCATCTTCATCGAAATCTTCGTCTTCGTCGAACTCTTCCTCATTGTCTCCGTTGGACACCTTTTCTTCAACTGCAAAAAAAATCACAGAACTTTTTGTGTATATGGTTAAATTAGGCAAGCAATATTCATTTGCATCCTGGACGTGATCGAGTTCTTTATACGGTTGTTGTTGTTTTTTAAACTAATTTGATGACGGCGGCACCGTGGATGACTGGTTAGCATGTCCGCCTCCCGGTGCAGAGGACGTGAGATTGAGCCTAGGTGGAGTTTGCATGATCTCCCCGTGCCTGCGTGGGTTTTCTCCGGGTACTCCTGGCTCCTCCCACATTCCCAAAATATGCATGCAGGTTAATTGAGCGTGTGTTTTGTTTGTTCATCTACGCGTGCCCCGGAATGACTGGCAACCAGATCAGGGTGTACCCCGGCTACTGCCCGAAGCCCGTTGAGATGGGCTCCAGCATCCCCCACGACCCTTGTGAGGAAAAAGCGGTTCAGACCATGGATGGATGGATGGAGAACTTGCTCACTTGCCATCAAACATACTTTATTTTTGAAAATTCAGGTGTAAGAATGTATGCCTTAGTATTGGGATAGCCTATTGTCTGTCTACATGTGTTGCTCCACGATTCAAGTATCTTTGTCGCTTAAAGGGTTCTAATCAATGGCCTTTTTCCATTATGTTTTTGCATTAAGCGAGCTGTTTGGTTGTTTTAAACGTACAATGTTTAATTGTTTTTATTGTATGTGTAGTCTGCCAGTGACCTTCTACATTAAACATTAGGCAGTGGTCCTCGACCACCGGTCTGCAGGCCACTTGGTCCCGGTCCACATAAACGATCCGTAGCAGTGAGTATGTCATTCAGAGGCCCGACAGACACACGCACACACACACACACACACACACACACACACACACACACACACACACACACACACACACACACACACACACACACACACACACACACACACACACACACACACACACACACACACACACACACACACACACACACACACACACACACACACACACACACACACACACACACACACTCCCGTCGACGAACGTTACCTGGTACAATGGTTGGAGCGGAGCAAATATGTCCCATACTGCACTTATGGGAATTGTCTGATGAGCGTTGACAAATGAAATGCAACTATTTCACGCCGACGTGATGACTCACCTGTCGTCTGCAACTCCATCTGGTCAGCCGACCCCTCTTCTACTGCAAGGTTGGAAAAGAGGAAAGTAAGGTCTTGAAACTGTCTAAAAAAACAAAATCTGGCAGAAGTTTCACTCTAGCATGTCTCATCATCAGTAGACCCACAAAAACTGGGTCCATGCTCGAAAGCTTCAAAGCAGCCATTTTACACTCATTTCGTCACGAGTTTTGCTTCAGCATGTTTTAGCGTATTTCCACTGGAGCCCAGCACCGCTCGGCTCGCTGGCCACCTGAAATGCGCATCTGGGACGCTGGACGGAAGTAACGCATAACCGGCTGCGACACCACAGTCGAACGCGGGAAACCACGTATAACCAAAACACGGAAGCCATGGAGGACGACGCTGCCCGGTATCGGTTCTGTTTTTTTTGTGGTGCTTCAGATGTGGCGCTTCTTCATAGCTCGAGGACGATGGCTATACACGATGATAGCAGTGGGAGCGAAGAAGAAGACGAACACTTGTCGAAAAGGACACGATTGGTAAGTTGTTGTTTTTTTCCCCCCTCGCCGATGTCCATTACTGATGACATCACAGGATCTACCGCCCTATTAACTGCTGTGGTGTTTTACGTTTAAACCAGTTTCACTAATTGCAGTGCCTTTTGCAGGTGTGGAGGGTAATAAACATGCACAATTAAAAGAAGAATGTTGGCTCCTGGACATGACATTTACGAGACACGCAAGAAAATCAAGAGACACAGTAAGCTATTTTGCCGTTTTATAGAAATCCTTCTGAAACTGTTTTGTCCAATTGATATCATACACCACAAAATTAGAAGTGTAAATTTAACTCCCATAGTGTTAAATTGAACACTTTCCCTCAGTTTATATAGTTCTCACCAGTTCCGATTTAAATTTGCACTTCTTAAAGTGTAAAAAATTACAACACCCATTGTGTTATTATTTTTTTGCACTTTAAAGTGTTATCGACTTTCACCTATCAGTGTTATTTTTTTCACGTTATCAGTGTTATTTTGTAACACTTAAAAGTGTTATTTCCTTTCATTTTTGGGTATTAATTTCTCACAGTTTTCTTGTCACTTCCAACCACGAAATGTTATTTTCATTCCATTTTGTGTTAACTTTAGTGTTACTTCTTGACAAGTTTGTATTTTCTAACCAAAATGGAGACAGTGGGACTCGAACCTAGTACCAACAAGTACGCCACAAGTACATGTTTGTTGCCGCCATTTTTTCTCCACTGTAGGTCTCGTTCCCGCACGACCTCAGCCTGGAGTGGATGAGTGTGACTCGCGGGAATAACGCTACCCGTAGAGCTTTTTCTTCACTTTGAGTGTTCAAACAACACCCAAATCAACACCCAGTAACTCAAAAATAATTAACACTAGATTTTTAACTCAATAACACTACAGAATTTGCTGTGTAGAGCTAGCTGACTAGCTAGCTACCTATCTAGCTATCTGTCTATCTAGATAGATAGATAGTAATAAATCCTCCGCTTGCTCTGAAGCCGCCATTTTGGTATTTCTCGTGGGTACTTCAAAGACAGTCGCTCTAAATATCTGATTCCTACCAAATTCAAATATCAAATGCAACTCGACAGTCAGGTGAAGCAAAACTGTGAATGGCAGATTCTTAAGTTTGATGACTCACCTTCGACCAAAGTTTTAATGACTTCTTCGGACATATTTCCTGTTGAAAGAAAAGTAAACATCCATATCTCATTACTTGTATAATAATAATAATAATAAGTCATATTTATATAGCACTTTTCAAGACACTTCACAGTGGATAGATTATTCATGCACTCTGGTGGCGGCAAACGCCTTTAGCAGCCACAGCTGCAGGCTGACGGAAGCGTGGCTGCCAGCGTGCGCCTACAACCCCTCCGACCACCACCAAACATTCGCACCCCCGGTGTGAGTCGCACTGGAGGCAATGCGTGTGAAGGGCCTCGCCCTACGACACAACAGCACATGACTTGGGAAGAGCGGGGATCGAACAGCCAACCTTCTGGTTACTGGACGACCGTCTCGAACCCTGAGCCACGGCCGCATGCAATCATCGAGTTTTACGGCCTCCCAAATTCTGCATGCCCTCCATTTCTTTCCATTGTGTCCCAACACCAAGTAGAGAGCATACCTTGACCATGCGTTGAACGGGTCAGCACGGCCACCAGCACCAGCAGCAGGAATATGGTGGAGGCTCTCATGATTTCTGCTTCTCAATACAAGAGACGAGCTTGTTGTATGTTACCGAGTTGAGCCAGAGGTCTTAAATAACACTCTGATGGTGTTTGAAACATCTCAACCATCCGATCTGTCCACTTCAGGTCAAACTTGTCCTCGTGTTTTTCTTCCCGCTTGAATTTGCAAAAAAAAAAAAGGGGGGGGGGAGGTTTCAATGGTGACCATCAAGTTTGCTTGTATTTTGGGGAATTCAGCTTGTTTTGTATATGAAATTAGAAGAAGCCAAAACAACATCACGTGTTATGTTATGTGGTATGCAAAATTTCTAAGGGAGGGGTGGGTCATTGCACAAGGATTAACTTGGCAAGAAGATCAGCAGTTGCCGATGCACTTGCAGCCATTTATTGAACAAAGACACAATTCATTTAAATAGGGATTCATATCTAAATATGGACGATGCTGTTATCTCAGAAACTAGAATGTCAAAATGATTAAGGAATGACATTTAACTAAATAATGTGAATGAAGTACTATTTATTAAAACTTGAAAACTCCCGTGTAATTTTTTTTATGAGACTGCTGATTCTTGACAATAGGTCTTGTGTGTAACCTAACGATTTAGCCAATATGGCCGTTCAGGAAGCCTGCAGACAAGAATCTGGGATGCACTTTTGGCCTACATGGCCAGCTCATTTGTGAATACAACAGGCACAATCTGGGGTGTACCTAATCTTTTGTCAAATATGGCTTTTATTTTGACATTTTGAAAAGAAATTGTGGTAAGAAAAAGCTGAACTGTATGTGATGGCACACCTCAAACAGCAGCCTCAAGAGTTTCCAGTAACAACACAAAAACAGATTACTTGCACCTTACTTTTTATTGCATTTGTCACGCCTTCTCATACTATGCACAGAACCAACTGGTGTTGGCGTCCTGACCGCCATGGGGCCGTTTAAATTTTAAATAAATTCAATTAAATAATTAAATCCATACAAAACAATCTGTCTGGGTGGATTTAATTATTTTAAATACACAAAGTCTAATTATCTTGTTGAAAAACATTTTTCTCAATGCAGGACAATGTAAGCTCACCTGTATCTCTTATTAGAACCTACCATATATATACATAAATATATATATATATATATATATTGTAATATTTCACGCTGGATCTGTTTGAATCTGCCCCGTCCACTTCAAGGTGGAATTTGTCCTCATTAATTACCTCCCACTTGAATTCCAGCCTGAAACCAGAATGTTCATTACGTGGGGTAGCAATTAAAAACAAGTTTGGTGGGGTTTTTTGGGTTTGTTTTTACTACCGTGAGAAATAGCATGAAAGCATTCTCAGTTTATATAAGTAGGGTTAGTTATTGTGTTCACTACAGTATCAGTGTTTTTGTGTACCATCCAATGTTAGGCAGTGACGTGGGGTCAGGATAGGCAAGGTAGGCACTGCTACCCCAGGCTGAAATGAAAGTTGAAAGTTCATTATTTCTTTTATCTCAGAAAGTCTACACTACCTGTAGGTTTAAAAGTGACAACATTTAGTCATTTTCATACTTCAAATACAAATGACTCATTCCTTTGTCTGGCCTGCAGGCAAAAATGCTGCAAAAATGATCGTCCTGAATGTGCTTTTCGCAGCCCTGTCCGCGTCGCGACGTGTGTTCGCGCATGCGCAGTCAGGTTCCCGGTAGAAAAGTCCTTTACGCAAATAGGCCGATCGCTACGCAGCCTTTTTACGTCTCTGTATTATTCTTATGCGAACGTACGTTCGCACAGTGCATTCGTGAATTCAAAACACACAAGATGGCGCGCTACTCTGGAGAATATAATACTATTTTTACTTTCTTTTGAGGGAAAACGCCACCTTTTGAAGGATGGGAGACCAGCGCCTTAGCTACCGGATCTTCAGCAAAGTAAGGGACAAAGAATTATTCGTACTTTTCACAAAGAATGGTGCAAAAAGGAAAGATTGGCTTTGTGGATGTGCTTCGATGAACTGGCTGTTTCACTTTACGTGGTGTCTGGCATTGCTATTGCTATTGCTAGCTTGATTTTGTGAGGAATTGGGCTGTTTTACAGGCAGATATTCACTTTATTACATTCTTTCCGGGCGTCCGGGCGGATTTGAAATTGTTTGTTACGCATTGGCTGAGTGTTGAGCTGCCGCACCGGAGGCTCTGGGTGCGAAACCCGCTCGAAGTAAAATAAAAATAAAAATGTTAGACTTCAAAAGAGAGTAATGTTTTTTGGTTTTATTTTCTACCCATACAGAGGAGTTATATGTTAAAATAGTTTGAATGTATGGCATCTTGTATATGAGTATCAAGAATCTCGAGGTCGGGCTGAGTGTCCTCTTTTTTTTTGGGAAATGAAAATACGGTCACCCTAGGATACCTTGTGCACTCGCCTGCCAACACACAAATTTGTAATTGGTGTGTGCGTCTCAATTTGCGACTGCCTGCCTACCCAAACCGAGAGCTCACTGCACGTCACTGATGTTAGGCAGAGCTTGTTTATCATTCCAAGTCTTCGCTTTGGCTCATTTACCACATAAGCTTAGGTTTTGGTTTTTAATGATAGGATTAAACATTTACAATGCAATCAATGCAACCTGTAGTTAAATACCTGTATAATAATTCATGATTGTAGTAGGATTAAAATAAAGTGTACATAATAAATAAAGAAATACTTATGTAATTTCCTTCTCAAAATTTCATTTAAAATTCACAAAAACAAGGCAACAAAAGTGGAAAAAATGTTAAACTAATAGAAACCTGTTACTTTATTAACCTCAATTACAAATGACCTTGCCAATTTGTCAATTTTAAAAATCTAATGTGGTGTGTTTAAAAGTTTGCCCGCCTCAATCAAGATTCTTGGGTTATTTTGACGAAAGTCCTCACAGACATGTTATGAGGACACATGGGGGACCTTTACCAAATGCTTAAGCCAAGGAAAAGTTTATTGTGAGATTTGAAACTTCCTCAGATCTTTACATAAAATCAGCTTGATGGAGACTTTTGGAGTCTTGCCACAAAGCCTCTTTGGGCGTCGGGATGGCGTCTTGATCGGAAGTGTCGTGGGAGTCTCTCGGCCATTTGGTGGTACTCTGCCGTTTGTTCAACTGCAAAAAAATTGTAGAAACTTTTGTTTGTATGATTAAAGTATCCATTTTCACCATTCATTTGCAGTCTCGATGCAGAGTGTTTCTCTGAGGAAGACTCGGGTGTTCCCAGAAGTTAAAAAAAAATAGTTGATGACTTCAACCAGTGTGGACGACGTTAATACTTTATGCTTTGTGTATATTTTCCGGAAGAATGTCTTAAGACATTTTAGGGAACACTTTTCATGTTTTAAAATACTCTCTTCTGACTTTGGCTGCCAGCCCTCCCAGATGACATGGAAATGTTATGTTCTCGGAAAAGGTTAGGCTTTTTTTTTTTAAAGAAGTGGTTTCATTCCAGCCACTTAAATAATTAAATAGCCAAGCCTGTTAGTATAAAGCCTGTTAATAAAGACCTGGCAATCAAACAGTGGTAAGTCAATTACGTCAGTTACATTTTTTACATCTGATACATCAATGAGTCGGCGCGCATGAAAGTCTCTAGGACAAAATACTGGAAGTGTGCCATTTTCTTTCAAGCGGCCATTTTGTACATTTCCTTGGTGCCTGATGGATTAACTGAGCTGAGGGACTTTGTCCAGTTGCTATCAAATTTGAATTACGTTTTCTAGGAATGCTATTCCAGGCTCATTTGGACCTTTTCCAGGGGAACTTCTCCTATTTATTTATTTATTATAAATTCTGCCACTGAAGCTAGTTTCATTTAGCAATGAGAAATTTTGTATGTCTATCATGAGTCGACCCGCACAAAAGCCTCAACATATTATGAATATGAATATTGTTCCCAGTCAATCCCTTTCCGTAGACGAGAGTCAATTGTGATTCATGTGATTTGTCACAGTTGGGTGGAAACCTCCTTGTCCAAATTTGGTCCATTTCATCCGCCATTTTGATTTGACCTGGCCCAAGCTCCCCTACTGGAATATTCAAATTCTTCTGCTCCCAAAGAACATGTCGGCACCCAACGTTGACTCACCCCCATCTTCGTTCTCCTGGCCTGTTGGAAGAAAAGTATAAACATTCACGTCTCATTGCTTTTGTACACAGACTTTTCCAGCCTCCCAAATTTGTAGTACCCAGCCACTTTTCTCCCATTATTCCTCGATAAGAAATAATGAACGGACTTTCAAAATCCATGTAACAAATTTGAACGACATGAACTGCTCTATAGACGGGCGGTGCAAAATGCGGAATGGCTGCATGTTTGCAACTCATACCGCATTAGTAAATTTGATGACTCACCCTCAACCATATAGAGGAAAATATTTGCCCAAATTAAAAATAAATAAATGACTAAATGAATACAAGTGGAAATAAAAACGGACATAAAAAATACAATTCAAAAATTAAATACAAAAAAATTAATATAAATGTAAATAAAACAACAAAATATATAAACATAAATAAATAAATAAACACAATAACAAAAAAACGAGATTAAAACCAAGACTGTGAGGTTATCGGCTCTGTATCGTGGATTTGAAGTATCTCTCCCAAACTATGTTTACGTGCAGTCAATCACCCTTTCAAAACCCAAATTATGTGCTAAATTCTGGTTTTGAAAGACCATATAAACACACAAAAATGCAAATGTGCTCTAGTTTTTTTTTTTTAAACCCCCAAATAATTCTGATTACTATTTCATTTGTGAAATATGAGTTAAGCAGCAAAAGCCACCCATTTTTATCCATCTCAGGAGGCGGCCATTTTGCCACTCATCAACTGATAACGATCAATCATGGCTCAAACCCAGAAAACAGGTGCGCTGTGATGTAAGAAAAAAATTAAGTTCAGTCTCCAGGCCATTTCACTGAGCAACTGGTAATTTGGTAGGCATGTGTAGAGGTCATGATGAAAAGACACAAGAGGTCTTGGAGACAAAGACACTTAAGGCTAAATTGCGAAAAAGTCGCATTTTTGTCATAGCATGTGCTCGGTCAATGGTGTCAACCTTTCAATGGCCTTCCCTTAAACCAGTTTTACAAGCATTTGAGTCCATAATTACAAAAAAAAAAAAAATGTATAGGTGCAATGACACAGACCCCTGAGTTGTCATTCAGGTGTGGTGTGAAATACGCACAATTAAGACAAGAATGTTGGGGCCCGGACATGACATTTTCATTTAGCAATGAGAAATTTTGTATGTCTATCATGAGTCGACCCGCACAAAAGCCTCAACATATTATGAATATGAATATTGTTCCCAGTCAATCCCTTTCCGTAGACGAGAGTCAATTGTGATTCATGTGATTTGTCACAGTTGGGTGGAAACCTCCTTGTCCAAATTTGGTCCATTTCATCCGCCATTTTGATTTGACCTGGCCCAAGCTCCCCTACTGGAATATTCAAATTCTTCTGCTCCCAAAGAACATGTCGGCACCCAACGTTGACTCACCCCCATCTTCGTTCTCCTGGCCTGTTGGAAGAAAAGTATAAACATTCACGTCTCATTGCTTTTGTACACAGACTTTTCCAGCCTCCCAAATTTGTAGTACCCAGCCACTTTTCTCCCATTATTCCTCTATAAGAAATAATGAACGGACTTTCAAAATCCATGTAACAAATTTGAACGACATGAACTGCTCTATAGATGGGCAGTGCAAAATGCGGAATGGCTGCATGTTCGCAACTCATACCGCATTAGTACATTTGATGACTCACCCTCAACCACTTCCTCTTCAATCTCTTCATTCTCGCTCTCTGTTGGAAGAAATGTAAACGTTCATGCCACGTATTTTGTATCAGGTTTTCCAGCCTCATAAATTCCCCAAAAGAAATAGGTAGCTTACCGAAAGCGTCCATTAAACAGGTAGGCACGGCCACCAGCGCCAGCAGCAGCAAGACGACGTGCGCCCTCATGATTTCTTCTTCGCAATGCAGGACAACGTGAGCTCGCAATTGAACCGCAGTTTTTTTTTTTTGTTTTTATGTCACTCTGGGTGTGTTTCAAACATCTCACCTATCTGCCCCGTCAACTGCGTCCTCAGTGTTTACGTCATGCTTGCATGCCACCCTGGTGCCAGTACGTGCAGTACAGTGTTTTGCACACCATGTTAGTAAATTGGCCACCACCAAAGTCGATTTTAAGAAAATTTGACAATTCCAAAAAAAAAAAATTTCAACACCGTGTCGTGACCAGATATACCGCATATAACATTAGTTCCCCGTCACTCACTTGTGGATCATGAGGTTAGACGAGGCGCAAGTAGCAGGACTGAGAATACCCCGCAATACCCCACCCCCGCGCAATCCACCCACCCAAGTCGATTTCAAATATGTGGGAAACACTGCAGTGTATACATACAACATGCTAAATACAAAATGCTAAATAACCACCTAAAAACAAGTTTGGTGCGTATTTCAGAATAAAAAAAATAAAAATAAAAATAAAAATACAAATAAAATAAGAAATACTCCTGTCTCCTTTTTTTTTTTTTAAATCTATTTAAAAAATATATATATTTTAGCTATCTAATTATAAGATGCTACAGCAATGTGTCAAATAATGTCATATGCAAAAGTAGGTTTAGTTATTGCCGTGCAACACAGCTGTGATGTAGTACTTACAAAAAAATTACCAAATAAATATATCAAATAAAAGTAAATCAGTATATATATTTAAAGGTAGGATGTTTATTTTTTATTTTATTTACTGTATAAAAAAAAATTAGGTAATAAACAAAATGTCAGTGATTTTTTTTTTTCAAAGCAAAAAAAAAAGAAGAAGTGAAAGATGAGAAGAGACTTCATTCACTGCTTTTCCACCCAGTGTGCAACATTAGTACTGTATTAGGCCATGTCAAATGTTTATTTGCATTGGCTACAGGTATAATACCATCAATCACCACTAGATGGCAGACATGTCTTAGTTGTGCTTATTTTACTGCCCCATACTACGAAGCGTGTAGGCCTAATAATTTCTTGGGGATTAGGAATGATATGCAGGATGAAAATAGTTGCTCAATATTATAAACATTTTGAGTGACTTGATTTTGAAAAATGTATGATCAAAAATGAAATCTATAAAGAGCACGTATGCATTTATTTTGTTTATTTAAAATAGCATTTTTCTCATACATCTGGCCCCCCAGTAGCACTGATGAAAAATTGTGGCCCCCTCCAGAATTTAAATTGCCCATCCCTGATTAACCGAGATCCTTGGGTTATTTTGACGAAAAGCATTCACACACATGTTACACACACACACAGGAATCTTTTCAAATGCATAAATCAAGGAAAATTTTATTATGGAGGTTTGAAACTATTCTTTGGAATCTTCCTCATAACCCATCCATCCATCCATCCATCCATTTTCTTATATCTTGCTTATCCGGGGTCGGGTTGCGGGGGCAGCAGCTTTATCAGTGAAGCATAGACTTCCCTCTCCCCAGCCACTTCTTCTTCATCATTGTTTTCAAAATCAATTTCCTCTGTGGCTTGCGGTGAGAAATCTTCGGAGGAGCTCCACAAGGCGTGCCGAATGGGCTCCTGGTTGATATCCTTCTCCTGACCCTTCGTTGGACTCTTCCACTTCTTCAACTGCAAAGAAATGACAGAGCTTTTAAAATCAAATTTTTTTCCCACCATTCATTTGCAGTGTAGATACAGATCAGTTCTCAGGAGGACCTTTCAGTAGTTTCCTGACGGGCTTTGACAAATTAAATGCTAACCACTCAATGATGATGGCTCACCTGACATCGGCGGCTCCTTGTTAATCGAGCCCTCTTGTGCTGCAAGATTGGAAAAAAAAGAAAGGTCTTGAAAAGGTAAAAATAAATAAAAAAATGCCACTAATGTCACTTTGACATGTCTGCTCGACAATGCTCGAAAGCTTCGAAGCAGCCATTTTACACTCCTTTTGCCACAGTCTGGCAGCCAATTGCAGTATGCTGTGTCACGTTTAGCTACACTCTCTTTTGAAGGTTTTGTCATGGAAACACTGGTTGTGTCCAAATTCACAAGGCTGGGTCCTCCCATATAGAGGAAAATATTTGCCCAAATTAAAAATAAATAAATGACTAAATAAATACAAGTGGAAATAAAAACGGACGTAAAAAATACGATTCAAAAATTAAATACAAAAAAATACATATAAATGTAAATAAAACAACAAAATATATAAACATAAATAAATAAATAAACACAATAACAAAAAAAACGAGATTAAAACCAAGACTGTGAGGTTATCGGCTCTGTATCGTGGATTTGAAGTATCTGTCCCAAACTATGTTTACGTGCAGTCAATCACTCTTTCAAAACCCAAATTATGTGCTAAATTCTGGTTTTGAAAGACCAGATAAACACACAAAAATGCAAATGTCCTCTATTTATTTATTTTTTTAAACCCCCAAATAATTCTGATTACTATTTAATTTGTGAAATATGAGTTAAGCAGCAAAAGCCACCCATTTTTATCCATCTCAGGAGGCGGCCATTTTGCCACTCATCAACTGATAACGATCAATCATGGCTCAAACCCAGAAAACAGGTGCGCTGTGATGTAAGAAAAAAATTAAGTTCAGTCTCCAGGCCATTTCACTTAGCAACTGGTAATTTGGTAGGCATGTGTAGAGGTCATGATGAAAAGACACAAGAGGTCTTGGAGACAAAGACACTTAAGGCTAAATTGCGAAAAAGTCGCATTTTTGTCATAGCATGTGCTCGGTCAATGGTGTCAACCTTTCAATGGCCTTCCCTTAAACCAGTTTTACAAGCATTTGAGTCCATAATTACAGATAAAAATGTATAGGTGCAATGACACAGACCCCTGAGTTGTCATTCAGGTGTGGTGGTGGGGGGGGGGGGGGGGCTATGAAATACGCACAATTAAGACAAGAATGTTGGGGCCCGGACATGACATTTTCTACATAATGCCTATCAAGTAGATCTCATGACACAGGAAGCCATTTTAGGTCTCTCTCTCTCTCTGTATAGATGAATTTAAAAAATGGCAAATGATGCCTGATCCTTTAATCCGAAGTCCACCCTTTTTGCTCTGGCCGATTCCTGGCATACTTAAAGACAATCATTCTAAATATTTGTTCTAATTTCTACCAAATTTAAATATCAAATACGACTTGACAGACAGGTGAAGCAAAACCGCGAATGGCAGATTCCTAAGTTCGAGGACTCACCTTCAACCTCGGCTTTCATTATATCTTCGAACCAATATACTGTTGGAAGAAAAGAAAAACATCCATGTCTTATTACTGTGTGTACCATCATCAAGTTTTCCAGCCTGCCAAATTCTGCATGCCACCCCATTTATTTCCATTGTGTCCCAACAAGAAATAGAGAGCATACCTTGACCATCCGTGGTACGAGCCAGCGCGGCCGCCAGCACCAGCAGCAGGAATATGATGTGGGATCTCATGATTTCTGCTTCTCAATACAGGAGACGAGCTTTTTTGTATGTTACCAAGTTGAGCCAGAGGTCTTAAATACCACTCTGGGGGTGTCTGAAACATCTCGACCGTCCACTCTGTCCACTTCAGGTCAAACTTGTCCTCGTGTTTTTCTTCCCGCTTGCATTTTCAAAAAAACAAACATTGTTTTTCAATGGTGATGACCAAGTTTTTTTTGTTGTATTTTAGAGAATTCCGTTTGTTTTGTATATGAAATTAGAAGAAGCGAATGTTATTTGCAAAGCGGGTTTAGTTATCTTAATTATGATATGGTGGTATAATCCACTGTTTATTTTTGGTCCTCCGCCTGCTTCTTGGATCCCAACTATATTTTAAAAACAGTATTTAACAGCTGAGTACCAAACATTTTAGAAATCATAAAATGGTCAACGTCTAAAGGGCACCAGCCAAAAAGACACAGGAAGTCGGCCATTTTCTTCGAAGTGGACATTTTGTACATTTCCAGGTTCTCTCATAAACAAACTGGTCTTTGAGATTTTGTCCAGTTTTAAATTGCATATACTAGACAGGCTCATTTTGACAACTTCCAGGGGTCCTTCTAAGAGGAACTCATCCAACTGGAATGTTTTGTTTTTTGTTTGTTTTTGTTTTTTTCTAGAGAGAGAGAGTTTTGTTTTTTAATCGGTCCCTGAAGACAGTTTCACTTCGCAATCTTTGGTAGCTTTCTATCATGAGGCAACCCCCGAAAAAAGTCTCAAGACGCCCTGCACCAAACCACACAGGAAATCTGACATTTTACTTTTTTTTATGCATTTTGAAGCATACATTTTAGGACTCTTTGAGCAATTTCCATGAGTACTTCAAAGATGAATTTCAGTTCCCTAAACGAGAGTAAAATGTCAGTAATGCCGTTCGTCGCTGTTGGGTGGAAACCTCCCTCTCCAAATTTGGTAAATTTCATATTTTTCCGGATACAATTGATCAGTCCCCTCATTAGTCTGTAATTATTATTATTTTATATATTTTTTTACAAATTATTGTCAAATCTAAATTGCTGAAAATGGCTTAATGGTTCACCAATCTTTCAAATTATAAGCTGCTACAGCAATGTATTATATGCAAAGTAGGTTCAGTACAAATAAAACCTTTTTTGGTGTACCATCTAATGTTGGGTGGTGCTTGTTTGCTGATCATTTCAAGGATGTGCCTTGAAAATGGGGTGCGAGGAGTCCTTTACCTTACCTGAACTGTGGTGGTGTAAATAAAAGACACCTCTAAGCTAGGGGTGGCTATAAATTGATGATTTAATTAATTAATTAATAAATACATATGCAAAGCTAGAATGTTTTTTTTTTATTTGAATGTATGGTTAAAAAAAAACCCACAGTAGTCACTAGTCAAGCAAAATGTCAAATGATTTTTCAGGATTTTGGGCTGTCCAGATGATGTGTGATTGGTTGTAATCTTCTTCTTCTGCTTTGCCACCCAGTGTCGAATGCAAGAACTGCATTACATGTCAAATGTTCATTTGAGTCTATGCTGTGGGATGGCCATAGTTGGGAAACCCCTGATTTATTTTTTGAATAGAAAAATAATCCAAATTCAAGAATCATTTGGAACCAGAATTAAAATCCACACAGCTGACAACCGTGATGCCCGTGTTTATAATGAGCTCCGTAGTGATGAAGATAGCTACGAAGACACAGAGGAACCCTTTCAAATGTAAGGAAAGTTTAAGCCAAGAAAAGTTTATTGTCAGATTTAAAACTCTTCCTTGAAATCTTCCTCAGAATTTTACATCAAATCATCTGTCAGGTCGTACATATGCTGCAGGGCTGCCTTGAGCTCCTCCCATGGAGGCTTTCCGGTTATGTATTTGTCGTCTTGGTCGGAAGCCTGGTGGAAGTCCTCTCTCGGCCAGTTGTTGGTGTTCTACCATCCCTTCAACTGCAAAGAAATGATAGAGCCTTTGTTTATATGGCTAAAATATCCGTTTCCACCATTCATTTGTAGTTTGATGCAGTGTGGTTTCAGGAGTCCCCAGAAATCTCCAATAACAACACAAAATGTTGCTAGATTTCTTGCTCATTGCTGTTATTGATTTGTAAAAACACTTTCCAGGTTAGCTTGAACTTTTATTTTATTTTTTTTAAAACTCATTCACTGCCAGCCCAGTTAAAATTGATCTTTGACGTCTATGGTCGTCATTGGCAGTGAATGAGTTAACTATGTTGTTTTGAAGCAGACATTTGGTACATTTCCAGGGTAATAGATAAACTATCAAGTTGCTGTCAAGTTTGAAATTTGGTATTTCTATCATAAGTCGAACCACAGAAAAGTCACTATGCCCAAAATGCAAAAATGGCGAATGGCCGCGTTATCTTGCTCTCTGTTGGAAGAAAAGTCAACATTCACATCTCAGTATCGTGTATACCATCGAGTTTCCCAGCCTCACAAATTGTTTGTAACCCCCCCCCCCCCCCCCACACACACACACACTATTTGTTCCCATTGTGTCCCTATAAGAAATGGGAAGCATACCATCAGCAACCATGAAACAGGCAGGCACGACCACCAGCGCCAGCAGCAGGAAGACGACGTGGGCTCTCATGACTTCTCCTCAATGCAACACGATGTGAGTTTAATGAAATGCCGCCGAGTTTTTTTTTTTTATATCACGCTGGGTGTGCTTGAAACATCTCACCCATCCGCCCCGTCAACTTCATGGTGAAAGTCCTCCTTCTTGTTCCCTTCCTGCATTCCAGCCTGACCATTATGGCTGTGTTTTGGGTTGGGTCATTGTATTGTTTTGCTCCTGGATTTTGTTCCCTCGTGTTGGTGATGATGTCATCTGCTTTGCAGTTGCTGTGGACCAGTCACTCTTATTTTGCCATATAGGCATTTATTTTGTCATATAGAATCGTACCTGAGTTGCTAAGTGACACTTAAGTCAGTGCACTGAGGTTTCTCTCAGCACGTTAAGAGTTCCTAACCCTACACTTCAATCAAACTTGGTCTTCCACCTGTCCGAGGTAGCTTCCATGCATCCGGCCCTGCTCGCTCAGTCGAGTGTTTTCTTCAAGGCCATCTGAACCAAGCCCCGCTCTCTGTTGCTACTTTGTATTTTTGCACTATGCAGACTCTGTTTCATTTTGTTCGCAAAGGACTACATTTAAATGTACGCATTGACCCGACACCCGAGCAGCAACGTTCTCCCATGCCGCCTTCCTCTATGGGGGAGCCGCTCGTGGTGTTGCACGTTTTTTCTAAAGACATGTTCAAATTCGCCATGTGATCGCATTTCCAGTTGAGAGGTGTAAAAAAAAAAAAAAAACGCGGAGGCAGAGGACGGCACTCTAGGTGTGTTTGACTTTGGAACATTCTCAACTATCCGCCCCGTCAACTTGTTTGTGTACCATCTAATGTTGGGCGGTGCTTGTTTGCTGATTATTACAAGAATGTGCCTTGAAAATGGGGTGCGAGGAGTCGTTTACCTTACCTGAACTGTGGTGTTGTCGAACTTGTGCAGATGGATTGAATGCAAAAGGAAATTCATGTTAGAATATCTGCATAATGAAATTTACACCATGTGGAATTCAAACCACAAATATTTTTAAAATGAAAGACCCCTCTAAACTAGGGTGCTAAAAATGGATTAACTGGTGCATCTCAGTAATTAAAAAAAAATATATAAAATCAATAGATATGCAAAGCTAGAATGTTTTTTTTTTTACTAAATGGTTAAACAACACATCAGTATTCAAGCAAAATGGCAAATGATTTTTCAGGATTTTGGGTTGTCCAGTGGCCCAATCAAATGATGTGTGATTGGTTGACAACAGAAAAACAAGCAAACTTCTCAGTAGCCTAACATAATGCTGAGAGGCCCCGGTGCAAACAATTTTTTTTAGACACCCATACCCCCCCAACCCCCACACAATTATTTCCCCCCATCCATCGCCCCAACAACCTCCCAGTTAATAATGTAACTGCAATGGATTCAATTATAAATGCAAATACTCATATTTTTACTCATGCACCAAGTAAGAGAAAGAAGTTTCTACTATTTGCAAGTCTTCCAAATAAAAGTAAAATTGGTACTGCATGAAATACTTAACTGAATTGAAAATCGATGTAAATCGTGAATCGAATCACGCCCTTCTGAATTGAATCGATTTTGGAAATCCGAATCGACGCCCAGCCCGAGTAGCCGATAGCTTTTTTGCATTGGCGTCAAATTCACCCCGAGGCTGCGGAGGCAGTGGGGAAGCCGCCTTTTGACCGCTGGGAAATGCGGGACGCGACTGGAGAGTCAATGTCGCCTCTGCAATGGAGTTAGTTGCCGGCAAGCGACGGTGGGAGCGGGACACTAGATTTTGCCTCATGGTCTGGACTGAAACTACGTCTATCACATGTCTTTGAGGATTTTTAGCTTTAGCGTCATGTTTTTTTTTTTTTTTGTCTTTTGTGCCATTTTTTTTTAGTTTGCAAATTAAGCACGATGGCAACGATGGCACGCACACACTAGCTACCACTTTTTTTTTTCAACTCTCATCACGTCATCGAGACTCAACGTGACTGACAGAAGCCGAATTCAGGTGAATAATGATCATTGCACCCACCACAGCGTGTCTGACCCGCCGAGATCCTATTTACAAAATAACTCTCCCCCCTGTTTTTGTTCTTTTTCCTTCTTTCTTTTTTCCTTCTTTTTTCCCTTTTGTCATGGGCCCCTGCGCCATTTCTGGGCCCCGGGTGCGACACACCGGCTGCACCGTCGATATTTACGCCACTGCTTCATCTTCTACTTCGCAAGAATGCAAGAACTGCAGCACATGTCAAATGTTCATTTGAGCCATTGAGATGGCCATAGTTTGGAAACTCCTGATTTAAAACGCACAGACTTGTTTTTGAACACGCCTCTAAAAGAATCAAAATTCAAGAATCATTTGGAACGAAATAGTTCAAACTCAACTGGTATTAAAATCCACACGAGCTAACAACCGTGCTGCCCGTGTTTGTAATGAGTTTCATAGTGATGAAAACGGTAACAAAGACACCTGGGAACCTTTTCAATGCAAGAAAGTTTAAGCCAAGAAAAGTTTATTGTCAGATTTATCATCTGCCATCTTGTACGTATTCTGCACGGAAGCCTCGAGGCATATTGGCTTTTAGCACAGAGCCTTTTCGGTCATCTATTTGTCGTCTTGATCGGAAGCCTCTTGGAAGTTGTCTTAATCGGAAGCCTGGTGGAAGTCCTCTCTCGGCCAGTTGTTGGTGTTCTACCATCCCTTCAACTGCAAAGAAATGATAGAGCCTTTGTTTATATGGCTAAAATATCCGTTTCCACCATTCATTTGTAGTTTGATGCAGTGTGGTTTCAGGAGTCCCCAGAAATCTCCAATAACAACACAAAATGTTGCTAGATTTCTTGCTCATTGCTGTTATTGATTTGTAAAAACACTTTCCAGGTTGGCTTGAATTTTTATTTTATTTTTTTAAAACTCATTCACTGCCAGCCCAGTTAAAATTGATCTTTGACGTCTATGGTCGTCATTGGCAGTGAATGAGTTAACTATGTTGTTTTGAAGCAGACATTTGGTACATTTCCAGGGTAATAGATAAACTATCAAGTTGCTATCAAGTTTGAAATTTGGTATTTCTCTCATAAGTCGAACCACAGAAAAGTCACTATGCCCAAAAAGAGACAAGAAGTCTGCCATTTTGAATCAAACATTTTAAGACCTTTTTGGGCGATTTTCAGGTGTACTTCAGATTTTGTTGCAAAATGCCAAGTGCCAAAATTATTGCACCCAACGCTAACTCACCATTAACCCCAAACAAATGTTAATAGCCCATGGAACAAATTTGAACGATATATACTGCTTAATTAATTGACGGTTCATGCAAAAATGGCGAATGGCCGCGTTATCTTGCTCTCTGTTGGAAGAAAAGTCAACATTCACATCTCAGTATCGTGTATACCATCGAGTTTCCCAGCCTCACAAATTGTTTGTAAACCCCCCCCCCCCTATTTGTTCCCATTGTGTCCCTATAAGAAATGGGAAGCATACCATCAGCAACCATGAAACAGGCAGGCACGACCACCAGCGCCAGCAGCAGGAAGACGACGTGGGCTCTCATGACTTCTCCTCAATGCAACACGATGTGAGTTTAATGAAATGCCGCCGAGTTTTTTTTTTTTATATCACGCTGGGTGTGCTTGAAACATCTCATCCATCCGCCCCGTCAACTTCATGGTGAAAGTCCTCCTTATTGTTCCCTTCCTGCATTCCAGCCTGACAATTATGACTTTTGTTTTGGGTTGGGTCATTGTATTGTTTTGCTCCTGGATTTTGTTCCCTCGTGTTGGTGATGATGTAATCTGCTTTGCAGTTGCTGTGGACCAGTCACTCTTATTTTGCCATATAGGCATTTATTTTGTCATATAGAATCGTACCTGAGTTGCTAAGTGACACTTAAGTCAGTGCACTGAGGTTTCTCTCAGCACGTTAAGAGTTCCTAACCCTACACTTCAATCAAACTTGGTCTTCCACCTGTCCGAGGTAGATTCCATGCATCCGGCCCTGCTCGCTCAGTCGAGTGTTTTCTTCAAGGCCATCTGAACCAAGCCCCGCTCTCTGTTGCTACTTTGTATTTTTGCACTATGCAGACTCTGTTTCATTTTGTTCGCAAAGGACTACATTTAAATGTACGCATTGACCCGACACCCGAGCAGCAACGTTCTCCCATGCCGCCTTCCTCTATGGGGGAGCCGCTTGTGGTGTTGCACGTTTTTTCTAAAGACATGTTCAAATTCGCCATGTGATCGCATTTCCAGTTGAGAGGTGTAAAAAAAAAAAAAAAAACGCGGAGGCAGAGGACGGCACTCTAGGTGTGTTTGACTTTGGAACATTCTCAACTATCCGCCCCGTCAACTTGTTTGTGTACCATCTAATGTTGGGCGGTGTTTGTTTGCTGATTATTATAAGAATGTGCCTTGAAAATGGGGTGCGAGGAGTCGTTTACCTTACCTGAACTGTGGTGTTGTCGAACTTGTGCAGATGGATTGAATGCAAAAGGAAATTCATGTTAGAATATCTGCATAATGAAATTTACACCATGTGGAATTCAAACCACAAATATTTTTTAAATGAAAGACCCCTCTAAACTAGGGTGCTAAAAACGGATTAACTGGTGCATCTCAGTAATTAAAAAAATAAATAAAAGCAGTAGATATGCAAAGCTAGAATGTTTTTTTTTTACTGAATGGTTAAAAAAACACATCAGTATTCAAGCAAAATGTCAAACAACCTCCCAGTTAATAATGTAACTGTCCTCCTTATTGTTCACTTCCTGCATTCCAGCCTATAATGACGGTCAGTGTTGAACGAGTTCAGTGAAGAAAAGTTTATGAACTTGTTCATATTTTGGGCCAACGTGAACTGAACGTAGTGCATTTTTTGCTTTGTGAACGTTTCTGCAGGCTCGTTCTGGGTTAAATTAACGGCTTTGAACAAAGTTAATTATTTTCTCCAGGTTGCCAGGTTTTTTCTTTTTAGATAACCAGAGTAAAGACACCACAAATGAGCCTTAATAGGCGAGAAATGCCATTATCTGGCAACCCAGCGGGATTGAACGGTCACAAGGCACATACGTTATCAAAATGTGACGCTAGCTTGCCCGATGTAAACTCACAGCATCACTGTGCTTGTGCTTGCGTAGCAAATGCGGAGCGTATGTGATTATTGAAGTACTCAAGAGTACCACACAACAAGAAAAAAATACACACATCGTATATTTAAATACAAAACATGCTTCGTTTATAAAACATCACTAGCGCTAATGCTGAAGTCGATGGCGGATCGCATTTAAATGCTAACAGGAAATTAGCATCAACTTCGGGAGCGCTATTCCTTTAAATAACAGCTATTCACACACAAACGGTTTGGAAATACATACACACAGGTAAGATAACACTACTCAAAGGCACAATTTTTTTCCCCAAGCTGTGAAAAACGATTTGTATTACCAGAGCTCAAATGTGACCTTCTTCCATGCACGGCACCACACTGCCCCTAAGAGGCCAACATGCGCAACATGGGATGTTTTTGTTATTTTAAAAATGGTCAAGTCATGTGTTATTTATTTTAGTGTACAGTATTATTATATTACTTCCTACTAATTTCATTTCTCTTTGACCTTCTAAGTTTTATTTAAAGTATAAGTTGAAAAAACAGCCCAAAAAACTATGAACTTGTTCATTATTGGACCAATGACCTTAATTAAAAATAATAATAATTATTAACTATGAAGTCAACTAGTTCAAATTTATGAGCTGAACTTTGAACTAGTTTGCGTAGAAAATGAACTCCCAACACTGCTGCCTGTGTTTTGGGTTGGCTCATTTGTTGTTTTGCTTCTGTATTTGTTCCCTTGTGATGGTGATGGTGATGATGACGATGATGATGATGATGTCAGTTGCTTTCCAGCTATAGACCTATACTAGTCACTCTTAGTTTGTCTAGTCACTTTTATTTTGTCATATATGCCTTTATTTTGGATGGATGGAATTTGGACACCAAATATAAAAATACAATTTAAAAAAAACGCCACTAAACCGGGGTAGGTAGAAATTGGATAATCAATGCATTGCTGTACCTTCAAATAAAAAAATCAGTAGATATGCAAAGCTTGGATTCAGCATTTTCAGGGTGGCCAGCCAAATGATATGTAATTGGTTGAAAACAAAGTGAGAGATGAGAACAAACTTCCTCTACTATGCCACCCAGTGTAGAAAGTCAGTACTGTAGTTTGATGCAGCAAAGAACACAGGCTATGTCAAATGTCAAACTTGAGTCTGCTGTGGGTCACTAAAAAAATGGATGGTCACAACTTTTGATTTAAAACATGCAAACCTTTTATTTTTTATTATTTTTTATTCTGCCTCAAGAAAATCGAGCATTGTTTGGAACCAGAATGGAAACCGCAATGGTTTAAATTAAATCAATACCAACCCAAATTAAGACCCACGCAAGCTAAAAACCATGTTGCCCAAAATATAACGGTGTTTGTATGAATTTCAAATCATAGTGGTGAATACAGTGGTACCTAAAATTACCACAATGCTTTTGTATTTGGGCAAGGAGAGCCACAGTCGCCAATGCACGTCCAGCTATTTACTGAATGGCATAAATGAGAACACTCACAGGACTCCATTTGACTCCAGCTTCTGACATCAGTCACTCCGCCAAACCCCTTAAAGGTACATATTACACATCATAGTGTTCTTGCACTGACTCTGCTTGTCGCAATATGCAGTAACGCCAAATCATTCTATCCATCCTTCTTTTTTTTTTTATTGTTTTGCTACGCTTTTTCTGTATGTACATTTATTTGATATAATAATTGATTCAATTGTCATTCAATTAATTATGGCTAATATAATAATATGACTGGATTATTGAATTTATTAAAATCATTCCTTATTGTAATATGATGCAACATTTTATTTTATTTTTTACAAAGTATATTTACCTCAACAACAATTACAACCTTGCTCATCAGTCCAAAATCGAATGTGGCTCTTGAGTTAAAAAATTTGCCCGCCTCAATCTTTTAACGAGCGCTTTCACAAACCTGTTATGACACCTGGTAACCTTTTCAAATGAGTAAGCAGAGGAAAAGTTTATTTATTGTGACATTTGAATTGTCCTCAAAATCATCTAACGTTGCTTTTGTCTCTGTGTTTTCCATCTTGTCTCTTCCTGTACAATGGTATGATATCCAGAAAACATTTTGATCGACCCTTGGTTAGACTCCATCCCCTGATCCTTGTTCAGTCTCTTCCTCTTCTTCATCTGCAAAGAAATTGTAAAACTTTTTTATTTTTATAGTTAAATGATCTATTTGCACCATTCATTTGTAGTCTAGATGCAGAACGGTTCTCTGGAGGAAGTCTCAGGAGTCTCACGATACAAGATGATTCTAGATTTCTTGCTTGTTGCTTTTCATTGAAAGAATTATTGATGACTCGCCGTAAAGTCGTTTATTTTTGGGAAAATTCAGCCTCTGTGGCCTGTGTTCCTTAAGCAACTGAAACTTGGTTGGCATAGTAGACGTAAGCTGAGAATACACATGACAGATAGACAGACTCCTTGCAGTAAGACAGAACCACACGCCTAAAACTATGAGTGATTTCATTCAATTTCGATGACTTCAAAAATAAATCAATTTGGTGGGGCATGCCTCCAATGAGTAGATCCACATTAAAAAGCGTGAAAAACCCCCATGTCCAAAAAGACAGCCTTTTTCATTTGATGTAACAAAACTATATGGAATATAAAAAAAATAATAATGCAGCCCCCGAAGCCATTTTCATTTAGCAAGTTGAAATTTGGTAGCCATGTCTATCATGAGCTGGCCCACAAAAAAAAGTCTCAAAATGCATGGCCGTAAAATTCAAGTCAAAACTGTAAAGCATGCTATGAAACATGGAGATCAGTAGGCTGTAAAAGATTTGTGCAGCTGCTAGCAGTTTGAAACGATGCAGATAAAAATGAAAGTGGAAGCTTGTCGCCAGCCAACGGTGACTCACCATTCTGCCCGAACAAACGTTGTTGTTCTCCTTCTTCTTCTTCTGCTTCTTCTTCTTCCTCCTCCTCCTCCTCTACTACTTCTTCCTCTTCTTCTTCTTCTTCCTCCTCCTCCTCCTCTACTACTTCTTCCTCTTCTTCTTCTTCTTCCTCCTCCTCCTCCTCTACTACTTCTTCCTCTTCTTCTTCTTCTTCCTCCTCCTCCTCTACTACTTCTTCCTCTTCTTCTTCTTCTTCCTCCTCCTCCTCCTCTACTACTACTTCTTCTTCTAAATCTTCTCTGTTGCCACTCACTTTTGGAAGAAAAGTAAACATTTGTGACTCATTTCTTTTTTTTTTATACCCTCATTGAGTTTTCCAGAATCCTACATTTGTTTTGTTCCTCCTACTTCATGTCTCATTGCTTTGCATCCCATCAATGAGTTTTATAAACTCACACATTTTTACTGCCCATTACTTTTGTTCCCGTTATTCCTCCATATAAAGATAAGGAATGGACCTTCAGCATCCATGGAACAAATTTAAATAACGTGTACCGCAAATAGACAAGTGAAATGTCAGCATGTCAGCAGTTACTGATCACTCACCCACTTGAGCAAAGAAAAGTTCATCTTCTCCTGTATTCTCGCTCCCTGTTGGAAGAAAAATAACATTCATTTGTCATTGCTTTGTATGCCCTCATTGAGTTGTCCGGCCTCTCCGTTTGTAGTTCTTTTTTTCAATTACAGCATGTTCTCTCTTCGAAATAAACGGACATTCAGAGTCCATTGAACACATTAGAATGACGTGTACTGCTTAATAGACGAGTGATCCAAAATGGCGAATGGAATGACACTGTCTGCAGTCATCAATGACTCACCCTCTAGATCAAAGAAAAGTTCTTCTTCTTCTGTATTCCCGCTCCCTGTTGGAAAAAAAATAAGATTCATGTCTCATTGCACCGTATGCTGTCATTGAGTTTTCTGGCCTCCCAAATTTGTAGTGCCCCCCCATTTTCTTCCATTGCAGTACATCCTCTCTTTGGAATACAGTAATAAGTGGACCTTCTTAATCCATTGAACGACATGTAGTGCTTGAGTGATCCAAAATGGTGAATGGAATGGCAGCATGTCAGTCGTCAATGATGACTCACCCTCTAGATCAAAGAAAAGTTCATCTTCTCCTGCATTCCCGCTCCCTGTTGGAAGAAAAATAAGATTCGTGTCTCATTGCTTTGTATGCCATCCTTGAGTTTTCTGGCCTGCCAAATTTGTTAGTGCCCACTATTCCCCCCATTATTCTTCGATACGAAATAAGTAATCAACCTTCATCATTTATGATTTTTTTTTTAATGTGTACTGCAAATAGACAAGTGATGCAAAATGGCGAATGCAATGGCAGCATATCAGCAGTCATCAATGACTCACCCTCTTGATCAAAGAAAATTTCATTTTCTCCTGTATTCCCGCTCCCTGTTGGAAGAAAAATAAGATTCATGTCTCATTGCACCGTATGCTGTCATTGAGTTTTCTGGCCTCCCAAATTTGTAGTGCCCACTATTCCCCCCATTATTGTTCGATATGAAGTAAATGAACGACCATCATTTATGGAACACATTTGAATGACGTGTACTGCTTGATAGACGAGTGATCCAAAATGGCGGATGGAATGACACTGTCCGCAGTCACCAATGACTCACCCTCTAGATCAAAGAAAAGTTCATCTTCTCCTGCATTCCCGCTCCCTGTTGGAAGAAAAATAAGATTCATGTCTCATTGCTTTGTATGGCATCCTTGAGTTTTCTGGCCTCCCAAATTTGTCGTGCCCACTATCTCCCCCCCCACATTATTCATCATTTATGAAAACAATTTGAATGTGTACTGCAAATAGACAAGTGATGCAAAATGGCGAATGGAATGGCAGCATATCAGCAGTCATCGATGACTCACCCTCTTGATCAACGAAAAGTTCTCCTTGTATATTCACACTCCCTGCTGGAAGAAAAATAGCATTCATATCTCATTGTTTTGCATGTTGCCATGGAGTTTTTCAGCCTCCCGAATTTCAGGTGTGGCACTGTATTACGCTAGTTTTACGAGTGCCCCCGTGTTTTTCCATGATATCCTCTTGATGAAATAATGAACGGACCTTCATAATCCATGGAAGAAATTGTAACGACGTGTGTTGCTTTAATAAACGCGTGATTCTGAATGGAATGGCAACATGTTGGCAGCTATTGATGACTCACCAGGAAAAGCAATTGGACCTTCTTCATCTCCTCCATGTCTGTGTCCCATTGCATGCACTATTGGAAGAAAAGTAAACGTTCATGCCCAATCGCCTTGTATGGTATCGCTGAGTGTTTCGGCCTAACCCCTTTTGTCGTTACCCCAACTGTTTTCCATTATTCCTCCATCATATAGATTATAGGATATTTTGATATTCTAAGAAAGTTGTAGAAGTTATCGTTTGAAAATGGAAACACAAACAGTGGTTTGCAGAAATGAAGTGTTGCATATTGATATTTGTTTTGTAAATATTGCGAGAAATAATTAACATCAACAGTGTCATCATATAAATGATCATAATGATATAATTAGTGAAGTTAATTTGAGCAAATTGTGTGTATCAAACTGATGGCCCTTCACATTAATCAATACCCAAGGAGTCACTCTCAGTTTCAAAAAGGTCGGTGACCCCCCTACTTTGTATGAATTAAGGAACAGACCATAATAATCCACGGAAGAAGTTTGAATGAAATATACCGCTTGAGAGACGGGTGATGGAAAATGGAGAAGAAAATGGCGGCATGTCTGCTGCCAACGATGACTCACCATCGCACTCAAACCAAATTTTATCTGAATCTTCGTGCCCTTCCCCTGTTGAGAGAAAAGTAAAACATTCATGCCTCGTGAATTAACGATACCATTAGGAGTTCCCAACTCTTGAGTATTCATTGATACCGATACCACTAGTATTTTGGATGCATACAATTTCAATGAAACAAATATGATAATTCATTTTAGATACACCTCGCGTTGATTTCTGACCAAATTAAGAACGTCACTGCAATAGAGAATTAAAGTCCAAAATTAAAAGTCCACAAACAATTCTCTTGACTATAGGATTCAATTTGTTCCAAAAATTAACAGAAGTGCAAAATAAAGCTAACATCTTGCTAAGTTTGAGTATGTGTTCAAAATAAATTGTTGTGCAAAATAATACAGGTTCAACTGTTAAGCGTGGCTGCCAGTGTGCGGCTACGGCCCCTCCGACCACCAACAAACATTTGCACCATTCATCCACCAGCGTAAGTAGCACTGGAGGCAATGTGTGTGAAGTGTCTTGCCCAAGGACACGACACGTGATTTAAGGAGAGCGGGCATCGAACAGCCGACCTTCTGGTTACTGAACGACCGTCCGTCTCTACACCCTGAGCCACGGCCGGCGTATGGAAATTATATTTTAATTGGCATGTGAGAGGATAGACAAGAATGTTATTCACAGAAAAATGTTCTGTCAACCACTTCCTGAGCTGGCAAAAGAGAGCATCTTTAGTATCAGTGACTGGTATCGGCAGTCTTCCTGAGTACCTGACAGATTGAAATAAGTCCGTTTTTTTGGCTCGGAGCCGATACTTGTAACAATACTCGGCCATCCTTAGAAATAAAGAAGGGACCACAACTCATCATGTATTCTTTGATAGATGGGTGATGCAAAATGGCAAAAGGCAGCATGTTGCCAGTGTAAAGATTGATAAAAGTATTGACTCACCCCGGATGACATTTTCATACCCAAAGAAAACGCTGGTCTCGGGCTCTGTTGGAAGAAAAGTCAACATTCATGTACCGACTTTACCCACATTTCTTTCCAATATGAAATTGCAAGCTTACTCAAAGATAATATGTGACGGGCGGACACGGCCGCCAACGCCATCGCCAGCAGCAGGAAGACGACGAAGGCCCTCATGGTGTTTTCTTCTCAATGGAGGAAAATGTGAACTCACTGTACGTCTTATCAGAAGCTGATCATTTTTTAAGCACGTTGGGTGTGTTTGAATCTCAGTCATCAGCCCTGCCAACTTCAAGGCGGAGTTCATCTTCATGATTACCCCCCGCCTGGCTCCAGTATGTAGAGTATATAAATATAGTCTGCTCGTACCCGGAACTACTTAAAAACAAGTTTGACATGTTTTTGGGAAGACCATCAAAAAACAGCAGCAAAGCGCTTATGTCTTGTTTTCTAATCGCTTACCAAGTTTTATGCTGCCACAATATGTCAAATGATGAATTCAAGAACAGTTTTCGTTTCTGTAAATAGTCTGTCCCAGTTAATTCATGAGGAGATTAGCCGCACATGCCTATAATCAACCTGGTTGGTATTTAGGTGGGGCTCCGATGGAAGAAAGAAATGTGTCAGAGTTTTGTCTTGTTTGTCGACATTACTCGAGTCGCATCGCATTGCATCCGCTTGGGTTCAACTCGTTACATCCAGGAGTTGCTTAACAATGTTTGCTTTAGTACGCCTGTGGTTTTTGTTTCGGTTTTCTCCAGATTAGGTGTTCTGGAACTACTTCTGTTTGGGTCTAAGTACTTCTGGGAATTTGTGTTTTCCATTTCTGTCTTGTGTAGATGGATTCTGTTTCACTGGTTTTTGTGCCTTCCTTCTACTCGGGCTTCGTCCACCTCATTTTTCTTGTTGTGCTCTTCGTATGTTGCTGCTATGACGTTTGAGTTCTGTTGTCTAAAATTCTTGTTCAACTTTTTGCTTGAATAACATTCTTGCACCCTGCGTGGCGTAATTGTGCGCCCAATCATGAACGAACTGCTGTTAACCGCAACTTGGACCACACCTATGCCGAAGGCTTACAATAGCATTCCTAAAGCCTTTAGAGCCAGTCTTTATAAACACCCAAAGGACAAGGTGACAACTGAGAGTTCACCAATGAACCCGGGACAACATCTGAGAACTGCAGGCCTCCCGCACCTTAGTTAAAGGTCAATATTAATGACTAGACCAGGTGGAAAATGGGCATAAATGACACCCGAGGCAGAGTTCCAAGGTTAAAATTTGTTGAATTTATTGATAGTATGATGAGGATTTTGTGTGTGTGTGTGTGTGTATATATATATATTGTTGTTTCGTCTTAAATTGTTGTAACGATTGTGTGTCTTTGTTGCCCCTGTGGCCAGGTCACTCTTGGAAAAGAGATTTTTGATCACAATGAGTTTCTTACCCGGTTAAATAAAGGAATGATGAAAAGGTTGGGGACAACAGATGAAAAATAGCCATCTGGCTAATTCTGGCTTTTTATAACCATCGTACATATTTACCGTGTTTTTTGAGAAATTGCTCGCACTGTCCCATTTCAAATAATACCTACTCACATGGAAATGGGCAAAGATAGAATTTTGTGCATGGATACATCAAAGTAACACTACACAGTCTTTGATTAAGAGGGACTCATTTATGACTTCAAAGCACAAATAAAGAAATCTGGTTATAAAATACAACATGAGTCACATTAAACCAAACAGTAAAAGCACTGCGTTGTTGCATTGAGATTAGCATAATATGGCTACAGTGTTCAAGCTAACAGTCTGAGGGCTAGTAGGCACATTTTTTTTTATTTCTTTACACACAAATACACTTTGACATTAAACCGGGAAGAAATATGTTTTGATGAACAACTGATTTATTTATTCTAGTAGCAAAGAAAGATGTTACAGCCGATAAGAAGGAAGAAAGGCTGCTAGTCAGTAGTGATGCATGCTGATGTTGTTGTTGTTGTTGTTGTCTACAGTTCTTAAGCGTCTCCAGATGAAGAACACACACAAACATTTTTTATCCTTTTTTAAATAAGCAACAATTTATTTTATGATTATTTTCTATAGGTGCTGGAAAATAACTGGGAGCTCAGGCTGTTAGAACCTTTTTTGGTCCCACTGTGGTCTATATTAGGAACCATATTAGCATTAGCATAAACTCTTGGATCACCACATGCTTCTCCATTTGGGTTAGTTCTGTCAAATTTTTTAAACTTGTGACATAACAATCCATCTATTTAGTTTGTGCCTTTGTTAGAAAGACAGGATGCTACATGGAGCCGCTGGGGTCCAGTTAAAGTGTTGGTGTTAAAACCAGAGCCCTTGGTAACGAGAACATTGACAAATTGTGCGAAATATGTTGAAAATCGTCTCACGTGACCAAATAGATATGACTATATAACGGTGGTTTACGTCAGCCGGCCCCAACCGACAAATAATTTGGCATTTTGACAGAGACAGAAACAATATTTACTTGATATTCAGAGACCACATTCACATGAGCCTCTGTACACACATCAACCACTCTCATGTGATCCAGATCATAAAGATGAAGGAAAGAAATTCTCACGTGGTAAAGCTTTATGACTATTTCAAATGTAAGATAAGGTGAATTTTCCAATCAGACCTTAGCTATGGGCCGTTTAAAGACTCTAATACCGTTGTGAAAAATCACATAAAACTCATAATGTTAAAACAGTACATCAAATTATTTAAATTTTTATTTTTCAAAAAAATAAAGGGCTTATTTACTGTGAGAACAAAAAGTGTCTGTTTTGTTATTAGTATTTTTCAATAATATAGTAATATTTATTTGGAGATTAAAAGGTGTATATTTTGAGTATATAGGTTTTGTATTTATTTATTTATTTATTTGAATTTAGGCCGAAAATAAAGCTGCATTTATGGAACTTACTTTGTCTTTCATATCAGGAATATTGTGAGCACAAATAGTACATATAGTAGTTATGTTTAATTGTTCATTATGAGAGGGGTCTTTGGAGAAAAGTATGAAAGCCCCTGATCTATGGAAGAGAACATTTTCAAGGGTTATCTCACAATGTTGATGACCACCATCTCGCACGTCTGGTACGTGCTTCACTCCAGATGGCCTTGCTTTCGTGACATTATCGCCGCGTTCGCGGCGCGAGAGAAGACGCGGCTAACCCGCAGGTGACGACTGCGTCACGTTGTCACAGAGGTGCTAGTTCTCAACGACTGTTATTGTGCTGTACAAGTACACTGAGTACAGTGGAAGCAATTAAAAAGTGGTTTAAATGTCAAGTAAACTAGTTCCGTATATATTAGCTGTTCACTATTCACAAATTCACCTATTTTTGTATTGGAACCTACCCCCAATTATGCACTGATATATGTACTATTTGTGTTTTTGTGCTCTGCCTGAAATGTCCAAAATAAAAATAGAAAAGTTGGCAAGGAAGGATGATGAGATAAGAGATAAGCTTTGTGTGCTGAGAAGGAAATTTAACACAAAACATTAAGTGAAAGTAGACTTAGCTGCATGTGCATTTAGGCTACATGTACATGTGCATTTCCAGGGCTTTAATTGTAAGATGAGTTTGAAATAATACAGAAGTTCTGGCATCATAGTTTGTGCTATACTTACGGTTGAAAAACATTAACATAACGCAAGTATTTATTTATTTTTTAAATTAGGACATTAGAAAAGGACACCAGGTAATTATGGTTTTGCGCTACTACTGTTTTCCAAATGTGATAATCGACTCGATTAGCCCCGGTGATTTTATAACGCTAGTGCTTTGTGTGCCTTTAACAATCTTATGACAAAAAATAAAACTTGTCAATGGACAAAAAAAGCTTTAGTGGCAGAAGACGAGGGCAGTGTAAAGAAGACCAGGTGGTTCGCAAGATAGCTTTAATC
This sequence comes from Leptonotus elevatus, assembly GCF_054856555.1. NCBI lineage: Eukaryota > Metazoa > Chordata > Actinopteri > Syngnathiformes > Syngnathidae > Leptonotus > Leptonotus elevatus. The sequence goes on along the minus strand of NC_141251.1, from coordinate 7,031,328 downwards.
GCCTCAAGCCATCTTCTACGATTTATGCAGTCCTCTAAGATGGAAGCCACAATGAAATAGTAACTTCTCACACATTTTTCGATATGAACGAGGAATCTCTGCTTCAATGGAGTGCTTTTCAATCCCAAGCAAACCAATTTTTATGTGTGTAGAGAAGAGAAGAAATATAGGGAAGACAAGGAAAGTGGTTGGACGACCTTTAGCTTTAGCCAGCTAGCTTGACCACAGCCCTACCTGAGTCCCAGCTAGAAACTTAACTCTTCAGTTTCTCCTTTGCGTTTTGTTTCTAATGATAGTGACAATGAGCTATAATGATGTCATTTCACGCCGTCTTCCTATTGGTTGACAGGCTGGTTAAATCGCAGCCAGTGTTGCCAACAAATCTTCATGATGTTGCTAACAGGTGCTCAATGACATGATGCCACTAAATAGAACATTACATTGATTCCACAGTGAGTGGCATCACTCAAACTGGCTGGTCATCTCATAAAAAAAAAAGACCTAATGTTTGTTTAATTTAAATGATTTGTGTCTGTAAATGTAATGCAGAGATTGGTTTTATAGTGTTCCTTCGCTATCCACGGGATTAGGATGGAGTCTTGCCATGAAAAGTGAAAATCTGCCAGAATTCGGTGCCCCTAAAAAGACAAAGCACTACTTTTTCGAAATGAAGATCCTCAGTTTGCTTATAGTTCCTTGGCACCAAAAGGTCACAAGATGGCACATATTGCTTTGGCCTGGGCCCAAAAAACAAAAAAACACAAAGGTGAGTATGGGTGAATTTGCAAGTCGCAAAACAGGAATATGTTGGGAACACATTGATAGTTATCTTATTTGTTTCTATGTTCCTTTGTTAACAACTAACAAGGTACTGCTGCAGCCCAGCAGACTGGCCCGGTGTTTTTCCATTGGTGGCAGAGAAAATAATTTCATCATTTAGAGGAAAAATGGTGAAGAATCACTTGCAAAAAGGTTCCAAACACATTATGGGAGTAACTAAATTTGATGATAAGTGTTTTTTGGAAAGAAAATTGCTTGTCTGAAAAGTTGCTAAATGTAGCAATGGTATAACATTTGAATGTTTGCTAACCGTGGCATGAATGACTTGGTGTGCTTGTTTGCTAGCTTCAACTTGAAAATACCAGTTAGTTCCGGGGATCAAAGTCAAAAGTGTGACTACACCGTTGTGTTACTACAACAAAGTCTTTGAGATCCACGTTTCAGAGAGCTTTAGTCCGTAAACTCCCTGATGAAAACTGTTCGAGTTTCAGTCCACAACAAAATGTGGAAAATCCATAAAACCTTCACAGTTTGTGTTAAACTCAAGTGGGGGCAGAGGTCGGCGCCGGCGAAAGGTCCAAAAGAGGCGTCCTACGAGTTCTGGCTGATCTCCGACTGCCGCCTGTTTTCATCAGCGTCCCTCTCTGATTGGTACTTGGAAAGGTCACATGGCATGAGGGGGAGGGGCCGACCCTGTTCGGCCACGACTGCCTCGTACGGCGGCGCCGCCTCCAACGGGAAGGAGATTGATGCGATGCGTTGATGCTCCGAGGGCGGCGAGTAGGCGCTGGCGGAACTGGGACCCTCCTCCGCACCCTCTGAGTCGTCCAGACGGGGGTCCCATAGCGAGTAGGGTGGTGGGTCGTCTGTGGGTATGTAGATGTGAGTGCAACCCGGGCCCACACATTCATCGTAACTGGAGAGAGGAAGAAGTTAGTTAAACCTCGTACAATCTCTCACTTTTAATCCATTTGTCAATTGGAGACGTTTACTATGATTTTTTTTTTTTTTTTTAGAGGGTGGGGTCAATATTGCGAGAAAAAAACTCACAAATGTGCCACTTTATAAAGTGACAAATTTGCGGGGAAAGTTCATTTGTTAAAATGTATACAGTATTTACTTATACATTTATGTTTCCAGAATTATTATTTACACATTCATACATTTTGGTATTTTTTTTTGTACAAGTAGCTAAGTTGATTTGTCGAATCCGCTGCTCTCCGTCATTCACTTGCATTTACCTAAAGTATGCTAGCTTCTGATTGGTTAGTGTTAGTCAGCTGATAGGGGGATCAGGAAGTGTCACTCGAGCTGCTGTGTATGACGAATAAAGGTTAAATTAAGAATGAATCTGTCTCCTTCCTGCCTTTTCATTTTATAAACAGTCCCATTAACCAACAACAAATCCTCACATTAGGCTATAGCTACGCTTCGTGTATTTCTCGTAAGTTTCTTGAGTTTTTTTCTCTCGCAAATTTGCTACTTTATAAAGTTTTTTCTTGGAATATTACCCCCCGCTCTGGAATTTTTTTTTTTTATATATACGTGGCTCTTAAACGCCATCATAGTTTACAGAGTTGAGTTACAAATTGGTGAGGGAATTTATTTTCCAATGTGTCATAACCGAGTCCCAGTAGCACCACTCTCTCTTCTCGAGCTCCCCGAATGGTTGCTCGTCGCACTCCGCCAGGAAGGTGCTACGTTGCAATTTCCGCCAAGCGCGAACGGAAGATTTTGCCGCCAAGTGGCAAATGTGTGTTTGTTTAGCCATGGACCTCGTGGTTGTCAGCAAGTAGTGTTTTTACCAAAACAAAGTCAAGTTTATTGTAGCTTAAGGCACATGTTGCTAAATGGTTCAACTTTCGAGACACTGACAACCACAAACTCATTTGGAAAACAAGACAATAGGTGCCAGATATAGACACTGATTTCTTCGGGTCACTCCAGCCCAAGAATCACTCAATAAAGCCGACATCACAAGTTCCCGTCACAAGTTGTCCTACTTCACTCACTCGTTAAAAGAAAAAGGAAAAAAAAATTCAAAGAAGTGTTTGTCATGTGACTGAGAAGGGAGCTCAGTTTTTGCCTGCAGGCGGGGACCAAAGAACTGAAACCCTTCTCATGTCAACAGCTGACATTTTCGTCAAATCGCAGTTTCTCCTAGTTTAATTACTAATTGCTAGACACACAAGTGACTATAGTAACACTCAACTAACCGGAACTTCTTTGATGCAAACTGGTTTGAAATGTATTGTTTTTTTTTTTAAGCTAATCTAATTATGATCTAAAGCCATGATATACAGTATAGTTCCATATAAGGGAGGGCTTCTGCCATGCTTTGGTTGCTGTATTGGATGGGGCGCGCCTTTACCATTCAACATATGGTGTGTGTGTGCGTGTGTGTCGGAAGTGTGACGTTGACATTCTCAGTAGGTGAGCAGTTTCTGTCAACCATCTGTGGCACAATATAACCGGCATGGCGCTACATCAGGGCTAGAGGGTGCTATAGGCCTGTCATAAATCTGTGTCAAGCTCCTCCAGTATTTTTACTTGACATTTTAAAATATTTTATTCATTTAATGAAGTTTAAAAACATTAAGAAGTTTGCTTGGATGTTCGACAAATCATTTTAAAGGAAGACCACATATCACCATATAGCGTTTTCCCTTAACATTGAATGACATTAATGGCAATTTCTATTCTACTCATTTCTAGGTCCTGATCGCAAAAACGACCACAAGAGAGCATACCGTAAGGTATTGATATTTTCCCATTACTAATGAGAACCCCAGAATAAGAAATCCATACTTTTATCATTTCCTTACACATTTTCATACTTTTTTCTTTTACATTTCCTTTTAATAAATTTTCCTCGTTTCCTTGGTTTATCATCTTTTGTCTTTTTTCCTTTTGCTTTTAGTTCCCCTTCTCGTTCATGTTTTCTTATCCTCTCTTGCTTTTCCTTCCTTTTTGTTTCCATTTTTGCTTTTTTTTGTTCCCTTACCCATCTCGTTATTCACTTCTGTCTTACCCTTTCTTTCCTTCTTTACACAGGCAAGCACACACACGGCAGAAGGAAGGTTGTATTTGAATTATTAAAGTTGCCAATTAAACCAGCTGACATTTAGATCAAACGCACCATGACTTGGCCTTTTTAGACGCGCGCGCGCACGCACACGCACACGCACGCACAGACACATCCAAAGGGCAGCGAAAGCGGAAGCATCACTTTCTCATAAATGAACGAGCAAAAAGGAGGTCAGTCAGTCAGTCAGCGCAGGAGGACACTCCGATATTTGACGTAAATGGCAAAAAGGAGGAGTTTGCACTGTAACTCACTGCATTGGTGAAAATTCAAAAAGGGACGCCATTATAATTATGCACAAATAAAGAAATGACAAAGACGCTCACCGTGGTGGAGAGTCGGGGTACAGGTGGTTGACTTGTGACAGACTGTAAGAGTCAAAGTCCAAACCGGGTGGAAAGTCTTCTAAGCAGGTTGACCTCAGTTCTGCGACAGAACCGCCGAAGGAGTAACCATCTGGACCTGCAATTACACATTCATATATATTAGGGTTTCGAGCCAAGGTGAGGCTTTTGGCGTTGGGTTTCAAACCAGGTTTATGATTTCAAATTATGGTCTTGAATTAGGGTTAGCTTTGGTGAGGGTTGGAAGTTAAGATTAGTGTTTCAAGTCCTGCTAAGGGTCTGAAAGTAGGTTTCAAGACTGGGTCAGCATTTCAAGGTTATTAGGGTTTTAAACCTGGCTTCATCGATTTACTGTGAGTTTGAAAAAGTCAAGATTTCAATAAACTTACCCTAATTTCTTTTTTTGAGGGGACGTCTAAGCAGGGCACAATTTGATTGGCTGCTTGCAGAGTTGAGTAAACCACATGTTTCTTTGAAGTTAATTGCCTCAAATTCACCCCCCGGCCTTTTCGGTGAGCAGAGAGGGGAGTGGTGAGCAGTTACGGCCAGAAGAGGAGAGGCTTGGGAGCACGTTGAAAGTGACACCACAAATATGGATGCCTTTTTGCTGTGTTGATTAATTTGCATTGTCTTGGGGCAAAAAAAACAACATTTTGCTAGTTAGCCCCAAAGACAACTTGAGTAGCCCACGGGTCTGTTCTAAAACTAGCTCACCAGGGATGGGACATGGTGGCTTACTAAGAAGAATTAAAACAGAAGAAGAATGTTGTGTATACTTGTGTTTTCCATAACAAATGTTCTATATTTTGTTTAAAAATAAAATAGATTGTGTTCAATGGGAACAAAATGCTGTTTTTATTTACCCCAAATTTCAAAAGAGGTCATTTTTTAGCTATAATGCCACAATACTTTTGCTCACGGTGATCATGCCGCCAGACACTAATATCGGCCCATGCCGAGGTCAGAGTTTGAATTTAGGATTTGAATCCAAGGTTGAACTGAATTTGATTTCATGTTCACATTTGAAATGTACGTTGTGGCAGTACGGACCGTAGCTGGCTCTCAGGTGAGGGTTCCTCAGTCGGCTGTCTTTACGCAGGCTGCCCACGATGATGGTGACGCAGGAGAGGAAGAGCACCAGGCCTATGACGATACCCGCCACCACCAGCGGAGACACCAGGAGAGACGCCTCGCTCCCAGACTCGCGCTCGCTCCTGCAGTCCGGGTACTCCCCATGGCTCTGGTTCGAGCTCACTGGCGGAGAGTGAATGAAGAAGGTCGGTCAATGGATTTCAACTGAACACTTCAAATGCATTATTTTTCTATGTATGTACATTGAAGACTCAAATATGCTAGGACCATTTGTGGTGTAGTGGTTCACATAGTTGATTCATGGAGTAGGCTGAGATTGCCGCAGTTCCTATAATAAGTTAATTGAGGTGTGGAGTTGTATTTGTTTACGTAAACAAACCCTGTGGTCATTGGTCATGTAGTGTTTCACATAGCTGAATTTCGTCTAGCTGTCGCAGGATCGCTGGATTGCCTGCTTTCCTTTTGGGTCCATCAAAGACTCTAAATTGTTTCATTGTTTACAAAAATATCTAAATATGTGCTTGGTGGTGTAGTGGTTCACATTGCTAAGTCATGTTGGGTTCATTGCAGGCTCTAAATTTTTTTTTTGCCCTTTTATAGTATAATGGTTCACATAGCTGATATTCACATAGCTGATGTTGGAGTGTGCATTTTTTCCCCTCGTGCATACAAAGTAACTGAAGCAAAATCAGACAGTACAAAGTATGTATGTTAGCATGGTATGGGGCTGTTGGTGGCGTAGTTGTTCCCATAGCTGACTTTCATGCAGACCCATGAATACTGTACATCCCAATACTTTTGTTTAAAATGCTGCAGTGCGAGCAGCGTGGAATCCAAAGCTGCGTGCCAAGCGGCGTGGTGCGAAGAGCGAAAGAGAGAGAGAGCAGTGTGGCGGGATGTCATGTTACGTAACAGCTTTATTCTCCCGCACACACTATCGCACACACTACAGACTCCTTATCCTCCCTCCTCCTTCGCCATCTTTCCGAGCCTCATCATTCCCCCGGGGACTTACTCCACTTCAGCGTGTGACAGATAATTAGAGCTACACTTTACACACTACGTACACAGTACGCACACACTACACACATGCTGTATCCTTCTCAGCCGTTTAACGTCTCATTGCTGCTTTTTTCTTTCTTTCTTGGGCTTGTCGGTCTTCATCTTCATCTCTCCTGCAGTCCCGTCACTCTCTCTTTGGGGAGTGTGCTTGTGCTAAATGCTAATATTTGTAGCACTTAGTTCAACATGTGCTCATATTAATGTAGCATGAGATGTGTAATGCTTCAACTGTAGGGGTTACGCTTTCTACTACAATAGTAGTATAGTATCCTGATGTAGCGGTTATGCTACGGATGATACATCTCTTTGTACCAACATGTGGGGGAGGATTGAAATAGTAGTTTTAAAATCAAGCCACATTTTTTAATATGGTACTAAAATAAACATAGTTTGCAGATAGTTATCTGTTTTGCGTTAAGCGAAGAATCAACCCGGAGCTCATGAGGAAAATGAGGATGTGATGAAAACATCAAATGAAGAGCGAATCACGTTAGCCAAGAGGACACGAGGATGCCTCGAAGCGCTCGTCTGGCTTCTCGGAGAACAACGTCTCGGGAACGCTTTGTGGCGAGAGAACATTTCCCTCGTCTGGGGAATGGCTGTGAAAGCAACACGACGGCAGACAACACAATTACCCACGCTGAGACGAGACACCGGAGAGAAAGTCATATCACATGCTTGGAAATGAGATCGGAATTGTTTAGTTTTGTATCTGGAGTGAATGAATAATAAAACAAACACATTTGAAAACAACATATTGAGAGACGGCAAGAGATAAGACAAAAAAAATTCAGTGTTACAGTGTACCGATCCCTCTTTTTAAAGTAAACAAATCCAATTTTTTATACATGCATATCAATAATTTTTTTATAATTATGACATGAACCTGCACCTGTCATGTTCTATAGTCGTAAAAATCAGGATTACAGAGGATTTAATATTAATCTTAAGCAAAAACTAGACTGATCATGGACTACTTTTCGTTTTCACTCTTCTTCTTTCAAATTAACACAGTGTAAAGCAATAGTGTGCCCCCATCTAGTGACCAGGAGTGGAATTACACCCGAAAGAAACTGCATTTGTGTTAGATGTGTGCCACAGAATATTGACTTTTGTAACAGTATAAGCACCGAAAGAAACTGTTAGACTCTTTGTTGTTTATGTATCAGCAGTAGAACATGGGCTCAAAGAAAACACCGGTTTCTAAAAATAAAATGAATTAAATTAATTGTAAATAAACGTCAAGTAGAACAGTGCTGACTGATGAGGCCGTGGGCTTTGAGGGTTTTATTTTATTTTTTTAAACTTGCACAACGTCTCTAGAGGTGGAAGCCTGATCAGCAGGGAGCTTTAGTGACAAGCTGTCACAGTTACTTACTCGTCTTGTTCTTTCACAACACGTCACCGCATCACACTCGCACACTCGGGGACAAACCTACCGCTATGTTTTGAAGGACAATAACAAGCTGCAGCACAGAAATGACGCTGGCCTAGTCGCTTTCCAGGTTTCATTTTTCGGTATTTCTTAGACCTTTAGATTTTTGTGTTCATGTTGCTGTCGTACATTTCTTCTACAGTGGGTAACCTCAATGCAAAAGCTTCAAAGTTCATCACACTGTGTGCGCATCCATAACTGGCTTCAGCTGCTATATTAGCAAAAAGGTGGCATAGCGGTGTAGCGGTGTACACGGGAGATGACTGCGCGCTTGGTGAGGCTTCCCGCATTGGCCGCATGTATTATGGACGAGCGTCAAGCGGGACGCTCTCATCCGCTGCGACATTTTGTCATTCCGAGTCATCAGCACCTTCTCGCCCTTGTGAGGAGTTGAGGCAGAATCTTCCTGGCACCGGTAAAAAAAAGAAAAAAGAAAGAAGAAAAAGGAAAGGAACACACACATACACAAAAGCAAGCAGAGGTGGCAAATCCAAGTCCAAAAAGTAAAAACCCTGCCACAGTTTGGCTTTAGCCCCATGGTGCTAGCTAGCTAGGTAGCACAAGGGGCTAAAGCAAAACTGTGGCAGTTTTTTTTTTTACTTTCTGGACCTGGATTTCCCACCTCTGCAATCAAGCAGTTTTAATATCAAGCATCATTCAGTAAAAACGTTTTTTTTCAAACTATATAATCAATAGTTTTTAATTTCTTAAATTCACATTTGTGTATTGCAACAACTGTATTTTCTTCTCGAGAAGATAAGCTAAATACGTCTTAAAATAAAGGACAAGATCTAACTGTAGTGTAATTTTGAGAACATTTATTGTGCAGACTTTAAAAGTCAACATTAAAACTTAGGACTGTGAAAATAAACAAATACTATTATATTGTACTAGTATTAACCTTATAGGCCACTCCTCCTCGCTGACGTACACCGTAAACAGAACTTATTTAATTTTTTGTTCTGTTTAGCGGTCATAAATGTTTCCCCAGAGTTCAGATACTTATTAGTTTTCTATTTTGTTGTTCAAAGTTGTATGTTCTCTGCTTTTACGTGGTTCTTGATAACTCAAGCACATTATTTTAGTGTTAAACGCACGAGCCCTGTCAGTGTCACTTTTAGTTTAGCTTAGCAATTAGTACGACTTCTCCATCTTTCCTTGTCAACCCTTCGTGCGAACGATACTTGTTAAAAGTGGATCTTATTCACCGACACAGAGACGGTAATGATTGCCGTAGGACCGGCTCCGCAACGTGTTTAGCTGCACTTGTAGCCAGCCCAAACTCGTTGCTAGCTAGTGCTGCTGCGTAACTTGGTAGCATCTAGCATAGAGCTTGCCTCCACTGTCTACTTCTCTTACGCGGATGACGTAACGTACTTTTTGGGACCATCCTGTGTTGACCATCTGTCGACCATCTATTAAATCACATTGAGGGGGGAAAAATAACAATGAGGTGTTTTTTTTCTAAATCTTTCAGCCTAGTTGAATGTGCGCCTTTAACTCATTCGCTGCTAGCAGTTTTCAAAGCAGAGTCCTGCCACATTGCCAGCCAGACGTTTTACTGCATTTTGACAGATATTTCCAGAACCGCAGAATATTGTGTAAATCCCACTTTGATCGATCCATAAACATCGCTTTTTTATCAGGATTGGTCGGATGAGGTCGAATGGTCACAGGGATTGAAGCCAGATTGGCTGCATCACTTTAAATCCATCCACGATTGCTTGATTAAGAACTTGATCAGTGGAGAAAATAGCTTGTTATCTGTTGCGCCAACACACGTCGCCCTCACTTGGCCGGCCCATCTGAGGCCGCCGGGTGGGACTCGGGATGCGAGCCGTAATTCGTTTTTTTTTTTTGTTTTTTTTTTCATTAGCGGTCCGCTCATGTGGTGAGGGAAATCTCACCTTCCTTAACAAGTCACAACACCCGCCTGCTTTTTCTTTCTCACCTCGCAAGAAACAGCTGCTCAAGCTATTTATGTCTTTATTAATTGAATGAGGGCACATAAAGTGGTACCTTTTGTTTACAAGTTTAATTTGTCTCCTCTGACCATGCTGGTAACATTAAGTTTAGATATGACCAAGAAAAATGGCCACACGAAGCCCTCACTGTTATTTGCAGGTGTCCAAATGGAACAAAAGCTCTTCTCTCTCTTTAAATTAGATTTCCCTACTCTGTATTGCTGTCTTTTATATGCAGTATATCTTTGTTATTCCCCACTTTGCTCATTCCTTGTCCCGCCTTTCTCGGAAGCAACGTGTGGGCGAGAACAAGCGTCCAGAAAGCAGCGGAGGAGATGATCAAATAGAGGAGGAAAGGGGAGGAAGAGGCTACATTTAATCGTGTTAACGCAGCGCCATAACATCTGTCTGTGTTCAACACACAAATACACATTAGTGTTCTGTACGTCAGCAAAACAGCACTACTGCACTACTGTCAACAGCTGAGCAGTTTGTTTTAAGTTGACATTTACCCTTTATATCTCCTTTCTCCCCCTTCCTTTTATTATTCAGCCCTTCCAAGCCCCCTCCCTCCATTTGTGTCTCCGCACTGCCCCTTGAGAGCGCTGCCGTTCTCCCATGATGCCCTTTTAGCTCGCCAACTCGCTAGAGACAGGACATGTTGTCATGGAGGGCGGACAGGCGGGAACATGATGTCAACATAGTCGGTTGGAGGCCAGATAGGGAAGCTCGAAGTGCTTCTGAGAACAATCAAATAAAATTGTACCCAATCACTCTACACTAGCAACAATTAGCGTGTTTGATGACTTCAATATATACAGGGTGACATAAAAAATGGGAACTTATTAACAATCAAATAAAACCAAAAGTAATGGAAGACAAATATTTTATTCATATAGTAATTGAAACCTTTGCCATTTGCAATCAAACATGGAATCCCAGCTGAGATGTTGCAGCGGCCAATGAGGAATGTCAACAACAGATTTCAATGGATTCATACAGGAGGATGTAATTTAAATCAAATGAAAATTCCAACATTGTTTCTTAAATGGCACGTTTTAAGGTTTCAGTTACTATGAATACAATATTTTTCTTCCATCACTCTTGGTTTTATTGGATTGTCACCCTGCATATATACCGTATTTGTATTTATTTATTTTCACTCCGAAATGCTAATCCCAAACGTTAAGATTTTCCTTTCGGATCAATAAAGTCTGAGCTAACTCTACTCTCTGCTCCAATTATTTTACTTAACCTTATCCCCTCTGTGCCTAAACTCTGAAAACTTAACCTAGCACATAAAGTTAATATAATCCCTACTCTAACCTAACCCAAACTGTCCAAACCTAGCCAACCTAACCCTAATTTAACCATTTCAGCCTACACATCAACCATACAACCCAAAACAAACATTGTACAGTGTGAAATATTTAGTGCCATATAGTGGTGAACTAATAGAATGCCTACCACCAATTACTACCAAATATCATTTGGAGAAAGCGAGCAAGAGCTAGCATAAACAGCGAACAAGAATGGCTAGCAAGAACTCGCCGGAACGGCTAATAAGAGCGGCTAGCAGGAGAAGCTAGCACAAGCGGTGGGTGCCCGAATTTACGGGACTCAGCCATGACCACCTGCAAGCCCCAGCTATGGAAAGTAAGCGGCGGTCGACCCATTGGGTCCGACACTTGCTACAACTACCAACTACTACGTTCGCTAAGTTCTTCTCCTTTGGGTATATGTAGCAGAAAGATGGCAGCAAAAACAAGTCATCCTCCTGTAAGGCGCGGCGCGACCTATGTTACAGTAATTAGTGATTACGAGACCAACAATTATATTGAAAAATGTACGTTGATTTGACAGAACTTTTTTTTGAATGTATATTATTAATCTAAACCAACCCTAAATCTGCAACAACAAAAAAAAATTTTTTGCTTCTCTCTAATTAATCAAATACCAAAGGACAAAGTATTGTAAAACAGTCGAATGTTCCTGCTGTAATTCATATTTTTTTAAGCGTTACACACAACAACAAGTTATTTTTATTCATTATTTATTTTTTAATTAATCGGCCGATTAATGGATTACCGTGATTTTATTCTGCTGAATATTAGAATCTGAATCGGACTTAAAAAAAAGTCCATTATCAGTCAGGCCTTTTACATTAAAAAGCTATTCGGTCCATTTTTCATGTCCTTGCTTTGCTCGCACCGTGTCAAACCGTCAGCCATCTTGACCACCTGCTGTGCGCTTTAATTGTCATTTGGGGGTTAGCGAGCAAGGCGGAACAGCCCGGCTATTCTGAAACCGCACACACATACATATGCACACATGGCTCATATCCATTTAGATAGATGTAAGCCAGCCAACCTTATAGACGCAGACGCTCGGATGGCCGCATGGAGCCTAAAAAAAGCGCTGTTAAAAGCACCTTTTTTTTTTTCCACGGCCATTTCCATAAAGCGCGGCGATGCGGTGATTGATAGCTGGCTAGAGGCGAGGCGAGGCGTGGCGGCGTGGCGCTGATGGATAAATGATGCGCGCAGCCGAGGGGAACACACGCAGATTCCATTTCAGATCTGCCCGCATCACAGCAGTGCACACCCACACCAGCCGTATGTAGATTGGCGTGAGCTTTTATCTTCTTGCCACCGATAGCTCACTCACACACATGTGTGTATAGACACACACTCACTGGTATATGCCTTCTTATTTAATGCAATGTAAACCATACTGGGGAACAAACAGTCCTTGAGGTCGCTTTAGCACAGCAGAAAGATTCATGTCGCAGAAATGATTCATTATGAATTATAAATCTTTGTTCACCTATCTGTGCCAGCTACATATAGTGACAGGTGGTTTGTATCATCTGCTACTCAAGGAACTGCTCCTCCGATTGGCTGACAAGTTTTTAGTTCAAAATATTCACCAATAAGCTGAAACGGGCGAAAAATTCCAACATCTCAAAATGAAATTGACGTGTTTGTTTTTTGTGAACGTTTTTTGTTTTGATTTTGGAGCCACTTGAGGTGCATGCACATTTAACTCATTCGCTACCAGCCATTTTCACTGAAGCAACCTCCTTCACTCCCGTTTTACTGGCTCTGGACTGATTTTGCAAGGCTCACAGAATATTCTGTTCTATTGCTAGAAAAACATGGAAACTACCGAAAGAAAGATTAGACTCCCTTCTTTCATTAAGTTTTATCATTATTCACATTCCTGTTGAAAACACTAACAAAAAGAGTTTGTTGCAACATGGCCCTGGCTGATCTCTTATACTCTGCTGCCACCTGCTGGCCGTTTTTTTAAATAACTACCATTGCTTTAAGCCACCTCTTCAGGTCAGACTGCATCAAAGCCTTCTGTATGCTCTAGCATTAAAAAAACAAAACATAATAAATGTATAAATATGTTTTGGGGACCATGGCAATATTTAAGATACAAGATGGCAGCCACTTGTTACATTACTAATGATAACAGAATTAGTCATGGTATCCTGTGAGTAGTTCAGCTTTGATTTCACATTGAGTATGTTTTTTTGTTCTTATGTAAAATGGGAGCCTTGCAGGTCTGAGCAATTAATCGATCAGCAATGAAGTGTAGTAGATTGCACTTTTCAAATTGCAATGGCTGAAATTGTATTTATATTATATTTATATATGTATATAGTGCCTTGATACATTCAATGATTAAGAAGTGTATTCCTCATGTTTCTATTTTTTTTATGAAACGTGAAAAGTTGAAGTGATGAAGCCACAAATGTATTGTTGTAATCTGACTTTTATTGATTTACTTCCGCATGTGTACGCCGCCTTTGTTTTTGTTTTTTTAGAAGTTGATGTAGTGAACATTTAAAAAACTGAAAGTTTAATAAGTGTTTAGTATGTTAAAAAATCTAATTAAAGTAGATAAACTGTCTTTCATATTAATTCATGGTTCGTTTGCCTTTATTTTAGCGTAAGCCTAACCTATTAGGCCGTTATATGTTTATCGTAATACAGATGAAATTATTGCTCGTGTCGATACATGGAAAAAGATCTTGAAAAAAATAATCACATATTAAATCATAATTGCAATATGAAGAAAAATTGTTTTCAGGCCTAGTGCCTTGGCTTATCAAAGGTTGGGAACTCCTAACCCAAATGCTGACTCTTACCCAGCCCATCCTCAGTGCAAATAATGTAAACGTAATCTTTGGTAGGCAGTGATGTTGATGCATTGACATTATCATGAAATGCTGTAAAGTAGTGTCAACACACTGCTCCTTAACCACAAAGCATTGGCGTGCAAAATGTCAACCTTGGCCAATGCAAGTGTCTTATCTCCACCCAGCAACCCATCCCTGAGCTTTTTATCCATCCCGTAGCTTGGCTCCCTTTGGGGGAAGCACACCCCAGGTGCCGGGGGAGACGGGGGATTGGGGGGGGGGGGGGGGGGGGGTGATCCGCATAAAGAGTCAGCCGGGGATGTGAATAATAGATCAGAGGAGGAAGCGAAAAAGGACGAGGTGGTGAGCAAAAGGAGAGGAAGCGATTTAAAGGGCACGAAGGGAGGACGGGACGCATCCGTCCGTCTGTCCCCCCCCGCGTCTCTCGGACGCCTCCGCCGTGGTCAGGACGTGTTGCGTAAGCACGGGATTCATCTTTTATTGAGGTGTCTATAAATACTGTCTGCTGTTCTCTTGGGTTTAAAAGCTCAACCTCTGATCCGGCTATAAATAAAGAGGCAAGATAGCCACCAAACAAGACACTTTTCCTCCAGAAAGAAAGTGTTTTAATGCGCTTTTGTCACCTTAGAAAAGAAATTTTCCTACTAATGAAGGTAATCCATTATTCTTTGATCACTATATATCTATATCTATATATATATATATATATATATATATATATATATATTAGGGCTATGTACAAATAAGTGTGTGACTCCATTCAAATCACAAATGTTAGAACATATTGTCGCCCAGAGAGCACCGTTTCGATGGCCTTTGCGTCTCCATACGTGTGATCTACGTTGGGAGTGCATATGCGTGAAATGAAAGCTACCGTGCGTGCTTCATTCAAGCAGACACCTGTAAAGTATTTATGGGAATATTTGGTTAGCTTGCCAACGCCACGCTAGCAAATTGGAAGGGATGATACGAACTAGCTTAGCGCTAGCTAGGACGAGGGCGATGACATCAATCTATGACCCAAATTCCCTTGGAAGCAATTTGTGCTCATGACTGACCCTGAGAGTTAAGCGCATTTAGGGAAAAATATTTCCAAGATGGCAAATCATCGATTTCCCACCGCATAGTATGCGTATGACACGGGTGCAATTCCCTTCTGAACACAGCCAGGAAATCAATTTAAATGGTGGAAAGGGCAGAACACGTCATGTGCCACAAAAGCACTGACTTCTGGCTAACTTGTAAGTTGTACTCTTGTGAACTCAACTTTCTGTTTTACTACAAATAGTAAACAGAATTTAAGAAAAAAAAAACATTAAAAGCCTTACATTTGTGACATACTGTACTTTATGGAACATTACGTGTCCAAAAAGCAGAATTGTTTTTTTCAAATACCTCTTATTCACAATTATACTACTACTACAACTACTACTACTAATGATAATAATAATAATAATAATAACAACAACAACAATATGTAATTGTGTGAAGCACATTGAGTTGCCTTGTGTATGAAATATGTCATATAAATAAAGTGACCTTGCCTTGTCTATTATTATTATTATTATTATTATTATTATTATTATAAAAATATTTAAATATATTTAAGTAAAAAATAAAGTATTCATTTAATGTTTAATACAACTGATGGGAAAAAAATCTAATTTAAATTTAAAAAGTGAGATTTTTTTTCATTAAAAATATATGGCAACTATTCATCAATATTCACAATTTTAATAATACCGGTACCTACACTTACTTCAAAAAAAATTATATATGTTAAAATCAAAAACATTGTATGACCTAAATTATTAAAGTATCATATTTTAATCTATTTAAATTGAATGTGAGTTATTTATTTTTAAAGTAATATTAGTAATAACAATGACATTAAATGCATTATTTAACTGGTTAATTCTTGTGATATAATGTATTGACTAAATAATTTCAAATTCAGAGAATCATTGAAAACAATTAAGACAATTAAAAATAATTATTAAAAAGAAAAACTACAGTTCCAAACCCAACAACTCAACATCATGAATATTTAAAATACTACAAGTTGGTGGGCCCTTGAAACGTACTTGAGTAAATTTGACATTTCTAATTTCATTATTTCACGCTAAACAGCCAGAAATCACATCAGCTTTCCTTACCTGAGCAGATCAATTTCATCAGCATGAACTCGTATTCACAATGTGTCCTCCCAGCACATCTCAACAGGCAGGAAGCCAACTTCAAGTGTTCGCCGACAAGCGCTGATGCTGCTCGTGCTGCTATTGCCGCGAACGCCGCTGCCCAGGGAGGATGGAGGGAGGGATCGGAGGCAGTCAGATGAGGGAGAGAAAGAAAGAAGGCAAAAGAAAGCATAAAAACAATCAACGCGGAGCATGGAGATGGACCAACATGACGGCAGGAAGTGAAGTGAGTGAAAAAGGCGTGAGGCATCCCAGCTTGCTGTTTATGAAGCCTCGGGCACTGTGTGTGCGCGTGTGTGTGCAATTGTGCACGCTCTTGTCTTTGCCTGCTAGTGCAGCACAATTCTTGACTTTAAATGCGGGCAGTGCAGAGTAGCTCACAATACTATACAGCAATTTCATGATCAAATATACACTAGTGCCTTGAGATGCACTTAAATCATCTTTCCCAATTGAAATGAATGGAAGTGACATTAATCCGTTCCACTTTCACCCCAAAAACCAACAAAAATGTTTCTAGTGTGTTTCTTTGATAAACAAATGAGAACTCTATAATATGTTGGTGCATCATTCATTCATTTTGACATGTGACATCTTCATATGCCTGTGAGGATTGTTATTGTCTGTCGGAATTGTGATCAGTTATCAGTGGCTTAAATAGTATGTAATTGATTGGGCTGGGTATCAATTCGATTTTGATTCAC
Organism: Leptonotus elevatus; assembly: GCF_054856555.1. Classification (NCBI taxonomy): domain Eukaryota; kingdom Metazoa; phylum Chordata; class Actinopteri; order Syngnathiformes; family Syngnathidae; genus Leptonotus; species Leptonotus elevatus. The sequence goes on along the minus strand of NC_141251.1, from coordinate 7,014,493 downwards.
AAGAGTTCAGTTCGATTCGATTTAAATTTTCCAAATTCGATTCACTTCACTTCAATCCAATATTGATTAATTATGGAACATCAATTATTCTTATATATCAATGACAGGATAAAATCTCTGCAAACATTAAATTCCAAATAAAATTTTACTGAGTAATGAAAGTAACACGTGTTATAATCACTTAAGTGTACACAAACATTGACATCAGCAAGGATGAGAAGAAAATATTTTCATAATAAATAAGTCAGGTCTTTCATAAATGCAAGAAAATACTTTTAAATTCATGTGAACAGTAAATGTTAAGAAAATTAATAAGATACAAAAAAATTGGCCTTGACGAGTTTATGGGACAAACAGATATTAAAATAATCGATTCATGGTTATATAAATCCATATCAGGCTCAAAATGGAAAATTAATTCAATATTGATTATTCTATTTTTTAAAACCCAGCCCTAATTGAATAAATGGCACAAATTCATTGCAATACGGATAGTATCACGATACAGTGTTTGTGTGAAATTTCATATATTGGAAAAAAAAACATGTATGGTATTTATGTAACTAAAGAAACAATCTGATATCATTGTGATATCAATAGTTTCGTAACAATGGATATATTAGAAGTAAACCATGTACGGTATCTCGGTCACTGCAATAGGATATCATTGCAATACCAATAGTAACACAATATAGCGTTTGCAAGAAAACAATCTACAATATCGACCTGAAGATTCGACATTTGCAATACAAACAGTGCATGATCATCAATATATCAAGAGAAAATTATGATATGTAAGTGATTGAAGAAACGATGAAATATTGCGATACATATTTTGATATAGCATTTGTGTAATAATTAATAAATCATGTCAGATATCTACTGTATGTAAAAACAAAAAAAGCAAAAAAAACTGTGTAATATGGAAATCAGTAATATTACAATCCAGTGATTTCATCACTACATGATGAGGCTTGACAAAAAAAAGCACACCAAATCATGCATTATATAAAATGATACATATGTGTGCGCGTGCGTAAGAACATTGTATATATGAATGTGTGTCTTCATTGCGTTCTGCTGGAACATGGCCACCGGCTTTCAGTTTTCCAATCAATAAGAGAAACACGCACACACACACACAACAACAACACACAGACAAGTCATCCATTTTATTAACAGGCGAGAGCTTTTACAAGTACAACATCACGGAAACATTCTTGGTAGCAAGTCTAAATTGCTCTAAGGGGAACCGATCAACCAAAACAAATAGTGTCATTGTCACTCCATGTCTGAATATTAAGAGATTAAACGCTACACTCATTCGATTCACTTTTTTTTTTTTTATCCAAAAAATCTCTGGACTGTTTTGTTCATATCGGGGAATTTGCTAACTGCCTCTGGGAATATTGCTGGCATGCTGCTTTAGTTTACAGAATGCTGCTGTTATGTTCCACGAAAGGAAATGAAGTGTGTGAGTGTTTAGCTCAGAGGATGTGCATTGACTGTTTGACAAAAATTTAGACAAAAGTACTGGCACACAAATATATAATATGTGGAGTAAGGACAGCTTCCACACATCTGAGAAGACTTTTAACAAAGATTTTTTTTAATTCAGCCCCTGAAGTCCATTTCACAGTGAAATTTGGTTGACTTGTTTATCATGAGTAGAAAAAGTCTCAAGACGTCAAGCAACAAAACAAAAACAAAAACAGGAAGTCGGCCATTTTGTGTACATAGTGAAATTTGGTTGACCTGTTTATCATGAGTAGAAAAAGTCTCAAAATGCCAAGTAACAACAACAACAAAAACACAGGAAGTCGGCCATTTTGTTTTGAAGTAAGTACCCCATTTTAGAGTCTTTTTGACCATTTCCACGGGTCCTTCAAAGATGAATTTCTCCTACTGGAATATTTTCCAAATTCAGCAACCAAAGCCAGTTTGACTCTATTTGGCATAAGTCTTATTATGAGTAGGCCCTCATAAAAGTCTCAAAAACGAATGGCAGAAAAGACACAGGAAGTCGGACATTTTGCTTTGAACTGACCATTTTGGAAGATGACCTTCTTCGACCGAAATATTTTTTTCATTCAGCACCTGAAACTAGTTTTACTCAGCATTAAATTTGGTCAGCTTCTCAATCAGTAGACCCACGAAAAAGTCTCAAAAAGGCCATTTTTGTAAAAGCCACAAGAAGTCTGCCAATGTATTTGGAAGCATCCATTTGAAGGTCATCATGCCATGTCCGGTGGTTGGAATATTTTTTTAAAATACAGCCCCTAGAGCCAGTTTCGCTCAGAAACATGAAATCTGATCGGCTCGTCAATCGTGAGTAGACCAACAAAAAAAGTCTTCTTGCCAATTTAAAAGTTTTTCCAGCGGGAGTAGTTTGACAATTCAGCCCCAGGTGCCACTTTTGAAGCAATAACATGGAATTTGGTAGGCCTATTCATCGTGAGTAGAAAAAAGTCTCAAGAACTTATGCCTGAAGAGACACACGAATCTGCCAATTTGTTTGAAGTGGCTGTCTCTTTGGGCCATTTTAGCTGTTTCTAGAATCATTCAAAAACAAAGTTGTAATACAGTATTTGGGAAATAAATTCAGCCCCCAAAGCTCGTGAAATTTGGTTGGCACGTCTATCATGAGTAGACCCACAACAAAGTCAGAGGAAAGGCATTTTGCCTTAAAGCGTCCATTTTACGCTCTTTTTGCCATTTCCACAGATGTCTCAAAGACTAACTTGTCCACGTGTAGTATTTTTTTACATGCGGCCCTCAAAGCAAGTTTTACTGAGTAACAAAAAAAATTGGTAGTCAGGCCTATCATATGCAGACGCAAAAGTCTCAAAAAACATGTTCAGGAAGTCTGCCATTTTGTCTTGAAGCGGACATCTTAGTGTCATTTTCGCAGTTTCCAAGGTTCCTTCAAAGACGAACTTCTACTGCAGCATTTTGAAAATTCGGCCCCTGCTGCCATTTTCACATCGCAATAGGAAATTCGTTAGGCGTGTCTATCACGAGTAGACCCACAACAAAAGTCAATAAGCCATGCCCAAAAAGACACAGGAAGTCTGCCATTTTGATTTGGGTGTCTATGCTTCTCTTGCGAGCTCCTCAACGTGATCGCGGCGACGTGTTCTTTTTCCATTTTTTTGTCTCCTCATTCAATCTCATCACGGTGATGAGATGAGACGTCATGTTGTGTTTCCTCTTGTTCAGGAAGTACTGTCCATGCGTCCCGGTCGGCACAGAGTGCGCAGGTGCATTTTGTGTGAGTGTGAGCGTGTGTGTGTGAAAGAGAGAGACATGCATTCTGCTTCTTTATTACATAATCGTCCCAGCTAACACTGACAGATATTACAGACAACACACAACGCACAAATTTGTGTAGCCTATGTGCATTTGTGTTGTGCTCCACACGGCTAAAATCTCCAAAGGATTATAGTCCCTAAAATTATAATAAAGCAAGAACGCTATTTGTACTGATATTATATAATGTTGGCTTTCAGTGCATGTTGTACGGTCCACTTTGAGAGACAGTTTTCACTGATGAGTCGAGAACCCGCTTGCTTCTGAGGCGGAAGGCCCAACCATGACGTACGTATTGTCGGTGATATTTTTCTATATGTGAAAGCAAGGGCCACATTTATTTTGACTAGACGGTAGTTTAAATACTTGAGCTCAAATGTCAGATTATTTGGTATGAGGTCATCTTTTGGATTTTACGTCAAAGCAAAACCCCCGATTGATTGTCTCTAGTACAGGGATGTCAAACATACGGCCCACGGGCCATAACCGGCCCCTCGGGGTCCGATCTGGCCCGTGAGGGCAGAACTCAAATGGCAATTTTTCACAAAAATGATCTGTTGTTGCTAATTTTGTCCACTGGAGGGTGCACTGACAACCGCTTAAATGGCATTGTGCAAGTCGACTGTTTCTGTTTCGGATTTGAAGCAAAAATGTTGCCCTCATTTTTTTCCAGAAATTTCAGATTACTCTACAGCAACAAATGGGAATATTTTTATTATTATTTTTTGCAACAACAAAAAAAAACAATCAAATGGAAATATTTTGACCTGTCATTATCGGCCACGGACAAATTTGGGTGAAAGTGGACCCAGAATTCAAATGAGTTTGACACCCCTGTTCTACTGCTTTTCCTCCTGTTAGCCGCCGATGCTAAAGGATGCTAAATGAGGAAGCAGCAGACATGAAAGGACGCCAAAGGGAATCTGGTCTGTCCTGAAGCTTGAGCATCATTCCATCATGTGCCAGGTATTCCCTATGTGTGCGCACGTCCTCGTCCATCTCCTCCCAGATCACCCTGACAGTCCATTAGGGCCACACGTCGCCCTCATCCATTCACAGCGACAGGCCGACTTATCTCCAAACGGGGACCAAGAGCGGGAAGACGGCGTACGCGCTTAACCGTGACGGCGAGGGTCCCGGTGATGAGCGCTCGGTAAGGGGGTCAGCGGTCCAAGCCATTGGGATCACTTTTAACGCAGCCTGTCACCTTTTCTTTATTAAACTTGATCAAATCTATCGAGCTGTTTTGTCACAGCCTGGTGGCAACCAGGAGTGAATTCACACCTGACGAGTGAGCTGACTAAATGGGCTGCTCTCGAAGGAGAAAAAAAAGGAAGAACAAAGTGATTTGGTTCTCTTTTCTATTCATATTATTCATTGTTTGCTATTTAAATTTATCAAACATGGCAACCCATTCAGGCAGAAAACTAAATCTTCTTTTTCTGTCTACTGACAAGATGACTACTGCTGACTAAACGGGCTAGCTTAGAAATATATTTAAAAAACAAACCAACAAAGGAAATGGGTTTTATCTATTAAATTTTATTTATTATATTTGCTTGCGGTCCGATTTTTTCAAACAGCTACCCATTGAGGCAGGAAATTTGAAATAGATGAGCCTGTGCTTTTCCTTGCATCAATACTAGTCGACTATACAACTGCAGAATTAACTGATTAGTTCTCTTTTCAATTTGTTTTGTTTATTCTGTTTGCTGGTTCCAACTTTTTGTCAAATCGCAACCCATTTAGGCAACAGACTAGACGGGGCTATTCACTGCGTCTGTGCATCAATACAAACCCTCAACATAACGTCACTACAGAATTGTAAAGGATCTTTGAGCGGTTTGTCACTTTTTTTTTTTTACTCGCGACTGTCACCTCTGGCCCAAAGCGTAACTGCAGCATCTGTGTCAGGTTCGTTCATGGTGCGCGTGCGAGTACGTGCACGATCTTAAAGCGACAGCCACATTTGACAAACGAAGACATGACTTCAAATGAGGTAGGAAAAACTCTGCCCCTCTCATCCCCCAAAAAATTGTGGAATGCGTGGGTCCGCACATTTGACTATAAAGGGAAGATAAAAGCTGATAGATGCAGTCAGAGTAAAACAGTCAGGGCTCTTCGTACTCATCTGGGTATTGGTGGAGCATGCATGATGTAGAAAAAGCTTTAACATTAACTTTTTAAACGGCACAATTTAACAACATGATGCCTTATGGTGCAGTGAAGTCAGACCCAACTAGTTGCGAAATGAGATGCTTTAAAATATTTTTTTTAAAGGTCAAAGTGAAAAGGAACTGGCCACTTCGCTTCTGAATTTGTACTACTTGTATGTATGTATTTGTTGTTCCTTTTTTTTACTGCAGCAACCCATTTAGTCAGCGAACTAAACAGGCCTCTTTTTTCTGCCTTCTTGCGTCAACACAGACTGACTAGTTAGCCACATATATCATTCAGAAATTCAAAAAACTCTATTCTAATCTTCAATATTTACCATGTTTACTGTTTCATATTTTTAAGACAGCAGCCCATTTAGGCAGGAAGCCAAATAAGACTTTGCTTTTGATGCCTGCTTTTGTCAATACAAACTGACTGCACACCATAGCTACTATGTCTTGCTATCTAACCGCTTGGCTACCACCAGCAGAATTCAGGCCCAACCAACTTGCTGACCAAACAACGGCAAAGTGAAAACAAACTAATCTGTTCGTTTTTTTCATTTCACATTTGTTATGTTTGCCATTCCATTTCTTTTAAACGTCTTGCTGCCTAAATGGCTTCCTATCTCTTCATCTAGCTGAACATAAATATAAAAGCCACGTTTGATACCCGGAGGCTCATTTTCATTGGCTTTGTGACAAAGAGCGAGCGAGCGAGCGAGCGAGCGATCTCTTTGGGATTTGTGTGTAACACTGACATTTACACTTGAACAGCACCGAGGCCACTTAGTAAACAAGATTTCATTGGGGGAAGGCATCCCCTCGGCTCATACCCACCAAAAAAAAAAAAAGTCTGGTGATATTCCCACGAAAGCGTCCGGCAACGTTTGTGCCGGGTCCGCAAACGTCAGCGTACTTTTCTGTTCCAACAAGAGAGTTTACAAAGCGTGTGGGAGGAAGAGGAGAGCCTGAGCCAAAAATCACTACAACACGCCTACGATACGCTAGTGTGTGCATGTGCATGTGCATGTGCATGTGTGTTTAATTTCCCCTCATTTCACCATTGCATATTTTTTTTCCTGCTTGGTTGCATTTGGCTTGCAATTTTCCCTTTTGTTTCTTTTCTTTCTAATTTATTGGCAGATTTTCAATATAAATTAAACAAGTCGGACTTCTCTATGCTCTTTCAAAGTATATACATTAAAAAGGCCAAATTGTCCTTGTTTTTGTCATTTAGCCCCTAAACATTTATTTAAATGCAGACATTTGAAAGACAGTATTTTCCCATTAAGATTAATTGAACTGCTGTTAATCATTTACAGCACCCAAAATAATAATAATCAATGTTTACTAAAAGGACAATCAATAATAAAACAGGATGCAAACAATTAGATAATATAAATATCGACAACTATACGTACTGTAGTATTCGTGTTTTGTATGCGTGCCTTTCAGGGGCGTGGTCTAGTGAGTGACATCAAGAGCTGGAATGCGGATTGTCCAGTTAGCATGTGAGCGTCTGGGCGTGAGCTGTGGTCTACAGCAGCAATTTGTAAGTGTTCTCATTTTGTAATTATGTGGTGGACTGTTTTATTTGACCCCCCCCCCCCCCCTTCAAAGCACTACATACAATGGTTATAAAAAGTCTACACACCCTTGTTCAAATACCAGTTTCCAAAAGCTTCCAAACACATATGGAAAAATGTGGTATGGTCTGATGAAACCAAGGCAGGAAAAGGCAAAGTGAATTATGAACTGTTCAAAATAGCAAGTCAGTATTAGCACAAAATCTTGAGGCTTATATTTGAAAGAAAAAAAAGTCCGGAAAAGCGTACTAGAAGATCTAAACTCTTATTAGGGGTTAGTTAGCATTTCTAATTGTTGCAGGTGTGCGCTGACCAGGGTTATTATAGTTTTGGAATTTTTCATTTTAGTTAGTTTTGATTTCGTTTTGAGTTTTGTTTTTTACAATTATTTAGTTTTAATTTGTTTTCAAGGTGGTTCTGTTAGTTTTTATTAGTTTTAGTTATTTCATAAATGCTTAGTTTTAGTTAGTTTCAGTATTAGTTTTAGTTTAAAAAAAATGTGTATTACTTGTGCGCAATATTTAAAAAACACCATGGGAGCAACGTGTCATCTGAAGGCGCTTTTCTATTGGCTGCTGCTAGATGACGTCACTTTTGTGTGACACACTTTCAAATGTCCTTATTCCGGTAATATAAAATCACATTTAAAATCATCCCCAAACGCTCATGCATTAAATTTATTACCAAAAACTAAAACAAAGGACATTTTTGCTATAATTATAGTTAGTTTTAGTTAGTTTTGTAAACATTAAATGTAGCTTCAGTTAGTTTTCGTTTTTGAAAAAAAAGCATTTTCGTTTTTATTTTATTTAGTTGATGAAATTGTTTTTTTAAATTTTTGTTTTAGTTTTTTCGTTAGTTTTAGTTAACTAAATTAACCTTGGCTTTGACATGTATTTGAACGTGATTGGTTAACAGCCCATATCCCATTATGAGGGTGTGCACACTTTTGCAACTATATTATTACAATATATATATATATATATATATATATATATATATAAATTTAAAAAAAATTATTGAGTTGCACAGACTATTGAGTCACAGTAAAGATGGAAGAAGTGTTGAAATGCCTTTTCTCAATCTATGTTTGTTTATGTCACAAAAACCTGGCATTTGGACAGGGGTGTGTAGACTTTTATGTGCCGTGCACTGTGCCCACAGCAGGCGAAATGCTCCCATCCCTCAGTCCAAAATACATCCTTAAAAAAAGGAAAAAAAGGCTGTTTTTTTCCCCCACATTTAAATACAAACAAGTTGCTCATACAAATGCACTCATTCCCTTACGCACTACATTATCAATCGGGCGCGTGTGATTCAGGTGATGACAATCTCATGACATCACATGACCAACGTGACATTGACACACACACCATAGAGACGCGCTTACCTGCAGCAATGTAAACATCCGAGTGTGTGTTCATCAGCTTTGTCACATCAACATGGACGCCACGTGAGGCTGGTTCCCGCCTCCCGGGACGTGGCCCACCTCCCCAGAATAGCCTCCTTGGCGGTCAAACTGCCTCGTCTCCTTCCTTCCTTCCTTCTTTGTCTTCTTCACGTCGGTGCTCGAGCACGGCCCAGCGCCCGTCCCCGCCCTCCTCCTCGTCCTTCTTCTCCTTCTACTTCTTGGCGTGTCCTTCCCTGCAGGATAGTCCACTTCAGCATCATCAGCATCCCGACAGCATCCTCCTCTTCATCCTACTCATCTTCCTCATCCTCACGTGGTGCACTGGCACCCCCCAGTGGCAGCGTCTTGCACATTAAGAGTGAGAGAACCTTAAATCAACAAATACAAACGCTGTTCTTGTCGGTTTTAAGTGAGAAATAAAAATATATTTTTATTGATATGGTGACAGTATGTTAAATACGACTGAGGCAATTATGCTATAAGGCTTACATGACCCCCCCCCCCAAAAAAAAATACACAAAATAAAATAAAACAAATAAAACCTTTTAAATAATCATTTTAAAATGTATGTCCAGCATAAATTAATCTAGCATGTGGAATTTAAATGACAATTGTATTTAATTAATGAATGAACTCTTTATTTCAAACGTGAGAGTGACAAGAAAAGAAAAACTAAACAGAAAACACTTAAACTAAAGCTAAGATGAAAATGGAATCATATTTGAAAAGGATGAAGAAGTAAACAATAATTTACTCCATATTGTTATATAACTATTTTTTTATATGCACATATCCTTTGTGCATATATTGTATGTGTGTATTTATTGACACATTTAAGAAAATGTGATGAAATAATTTTCTCAAACTTAATGTTTGTTACTGTAAATATTATTATTATTATTATTATTAAGGAATACTATAAAAAGCAAGACATGAAATAATTAATCTCCCAAAAAATTAAAATAAATATGACAAATAATGCAACATAATCATAAACAATTTAAACATAATGATGTTTTATACTAGTAGTTCCCAAACTTTGTGCCACCTTAAAAAATGTATTCTTTAAAAACAAGACAGAGTAACTACTGCTACTGTAACATTATAAACAGTTTGAACAATATCACTTAAATACAGGAACACTAAAAAAAAGACTCTTAAAAGCTTAAAACGGTGTTGCACATGAATCTTAAATAAATAATACAGTATATGTAAATACATGTTTAAAAACAAAACGTTTTTAAGGATTTGGGGAAATTTAAATTTAAGTTCAATACAATTTCAAAACCAAAAACAACTGAATTGTTGAGGAATTGTGCTAAGGCGTCGATCCTTTTGCGTACCACTAGTTGGCGCTCACACATCCCTAGTAGTCACTGTTAGAGCGCAATGTGGAATTTCAATGACAAGCACATTCAATAAGATAATTATATAGGCAATATTTAAGATAATTACATTGAAAACAGACATTTTTAAATTGAAATGATAAGTTCTAAAAAAAAATGTTTTTATTAAAAGAAAAACATGTCTTAAAAAATTGTTTTCTTCCTTGCAGCAGCATCGCTTTAAGATGACCTGTTTTTGTAACACCGAGGGACGGATTTTCAAGAGTCCAGGTTAGCATACGACCCTCAGGTCATATACAGGATAGATGACCTGGTTTTCCAGTCAAGGTGCGAGGCGCCCGAAAGCCCAGTGGAATGTAATAAGGTAGTGCAAAGGTGTGTCTTTCCATACACATCCAACGCTTCTTAACTCTTCTGGCCATTTCACCCTCCGCACACCCTCGCGCAATTTAAAGCTGCCTCATGCTACATTTGCTGTAGGATTCCCCAATTTTCTACTTTCTACTTTCCCATTCGGAGATGAAGAGAAGTGTCTGCTTTGTGTTTGTCCTGGCGATCTGCTTCCACAGCTGCCGGGGCAAACCCCCGGGGCCCGGCCCGGGAAAGGCGCCGCATCTGATTTTCATCATGGCGGACGACCAGGGGTACGGCGACATCGGATACCACGGCTCGGACATCCGCACGCCCGTCTTGGATCAGCTGGCGGCGGAGGGGGTGAAACTGGAAAATTATTACGTTCAACCAATATGCTCGCCCTCTCGTAGTCAACTCATGACAGGACGGTCAGTAACTCCATGTTTTTGTTTTTTAATATATATCAGTATGACCATGCCATAGGTGCCTCGTCTTAAGTTGCAAGGAATAAATATGAGTCATATTCTTGCTTCAAATTGTTTATTGTTAGTCTCAGCTGAAGTTTACTGTCAAACTAAACAGAAAACAAATAGAATTGCACATTATTTATTTGAGTAAGAACACGAATTCGCCTCACGAAAGTCAGATAGCGCATTGCTAACACACATTACAAAAAGCCATAAGGCGGTTCACAAAACTAGCATCTACTGCTTGATGTGGTGTTGCAACAGATACAGTATTTGAATGCAAATAGTGCAAATTATGTATTATTATTTTTCAAATTTCAATTTTTTTGAAAAAAATACTGAACTTTATATACAGTTTTTTCAATAGTTTTCTGAAAATGTTTATTTTGTTTTATTTATTTGGGGGGGGGGCATTTAGTTTTTTTTCCATTTCCCAGTTTTTTTTGTGAAAAAAATATTGAATGTGTGCCACCATTTTTTTTAATATATTTTTGTTGTTGTCTGTCAATTATACACATTCTCACTGTTTGTGGGTAATACGGACAAAACATTATTATGTTTTCGTACCCCTTTCAAAATGTATAATTTGAAGTAAAATTACCAATACTTCATAGAATTTTGTCCATTTCCTGTTTTTGTCATTTGTTTAAATTTTTATTTTATACACTTTATATATTTTTTACGTTATATTTTCCCACATCCTAATATGTATTTTCTTACATTTTTCATATCAATGTAAGTTTTCTTTTAATATAACAAAACAGGTATTATTTTTAGTTATTTAGTTTGTTAATTCATTTTAATATTCTTAGGTGTGTTTCATGTATAAACCGTGTATATTTTGGAACAAGTTTATATTTATTTTTAAAATGTTCTTTTCGCATATTTTTTATAGATGAATTTAGATTTTTTTTTTCAAACTATGTATTTATTTATTTATTTATTTATTTTAACACATATTAAATCTGTTAATAAATATTTTATTTTTCCTTTTTTTTTTTTTTGTTTACTTCAAAGTCTACCATGCTCACTCAGTATTCAGGAAATTGCTCTATATCACAGCACTGTTGAATGACATCTACGCCCTATAATAACCCTTCTGTAAAATATACCCTTATTTCTATTTCCTCAACTCATCTCACCAAGCTTGTCTTTTCTTGTCAGCTACCAAATTCACACCGGCCTGCAGCATTCAATCATCCGTCCACGTCAACCCCTCTGCCTCCCCGCTGACGTCCCCACCCTGCCCGAGCGGCTGTCGGAGGCAGGTTATGCCACGCACATGGTGGGGAAATGGCACCTGGGTTTCTGCAGGCCCGGCTGCTCGCCCATAGAACGAGGCTTCCGCAGCTTCCTGGGCACGCTGACAGGTAGCGGAGACCACTTCTCTTATCAGAGCTGCGACAATGCCGAAGCTTGTGGATTTGACCTGCATGACGGAGATAAGCCGGCCTGGGACATGGCGGGAAATTACTCCACTCTGCTTTACATCGACAGGTGAGAGTCACGGTAACCTTAGAAAGCCTTTCTTGGAAATCCTCACGTTGTGAAATGACCCTATTTCCCAACAGAGTAAAGCAGATCCTGAGAAGTCACGACTCTGGCACGCCCCTCTTCCTCTACCTTTCACTCCAGGCCGCCCACACACCCCTGCAGGCACCCGACCATTTCCTGGACTTGTACTCGTCCCAGGGCAATCGCATCCGGCGTCACTACGCGGCCATGCTCAGCTGCCTGGACCACGGCGTCGGTGAAGTCGTCGACCAGCTAAAGGCGAGTGGTCTTTATGAAAATTCAGTTGTGATTTACTCGTCCGACAACGGGGGTCAGCCTCTGTCCGGAGGGAGCAACTGGCCGCTTCGGGGCGGCAAAGGGACGTACTGGGAAGGCGGCATCCGGGCGGTGGGTTTTGTCCACAGTCCCCTCCTGAAGACCAAGGGCGTGGTCAGCAAGGCGCTCATCCATGTCTCCGATTGGTACCCGACATTGTTGTCCCTGGCTGGCAGCCCGCAGTTCCACCAGGGCCTGGACGGTCACGACATTTGGGGCGCCATCAGTGAAGGACTCCCCTCACCTCGCACCGAAATCCTCTTCAACATCGACCCAGTCTCCAGGAAACCCGGGGAGCCCTACGACAAGGCCTTGGTGCTCAACGGCTTCGGGATCTGGGACACGGCAGTTAGGGCAGCCATCCGTGCCGGGGATTGGAAGCTTCTGACGGGAAACGTGGGCGACGGCGACTGGACGCCGCCGCAGGCCTTCGCGGACGGTCCGGAGCGCTGGCAGGGGCTGGAGAAGCGTCGCAATGAGGTGGGAAAGTCGGTATGGCTGTTCAACGTCTCCTCCGACCCTTACGAGAGGTGTGACATGGCCCAAGCTCGGCCGGAGATCGTCAAGCATCTCCTGACCAGGCTGGCGGAGTACAATCGGACAGCGGTGGTGCCGAGAAACCCACCGGATGACCCCATGGCGGCCCCCGAGCTGCACGGCGGGGTGTGGGGACCCTGGCTTGGACTGGAGGGCCAAGAAGAAGAAGATGGTGATGGGGGTGGCAGGAAAAACAAGGGGACAAGAGTGAAGCAATGCAAGTTGTGCAAATTAAGAGCGCTCTTTAAAAAGGTGAGGTCGCGTCTGCAGAAAAACGCCTTGTTCTTCTGAGGACTACAATTCTTTCTGCTACAGCCAACGACTTTTACGGAGGCCTTACAAGGTATAACCGAAATGTATTGATTTAGTCATTGGGTAAGAAGTACTATATTTTACACTTGAGATAGAAATGACAGTGCTTAACAAATTAGACCAACACAAACCGGTTTCTTCTGGAGAAGGTTTTGATCACCATTGGTTGGCTAGGTAGGTACTAGTAGGTAGGTAGGTAGGTATGTTGGTAGGTAGGGAGCAACAATATGCAAAAATTGTCTGAGTTGTTTGGTTAGGTAGGTAGTTAGATCAGGTAGGTAGATTAGGTAGGCAGGTAGGTAGGTTGCTTGGTAAGTAGGTAGTGAAAATGATTACAAAAAATATGTTAGTTAGTTAGTAAGAAGATAGTGAGAACAATTACAAAAATATGTTAGTTAGTTAGTTAGTTAGTTAGTTGGTAAGAAGATAGTGAGAATGATTACAAAAATGTTAGTTAGTTAGTTAGTAAGAAGATAGTGAGAACAATTACAAAAATATGTTAGTTAGTTAGTTAGTTAGTTAGTTAGTTAGTATGCCAGATTAGGAAAAAAATTACAGTTTGTTTGTTAGCTAGTGAGCAGTGATTCCAGAGATCACTGGCACGGTTACTGAGTTAATTAGCTGCCTAGTTGGCGATGTCTAGTTAGTTTAATAATGATCAGGATTACCCAAAAATACATAACTAATAGCTTTCTTTCATAGCAGTTAGTTAGTTAGCAGAATTTTTGCAAAGATGCATAATCAGTCTCCAGAGGAAAAGGTTTTGGTTGTTGCCAGTCAGTCAGTCAGGTAGTTTATTCCAAAAGTGTTTAAAAAATAGTTAACCATCCAGAGCTCACAAACAACGAAAGAGTCCGCATTAAAGCACTTCATGATGCCAAATGGTATTTTTATGACTTGCAGTCAAATAAATGTGTTAAGCGCTGTAAATCTCAGTATTCTCCTTCCATGTATGGCATATTTCAACAAGCAATGCAAACATGTAATACTATGTACTTATTACTGAAGTCTGCTTAAAAATCGATCTAAAATCTTAAAATACATTCGTGGTACTAGGATGAAGAAATACTTCAGGGTTGATTTCCCTCTGTGTCATCATCCCCATGTCAAACACGTAAGACCCCAAGATGACATGAAGACAATGCCGCCTTCTTGCGATGCCCCGAGGATCTGAGTTACAACTGCCACAAAAGCAACGCCACTTGTATACATTTATGTGGCGTCATCAATTCCACACATGATAAAGTAACAGCTACAGTTTAAGATGACTCCCGTCTGGCTTGTTTATAAATATTCAGCTGTCCTCATTCGCCATTTCTGATCAACTCCCCCGTCAAACTCCCACTATCAGTCCCTCAGCTACCCTCTCTGCAATTCCCCTCTGCCTCCTCGTCCTACTCACTTTTGTGTTCCACACAGATCCACGAGGCGCTCTTTAATAATTGAAGTATGTACTGTATGTGTCATATCAGCAAAAAATGTACAGTAAATTAATGGCCAATGCCCTTATTTTGCATCCACGCCCACTGAATTTAAAGTGCCATTTTGTCCCAATGATATGGTGGTACACATAGTATATATCCTGTATGTGTTTATATGCAGTATTTTATGTACATTGTAGTGCATGGACCAGACATAAAGTCCGTTTTTTAACCATAAAATGTTGTATTTGGCACGAGGGTCATTTTTTTCCTCTACAGTGCCCCCTGCTGGATATTTAAAAAGTGCAATTCTTCCAATGGCAAAAGGTAAATTCTATAATTTATATTTTGCTTTTATTTAATAGAGTCTATTAACTGGAATACTTAAAATAATGTATATTTTGCAGTACTACAAAAAAATCATTCTTAAAGTGAAGAAGATTATGATTGTTGTAGTTTTAGTAGCAGTAGTAGCTTTTGTAATAATAATTTGTTCCAGTGCAGTACTTTTAAACTTTAGTACAGTATTAGTATTTTTTTATTTGGAAGAAAAATGTTAATTTGTTTATTACGGGTAGTAGTAATAATATTTGTTGTATCATTTAAAATAATGATGTATCTGTCAAATAAATTCATGATCATTTCTACTGCCTTTATAATGAGGCATCCATTTTGACGAGAAATGGTTCCAATACAACGTATTTCTTCACCACTGCAACCACAAAAAAAATAAAGAATTGTTCAATTAGCTGTTTCTTTCAAAGTGATTCTGACTAACCAACGCTTGTTAATTGCCCGTTTCGAAGGACGAAAAAGACTTGGAGTCGGATTGCCCACGCGAGCCTCTTCCAGTCTGCCGCGGATGGCCTGTGGAAATAAAGCACCGTCACATGCTGTAAATCGCCAAGGAGGTGTCACACGAATGCATGCCCACTCACACACACCGGCGGGAAACAATGCATCCGCTACGTGGGAGGGGAGCTGTCGTATCCATTGTTGGCTGATGCGCATTTAAACGTAACTGCGCCTTCTCCTTGTGATGCTCATTTGGTCAAGATGGCTGCATTACAAACAGAGGAGGGGGCGGGATGGATTTAAATCTTGGTTATTGATTGATTCGTTTTCTGGATAGAGAATTGGATGAGAAACAACATTGACTTATGCCAACATGCAAATTCATTGGCACCCTGTCAAGAAGGCAACGTTTGGTTTGAGGACCCAGTCGCAGGGCAAGGAGGCAAAAGGTGATGTACAAAAAAAAGGGACTTTAATTACTACAAACTACAACGCGAACTCCAAATGGCAAGAGAAAACAAAACGTGGGGAGGACAACAAGGCAAAAGCTGGTAGCATGACGGGAGGAAAATGACAATGAACCGACACACAGACAAAGGGGAGACAGGAGACTAAATACACACACACACGCTAATGACACAACAAGACACACCTGGGGCAAGACACGAGTGGCTGAGGGCACTGATTGGTTGACACGAGAAAGGGCAGGATTACACTTAACTAGACCAAGGAAGGGAGACACACAAGGAAAACCAGAACCCAAACATGACACACCCAAGCTAAAGCACGATTTACTTTCTAAGTCGTCTATCAATCTCTGAACGTCACTTTCTGGAATGATGGCCCAAATTTACGCTGATGAATCAAGAAAAGTGCTGAGTGCAAAAATAGAATGTGCCAAAAAATGGAGAGAGAAAAAAAAAATCAATTTAGATCAAATATGTTAATCAGAGTTAGCACGGGGAGCTCAATTTCTGCTATTTTGACCCTCTTGTGTAGCTTGACCGAGGACGCATCCAAAAAAACAAAAAAACGGAGCAAAGCCTTTTTTGCGCTGTCAGCGAAAGGAAAGAGGAAAAGCGTCCCAACGGCGGGCGGCCGCCAAGCAAGCTGCTAACATCCTTGCCTAGTGACTCATTCCCCCTTTGGCCTCGGCAACACTGCGCTTACTGTTACCCCCGCGTCATCACCGCCAGGAAGTTGAGCGCAAAGGGAAAGCGCCGCACGTTATGAGATAGCACGATTTGATATAATAGATCCGCTGTGGTGACCCAAAACTTTTGTAAAGGATTGCCTATATCGCCTAACAAGAAACAAGGGCAGGCAGGAGGAAGAATGTTCTTATCAGTGAACTTACTGACTCACTCGGCTGTCATTCCATCTGCAGTCACGTGACCTCGAATTTCTTTTTTTTCTTTTTTTCCTTCTTTTTTCCCCCCCCCCCGCTGCTTTGCGGCGTGTGTACTCGTGCGTGTGTAGTCCAATGACTTGCGAGTGACCTCATCCCGCCCTGCAGACAGATGATCTATATGTGGAAACATTAGCATGGAAGAAATTATGATTTTATTCCGGTTTATGGTGCATATAGTGCTGAACATTACAAGTGCACTATTATTTTCCACTACTGAAGAATTGAAAATGAAATGTAGTGGAAATGTCTTTTATTGGAAACCGTTTCCAGGAGAGAGAAAAAAAAATCCAGCTATAGAGATGGTCGTAGTGATCGTCCTCCGAGGAAAGTCTTTTCATTTACTTTTATTTAAGAAGAGTCCAAATGTTAGGAAAACATTGAAAATGGCATTGCAACCCAGGCGGTGCACTATGGTAGGGATTGACCGATTATCGGATTTGGGGCATTTTGACAAATATCGGTCTTTTTTCAAAATCTGACTGCTGATAAAAAGCAACATTTTCAGTTAGCTTTATAAGATATGCTGCTGACCCTCGGAAACTTGTGAACCTTTTTTTTATATATTAAAACAAAGAAATGTAAAAGTTTAAGATTTCAGGTATTTTCCCATTTTGGAAAAATAATATTTACTGTAGAAAACTATAGAAAGCTATGGTATTTACTTATTTAAGTTTCCTTTTAACTTTTTAAGACATACTGATAACCTTGAAGCTCCCTGAACTTTTTTTTTTTTTAGATGTTTAAAATGAAGTCTATTGTCTTGGACAAAAAAAAAACATTTTAAAAAGTCTGGAACTGTGTTCAATAAGCAGTAATGCATCTTGATTTTTTTTTTTTTTACTTCTTTTTTTTTGTGCTGATAATGAATATTGGCTTCAAATATCGGTTATCGGCCTCCTTGACTACTAATAATCCGTATCTGTATCGGCCCTGAAAAACGACATTTATTTTTATTGTCTCTCTGCTCCAGCACTGCTGGCTACAGACACGCTCAAAACTTTTACTTTTTTTTTTTTTTTTCGCTCGTAATGGTGTGAAGAGTAAAAGCATAAAAAGAGGCAGATGGGTACGAGCGGTCAGAGGGAGGGAGGCCTGGTTTGTTTAGCGCCTCACAGCCATTCGGGGTGATGCTAATGCGTTGTGACACTACGGCGACCGGGCGTTTCTCGTATACCGAGCCGAGACATAAATTAGCACAACAACTGTGTCATTATGGGGTTATTGCCACATTTGGGAGTGTTACGAGCTAGTCCCCGCGCTAATGTACTGTACTTCTCAGCAGCGTGCTCTCAAGAGGGCCTTTAACTATCTCAATTTTCTGTCTCATTGTGATGATTTTTGTTGGCTCTATTTACCAGAAAGTGTTGGTTATATGATGTCCTCTTTTCTTAAGGTGCTTACGCTATGCAAATATTTGAGGTGAGAGCAAACTGAAAGGATCGCCCATTATTCAGGGATCTCGTCTTGATGTCAGTGCAGCAAAACATTAAAATATTGCGGCATTCATCTGAGCTCGTTCAAAGGAGTGTTAACATCAGCTGATCTCTCGTCAGATTAGTGTGGTTTAACAGGAGAGTAGCAAGGCTCAAACTGACCCTAGAGCTGCTTTTCATTTTAAACCATCGAATTACACTACTATTGGCATAGAGGAGCTCGGTTAGAGAGGTCTTGCTCTGACTAGTATTTGCTTTCTCCAAGCAGAGATGTTGGAGAAGACATGATGAGACTTTCAAGTCCTTCCTTTACATGTTTATTTCGAACATACATTTTCATTAAAAAAAAATTATAATAATAATAATTGATATTATTATAGGAATGTTTAGGTTTCGCTCAAACAAGATGTAATACAATTCAAGGACAGTTCAATTTTAAAGTGAAACTCCAATTCGGTTCGATCAAGTGGGATTACGATTTGGTTCGATGTTGCATGGCTCAGTTGAAAAGTTTCTTGTTGTCATCTTATTTACATATGAGTCAACTTGTCAGTACTCTAAATTAGAATTTGAGCTGACGAATATTTTAGTAATTGATTAATCTTGAATTTTTTTAGATTAATCAATTAAAATAAATACAGTAATTGTTTACATTTCCATCCTTTTGGCCATTATTTCAAATTGACAGAGCTCACTTATTATAAATTTATCATGATTTGGTTACTGGTTTGATCTGTGACGTGAGGTAAATGGGCAAAAATGTTGATCATTTTTAATTAAAAGCAGTTGTTTTGTTTTGGTTCAAAACAAAGATAATCAGTCTGCTTTCAAGGAGGACTACAGAAATCTGACAAAATTTACAATAAAAAAAAAAAAGACATCTAAACAATTCATTGATGATCAAAAATAAATAAATAAATGTGATAAACGATTAGTTATTAATCAATTAACAGTTGCACTTCTACTCTAAATGATGTATATCTCTCCAGTAAAAGTCAATTTGTTTTGTATCCTGATATAAAGTGGAATGATTCGATTTAATGCCACCACTAGCTTCATGCTAGGCAAGCTAACAAAGTTCGAGGTGTTATTATAACCCTTTTAGCACCGGATATTTGGACACAAAGTATAGAACAACACATGTAGAAGAATAATATCACATAAATCACAGGCATTAATATTTAAAGCCATGTGAAAAATGACAATAATTGCAGATTAGTGAGTCATTGTTGGTGTGTGGGACTATTGTACTGCCCCCGGTGGCCAAGAAAAGCAGTGTTTAATGATTTACATTCCATTTCATTATTACTCTGTTTTTTAATACAACAATTTATAATAATGTACTATTTTTAAAAAACTCAGGACACTTTTTTTCTTTCTTTCTTTTTTACGAGCGTGGTAACGTAACCAATCACACTCGCACTGCTGCCTCTTCGCGCTCATAGAAGATCTCGGTCTGCTCTAGCTCCTCGCCCCTCCCCTCCCCGCGCGGAGCTCAAGCCTGTGTGCTCTCCCTCCAGCCTTCCCACCTAGCAGCCTCCCGACCATCCAGCCTGCACGATACCCCCCTTTCTCCCCTCCAACATGGCTACGGTGGTCATCTCGACCCGCTTCACGGATGAATACCAGCTGTACGAGGAACTCGGGAAGTAAGCGACCTCTTCTTTCCCCCCTCTTCTTCCTTCCTCTCTCTTGCTTTCTCTCTGCGCTCCATCTTGTTCATCGCGCGCGCGCCTTGTTGAGCGTTGCCTGCTCTTTAATCCCCCAATCGTGGCGTTTAAAGGTGCACTGCGCCATGTTTGGCTTCTCAAACAGACGCTGAACTTGGTTGTGGGAGCCCCCACCACCGCTCCAACCCGCACGGTGGCATCCTCTCTTTCTGCACACGCACCATGCTGTTTTTTTTTTTGGGTTTTTTTTGTGTAGCGTTACATGACAATTTTGCATGCAGGACTGCATGTTTTGGGGCATTACACGACCCTGGCTGCTGCACCCTCTCGTGTGTGTTTGTGTGTGTGTGATGACTACACAAACACGAGCAGGCTGCAAAGCTGCTGTCTTAATCTCTCCGCACCTCCATTAGCAGCAGCAAGCGTGCCTTTTTAAACGCAAGCAGGCCAGTGTAATGTGGTGGCTACCCCCGGTGGACAGGATTCTCCTGTTGACAGCCGGCGTGCTAATTGAAGGCAGGGAATGAAACCAACAAGTCGTTCAGTGACGCCTAATTGACTTTCAGGATCGCTTTTCACCCCCCGTGGGAAATAATGGAAAGTCAGTAAATCTGTGGCAGGGTCAAACTCTTCCCCTCAGCCGATGATCATAAATTGTACAGGTGATGTTCTTAACGGCCGTACAATTGTAAGAAAAACAAAAAAACACACAAAAAAAAACAATAGAATGTTCTCGATGGAAATAATGTAAAGTCAGTTGATCCATTGCAGGGTCAAACTCTCTCTCATCTCCCTTTTTTAAATTGTATACATGACATTTTATATTCGCGAAATAAGTTAACTCATTCACTGCCATTGACGATTTTATTGTCAAAAAAACATTTTAACCATTTCTATTAGTTTAACTTTTTTTTCTACTTCTGTTAACAAGAGTAGAAAAACCTAGATTTTTTTATTGTACATTTAGAACAGATATAACATTTGTGATTAATCGTAAGTTAACTATACGATTAATTACGATTAAACATTTTAATCACCTGACGCCCCTAATTTTTAATAATCATCTCGCCAAGCAATAATTTTTTTTAATTGTAATTAATCACATGACATTACTACTTAACTCATGATTAATCACAAACTTTATATCTTCTAAATGTACAATAAAAAAAATTCTCTAGGTTTTCATACTCTTGTTAACAAAAGTGGAAAAAATGTTAAACTAATAGAAATAGTTCAAATGAATTTTTTACGTTTGTAGCCGTTAATGGCAGTGAATGAGTTAAGAACTAAAATAAATTAAAACAAAAATAATTACAGAGGATAATAATTACTCAAAACTACAACTCACATTTGTTGACTTGGCAACAAATCTCAAAGTGCAGTACAGGCAACGGTAAAAAGCAATATAATCAAACAACAGATAAAAGGGGGAAAATCTATTTAAAAAAAAGTCAATAGATACATTTGGATAAAGTAAAGCAGGGAAAGCTTTTTTTTTTTTTTTAAGGAAGGTAACAAAAATAAAATAACATGTTTTCCCCCCAAACTAATTAGTTTAAAATCACTTAATCTGTTCCGTGATCAAACACTACAAATTACTCAATAACGTGCGGTAACAATAATAATCATCGTCATTCTTTGCAGAGGATAAAGAATGGTCAATATTGAAGTATGCTCTGCCTACCTGTGTTCAAATGCAGTTCGTTTAAAGATTTAGAAGTTCTACTGCAACTATCAAATTTGCTTTGTTAGCCCGTGTATGCTGTTTTGCATTGTGTGTTAGCTTTAAGCTAGTAGACGTTTGTAAGGCATTCTCACATAACCTCCACTTCCTGTTCTATAATTGTCATCACACTTTCCGCTTTGCCGTCCACTGGCACTCTTATGTGGTGCGATTGTAGCAAAAAGCCAAAGAAAAAGCTAAACCAACTTCCCATGAGTGTCTGTTTTTGGGTTGTGAGTGTTTCCTTTTTGCGCGTATGTTAGTCACGCCGTGCTTATTATCTGACACTCGGATTGTTTATTTGCCGCCTCCAGGGGCGCCTTCTCGGTGGTGAAGCGCTGCGTGAAGAAGTCGACGGGGCAGGAGTACGCCGCCAAAATCATCAACACCAAAAAGCTGTCGGCCAGAGGTGAGTCGCCGATCGCGTTTCCTCCAGTGGAATCCCTGAAAAGCAGCCCGTTCCTCAGCCCACTTTCCTCAACAGCTGAGTTACAAAGGCTCCATTTACACGACGGGTTCGAGAGTTAGTAGACAAATTATGAAGAATAGTGATATCGAGATATGTGTCACAATTGTATCCATATTTTCAAGCGGCTTGATTCGGACCTAAAGGTATCCGATTCCATTTTTTTAAAAATGTCACTTGAGCTATGTCGTGTAAATGCAACCTTCAAGTCGCACACAAAAAAAGGGAGGTTCCCTGCTAGCTTTTTTGTTGTGGTTGTTCTTGGCCTCTCTTGCGTACACATTTGCATTAGCAGCAGCTTGACATTCGATCCCAAAATACTTCTTTCATGCTGGGAACAGTGCAGTTTGCTCGGTGCTCGTTATTGTGTTGAAACAGGCTTGAAATTAAGGTTTAAAATTAAAAAAAAGACTCGCTAACAGACAGGTGGTGTAGTAAGCATGCCGGGCCAGTAGGTGGCGATGCCACCTTGTAAGTATGTATGTATCACAAACATTTTGTCTTTCTTTCACGTATTTTCTGTCCTTCCTCTTTGGCATGGAGTATTGCTGTTGCCATAAAAAAAAAAAAAAGTGGTGATTATTCTAAAGCTAATTGAAGCTTTATTTAGGTCAATCAGAGGATTAAATGGTGGCATGTGTGTGCTAACTCCCATTTTAAGTGGGATTGGTTAATATATATATATACAGGCTGAAGAGATGATTGTGAAGGATATCAGCAAGATTGTCCCCGCTTTTTTTTTTTTTTACGAGCTCACCGTCTCACACGCACAAAGGTTGTCTCTCCCTGGTGGGTGTGCACACTTTTTATTACTTCTCAAGATCCGCAATAAATCATCTAAATAAAAACGCCTCTGTTAGCGCTCGCTAACGGATTTATCCATAAAGTCTGATTACTGCCACCGTAAGTCTCATGTGTGCACGTTCCATCTTATAAACACACACACACACACTCAAGTCAGATTTTTTTTTAATATTGTTTTATATGAATATTGATATTGTATTGTGCATGCTCACATTCACAAACGTGGCAATAAAACAATGCCAAGAAATTGCCAAATGTGCAAAACGGGTGACGCCGTTATGATCTACACACTTAAGCCCCTTTCACCCTGCCTGTAAAAATTTAGCATCAGAGCAATAAACAGAAAGGGCAAGCCAGAGATAGAAAAAAAAAGAGAAACAGACAGAAGTGACAGAAAAAAGAAGGTCGAGCGAGAGGGGAAAAAAGAGAAAGTCTGAGAAAAAAAGAAAGGAAATAAAAGTTGAGAGAAAAGGAAACGGCACCGTAAGGGAAAGAAAAGAGCGCGTGTCAAAAGATATCCCAAATGGGTCAAAAAGGGACTGACCCAACTGTTTGCGTCATTCATTTAATCCAACAGTTTTTAGACTGAGTGAAAGAAAAGCAACAGAGAGAAAAGACGAGGCTCGGATCTCAGGATCTTGCATCATTTGCCAAAGTTTTCAGTCTCCGATTGTGTTCCAATAATTCCCACTTATGCTTACTTGACCATTCGTATGTGACATTCATCAACTATTTAAATTTGCTTGCGGCCTGCGACCCGCAGCCGATGAGCCAAAAAAAGCCACGCGGAAATACAAGTGAATGAAAGAGGAATTGAAAGCCTTCCTCACTTCCTTTTACGCGACACTATCGTTTCAATCTGACCTCTGTTTATATTCAAGTCATCTTCTCCACTTCCCGCCATTAGTGACTGTGAGAAACGTTACTTCTTTGTTCTACAGAAAAGTGTGACTGATAGCGTAGATAGTAATCTAACATGATAACCAGACTTGAAATCCACCCTGATTTAAAAAAATATAAAAATAAATGCTTGCCTAAAAATCAGTAGCATTAATTGCCACGTTTTTGTTTAATGTGAATGCTAATGCTAAAAACAAAGCTAACACAGAAACAAGCTTCAATGGTAGTGATTAATCATTCATTGTACTCGTTAAATTTTTGGAATCTTGTCTTAAATTGTGTCTTATCGACTTGACTTGACGCTTAACGGTGTATGTTGGGATCGTCGTTGTTCCGCTTACGTCCAGTAGGTATCGTGTTTCTTATAGCTGTAGACTGTTTAAAAAATAAAATAAAATAAAAATCAAGCAAAAATTACATGCTGTTATCAGTCATAGAAAAGATAGTTAAAGATGCCTAGTAAATACCATCTACCATAAAGTTCAGCCTTACAAAACTTTGTAGTGTAATGGTGACTGAAGGCGCAACCAATGACATTTTAGTCCATTTTGGGGCTATCTCGTCTTTCTTACCACGTGAGTCACCGAAACTGTCTAATCTCTCTAATACCAACAATCAATATCGTCATCCGTCTGTTCTGTCCTCCACGAACCAGGAAGTAGCGCAACAGATGGACAAACAAACCCAAATACAAAGCTGTAAGAATTATTTTCACTTTTATGAACAGTTCAGCCTTGGTGGAGGTCTTTGCTATACTGTAGGTCGTTTCTAGCCAGTTCTATTGTGACCGTTCTCACATTGCTTAAAACAAATCTAATTGGTGGCCTAAGACTTTTGCTCACTGTATGTTTATATAAATCTATCCAAATATTGATTCAACTGTATTTCCCATCATTTGAGTACCTGGCTGGTGTTTTCTCAAAGGGTGGATGTTTGATTAGCCTGCTTCAAACACGCCTACTTATTTACACAGTACATCATCATCCTCTGTCACTCTCGCTCACTTCATGAATGGCTTCTTTATGCTCCCTTTTTTAATCTCAATGTCACTACATTTGGGACTACTTAAACCATTTCATCTGGGGAGTCTGAATGCTAATGCTAAAAACAAAGCTAACAGCAAGGCATGTTCCAGTAGCCAGTCGTTCCTGAATTCTTACAAACCTCGGAATAGGGTTTTAATCTGTCTTAATTTACTCTCCCAACTAAGGCTAATGCTAAAAACAACACTAACAACGGTGGGGAAAAAACACTTCAACTGTTTGAGGTCACTGCAGGGGCTAATCGAATACCTCGTAGGCTTATGACCCGTCGGGAGCAACTAGTCATTCAGACGACTAGGAATCAGGTTGAAATCGCTTGACTTATCCGCATCTATGGAATCTGAATGCTAATGCTAAGGACAAAGCTAAGAACAAAACAAGCTTCAGCTGAGATCACTGTAGGGTCCACAGGAATGCAATTGTATGACCTGTCCAGAGCAACCAGTATCGAACCCTGTGTTGACTAAAACAAAATTTTTGTAGACCGTCAAAACAAATCAATTAAACGTCGTTTCCGTCCAATGTGCACTCTGAAAACGTCTATAAAAACGAATAATAACGTTGTTTGCACCGTTTGTGTTCTCTGAACGCTAATGCTAAAATGAATGCAAACAACGAACCAACACTTGCCCTTATAATGTCTTGTAACTGCTTATGTTTGCTAACGCTAACGTTGCTTAGTGAAAAACAATCAAAATGCTAACTTCCCTGGTGGAGGTAAATATTGACACACTGGCTAAATGCTCCAGTTTGTATGTCATTAGCCTCAAGCAGTCTGTAGTCAAGTAGTCTCATGTAGTAAATCTAATATAACTGGAGCTTGTCAGTGTTTTTTTTTTATATATATATATCTCAGTTTTGGCTTTATACGAGGCACTTTCAGCAGTATGCTTTTCTACTTTTCCTCAGTGAAGCTCTTAGAAGCCCGGAGGCTGAAAAACATCCCGCCATATTATCCGCGACTCATCGCGCTCGTTTAATCACCTCATTTCATTGCAATCTTTCGTCCCAGTGGTGGCTTGGCTGTGAAAAGGAATCATGTCACCCTCCTTCTACATTTCGATACTTTGTGACTGTATAATGCCGTTTAATTTAATGGTAGATTTAAAAAAAATAATTACATTCAAGAAGTCAACTTGGTATTTTTATGTATAAATAATAGAGAATGATTTTTTTTTAATAATTTTTTTTAATAGAAAAAAATATATATTAGAAAATGATAAACATTCTTTTTTTAAATCTTTTTTTTTTTTTTAATAAAATTTAAATTCTATTTTCATTTCCAGGTATTTTTATTTTAAAAATGTGTGTTATTATCAGCAAGTTAAAACTAGTAGATTATTAAAATTTAGTTTTTACAGTATTTTAAATTAATTAATTAATTAAATACATCTAAAAATATATATGTATTATTATAATTAATCATAAGAACACAACATTTATATTTATTTTTGGGTAAAAATAATTTGTTTTTAATCGAAAAAATATATTAGGAAAATTTGTTTTTACTTAAGGAATTCCATTTGTTGTATTTAAAAATATTACAATAAAAACTACAAAACAGTATTAAATTAAACAGCCTTTTAAAATATCTTTCAATTAAAAACATCTAAAATGTTTAGACATATTTGTTTTACTTTAAGAAAATCTGAATCATTTATCAAACTTTTGTTTTAAAATTTGTATTCATTTGATTATAAACCTGTATAATTTTAGTAATTTATTTTTCAAATTAATCCAATTGTAATTACTTACCAAACATTACAAAAATATACATATTACATCTATTTGACATTTTAAAAAATAAACAATTCAAACAACAAAACAATGAAAATATATCTTAAAAATGACTTAGTGTTACAGGTTTTTTTTTGCCATATATTCTGTGTATCGTAAAACACTGGTAAGCCCTGTCAAAGTCCTTGCCCACCTGACGCAAGTAAATTGACGTTAGCGGGGGAGGCAACACTGCTCGTTTTTCAAAGACGCCTCTTGTCGGCATCCGCATATCCATCCGTCCTGCCCACACATTCAAGAAAGGCAACGAGGAGGAGGAGGAGGAGGAGGAGGAGGCTTGATGGATAAACGAATACGATAATGTCTTCCCATTAATCAATCTCGTTGGTCTAAGTGCCGTCTGTGTGTGCCTGAGAGTGTGCGACTCTGCGATACGCCTGCATCATAAAGCTGTAAAAGGATGTGCATCATGTGGGCGCGGTTGCAGTTTGCCTCCCGAAAACAACATTAATGATGCAAAGTGAAGGCGAAACTTTTTCCGCGTTGCCATCAAAGCCCACTCGCCTTGTTTTATGACCGATAAGTTACTTTGAAGCAGACTTATACAACCCCCTTCAACATATGCCTGTCAAACTGTTCAAACAAAGTTGCTTTTGGCCTACCACAAACCCCGCAAATTGTTTTGACATTTGTTCTTTTTTTTATCATACGGCTTGCTTTTATTTAAGTTTTGTTTTATGAAATGAATCTGATCGTAATTAGGTATTGAAAAATAGACCTTTGATGATTCAGTAATTGTTGTCTTTTGTGCTGTATGCACACAACGGCCTCTCAGTCTCTCATGTTTCCGAGCGGTGAATCAGTCATTCAAGTGTCGCTCTCGGCCGAAGCCTTCTGTCATCCCCCGGCGTAATAAAGCCGTCACGGTGAGCCAGCGTTGAAAAATAGCTTTCTTTTTTCACAGGCCCAGGCACGTTTCTGAGAATACGAGCGGTCGAAATGGGCCAATTATAGCGCAGACGGGAAGGTTGCGGAATGTCAGCTTTGATCGCTCTGCCCCGAACAAGACGGTCAGATGGAAAAACATGCGGCGACGGCGGCCCTCTTGGAACCGGGAGCCAGAGGGCACGTTTGTTGGGGTCAAAATGGATTTGGACCGTGCTGGAATGTGATGTAAAGACTAGACTAGTTCTGTTTATATTATGCATCTCTGTGTAGTTGTTATTCATAAAAAAAAATATGTCTGTGCTGGGAAGACTTGATTTTTCCACTGCCTCTCTGTATCTTGCTGTGGAGGAAGGAAGTGTTTCCCACTTTTCCTGCCAATGTTTTTCCAGTCGGAACATTTGAACAAGCACAAGAAGCCTTCCGTCAACTCCTCTGGGTGACTTCCCCAGTTTTCATGATCACTCAAGTCTTCTTGTCCTACAACTAGAATTGGGGAAATATATATAGTTTATTTACTTATAACTCTTTACAAATTGCTCCATTGGCCATAAGTGAAAAATATTTGGGAAACTTAAAAAATAAAAAAATCTTGTCACTTTTTTCACATTGTAACAGCCTAAATTTCATATTGATTAAAATATATTGTAAAACATCTGTTGACAATTTTTAATTTGCCAAAACTTTCCCGCAAATTAATCTTTAAAAAAAAAAATGTTTTTAGTAAGTAATAGTATGGAAATCTGATCTACGAACTTAAATTTCATAACCACACACTTTCTCTCACTTTTCCCCGTACACATTTTGTTGTTACATCTGGATTCTAAAATGACTTGAATGAAACATTTGCACTCAATGCATTCTCATGTACAGCTGTAGCCTGTAACATAACGAAACGCGTGATTAAGCGGACCCCTTCCCTTGTAATGCTTTATTCATAGGCTCGGTATGTGCCATAAACATGCATCTGCACACACGCGCAAACATGCTGGGTCATCCTCTCCTCCCCATTAGAATCATTAACAGACAATGATTATATTAAAGCCAAACCCACCCACAAGACTAATTTCACTAAGTGCAAAAAGGCATTTGCCGGAGTGTGTGCAAACACAATAAGCGGCCGTCTGTCCCTCCACATGTGCAAGCTCAACAAAAGTCCGAAAAGCTGCTAGCCTTTTAGCTGATCTGCCTCGCTAAGTGTCTTTTGCACACAAAATGGACGTACTGGGACGTCTGTCCGTAGCACTTACTGGAAAATAGAAATTAATGGGAGAATATGACGAGTCGGGGTGGAGAATTTGTATTATTCTCGTAATATTGTGATGGTGTCATGCAACAAAACTTAAGAGTTCGATCTTGTATAGAAGTAAACATGGATGTCTTTTTCTATCTTCAGATCACCAGAAATTGGAGCGGGAGGCAAGAATCTGTCGTCTGCTCAAACATCCAAACATTGGTGAGTTGTTTGAAAATTCAAGCAGTCTCCCCCCAAAAAAGGGGGGGGGGGTAATCTTGCCCCCCGGCTCCTCCCTCGAACTGCCACTGAAGTTGAAGCAAAAAATTGTCAACAAAGTATTTGTATATTAGTCAGTGATTGACATACTGACTGACTTTCATGACATGCCAATCAACATACACACATATTGTCTAAAAACAAATCTGCTTCCCATTTGTCGTCTTCACTAGTTCGACTTCATGACAGCATTTCAGAGGAGGGTTTCCATTACCTCGTCTTTGACTTGTAAGTAAACACAGTCACTGGATGTTGCATTTTTACCGCGAATTACACGAGAATCAAGAATAAATCAATTCAATGAAGACAAAATCATTGCTTAATATGCTTAGCAATACACCAAGTGCAGTGCCCATATGACACCCTAGTGGCCAGGAGAGGTACAATAAATCTAATAGTGCTAATGCTATTTAATTAAGGGAGAATCAATGTCATCAACATGTGGGGAAAAGGGAAGGGATTAAATGTGACTTGTATCAATTGTTAAGGAATTTACAAAAAGTTCGAAAATAGTTTCTTGTTGTATTCATGGAGCATTTTGTGTCAAACTTGGGGATTAAAATTTTTTATACATTTTGGATTGTGACTGTAAAAGCTAAATACTGTAGGGTGAGATCTGAAATTTCAGTGAAGAAAATTGCATAAAGTTTGATCATGCTTGTTTAATTTGTAATTTGTGTTGAATTTTAAAAATATTTAATCCATTATGGAACACTGCTAAAAAGGAGTGGAAACTTTATAGGCAGGGATTTTTTTTTTTTAATTTAATGTTGTTTAATGTTTTCATTTTCTCTTTATGCAATAGTGTGGAAAATATTTTAACTATCATTATTTGAATATTTATTTATTTAAATGTCATTTGATTGTCACACATTTATCCCTATAAGGCTACTATAATAAACCTAATATTCATGTAAAGTGTACATAAAGTCAAATTAAGTGTCTTTCTTAATTACATGTTTGTATATACAGTCATTTTAATTAGTAATTTCAGTTTGCTTACCTCATTCACTCCCGGCTGTTTTACTGAATTTTGACAGATTTTGCAAGGCTCACAGAATATTGTCTTCTATTGCTATAAAAACATGAAACCTACCAAAAGAAAGATGAAAGTCTCTTCTTTTATCAGGAAAAAAAAAAGTACATTTCTATTTGTTTCCGTTTTGCAGCAATTAGCATTAGAATATAGCTAATTTTCTTATAAAAAATATTATTAAAATATGGCACATGTTAGCGTAATATGGATTCCTAAACTGATATTGATGTGTGTGCAGGGTCACTGGCGGGGAGCTGTTTGAGGATATTGTCGCCAGGGAGTATTACAGCGAGGCAGACGCCAGGTACCTTTTTGATTGATATCCTCGTTTTATTTATGATTCCTTTGCATGTTCTTGTTTTTTGCTTCCTGGCACCGTGTGAGTATGCGGTTCTCTAAATGCCATTTTATGAATAATTCATGAAGTGCTGGAATCGTAGTTTGGGGCTTGTTGACGAGCATTACCACCCATGCGCTCGTAACACACACACACACACACACACACACACACACATACAGAAAACGACATCATCTGTTCGAAAAGGGAGACAGAAAATCGGCTCACATGGCCTATGAAGGACTTTTTTTTTCCTTCTCTTGTTGTCAAGTATGATTAATAAGGACCGAAAAACACAGCCCAGACAAGGTTTGATTCATTTTTCATCCAGCCCAACACACCAAAGCAGTTTCAACCTAATCTTGTGGAGAAAATACATTAAATTAACTGTGTGTGTTTTATTTCCTTTGCTTTTTTTGTGTAAAAAAAAAAAAAGAATAACGAATAAATGCAGATATCTGCTGTTGCGTTTGAAATCCTCAAATGTTTCAAAGTATGACTTGTGTGTGTGCAGTCACTGCATCAATCAGATCCTCGAGAGCGTGAGCCACATCCACCAACATGACATCGTGCATCGAGACCTGAAGGTAAAACTTTACCACGTGATTCCTTTTCTCTCTCTGTGCCGACTCCCGCGTTTTGTCTGCTGCACCCGTCTTTCTGCTCGCCTCCCTCTCTTCTGGACGAGCATGACGACAGCGGGACAGATGCTATTTTTGGCTCGCAATGACATGATGTCGGGTGACGATTTCACCCCACCTCCCGCCCAGGCGGAATTATTCACCCCCGACCGCATTCTGACCTCATCAGCTTTGTTGTGATGTACAAATAACACAGTAAGGATGGCAGACTACGACCCTTCCCTAATAAATCTTCAGTGGCCTCTTTCACACAGAGATTCCACAAATTTGCTGCATCAGAGCCTAATGGAAAAGACGGTCTTTCGCTTTATGTGCATTCAAGTGCATTCAAAAGCGTCTTTCACACAGATCTCTTAAAAATTGCTGCATCAGAGCCACAACATTTTTTTTTTATTTAGCTCTGCCTTTCACGCAGGACCCAGCAAAATTTCACACAGAAATTTTAGATTGACAGGTCGACTTGACTCAAAAATCTTTACATTTAGCCATCTGTGTCTTTCAAACTGCACCTAGCAAAATGTCACACGGTAATGTGCGTTTTCCAAAGTGACGTTCTGCAGACATTCAGAAGATTGCCACAACAGAAGATACAGCATTTCACTAGCTGTCTGTGCTTTTCACACAGAACTGAGTGTAAATTTTACGCAGCAATTTGAGATTATAATATCAGATTTGTAATTTTTGAGAGTGACTTTTTCAGATATTCAAAATTATTTTCACACAGGGATACTGCAAATTTGGCAAAACATTTAGCGGTTTGTTCTTTTCATAGAGAACCCAGTGAACTTACACACAGCAATTTGAGATTGTCAAGTCGACTTCCTTCAGACCTCCAGAAGCCTCTAATCACACAGAGATTCTCCAAAATTGCACATTAACACTATTACAAACGATACCGTGGTTAGTTGTACGTGCCTTTCACACAGCACCCAGCGAAATTTCACATCATTTGTAATTGCCAGTTCGACTGACTTTAGACATTCAGAAGCCTCTTTCACAAGTCACATGGCACCAGGGAAAGAAAATGATTAATTGGGTCCAATTTTCCCTTAGGGGTGTACACACTTTTGTTGCCAGCTGTTTGGACATAAATGGCTATATGTTGAGATATTTTTAGTGGATAGTAAATATGCACTGTTATACTGTTAGCTATGCATTGACGAATAAACATTGTAGCAAAATGTCATTTCTTCAATGTTGTTTCAAAAAAAGATAACGTAATAAAATATTTATTCAGATGGGAGGAAGTGTAATTAAATAGCATTTGAGCCATAATTGCTCTACGATGCCACCTGTTGATTGGACTATGAAATACAAGCCGTGGTTTCACCTACAAGTAGTCTAAACCTGTCCTCAGTTTGCCTCCCTATATCTGGGGGGGGGGGGTTAGGCTGTCTGGGCTGGGTTGCCATGGTAACCCTGGGGTGAGGTCACCCGGCTGCTGCACTAGCGACTCTTTACGTCACCTCCTATTTATCTAGCTCAATTTTGTCGACTCTGTGCAGCATGGAAACATGCGTTAGAAAGTCAACATGTTAAATGCACACCAATTAAACGCATAGTGACGTGTGTGTGTGTGTGTGTGTGTGTGTGTGTGTGTGTGTGTGTGTGCGTGCGTGTGCTTGTGCCTCCTCCAGCCAGAGAACCTTCTCCTAGCCAGTAAGATGAAGGGAGCAGCAGTCAAGCTGGCCGACTTCGGCCTAGCCATCGAAGTGCAGGGGGACCAGCAGGCCTGGTTCGGTAGGTCCAAAAGGCCAATGATAATAATCAATGATTTTGGAGCACTGTGTACTGCTCTATTGATATATTTTCCTTATCCCTTGCTTACCTTAATGGGTCGATGGTCAACTCCAGTTGAAAACACCAAACCGTATATAATACGATAGCGTGCTTATGTTTATGTGTGGACAGGCTTCGCGGGAACTCCAGGGTACCTGTCGCCAGAGGTGCTGAGGAAGGACCCGTACGGCAAGCCGGTGGACATATGGGCATGTGGTCAGTATTTATAGCCGCCGTTTTACCAATGCAACATGAACACGCCACTCATTTTGACCTGTGCGCGTCAGGTGTGATCCTGTACATCCTGCTGGTGGGCTACCCTCCGTTCTGGGACGAGGATCAGCACAAACTGTACCAGCAGATCAAGGCTGGGGCGTACGACGTCAGTATTTGTGTCTCCCGGGACAATTTCTTACAATATTTCCATAAATAGCGGACAGTCAATTTTAGACAGTAAATCACATCTGCTTAAATGAATAAACGCCAACGCCTCAAATGAGCCAATGAGAAATAGTGGGATAATGTGATGGCTGTAGTGATGTCTTGGGGTTTAATATCTTGGTGATTTATATGGCAATGACTACTTCTTGTGGATACTTCAGAAAATATGGTTTTCCTCAGATTTTGGGATTTAGGACTCTGCATTTGAGTGTGTAGCTACCTCTGATAGTGATTAACTATATAAGGGGGAAAATGTCAATATTGCTCTTGTTTTAGTTCCCATCTCCAGAGTGGGACACGGTGACCCCCGAGGCCAAGAATCTGATTAATCAGATGTTAACCATCAACCCTGCCAAAAGGATCACGGCCGACCAGGCCATCAAGCATCCCTGGGTCTGCGTAAGTGAAATACACGACATCATCTTTTTCTTCTTGCAGTCCACATTCTTCCACTTACCGCCCTAATGAAGTCATGCACTGACTTCATTTGAGGGGAAATCGTGACACGGGCTCGCATTAATCTCCTGGAGATGTTCCCCACAGGGGACAGCGGAAGACATCGGTTGATCAATTTTCTTTCTTTGTTAGTTTGTTTTTATTTTCATTGACAGTGGTTAAGTTATCAATATTAAATTGTTGAACATTTACAATGATTTATTAGAAACTATTACGGTTTCAATCATGTTATTGTCATCGTTAGATTTGTCTTTTTTTGATGAAAAGGGGGAAAAAACAATTAAAATAGGAAATTAGATTTTGGGGGAAAATACTGCTGATTTTATTTTAAAACGATATTGCCCAGCCGTGCAAGTGCTCTGGAAAATAAATAAATGAATGGATGTTCTTTCTACTCTATTCCCCCCCCCCCCCCCCCCCCCACACACACACACTCTGGGGTCCGCTTCCAGAAATATAAGCTGCTCGGCTAGTCAAAACACCCTAGCGCTACCCCTGGTTGCCATGGTAATGTAAGCCTTACTTGCCATTGGCCAGAGAAAGGAGGTGGGATGAGCAGTGGTTTATTTGTATGAGACAGGGCTTCCCCCTCAAAACAGGCTAATTTCAACAAGGCCACACAGCAAAAGTCAATTTGACCCCGGGGCCCGTTTAGTATTTCACCACAAACGTCATTCCTCAACATTTCATTGTTCATTTGTGAAATTAAATGTAGTTTGACAAGTAATTCCTGTTCCAAGATTGTGTGATGTAAGATTGAAAAGTCTTCAATTCATCAAAATCATTCTCACCCCCTTTACTACAGCAACGCTCCACTGTGGCCTCCATGATGCACCGCCAAGAGACCGTGGAGTGTCTGCGCAAGTTCAACGCCAGGAGGAAACTGAAGGTAGTTGTTTACATGCTCGCTCATGAATTAACTGCTATTCCTATCATTTTATAGCCCTATTTGCTTTACAGGGTGCCATTCTCACCACGATGCTGGTTTCCAGGAACTTCTCTGGTAAGTAGCAAGTTTCTTTTTTTTTTTTGTCAAATCTGAAATTTCAAAAAGGACAGATGGACGCAAGTCATTCTTCAGTATGGGTAGCGCATATCAGGATGTTGCCTTGATCAAGCGCACTTCAAGGCTTGGACGTGTTAATGACTTTGGCGTTTTAATGCGTCCATGTAAGTAAAGTCGCTCCCGTGGGCCGGTGCCAACTGTTTTCCATTGCTCATCATCGATCCACATGGAGTGACGGGTGCGTACATATAAGAAAGCTTGAAAGGCAGCTTTGGTTTAGGTCTGTCTTCATCGAGCCATCTTCGGTGAATTACGGCGTTTGTTTCGGGGTCTGTTCATCAAAACCGTCTTAGGAGAGGTTTAAAGCTATAAAGCATCTCATTAGGTCATTTAGGATTTCAGCTGTTTCTTTTAAAGGGAGAGAAGTACCTTGATGTCAGAATGCAATCCGCTCCATCAGACTTTCCAACTAGCGTGAGATGCTAACGTTGCAGTCTTTGTTTTCAGTCAGTCTATGCTCTTTCTTGACAAATATCATAGACTGATGGGACTGATTAAAAATCGAAATTGAAGTCCATTTGTTTAGAGAAAGTTGGTAGCTCGTCATATTAGCGGCTAGCATGAGAAGCTAACGTAGCAGTGCTCCTTCTTGTCGTTTGCTACTGACCATATGAGAGTCAGCTAGCTAGCCGCCGTGTCTTTTAACTCAGTGCTTGTTCTTTTCAAACATCACAGAAAAAAATCTGACTTAATGTATCACACCAGTCACAGAATATCCAAATTGAAGTTGTTTGTTAACAAGAAGCTGCTGGATATGTCAGCCCGGCTGGTTAGCATGAGAAGCTAACTTAGCAGTATGTATCTTTATTCAGCTAGTGCTCTTTCTTGTCAAACATTACAAATAGCTATGTCTTGAATATACCACATAATCACAGACTATCCAAATCCAAGTTTGCTTTTTAAATGATGCTATCTGTTGAAAGTCAGCTAACTGGCTATAATTTAAGAAGCTAACATAGCCGTATACATCTTCTCTCAGACAGTGTGCTTTCTTTTTGAACTTCACATACAGAGGTGACTGAAATGAGACAGCAGTCTCAGAAGATCAAAACTGATTCCCTTTATTCACAGAAAGTTGCTAGCTAACTAGTATAACAGCCTACGTCTTCACTCAGGACTCCTTGTCAAATTGAAGAATGGAATTGATGGACCGACCACTCGTAAAATGTCCAAATCAGACTCCATTGTTGACAAAAATCTGCTGAATACAAGATTAGAGTCTAATCAAGACACTTGAATAGCAACAGAAATAGGATATTCTGTCAAAAAGGCAAATCACACAGTCACTCCTTGGATGCTGGCTGAAATCAGGGCCAGAGAGGTGCTTAGATAGCTCGCATTGTGTGATATCTCTGAATGTCCAAAATTGCATATATTTTGGTCGAATCGTACTACTTTTGAATCGTTCCAACCAAGGTACAGACTTGAATCTAATCTGTAAACAAGGCTGCCGTCCCACCCCCCCGAACCAAGACCTCCCCCCCTACATTGAATCCCTTTCTATCCCGCCGTAGTGGGACGGCAGCACACCAGTCCCGCCGCCACCACCAGCACCGCCGCCATGGCGCAGGAAGGTACAAGTGACCCACCTCCGCCGTCCTTGCATTCGGGTTTGTCGGCATGCGGTCTGCGGCTATTCCACAATACACCCAACCGGACCCCTCCCACTCCCTGATCGGACCAATTTTGATTGGTCGTGATTAGATAAATGGAAGCCAGAAAAGAAAGCTCATTTGTTGATCTTTCCATGCTTCTGCATGTGTGGATGCTTGGATTTCCTGCCTAGTCTGTAATACTGTGCAGTCCTTACCATTATACAGTGAACCCTCACCTACTTTTGTTTATTTATTTATTTTTGTTGCAAAAAAAAAATAAGATAATTGCAAGTTGTAAAGTGTGTTCTAAAGAACCACAAAACTTTGCCTTTAAGTTAGCTTAGCGCTAACACATAATGGAAAATGTCATAGACGAGCTAAGGATGAATAGCATTTATGTGACTATGTTCGAATGCTTTAATGAATGGATATTTGAAGCCGAATACTGTGGACAATATACTAATACTAACAGGCATATATTCGTCATCCGCTGCATAAAACGACTTATATTTACAAAGTGTGAATATCTATATATCGCTTAGTCAAAAGCATCATAAAATGGGTCATAGGAAAGTAATATTGGTAGGTTTCCACGGAAACATATGATGCACATTGTCCAAGTAAAAATAATGTGTAACCCATTTATTTTTAAGTGTGTTATTGTAAGATGGCATATTATAGGATTTAGCTTATTACATTGACAAATGCTTGCTAATCGCTATGAATAGCGAGGGTTCACTGTAATCCAATTAAATACAAAATATTAGCATCTATGCTCCGTAACGCTCTCATTCCTGCCACCCTTGCATCAGTTTATAACCCTGATGCCTGGCCAATGCCTGCCTACGTGCCAGTGTGCATGCTACATGCTCAAATGAATGTCCCGTCATGACTGCCTGCTGGTTTGCATGTAGACAAACTATGCTGTCAGTTAACTTGCCGTTTTTTATGGTTAAAGTTAAAATGGTATAATGATATTATTGTGCACTGCCCTATAAAGGGGTCAGCAGGTTGTTGAAGCTAACACAATATGACTTGTTTAGCACCAAACAAAACAAGTTGTATCAGCGTGTAGTTCTACTTGATACTGCTGGTTATTGAATTTCAAGGTCCGATTGTTGTATTTTGAAGTGAATGCTGCATGTCAAAAGCATGAAGCCCACAATGGTGGTATTTTCTAAAATGCTAACCCTAAATAAATAAGTTTTTCTTACTTTCTTCACTGCCACCCTTCCAACTCTTTAACTCGGAAGGTAAGGGCACTTTACCAAGCCTTATATTCACTTTTTTGATAACGTATGGGAGTGCACCAAAATTAGAAGCGGCCGACGTGCTAACGCAGCCGCGTCAACCTACGGAAAGGTTTTCCTTTTTAAATAGCTAACTTAAACTTCCAGGATCCAACAGCAGAACCCAGAGTTTTTCACTTTTGGTAGTTTTAACTCTATCCATATTGTCCATCCATGTTGTGTCTGTCGTACCAACGAGCTAGCGCTAAGCTAACCTGGGAAGGTCCAAAATGTCTGACCTTCTATTCAGTTTCAGGCATGGGTCTTGTTTTTTTGTGTGCTGTTATGGTAGACCTAATTTCATGTCGATAAGTGAAACTGGTGTTTCTAGTTTTTTATCTCTGGAGTTCTTGCCAAAATGTCTGCTTTAAACCAAAATGATCGATTTCCTGTTCAATGTCAGAAACGGGTCCTTGAGCCTTTTTTTGTGTGGCCTGTTTTGATAGAATTTTTTTGGACCAAATAACATGGACATGTCTAACTTTCAACGGGGCGCTTCTGAGTCAGTTTTGGTTCTGTGTTTTGACGGACTGCTAAAATATAATACCGTACATATATTTTAAGGATGACTGAGAAATTCGTCAAGTATGCTATTAGTTAGGCATGCTATGCAATCAGTGTTATTTTGTGGTTCTACTATATTTAATTCAGTTATTTGTTGTTGTTGTTTTTTGCTGCTGTTGTACCCTCTTGACTTCTTGCCATTTCTGTGTTGCAGCTTGCAAAACCTTATTAAACAAAAAGTCGGACGGCGTGAAGGTACGTTTCTCTGAGCACCCTCACTATGACCTTTTGTTGACTTTGACTACTCTCTTCCGGTCTTTTAGGCTAGTATTAGATTGGCCGTGTGCACATTTTTTACTCGGTTGAACTGTTTTATGTTTTCACTTATGCAAAAATGTGCTTTCTCAGTCAAGCTAGTGTTGGTTAGTGCATACAATATAGAGTTTGCGTTATGTAAGACACCAAACAAGGATTTAAAACATAGAGGTGCATCTCATTAAAACTTTTTACACCCAATACCACCTAAAAAAAAAAAACTTACTTCTCCAAGTAAGAATATCGCGACCAACCAATTTTTTAAAAGTTATTAAAAAAAATTTTTTAAATCCCCTCCTTACTTACAGGAAATTCTGATTTATTTATTTATTATTCATGGCAATTATAACGAGCATCACTTTTTCACAGCTGTACGTTGTTAAAATATGATGCACATTAAAGTTTAAAACTGTGTCGAATATATTGTACAACACAGAAAAGTTAAATACAACTTCTGTACTTAGCCAGTGATTCTTTCACATACCACCAGAGGGAGCCCATGTGCCACTACACTTGGCAAATTACAAAATTAAAAATGAATAACGGAAAACTGAAGTAATTCAATTAATATATGCACTAGTTACCGAGTGAAATATTAGATTTTATTTTTATAGAATTTTGATGATTATAGCTCAAGACTAACCAAAAATTCATCATTTCACTTATTTTAAAGTATAATTGACCACCAGTTCGTCATTCACAAATTCACGTATTTGCAGATTTTTTTTGTTGGAAACTGTCTGGTTATTCACAAAAAAAAACATTTGTTCGCTTTTTTTATTTTTATTAATGCCTGTCTCACAAGGGAAACAATCAAAATAATTTAAAGAAAACATTATTTCTGAAAATGTGTTTAACGAATCTGTATATGATATAACAGTTTTAAATAGAAATGTTATTTTTTTTATTGAGCTGCACCTGTATATTTTCATATTATGCCAGCTTTTCCTCTCTTTCTGTGCGCAAAAATGTGGCTGCTTCTTTGTTTTGATTATGATTTTCTTGCTCATTTATTTTCCTCCTCCTCTTCATTGCTGTCTGTCAGAAAAGGAAGTCCAGCTCGAGTGTTTGTTTGATGGTGAGATGATGAGCTCTTGTCGCTCGCTGTCTGTTCCGTCATCTGTTTGTCTGTCTGACACCTTTTTTTTTTTTTTAACAAGTCTTCCTGGGCAAAGCCGTTTGAGCCGCGTGACACTTTTCATGATTTTTCATTCATGTTCTGATCGCCGTCCTCTGCATATCTTCGTGCCATCCCGCATACACACACTCACACACGTTTCTGTGGATCTTGTTGATTTTAAGTAAAGGAGAGGAGGAAAGGGAGGAGATGATGCACACACACGTACAGTATAGACAAGGAACACACTCAAGTGTTTTGGTTTGTCGCGTTGTGTCCAGTATTTTGTCATGGAATACATTGTTATTCCCTGGCCTTTTGCCCTTCATCCATTCATCATTCATCCCTGCATGGTAAAGTGTGTCCTACCTCCCCTCAGGAAACGCAGAACACTGTCGTGCACAACCCATCTGACGGTACCAAGGTAAGACGCTCACAGTTAACTGAAAAAAAAAACGGAATAATAATATGAGTATATATATTTTTTAAAGTTAACAAAAATAAAAATAAACAATACAGATCATCAATAAAAGTACCAAGGACCCAATCTTTAAAATAGTAATAAATAACAAATATATATAAATACATATTAAACAAAAATGCTATATTGTAGGTACACCATAACATATTTAATAAAAAATTGTGTAATCAAATTGAAAATAGCAATGTAAAAAAATATATCAAAATAATAATAAAAAAACTATAATAAATAAAAATAATTCCAGAATTTAGGATAAACATCAAAATAAAAATCATGAAAATTATAATTCAAGCCAAATCATACACATTTTAATAAACATATTTAAAAAATAATAATAATAATAAAACATGTAATGCAATTCTTCATAGTATTGAAAAAATGGAAATTTAAATAAATAAATAAATAAATACATATATATATATATATATATATATATATATATATCCAGAAGAATAGATTACAAATTTAAAAAATCTTCAAATACTAATACAAATATTAAAAACTGAAATAATATAGTATATTTAGAGAAATATAAACATTTAAAGTTGTAATACAAATTTAAAAAACAAAATGTATGAAAAAAAGAATGCCTCAGAATATCTTGTAATTGTAATAAAAATTGCGAGGATAGTAGATAAATGCTAACTTTCTTAGCATGTTTCGCGGGTTAACCAGTATTTAGCCTATAACCATCTTTAACAAGACAGAAAACCGCAATTAGATAACAAATTTTAGTACGCTTGGCCATAGTATCGCTACATTTCAGTATTTGTCTTGGAATATTACATTTACAAATATGTAATAGTGTTTTCATACAACCTTGGTAGATCAAAAAAATAATAATTAATCAGATGCTTGGACACTGCCTTGGCTGGTTTGTGCTCCTGAGAGGTCGTTGTGTGTCCATCTGTCCATCCGTCAGGTGTGTCACAGATGTCGTGTGGTGCTATTCGTCATTTTTTGTTTTATTTTCTTGTTACCGTGTTTTTATTTTCTCAACCGTGTGGCGTGTTCTCCCGACAGGGCTCGACGGAGAGCTGCAACAACGCTGAAGAGGAGGATATGAAAGGTAGGAAAGGTACATGTCCCACTTTTTCCTTCTCAGCATGTGATTTGCTCTCATCAATGCTGAACTGACTTTACGAGGCAAAACAGCAGCACCTGCTGAGGACCGTAAACAGTTTTACAGATGGAATTCAAGTGTGCTGTCGAATGAATTGAAGATTAGCTCGCATGTTTCCTTCACCATAAGTCATTTTTAGTGCAATTACGCATACATAATATTGTTTGAAATTTGGCCACAATTTGCGTTACAGTATAACATTATTATTTAATTATTTTTTTATGTTTAAATTTTTTTTAAGCAAAGAAATAATGTGATATTTTATTTGGAAAGAAATTAATTGTATCATTCTTTTTTTGGTAAATATTTTTTTCAGTAAAAAGGGAGTACAGTATTCATATGATACGATATGATAAAAATAGCATTCAGCTCTGTCATTTTTGTAATCTTTTTTTATGAAGCGTGTAGTCTTGTAATTAATTTTTAAATGAATAACTTTTTTTTTATACAATCTCATAGCTTTCAATGTATGTATTATATTTTGTAACAATTAAAAACATTTGTTTTTAGTTTTTTATATGAAAAAATAGTGTGATAATGTTTTAAACATTTTGTAAAAAAAATAAAAATGTATGTCTTGTAATAATCACAATATTTTTATATTCTTTGTTATCCCTTAAAAAAGAGTGTTCAGTCATTATATTATTAGAATATATATGGTAATTCATTATTTAAAAAAATGATCACCCAATGTGGAGCCTCCTGTACGCGACCTGGCTACGTTAGCAAATGTGTGATGTCGTGCCTGAGCGGCACATGGTGGCACTGACACTTAATCCTGTAATTAGTCTCAGGACCTTCTGAAAGGAGCTAATCTGCTTACAAGAAGAAGAAGAGGAAGAAGCCTTTGCGGCGCTTTTCCTCGCTCTTGATCCTCGGTCAGGCTGCTTGCCGCTGTCAGCTGCTTTGACGTGACGAGGATGATGATGCTAGCTTTCCTCTCTAGTCGTTTGTGCTGAGACGTTAGCTTTAGCGCTAAAGGATGTTACCAGGATGATGTTGAAGGTGCATATGTGAGTGAACCTCTATGTGGAGTCCCAAACCGAAAACTCGTTGCTAACACTTAACCCTAGACTCGTACCTATAACCTCTAACCCTAACTCGTGAAACGTAGCCCATAAATACTAACCCAAGAGCCAATCATAATCATAATGCTAACTCCACATCCCTAACACCAACCTATAACATTCGTTAACTATAACCCATTACTCAGATCCTTAACCGACATTGTGCTCTGTAAACCAAGCACCTCTTTCTTTGACACTTTCCAGTCCTGTGCTGCCACCTATTGGCACTCAGAACCTATTGCAGACATTCACATTGATCAGATTTTAGGAGATGTACCACGTAAAATTTGAACCAAATCGAATCGTTCCACTTGAAAAATGTACCATTCTTGAATTGTATCGTACCACATGTCTCGAGATACGTAACTTCCTGTTTGCGTGTGTGTGGGGGGGGTTGGGTTGACTTTAATTTCCTGTTTATGAATTTTTAGTGTCTTAAGCTTCCTGTTTGTTTGTTTGTTTTCGAGGTGTTCTACTTCCTGTTTCCAAGCCTTAAACTTCCTGTTTGTGTGTTTTCAGGCCGCAAACAGGAAATCATCAAAATGACTGAGCAGCTGATTGAAGCCATCAACAATGGTGACTTTGAGGCCTACACGTACGTCTTGGGGTTCTTTTGTGTTTGTTGTTCTTTCCACCTCTAGGAATTTCGCATTTCAATATTCAGAAATAATGTAATGTGACTGAAGGGGTTATCGTAGAACCTCGTCGGAAGTAAATCATTATAATGCATGTAAAACTACATTCTTGTATGAGATACATACAAATTATTATTATTATTATTATAAGTTATATTTCTGGTCATGATATAGTGCCCATGAAGTTTCACGTGTTGTTTTTGTTTTTGATATGGCAGGAGAATCTGTGATCCAGGCCTGACCTCCTTTGAACCGGAAGCTCTGGGGAATCTGGTGGAGGGCATGGACTTCCACAAGTTCTATTTTGACAACTGTACGTTTGACTTATGTGTCCTCAAATATACTCACCAAGTCACAATGTTAGCTACACTTTCACAATCGAAACATATATACGAACTACTGTAAATTGTATTTCTGGAAGATTTTACTGCGGTTCCTCAAATAGTAGCTTCCTCTCTAAATCACTAATACTGTTTAACACTGATTAATCATATTTAATTGTATTATTTTTAGTTAAAAATATATATTTTTCTTAAATAGATATGCAGTTAAATATATTGTAATTAAGTCTCTTTTTTTATCATGTGTGCCATGTACTAGCACTAGCCTCATTAGCTCTGGCTTGATGAAACGAAGCTAAGAGTACTTTAGCACTAGCTTCATTAGCTCTCGCTTGATGAATCGGAGCTAAGGGTACTTTAGCATTAGCTTGATTAGCTCTAGCTTGATGAAACGAAGCTAAGAGTACTTTAGCACTAGCCTCATTAGCTCTGGCTTGATGAAACGAAGCCAAGCTAAGTGTCTATCTGCTTCCTACTTCCCCTCAGTATTGAGTAAGAACAGCAAGCCGGTGCACACCACCATCCTGAACCCTCACGTGCACATGATGGGCGAGGATGCGGCGTGCATCGCGTACATCCGCCTGACGCAGTACATGGACGCGCAGGGCCGCCCGCGCTCATGCCAGTCGGAGGAGACGCGCGTGTGGCAGCGCCGTGACGCCAAATGGCTCAACGTCCACTTCCACTGCTCGGGAGCTCCCGCCGCACCGCTGCAGTGAACGCCATGTGAGGTAAGGGCGCACTGCGCACGCACGCACACACACACACACACACACACACACACACACACACACACACACACACACACACACACACACACACACACACACACACACACACACACACACGTGCGCCACTTCTGGTGGGTGGGGGTGTTACTTGCTGGTGTGGTTATTGCTAAAAAATAAGAAAAAAAGAGCCAAAGAAAAAGCAAAACAACATTTTTAAATATGTATTTTTTTTAATGAAACATCGTATAGTATCTTAATATATTTCATACTCAATGCATGTATAAAGTATGCAGTCTATCGAGAGGCACTGTGATTGGTCAACTGCTGGTCACATGACATATAGGCAATGTCTGCCGTCTAGTGGTGAATGGTGATATTACAACTTCTATA
Source organism: Leptonotus elevatus (assembly GCF_054856555.1). NCBI lineage: Eukaryota > Metazoa > Chordata > Actinopteri > Syngnathiformes > Syngnathidae > Leptonotus > Leptonotus elevatus. Next base: position 6,969,977 of record NC_141251.1, on the reverse strand, counting down.
CTGTGGATCCCCGCTAATCATGGGGAATAGGGATTCAAAAGATTCTGGTAAACCTCTGATACGCATTAAAAAAAATTGCTGTTTATTTCATGAAGGTTGTATGTTTTTATGTAAATGTATACTGTTCAGCAATATTAGAATTTCTATATTCATATTTTTGTTATTTTGTGTTATGTTCTAGTTAACAAAATAATTAGAAGTTATTCACAGTTACTCATTACTTAGTACTTTTTTTACTCTTACTCAAGTAATTTGGCAGACTACTTTTTACCTTTTACCTGAGTAATATTACTATATTCTAAAGTAAGTACTCTTACTTAAGAGTAGTTACTTTTGACTCCCATACCCACCATTTTTTTTCCCTCCCTCAGCTCGTCTTCAACTCGTTAATCTGTTTGGTGGAGCGTCGTCTCTCCGCCGTGCTTGCAAGCATCCTGGCCTGGAACAAGAGGGTAACTACATACAAGCTGAGGGCGCCACAAATACAACAATGACAACAACGTCAAAACGAGGGAATAAAAATACATAAAAACAACACTTCAAAACAAAACAAAACACACACAAAAAAACCCACAATAATTAGCTTGACTGAAGGAGCAGAAGGCCCACCAACGAACCGGTGCGGTTTCTCCGCGTGGATGGTGCATGTTTGCGGAGGGTGCGCGGGTTCGATCCCGCCGCCCCGCATCTGTCCACGCGTGTCCCCCCCGCCCCCCCGTCGTCTTGTCTGCTCGCACGCACGCACACACATAAGGAGAATTGTGAGGCACTAACATGAAATTAGCATATAGGTCCAATATGGACTTTGTTTAGTCACGTTACTTAAAGGGACCTTCTTCTTTCTTTTTTTTATTGTTCTAATGATTATTTTCTACTCTTATTAGTGGTTTTTATGTATTTTGACATACTTTGGGGAATTGTATTTAATGTGTGAATTTATATTTATATGCAAGATGTACGTGTGTGTGTGTATGTGTATGGAAAGCCGTTTGAGCATTTATTTTATACTTGATATCGATGTACTAGTACGCTCTTTATTCTCACTAGTAAGACAATTCAGCGCACTAGTAGAATGACCTACTAGTAAAGATATTTCCACCACTCGTGCCGCTTTTGAAAAACACGCACATAATTAAACCTTACTAGTAAACTACTCTGCTGCACTAGTAACTATACTAGGTCCAACTAGTAGGCAAACAGAATGTTACTTACTAGTATCCTTCTAGACTCTACTAGTAGCCCACTTGTAGTTTTGCCTCACTAGTAACATACAGTTATCCTAATAGTAAACCAAAGTTTTCCACTGTATAGTGGGGAAAAAAAGTTTCTAGTGCAACCTAGTCGTTCTACTAGTGCACTGAATTGTCACTTTGGGAAGCCGATTTAGCATTTATTCATTATCCTTGATATCTAGCTTAAGGTGCATGTACTAGTATGCCCTTTGTCCTCACCTTAGCGTTACTAATTAAGAGTTAGATATTAACTAGTGTCTTTTTATTGATTGTCACTAGCAGCATTAGTCACACACAGTAATACCAACAATTTTGACACACTAGTAGAACAATTATCTCATTGAGTATCTCATACGACCCAATAATTATTATTGTTTTGACACCTCCTGGACTCTACTAGTAGCACCGAAATGCCTAAAAGTAGTTTTGCCTCCCTAGTAAAAGTATTAGCCCCCTTAACATTTTGCCCTTTTGCCACATTTCTGTCTTCACACATAAAGATATAAAATTAGATTTATTTTTGGGTGATGAATCAACAAGTAGGACACAGTCATGAAGTGGAACCAAAAGTTTTTAACTTTTTTAACAAATAACAGCCTGCAAAATGATTCACCCCCTTTTCTCTAAGTGCAGCCAACTGACTCCAGAAGTTCCCTGAATGATCCCATGTTGACATAAATGACACAAAGGGGGCTAATACTTTTGCAAAGCACTGTATATAGCAGTAGTTGTCCTACTACTGGTATGCCTACTAGGGTGACACACAGTCGTTCGACTAGCGCGCCGGCCCACTGACATGTCTTACTAATGAGGCCAAAGCATGTACTAGTACATGGACCTTAAGGTGTTTATCACGTACATGGAATAAATGCTCAAACGTTTTATTTTTTGCGTACATACGTGTGTGTAAGCATGATTACATGTCCACTGGCCTGTACTGTTCTCCGACTGTTGCTCCTCTTCCTCCCTCGTCTTAATCGTGATGATGATGATGATGATGTCAATCCCCCGCGTCTCGTGTTTATTGTCCATCTCGACTTGCCGTACTTGTGTGTTTCGCTTCAACAAGCATGTTTGCGGACTGTCGGCTGAAACACGAGGCAAAGAATTTCAGAAAAAAATAAGAGTAAAAAAAATTTTCAAGGCAAGATGGGAGGAAGAGTTCTAAGGGACCTTTTTTTTTTTCGCTGAAGGCAATCAACCGGCAGGTCCTGTATTTGTTGTAAATGTTGTACTTGTTGTTTAGTGTTTTGGATGTTTGTTTTTTTTCAAAGTCAGAACTGGAAAAAAAAAAGGGGTTTCAATGTATGAAACTGCTGCAACCCTTTGCTACTGTCACACACTCACACAAGGCACATGCAAACCAACGTCGTCCCTTTAAGAGGAAGCAGCGCAAACACTTTTTGCACCTTCATATCATGTCTTGAAAATTCGGGCAACATTAGTCGCGCAATTTCATTTTAATGTTAGCTCATCAATTGGTCACATTTCAAATCAGATCTGGACCACTAACATTACATTTATTTATTTTTATTTAGTTTTTCAATTTTTGTATCTTTATTTTTGTATTAATGTTTTTCCGTTCTTTCTTTTTCCACTATTCCATATAATGCCGTTTTTGTTCTATTTCAAATTTTTTATTTTTTTTATTTTGTGGGATTCGATGAGTACTTTTGTTATTTAAGTAATTCTAGTATATTTTTTTTAAAATATATATATGCCTAACATTTCAACAAATCGTTTTTTTTTTTTTTTTTTTTTTTTTTTTTACATATCAGCTCATTATTATTATTATTATTATTATTATTCATTGTAGTAGTAGTTTTCCCCCACACCACATTTCGATGTACTGTATTTTATTAAAAAAATTCCCACAAAATGTCTTATTTTCCCCCCCTTTTTTTGGAAGGGGCTGGCCATACCCACAGAGATTAAATGTTTTTTTCCCCCTTTAATTTTGTAAAAGCTTTTCTTTTTTTCTTTTTTTTACATAATTCATTTATAGTAATATAATTGGTTACTGGCATTAAAAATGCTATTTTCTTTCTTTCTTTTTTTTTGATGATTACCATGATTATTTTAAACAGGCCAAAATTGTGCGCTGCACGTGTGACATTTTCATTTATTTTATTTGATTTGGGAAGTGTGATCCCATTCGCGACGTCACTGCATCTTCCAAGCTTCCCTTTGTTTTCAACCTGACGACAAGACAGGGTATGGAGCCACTTTTGAGTCTTAATGTTGTACATACTGTAGGAGTCACATGACCAAACAGGAAGTGATTGCACCAACTACCTAAACTTTAAACAAATTCATCCACTGTGTAGCTTTTGCATCAAAATGAATATTTACTGTTTGCAGAGGAAAAACATGTGTTATAGAGTTATTGTCAAAGCCACAGCAACCGTACATAAGTATAAAAATATATGCAGTTTTACATAATGATGATGATGATGATGATGAAATATGCATGTGTACTTTCTAGTCATTTTTCACCTTTTACTGGATGGACATTTGCGAATTACTCAAGTCACAGAGTAGAAGAAAGCCTTACTAGCTTTTTGGTGAGACTGTTGTTAAAAAAAAAAAATGAAAAAGAAGAAGAAACTATGATAAGGTTGGATGCCGAATTTGTTTTTGCATGAGCGTAGAATTAAATCATGACAGTGGTACATTTACAAATCTGTGTGGATGGTTGTTATTCATAGCTTGGTTATTACTATTGAAGTGTATTTAATAAATAAATAAATCAGCATTTGTGTATTGCCTTTTATTTTTAAATAAACTTAACTTGGATATTTATATGAAATGCAGTTGCAATGTTAAGTTGTGAGATCAATATTATCTTCTTTGTCTCTTTACTATTCATTGCTAATTTGGGAAGAAAAAACAAGTACACAAGAAACAAGTGATCAAAGGATGCAGGTATAATTCTTGAAATCGTCAATAACCTCTTATGTAATATGAGCCCTTGTATGTACTGTATACTTAAAGGCACTAATTTAATAGTCTAAAGATGAGCTTTTTTATTTTAATTCTATTTGGTTCCCTAATGCTACTTATTCTTCGCTGTTACTGTATTCTTTGTGGACCATATGGTGTAGATGAAAGCGCTATTAGTGCACTCCCATTTACTATTTTATAAAAAAAAAAAATCCATCCCAATGAAAAACATTGGGGTGCCTATGTGGGCGTGGGGTGGCTTTGACAAAGGGCACCATTCAAGCAAGGACCGCCATTGATTAAAAAAAAATTAAAAAAATGAACGTTCCACTTTTATAGTCGCAGTCCTCTCTGCGACCACAGGGGAGCGCCAAAGACTAACTAACTATTAACACCTACTGTATTTAATTCATTGCATTAATGGTAAATGTATCAAATGAGACATTACTTACACGATTAATAGGACCATTTTCAATCTCTTTTTTTCCCCCCACTTTTCTGAAATTAGCCAGTTTTGAGGGGTGGTAAGTTTTAGTCTTCTGAATTTTGGTTTTGTTTAGCGGTGTTAGCACGTTTTATTGTTTGCTTTTAGTAATTGGTACATACTCACAGAAAAATTTAATAAACAACACTTTTTTTATAGTCCTCCCACTCCCTAATAATATTTTGTGGTTTATTTGTTTGTTTTATTTGTTTTTACTTTAGCATTATTTAGTATATTCTATTATTATTATTTGTATTTTTTCCACAAATATTACATTATTTTTCACTCTATGTGATTAAATGTTTTTTTTACACCCAATAAAATATTTTTTATTTATATTTTTGTCGTATTATTTCTACAATATTAAATGTTTTATATTTATATACAGACACTCAATATTTGTAGTATTTGTGTCATATTTGTGGTAATTGGTGTGTCCACTGTCCACTGCATGTATCCCATTTACAGAGCCTCAATTGCCAACCGAATCTGAATCTGAAGTGTAATCTGGCGATGATTTTTTTTTTACTGACTTTTGCTTTTTATCTTCTGTCTCGAGTTTGTGAGAGCCTTAACCCTGCCGCAACTGCTTATCTTCACTCATTTCAGCAACAACAAAAACCAACCAAGAATTCTTTACATTAAACAGGAGGCAAAAGGTTGCAATATGCTGACCTTATTGATTTTATGTCATTATTCCACGTGGGTCTGAATCATTAAACAGGGAGATTTATTTGTCAAACATTGATTTCCTATTGCATCATCAGCAGAGTGGGAGACCATCAGCAAGACCTTCATTGTACAGGTGAAGGTCTCTCCAGATCAATTACTCTTTCATTCATGCCATATCAAATGGTGATTTTACAAAGCAATGGGAAACTGCCCTAAATTGTGTTTATGTTGTTGCGGCCTTTAGGTTGCCATGTTGCCTAAACAAAAGTGTTCTTGTTGGTGGACAAACCTCTGTGGTCACCAGCATTCACTATGGACAAATCCATACATTTGAAGTCACTTCATTTGGTACACATAATTAACTCATTCACTGCCATTGACGACTATAGACGTCAAAAATTCATGTGAACTATTTCTATTAGTTTAACATTTTTTTAATTTAATTTTTTATTAAAACCTAGAATGTTTTTATTGTACATTAATAAGAGATATAAAATTATCATGCGATTAATTACGATTAAACGGCCCTTATTTTAAATATATTTTTTAACTGTAATTAATCACATGACTTCACTAGTTAACTAACAATTAATCACAAATTTGATATGTTCTAAATTTACAAAAAAAAAATTCTAGGTTTTCATACTCTTGTTAGCAAAAGTGGATTTTTTTAAAACCAATAGAAATTGTTAAAATGAATTTTTGACGTCTCTAGCCGTCAATGGCAGTGAATGAGTTCTTAATAGAATTTAGCTCTGTAGTCTTAGCACCTCTCATTTTCATTCTGTGTTACCCTATTATGCGTATTATTACCTCCGCCAAGCATACTGTGTACTATTGTAATACAGAGCAATAACTACTATTGTCTTTATGGGAAATGTGTGTTATCCAGGATGTATATGTACTACAGGTCGATCTTGAATGTTGTCGTGTTTAGCCTCCAGCGCCGGCGCCTGTCGTTCTAAAAGCAAACAGCAACCGGGAGGGCTTCGTCTTTCTTGCGTTGAAGGTTTTCTAGGGTAAGCAATCGGCTAAAATGGCGTCTCGAGAGCTGCGCCCCTGATCCCAGGTCAGCCGTTGTCTGTTTTAAATTAAAGAGTCATCCATCACTTGTTGATTATGTGTCTCCTACGCGCAGGGCATTGATCTATGAATTAACATGCAAGCTGCTGAGCCATCACAAACACTGTCGTGTCTTCATCCTCGTCTGTTCATGAATCATGACAACAAATGTGATTTTAATTCACCTCGTACGTAAGATGCGGCATATCATTTTGTCATTTCCCCCTGAATCTGACATTCCTTTTGTGGTTGGGAAGCATACCCTCACTCAAAGGCCACAATATTAGGTACACCAGCACTCCTTTATTCTGGAATACTTTACCGCAAATAGTTTCTTGCCCTGTCTCACCTATGACTTACGACTTTTAGCCTGTTTTACTTCCGCTTCTCCTCTCGCCTGCTCCGAGAGGGGTTGCCAGGTGAGTGCTGTAAAGGATTCTGCATCGACTGCCCAGGACGGGACATATAGAACCACTTAACCCGAGGCGTCTACCCACCATGGTGCTTCATTTCATTAAATTGATTCTTATATACGATTTTAACCAACATTGTACAGGATCATATTATGCGGTAAATGTTCTACAACACTCTTTGGTTGCTATATAAACCTGACTTGACTTGACAGCCAATATGAGAGCTAGCTACATCAAAAAATATTTAATGCTATTTGACTGAAAAATAACCTGTGACATTAAATGGGTGGTAATCTGTGGTTGTATAATAGATATAGGCAATTGTTGGGTCATAGTACTTTATGAGGTCGAAATAGCATAGAGTATTTTACTTTCCACATTCCAGCGTTGTCATCATGCGTTAACGTCGTTAATGCCGACCGGAAGTCGACGTTCCACCTTACACCAAACACGGAAGTACTAAGTTCATGAAATGTCAGGATAAATGATAATTTTAGGGGAAAACAAAAACAAACTCGAGCGTGTAAGGTTATCTAAAATCATTTTATGAATTAAAAATGCAATTATTGTCTTATTTTATCTAGATGGGTTTCTGTAGCTTTGTTGCCTCCGATCAAGCAAATGCTGACATACACGTAGACGTATGCTACTTTATTAGATTTCGTTTATTTTTCTTTAATAATAAAAAAACAAATGTGTGCGTGTATACCCGTTTAAGAAGGCCCTATTTTTTCTCTCGGAGTAGGATGCGCACGAGGGAGCGAGAGAGGGAGAGGGAGTGAGGGATGGAGAGGGAGCTACTCCGAGCAGGGAGAGAGAGGGAGGGGGGCGGTGCTTAGGTCTCCTCAGCTGCTACTCTTCAGTCCCATTAGCGACGAGCGGATGAATGAAGGCACACGTACTTTTTTTTTTTTTACACGAAGACTGAAGCTGCTGTCTGAAATCTCAATAGGCTGGATTATTAGTCACGTTTTTCATTTTACTTTTTTTTTTTTGCGACGGTGTCTTTTATAGAACGTCACAGGATTTATCCGCCTATCTTGGAATCTGCTGGTTTTGAAATGGCTTTGGGAGAACAGCTGAGTCGTGTCGAGACATTTGTGGATTAATCTGTATTTTTTCCCCTCCTTTTTATTCCTATAACATCCACTCAAAGCCGCCGAAATGCGCCTCTTTTTAAACCAACCAACCACATGAGTGGAGTTTAAACCAACCCTTCACATTCACATCCCTCCCTCCCCATTTTCTTTCCATATACTGCAATCAACGTGCTGGCAAAATATGGAAAGTGAGGTTTTTAGCCCCCTGCTGGAGCACTTCATGCTGTCACCTCTGGTCTGCTGGGTAAGTCTATTCACTAAACACATGAATGTACTATAATTGGTGATTTATTTGAGGTGTGGTGTTTATCCTCCCCCCCCCCGCCCCCCCCCCCCCCCCTCAGGTGAAGACAGTGGGGCAGCTCACGGTGACAGATGGCAGCAAACTGTCGGAATATGTGCAATTGGTGGATGGAGTTTACCTCAATGAGGTCATGCTGGAGATGTGAGTACCCCGAATGCAATGCGACATCTTCAAGAGTCAGGATGGGGTGGTCGAAAAATGGCTGTGCGCGCCCTCAGGGAATGCGTGTGATCAAAAAGTGTCACATGGGGTTGGGGTTATTTTAAATTAGCTGTGAACAGGAGCTTTGTTTGGACTTTTTTGGAAAGGATATCCGTGGGGTAGAGGAGGTGCGCCAGTGTGTTGAAGGCGGTGCGGTGCTTAACTTGATCACATTTGTAAACTTGAAGAATTCAACTGGCTATGAACGGGCATTGTTATAGGGCTGAAAAGATTAACCGAATTTGAAAATGGAGATCCAAATAGACCTGTAAAATCACATCTGTACAACCGCAACTCAACTCTATGCGTTCGTTTGCTGACACCCATGTCACTCACTAGTGCAGGCCCCACCTTTTTTTAAAGCCAAACACACATTGAAAGTCACATATGTAGTGTTGAATTTGAGGATGGCAACCCCCAAGTGGACAACACTAATACATGTACCTTGCAGGCACATTTTGTTGTTTAACAATGCAAAATTAACTTTGATCAAATTACTCGATGGGACAATCAGTAGAATAAGCAATTCTAAATATATTCAATTGCTGGAACCCCCTTCAAAATGGTGGAGAGCTCTTCTTTTCATCAACGGTGTACTCAATCAAGTGTCCAGTGAGCGTACAATGCGCAGTCTTGCCCTTCCACCCTTACCTCGCCCTCAAGGCACACATTAGCTAATTCTTGAAGGAAGCTTCTAGAAGCTGTCTGCTGGGAACAAATGTAGGCTGCGCACAATGGGGCCTCGTATGTGGGCCACTGATGGGTCATGCCGTCAAGACGTCTCTGCAGACAATTATCGCTGGGACCCCTTGGAGCAACGCTTCGAAAGACGCATTACAACTTCGGTTTGGCCTCAGCGGAGGTGATTATCTGGCCAGTAGTCAAGGGCGTACTTGGGCAAAGTCAACTGGCATAGGCTGGCTTCACCCACTAACAGAATAAAGGCTAGGAAGCAATTTGGGATTGATTGCTCGTTTTTGGCCAACCGTTTATGTGGTGACACTGTATCCTAAAAAAAAAAAGTCTCTAAATGGAAAATTTCAGGAACAACCACTGGAATGTTAAAAAAAAAAAAAAAGAGTAAAGAAATCGCTCCAGACGATAGATAAGTAGATAGTCGAAGTATGATTATTTCAAAGAATGGTCATGAAAATGAGTTGCACCTTTTATTACTCGTTTCCTGTTTCTGGATGGCATCTTCATCCAAAGGCTTCCTCCGCCGCCGCCTGCTGCTGCTTTGCTCTTCCAAATTGCATGGTTATAACGCTAAGTTCGCGTCGCCAAACCAGCCACATTAAGATGTTGGGAGGGAAAAGAAGTGCACTGGGCATGAGTGTTCAGAGTTTGGCAGCTGTGTGCCGCTTGACAGGAAGTGACCAGTCACAGCCAGCTTTGTGTGTTCGGTAGTCTGTGTGTATGTGCACTTTTTTCCCCCCCAAGGCTTCCATGTCAGCACTGGTCTCACACACTGTGTGTGTAACGTGTATCTGTTTTTGTGTGTGTATGCGCACATTTGTTTTTGCAGTCGGGCAGCTGTCGGTGGTCGTCTTGGCAAGCCATCCTCAAACACACACACACACACACACACACACACACAAGGCCCTCTGTGACGGTCAGATTGTTGTGTTTATGTGTCGGCTCTTTGTCTGCCTCTTTATTAGCGTGACAACATCAGCTTGTTTAATTGTCTAAATTGGAACGCGTCACAAAAGACTACATTTATAGATCTGTGTTGCTGGCTGACTGTGGTGTGAGATCTAAGAAGAAAAACAATGTTGTAGCTGAAAAAGAAGATGTTTCTAATAAGTCAGTGGTGCCTTGAGATCATAGGAGTTTACCTTCCCCAACCCCCGCCGCTGTTAGTTTTTCATGTTTACACTGTGCTTTCATACAAAAAAGCTGTTGTAACACGGTGGGACAGTGCAATTCAGCCCCCCCCCCCCCCCCCCGAAGGTGACGTCCAGAGGGCAGCGGCGGGACGTCGGGATTATCTAACGGTTTGCCCCTGACGCCCAGATGGCAACCCTGCCACCCTCCCTTTCCCCCCCCCTCCCGCCTCTGTCCTCTCATGACCATCATTATTACCCAGCCAATTAGATGACCTCCTCACTGCTGTCAAACCAATTAGCTCGCCCACTCTGTGAGGTGGAGCCAATTAAAAATGTTGACAGAATGACAAGAGTCCTGTTGAGATCCTGGATGCTCACTGGAGTTGGTTTTATTTGGATACAATGGGGAATTGTGTCTGAAGGACATGACTCCTGAACTTGTCTGTTATGCTGCATGTCAATTTGACCCAATTAAATAGATGTTAAAAAAAAAAATCTGGAGAAAGGGGGGGTGGGGGGGTTGGAATAGATTAAAACTTCTTAAATTTGTTTTTTTGTGTGTATTTTTTAAATATATTCGATTTTTTTTAAATATAAATAAATAATAAGAGCCAATTTCATACAGAGAATTAGAATTGCATAGTCTACCGGTACGACAATGCCACAATATCATTATTCTGGTACTTCGGCGAAAGCTATGTGTGGTTGCTTCAAACTAATATTTTGACGTGGCATTGTTTAGATATCAGTATCGAGCTACTTTACGCAGGTATAGTGCCAAAGTCAGAAATTGGTTTGATGACGACACTACACTGTATATTAAAAATATTGACACAGGGTGCTAAAATACACAAAATATAAACAAAAGTAAGGCCCACGGAAGTTTTATTCTAAAATGTTTGCCAAGTCCATCCATCCATCCATTTCCTGAACCGTTTATTTCTCACTAGACTTTGCAAGTAAGTTGACACCAGGCATCCCAGCATGCTCAGCGGCATTTGTAAATAGCTAGTAACGTGTAACGTTCCAAAGGAAGGTATTTTATAGCGCGCAATTCAAGCTTTGACCACAACTGTCTGTGGACCTCTATGAATGTTTACATACACAAATGACTGTACATAAAATTAACAATATATCTTAAATGAAGATATTGATTATAAAAACTGAGAAAGCCCTAATAGGGATATTTCCTACTTTTTCTGCAGTCTCGAATGCAGCATTGGTTAGTGATCTTACCGTAGTGGCGTCATCACCAAATGATACACACAATATAGCTCTTTGTTAAATAGTTATTATCATACTTGACGCTTGACTCCATAATAAACGGAGGCTACGTTGTGCTAAAGCTAACACCATACATACAGTGCCGTTCACACTTGGCTTATTTTTACCTCCTGTTAGCACTTGTTCGTTCTTTTCCACTTTCTCCCATCCTTCCTTCACGCCTCATCTCCTCTGCCCTTTCCCCGCTGTCTTCAAACCTTTCCTCTTGTTTTCTTTGAGCTTCTGTTTGGCCAGCTCCAGCTGACATAGTTGAAATTCCAGCTGCAGGAGGGAAGCAGGGATGCAGAGATGCTGCTGCTGAGATGTTGGAACCCCCCCCACTCCTCGAGGCTCTCCTGACAGAAACACAGCAGTGGGCTGGTCTTGGAAATCTGTCAGGAAGTGCAATCTTTGACTTTCATCTGGCAGTCAGTCGTCTTTGTGTCTGGCGTCAAGTAATGAAGTGTTTATGTGAGCCTTGAAAATGGCCACAACCAAGGACGTTAAACCTCAAAGAAATGGTAAAACGTCAGACGTTGAGTAATTCCACTTTCAGTTGAGGTTTACTGTCAAAATAAACATAAAACAAAGAGCAGTCACGCAACTGCGAGCTTAATGCTAATACAAAATACCATAACCTGACTATTGAAGCAAGCATCAATTTTATGGCGTCACTGCAGCTAAGGCAGTAAAACAATACCCACTGGCAAATATTCTTTATCCTCTGTGAAAACGACTAATATTAGTGAGAACACCGAGCAGGGTATGGCCGTCTTGTAATGTTGAGGTGCCGTTTTAATGCAAACTCGACACTTCCTCCATCACTTTAATGTGACAGACTCTCCCATGTCGCATAATCCGCTCTCTGGAAGACATTTGCTGGCAAATAACTGCAGCAGGAAATGCATTAAGTTAGGAAATGAAGTGCAAAGGAGATTCAATTAGGAGGACCTTGTTTTCTTTTATGATGAGGACGTAAGGGCTGACTTTATGTCAATGAGACACCATCCCGCGATCCATTTGCTCTGTCGGGAAGATGAGGCAATTATTGTTGATGGTGACTGTCTTAACTGTAGTCTAGTTTAATGATTTAACTCTGGAATGTAAAGAATGGGCTGCTGCAGTGGTAGGAGAGTGGAATGAGAATGGAACAAAGGGGGGGGGTGATACATGAGAAAGCAAAAGACGAGGAAATTCACAACATACCAAGGGTCACATGGTCTGTTTATGTGGCGCTACTGTCACCATAGAGGACCACCCCGCTCTCCAAAAATGGCAAAGTACTTCAGATGTATTCAACGTTTATGTGAGAGTGGCGGCGATAAATGAGTGGTACGCTTATCACACATTTTTTTGAAGTACAAAATGTGATATGTTTTTGAATGAGCTATTTTCTGAGCTTATCAAACATCCACTGATTTTAAAAATGAACACCTACAATAATCATTTTGTTAGCATTAGCGTTGTTGCTAATTCCTCTTAGCTCTTTAGCTTTCCTGCTAGTTGTGCGTTTGTTTGTGTGTGTGTGTGTGTGTTTAGAAATAATCACACACACTCCTGCTATGTTTGTACTGACTCTCGCCCAACACGTGGCCAAATGCCGCCTGTGTTTTTCCCTTTTTGTGCGTGTGTGCGTGGCTGCCCATGCTGACTGTAATGCAGCCTGTCATATATAGGTTAACACTACTCTGCAAAGCACGCAACCAATCAGAGAGCAGAGGAAGCCCCAATGGCTGCTGAATTCGGCCTCTGCAGCCATCCACACACAAGCGAATGGATGGCTTGGCTTATTGACTGCCTCTCTGTCTGACTTGCTGTCTATCTGTCTGTCTGTCTTGAGGCATCTCTCCTTAATCTATTTGTCTGGCCAAAGCCTTAAGTTTACTGTATCAGCAAGAACAGCAAGGGGGTTAATATCCGGGATTTTTTCCACCCGCCTACTAAAGAACTAAATCCTTATTTTGTCGCCTGGTGTTCCCCAGGGGGTTCAGTCTGAAGCGTGCAGCATCAGCACTTGGATAGCATTTTATCAACCTGAGCTGCTATGTCCTCACTAAGAAACCTATCCTGCATGTTTTTGTTTTTTTTAATTCGTAATTTGAAACAATTCCAAGCTGTCTTATTAAAAGGTATTTAGATTTACATTCTGTCAAACTATATAAAGGATAAAGAATAACAGCAAACTTTACACCTTTCTACTGCAGGGCCAATGCAGAGTGTGAATTTGGTTTCCATGACAACAAGGGGCAAAAGCTAGGGCCTTGAACACCCCCCCCCCCCCCGATATTATTAACCCTCAAATAGCTATTTTAAAGTAAAAAAAAAAAAATCAATGGAACTGCTTCATGCCACATTTGTGAATTTTTTCTTCGGGATTTAATGGGACATTTTGGGATACTTAAAAATGTAGTTTTACGCTGGTGACTCTTTGACTTTTCACATGAGCCTTATATAAGTGTCATGGAATGTACATGGGGCCATCATTCCTTTGCTGTTGTTTTTTGTTCTTCTCACACGCACACTCACAGCCCGTCGCCCTCCTCGCTCTGACAGGATTACAGCCTCCACTTTTTAATTAAAGGGTTAAATAGACCCCCTACTATTTACTCCTTAAAGGTCCCACGTGCTTGTGTGTGTGTGGTGTGAGGCAGGTCATGTGACTGCTAATTCAACCCATTAAAAAGAGCCCTGTGTCTCTGATTAGCATTAATAGCGTTGGGCTTGGGGGGGTGGGGCTGGGGCGCAGTTCAAAAGACTCATTAACGCATCCTCAGCCGCCGCCAAATTGAGAGAACAAGGTCTGTTTTTATTTAGAATTGAAATTGTGTTAGCGCCTTAGTACCGAGAGTACAGCATATTTGCCTTTGATAATAGAAAGATGACCAAAAATAAGTTGGTGACATCTGAAAAAATTATTGCTATCTAAATAACAGACACCAACAATCCATTATACATCCCTACAGCTTTATAATAACGACAATTTAATTTCCAGTGATGTAACCTAATTCACTTGTAGATCCGTCTCTATTAGAGACGACCCTCTTGTTCATGAAAATGTGTTTCAGTCTACATTGGTGACCTATATATATGAGGGTCAACTTGCTGCAAGTGTGTGGGGGTGGAGACGGCTGCCTGTGAATATATGCATGCATGCGTACACGTGGTGGCTACTGCATGCGTGTCGTCATGCGTCCCGTGTGCGTGCTTGCCGGCATCTATGCTTTGCGCCATGTGCGGTACACAACATAGCATAGGCTGCTTTTAGAACAAAAGGGAAATGATTACATATCAACAGTCTATTGTCAGTGATGATAAAAATAAACAACAATGGTTGTGTTTTAGGAAGATCTTTGATCATAAGTGGAGTCCAATGTTCGCAAGCTAATTCCCGCAGATATGCAAATGGCTGCTTTGGATGGCGCTTTGCAAGGAACGTGGATGCTGCGTGCAAGTGCGCAATGTTCTCGAGACATCTGCGATAACGTCGATCTACTTGCATGCTACTTCAAGGGACACACATTTTAAATCAAATCCAAAACAAATCTAGCCACATTTTATATATATATATATATATATATATATATATGGACACGAGGAAGTACTTAAAAGCTAATAGACACCATTTTGCATTATTACACTGGTTGTTTTCATCTAATTGGGATTTCTCCACCGAGCTCTATGCAACTCATTGCCCAAGGTTATTCTGCGTGACTGTCAACAATTATTTGTGATGATGTCATCTGTGGTAAAAGATAGACACAGCTGCCAGTGCACTTTCAATCGCTTTCGTGAACAAACTGTAAGAAAACAAACGCATAAAAAGCGCATTCATGCACGAGCCACCGGTGGCCACAACTCATGCTGAGTCACTCAATACACAGACTGGCTAATGGGTTAGCCACTTAACAGCCAGCCAACTTTACACTCTCTCTCGCTGACGCTCACGTCACTCACCAGGCCAGGCACCACCTTTTAAAGCCATATACACTTTAAGCTTCAAAACAGGTCAATTTGACCCACAACCTAACAGGAGGGTTGGAGAGGTGTAATAATAATATCTGCACCTTGTATGCACGTTGTTTTGTTTAATAATGCAACATACATTTGTATCCAATTACTCAATAGGATACTTGGTGGAATACTTTATTCTAAAACTATTTGATAGTTGCAGCCCTGCTCTGTACAAAATCTAACTTGGATGTTAATGAGGACAGTGGTAGAATGACATCATTTGATCTCTTTTTCCACCAGATATCCCAAAGCCACGGTGCAGAGGACCAACAAGAAGGTGAACAACGACCCCACGCTGCGCATCCAGAACCTTTCCATTCTCATCAGGCTGATCAAAGCCTACTATCAGGTAGAAAAATCAACATTTGTGTTTTCAGGCACCAACATGCTGTCATCATACAGTATAAAAGGCCAAAACCACGGCATTTTTTTTTCAAGCATTGTTTGAAGCTTTATTTTAATGTTTTAAATGGCCATGGCCATGCAGTTACAGCTTTCCCACACTCGAGACCGTGACCCATATCCTTAGGGGGCGCGGCGGGGATGCGGAAAGGTCACTTACTCATCTAGCAAAATGCATGCTTTGTATAAAGAAGAGCATGTAGGTAAAAAATGCTTCCTGTTATGTTAAATGAAAATACTTTATAGAGCTGCAGGACTCGGCCCTCGAGGACCGGAATTGGGGAACCCTGGCCTATGCATTTAAATGCAATTTTTGAAACAGGTTAATATTGACCTGCAATACAACAGGAGTGTTTAAGTGTACTCTCCAAAATATAACTTAATAAATTGCATCTATCAGAAACATACACTGACATGTTTTCTCCAACTTCGGTTTTTCTCCTTTTTTTTTCTAGCTTTTTTTTTTTTAGCCATTTAAATTAAAATGAGTTAAATGGACCCACAAATTATCAGTGGTTTGATGTGCATCTCCCGAAAATACTTGATTCTATATAATGTAGCTAGCTATCAGTCACATATATATTTTATCCATCATTATTTCTATTTATAAACTTCAAAATGGGTCAATTTGACCCGCACCAAACTTGAAGGTTGGAGAGGTGTCACTCAAAAGTACTTTTGTCCATACTGTAAAATAAAATCAGTTTCAGCCAAATTTGTTGATCTTACAATTGTTTAAAAAAAATAAAAAATAAGCCAGCATTTCCCGCAACATACAAGTTACTTCCTCTCGAGTCCCAAACCTCTTGTTAATCACTACCAGATCTGTTTAATTAAGCAGTAAACCCAGAGTAGCTCCCCAAGAAAATGAGTCACTGGATGGGTCAGCCTCTACTAAAGGTTCAGATCTGAGTTAAAGCCATTATTAGTCTGTTTGTCTAGCGGTGAATATAAAAGCTATTGATCACTTTTTTCCTTTACCAGTGAGGAGCTCAAGTTAGGCTAAAGATTGTTTCTTTTAACACCTCTGATTGGTTAATCTCATTGAGTGCTTGTTGCTTGATGAAAGACAATGCAAGCAAACATTGAGCCTCGTCTGTCTGCTCTGCGAGCTTTAATCCTCTCTGCTCATCTCGCGGGTCGCTGGCTTTTAACCATGCGACCACTTACTTGTGTCTGCAAGCTCAGCTTCACAGGGACCACCGACGGGTTAAAATGCTGCCCCGCCCAAAACAGCGCTTCAGGGACTAAATAGCCGCTTTCGTACTGCAGTCTTCATGTCAATTTGGTGCAACAGTAGAGCTGGAGTAACCGTCCCTTTCAGACAGAATTTGTCCAAGCGGGAGATTGCAGTGTCCACGTGTAAACGGCTGATGATGCTTTAGCCACCAATGTGTTTAATTTTAGTTTTTCATTGGTATGCTTCGGTTGATCCCAAAGAGATTATAGTGTGGAACACTTAATGAACCAGGGCTCGTGGTTGGTAACACAAAACCAGTTGCGCCACTGTTCAATTGCACGGTTTGGTTATTTTGGCGCATTTTACTGTTTTTGGAAATGGAAATGCAAAATACTGCAAGGCACACTTTTCCCAACTCAACTTTTACTTGCTTAGATTATTGGAGTGTAGTAATGGTACATGTTTTGTACATGTTATGGCCATTCGATACGATTCAGAAGGACACAACACAGGCTCCATTCACAACCTTCCCACATAGTTTGTCAGTGTCTCTGGATGAAAAGCCAAGTTCTGCTTTCCTGTGGTGTTTTCGGTCCCTTCCCGGTTTTTCCCATTTCCTGAGCCGCATGGCTGCAGACGGACGGATCCCTTCTGTTGTCCAAACTAATGGGCTTAACAGGTTTGCAATTTACTGTACTGCTCAGCATTCTGAGCTCTCTCATAGCTGCTGACTTTGTATGCTCGACCGCCTTCTCTACTTCTTGATCTTGTTTTTCAATTTACGTGTTGATTTTTGATGGCAAGGGCCCTCGTTGGTAAAGAAAATGTCCAGTAATGCACACATGAGCAAAACGTGTGCTTATTCGCGTAAAAGCTTTATTGAATTAGGCTATTGCCGCTGGTGTCGGGAGAAAACCTAATTCATTAACCAAGGCAGACACTTGTAGATGTTCCCAAGACCCTCTTTGTCCTGACCCTCCCCCATTTCCTGCATGCTTCTGCTCTACCCCTTCGCTCCCATAAAAAACTATCATACCTTCTGCATTTTTATGCCCTGTTCAGTTTCCAGGGATGCAGGAACAATACCTCCAAAAAACTCAGTATTTGGGATTTTAAATGTGTCTGTTTTTTTACTTGCATTCACCTCGAAAAGATCTGTTTGGCCCCTTTTTTTTTTTTTTTTTTTACACTGCACGATACCCACTTGGTTTTAGTTCTTAATATGTTTCCGTCAAGTATCTGGTCATTCGATCCAGTCCTGTAAAAGCTAGCAGCTAGTCATTGGTAAAGCCGGTTAGTCAGTTTTAAGGATAGACTACTAGAATTAACAGAAGTACCGTATTTTCCGCACTATAAAGCCTTTCATTTTCTCAAAAACCGACAGTACGCCTTATAATCCGATGCACCTTATATGTGGATCAATATTGGTTAAGTAGTACCATAGTCAGGGGGTGTCGCCGAAGTAACAGCGGTTAGAACGGTAGTCCCACACCTGAACAAGGCTGGGAGACATTGTAAATATGGATATTAACGTTTGATCAATGTTGAGTTATTGAGTTATTGTTAATACAAAACCATATTGTGACTGCACTACCAGTAACTTGTTTTGGGAGTGAACAGAGTTGTCAGAACACTAGTTTGTATTGTATTACCGGTAATACATATTGACTGACTCATCTGACTGTTTTGTTGACATTCCTTTTAGCGCAGCTCCATCGAGTGGATGCTTAACGCAACTCCAGCCACTACAGTAGCTTCTATTTTATGTGCCTTATAATGTGGTGCGCCTTATATATGGATTTTTATTATTATTATTATTTTTTAATAGGCCATTCGTTGAATGTGCGCCTTATAGTGCGAAAAATACGGTAAACGGGTAGGCTAATGTTAGCTTCAGTACTACACGCCACAGTCTCTACTTGGTTGCAACTGTGTTTTCTTGCTGCCCTCATTCTCCTCTCACATAAACATGTCTCCCCTACCAAAGTCATTTAAAGAGCTCCATCTATTGTTCAAACTAATGCTTTCAGTTCAGCGGGATTTTTGTACTTTCCCACATTGAGAAAAACGGCATTCGTGGATATGTGGGTTCAAAGTTTTTAGGTTCTGTTTGAGCACATTGCGTAGGAGGGTTTCAATGTCTAGACGGACTTCTCCACGCTTTGATTTAAGAGTATAGTGAACAGATCATTTTCAACCAGATGTGATCATATTACCAAGAAAGCGCAATTTCCGCCTCCCTACAACCTTACATAGTCGTGTTTGAGCTACAGAGCAAAGGTTTCATCTCTTTTCAGTGTCTGGGCCAAATATACACTGGGCCACATTTTAATTTAGCGGCCTCGGTTTTGGCTTTCTCCGGGGGCGTGCGATTATGCAGCTCTAGCGAGCTGAACTGGATTCTTTTTGTGGCTTCTCTCATGAATCCCTTCCTCTTATTTCGTCCTGTGACACATGTAGCCACATTCCAGCTTGCTGTTTGTTGTTTGTTTAGATCTGTAATATTAAAACAGCTGGCTCTTCTATTTTATTGTTTTGTGATTACTTTGATTTGGTTTTAAGCTCCTTATCGGGAATGACGCTTTTGAAAGGTTTGGGAACTTTGGTGCAGAAACTAGACCTATTATGATTGGATGACTACTGTTTTCAAATCAAAACTGTGTCACAGTTTTGATTTGAAATTTCCATCATGCTAGAAGATGAATGACTCCCGGAAGAAAGGCTGACTGACGGCGAGCTGCGGTTTCTGTGAAGCATTTTTCCTGTGAGGGGAACTTGAAACAGTATGAGGAACTACAAGTTCCAGGTTCATGATGCATTCACCAAACTAATATGCAACATGACTCCAACCTACCCGCTACTATGTAGCAATGCAGTTATCATCCCTATACTGTTGCTTCTCTCTGAAACACAACATTCATCCTGCTAATTTCCCTCCCAAATATTTTTCCCTGCAGGTGTGTCAAGCGACTTAAGTGCTAGCTGACGCACGCAATAACAAGGTCTGCCATAGCTTACTGACCTCACAAAGATGCTCTGTTCACGTTTGGGGGAGAGAGAAAAAAAGAGAAAACGCTCCCTCACGCACCGTACAGTAGCGCTGCACTGCATGAATGGTTGTGACTAAATTACAGCCTTGTTATCGCTGCTTTTAGTCACCAGGAGTTATTTTTATATGAACTCGGTCACAACGTGCATACATATTCCAATCAAGCTTGGAATTCCCCCACGCTGACTCTCTTCTTTCGGCGCCTCACGAGTAAATCGGTTTATTAGGGCATGTGCTCGCCTGCCGTGGGGCAAATGTGCGCGTTGTCACGCACGCTCACATGCTCCTCACCAATGTCGCCATTGATGATGCGGCAAGCTGCGCGGCGCCTCAGACGCTCGCTCGGCATTTGGGGAAACAATAGGATTTGTTCCATGGGACGAATGAAATTGAGATAGCCGTAGAACTGTTTGTCAACACGACTACAGGGGTCTTCGGTTTACGATGGCACGGATATCAAGGTTGCAAATGATGCGCAATGCACTAAGAATATGTAGTCATGTGACACAAGAAGTCCCGCTCAGTTATGTAGTTTGTCATTGGTTTTCAGATTTATTACCTACAAGTGATTTTTTTTTACCTGTACTGGGGGAATTCCAGTCGCAACGCAGCAGACGCGTCCAAGTCAACATTTAGCAGTAACAAATTTAATAAAAATGCATATATGTGTGGGTGAAGTTGTATTATACAATTTTAAGACTAGACAGAATTTCACAAGTTACTTCATGTTAAAGATTAGATAGCTCTTAATATGAAAAGAAAAATGCACTGAGCTGTCACCCTCTTACAAATGCAATTATGCCATCTAGTGGCAGAAAAATGAGTTCTACAGTACAGTACATCTTTTTAATTTTAAGTCAATTTTATGAATTATTATGAAATTCCTGAATCAATGACTAAAGGATTTTAGTTTAATATTTTTTTCCACTTTTATGTTAACAAGCGTATGACATTTTAGAAAAAAATATTTTATTGTACACTTAGAACAGATATAAAATTTGTGGTTAATCGTGAGTTGGCTATTTAAGTCATGCGACTGATTACGATTAAAAATTGTAATCGCCTGACACCCCTGATTTGTAATATTACATTACAAATATTGACTGTATTTATGACTTCAATTCTGCGTTGGCTTATTGTAGGGATGGCGCTTTTGTGCATGTGTTTTTGTTCTGCTTTGTGCTGATAACCAAATGTATCTTGATACGACTAGAACTACATAATTACTATTGGATGGAGTAGGTAACGGAGAATGCAGAAGCAACTTTAGTGTGAAAAAGGAGGGCCCAGAGGGGTTGATGATGAGGAGAGGGTGAGTGGGCGGACGGACGGTATCAGGATTCCCCCAGTCCACCTGCCCCCTCCACCTTTTTGAGCAGCAGCTTGTTCAGCCTTGAGGGGTGCGGAGGGAGGACGTAATAAAAAGCTCTTTGGCTGATAGATATCGCCAGAGAACAAAAGAAACGTGCTGCTAACGGCTCGTTTTCACTTCCTCCTCAAGCAGAACATCAACTCTGCTCCATCTGGACCACTCAGGACCCCCGCGCCTGCTGCTCTTTTCCGTGGACACACCCACCACACCTGTTGACTTTCTTCATTAGTGCACTTAAACATAACGAGGAGTCATATGTAAACATGGAGAACTTTATTAATGTGGCGCACCTGTTGAGACAGTAAAAGCATTTTCATTCGTGGAGGCAGCGCTTCACCCACTATAATACACGTACACACACATCAATGACCCACCCGCCGCGTGACTATATGTGCCTCTTATCAGAAGCCAACACTAACCCAGTGCATATCTGCTTAGATTTTGTTTTTGACATGGTAGTGTATTTTGTTGTCGATGCTTAAAAATGGCAGATCTTCCCCCAGTCTATTTATTGGGTCGAGAAGTCAAATTGTGATGTCATAATTATACCTAATATTGAGAAAACGGGCAGCTTGTTAAAAATGTACTTGGTTGATTAATTTCACATTTGCTGGGTGAACAGGCACTCCACAGACCCAACTCTTTGTATACAAGCAAAAAAAAAAGACATTTTCTCATATGTTCCTTCCCCATCATGGTTCTTTGTTGTGCGTCCAACAGCAACACTGCCTTTTTGTGTAATGTTTGTTAGATCAGGTGTCAAGTAGGTTCTCCGTGGAAGTGTGTGTTTGCGTGTACAAAAGGAGGAAGTTCCTTTCTTCCCTTTGTTGGTGGTGATGATGGAGTTTGCAGAGAGAAGTACCCCAAAGAGATGCGCGTGTGTGTTTGCACATGTATTGTATTGCACTGTAACCGTATGTATTAGAGCACGCAGAGCTTATACTCCCCGTCTTCTCAACCCCCGTTTCTATGGCAACGGAGCTCCGTGGGGCTGCAGAATGGGTGTGATTCATGCTTTTAAGGGTTCAGGCACACACGAGAAGCAGCACAATTAGCCCTCCTGTTAAAGCTATACGCCATTAGCGGAAAGGTGTGTGTGTGTGTGTGTGGGGGGGGGGGGGGGGGGGTCGGTATGTGTAAAACAGACAGGGCTCCCTGTGAGACATGAACAGTGGAGAATCTGTCCGCTGACACATTTAATAGCACAGGCATCCACACATATCTTGATCCAGTTTGGTGTGTATAATCAAGACACCAGATTAACGAGATCCATTTGTCAACATAATGATTGCCCCGTCTTATGGCGAGCAGCTCTCTCGACCAGATGCACAAAGTTTTTGAATTATTTTGAGGATTTGCCATCAAAAATTGGTTTATTTATGCTTACAGCTTCAATTTAAAAAACGTGGAAAATGTTTTTCAAATGTGAATCAATCAGCCTACCAGAATTAGATGTTCACATCAAATGATTCCAGTAATTGAACCAGTCGAACTCCAAATGCACCATAGAAGGAGAATCCCTGTTCTACTGATTTTATGCATTTTTGTCTATAGAGACAAAAGAGCATCCCTGCATCCTCACACATAAATAGCTTCGCCCCTCAAAAGGTTGTCGGACAAGATGACGCCTAACAATATGTGTGATTGACTCGCCGTGTTATTTATTATTCGCTATTACGCCAACCGTAAATCATGGGAGTCAAGTCAGCGCTAGTGTGTTGTGATATGTCCCCCTTGACCCAACACGCCTCCCCATCAATGTGTCTAAACGTCTCTGTGGGATGGAAGATGAGCCACAGTGGACGGGCTGTGATTCTTAGTGAAATCAATAACACGGAAATATATAGTCTGCATGGAGGGGGAGGAAATGTGGAAGAGGGTGAAGAGGAGGGGGTCGTGCTTTGAGTGGGTGATGGAATCAAGACTTCATCTTCCCCCTCCTCTTCCTTCTTGCCCCTCTATTTGTCTTTGCAGCTCCCTCCCATGTGTTTAATAGACACCATCGCTTTATAGCCACTATATACAGGTAGTGCCCTATATAGTGAATTTACACTTTGTGGTGCAGCAAGTATACTGTAGGTTCTCCCGTATATACAGTAGTGCCCTTAATGTATACCGCACTGTATCCTGAAAAGTAGTCAATTTTTTTGGGAGGGGGAACAGATAGAATTTTCAGGAGTTTGCCATGGACATAACACCAGCTGACATTGATTTGGTACAGCATTGACATCTAATTAACCACAGATCCCGAAGTATTTAATTTGACGAGTGAACAATATAGTTGAAGAGTCAAGAGTATGGAATGAGTGAATGATTCCGAACACATCCCATGCGAAGGAAGACTGACATTGCGGCGTAAGGAAGGCGTGTGCACACGTGCTTGCCTTTTTGGTATTAGCAGCAGCGCATCGCCATGACACCCTTGCTTCTCCCGTTCTTTCTTCCTCCCGCAGTGTCCCATGTTTTATGCATGAGAGCCGCTAAACCCGCACCCCGGATAATCTGAGAGGAATATTAGGCAGCTGTGTTTTAGCTGTCGTATTAGCCCGCTGCTAATCCTCAAAGCGTTTTATTCCTCCCTGCCTGCCTTCACGTTGCAAATGCACCGGACGAGTTGTGAAAGTGCTGCATCAGGAGATGTATTAGACATTTCATCAATACAAATCAACCCCATCGGACGTTTGTTGTGTTCCTTAAGTACTTAGATCTATCCACTTGAAAAAGAAAATGCACTTTGTGCACCTACCACTTATGAAGGCTGCTTAATAGAAAAAAACTTCAGTGCGCACATTGGATGTGGTGTAAAATAAAACTATGAATTTAAATGGCACCGATCAAAAAGCTTAGCATAACACTTCTGTCTGGGATACTTGGATGCTTTCAAATATTTTATGTATATTTTCTTGTTGCTCGGCAGAATTTGTTGCCCAAAGCCTTTAGAAGAAAAATGGCATCCAGAACCATGAATGTCTTTAAAGAAGACGCTCTATGGCAAAGGATTCTGAAACATCTCGTATTCATCTAATATATAAAATCACTGCTCTGTATCAAATATAAATTTCTTATGACAAAGCCACATTCATCCATGCATTAGATGTCCAAAAAGCTCATTAAATTGTGGCTGTGGCACTCTTGCATCATTTATAGTAGTAAAAAAAATTACTATTTAAACTTTGTAATCAATTCTATGGCTAATATTAATGGAATGTGTTGAGAATTCAGTCCATCTCAATGCTGTGACATAAAGTCTTGTGACATCCTGACATTTAGCAGAAATCATCTGATCAAAAAGATCACACAAAAGGTTGGCTATACTATCTGTGTCTTCAGCTCAATTTGGGTGGCGTGCAGGATCCAACAAGCTAAAATGCACCACTTGCGCGGCAAACACATGCTGCCATTGAAGTGAACAGGTGGGACTGTCTGCGCTGGAGCTACAGGCATGGGACAGGTGGTGGTTGGCAAACCCAAAAAAGTCCGGTTGCAGCTTTCTCCTCTCAGCTCTGACTCAGCGTTTTCTCTGTAGCACAACTATATAGAGACGACATTAGTGCAGGTGGTGTATGAAAGGCAGCCACACTGGTGATGGTTATTTAAAGAAATGCACCATTAAAATATTATATTATTAAAATATTTGGAAATTATTTATATTAAGATAGCAATATAAAGTGTCTGAAAACAGTTCAAAAACTGTCTTCATGTGTCATCCGGTATTGTTGCCTCAAGATTGAAAGTCTGGATGTTTAGACAGTAATGAATAAGATACATTTTTGTAAGCCTGTTTTGTTAAAATTGGACAGCTCTGTTGCACCAGTCACGTGAACCTCACTCCATTCACTTGTGTGTTTGAATTTTAAAACTGTAAACTAATTGGTCAAACTTAATCCTTATCAGTTTTGATTTCTGTGTCAACCCATACTTAATAATCCTTAATATCCAAATCGTATTTTTCTCTCCACCTTGCCCCCTCTACTGCGGGGCCAATGCCAAGTACAGTTGCTGAGCTACTTGTTGAGGCTAAAACGGCAAAGCACATACCAACCCTTTAAAGACGGTAAAAGCATGGATTGTTATTTCACTCACCGAGGTCACTTCATCACCAACGCAAATACGGCTCATATGACCGTACTGTACATTGATTTTATATATTAACCCACCCCAAACACCCCCCCCCCCCATCTGTTTTTTCTACTCTGTGGTCATGGAGTTCAATTCTGACCATACAACAATTCAAAGGTTGCCAAGATGCTAAAAAAGAGTGCAGTGCCGCTCCATTCTCATGCCAGATTGTCGTCATCCATCTGTCGCTTGAATGTAAGTGGGGCACAGAGTTCCACTTCTCTTATGCAATCAACTCTTTTTTTTGTTATTTTTGTTTTATTTCTGTCCCCATGTCAAATCCCAAAGCCAGGAAGTGTTTTAGACACCAACAGAGTGAAGTGTGTGTTTGTCTGTGTGTGTTTGCAAAATGTTGCCAATGCATTTCAATAGCAGGAAGGAACAGTGACACGTACTGCATAGGTGGGCCAAACAAAACCTACTTATAAGGTGACTAAAGACTGTGTCATCGGGAAACGAGGTCAATTTCATGACATTCAGGTGTTTTTTTTGAAGACAATAATTCTTTCATGGTAAGTAGTCGATTGTATGAAAACCTTTTGAACAGTTGTTTACGTTGTCTTTATTAGCAACACCAACGTACTCCTGACACTATAGTTTTACATAATTTGAACAAGGAGGTTGTTGTTTTTTGTTTCTGAGTCATCATAGTCTTAGTAATACTTTTACTTCACAGTAGTACCTCACAGATGTGTGCTCCTGCCCCCCAGCAAGGTAATGCAATATGTATATAGCAGATGGTTACAACAGGAGGTAGAGCGCAAACTGCTTTTCTGACATGAAATATTCAAATTAGATGCCCATGTACCTGGAAAAACTACAGAAAGTTGCATCTTTGTTTTTACGGTTGTCCTCCCATGTTTGCGGTTCTGTGTCGATCTGGCAGGAAGTAGCCCTCCACTCCTTGTCGTGTGTTCCCACCCATTTCCTGTCTGAATTATCCTGACCTGGGATTAACCCCCCTTCAGATGACTTGTATGGACAAGAGGAAGGTTCTGACCCACATGTGTATAGTTTGGAAGAATGTGGCGGCCAACTGGACAGAGTAGTAATTGTGTTTGCGCGTTTCCTTTGAGTTTGCTTGATTGACATGTGAATGATGGGTGGGGGGGGGGTGCCTGTGGCAGAAAACCCACACCAGCAATTTAGCCCGTATGAATTTCACCACTACGCACACAGTTTTAACACTGCAGGGGATCGATGCTGTTAATTCTGCTGTCTATCACCTACATATAATATGAGCTCCACATGCCTCAGGCTTTACACTCACAATGGCTTGCATTGGTGATGATATTGCACTGACAGACTGTATACCTATTGCCTTAAGTAAAGCATTTTTTCCATGCTTTTGAAGTTCTGATTAAAGTCATCAAAGGCATGATTATCCCCTGATCAGAGAACGATCGGGCCAGCAATCCTAAATTATAAATCTTTTCAATAGTAAAAGCAGGTACATGAAGTCAGCCCGTGTATTTTTTATTAACTTCCATTAAGGTTTCTCTCGTCTCAAGAATCCAAGCTTCTTAGCATGTGTACGAAAACTACCTCTGACCCTGGATTTTTCTCCATGACAGGAGACACTCCAGCAGCTGGTGATGATGCCCCTACCCAATGTGCTGATCCTGGGCCGGAACCCCCTCACCGGTAAGCCCTCTACATATAACACGACTTCATCTCAGATCAACCCACTGGGGGAGGGGGTAGAATTCTAGAGACTCCGAGTTCACTCGGCGGTCACGAGCAATTCTTATGCGGCTTCTCTCTCATCGCATAACTACAATGCACCAATAAACCGGCTTTCATTTTTCCGCAGCTTTGATGTTTCAAATGAGTTTTCCTTTTGACTTCGAGATGTCTATTTTTCAGCCACCACCTCCTGTGCATCAGTAATTAAGATGCGTACTCTGGTGCTTCATATATGATGACAAAGGAGACTGGACTGCAGAAAATAAAACATTTTTGTAGCTTTGACCCACTGAACCTGGATTTGACATTGGATACGTCTTAAAGCTCCGCGGTCTTAAAGTGTTTAAATTTCACGCTGACGCGATAGTGATCGGTTTGACCTCCGCGGCGGCCCAAATCTGCTACTTGATATTGAGGTGTGACCTTGAGGAGGGATGATAACGAGCAGCAGCGGTGGACTATGCTCAGTATAAGATGGTTGGCGGAAGGATCAGGGATCCTCCTTTGTTTCCAGTCTTGGTTTTAGATCCTTAAAGCAGGGTGTCCTCAAAGTCTCAATTAGGAGCAAAAGCAATTGATGTGTTAGCTAGTGATGTACTCAAGTTTTTAATCACCTTGCAATTGCACCAGTTTTGTGTACTGCTGAGCTAGGAAAGATAAGTGAGACCTCGTGAAGATGACATTGATATTTTCACTGATGGAGACAGCACTTCATCAGAGTATGTGCCACGTAACCGAATCTGATGCTAATCTGTGATTAATAGTGGTGATCTACCATGGCATTTTCTCTTAGTGTTTGTGTTTTCCTTTTGTGTCTTTAATAATCTATTGAAAATGGTGGATCTTCACCCATCCTAGCTACCAAGTCATGGCCAGGAAAAAATTCACAATTCAGAAGAGCTCGCGTATTATCAGAAATGGGTAGATAAAAGATTTTACTTTACTTTAATTTCACACTTGATGGGCGTTTCTATAAAAAGCAATTATAAACTAAAATTTCCCTATTATGTCGTCTTTAAGCTGTGCAAACTCTGATTCCTCACTCTGCCGCCTTTATCTTGCTTTTACTGCCGCTTTTGCTATCACGTCAGCTCTTTCATCGCCTTTCTGCCTCCGCGGCTTTAATTTAAACGCAGCCGCCAAGGGTAAATAAATGAACAATAAGAGGCTGCCACGGGCATCTGCGCCGAAGTATGACTGTTTTTTTTGTTTATTGTTAGAATAATGAGAGCTGCTATCTTGAACATTGGAAATACAGTAGTTGAATGTACGATGCACATCTGTTTTTAGGTTCTTTCTCTTAAACTGCTGATTGAAATAAAAACATTAAACTAAACGCAAGAAATGAGGTTGTCACCAAATGTCTTTTTCTTTACTTTTTTTCTTTTTTCTTAGCGTCACTTGTGGCTAATGCAGCGGATTTTATAGCTTCCCGTAGTACTATCTCACATTTATGGCGTCTCATGACATGACTGCTACATTTTGCGGTGATGTTCTAGCCATTGTTTTTGTGTCACATGCCATTACTGAGTAAAATTTTTATCTGAAAGACTGATTTTAAAATAGAGTTTTCTTGGAGCAAGCAGACTAAAGCAGGAAGATTTAAGCCAAATTCTGCATTTTTTTCCCTTCTTCAGTCAGTTAACAAGCCACTAGGAGCACACAGTCAGAGCTGCCGGCTGCCAACTGAAAGTCATTGAACATCTGGCTTTTATTATGCTCTCGTTGGTGATGGTAGGGGGCCAATGTTTCTTCGGGGGGGGAGGTGTGCCTTCCCAACAGTGGGAACTTACTGTGCCACCCGAAGGGTCCCGACGAAGCCTGCTCAGGTTGTGTGTGTCGTTTTGATGGGCGTGCTTGCATGCAAATGTCAACAGGCATGCACAGTGCCTCTTTTGTGTGGTCGTAAAAGTCATCTGTCTCATGTTTTTGCTGACTGTCAACGTTGTTTTTGTATTATTTGTACGGACCCCCAAAAGTAATTTCTGTTAAAAAGCGACCACTGTGGAGTTGCGAAACACTGTAATGTTTGTGTTAAAAAAAAAAACATTAAACATGAAAAGAATATTGTGAATGACAAATGTACCCTTTGCCAAGACAACTGTTGATCACTGACAGCTGGCACAAGCTTAAATCCAAAGCCTGCCTGAACTCTGCATTTTGCATTACTGAAAATTGATATATAATTAAAAATGGACTTTGTCTATACAAATAGTTGAGTCTCCAGAGTGACATTAAACAATGGAGTAAATATTCACTAGTTAGCTGCCTATTTCTGAGAATATATCTGATTGAGTTCAGGATCATCCCCTCAAAACAGGCTGTTTTGGGATGCTTGAATGATGAGTTGTAGTTGTCAATTGCACTGCAATTCTTGATTCTTGTTTAAATGAACACTGAACAGCCAAAACATTGAACATAAAATCAAAAGGAAATACTTTACTCCCAAACCATCCATGTACAATATTAGCCAGTCCTTTGCTGCACTGAGGCTCATTGAATGATTTCCAGCAAAGCAACCCCAAACATGCAAGTCATGCAGTCCTGAGTGACTGTATTCATCCCGGCAGGCGAGGCGTTTATAGCGGTGGCTCACGAGCTGTCATCATAGCTACGCTTGAAAGACAGACACGGTGAGTCAGTGTCCTTGAAGATCGAGCCGGGAGAGGAGAGGAAGCGGCGTAAAGAAGCAAGAGATGATTCAGAAGGAAGGAAGGAAGGAAGGAAGGAAGGAGGGATGATGGATAAATCGAGAATGGATGTGCTTTCAGTCTATTTTCAGCCTTCTGTCTATCCGTGCATCCCTGTTTGTTGCTTGCTTTGTCTAGCTGCATTTCATCTCCCCCTCCTGCGTCTTCTTGCTCTCTCTTTCACCTCTCTCTCTGTCTCTCTATCCATTATTTGGCCTAGCAGGCTGCTTATCTTCGTCCTACCTTGCTGCCGAGCTAAATCCGCTAACCGTCTCGAAGCGACAGCGTTAATAGAAGTTCCCGCTAAGCTGTGCAGCAGAGAGAATTGACTTTTTTTGTCAGCCATCAACTCATCTGGGCCCTCCAAAAGTCCCCCTGCACACTTAATTTCTTACTTAACACTTCTGG
Source organism: Leptonotus elevatus (assembly GCF_054856555.1). NCBI lineage: Eukaryota > Metazoa > Chordata > Actinopteri > Syngnathiformes > Syngnathidae > Leptonotus > Leptonotus elevatus. Next base: position 6,939,557 of record NC_141251.1, on the reverse strand, counting down.
GACGTTGGATTAGATATACCCGATTACCGACACAACCGAATGGTATTCAATATGTGAACTGTACTTTTTTTTAATTTATTTTTTTATGCTGTTTGAAAACCCTGTAGAGTGAATGCAGAGATTTGTTTCTTCCCGTTTTGTTTTTATGGAGGGTCCCGGCTAAAATGGCACCATCCACTTTGGAGTCTAGCTTTTCCATCAGGGATTATCCAGGGCTAGTCATGCCTACACCCCTTGGATAGTCTGTTGGCATAGCCGTTTTAGAGTGCCTTGTTGTCTGCCATGATGTGTGCGCACATAATGGAGAACACCTTGTTTAGTTGTCGTGGCATGGAAAAACCCTGTGATTATAGTTTGTAAAACCACAGAACCCCCCCCTTCCTGTTTAGCCTTGGTAGAGGTCCATTGTAGACAGAGCGTGTCTTGGGGTAATGTACCAAATGAAGTGGTCCGAACGAGTGTATTATTTAATGAATTTTTCACCTTTTATAATGCTTTTAATTGGACTAGGTGAGGCTTTACAAAGTGAGCAATGCATTGCCTCTTTTGTTTTCTCTCTCGTTCAAAAGGGTAAAGTCAGAGGTTAATGACCTTCTTTGCGTCTGACTGTCGATGTTGCACATGCACATAAATCACTGTCACAACAGCTGGGTAGACACAATATCTTAAGCTTACTCACTGTGACATACACACACATACAGACTCAACACCTGGTTGAAATACAGCAGATGAGTTGAGGCCTGTTTAGCTCGCTGACAGATGTTTGAAAGTTCATTCTGTCTTCTCACTGTGGAAGATGTCAAAAAGGAAGTAGTCGTAAATCGTAATTTGATGGGTGTACCAGCCCTCCAGAGTGAACTGAAAAAATTTAAACAAATTTTAAAACCAAGTATTTTATTATATAATGAGATCAACCCCCCCACCCCCATCTACCCCCCATTTAGATCATTGAGCAATCGCGCCCTGGGTCAAATTGACCCAGAGAAATATTTCTGCTCCTGAAAATGGTTTCTTAAAGAACATTTCCTTCTGTTTATGTTCTTTAGAGCGAGGTCTGGAAGAGATGAAGAAACTGCTGCTGCTACTTCTGGGCTGTGCTGTTCAGGTAAGATCACCTTCTTCTTAACTTCAATGAATGAATGAATTTTGTGTAATTCCATATAATAAAGGAAATACAATTTTATATTTGCAGGGTTTTTTCCCTAATTAAAAAATATCTTTTAAAAATATTTTTCATGAATAATTTACCGGTATATTGAATGTTTATCAGCATTGTTTTTGTTTTAAGAATTATATTTTTGGGCTTAAAAAATGTTTTATAGTTATCCAAATAAAACCATTTCTTCTGTCTCCAGTGCGAGAAAAAGGAAGATTACATCGAACGCATCCAGACTCTGGATTTCGACACCAAAGCTGCCATTGCATCTCACATTCAAGAAGTAAGCGTCCCTCACAGTCAGTCCCCCACGGCCTTCTTGCCATCTTCTCACTGACGTTAGTGTGTGATTTCAAGGTGACGCACAACCAAGAGAATGTGGTGGACCTGCAGTGGCTGGAAAGTGGGGAGCTGCCTGCCGAGGACCTGGCAAGCCTGTCCAGGAACCTGGCCTTTCATCTCAAACACGTGGTGGATGACAGGGACACACAGTTAGAGGTAAGGAAGGAGATATACGGTTGTGTTGCTTCCTTCTTACAAAGTAATTTAGAGTGGAGGATGATTTGGTGTTTTAGTTTCAAACTGTACAATAACTGGAATACTGGCTCCAGTGTGCACCCATTTCAAACTCACAAACGTATTCATTGCTTGATGTCTAGCATTTAGCTGATGACAGACAAAAGGAGCGACTTTAGCTGCTAACATGCACAATTATTGACTTGAATAAGGACATAGGGTAGTATTTATATGCTAATAGACACAGCTAGGAGATGCAAAGATTGTGCTACTACCTGGTTCATGCTGAATGGATGGCGCCATATTGAGTTGTGTGGAAAGTTTACCACAAGCAAGTGGCCTCAGGAAGGAAAAGGCTGCAAACTGTTAACTGTCTCATGGATGAACGATTAGTGTCTGTGTGTGTGTTTTTCTTACTATTCATGCATCAGTTGTGTTTCCAGCCATAGGGTGCAGATGCCTACGACTGATACAAAAGCTCTGTGTGTGTGTGTGTGTGTGTGTGTAATAGCCTCCAGATTATCAGTGTGCGATCCAGAAGTTCTCAATTAAAAGTCCATTTCCTGTCACAGCCTGGGGATCAAAATGGATTGTTTTTTGTGTGGGGGCCGCCATTTTGCTGTAGCAGTCTCCTTTTTTCTAATTAATATAATTGTCATATCAGTGTAGAACAGTTAACCAAGATTTGTTAGATTAATTTGTGCCAACTCTGACTTTTCTCTACTGTGGTCCAGACCATTGTGGAGCTGACCCAAGAGAGGGACTGTATTCAGCTGTCCCCGCTGGGAGCCGGTCCGGCCCAGTCGCCCAACGGCTCCCCTAGCATGAGGAGGACAGAAAGCCGACAGCACCTCTCTGTGGAGCTGGCTGATGCCAAAGCCAAGATCAGACGTCTGCGCCAGGAACTGTGAGTGGCCATTTTGTTTCTGTATTGGCTAATTAGCTACTACTTTGCTACTACTTCTTTCATGCGACACAAGCTGTACTATTCTTCAATAATGACTCTCATGGCCACTGTGAACTGACTAATTACTAGTTGGGTAATAATTCGCTACATTTCCTGCTTCATTTAGATTTCAATTGACTTCCTGTAGGCTACATGTTCAATGGATGGTGGAATTTTGATTCTGTGATGGACTGCCAGCTACAATTCCTACAACTAATTAGCTAATATTTTGCTACTTCCTGATTCATGCCAAATAGATGATGGCATTTTGGTTTTGTGGTGGACTACCATTCCTGCCATAGTGACTCAAGTGGGTAACTATTTATCTAATTAATGGTTAGCTAGAATTAACTGCAGATTAGTAATAAACAGAATAAATGCATAAAACACATGGTGGTCTAATTATGGCGATTTTAATTCAGTGATTTCTAACTTGAACTTGTGTCTTGACTGCCATTTATACTATGGGTGACTCAAATGGCCAACCAAACCAGCCAGCAAGCTAGCTAAGATTTAGCTACTTCCTGATTCACGCAAAATAGGCATATATGAACATTAATAATGTAAGATTACCATTTTCATATAGCCTACCGTATAGTGCAGAGCTCAGAGGGGACCACCGCTCTATCCCAGGATGCCCAAATAAGTAAAGCCACTCTCATAAAGTATATATGGCCTTTCAATGAATTATAGAGCTTCTGTTTTACTTTCATTTCATGGGGGGGAAGTATTTCACATGCAGCTGCATATATAGTACGTTAGGTTCTTTTTCTAAATAGAGTGTCTGGCGTCATGAGGCCTGGACAAGACTCTGTAGTACTTTTAATGAGATTGTTTTTGTTCCACTTGCGTTAAATGCTAAAATGGATTACAAGTCTCCTCAAGGGAAACTGGACTCGTTTGTTGTGGCGCGCCATCACTGCAGGCGCCACACTTGCCTTGGAAGAGGAGCTGTGAATAAAAGCCAAGCTCATTGGTTGTTGTTTGTTGGTTGCTATGGTATTGTCACAAACTGCAAGATAAAAAGTTGGGTAGCATTTAACCGCTAACAGGCACAACTAGCAACTTAAGAATGATAGATGGACATACCGTAGCATGTAGCTGATAGGGGCTAAATGGTGACCATACCTTAGTTATAATAAAGGAATAAAGTATATCACTGAGGAGTTATCAAATATAATAAAAATATAGCTCAGATGCAAGGCGTGTTCAACCGTTAGCAGCCCAGCCAGCTGCATGCAAAACGTGAGCCTGCAGCTAATCTGCAAGCCAGGATCTGACAGGTGTTTGTGATTTGGGGGTAAGAGTTGGAGGAGGGGAGAACTGCTTAAATGAAAACAGAAATGCATAAAGGGATCTCCATGAAGGATGCCATTGCCTTATTGAGATGTGTCGTGAAGCTGCAGACACATTTGCATGTCAGTTGCTGTTTATCTTGGAGTTGTAACTGTCGTTTTGTGTCGAGGTTTGATGCTCGGCAGACGCCGCTTGTTGGAAGTAGCAGGGAGTCAAGTTCAGGTCAGGATGACTGGGAAATATACACATGCGCTACTGCATATTTCCCGGGATACTTCATTAGGAGCATTACTAATACAATTTTATTAACACTTTTCAATGGCTGCCATCTTTTGGAATTTTCTGAACAACATGGAATGAAAAGTTCAACACTAAATTCCTCCATGGGGAATAAATTCTGGAAAAAACAATGGATTACTTCAGTAAAGTACATACAATATTTATACTACTTTGGTGCTTTTCCAGGGAAGAGAAGAGCGAGCAGCTTCTGGACACACGGCAGGAGCTGGAGAATATGGAGGTGGAGCTCAAGAGGATTCAGCAGGAGGTGTGTAACACAACGTAGTAAGACACCCCCTACTACTTGTGTGTGTGTTATCTCTGTGGCTCTTAATTGGCTCTAGTTTGTTAGCAATGACTATAATTGGTGCTATCTTTAGCTTGGAGCGGCAACCTCATGCTGCTTTCGGTTGACAGTCGCAGCTAAATGAGGTGAATGAGGTCAAGGCAAAGGAGGACACTGGACAGTGTTGGCCACTTAAGAAAAATAAATGCCACCCTCAAATAAACACCACCATTTGATCCTCAAGAAAAAAATATTATCTCTGTTCACTTATGGACATTAAAGACTTAATGGCTAATGAAGAAAATTCCTCTCATACTGTAGATGCTCACTTTTATTCTCAAATTAAAAAGAAGATGCACACATAACTATCATCATTATCTCAGTTTAGAGACGCAATAGTGTACCTGAACTTGGAAAAAATAAACACCTCCCTCAAATACAAGTAGATGCCTCATTTTTACTCTCAGGGGCACAGTAAGTCAAGTAGCCTGTGATTTTCTGGCTGCTATTGTTCATCTATGGACATTAGAGAGTTAACAGTTGGTGCCATTAAGCAGGCCACGTCATTCACTTAAAGAAAATAAATGCCTCCTAAAATAGCCCCCTTTTTACTTCCTGGTGAGAAATAATTGTAGTAACTTGTGATTACCTCAGCACGGATATTAAGGAGTTGTAAACTAAGCCCATGAGGGAGGATGTGTCATCCACTTGATAAAAACAAATACCTCCCTCAAATAAATACCTGCTTTTTACCCTCCAGAAGAAAAAAAAGTGTAGTAACTTTACTTAACTTGGTTTGTTGAAGCTATTCCTCATACACCAACTTAAGAGTCAAACAGCTGAGCTTAATATGTGGTGTATGCATCTACTAAAGAAGAATAAATACCTCCCTCAAATAGTCAGTTGGAGCAATGTTGCTTACCAAAACCGCAGAACCTAAAAAGGCACATAACCAGTCTCTCTGGTTAATTAAAATGTGAAGAATTTACATTCATATCATCTATCTAATTTGTCTTTCAACCTGTTTAGAGCTACCAGCTACTCTCAGATGCTCGCTCGGCCCGGGCTTACCGCGATGAGCTGGACGCCCTCCGGGAGAAAGCCATCCGCGTGGACAAACTGGAGAGCGAGCTGTGCCGCTACAAAGAGAGACTCCACGACATCGAGTTCTACAAGGCCAGAGTTGAGGTACGGTAGTTTAAATCAACATTGAAAACAAGATGAGGATAAAGCATAATGCGTATTGCAAATTAAGTTTGCTTCTCATTAGTTTGTGTATTCAAACCAAATTAACACAAATTAAAGTACATAAATATTTGCCCTATAAAGGCCTGCAAGCCCATCGGTTGCTTTTTAAATGTTTTGTTGTGTGATGGATTATGTAGGAGCTGAAGGAGGACAATCAGGTCCTGCTGGAGACCAAAACCATGCTGGAAGAACAGCTAGATGCCAGCAGAAGCCGATCTGACAAACTGCATCACCTGGAGAAGGAGAATCTGCAGCTGAAATCCAAAATTCACGATCTGGAGATGGTGAGACAAACACACTTGGAAATTGTTGTGCTTTAACACTTCTAAAATCAAATACTTTTTTTCCCATCAGGAGCGAGATCTAGATCGCAAGCGAATGGAGGAGCTGATGGAGGAAAATCTTGTACTGGAAATGGCCCAGAAACAGAGCATGGATGAGTCCTTGCACCTGGGCTGGGAGCTGGAGCAACTGTCCAAAACACCAGATCTGACTGAGGGTGAGAAGAACCACAAAAATCTTGGCATCCTTTCATTGGCTCTGCCTCAACTCTTGGCTAATGTCATGTAATTAATATTCAATGGCTCCTGGAAGATAATCTGTTCTTTTGAGTTATTAAAATCTGTTAAGAGATTTAACAAGCCACGGATCTGGATAATGATTTGTTAGTTTGTTGAAATAGCATTTAAAAGCTTTAAACAGCTGGAACCGTACACCATGGGGCTTTGTCTTAGAAGGAGCCTTTTAATAGAAATTATAAATTAATTTTGAATTGTCTATATCAGGGATGGGCAAACTCGGTCCTGCAGGTTTTGGAGATTTCCTTCTTCCAACACAAGCGGATTCCAATTATCAGGATGGTTATCAGGCTTATGCAGAGCTTGCTGATGAGCTGATCATATATCAGCTGTGTTGGAGACGGGAAACATCCAAAACCTGCAGGACTCTGGGCCTAGAAAACAGAGTGTGCCCACCCCTGGTCTCTATGTTAAATTGTGAAAAAGGCACAAGATATCTCCTTTAATTTACATTTTGTTGACAAAGCTGCATTAATATGCTCGTTGCTGCCTCAGCCCCTCAGAAGTCCCTTGGTGAAGAAGTTAACGAGCTGACATCCAGTCGTCTGCTTAAATTGGAGAAGGACAACCAGACGTTGCTGAAGACGGTGGAGGAACTCAGAGGAGGCACCGCTTCGGACTCAGTTACCAAACTGGGCAAAATAAGCCAGGAGAACCAGAGACTCAACCAAAAAGTGAGCAATATTATTATTATTATTCCTTGGGGAGGTGCACATCAGGGCTCTGTTCTTGAGCCAATGGTTTGTTAACATTCTAGCTCATTCTCAAGTTGGTCAATATAAATTGCTCATCTCACTCTGATTCAAGTACATCCCCCCAATTCCTTGTCCTCGACACTTTTCTCGCACCAACAGAAGTACCAGAGAGAAAAGAGTATAAAGGAATTTTTGGAGAGGGGAAGAAAAGGAGCATGAAAGCAAAGCTGTAAATCCCACCAGCCGGGCTTTGCCTTTTCTTTTCCCGCTCAGTGACACCCTAAACGCCCCTCGCCCAGAGGAGCCTCTTTGCAGGGAGATACGTCTCCTGTGGGCCTGCTACGTGCCACCTTTACAATGCTGTGGTTCTTCCCACACAAAAGTGAGGGTTTTATATCAGGGTGCATTGATGTCTTTAGCAGCAGTGCTTAAAAAAAATTATGCTAGTAGTATTAAAAGAGAAAATAATATGCCTAATTTTATGTGTGTCCGTGCTTGTGATAAAAACAGGTTCACTCATGCACACAATGTGGACCACAGTGATAGTGGCATCAAAATATAGGAAACTCAGCAGCAGATTACTCTACTTACAACTGAGCCATATTTACACATCTTATATATTTTTTTGTCATGCGTTACAAGTTTCATTGGTAATAGTATTTATTATATAAATACACATTTTGTAGTTATAATTTTTACTTAACAATTTGCAATGTTTTTAATTGTTTATTTTTTATTTTTGTGATAAAAGGCAACATTTATAAACAATCAAATCTACAAAATATTAATTCATTATTATCCTCAATGTGGATCTAACTAGCTGGAGCATATGGAAAGTGAACTGGCAACCGAGAAAGAGTCGCTCCGCAGCGCAGAATCTCTGAGCACAGACCTGATGAAGGAGAAGGCCTTGCTGGAGAAGACGCTGGAAACACTGCGGGAAAACTCCGACAGACAGGTACCAGATCACAATCGTCATCAACATGATGCTTTGAACCTGACATAAATTTAGGTTTAACTGGAATGACCTCCATTTTGTACAGAAATGGATCATGTGATTTATTCCCATCACACGAGGTAGTCCTTGTACCAAACGTTGACAGTATGACATTCCTCCTTTGGGAATGTGCATCACATGACTCGCACACAAACAAAACATTCATTTGAACTTTTTTTCTTCTTCTAAGAAGCCACTTGGGAAAATGAGTGTGGTTCCCATTTACCAAAAGCGAGCGATGACAGTGCATTTTGTAAGAAGAGTTTTCTGTATGTACTGCGTGGCCTAGATGCAGACGCTCTGATTCACTGTCAGGGGTCCACGGGGAATCTGTAGCGGTTCAACCCAAATGTGACACCTTGGATTAGTTCACGTCTTTGATTGATGGAACACGGCGCAGACGACGCCTCATGCTACATGCCAAGATTACTGTGGTCCAATCTCTCTGGGAGGTTGTAAAGATTGATTCTACAAATAGAAAAGAGTGTGCCTCTGTGTTCTTGTTTCCAAGAAAATGTCTGAGTAAAATCAGAAAATAATCAAACAAATAAAACGTTTCAATTAAAATGAGTTTGGTGCGAATGCTAATAATGGTGGCTACAGTCCGTTCTAGTGCAACTTTAATGTATTTTGAAGTCACACCGAGACTTTTAAAAGACTGCATAAGCTACATTTATTTGATCAGCAGTCATGTTTTTGTTTTTTTATTCGTGTGGCGTGAGCTCTTTGAGGTTGTCCCTTGTCTTTTCCAAGTGGGATTTTTATTTATTTTTTTACCTCCCATCGTCTCATGAAGCAAATTTGTTTTGCACTGGCCAGAGTGCTACCACATTATGCCACTGGTTATGTCTCGGAGAACAAAACCTTTAGAAAACGTGCTAGCTTTTTGTTAGTTATGGTAATTTTGGCCTTGACTGCCATTTACTACATTGTTACGGGATTTTCACTGTGCACCAGCTCTTCGTGACACTGAGTTGGAGCAAGTACTCTTTTTCTTTTTTTTAAACCATATAGTAAAGTACAACATCAAAAGTTTGTCTTCTTACGAAAGTATGTCATTAATATGTCTTATTTTTAGTGCAGTGTCACATCAGTCTGTCTTCTTCTTTGTAAAGTGAACATAAATAGCTTGTCTTTGTTTTAGGTAAATTAAACATCGATAATTTGTCTTCTTTTTAGGCAAGTGCAACATCAATAGTTTTGTTCTCTTTAGGAAAGTTCAATATCAATAGTTTGTTTTGTTTACGCCAGCAAAAGTTATTTTCTAAAAGTGCGTCATCAATAGTCTTTTTTTTCTCTGAAAGTTTAAAGAGAGGTTTTATATTTTAATTTTTTATTTTAAGAAAGTATATTTGTAAATAGTTTGTCTTCATTTTAAGTAATGAAGGATGCAGACGACTCAACTCTATGTAGCACAGTCACAAACGCTGACAAGTGCAATAGTAACAGTTTGAACCGTGTGAATTATTAAACTATGAAAACACTAACCATGCTAGTTACACTTCCTGTCCCATACCCATTATGTTTTGTGTGGGGACTATTCCTCTGTACTGAATTGAAAAAACACCCCTAGTATGTTGCATGAATGAGTTGATGGGTGTTGTCTCTGCAGCTGAAGGGTCTAGAGCAGGAGAACAAGCACCTAAGCCAAACGGTGTCATCCCTGCGCCAGCGCAGCCAGGTCGGCGCCGAGGCTCGCGTCAAGGACGTGGAGAAGGAGAACCGCATCCTCCACGAGTCCATCTGCGAGACCACGGGCAAGCTCAACAAGATGGAGTTTGAACGGAAACAGCTGAGTGAGCAAACGTCTCGACCAGCGCTTTCTCGAGTGTGTATGTTTTCTTTTCCTCTGTCGGATCAACACGGCGGCTGTTTGTCTGCAGGAAAAGAACTTGAGGCCTTGAAAGAGAAAGGCGAGAGAGCGGAGGAGTTGGAGATTCTGATACAGAAACTGGAGCGCGACAAGGAGAGTCTGCAGAAGAAAGTGGCCAGTCTGGGAATCACCTGCGCGAAGGTTGGTTCTTTGGTGCTCCAGGTTCACATTGTTTTGTTTTTTTACTTGACAGACTGGCGGGTAGATGAGGTTTAAATTTGTTGTTTTTGTAAACATTTTTTCAAAACATTAAAAATGTCAAAAATAATAGCCCTCTTTGTTTGTTCCACCTGCAGGTGTCTGCTTTGGAGAAGGAGAACACCGACCTGGAGGCGGAGAGCCGGCGCCTCAAGAAGAAGCTGGACGGTCTGAAGAACATGGCCTTCCAGCTGGAGGCACTAGAGAAGGAGAACTCGCAGCTTGAGCAAGAGAACCTGGAGGTGCGGCGCTCAGCCGAGAGCTTCCGCTCAGCCGGGGCCAAGGCCGTGCAGCTGGAGGCTGAGAACAGGGAGCTGGAGAGCGAGAAGAGCCAGCTCAAGCGCAGCCTGGAGCTCCTCAAAGCCACCTCCAAGAAGACGGAGAGATTAGAGGTGAGACTTTACCACCAAACTGTTCCACCAGTTTTATTTTTAATGGTGCCTTCGACTTATCACATCCGGTGAGCTATGTTCAACTCTGACCGCTTCCATCACCCTAGGTGAGCTACCAAGGCCTAGACACGGAAAACCAGCGCTTGCAGAAGGCGCTAGAGAACAGCAGCAAGAAGATCCAGCAGCTGGAGGCCGAGCTTCAGGAGGTGGAGTCCGAGAACCAAACCCTCCAACGCAACCTGGAGGAGCTCAAGATCTCCAGCAAGCGCCTGGAGCAGCTGGAGCAGGAGGTGGGTGGAGAAATGACGCCGAAATGATAACAGAAGTTAAAATTTTCACTTGTCTACTATCATTGTTCCAGAACAAAACTCTAGAGCAGGAGAGCTCCCAACTGGAAAAGGACAAGAAGCTCCTGGAGAAGGAGAATAAGCGGCTGAGGCAGCAGGCCGAGATCCGCGACTCCAAGCTGGATGACAGCAACCAGCGAATCTCTGGCCTGGAGAAGGAGAACCGCACCATGGGTAAGGAGATGATCTTTTTCCGGGACTCATGCACGCGTGTCAAAGACCTGGAGAAGGAGAAGAAGGAACTGGTCAAACAAGGCACCATTGATAAGAGGACGCTCATCACACTCAGAGAGGTTTGTGGGGCAAGACGAAGAAATGGCCTGTTTTGGAGGAGTAAAATTAAACAAATCCTCCCTGTGTTTTTGATCAGGAGTTGGTAAGCGAGAAGCTGCGCACTCAGCAGATCAACAACGACCTGGAAAAACTGACGCATGAGCTGGAAAAGATTGGACTGAATAAGGAGAGGCTGCTGCTCGACGAGGACTCGGACGACAGGTATCCACAAATTCACTTAGAACTCGTTCTCTCAACTCAGGTAGTGCAACTGGGAGAATTTAGACTTGGGTGACATATATTTAAACAGTTGTTTACATATATTTAAACAGTTGTTGCAGCGTCAGCTGAAAAGTAGCTCATTGTCTTGTTAAGAAGGGAAGGAATCTGTAGTGCGCTACTTTTGAATTTGTGAAGTAAATCCCCTATCTCTATTTCCCAGGTTTAAACTCCTAGAAAGCAAGCTGGAGTCAACGCTGAAGTCCTCATTGGAGATCAAAGAGGAAAAGATCGCCGCCCTTGAGGCCAGATTGCAGGAGTCGTCCAACCTGAACCAACAGCTTCGCCAGGAACTCAAGACCGTAAAGATACATACACACCAAACAAAAAGTTCCAAATGTTTTTTTTTAATGAACCTCGCTGCTTTGTTCTCAGGTGAAAAAGAACTACGAAGCGCTGCGTCAAAGGGAAGAGGAGGAGAGGATGGTGCTGAGCTCGCCCCCTAGAGGTGTGGAGGACCCCCAGGCGTTCAGCAAATGGGAAAAGGAGAGCCACGAAGCCACCAGGGAGCTCCTCAAGGTCAAGGATAGACTCATTGAGGTGGAGCGGAATGTGAGTCAGCCTCTGTAAACATTGATAGTGGTGTTATTTAATCCATTCCAACATCAAACTGTTCAGCTCATTTAGGTCACATTAAGAGTTAAATGTTCATATTTCTAAAATTCCTACATTTTCACGGCTAAATTACCAAATTACATTTTGCAGTGTCCCCAGTCCATCCACATTTCTCAACCCATTCAAACCATTCCAACTTCATATTGTTCAGCTCATTCAGGATATCTTAAGGGAATTAATATTTTCGCATTCATAAAACCCCATGTTTTCCAGCATTCCACATTTTCCATGCAAAAATCCCAAATTGAAACAATTCTTCCACATTTTCAGACGATTCAAATTATTGTTTAGCTCACTCAGTACTTTTTTCATACTTGCTATATTGGTGTATGTTAGCATTTGAGTAATTCTTCTAATATTAGTACTATTTCAGCGTTTTGAAATTTTCAGCAATTCAGTTAATTCCACAGCATTTCAGTTCAGCATGGGCTCTTCAGCATTCACATTCTCTAGTTACTAATTTGTGTTTGTTTTTCAACCCTCCTCCTAGAATGCCACGCTGCAGGCGGAGAAGGCGGCGCTGAGGAGCCAGCTCAAACAACTGGAGACGCAGAGTTCCAACCTGCAGGCTCAGATCGTGGCCGTGCAGAGACAGACCGCCTCTCTGCAGGAAAATAACACCACGCTGCAGACTCAGAACGCTAAGCTGCAGGTGATGTAAACAAACAATAGACAACTGTAGTTCGGGGGGAGCATTCTAATCAACACTTCTTTGTAGCTCACTGTCTGTGGCATATATCAAGGACAGAAAAGAGGTCTTGACATGGTTCTCATTTGAAACCGTTAATTTATATAATGAGCTGTATTCATGTAATCAAATATGCAGTCAATGAGAGGTCTTTGATCCAAGGTGCCTTCAAAATGCTTTTAAAAGCAATATACTGCAAGCTCAGGAAGCTTTTGCACTTGGTCACAAGCCAAAAGGGCTGGCCTATTTAAAAGCATTTTACCCCACATTAGTCAGTCTGAAGCTGCCCCTCTTTGGCTCTGTCCCAACCCTGCCAGCCTGCTTAGCTCCCTCACTATGGATTTAGACCTGAACTCCTTGTTTGGCAGCTTTTCAAAGCCAGCTTATGGGACACGGGATTGACACTGACTGGCAGCGGAGTCTCACAGGTTTTTTTTTGGTTGTTTGTTTCTCACGGGGTGTGCCTTGCTCAAACGTCTGATGGGTTAAGAGGGTTTCTTGTATTAGGGAGCGTATGTTATCTTGTTTGTCTGTCACACTAACTGACACTAAGGGATTCCGTGACAAGTAAACTAGTTTGAATAAAATAGAATAGGATTGTACCATATCCATATTGGCTCAAAATGTCATATGATCTTTCATAAACATGTGAATAATCAATTCAATTTCATTTTAATTATTTTTCTTGTTGTTCTATGTGAGTGAGACTTGAATTTCAATTGAAATGTATTTAAATATATTTTAGTAAGAATTTAATTTAAGCATAACAAGTTTATTTTTAAATAGTTTCATTTTTTGTATTAATGTAATTAATCATTTATTCTTTAAAATGCATTTTCATAAGATTTTATTAAATTAAATGATATTAATTTTAACAAGTAATTTAAGGTACTACATTTTTCCCCAATAATGTCATTTAAAATTATATTATACATTAATTCCATCCAAATTGTATTACAATATTGCTATTAACTGCTACATAATTATTAAAACCCAGTCAAAATAATACAAATGGAGACTCACTGCCCCCTGCAGAATCGTCTTTAAATATGTTCCTTTAGTCTCCTCATTAACCTGCCTGTATTCCCTCTGTTTTATTTTCTTGTTTTCACACAGTCATGTGGACCTTGTCTGTTTCCCCCCAGGTGGATCACTCCACGCTGAGCTCGCAGGCCGCTGCCCTCATGGCGCAGAACGCTCAGCTGCAGGGCCAGCAGAGCAGCGTGGAAGGCGAGCGCGAGGGGGCGCTGCGGGAGAAGGAGGAGCTCAGGTCCACGTACGAGCTGCTCCTGCGCGACCACGAGAAGTTGGCGGCGCTCCACGAGAGGCAGGCCTCCGAATATGAGGCGCTTATCGGCAAGCATGGCGGCCTGAAGAGCTCCCACAAGAGTCTGGAGCAGCAGCATCGTGACCTGGAGGATAAGTGAGGATATGGGCATTGGAAGCAACGTTTTTATGTATGAGGAGGACACTAAGAGGGATTTATTCTCTCAGGTACAAGCAGCTCTTTCAGAGGAAAGGAGATCTGGAGGAGCTGGAGAAGAACCTGAAGGAGCAACAAGACAAAATGTCCTCAGAGAACCAGGGCCACCGAGCTACGGCCGACCAGTGCAAACTGCTCAAAGAGGAAAATGAAAGGTGTGTGCACCTAACTCAAAAAAACAATGATCAAATTTGACCCTGTTGTATGTATGCAACACATCAAAACGTCCTCTCCATTAACACACTTTTTTTGTTAACAGACTGAACACAACGTACCGCCAACTGCAGAAGGATAACGAGAACCTCCAGTTGGACCACAAGAGCATCAAAAGTCAGCTGAACGGCGCCAAGCTTGAGCAGACCAGGCTGGAGGCCGAATTCTCCAAGCTGAAGGAGCAGTACCAACAGCTGGACATCACGTCCACCAAACTCACCAACCAGTGTGAGGTGAGGACCAAGTCAAGAACTACAGATGGTCCAAAAAGCTCTCATGTTGAATTGTGAACAACTAAAAAGTGTTGATGTTTGACACCATGATTAATTTGCTGTATTGCTATTAAGGAACTTAATTTTCTTATGAATGTCCTTCTCAGCTGTTGAGTCAGCTGAAGGGCAACTTGGAGGAGGAGAACCGACACCTGCTGGATCAGATCCAGACCCTGATGCTGCAGAACCGCACGCTGCTAGAGCAGACCATGGAGAGCAAAGACCTGTTCCATGTCGAGCAGAGACAATACATGTAAGTTTATAATGTTTTTGTTGTTGTTGTTCTAAAGCGACGTATGTTCCAAATGCAAGCATGTGTGGTCGTTTTCTCTTTAGCGACAAACTGAATGAACTGAGGAGGCAGAAGGAGAAGCTGGAGGAGAAAATCATGGACCAGTACAAGTTTTATGATCCTTCACCTCCACGCAGGTTAGAAATAGCTATTAAAGAAGCTCAAAGGTAACATATACATAATGAATGCATTAGCTTAAATTTATACTGATTAGTTTCATTCATTGTTTAATTTTAATTAATTAATTGTTTTATTGTTAATTTTATTTCAATTAAAAAACATATTTTCATTCATTTTACTTTTTGATTTTAATGTATTTTATTTTGGAGTTACTTAAATGTATTTTACTTATTACACTGTCATCAATTTGATCTAAATAAGATTATTTAAATGTTTTTCTTTAACAAGGTTCACATTTTTGTTTGACTGTTATTTAATTAAGAATGCCTTCTATTTCTATTCATTTAATTGTTTTTTTGACAGTTTTTAAATTTTTCATGAATTTAATTGTATTATATTTGAACAGATTATAATTCTAACAAATGAAATTATTTCCTTAGATATGATTTGATTGATTAATTTTACTCATAATTTATTTAATTAAATTATTTAACTTGTTGGATTTAGATAAATGTAAAATTTGATTTTATTGTGTTTAATAGAATTTTAATTCATTCAACAGCATTTTATTTGAATAACATTTGAGTTTATTTTATATATATTATAGTGATATTATGATGTAATATTATTCCATGGTTGGTGGTGGGAACTATCAAAAAGCCAATTTTTCCTTAGTATCTCAGCTCTTTATCGTACGTCAGCGGCATGTTTTATTTTTTTTCAGGCGCGGCAACTGGATCACGCTTAAGATGAAGAAGCTGATCAAACCCAAAAGCCGGGAGAGGATGCGCTCCCTCACGCTGACGCCGTCTCGCTCAGAGTGCGGCGACGGCTTCCTGTCTTTCCCCGGCGACAGCCAGGACAGCTCTTCGGTCGGCTCTGGGTCCAACTCCCTGGACGACACGTTATCACACAAGAGAAGCAGCAGTGAGTACAAGCACACATACACACTGAGGTTCCGAGGTCATTTCCAATGTCACTGCGCTTGGCTCCTCCCTCTCTAACTCCTGGATTTCATATCTCTCTGCGCATAAGGGAGGAGAGGCCAACGGTGCCTTGCCCAAGAGCAGGGCTCCTCCAATGGTATGCTGCGGACGGAGAGGGTGGGCGGGGCTTGCGAGCCACCCCTCACCTCTCTCAGGGCATGTTTTCGTGAGTTCCATTGTGTGTGTTGGTCGGTTTACAGCTGAGCTGCGCCCAGGCCACCAGGTTGACTCAATCAACACCTGAGTAACTCTGAGAATACTTTATGTAAATGTTTAATTAGCTGTTAGTCAACAGGCTGTTGTGTGCAGTTCATTTGTAAAGAAAAATCAAACCATTACGACATTGGCTCCATTATTATTATTAAATGGTGCAAAGCATCATACTTAACATTTCCCGTGCTTACTAAAAAAATATACTTTAACTAGAATGGAATTTAATAGCGAGAAAACCTCCGCCAAACCTTAAGGATCCCAATTAGATTTTCTTCTAATCGTTCAGCGTCGTAGTAAGGTGCAAGTCTTTTGCAACCAAGGAAACCAAATGTAATGTGTATATTGTCGCTGTTGGGCGGAATTCTCATATCTCCAAAATTACGACTTTTCAGGAAATCCGCAAAGTCATGTACAAGTGCTAATTTTTGGCAAAAAAACTCAAACACCAATTTGTTACACAGTACGGACATTTTGCACAAAACACTCAAAGGTATTTAAACTAACTATTATTTTCTTGAAAGAAAATAAAAAATATTCTTTATATATTTATAAGAGTTCTTGCGTTTCACAACACATCTCAGTCAGTGTTCAAGTAAGTTAATAGATTTGTTCTCACGCTATTTCCAACACTTAAGATGGGTTAATTATGCTTAAAAGTAAGAGGCAACATGGAGATATACCAATAGTATCTGTGTGGAAAAAATATCAAATTGACCATATTCGGATATACCAGGTTTCAGCCTGACAGCGACTATGTAATAAACAACAAGCGTATCTCTGCTCCCCTCATTGCACCCTTTAATGGATTGCCATCGTCTGTTTGTGTCATGTCGCCGTGGCATTGGACTGTGTAGCGTGTTGAGATTGTGATGTTCAATTAGAAATCAGCGAGTGTGAGAGTTTGCAATTGTGGTTGACACTTGGCACGTTGTACGATGTGTTGTCGTAGTTGGAAGTGTTCTTAGGTGTTGCTAGCTAGTTACAGTATAAGTGGCAAAGATTTGATTGTAACAGCACATTTTGGTTGATTAAAATGTGCTGTTTCGGGAAATGTGTGAAATGTGCATGAAGGTTGTTTTCATGAGTTTTAGTGGAGGTGGATGAGTGTTTGTTTTTTTTCCACACCATCCAGCCACAACATTAATGTACACTTGCATGGAGAACAGAGAACTCCGCCAAGGCTTTTTAATGTGCATCACTTATATAAACAAGTAAACCACAGCCAAATTACAACCTGATCTAAATAATATTATAAATTAATATTCTTAAAATAAAATGCTTAAGTACAAAAAATATACAATATATCATCTTATTTTTCATTTTATTTATATAATTTTTTCATTTTGTTTTTTAATTATGAGACAATTTTCCATCTGCTGATGCAAAGTTTTAAAAATATTACTATTTTATGAATCCCAGAAAAACGTTGCACCAGTCTTTTGATAATTGAGTTATTAACTAATACATTTGAAATAAAATGTCAATAATTACAACTTTTATAAATATATGCAATTAAACAACATATAGTTTGCTTCATTAGAAAAAGTAAATTATTTTTTTGTTTGTTGTTTTTAAGTTTTTGGTATATTTTCTCAGTTTTTTGTTGTTAGAATTGACAATTTTTTGTATTTGCATTTTGTAATTTATTTATTTTTCAATATTTAATTAACATTACATATATAATATTTAGTTGCCTGATAAAAGGCATTTTTAACTTGTGGTTGAAACAAAACCAAAGTATTTGCCAAAACCTTAATTTTTCGTCTTGTTTTCTGAAAATGTTGCAAAAGAAAAGAAAATGCAACTATGCTATTAGTCTTAACAATAGGTAGAAACAGAACTATAATGAAAAATGTCTAGTTGCCGTACCTTGGTGGAGATCATACGTTTGCGTAGGTATTAATTGAACACTGTTGTGGATACAATGTAGCTTGCTGTTACGGTTAAGCTACGAGATGGCGTGTGGGTGTATAAAAAAAGACTTGTAGATGCTTTTCTGATGACTTTGTAGAGTGTGCAGGGTGTCAGCTCGCTCCCTGCTGCCTCTCATCACGTTAACAACGTACCCCTCCCCTGTTTTTACCCTCCCTCTGCTTAATTCTGTCACCCCACTGCCACCCTGTCTGTCTGTCTGTCCGCCTGTGTGTGGCTGCACTGTGGCAGCTTTAAAAAGGTTGCCTTTCATGAGGAACAGATCCAAGGACAAAGACAAGGCCAAGGCCATCTACCGGCGCTCCATGTGTAAGACCGCCTCGCTTAGCCGTCATTCTTCCTCCTCCTCCTCCCGTCACCAGCCAGGGCCGCTCACTGATGTCTTGTGTGTGTGTGTGTCGGTGTAAGCGCACGTTTGTAATTTGCTGACGCCCATGCCGCTAACATCAATGACCCGTCCTCCTCTGTAAACCGTCACCTCTTTTAGTCACTCGTGTGTAGTGCTTCACGTAGCAGAGATGATGTAGTCGAGACTAAACTAACCCCCATAGATGAGAGTTCTTCTCTCTTTTTAGGCTCTTTGATTGAGTGTCGCCTGTCTGACTTTGTGTTGCTGGAATCACTGGGCAGCTTTGTGCTTCTTTTGCAATGAAATGTGCTTGGTGTGTGCGAGTTTGTGTGGGGTGAGCTGAGTGAATGTGTATGCGAATTTGTTAGTGTACGAGTGAGTTTGTGTCTGTGTGTGTGAATGTATTTCAGTAAGTCTGTGATTTGCCGCCATTCTAGACGACTTGAAACGGCGCTTTTACCTTGGATTGTTTTGGATCGTTCATCTTCTTGGTCCGCCATTGCACATGCCTGATTATTAATGTGTGTACATAACTGCAGCTCTCTGCCTGCCGTCACGCTTCAAGTGCAAGAAAGACAGCGGCAAGAGAAACGCGCCGTCTTTATTGCACTTTGCACTCGCTTCACACAACATTAAGTGTACCTGACTGTACAAGCCAAAGAGATCCAAGACAAATGCTTTGCCAAGATAATACTGAGCTTTCATTGAAAGTGCATTTATAAGATTTTATGTGGTCTTTTTTTCAATGTAGAATATTTACATACTATGGTTAGGTGAGATATTTGATTTATCATTGTTTGGATGGAGAGGTATGATTTTAAAAAAAATTGCACATTTAAAACATTTAATTTCATAAAACCCATGAAAGTTGGTGTGAAAAAGCAGGAAGTGGCAAAGTGTAAAATATACATATATATATATATACACATATTACTTTTTTTTTTATTTTTATTTTTTACAAATGCCAAAATAAAATATATTTTTCCCCCTCTAATTACAAACATTTTTTCCTCATATCATTTATCCTGACGGTTGAAATTATTTTATATAATTTGTCTGAATAGTCACCCAAATCAAATTTTCAAACAGATGAATGTATACTTTAAATATTTATGATTATAATTCATCTGATTCCTTAATATCTCAATTGGATGTCATTTTTACTTTAATTAAAAAGGCAGAATGTTTGAGCCATCCTTTTTTATTGGATCTCACAAGATTACTGCACTGTACCTAATGTTGTGTCCAGGGAGTGCTGCTAACATTTTTTTGCTATTAAACTAATTGCCTGCATGCGCCATTGCTTGGTTGTGCTGTGTTTTGGATCGGGCGCATATTAGAATAATTTGACTTCTTTGATTCTCCAACACAAAACACTTTAAATGTAATAAAATATTAAGAAAGTTATATTATCTTGGACCAGAACATAATCCAATTACGTCCATGCGCAGCCATGAACGACCTCCTCCAGACCATGACGGTGGCCGGGGGTCCGGGCGGCGACTGGGCAGGCAGCACGGAGAACCTGGATGGCGGCGGCGAGGCAGGAGACGTGGGCGGCGGGCGCCGTGGAGTGGGTGGCGGCCAGCGCATGAAGGAGCTGGCCTTCTCCACCAACGCCATCGACTGCGCCACCCTCACACTGCCTTCCTCCACCCACAGGAAGGCCACGCACAGGCTCCAAGTCAAAGGTAATACGACACGCAGGTGAAATTGACTGTTAGCATTAAGCTAATGCACTTTTGCAGGTATCCTAGACAGATGGGCAATGTAAAATTCTGAAGTTTTCACATTGACCCATAAGCATTTTTAGCATACAAAATAAACAAATGTAAGCGGCCATATTTTGCATTACAAGTTCATTTTCATCAACAGACAACGCTTCTTGCGAGGATGTCGCCGGCTCCTCGGATGATCCAAAGAGTCAAGGTAAGCTCAGTTGGGAATCAGAACGTTGTCAAAAGCAGGTCAACAGTTTCTCCCCCATCCCGCCCCGAGAATCTTCAGGCCCCCCGCTTGCCTCTTTCATTAAGTCTGGCAGCGGCCATTTTGATCGTGAGCAAAGCGAAGCCTTGTCCAAAGTAGGATTGACTCCGTTGCAGTCTGCAAGACGCTATTCAGGGCACATGTTAAGTCAGATGAACATGTTTTATCATTATTTACATGTGTTCTTAAGCTTCTCTTAACACTCTCACTGGGTCTCCTTAATTATGGAAAGGTCTTTGATGCATTAGTGGTAAGCACGGGTGCTGCTTCGCTGATGACTTCCCAGAATGCATTTATAAAAATCCACTCAAACCTGTAATTAGCCCGCCAGGAATTTATATGGCGAGACATATTACTCAATGCAAAGTCACTAATGAGTAGAATCTTCTTTATTAGCAGACAGATCATTTTGGCTTTTATCTTTTATTCTGAAATAGTTATTAAAAAGCTATTTTCTCTTGATTATTATTTTTAAAGTATATGCTACAATAACTTTGCTCACCATATAAAATATCTCTAACAATGTCATAATTTAAAAGATGGTGCATTGACAATCTGTGTCCATGTCATTATCTATGATAACATCATTGGCAATAATAATTGTCATAATCCATTATAGCGATGTAACAATGTAAAATTATGATAGTAATGTCTTAATCGGCAATCATGATAATCTATAACAGGAATGACATTTTAATCTAAGAATGATGTTATAATGCATATTAATAAAACTATATCATAATTAAATCATTATCTAATATATTGTAATCTGTAATGATTCAATGTTATAATCATTATGTCATTCTATCAATGATGCAATTAAAATGTCATAATCTATATGAAAATACATTAATGTTTGAAAATTTTTAGAATCTATGATAGCATGCATAATCTTTAATAATGCATTAATCTAAAAAAAATGGTGGTGCAATCTACAATCATCTATGATAACACCAATGTGTTAATCCATGATAGTGATTTTACAATGACTTGGACTGATGTCAATCTACGATGACAATGTCATTTTTCATCTTAATCTATGATAATAATGCCATAATCTGTATTATCCATTATAGCTGCAAATTCCTTGTTGTATGATGGTCAACGTTGAGTTTGTCAGTAATGTATACTTTCTGGCCACCTTCCTCTTCCTCGCCGGGGGTTCTGTCTTTGTTCCTCCAGCGGCCACATTGGCGGCCGGCCACTTCCGCCTGGCCCGCGCCATCTGTCGCCCCAGCGGGGTTGTGCGCCGTGCGCTGTCAAGCCTTCACATTACTTCCTGTGTGTGTTACTACATGTGTCTTCCCTTTTTTGTCCTTTCACCCCTACGCCAGCCTCCAGACCCTCCAGTTTCCATAGCAACAGGACCACCAGTAGTAATAGTAACAATAACTCCCAGCTCACCTCTCCCCTGGAGGTAAAAGGTATGATCCTCCCTCTATCCCTCCACCTTTCCTCTTCCTCCTCCTCCTCTTCCTCCTTCTCCTCCTATCATTATGAAAAAAAATCTTATAATAATCATTTCAATTAGGATGTATTTAGGATGTAAAATGAATCGAGCTAGTTTTACAATGTCACCATTTAATCCATGGTAACATAAAATTTCCTAATCCATAACAATAATTTCATAATCTATGATAGGAGAGTCCTAATCCATAACGATGTCCTAATGTGTTCCCTCCCCGCCAGGCACACTAAACGGTAACGCGAGTCGTCCCCACAGCGAGAGCAGCGGCGAGTTCAGTTTGAGTTTGGAACAGGAGGCCTGGTCCAGCAGCGGCAGCAGTCCCGTCCAGCAGCCTTCTTTGTCGCGCTCGTCCCACCAGAGCCCCGGGCCCACGCGCCACTCCCTCGAACCGGCGGCGGCCGCCACCCCCGGACAGTTAAGGAAAACGGCGTCGCCGGGCAGCGAGGTGCTTTCTCTGCAGCAGTTCCTGGACGAGGGAATCGACCCTGCCGAGGTGAGCTCTTAAAGTTCATGTTTGAATGATATGATACTAAATGATGACGTAGTCAGTATGTATTTTTGTAAACAATACAGAGAAGTGATTTTGTTAAGGATTTAATGTACTCGACATCCAATTTCATGTCGATCTGCAAAACTAATATTAGGGTTAGATTATTCTTTCTGGGGGGGGATATTTCAGGGACTGGGTTTCACGTCAAATATATTTTCACCAGAATACACAAAAAAATGTATTTACATTAAATGTCATTAAACAAAAGAATTAGTCATGTCTGGGACAGTGCTTCTCAGTGTGGTATGTAGGCTCCCCCTAGTGGTTTGTAAAATAAACACTGAATCAATGTTTTATGTGCATAATGTAGTAGCTTAAACGTTGTTAGCTTTTCACACATTTTCATTTAGTCATTAGAACTGTTTCGGTACAGCTTTTATTTAACGTTAATGTGCAATAGATAACTTAATCAGAATATTTTTTTAAACGCAGTCATTTGGGTTAATTCTTGCTCTGAGTTTGAGGAGTTTATCCAAGTACAAGCCCTGGAATGGCTAATTTAAACCAAAATGGTCGACTGGTTCACTTTCACGCGTGGGTCTTGAGACTTTTTCAAGCGTCCCGTTATTTATTTGTCGAGGGCTCTTTTTTTTTTTTTGAGGTCATGAAAGGGATTTAAAAAAATGTTAATCACTGCACTGATTTTTTCCTGTGTCTCATATAGTCGGGCAGTCAGGAAAACCTCACCGTGGACTCCCCCCGCCTCCCCGTTTCTTCTGAGCGTGTGCAGAAGGAGCGCCCCGCCACCCGGGGTCGCGGCATCTTGCGCTCCTCCAGCGGAAAGGCGGCGCCCGTCACCGCCGACCGCCCGCCACGCTCCTCGGGCCAACCGGGGCGCCCCAGCCTGCGCAAGGCCGAGAGCACCCGCGTGAGGGGCTCGGCCCGGCCCGGCCTGTCCACCCAGGCTCGAGCCACGTCAGTGTCGGAGAGGCTGGACCGGGCGTCTGGATCGGGGTCAGCGTCCACCCTGCCCCGCGCCAGTAGCGTCATCTCCACGGCCGAGGGCAGCTCCCGGCGCACCAGCATCCACGACATGCTCTCCAAGGACAACCGGCAGCCCGTGTCGGTCGACGGGGTCCGAGCCCCGCCCGAACCCAGTGAGTACACCCCAAAGGGACCCTCTAGTAGCCCTTTGCCAAAGTCCCTGAGTTTGCCATGCCCGAGCTCGGACGAAGCCGAGCTCCCCACCCTCGAGTCCTTCCTGGGTCCGTCCTTCACCGCCGAGTCGGTCTTCATGGACTCCATCTTTAGTGAGTCGGCGGGCAAAAGCCTCCCCTTCCTCTCCCTCAATCCCACCCTCGTCAGCAACATCAGCGGACCCCCCGTCGCGCCTTACCAGCCCAGCCGAGCGGATGGTCCGCCGCCGTCCGGGGCCGAGCATTTGGACGCGGACGAGAACCAGTCGCTGTGGTTCGAGTACGGGTGTGTGTGACGGAGGGGGAGGTTCTGGCCCGCCGATGTCCGTTTGGGCGTGTGTGCCTGGGGGACTTTTCCTCTTGTTCTGATGCTCCCGTGGTGCTGGTTTTGTTTTCTTTTTCTTTTTTTTGGTAAGTTTCTGTTTTGTTTCAATACATTTCTCACCGTCCACCATCGATTTCACCTGAAATCACTATGAACTGGATGCTCCAGTTGATAGCCTGCACCCACCAGAACATGACACACGAAGGATTGTGAATATTCCAAAATAAATGAAAAAGCAAATGAATGTCACATGAATATAATACAGTGGTACCTTGACTTATGAGTGCACCAATTAATGAATTTTTCAAGGCCTTGAGTTTCTTGGAGTGATGTGGAAAAGCAAATTGGGAAAATGGATGGCCCTGCGATGCCCTCGTGTGTGGACGAGGCAAAGCCGCGGGCCCCGACGGACTGACAAACAAACTTGCAAGGAGCTGCTGTAGGCCACTGCTCAAGCCCAGACACTCACATGGAGACTCACCAGCCAACCCGACTCCAGCGCCTAATATCACTCACTAGGCCACACCCCAAACACTACAATGTACGCTAATTAGTTCTGTTTACTTTTATACATTTTGCTTTCTTTTTTTAAAATGTTTTTATACAAAACAGTAAGTCAAGGTGCCACTGTGTTAACACTCCACCTGCTGTTTGTGTCTGCATGTTTCATTTTGACCACTGGGGTCAAAATGGTGTTTTCCTTTTTATTATTTTTTTCTACACTACCCTTGGTTTCCCTTATGTTCCTGTGTATGATTTTTTTTTTTTTTTTTTTTTTCTGAAAAGCAGACTTCTTCATTCGGATAGCGACCATTCAAGTTGTCCATGGAGGAAAAAAAGTTTAGTTAATTAGGTCAATTAGGGCATTGATGAAGTTATTGATTAACCCTCCTGTTATGTTTGTTTTCTCAGGGCACCAAAAATGGCCGTGGGTCAGTGAGACCCGCTTGCATGCATAGTTGTCGAAGTTCAACAAATGAATCAATATAATAGAACACAACTTAATTACATCTGTTAAAACTTTAATCTATGGAACTGGTCAGGGTCATATCAGGAGGGTTATAAATGAAAGTGAATGCAGGGACGATGCCATAAGGTTTCCTCTGGAAAGTAGGCTGCTTCTTTGGATGGACTCATGCAGGGTTGGGCAACCATAGAATTTTTTTTAATTTTTTTTTACAAAGATGACATAAACATTTGACGGGTTTTCGGTTGCCCATCCCTGCACTACTAATGGACGGTTTCATGGGTGGCTTGAGTGAAAGTGACTATGAAGGAAAAGCAAGGAGTCATTAGCCCTCCTGTTACATTGCGCCTCTTTGCTAGATACGGGTCATTGTGACCCGCCACATGCGTATTCAGCAAAAAAATTAATTCATGCCTGAGAGTATTGTATCCTCAGGATGTGTTGCTGCACCGATTGTGTTCCAATATCCGTTAAAGGGTTATAACTACCACGACGACGTTGCTAATTTCACTAGCCCGCTTGTGGTGTTTCCCCATTTAAGTGTTAGCAATAAGTCAGCTGACTTTCATAAGGTTAAAAGTATGTGGTTGGAAGGAATGTTTAACTTATAAACTTTGCTGCTCCCACCTAAAGCTCGTATCTGACATTTTACTGTAAACTAAAAAGAACAAAAATGAGGCTAGCAGGACAAATTGCACCCCAAAAATATTTTACAGTTAAAGAAACGTTTTTTTGTGTAAAGCGGGACAACTTGTAACAGGAGGGTTATATGAAAGTAAGTTCCGAGACGACACTCTTGTACATATTAAGTTATAAACTTATACGAGCATTCTTTGCTGTGCTCCTTGCGTATGCTTATTTATTCCCGCTTGTACCCGCGCGCTTGTTTTGCGTTGGATTTCAATGTGTGCGCGTAACGACGTTGCTTTATTCCACAGATGTGGAGGGCAGAAAGTCAAAAAGCAGAAGTGGCGAGTGCTAAGCCCCACGCGTGGTGAGTGAGCGCGTGCGGGGAATGGGAGGGAAGGCGGGCTGCTTGTTGCCATGGGAACCTCACATGTGATGTAACCAATGGTTTTCCATCTCGCTTGTAAACCACCCCCCAAATAATTGGATGTAAAGGTGTGTTGTTGTTTTTTGCCCGTCCCTGCCCTGCTTCTTCCTTGTTGCTATGACAACGCATGTAGTTCCCGGCTGGCTACTACTTCCTGCTTCCTGTCTTCCGCTATTATCAACTTCTCACCTTTTCCCACTTCTTGTATGTCTCTCCAGGGTTTTCCCAAACTTTTGAACCATTTACATTGTGTTGCGGGTTCAATTGGAACATACTATATAAAGTTTTTGTTTTGCAAATTTGGGTCATAAAAAATGCCTGGGTCAAAATGACCATGGAACTATGCATGGGTCAAGTTGACCCAGGAACATGATTGCTGTTTCAGAAAATCAAACGTAAACGGTGTTAAAAATGAAATAAAGAAAAAAAATATTGGTTAAAAAATATTTAAACGACAAAGCAGGTGTCACCAACTTTTTTTGAAATGAGTTTCTTCTTGGGTACTGATAAAGATAAAGGGCTACTAGTTTTAAACACGCTTTTAAAATAGATTTATTCAAATTAATGATATCTGTGACACGTTAATAATTTCTCACAATTATCAATGATTTATTTAATAAGGTAGAAAACTGATAAACCTCACAAGTATTTACATTTTCAAATTATCACTTATATGCTTCTCACTGGTGATGTTTTTTGTTTGATGTCCCTTGATAGAAAAACAATTTCAAAAATAATTGAACTAAAATTGTTTTAAACGTAACAAACCGTTTAAAACGTATCCAACAAATATCATGTAAATGATGTTTAATTAATGACACTTAGATAATTAAAGGGGCCAAATTGACCCAGAAAACATTCTCTGGTCAAACTGAGCCCAGCAAACATGCTTGGGTCAAATGGACCCATCAATCATGCTTGATTCAAATGGACCATTATTGCTGCTCTGAGAAGCAAACACTAGTGTTACAAGTGTGAAAAGAAAATTATTTTAAAATAACCTAATTGGGAACTAAAAAAAAAAAATTGGGGGGGGTAATTTTTTTTAAGTTTATAGCCGTTTTTGTTTTTTCTTCCCCTTGTAACTCGTAAAGCAAACCCCCAAAATATTATATGCATTCATCCATTTGAATGAGCCACAGATGCGGAAGCCCCTTTCTGGTGTGTCCTGTTCTATTTACTTTCATGTTGTTTCTAATCTGCTCTCTTCATCTTCCCACTCTTCTTCTTCTTCTTCTTCTTCTTCTTGGCTTGCCGGGGACTCACTAGGTGGTCTTGGAGGTCTGAAGCTTGGTAGACAAGACGGCGTGTATACTGCGAGGAAAACGATTGTAAAATCCTACCATTTTGTTTAATTCCCTCCCAACCCTTCTGTAGAGAAAATGGCTTCCTTCTGTTTTGTTTTTCTTCCTTGAATCAAGGAAACGGACGAAGACGCACCCATTTTTCGTAATTTTGCTCCCCCCCACCCCCCGTGTGTCCTCCGCTGTGATGTGCACTACTCTTTGTAAAGATGACAATTCAAGTGCCAAATCACAGCGCCACCACCCCCCCAAAAAACAGACCTGGATGATTCCCTTTGGATCTTCTGTGAACTTAAATCAAGGATGAGAGCATGTACACGCATTCATACATTCAGTATGCGGACTTGCATGTTTCCAAAGCGTGCACAGCGGAGAGAACGTCGGACCAATCGGAACGCTTCCTATCCTGTTGGGATTTTGGGAGAAGCCATGAGAGTGTGAATGTGTGCGCAGTGGGTATGAAAAGTCTACACACCCCTGTTCAGATGGCACGTTTTTTTAAATAAAATAAAAATAGACCTAGGTAAATGATTTCAAAACCTTTTTCACCATTACTGTGACCAATAACCTGGAAAAACCAATTTAGTTGCACACCGCCTTATTACCGGAATATGGGATGCTCCCAATTAACCGATTGCATTCAAACTCATGTTAACTGGGAGTCAGCACACACCTGCCACCAATTAAAGTGCCTCTGATTAACCCCAAAATAACCTTCAGATGTTCTAGCAGGCTTTTCCTGGCATTTTTTGTAGTCAACTCAAACCGCACAAGCCATAGTCCAGATTTTTTTTTTTTTTTTGTGTTGAACAGGGGTGTGTAGACTTTTCTATAGACTGAGTGATATTTCCACAGTAATGTACCAACTTAATTATCACTTCATTAATTCCATCAAGTGTTTTTTTTGTCATCTTGCACTCTGGAAGACCTTACTAAAAGCACACATATATACAGTACATACACGCTCTCTTTCTGTAAACCAGGTGCATTGTTACAATGGCGATGAGTTTTCCCTCCTTTTCCACTTTTACATAAACCCATTTGATGTAATAAAAATTCATCAATTAAGAAAAATCTGTGTGTGAGGGTTTTTATTTTAATCCTTCTTGTAACAACGTTTACTTGATTTTATATAGATTCTTAAATGTAAACGTTTTTTTTTTTTGGTGAAAGGTTGGTGGCATTTATTTACTCAACCACAAGCTGTAATGCTTGTAAGAGGGTAGGCCTTAATATTTCTAAAAACGTATTGCATACTTTTATAAATTTTTAGTATTTTATCATTTTTAACAAATCCTAATTTATTACGGAGAATAACTTTATTTTTTCATTCGTCTATTTTTCATCATTTTAATTTCAATCTTTGTATTTGTTTACAGTTCTTTTGATGATTAAAAAAAATCACAAATAATCATACATTGTATATTATTAAACACTAACATAATCTGCATACACGTTTAAGTGACTTGATAATGTCCAAAGAGGCTTTTATTTCAGAATTATTTTGTAATTTTCAGCAAATCATTATTATAAGGCAGGCCTTTATATTTTTGCAATCAATTTATAGCTAATTTATACCTTTTCCAATGTATTTGTATTTATTGTTACATAGTTGTTTGATTAATTTACGAATTTCTACAAATAATCATACATCATGTCTAAATATCTTTTATTTATTGTATTAGATATATGTTCCACTTGTTTTTATTTTTTAATTGTTGGACAATCTTAGAATGTTTCTACAAATAACAATTATTAGTACGAGTGACCCTTTCAACAAAATATACATATGGTAAATGTTTTCAACTTTAGCAAATTTGACTCTTCTATATTTTACAGACTACTGATTTAGTATTCATCAGTGATGTTAAACCATTTTACAGTAAGGATTCAAGGGTAAGTTATTTGTATTTTATTTTTACGACTAAAAACGTATTCACCGATCCAATTCAAATGTAAATAAATAGTATCATATGTATATGTTTAAATCAAATACCGTTTGTGTAAAGTATTTCCATTGTTTCAAACATATGGACATACTTTACCAGTGTGTGCTTGTCTGCATTTGAATTCTGCAATTAAGTGGAGTGTGCAGATGTGTGAAAGTAATTCGGGGTGTGGAGAGATGTGCGGTTACGGCTCATCTGTTGCCACAGCAACGGCAGCATCCCCGCTGCTTAGGCCAGTTGTCTAAATCCAATATAGTAGTGCAGTACAGTATACAGGGGAATAGACACTTCATAATAGGACAAATACAAGAATGTGTCCAAATGTCATGTCGGCGTCTACAACAATGAACTCAGTTTGGATTGAGTGGGAAACTATTAAATATGACGTGTGGTGGGATTGGAATACGAAAACCATACATTTGGAGACGTCTAAACTAGCAAACCACCAATAAACCAAAGAATACGTAAAATAAAACGTTTGTAAAAATCATATAAGAATATAGACAGCATTTTAATGAAAACTGATTCGAATCTATTTTAATATGTATGTTTGGCCGCATGAAAAATAAAGACCAAAAGTACTGTTAATGCATTGCAAGGGGAGGAATTATAATAAAGGAAACTTTCGCTGTCAGTTGCAAGTCGGACATTTTTTCTACGCACACTAAAACTCAACATCCAATCAGAAACCTCCTTATTCATGTACTTCCACGCACGTGACTCACTGTCATGGAAGCCTCCATGCGCACATCTCCGGTTTAAGTCGCCTTTTCCTTTCTATCTTAATTGATTCTCTTCCCTTTTTTCTTACAAATTGAGTCATGAGGCGTTTGCTACAGCTTGGACGCTCCTTTTCTCGCTGCCGCGTGCGTCTGTGCCATCGGAGCGTGTACAAAAGTCACGAAAATGTGAAAAGTGTGCGAGTGGACCTCGGAAACAAGTGAGTTCAAGTTGATTTCAGCCTAGTTTCGATTTCCTCTTAAGTGTTTAGAAGATGGAGCATTACTAAAACACGCAATAAGTCATATACAGATCATTTCGTTGCGGCTAACAAGAGAGGGTCCATACACGTCGTTAAAAGTGGTATTTTAGATTGTGTATGTTCGAGATTAAAAACCATCTATTTTCGAAATACAGTTAACGTTCTATATATTTTGTTTATAATAGTCGTAAACGCTCAAAAATTAAGTTTTTTTTTTTTTTTTTTTTTAAAGATTGAAATTGTAATTTCCGCAATAAATTTTTTTTATTTGCAAAATAATTCAGTTGAATATTTTCAAGATAAAATGTTGGAACAATTTCAAGATTAAAATTCTATATTTATTCATTTATTTATTATCCTTAAAGTCACGCTTTTTGCCTCAGAAAAGTACGACTTGATTATGACTTTTCTCAAAAATAGAAAACAAAATACACGTCGTCATTCTCATTTATTTGTGATTTGCAGAAAGCTGCAGATTTCCACTGGGAAGCTCGCCAAGTTTGCCGACGGCTCTGCTGTAGTCCAGGTACACACGCACCACGTCCTAGTATTTGCATAATTATCATTTTAAAAAGTTAAGGAATAATAATACAATATAACCATCTTTTTGGAAGCTTGGCGACACGTCTGTGATGGTGACGGCCGTGAGCAAAACCAAGCCGTCTCCCTCTCAGTTCATGCCTCTGGTGGTACGTCATTTACTGTATGTGTGTGAGTATGTTCTGCTTTTTGGGTGCGTCATAGTGCTGTTTGGTTGATCGGTTGACAGGTAGACTACAGGCAGAAAGCAGCGGCCGCCGGCAGGATCCCCACCAACTATTTGAGGCGAGAACTGGGCATCACCGACCATGAGATTCTCACCAGCAGACTCATAGGTAAAATGATAAAACCAATAATTAGGTGATACCTTGCGTTACAGGTGACCTGGCTTGCAACTTTTTTGAGATACAACCTTTTTGTTCGGATGATTTTATTGTCTTAATTTGCTAGCAAGGCACGCACACCAGAGGGAGTGGCGCAATGTCCATTGAATTGATGTTTAAAAAAAAAAAGGCAAAAATTGTTGATTATTATATATTTTTTTACATTCTTGGTTTTGATAAAGTAGAATACTGTAGAGCACTACTTTTCTTATTTAAAAAAAACACTGCACTTTGTTGGGGTTTTTGGGGCACTTGGAACAAATTATTTTTTTAATTTTCAATTCATATCAATAGGGAAAGATGTTTTTTTGATAAATTCTGTGTTAAAAAATTGTTGATGTATTTCATTAAATTTGTATTGTTGTCTGAATGTCTTTTGTTTTCTTGTGTTCAGACAGGTCCATTCGACCTCTTTTCCCATCCGGTTACTTTTACGACACTCAGGTTGGTTCTACTTATTAGGGGACATAAAATCTGCAAAATTAAAAAAAAATTAGCCATTTTCTGGATCTCCAGAGTGCCTACCCATTCATCTACTGTAAAATTAAATAACCAAGTTGTTTTTGTTTTTGTATGAGCTGCCTATTTCCTAAAATGTGCCATTCTGAGTTCTACTGAATTGTGACGTCACATTTTGTGTAATTTGCATAATCACACTTCCACACTGACTTTCTATGAATTGTAAACTAGGCTGGAGGGAGAGGCTGCCATTATTTTATTTTTTTTTAAGCAATGACATTAAAAAGCTAAGCCGATGTGTAGTGTTGTTGGATGCACATTGGGAGATTTGTGTGTGCCATTCATCGGCTTGGTTGACGATGAAGTGCTGCATCTGCAAGTGAAAACCCAATCCTCATGGGGCCGGTTTGTAACTTGCTTTCTTGATTCTGGAATCAGCAAATTGCAACCGCCTTGCTCCACCTCCTGTTAGCATGGTAACTAAAGGCACAGATGAGGGGGCGGGGTGATAGTGGCTCATTTGCATGAGAAAGGACCGCCCCCTTAATGGGCTATATACAGTGAGGCTTTTAAAAGAAGGTATTACATGACATATTTGTTGATTCTTTTTGTATTTTGACAATGTTTTAAATTATAAAAAAAAAAAAGCATACTCTCTTTTTAATACTGTACATAATATAATGTGTTTTGTAGATTTTGTGTAACTTGCTGGCCGTGGATGGCGTCAACGATCCGGACGTGTTGGCGATCAATGCAGGTAATAATGGAATATTCCATCCATCGGATGTTCTTTTTGTAATTGTCGCTCGAGGTCACTCTTCTGCTCTCTTTTCTTTTTAAGCCTCAGCTGCTCTCGCTCTCTCGGACATCCCTTGGAATGGACCCATAGGTGAGGGGAAAGCGCGAGTTACACATTTTGAATGATTTGCAACTGTAACTATGTTAACTGCGTTTGTATGAATTGAATGCAGGTGCAGTGCGTATGGGATTGGTGGACGGCGAGCTGCTGGTCAACCCCACCAGAGCGGACATGGCATCCAGCACGCTCAACATGATCGTGGCAGGAGCCCCCGGCACTCAAGTGGGTCAGTTAATGCTCATATTTAATAAAAATTGTATTTATTTTTTTAAGTCGTCGTGACGTTCCGAACAAGTAAGGTAGCCACTGAGATCTTATCGAAACAAGACAAGCCTGTCCCACCCGCGTCATATTCTTTGTGCGTCGTTGGCCAGTGATGATCGAGGCGTCGGCCGAGAACGTCCTGCAGCAGCATTTCGCCCACGCCATCAAGGTGGGCGTCAAGCACGCGCAGCAGATCATCTTGGCCATCCAGCAGCTGGCGCGAGAGCTGAAAATCAGCAAGCGAACGCCGCCCAAGATGTTCTCGGCCCCCGCCGACATGGTGGCGCACGTGCGGCAGTAAGTTCCAAGCTCGCCATGAAAACTGATGGACCCACTCCACCATTTTGGATCTTTTCTGCATCATATAATGTTTAATGTGCACGCAGCTGCGCCTCAGAGAAGATCCACGCCGTCTTCACCGATTACACGCATGATAAGGTAAGCGGCAAATTCGCTGCCGTGCTCTTTTTCAGTTGTTAGTTTTTGTATCATAACAAAAATGTCCTTATAGATTTCAAGAGACGAAGCCATCAACAAGATTCGTCTCGAAACTGAGGAGAAAATTAATGGTAGATTTGATTCTCTGTCTTGATGCTCGTTGCCTGTCACCAGGGTTATTATAGTTTTGGAATTTTCATTATAGTTACTTTTAGAATTAGTTTAAGTTAGTTTTAGTATTAGTTTTTGTTTTTTTAAAAATGTGTATTGTGTGCAAAATTTATTAAACGAAAAAAGCAACGTACGTGTTACCTAGTGTTGCGTTTCGGCTGAATTAAATGAAAAAGCAGGCATGGCGAGCCATTGGAGTCAAAAGTCAAACATGCAAAATTGTCGCCTTGGGGTGACATCATCTGAAGGTGCTTTTCTATTGGCTGCTTTTAGATGACGTCACTTCTGTTCGACACACTTTCAAGCGTTCCCTATTCCTGTTAATATCAAAATAAATATACTTAAATCACATTTAACTCATTCGCTCCCAGCCATTTTCACATAAGCAATCCCCTTCACTCCCGCCGGCTGTTTTACTGGATGTTGACTTGATTTTGCAAGGCCCACAGAATATTGTGTTCTATTACTATACGAACATGGAACTTCCAAAAGAAAGATTAAAGTATCTTCTTCTTCTTTCTATCAGTTTACATTTTGCAACAATTGGCATTAGAATATAGCTAAGTTTCATCATTATTCACAAATCTATTTTGAATTGTGAGTAATTGAGGGTTTTTTTCCAACATGGCCCTGGTTCATCTCCTCTGCTGCCACCTGCTGGCCGTTTGTTTAATAATTACCATTTATTCAACCGTTCTTTGCAGTTGATAGGCTTCATCAAGCCTTCTGTATGCTCCAGCATTAAAAAAAAACACGTATAAATACGTCTTTGGGACACTTAAAACATGTAAAATAGAACGTATTTATACGTTGTTGGTATCAAATGAGTTAACATCCACCCCAAAGGCTCATGTATTAAATTAATCACCAAAGATGAAAACTAAAGATATTTTCACTATAATTTTAGTTAGTTTTGTAAATGCAAAATGTAGTTTGTTAGTTTTTCGTTTCTTAAGAAGCCTCTTCGTTTTAATTTTATTTTGTTAACAAAAGGGTTTTTTTGAATTTTAGTTTCAGTCATTTCATTAGTTGTAGTTAACTAAAATAACCTTGCCTGTCACCATTTAAAATTTGCCATTCAAATTTTTCATCCAGAGAGATTTCCCCAAGCTGAACCTTTTGAAGTCATCGAGTCCTTCAACATTGTGAGCAGAGACATCTTTAGGAATTTAGTGTTCAATGAATACAGGAGGTATGCATTTTCAAATGGATTTTATACACAGCAAATCCTGTAGAGTAAAATTGGACTCTATTGAGAATGGGATCAAATAGACTCAGCTTTTAGAGTAAATTTGCAATTGGAAGAGAGTAAAATAAACAATTGGAAAAAAATAAAAGTCACTCATGGGTTGAGGAACGAACTCACGACCTTGAGTGGAGTTACGAAGATTCCAGCTGACGTGAACGATATACTAACACCCAGCAAGGGCTGCGTCATTTTGACTTCTTTATTTTATTTTTTTTATTTACTCTCTTCCAAGTGTAAATTTGAATCTATTTAGAGTGGGACCAAATAGACCCGGTAAAATTTCCTCTACAGAATTTACTGTGTGCTATTATAATATATGCACGTTGATGACAACAATATCAATTGCATGTAGGTGTGACGGCAGGGAGTTAGCGGCTTTGAGAGACATCTCATGCAACGTGGACCTCTTTAAACCTCTTCATGGCTCCGCTTTGTTCCAGAGAGGACAAACGCAGGTACAGCAACGCTTTTAAGATGAATTAGTGTAGTGTCTCGGGGAGAAAGAAAACAAAAAGTCCTAAAAATGAGATCTTCTGTAGGTGCTGTGTAGCGTCACGTTTGATTCACTGGAATCCAGTGTTAAGGCGGACGTCATCACCACAGCTTTAAGGTGAGATTATGATTAGTCAAACGCCGTGATAGGTAAAAATCTGCCATGTTTTTCTGCTATGTGGGAACAATGACTTTTATTGAAGCTTATTATCATGTCAAATGATGACACAGCATTTCTGTCCGCAGCGGCGTCAAGGACAAAAACTTCATGCTCCATTACGAGGTAAGTAAACGCCCTGGTTCATTAAATTAAAAAATGTTTTGACTCATTTGCTCCCAAAAACTTATAAAAACATTCTATTTTAAATATTATATATAATATATATAATGTTATAATATATATTGTATTTGTCATGGTACGGAAGAGGATTAGGGCCAGTGAAGAGAGAAATAAAAAGTTTATTAGGATTCTCACTTTATTCTCAAAATTCTTACTTTAACTAATTCACTGCCATAAATACATTTAAAGAAAATAATTTTTTTTAATTAGGGGCAAGAGGCGATTAATTTTTTTAAATTGTAATTAATTGCATGATTAACTAGTTAACTCGCGATTAATCACAAATTTGATATCTGTTCTAAATGTACAGTAAAAAATTCTGGATTTTCATACTCTTGTTAACAAAAGCGGGAAAAAATGTTAAATAGAAATAGTTATAATTAATTTTGACGTTTGTAGCCGTCAATGGCAGTGAATGAATTAAAAAATAAAATTATTGTAAATTCGTCAGGCGATTAAAGTTTTTAATGGTCATTAATCGCATGACTTGACTAGTTAACTTGCGATTAATCACAAATTTCACATCTGTTCTAAATGTACAATAAAAAAAATCTAGGTTTTCATACTTTTGTTAACAAAAGTGGGGAAACATTTTTAAACTAATAGAATTAGTTTAAATGAATTTTTGACGTTTATAACCGTCAATGGCAGTGAATGATTTTAAGTGAGAATTCTGAGATTAAAGAATCCTGCTAAACTTTTTTTCCGCCCTCTGAGATGGACAAAAATGGCTGGATTTTGCTTCATAAGCTACGAATGTAATATTAATCAGAAAGTCATGTTTAGACTAGTGAGGTCACGCATATTATTGTCAATAACTGTTTATGGTTGACTTCCCCTTTTTAATAAGCTGGTTTTCATTTCAGTTCCCGCCCTATGCCACCAACGAGACTGGCAAAATGGGAGGTCTCAAAAGGAGAGAGCTCGGACACGGTGAGTCGGCTAATACGCTAGCTAGCCATCTGGTTAGTTCTTGTCCACATTCGGGCTGAGTGGTGAGGTTTCACCAGGACTAATCGGTAATCAATGACATTTAAAAAAAAAAAATGCTGATTGTGGATCTCATTTGCGTGTGTGTGTTGATAGGGGCCCTGGCGGAGAAAGCGCTGCGACCTGTCATCCCCAAAGACTTCCCTTTCACCATCAGGGTCACGGCCGAAGTGTTGGAGTCAAATGGTGAGAAGGGATTTACGGTAGGGGTTGGGGGGGGTCAAGCGACGGTCTACACTGACTGACTCCTTTTTATTTTCACTCATCAGGGTCTTCATCCATGGCGTCCGCGTGCGGAGGCAGCCTGGCACTCATGGACGCGGGTACGACACATCAGGCTGAAAGAGATTGGGATACATTTTTGCTCTTCAATGTTCCTTTACATCTTTATTATTTAATCTTCCTTTCTATTTCTATTTGCGTCCTTCTTTCTCTCTGATTCAGTCTTTCTGACGTTTTTCTTCTTTCCTTACCTTTTCTTTTTTTCTTCTTCCTACATCTCAATTTTGTTGTCCTTCCTTTCATTTGTTTCCTTTTCTTTCCTCACTTCTTTCTATCGTTTTTATTCCCTTCTTCCTTCTCCACTTTATATACTTTTTCCTCCCTTTCTTCATTCTTGCCTTCTTTATTTATACTCGACAAAAATATAAACACAACAGTTTTGTTTTGTTTATGAGATGGACTCAAAGATCTAAAACTTCTTCCACATACACATGATCACAATTTCTCTTAAATATTGTTCACAAATCGGTGATAATGAGCACTTCTACTTTGCCCATATAATCCATCCCACCTCACAGGTGTGCAATATCAAGATGCTGATTAGACACCATGATTAGTGCACAGGCGTGCCTTAGACTTCACACAATGAAAGGCAGCTCTAAAAAGTGCACTTTTGTTATATTGGGGGGGAGGTCTGCGGACCCTGAAAACTAGGGTTGTGTATTTTTATCATATAATTAACTAAACATCTTTGAGCATTCAGAAAAGCCCTAATATATATATATATATATATATATATATAAAATCATCTGTTTTTCAATTCCTAGTATTCTAACATTTCAGGTTTGTGTGGTCTCAGGGGTACCCATCTCGTCGGCCGTGGCGGGCGTGGCCGTGGGCCTCATCTCCAAATCCAACCCCGACGATCCCTCAGAGATCCAAGACTACAGACTGCTCACTGACATTCTGGTAAGGTTCGCTCGTCCAAAAAAATGATTTTAATTATTTCTATTAGTTTAACTTTTTTTCCCCACTTTTGTTAACAGGAGTATGAAAATCTAGACTTTTTTTTTTTTAATAATCTTTTCTTTTTTTTTTTTATAAAAGATTATTAAAAATTAGAGGCGTCAGGCAATTAAAATTTGTAATTGTAATTAATCGCATGCCTTCAAATGTTAAATCACGATTAATCACAAATTTTACATCTGTTCTAAATGTACAATAATTTCTAGGTTTTCATACTCTTGTTAACAAAAAGTGGAGAGGAAAAAAAAGTTAAACTAATAAAAATTGTTCAAATGAATTTTTGACGTCTATAGCCGTCAATGGCAGTGAATGAGTTCATAAATGTTGTTTGCGTACAGGGAATAGAGGATTACCTCGGAGACATGGACTTCAAACTGGCAGGGACAAACAAAGGCATCACTGCGTTGCAGGTGACCAGTCAAAGAGCACCGTATCGTTGAAAATGTTCTTCTTTTTTTTTTCTAAAGAAAACGTGCTTTCTTTCTTGTTTACCTTGCAGGCGGATGTGAAGATTCCCGGTCTGCCTCTCAAGGTTGTGATGGAGGCCATCCAGCAGGCCACAGGTGCCTAAACGCGGTCATTTGAATGTTTCAACATCAACAAATCAATTCATGATAATTTTTTTTTGTTTTGATGTGGCCAAAATGACATTTTAGTGGCAAAGAGGGAAATTTTGGGCATCATGAACAAGACTCTGGCAAAACCCAGGACGAGCAAGAAAGAGAGCGGGCCAGTCGTCGGTGAGTTTTGGATAGAAATGTGTTTGTTTTGATGATGAATGATTAATTAGTTGTGTTTTTTTTTTTTTCAGAGAACGTGCGCGTGCCCGTGTCCAGACGGGCTCGCTTCGTGGGCCCGGGAGGACACAACCTTCGCCGGTTACAAGCTCAGACGGGTAACGCCGGTCGTCCTTCACCGTCTTGACGGGTTATGCAGAAAGTTCATCGAGTTGCGTTTGGTGTCGTTTCAAGGCGTGACCATCAGTCAGGTGGACGAGGAGACCTTTTCCGTGTTCGCTCCCACGCCGGGAGCTCTGAGCGAGGCGCAGGACTTCATCACCGAGCTCTGCAAAGATGACGTGAGTGACTTTAGTAGCGATCAATAAGCGATGCTATTTTATTTTAATGAACAAAATTCCAAACGGATCATTCGCAAAACAAAGATTTGTGTTTATTTTTTGCTTCATTTTGTTAGCAAGAGCAGCAGCTGGAGTTTGGCGCCATTTACACCGCGACCATCACTGAAATAAGGTCAGCTGTGACAGTAAATCCAGTGACTTGATGCTTGTTTTAAGTGCTTTAATTTTTTTATTTATTTTTTGACAACTTCACCTTTTTGTGCTGCAGGGACATTGGCGTCATGGTGAAGCTCTACCCCAACATGAGCGCTGTCCTGCTACACAACTCCCAGTTGGACCACAAACGGGTGCGACAGTGAATTTCAGAGACTGATTATAAATATGATTGTATGCACGTGCGTGCGCGCGTGAGAATCAGACCACTATTAAATATTTCTCCTGTTCTTCCCCCAAATTAGATCAAACATCCAAGTGCTTTGGGGTTAGAAGTGGACCAGCAGATTCAGGTTTGTGGTCACCCAGTCTGGATTTTCACGACGTTCTGACACAATTTGCAAATTGGACCTCTTCTCCCACCAGGTGAAGTATTTCGGACGGGACCCGACGGACGGCAGGATGCGCCTCTCGCGCAAAGTGCTCCAGTCGCCCGCCGCCACCGTGGTCAAGACGCTGAGCGAAAGGCATAGCATCTCCATGGCGGCGGCCGCAAACAACGCTGAACCGTGAACAAGCAAAACATGCAAACATAAAACACAATTGCTGGATGTGACACTTGGACGCACCACCGTGGAAAGTTGTACACGTGCGCTCTTAAACTTTGGCAAAGATGAAAACATGATGGACAAAACAACAATATAAAAGATCACAACTTTTTCTTAATAGGACTAGTATAATCATGTTTCTCAATCGCAATATAGTATATGTGATGTTTGTGTAAATAAAGTTTCAAGGCTCTGTACTGCAAACATGTCATACAGTCAGGGTAGCTCTCAACAAGCTTAATGTAAATAAATAAATGGAAATGCCATTAATCTGTTCTAGCCTCCCCAAAATGCTTCTGGTTTTTATATGCATCTTGTATTTAAAAAAACAACAACACATAGCTTTGCTAAAGAAGTCCGCTTAGCTTAATGCTAACAAGCCTCATTGGCAATTTGGCATGCTAAGGTTAGCGTTGATTGTTGCAATTTTAAAAGCAACAGATATTTGAACACAATGGAGCAACTCGTGTGGATATACTCATAGGCATACATCCTTTATCCTCTACGAAAACTTATTGCACTTATTGACTGTCTTATTGCATCATCATCACAGCAGCTATGTTTTTATAAAGTGCAATAGTATAACATGCTATATGTCCTAATTAAAAAACAAACATTTTGTGTTTGGATGGCATTTCCATTCATTTCAGTGAGGAAAGAAGAAATGAAAGTTTGGAGTGAATGTGTTGGTGTGAAAGTTTTTACTCTTATTCTGTTCATCTTATTTTGGAATTTTAAATAAAAAATAAAAAAGTATCTTGTGGTGTTAGTGTACTTCATTCCTTCCAGTAGCCTCTAGTTGTGTGATTGACGTCGAATGGGGGGGGGGGGAGACACAAGATCGGATTACAAGATGGCGCCCCGTGGACGTTAGCTAGGAGGCCGCCGGAGTTGTGTTGTGTTTTTTCCCCCATCCACCTCCTCCCCTCCTTCAAACGAGGTGGGGGCTTCGCT
Source organism: Leptonotus elevatus (assembly GCF_054856555.1). Classification (NCBI taxonomy): domain Eukaryota; kingdom Metazoa; phylum Chordata; class Actinopteri; order Syngnathiformes; family Syngnathidae; genus Leptonotus; species Leptonotus elevatus. The sequence continues at coordinate 6,899,088 of NC_141251.1, read as the reverse complement.
TTCGAGTTGTTCGCGGTGGCTGTGAGCATGCTGACGAAGTAGAAGACGCCGCCGTTACTTTTCTTCCCCTCGCTTGGTTCGCCCGTCCCGTGTAACATGCGGACGCCAACAAAGTTGTCAGGCTAGGGAGGAAAACGCCGAGGCGCTTCGCTTCGCTTGTTAGCATCCAGCTAGCCTAGCCTGCTAGCTCCCCCCCGTTCACAATGTCGGACACTCGACGGCGGGTGAAAGTTTATACGCTCAACGAAGACCGCCAGTGGGACGACCGGGGCACCGGGCACGTTTCGTCGACGTTTGTGGAACGACTCAAGGGAATATCTTTACTAGTTCGAGCGGAATCCGACGGTGAGTCCCCCCACACCACCACCACCACCACCGTCTGGTGGTAGTAGCATAGCCACGTTAGCATTCGACGTGATCTCAGTCGCGTGGGGGGTCCTCGCGTCACCTTTTTATTTATTTATTTATTTATTTATGTATTATTATTAAAATCACACTTCGCTTGTATTTTTTTTAGCACACTATTGTACACTCTTACTGATATACAATCTTATTTATATTGAAACATGCTAGTGGTAACACGTCCACTCGCCTTTTGTCCCATTGCTAAGTCTCACATTGTGTCCTCTTTCCAGACATAAAAGAGGCTCAACCACCATAAAAGTCCAAGAACTGTGTTTTCTATCTCAAGTCACATTATAACGTTGCGTTGTGTATTTTTATTTTAGGGTCACTACTGTTGGAGTCGAAGATTAGCCCCAGCACTGCATATCAGAAACAACAGGTAAGTGTGGTTTAAGTCTGGATCAGTCACAAAGGCAATTAAAAACACATCTGCTGTGTTTTATGTTTACGTTCATTTATTATTAACTGCATTTGGCTCTGCTCAACTATGTGTTTCAAGCCAATGTTGACAAGCAATTCGTTAAAGTAAACCCTCACTATACTACTGCTTATATGAATAATTTAATATACCCTAAATATTGACGTCAAATTACCCCTTAAACAAATGACTTACATTCTGATGTTGGAGACAAAAAATGCAGCAGAAAAATGACTCCACAAAGGATTTAAAGTTGTCTACGCACCAGTGATCAAATGACAGGTTTTTGTTATAAACAAATCGAAGCTAAATAGTTTGTAATCTTTATTTTTGAAACAATATTCACATTCAAAGTCGTGTTAAACGCGACTCATTAAATGTCTGCCACCATTTAAGGTGCTTTTGATTTACGCCAATTAAAGTTCAGATGTTCTAGTAGGAATTTTCTGTACGCTAGCACTGATTGCTATTTTGAGATGTTCAGTGACATCCAGTTATTGGTAATGTCACTATTGTGCCAAATGTTCTCCACTCGTTGATGGCTGTTTAATGCTTTGGACGTTCTCTTCTTTTTGTTTTCTTTGTACACGTGAACATTTCACATTGCTATGATCAACTGTCTTAATACTTCATTTGAGCCATATGCAGTTTTAACATTTTAGAAACGTCCCTTTTTGTTTGTAACCTTATTGAACGTCTTTCTCCGTGCAGGACACACTGATCGTCTGGTCCGAGGCGGATAATTATGACCTGGCTTTGAGTTTTCAGGAGAAAGCGGGCTGCGATGAGATCTGGGAAAAGATTTGCCAGGTAAAGTGAAGTCGGGCGGGAATATTGTTCAGGATTAAAGGAGTTTGGTGATTAAGAAAAGGAAGGTAAAAACAAAAGAATGTTCCCTGGGGGAATTTGCTGCTTTTGTAACTGGACACCTTCAGCTTTACCCCGCCGGATGCGGTGGTGTTGCGCTCCACAGTAGGGCTGAAGCAATCCAATCCAAATCCACATGAAACACAAACGTATAGTGGACACATATTAAATTGCAATATTTGAGAGAGAACATGGAAAGATCGATTCTTTTTCCAAATCGTGACTCGTGATTTTTGGCCAAAATGGAAGACCCGGCCGGGGCCACCCACAATTGCGCCGTGGCCTGTGACGAAAACACTTTTGAATCCTCGTGCAGGTGCAAGGGAAGGACCCCTCCCTGGACATCACCCAGGACCCCATCGACGAGTCCGAGGAGGAACGCTTCGAGGAGATCCCCGAGACGAGCCACCTGGTGGAGCTCCCGCCCTGCGAGCTCAGCCACCTGGAGGAGATCGCCGACCTCGTGACGTCGGTGCTGTCGTCGCCCATCCGGCGGGAAAAGCTGGCCCTGGCCCTCATGAGCGAGGGCTACCTCAAGAAACTGCTGGGCCTGTTCCGCGTGTGCGAGGACCTGGACAACCGGGAGGGCCTGCACCACCTGTACGAGATCGTGCGCGGCGTCCTCTTCCTCAACAAGGCCGCCCTCTTCGAGGTGATGTTCTCCGACGACTGCATCATGGACGTGGTGGGCTGCCTGGAGTACGACCCGGCGCTGGTCCAGCCCAAGCGCCACCGCGAGTTCTTGACTAAGACGGCCAAGTTCAAGGAGGTGATCCCCATCACGGACTCTGAGCTGAGGCAGAAGATCCACCAGACGTACCGCGTGCAGTACATCCAGGACATCATCCTGCCCACGCCGTCCGTCTTTGAGGAGAACTTCCTCTCCACGCTCAACTCCTTCATCTTCTTCAACAAGATGGAGATTGTCAGTATGTTGCAGGTAGGAAGACATTATTGCAGAAAGTGTGATACGATCTAAACGAGAGAAAAATTAATGAAAGAAAAGCTCACAGTGGTCACGAGGGATGTAATGATATCCAAACGGCGCCATTCTATCGTGATATTTTTGGGGAGCTGGTGATGTGAAAAAAGGTCACAATATTGTTAAAAAAAAAAAAAGCTCATACTTAAAAAAAACACTATATTGTGCTTTTGTACATAACAGCAATGCATATAAACGACCTACAATCTCTAATAAGACTTAAAATTGAGGCACTTACTTGCTAATGCGCACACATTGAGGTCCTCCACATATTGACTAGCATATTACGTTCCCCTTCATCTGACCATTAGCGTGGATTTTAAACATAGAAGGCCAAAACATGCCCTGTGAAAATTTAAATGCACTTTAAAAAAAAACTAGCCACCAGCACAAATGGAAATCAACCTGACTATTTTTTAACAAATGTGCTGCTTTTAATATCGTGACATGACGACGATGATATTGTGGCAGCTTTAATATCGCGATATCATGACATTGATAACCGATATTTATATATATATATAAGAGGTCAAATATTGGCATCAAAATTTGGAAAAAAATACTCCAGCTCTTAAATTTTGAATTTTTAAGCATAGGCTTATTGAACAACTTTTAGGGTTTGTAAAATATTGTAGTATTGTAGTTTTAAAAATCTAACAAAAAGTTCAGGGATCCCCCAGGAGCGCACGTCTTCAAAAGGTAAATAAAAAACTTTAATAAATAGCCCCCTGTTGTTTGTTTTTGTTTTTACAGTAAATAAGGTTTTCACAAATTTCAAAATATCAAGTATAAAAAAATTATTTTTTTCAATGTGCTTTACACAAAGAAAAACAACAAACAGTTACCTTTGTTTTTCTTTTTGCTCTGAATGTTATGTTGCAAAATTTACTTAAAGAAAATAGATTGACAAAGTTAAAACATTAGACAGCAAACTTTAAAAACGTTTAGCGGAAGGAAGTTAAAAAAATAATCAAAAGGGGAAAAAAACATGATTTAAAACTGTTTAAAAGAATTGAATCAAAGGTATGTGAAAGTTTTCAACCTGGATTTAAAATAATTTACACTCTGGGTTGACTTCACTTCTGTTGGCAGCATAACAGCTAAATGCAGCTTCACCACGTTTACTTTGAACTCTGGGTTCCACTCTTTGGCCCAAGGCCTCTCTGAAAATGTCAATCATTAGTTCCGTGAAGTGAACACTTTTTCTCAATGGATCTGTTATCGGCCGTATGATTCTTCAAAATGGCCGATGCCGATATTCGTCAAAATGCTGAATATCGGCGCCATCGGCCTTTTCCCTGAAGAGGAATCATTCCAAATCGGACATTGCTTTTGAGTTGCGGTTCAATCGAATTATTTAAAAAATCAAACTGAGAAACCGAGCAATGAAATGAATAATTTTTGATTGGTCTACTTCTCAGCAGGTGTTGCATTTTAGGGATCATTTAATGCACTCGAGTGAAAATACCTTAGATTTAGTTTTTTTATTGTTATTTTTTGCACCTGTGAACATTTTTATTGTTTATTCCCAACATACGAGGTTGTCGCTTCCTCTGCTGTCCAACTGCCGTCTGCCGCGACTGGCTTGTGTTTATTGTCAAACGGAACACATGGACAGCGTTTGCTTTTGTCTGCCGCAGGAGGACGAGAAGTTCCTCACCGAGGTTTTTGCGCAGCTCACGGACGAAGGCACGGAGGACGGCAAAAGACGAGAACTTGTGAGTCCAACAATCGTCTTTTGATTCATTCCATTTGGGCTGTTTTGTAATGTCCACCGCAGTGCTTTTTACATTTCGATTTTAAACTCGTGCTTTTTTTTTTTTTTTTTTTTTGTAAGTTGGCTACAGTGGTAACCTGATGAACAAGCAGTAGTTCAGCAGATAGTAAACAATAAAAAAATAAAATAAACGAGATAAAGTTGTTTATTTCCACTCCGGGTTAAAGTTGACTGTAAAACAAATTAGTGCCATTAACTGAACTTAGTGGTGACGACTTTGTGTATTTGTGTGATGCTGGCTAGGGTTGTGCCCAAAAAAATCGATTCTCATTTAGTACGATTCAGAATCGATTTTGAAATGTCCCAAAATCGATTTTATTAAAATTATTTTATACTGTCTTGCCTTTGTTTGTGTGTGCCTTTATTTGGAGCGCTATTCATGTTGTACCCGGTTTGGCCACTGAGGGGCAGTGTGGTTCCACGCGTTACATTGGAGAGTCGAAGGAAAAAGTCACGATCAAGTTATTCCAGTTAAAAAAATAAATAAAAAATTCAGCGAAAACCAATGCGCCAATTTTCTTTGTCCTCAGGTGAACTTCGTGAAGGAGTTCTGCGTTTTCTCGCAGACGTTGCAGACCCAAAACAGGGACGCCTTCTTCAAGACGCTGGCCAATCTCGGCATCTTGCCCGCGCTGGAAATCGTCATGGTAAGAAGGTCCGATGATGATCGGAGGAGCGCTTGGGGGTGGAGGGGAGGGGGGGGGGGGGGGGGTGAAACGGATGCTGATATTTTTTCATGTTCCCTCCTCAGGGAATGGATGACCTGCAGGTGAGGGCGGCAGCAACGGACATCTTCTCTTACCTGGTGGAATTCAGCCCCTCCATGGTCCGAGAGTTTGTCATGCAGGAACTGCAGCAAACGGACGACGTACGCGCCCCGCCCAGAAACGGTCGCAAATGGCCCCCAAAAAAAAAAAAAAAACCAGCATTTGAAGAAAACGTTTCATGTTCGCAGGACGTGCTGCTCATCAACGTGGTCATCAAGCAGATGATCTGCGACTCGGACCCCGAGTTGGGCGGCGCCGTCCAGCTGATGGGGCTGCTCAGGACACTCATCGACCCCGAGAACATGCTGGCGTCCACCAATGTAAGCGAGGGACCGCCCACGACAATTAGCTGGACGGAGCTAAGCGCGCGCGGCGTCCCTTTCAAAGAAATCCACTGAAATTCTGCCGAAACCTCATTTGTCATCTTTTCCCGACAGAAAACGGAGAAGACGGAGTTCCTGAGTTTCTTCTACAAGTACTGCATGCAGGTTTTGACGGCGCCTCTGCTGGCCAACACGGCGCATGACAAAAATGGAAAAGGTGAGCGTCGCACGGTTATGATGGGAACACGGGGGTGACAAAATGGAGGTTCTGACTCCCGCGTTCTCTCCATAAGATTTCCAAGAGGGATCCGCCAAGATCAACCCCGTCTGTCCGGGTGAGAACGGTTCGGACTCGCCGAAATGTCCTCGGGGCATTTTTGTGATCTTTGTGTTTGGTTTCCGTGTAGATAACTTTCAGACGGCGCAACTGCTGGCGCTGATCCTGGAGCTGCTCACCTTCTGCGTGGAGCACCACACGTATCACATCAAGACCTACATCATGAACAAAGACCTGCTGCGGAGAGTTCTGGTGCTCATGAACTCCAAGCACACCTTCCTCGCTCTCTGTAAGCGCACGCACGCATATCTCCATTTTGGCGGAAAAAATAATCATCACGATTATTTCTTGGTACAAAACAAGAAAATGTTTAAATAAAAAAATCTAATGATTTGAAACACTAATTATGTAAGTTCCTTTTATTATCATAAAAAAAAAGTGCAAATATACATATTTGAACAACTTAAAATTATTATTAATAATCTTTTATTTTTGTTTACGATTATGCCGACTTTACAATTGTGGAGTGTAATAATTGAAATTGTAATTGAATTTCCATTAATTGCACAGCCTTGCGACACACAGCAAGATTCCTACCAGTCTTGTCATTATCGAATATTTTGAGAATCGATGAATCTATCGATTATTCAATCGACTAATTGGATTTATTTAAATTTTGCATTAGAGTGTATTACAAAAGCACTTTTCCCCTGATTACGGTTTATTAACCAGTGATTGGTATTTAGTTCGTACTTCATATTCATATAGTGATTAAAAAAAAAAAAGTGGGGGGCGATGTTGTATGTTACCGGTTCAATTATTGTTTTCCAAAGTAAAAAACCGATGTTTGCAAATGTCTTGTTTTGAGTAAATACAGAAGATAATCAATCTTCTTTCATGGAGGATTACAGAAATCAGTGACAATTACTGTTGATATGCTGAACTCAGAGGATTTGGACATTAAAAAAAAATTCTTGACAGGATTTGGACCATTTTAAATTCAACTAGACTAAGTGCAATTTTTGGACAAATTGTGTAAGAAAGCTGAATGCTTTAACTGTAAATTGAAAGATAAATTATGTAAAAAACGACAAAGTACAGTATTAATTGTCGTTGAAAGCTTTATCACAAAAATGGCTCCAAACGATTCAATTTGCTAATGGGTTGATTTTGACCGCTCTAATTCCTACCAAGTGGTTTTGTCCGTCCCAAGGCGCGCTGCGTTTCATGCGCCGCATCATCGGCCTGAAGGACGAGTACTACAACCGCTACATCATCAAAGGGAACCTGTTTGAGCCGGTCATCAACGCGCTGCTGGACAACGGCACGCGATACAACCTCCTCAACTCGGCCGTCATCGAGCTCTTCGAGTTCATCAAAGTGGTGCGTCGTGGTTGGGGGAGGGGGGGGGGTCCAAAAGAAAATTTAAAAAAATAAAAATAGTGTGACTTGTTGGAGACTTTGTCACGTCTTACGCCTGCAGGAGGACATCAAGTCCCTCATCGCACACATCGTGGACAACTTCTACAAAGCACTTGAACCCATCGAGTACGTGCAGACCTTCAAGGGCCTGATGGGACGATACGAGCAGGAGAAGGACAGGCAGAGTCAGAAACTCACCAGGTTGGCGCACACATCGTTTTTTGCAGCAAAACGTCGGAATGTTGTACGTTTGAGGGGGAGTTTTTAACTGGGCAGCGGAAGTTACGAAGCAGTTTGTAACCATTGGAAATGATATACGGTGGCAAATCTACACTCTTAATTGACTGACACCCACGTCACTCACCAGTCACCAATGCCTTTTAAAAGCTATACACCGATGCTACAGTAGAATGTGAGGATTTTAGTCATGCAAAAAAATTTTTTTAGTAGATTACTCGATAGGATTATTGCTAGTATAGTCAAAAAAAAAAAAAGATAACTGCCTTCCTAATTTGGAATAATTTTTGCAGATACAGGCGAGAGGCTCGCTCGTTGGACGAGGACGAAGAGCTGTGGTTCAACGAAGATGAAGATGACGACGACGCCGAGGCGTTGGACAAGAGCCGCATGGAAGACGATTACTCGGACGACTACGGCAAGTACATGGAGGCCAAAAAAGGTAATCAATTCTGCTTCTGGCTTTTTAGGAGTTGTAACTCGTTCACTCATTTTCACTGAAGCAACCCCCCTTCGCTCCCGGCTGTTTTCCTGGATTTTGACCGATTTCGCAAGGCCCACAGAATATTGTGTGAACGTGAAAAACATTAAAACCTTCCAAAAGAAAGATTAAAGTCTCTTCTTTTATCAGGAAAAAAATATTTGTATCTCTTTTCGTTTTGCAGCAAACATTTATTTATTAATCTTTTTAGAACTGTGGGTAAATTACTTTTTTTTCAACATGGCCCTGGTTGATCTCTTACACTCTGCTGCCACCTGCTGGCCGTTTTTGTAATTACTACAATTTATTCAACTGTTCTCTGCAGTTGAGAGGCTGCATCAAAGCCTTCTGTATGCCCTAGCACAAAAAAACATAAAAATAAAAAAAAGGAAGTATAAATATGTCTTTGGGTCACTTAAAATATTTAAAATAAAACGTATTTATATATTTTGGGGAGCAAAGGAGTTAACGGTCAGCACTCGGTAATTCAGCGTAAGCTAACGCCGCCCTTGCCTTTGCAGGCGCGGCTAACGGCGCTAACAACGGCAAAGCGGCGGCGCTGCCGGCACTGCCGGTGCTGCCGGCGCTGCCGCCCACCTCGCCACCCGCCACGCCCAACAACAGCTCCACGTCTTCGGTCAAGACGGTCGCACTTCCCGCCTCCCCCGTCGTCAAGGTAATAACACATACTTGAAAATGATGGTTAGAGATTGTGCAATTCCAGAGTTAAAGTCTTGCAGGATGAACACGATTCTGCTCATGTCTGGGTTAAAAAAAATTTTTTTAGCAGGAATTAGTCATAGTTCAATTAGTGATCCGGCATCTTGTATTTGTTTGCAGCCCCCTCTGGTGGGTTTGGTGGACTACCCCGACGACGAGGATGAAGAGGAGGAAGACGAAGATGAGGAGGAGGATCAATCCCCCCGGAAGCGTCCGCGTCTCAGCTCTTAGCGTCCCCGGAAGTCCGGCGCGGTCGTCTCAGAATTTGACGGAGCAGCTCCTTTCATCTCCGGACCCTCGGTCACCTTGAACTCCCCTCTCGTCCTCATCATCAAAGTGCCAAGGTCCTTCCCGGCCTCGGCTTTGTTGTTATAGCAACAGAAGGCCGAAGGGAAGCGCCTCATTGGTTCACAAAATGGAGGCCGCCGGCGAATGAACTGTGCCACAGGCCAGTCAGGCTAGCAGGACTAGCCCCCCCCCCCCCCCCCAACCTTCTCATGACACCCCCCCATCATCTTGTAGTTGTTAGGACGCTTGACTGGCCGTTCGCGGAGAGGACTAAACACAAGCACAGGAACGGGACACACATGACCAGGAATCCCAGATGAATTTCAAAAAGTACTTGTACAGATGTTTTTTTCCACCCAACCTTCTGTTTTATCATCACCCCACTAACACGACCCTCATTTTAAAAAGGGGACAATGACAGCCACCCATGTGTTTTTGTTTTGTTTTGTTTTTTTAAGTGGCATTGCTGTTCTCCCTTTTGGTCCAGTTGATTTGATTCAATGTAAATTTGCAAATGCTGGTTTAAAAAAAAGAAAAAAAGGAAGAAAGAAAATCACATTAAAACTGCAGTAAAGCTGTTTTTTTGCAGCCAACTTTTGGGAATGTGTTTGAGTTGTGTATGTTTAGAAAGCTAACAATGCTAAATCTGCATTTTATTGTTCAAAAGGAATTAATTTAAAAGCAACTGTTGATTCCTTTGATCACTTTGTAGCTCTCAATGAATATCAATCTCATTTGATACACATTTTTATACAAATATCACTACTGAATGGACTCTTATTTACATTTTTAAAGGTTGTATCTTTATGTCCAGCAAAAGCATAACACGACACGGTCCACTTTTGCAAAAAGGTGATTTATTCAAGAGCATAGTATATCGATCGAGTATTGCATGGGTACTTAATGGTGCATCATGATTTCTTTAAGCTATTTTACATTCCCACACCATTCGGCTCCCATTATGCACGAAAAGATACACGTAAAAGCACTAGCTTATCACAACATAACATCAGGACACTAAACATTTACGAACAGATTGTGATGCAGGAACAGTTGTTGCATTATGGTACGGAAGCTCTACATGCAGTTCACAAGATGCTGTTTTTGTGAAATGATTCAAACCAACATAGGCAGGTCCAAGTTTATCGAGCAAGGAATGGCAAACATGCTGCTTTTTAATTAACACACGCACTTTGACATCTTTTTGTACAACGGCCAGCCGCTCGTCACACTGGCCCATCTAAGTCGGCATTGTATTGCCTTTGAGCTCTTCACTGTTTGTGTATTTGCAAATAGTAGTAGTATACTAGGGCTACACGATATACCCCCCCAAAATATGGCGATAATGGCACGTGCGATATGCATATCGCAAAGACGTGCGATACATTAATACTTTCATTGCATCGTTATCCAATAAGCTAACAATAGTTGGGTTTCCATCCGCCCGAAAAGGGGCCCAAAATTTGCACACACACTAAAGTTTTTACGTTTAGAGGGGGTGGATTTGGAAGCGTATCCAAAAAAAAAAGGAAAATGCGAATAACCGCGAGACCGGATACACGTCACACGTACGTTTGTAGTCCCAAAGCAATGCCGGACGATAAAGTCAGGTATTGTAACGTTATGTAAGAACGCCACCAGCAAATGTTGTTTGCGTAGTCACTCGTTTATTCCTCCCAACAAAACGCTACTGTTCGCCGTAGCCGACGCAAAAGAACAAGAGTACAACAACTCACGAGGCTAGCAGAACAAACTTAACACGCGTAACCAAACCGCACGTCTCGTGCCCTCCCTCCCGGAAGACCTGTGTTGCGTTCACTAATAGTCAGACATAATAATAACGGAAATCTTTTTTAAAGAAGCTAATATTAATGCTATTTTAGATGGAAAACAGCAAAGAAGCGCTCCGGTTAATCAAAAATTACAAAAGCATACTCATACGTCATCGTACGGGACAGATGCTTCATGGTCTTCTTCTTTTTAATTACTGGTGGATCACATCTCTATGGAGTATACCGCCACCTACAGCGGCGGAGTCCCCCCTCAATATTCGCAAAAAACAGATTGAAACTGGCATAAATTGCATGTCAGTTTTGCGCATTTTCAGTACATTCGCTTAAAAAATTCGAAACAATTGGATGGAAACCTAACTACTGTCCAATTTAGTGAACTGGCATTAGATATAAAATTATTACAATAATTAGATGAACTTATTGAGCCTGCTTATTTTTCCATGTGATAAATATATTTTATTAGGCAATAAAAATGGCATTTAGCTAGCCAGGTACGTTTAATACTGCTATTGCAACACTCAACACCCCTATCTCATATTTTCCCAATATCATACAGTATTTTTTGTGGGGTGGGGGTGGGTCAATAAAACTTAACTTTAATGTAGAATTTTACATTTACACACTCCATTATTCTCACCCGTTTCATCTTCCTTGCAAATTGGGCCATGTTTTTGTGGTTCAATAAATAAATAAAATACGGCATTTAATATTGTATAAGGAGCCAGGTAAAATTGGCATCTAAATCTGTCTTTTCCCCAGCTCGTTGCCCCGCTCCGAAATCAACTGTCACCATTCTGTATATAATTATCCGAATGTGCTAAGCCGCAACGGTCGTGTCGACGCGCACTCCGGAAGGGCCAAGCGACTTAATCACTTCTACCGTTTACGCCAAAGGCAGCGTGAAATCGTCTCGTCTCATCCGGGAAGATCTCTGTGAGGCTACTGCGTCTAACAGGAGAACAAAGGTGAGCGTTCCCATTTGTAAGAAAATAAATAAATACATGCAACTGCATTCATATTGCGCACAGAGCTCATTTCTTGATGACTTCCTCCTTCAATTTGTCTGCCAGGTGTTTTCTCTTCTGCAACTTCTTGCGTTCCTCCGTAGAAATCTCCTGAAGAAAAAAAAAGCTAGCATCAAAGTTGGCGAACGCCCGGCGCAGTGTCTGAGGGGACTCACGGAAGCCGGAGGAGGTGCGGGTGAGGCGGGAGGGCAAGGTGCCTCCTGATCGGGCGCGGGGGTCTGCTTGGCGGTCCGGTCCTTTTTGAGAGCGTGCAGCTTGTCGCGCTGCTCTCGCAAGTAGGACGCCCTCTGCTGGAGACGTTCCTGCTGAGATGCTGACAGCTCCTGTGAGGACAAGGATGATTTGGACAGAAGTCGTCTCGGGTATGTGGTCGACATTCTACTTCTCAGAATCGGATTTTTCCCTATTTTCATTTTATTATTGTATTGCATTATATATATATATTTTTTTTATGTAACATTTTTTTTATTCCCCAAAATATATATATTATAAAAGTTGTAGATTTGTGTCCCTTTTATTGTTACTAAATGTTAATATTAGGAATCTTTTTTCATTTAATATAAAAAAATTAACTGGCTTTCGGATTTTATTTATTTATATTTAATTCATTCATTTAATTGTAATAGTTCTTTTTTCAGGTTTCATTGTAAAAAAGATTTTTTTTAAATTTTATATAGATAAGTTTCACCATTACAAACAAATCGTTTCAGATTTTTTTTTAAATCTAATAATTGTTAAAATAAAATAAAAATTAAGTATTTTTCTTATTTAAAAAGCTACACAATTTGAAAAATTTACCAGATTATAGGTGTTAGTCATTTGTCCCTTTAAACGTGACTAAATGTAAAAAAATATATATATACCGTACAAAGAATTAAAAATTTTTGCCAGATTTGTTTTGACTTTTTTTAAATCACAATATTTGTTCATCTTTAATTGATCGATTGATTGAATAATATAAAAAAATCATTCATTCATTTAAAAAAATCGTTTTTTTATAGATAATTTTAACCATTACAAACAGATTGTTAATAATTGTTAAAATAAAAATAAAGTTTAAAAAATATATTTTTATTTAAAAAAGCTAGAAAACTTGAAAAAGTTACCAACTGTAGGTGAGTCAATTGTCACTTTTAATGTGACTAAAAGTTACAAAAAACATAACTAATTGGCTTTTTAAATTCAGTTAAATTAAATGACAATATACTGTATTAGAGACCATTTATTTTGATTATAAGGATTACCGGTAATATTAAATGTATATTTTTAAATGTACAAATAATTTCAGTCAGATTTAATTATTTTTTTAATTCACAAAATGTTGTATTTTGCTTTGCTTCAGATGTGTTAGATTGACAAATTCAAGTGATTACGTTTTTTTTGGTTTCCTTTTCATTACTTAATGAAGCAACCCCAGCGGACTCACTGTGTAAGGTTGATCGAACCCGGCCTCCCTGTGCGCTTCCTCCAGCCAAGATTGCTCGGCGCTGACGGGCACTCTCACAGGCGGCAGGGCTCGGGGTTCCACGCCGGCACTGACGCCGCCTGCGCACGCATTCACTCGTATTATAAAACATGTTTCATCAACGCATGCCGCAAATGTTGCTGCTTTTACCAGGAGTGCTTGTATGACACGAAGAAGACGAAGAAGAGGACGAGCTGCTTTTTTCTACTTGCTTCACATCTGCTGTGGCTTCCAATTTTCTCTCAGCGTTTTGGGATGTTTTGCCATTCACCTGCACGTAAAACACATCAAGTATTGTGTCATTGAAGTGTAAAAAAAAAGAAAATATTTTTTTATTTTTAAAAAGGTTTTATAGTGATTTTTAAAAATTAAAATAAATTGTTTGTTTTATAATTGTTTTTACTTTTTTTAAATAATTTATATTTTTCATCGGAAAATTAGCCATTTTAATTAAAACATTTAAATCTATCTATTCATCAAAATAAACAATACAATAAAATAAAATCATCTTTTTTTTTTAATTGTTGTATTGTTATTCGGTTTATTGGTTTAAATATGTAATACCTATTGCCAATGTCCTAACAAAAGCATGTATCAAAATAGTATTTTATTTATTTATTATTTGTAATAAATTATATATATTTAAAATTATTATTTTTTAAATTATTTCTTGGGTATTTTTTTTAATGTGAATACAAAAAAAAATCCATCTAGAAAATTTAAAATAAATCAATAAATTCCAACTACAAGTTTTTTTGGGAAGATGAAAATGGATTATACAATTATTGGTAGGTTTGTCTTTTATCCCCCCAAAATCTTAATTATTCTTCCTTCTCATCGATTGGGGTAATGTGCAGTGATACTCAGTGAAGTACGACTCTTGGGCTCCCTCTGGTGGTACACAAATTAATAACTGCCCAAACACAGTTCCGTGTAATTGATTTTTAAATTCAACACATTTGGATTTTCTTTTTCTTTTTATCTTGAAGAACATGTTTGTTTAATTTAAACTTTAATTTAGGTACGATTTTTATTTAACTTTTGTATGCAACACATTTTCCCGCCATTTTCCTATTGTTAATACTGTGCATAATGTTACAGTGACTTAATAATATACATTTTAGGAATAAAAAAAAAAATCTTGTTTTTGATGAAAACTTGCTGTGCTCCTACTATATTTTAACTTGCGACAGTATTTGGAGAGGTACGAGTTGATCACTGGTGTGGTGTAACGTGCTGCTGTTCAGTTGGCGACCTGATTGGACTGCATGGATGCACTCTTCCCATTCATGGTTTGTGCTCGGTCGTCAGCCTGGTGAGAAAAAAAACAAAAACACATTCAATCGTGCAACACTGGCAACTGTCAGCCTGCAAAACTAGTCTAATTTGAAGTTGCACTTTTACCTTGGCAGAGACGCCATCTTGTGCTTCGCCGGCGGACGTCGAACACGCGCGTTCCTCCTCCAGCAGGAACCTCCACGACATTTCCTCCTCGTACTCCTCTTTGGACTTTCTGATGGAGAAAGAAGGATAGCGCTTACTCACAACAGCCTTGTGTAAAAAAAAAAAAGAAATCTTGTTTTTCCACTTTAAAAATGACCAGAGTAACTTTTTTTTTTAGTTGTTCATTTTGTCAAAAGCAATAACAAGTTGTTGTTGTTTTTTTTAAGTATATCCACTTTTTGTGAGTTCCTTACTACGGCACAAGTCCTCGTCTGATAAAAATCAAATATAATCAATGATGGAGTTTATCTTTTTGTCACCCACAAAAAATATATTTTTGTCTTTTTTGTTTTTGTTGAAAAAATAAATAAATAAATATTTTCTCCATTTTTTTGTTTTTTTAATACCCAAAACAGAATGTTTTAAAAAATAAAAATCAAGTATTTCCATGATTTCCCCCTCAAAATGGAATATTATTTCTATATATTTTAATTTATTGTTATTTATTTGTTTTAAATCAAAATTCTTAAAATTATTTAACAAATATACAATAAAAATTAAGCACTTTAATGTATTTCCACATTTTATGACGTTTTTTTTCTTTCTAAAAATCAAGAATATCCTTTATTATTATTGTTATGATTATTTATGAGTATTTATCCCCAAAAATAGTATTTGCAGAGATAAAATTGTATTCAAAGTAGGGTTTGGGTGTCAAAGTAGTGGATGGTGGACGTTTGGCTTTTTTTTTTAAATCCCAAAAATAGATTTGTTTATTTTTAAGATAAAATATAAAGTACTTACAAGATTTGTGTTCACCCTAAAAATCAAATAGTTTTTCTATGTTTTTTAATTTATTGTTATTTATTTGTTTTAAATAAACATTTTTGAAATTATTTGGGGGTAAAAAATTAAGTATTTTACTGTGTTTCCAAATTAAGTGATTGTTTTCTTTCTAAAAATCAAGAATATCCATTGTTATTATTATTATTTGTTTTATCCCCCAAAATAGTACTAAGAGATAACATTTTATTTTAAGTACGAGTTTTCGTTTCAAACTTAGGGTCTCAAAGTAGTGGATGGTGCACGTTTGGATTTGGGGAGCCTCCAAGTCGATGACCATCCAGGTAGAACAAAATGGATAAAAATAGTCATTCTTCCTCAGTAGCGGCTTGCTACTAGTGTCAATGACTCGTACTGAAATTAGCCTGAGCCTAAGTAGCTTAAAGTAGACTTCTCTTCTGGGTCAGGATGTCGCTCACTAAATCCCATCAGAAGAGCAGGCCAGCACCGTTACAGGAGATCATTACACATGTAGAAATTCATAATAAGCTTATATTTGGCAACATGGATTTGTGTTGTAATTGATATTTCTTTTATGTGTTTGAAGAGCACACTGGTGGAGTTATTATAACTGCATTAAAACGTACTTGAGGACTTCCTGCAGGATCTTCATCTCTTGCTGCTGCAGCTCCGTCATCACGTCGTCGCCGTCAGTCAGGCAATCGGGAAGTGCTCCTGCGTGATGGAGCCACCGGTTAGCTTAGCAACCACGTTAGCGCTCGCTGTGTATGTTTTTATTGTGTGGAAATATTAGCCTCTCATGTTTCATCATGCCGTCTTGCCAACATGCTTGTTTGATTGCTTCATTTTCTTAACATTGTTTTGGTTTCAGCGAACTGTCATCGGTTGATAAAGTTTGTAAACGTATGCAATGCCAAATTTACCGTTCCTCTCTTTGATCACCCGGAGGGCCTGAAGCTGCAGCTCCATATTCTTCTGGACCATCAGGGAGCGGAAAATTTGGAAGTCATCTGTGGCCAGGACTGGTTGGAACACAGACTGGAAAGAAAGAAAACAAGTTTAGTGTTTTACTTTCTCTTGTTTTTGTGACATTTATAGGTCTCAGGTTTTGAGGTGAGGTGGCGTTTTGTGTACCTGCACTGTTTTGGACTTGGCAAAAGGGGAGGTGCATGCATCCAAAAACTGCTGCTCATTGATGCCCACCTCCTGCATGTAATTCTCCAATAGCTTCTCAACCTACAAAAAGCAAAAAAAAATGGGAATGTACACGTGAAAAAAAAAATGCACTCAAAAGTTTTGTTAAACGGTTTGGGAAAGTCTTATGTAATTATAAATAATGGAGTATTTCATTTACTTATACTAATGTCATTAATATACACTTATTAAATTTGCCAAGGTATTTTTGAGGACAGCAACACTGTAAGTGCATTTGTTGTGTTATTACTGTACCAAGTTGATCAAGTTTTTTTATTTTATTTAATGTGTATTTCCATATTTGTTAGCATGAAAAAAAAATAGCCATACTCACCAACTTTTTATACTGGTGATGGATTTCCGTGTATGCTAACTTATTTTCATCTTCATCATCAAACACTGAAATGTAACGACACGTACATTAGTCAAAGAGGGTGTCCAAATTCCAATTTGATTCACCTTGTTTTGTTAAAAATAAAAAAATACGTTTCATTTAGCAGATCCAGTAAGTGGGCTAAAAAGTTTGTAAAATTGTTTTAAAAATTTGAACTACAACGCTTAATGGCACCAAGATATTATAAAGAGCATCATGTTAGCATTAGCTTTAGCCACTGAGCCAAGATGGCGGCTAGTAGTAATCTTTTGCTCATTTTAATTTCAACTCCCAATTGCTAAATTTATCCCTTATGTTCATTTGGATGATTTGAGAAAAAAATTCAAATAATTGTAAATTTTGACTTATAAGGCCAATTTATGCCAGTGTTAATTGTAAAACAAAGCATATATTAACTTTAGCCACGAGTCAAAATGGAGGCTAACGGAGGTAGTAGCTAATTATAATTGAGCATTTATGTGACTAGTAATTAATTAATTTCTTTGCGTCAGGAAAATAATGTTTTTTTGTTTTGTTTTCTACAACACCAAAATGTCAAATGTAAGACGAATTAATGTCAGTCATCCACTCGCATTATTAGCGTTTAGGTGGCCAAATGTCAATTGCCATTCTGATAAACCTCGCACCCCACTTTAGCATTAGCCTCAGCCACGGAGCCCAAATGGAAGCTACATAATTTTAACTATTAATTGCTACATTTAATCACTTGTATTGCTTCAAATACTTCATGAAAATGTTGCGAATTTTTTTTTAAATTTTGAATTACAATGCTAATTGGCGCCAAAATGTCATCTTAATACAGATAAACATCGCTGCACGCGCAATGATAGCTTCACCCACTGGAGCCACAATGGAGGCTAATGTAGCTCCCGTGCTAACGTAAACAAAGCTCAGAAAACGCCATAATGTGCCTTAAAACTCACCTGTGCATTTGTGCTCCATGAAATCCGTGACGGGGATGACCCATTCGGGACTTCCCAGGTAACCCACGATGCTCTCCACCACCCACTCGCTGTCGTCCTCGGCCATGTTGGCTCCAAGTCAGCGGTGGTTGCGGCGGCTGCTGGCCCAAGACGAGCTGCACTCCTCCGGGCTAGAAACGCGTCCCAGCTCCGCTACGGTACGGAGACACGCAGCCGGCAATTGCACGCATTTATGATGATTGTTGTGCTCCATAAACAGCCCCCCATTGCACACGTTTACAATCGCAGCGAAAGGGGGCTTTTTGTTATGTGCAGCAGGAGCAACAAGAATTGCTGCGCACTCGTGGAGTACTGGAGTCGAGGGTGTTGCTGACGCCTGTAGTTGCCACAGAAACAGTGACGTCACCCGCTGGTTCTCAATTCTGCGACTCACCTTGATTAAGATCTGTTGTCATTTTGAGCTTTCCTTACAGATTTTTTTGTTACTATGACAATTGATTTGAAAAAGAATATTATTTGATTAATCTTTTAATATATTTTGCTAAGTTTATAGTCATAAGTGTAAATTTGTCAAAAACTATCTTTTTCTGTTTTTGAAAGAGATAGAAATATATTTACTTTCCATCTCTGCCTCTAAAAATAAGAAGGCTGTCAAGAATTTAACGTTGTGTTCTCATTTTGGTGTGTTTTTAATATTTCTTAGTTTAAGACCGCTGGCAATTTTTTATTTAAATTTTCCCCTTCTGTTTTTTTTTTTTACTATGTTATTGTGAGATTGTTGCGTGTAATAACTTGTAAGTTTACTGTGCTGCTTAATTGTTGCCATGTTTTGGCTCATGCTTTCAATTTGTTAAATAAAGGAATTCAAAAAAAGTTTTCATGCTTTTTGTCGTAGATAAATGCTGAATTGTTTTTATTATTATATTTTTCCTACATATAAAATAACCCTTTTACGCCGAATAATACAAGTGTAATGAATGCTACTCATTTTTTTGTTAGGTAACCAAAATATTTTTACACTTAAAACAAACAAACAAACAAACAAAAATATTTAACAGGAAATATGGCTTGATAATTCACCCAAACTGCAGAAAGATATAAGAAAATCTTAAATCTTATTAAGATTTATCTATCTTTCATATCACCTGCATTTAAACCAAGAAGAATAAAATCAGCTATTACCATATTAAACTGCTGTAAAATATTGCTGCTGTCCAATAATTACAACTTTTAATATAAAAAAAACTTTAGATACGTCAAATTAACAAGAGCAATCCTCGACTACATATCGGCCAGCAGGGGGAGCCATACTTCCTCTGCTAAAAACAGCCATTTATAATTTATTTATGTTTATTTTACCTTTCAACACGTTGTTGGTTTTTTTTTTTCAATAGCGTCACACAGTCCTCTTGTTGACAAGTGTAAACCTAATGGGGGTGTTGTGAACACGCACAGTCGCACAACATCAGATAAGCAAAGAACCAATAGGACATTCAGAACTACACGCACACGCGCGCGCGCGCGCACACTACATAATAAGGAGGACTTCATTCATTGTCACGCGCACACAGCTTTTCCACTCTGGACCACTGAACGGTGAGCACAGACAACCAAATAAATCAAAGCCAACTCTTCTTCTAAATGTCAACAAAACTTTTCTTTTTTTTTCTTTCTAGGTACAGGTGCTTTGCCAACTGTCGTTTGCGGGATCCCTGCAGCCAAATGCCCGAGAGCAGCCCCCATGGCAAGAGCACAGCCACCGCGGAAGAGTCCCGGGTGTTGGCGGAGGATGCGTTTGACGACACCTACGCGGAGAAAACAAAAGTAGGTCTCAGACCCCCCAGGACGCTGGTATGGAGGAACATCTGGCTCATGGTGATGCTGCATGCCGGCGCTCTTTACGGAGTCTTCCTCATCCCGGAAGCTTGCGCACTCACGCTCGCCTGGAGTAAGTACCACGATTAGCCCATTATGTTGCTTTGATATGGTAAAAGTACTCAGACTCTTAGAAGTACAAGTAACGTATAGATCAAAGGTTTGGGCACGTTGGGTCGCTGTGTTTTGTATATGTATTGCTAATAATTGTATATTTGTAAAAACAAAACAAAAAAAACAGTTGTATTAATATACAACAAGTGTGATATATTAAGTGGTATTATTCAAAAACAAAAACACCTTTCTTTAATGCTCTTGATTGTTACAGACGTAATGTAATGTCTCCGTGACCGTGGGAATCAAAAGCTATCTTAAAATATATTGCACATTATGTACATATTGCAGATTGATTAGAAATACTGTATTGTCTGAATGGATATTTAGTTACATGATTTAAAAAAAAAAAGAACCCCTAAGATGTATGCACAGTTATTATATGAATAATAAGTAATACTTCTATTGTATTTTTTAAAGTTTGTCAAGAAATGAATTTAATGCCAAACTTTATTTGTACCCTCCAGTGTGCATATTGTACAATCTACACCACTAATGTTTATTTGATGCAACAGTATTATTTAAGAACAAAAATGCCAACGTTGTCTGGTAGTTGCCAACCACTGTGTTAAGCACACTACTGCCACCTACAGGAGTGGAGTAGAATGGCACCAATAATATTTTGGAACTACAGTGGACGTAATTAAAGTCATAACAAGATAATATTGGCTCTCAAACCTAAACCAAACACTGTGGACACAAAATTATTTCTGTATTTAGTTTAATTTAGCATCCTGAAAATGATTCTAGCATGAATTTTTATTGCGCACATGCTCATTTTGAAGATTTTGACAGATTCACCTCAAATGTATATTCAATTAATGACATCTTAATTAATTTCAATGCTGAAAATTGTCCCCATTATTCAAATGATTTTTCAGATACAACCATTTGAATTTGCGGCCTATACAGCAGACGAACGGTGCATTTCACAAATTCCTGAACAGTCCTCACTTTGTCTCTAGACTGCCCCCCACTCCCCCCACCTCCCCCTCTTTGTCTTTGCAATGCTGGGCTGCATATTATTTCACAGTGGAAGACAAAGCACAATCAGCACTCCCATAGACATTCCATTGTGGAGCGCGTGGCACCACAACACAATTCGTCTTTGGCTGCCAGAAGGCCCCTGCATGCTCGCGCAGACAACAACAAACCGCACACCTGACCTCACGCCCAGTCCCGTTGTCGGTCCAACAGTCACACTTTATCATTTATCTTTCCCATAGCTGCCACGTGCTTCTTCTTCAGTGCCTTGGGCGTGACGGCGGGCGCGCACAGGTTGTGGAGCCACAGAACCTACAAGGCTTCACCGGCCCTCAGGGTCTTCCTGGCTCTTGCCAACTCAATGGCCTTTCAGGTACAAAACTTTGATCTCAGAAAATCGGGCCGCCGTCTGGCGAACCGTCAAAACTTCCTGTACAGTTATGTTTCGGACAAGCAGGAAGTGTTGCTTGAATTTTGTAGCCCTGGACTAAATGTGCAATGACAATAAAATGTGATTCCATTGCATTCAAACAAACCATATAATTTAGACCATTAACTTAGCTTAATGCTACCATATTATGGCAAACGCTATATTTGGGCTAAAAATAAAATGAGCATAGCTGTTACAATAACTGTTACTTTAACACACATTGAGCAACCACACATGCGAACAGAAGTGTTCTCGTGTGCAGAACGACATTTACGAGTGGGCGAGGGACCACCGCGTCCATCACAAATATTCGGAGACGGACGCCGATCCGCACAACGCCAAGCGTGGCTTCTTCTTCGCGCACATCGGTTGGCTGCTGGTTCGCAAGCATCCCGACGTCGTGGAGAAGGGTCGAAAAATGGAGCTGTCCGACCTGAAGGCCGATAAAGTGGTCATGTTCCAAAGACGGTACGGAGAACACATCGCAAAACTTGTGGTGGTCAAAATTGATTATGTCTGTGTGCAGTTGTGGTTTAATTCTGCTACCTTTGTGTTTATTTTTAACTTGCATCTGTTAAAAGTGGTTAAAATAAGAGAAGAAGTCAACACTGAGATGCAATTTTGGGTCCTTATGTATCCAGTGACTGCTGTGCTAATCCAGAATAGTTGGCATCTTGATATTCAAAAGATTATTTTTCTCCCTAGCAAGAACCCGTTGTAATATTTCCTTTACATATGCATATGCATCCATGGTGTACACACTTAAGGTGAGTTCAGAAGAACGTTGCGATTGAATTCTATTAAAATAACTCGTTTTTCACACATTGGGAAGAATCTGTGCCTTTGCGTAATGTTAATCTTACCCGTGGGTATGTGTTCCCACAGCATTTGTGTGTGAATATTAATTATTTGAAGGAAAAACACTCCTGAAGTCGATGCTAGCTTCCTGTTAGCATTTGAATGGGAACCTCCATTTGCTTTTAGCATTAGCGCTAGGCTAGCGATGTTTTTAAAGCGAAGAATATTTAAATATACATTGGATGTAATTCTCAGCGTTGTGGGTTTAGTTTTACAGTTAACTCCAACTGGGGTGTCATTAAAACAGCTTAAAGGACACTTATGGACAACAGAATAACATATACGCTACACACTTGCTAGTTGCTAATGGTACACAAACAAAATGGTGCATTCAGGATACTTTCACAGCGTCGGAAACTTCGTCTTCGATGATAACGTTAAGGGGAAAACAATCGGCCAATTGGCCGATTGTTTTAGTCGATGTTTGAAGGGCAATAATTGCTGGGCCCTATTAATGACTATTTTTGTTTATTTCAGGCACTACAAGCTCTCTGTGTTGATCTTGTGCTTCCTGGTGCCCATGTTGGTGCCCTGGTATTTCTGGGGTGAGTCCCTCCTAGTGGGCTACTTCCTGCCCGTGATGCTGAGGTACGGCATCGGGCTCAACGCCACCTGGCTGGTAAACAGCGCCGCACATATGTGGGGCAACAGACCGTACGACCACACCATCAACCCCAGGGAGAACAGGATTGTCGCTTTCAGCGCCATAGGTAGGAAAACGCAAACAAAGCAAAATGTTATAGATTAGCTAATGATTAGCATGTGTGTTGTGGTGGTAAAACCTTTAAGCAGAGGTAGCAAATTTAGGTCCAGAAAGTAAACACACTACTTACTAGCAAAGAGACCTCCATAAATGTAGCGTTCGAGTACTGTTATTTTAGCAAGTTCAACGTAAGATGCATGTTAAATATTTCACTGAACAATCCGTCCTCTGTTCATGATGTGTTAGTCTAACATTAACCTACATTGGTGAGACGGTCACAACTGTTTAGTCAGCTGTAATATTTTTTTTGTGCAAGATAAGAAATATGCTTATAACTTATATATGCAACCTATGCTTATGTTACAAAAAGAACTTCAACAATAATTAATAATATTTACCATTGAGATCCTTCTAACCCAATATTTAGAAAATATAAGATACAATTTTTTAGAAGACTTGGTGATTTATGTAAATAGAGAGGCTAAAGGGAAATGTAATTGTGAATTAATTTTTTTTTAAATAAATGGCAGCAAAATTATTTATTCTTCCCAATGCTTTTTTTGTTTTGTTTGATTTTTGTGTTTTTATGTAAGCGTATGTATGTTTTTTTCTAATATGTAATGGAATAAATAATATGTTTTGCATTGTGTGTTAGCATTAAGCTAGCACACTTTTATATAAGACAAATGTATGTGGTTGTTTTAAATACATCAAATGACATTCTCTTTTTTTAATATTCAGTTTGACCTTAAACGTCAACTGGGTGTTTCGCTAATCAGCTTAAAACAAGCATGAGTCGTAACTTTTTGAAGCATCATACACGATTAGCCAAACTGCTGCTTGTTGTTAACATTCCCATTATGAGTCAGCATTCTTGACTCTCCCTGTCCCTTCTCCAGGGGAAGGCTTCCACAACTACCACCACACGTTCCCCTTCGACTACGCCACCAGCGAGTTTGGCTGCAAGCTCAACCTGACCACCGCCTTCATCGACCTCATGTGCTTCCTCCATCTGGCCGGCGAACGCAGGGCGGCGTCCAAGGAGATGATAGTGGCCCGCGTGCAGCGGACGGGCGCCGGCAGCGCTAAAAGTGGCTGAGTCTGATTGTAGCAACACATTATTGATGATGATGTTGATTCAGAGAGTTTTCACCAGATTGACAATGATGAGAGGATAATGGGGTGGCTTAGTCTTGTTCTTTTCCACTGTATAGTACTGACTTACTACTGATACTTTTATAAGATGTACTGTTTCGAGTACCTGGTTGTACCTCCCAAGAAATTGGTTACCAGGTTATCAGTATAGCTGCGGTTAAAAAAAAAACAACAACAAAAAAAACATACTTACAAAATTTGGTAATAAAATTTTATTACCAAATTTTGTTACATTCAATTTACTTCCATTTCAGTACAGAACAAAACTAGCAACCAGCTTCGATTTCTACCCAATCTGCTGGGTCAAATATAATTACCGGTAAACCAATTTTGGGTAAGAGTAACCCAATCTGCTCAAAATGGCACCCAGTGAGTGGGTTAGAAAAACAAATCTAGCATTTTTTTTAGTGTGAGAACTAAATTCGATAACGTTAGCTTGTACTCTGCAGTCTCATACATTTCGACCGATACGCGTTCATTGCGACACAGTTCCCGATTCAAGTTTGTACTGCGCGGTGTTAAGTGCGGCATTTGTGAAATGTGTTGACGAATTGCAGTCGATTGCAGAAAATTTCATTTATGTGATATTTATTAACAATCTTTTCCAGATGAGAAACTTAGATAATTATGTGTATGGTTAAGAGCCAGATTTTGTGAGTTAGCTTTTACTGTATTATGATTATGATGATGATGATGATTATTATTATTATTGTATGTTTTTGCAAGCAACAAAAATGCTTCATCTTTGTGTTTTGAGCAAAAAGAATAAACACAAAATGTGGACTTTTGAGGTTGAAGCTTGTTTATTTGTATTTTTTTTCTTTATTTTTTAAAATCAAGATACCATTGTGTGAAAAAAACACACGTTTAAAATAATACGAACACAGTCAAATCATTCAATATATTTATCTGTACTGACTCCTCTATTTGTTTACAGTGACGAAATCCTATTTTTTCCCCAAAACTACCAGACCTAATTTACCATCTCACAATAATCATGTCCAAAAATGTCTATAAAATAAACCTACAGTTGTCACTTTCTGTAGGTGTAAAAAGCAGGATTAAAGAGGATTTGATTACAATAAACTATCGTACTTTTTGTTTTCACTCCAATTTCAAATTCACACAATTCATTATCTGCTTCTGTTAAACATCTCCGCAACCTAAACCAACTGACGTCACATTTGACGTCTTTTTGGCTAATATGTATGAAATTTAATCTCTGCATTACGGTTGGACGCTAGGAGTCAACAAGTTTATCTGCACAAGCACAGAACGCTCTCCCTCATATTTATGTTTACGATGTAATTTTTTGATTTGAAGATAAAGGTTCACCTTCAGATAAGAATGCCAGCAAGACACAGGCTGCAGAAAAACATCCCAGAGTCACGTGGGGAACAAAGGTGATCTACTATACTAATAAAAACCGAAGCACAAATCATTCAAATAGCAGGTGCGTGCGTTAGTTATCATTGTTGCTTTATTTGATGTATTTGGAACTGATACTTTGTTAATTGAGAAATAAATGACACACATTCTCAAAGAATGTGGATGATCATGAGAGTAAAAACAACTTTATAGGTGATAAATTACTTTGGTCAATCATTGTCGTTGCATTCCATTTGACATACTGCATGTTTTTCTTTTTTTTTGCAGCATTGCAGTTTTGTCTTTGTGGGACATCTTGCACTTGTTAATTGAGTGCCCCGTACTCAACCTTGTGATTGTCATCTGGCTAACTCTTGTTGGCCGCACGCACACGCAAAAAAAAAAAAAAAAATTATTGTGCGCACATGCGTCACTATCTCACTGTGCATTTTTCAAATAGCTCCGCACGCCGACTCGTTTGTTGGACATTCCTCGTTTGACAGTTGGTTACGGTACAACCGCCGTGTCGTCAAAGCAGCTACTAACTAAACATGTTGGTTTTCAACACGGTGGAATAATCAGATAGTGACGAATGAAGCGACAGAAAACGTCTGGAAGGCCAATGGAGTTGTGCAGTAGCGCCCTTTGCTGGACAAATTGGGATACTTGTCAGCCAAAAGGAGTGATCACATTTACGCATGACTGTCGTCCTCAGTGGACTTCACATGGTTAAATAAAACGTATTCCGTGCGCATGAAATATTAATTCGTTACCACGAATCCCCCCCCCCCCCCAAAAAAAACGTTTTACTTGTCAAGGATTTATTCAGCATGTGTTTCATGGTGTAGCCTATCTAACGGTATATAGACCAGCACACGCCTAAAAAAATATATATATATATATATATCTCGTAAGAAAGTGTACTGGGTGAGATAGACCGCTAAAAATATATGGTGATTTATTACCGATTTTTCCAGCACACAAAAAAATATTATAAATTGTCCGTAAAAAAAAACAGGCCCAATATGTCCTACAATTCTGGAATGACCCCAAAGTAAAACAAACTAAAAAAAATAAAATAAAAAACCTTAAGTAACCTAGTACAAATAAATGACCAATATATTTACAATAACAAAATATTTATCATCCAACCATCCATTTTCCAAACACGGTTCAAAAGTAGGATCTTCGAATATGAACACAGAAATGATTAGATTTGCTTTTAATCACTCGGGTGTACCTAATGAAGTGGCCACATTCTGTCGTATTGCATTAAAAAAAACATCAGGATGACTCCCCTTTGAGTCTTAATCCAAAAACATCCCTTGAAAGTATTTTGTGCTAATCCTAATTTGCACACAGAATGAATGGTTGGATTTCCAAGGAGAGGGACCTGCCTGCATGACGGGATTTATTTGGGCAAATGAATGAGCCCCTCATCCGTGCTCGAGGTTACGAACTCTCACACCTTAATTTATTCTCATTTGATCGTTTTATAGTATTGCCTCAGTCTTGAAGTGTTTGTTATATGTTGTTATGTCAAATAACCCCCCCCCCCCCACACACACACCAACGTAATTCAATTCGCACAAATTCGTCGATTTATGAACTGTCGTAAATTGAGGACGCCCTTCTAATTTGTGACCTATAGACCTATATATATATTTAGAATTCTGCGAAATTCTCAAATAATCATTTACGTTTTTTTGGTGTGTTTAAAAAAAATAAAATAGTAGGCCTATTTTTTAAGCAAATAAAGTTTAACTAAATAACATAACTTATTATATATATTTTTTTTTAATTCTTTGTAAAATTAATAATCTAAAACAATTTAAATATCTTAAATTGCTGTTGTAGGAATTGAAGAAATTGAATTCCCCAATCAACAACTAGAATTAAAAAAAATGCTAAATGTGTTTTGTATAAGAAATACAGAGACATCAAAAATACACATAAAAAAATAATTTTGACGTAAAGAAATAAAATGTAAAATGATGGACTCCGTCATAAACAGAGAACCTGCGGTGTTTTTTTTTCTATTTGCCGATCCACATGTACGACGACCTACGAACCTCTCAACAGCAAATATGGGATTAAGATTATTATTATTTTTTTACCACTGTGAAACGACACCATCAGTGATTGAATCACAATGTCGTGTTTTATCTAACCCAACCAGCATGTTCGTCTCTTCCTGACAATCACTCGGATGACTTTAGTTGTTTCGAGTGTTGCACATTTTCCTTCAGCGGTGGATTAAGCAGATCGTCCCTCGAGGCCCAGGGTGCCCCTTTTGATCATCTCAGTCTCCTCTCACCACCACCACTGGGACTCATGGGATTGGCCACGCGGGTAAGAAGAAGAAGAAGGGGGAGGCGGGGTGGAAGGGTTGGGTTGGGGGCAATCTTTAATTAAGCAGATAATCTCTTGTTGGGGAAGAGAGTGGCTCCATTTCAGAGCTGCACCCCCTCCTCATCCTCCTCCTCTTCCACTTTGCAGAAGAAGCTCCGTCCGAGCTTCAGTCTCCATCTCCTTGGTCACCTGTCAGCATGTTCATGCACTGGGAGGTTTGCTTCTACATTTTCATCCTGCTGGCGCACATGAGGTCCTACTGCTGTTGGTGAGTGAGTTCCAGCCGATCCACTTACTCTGTGTTCTATGCGCATTTTGCATGAAAGTGCATGCAGGTATTTTTTTTTTTTGAGGGGGGGGTTAAAAGTTAGCAGAGAATCGTTTTGTAGAGAGCACTGCAAAAAATGATCAGCTGCTCTGGTTTTGCTGTTTATAATGTTTGGATGAAACAAACGGAACTGAACAATCATATAACTCACAAATTGCCAATGCAAATATTGTTAATTAGAGCTTTGCAGAAAATGGAATATTCTGAATGTGTTGCTCATTCCAATTAAATATGTTGAAAAGGTATCATTTGAAACCTCGAATACATAAAATACCGTAAATGCACGTTTTATTACATGATCAATTAATTACATTTAAAGCATGAATAACACCAAGTGGTGTTGTTTTGTAATTTGTAAGTGAGTAGAAGTGAATAAGTAAACGAGTAAGCAAATAAATCTATAAGTATAAGCAAATACGTTACCGAGTAGGCCTAAGTGAAAAAGTAACTAAGTAAAAAATAAGTTGAACATAAATAAGTGAATAGGTTAAAAAAAAAAGGTTTAGTAAAACATTAAAAAGTCAGTAAGTTAGCAAAAATGTATGTACAGTAATACAATAAACAGGTAAGTAAGTATATAGGTATAATAGGTAAGTAACAAGTAATAAGTAAATGGTAAGTATATTGAAGTAAATAAATAGGTAAGCAAGTAAGAAGGTAAGCAAGTAAATAAGTAAGCTGCATTTGATTTATTATTTCACATAAAGATCTCGCAAAGTGATTTGCATCATTATAGAATGCAATTAAAATACAGAAACACAATATATTACATTTGAGTTAATTTAAGAAAAAGCAGATCAAATCAAAACCAAGACAAATTAAAAAGTGGGGAAAAAAACAGCAAAACAAATCTATTCAAATGTGAGTGTAAACTATTAGGCCAGTATTCACGAATAAAACAATTTTTGCTGGTGTCCTGCGGAATCCTCTTACTTCCAATATTGTTTATCTTTAAAAAAACAAAAAAAACACCAAAAAAAAAAACACAGCCTGTTTGTCAAACCATGAACATCATAATCATAAATAAGAGAGAGACCAAGCTATTTCAACATTTATAGTGTTTATTTATTACTTATTTATCTTTAACAATAAATAAAATTGATAAAATAACACACACGTGTGGACTGACCAATAGTATCGATTTGTGAAAAAAATATCCACAAAATGAAAAATCATAAAGGTAATTTGATCATAATAGTAAATGGAGTGCACTTACAGTATATAGCATTTCATCTTCACTCTATAGTATGTTACAAAGCCTCATATTCACAATTTTGAAAACAAATCAGAATGATATTGGACACGCTAACGCAACAGCGCTAACCTATGGAAAGGTTCTTTTTTTTAGTTTAAAATAACTACAGATTATTTCTTGTATGTTGATATGATATGTTACGCTATGTGTGCATATATATATATATATATATATATAAATAAAACATTGTTATATGATCTGTTATGTTAAGATGATTTTGTTTTTAATGGCGCGTTGGTTTCTCTATTCGAGTCACCATCCCTATTATGTCCAATCATGACGCACAAACTGTTTATTGCATCCCATTCTATTTAGTTATATTATTACGCTATGTTTTTATTAAGCACAATATTATAGAGTGTTATTTATCTTTTTTAAGAAACATATTACACAAATTGTTTTTTTTGGGGGGGGGGGTGTGACTGGAACGGATTAATAACATCGCCATTAATTTCAATGGGGAAACAAGATTTGAGATGCAGATGTTTTGAATTATTAGCATGGTCAATGTAGCATATTAAAAACTTGGGGGTTACTTTCGATTGAATACAGTTCACTTGCTGTTAATAAACTATCCTGCATAGCAACACAACTTCACTTTTCCTCACTCCAAACGACTTGAAATGATTCCCCCACGACCTCCCATTCATTTCCCCGATGGATGTAACTTGTCATTAAGTTGCATCAAAATAGCATCAGCAATGTGACTATTATGGGATATTTCCGTCCGTATCGGTTGTGTGTGACAGTTTCCCATGCGCTAATGAGCGGAATGTGTTATGGACACTGAGCTTCCCGGAGTTGAATAAGCTGTCTCCTTTTCCAGGTCAGTGAATAATTTCTTGATGACTGGACCCAAGGTAAGCCAACTTCCTTTTGATCTCTACTTCCCATCCCCAGAGAAAACATGCTCCTGCTTTTGCTTTTTTTTCCTCACTGTGTGTGTGTGTGTGTGTGTGTGTGTTTCTTCCTCCTTCGCATCTTATTGTGTGGTACCTGTGTAGGATTAATGCAGCCTCATTCTTTCCCCTCCTGCATGCGTACACTTGACCTTATTGAGAGGTTGTGTGCGTGTGTGTGTGTGTACCAGCGGGTGAATGTGTTAAGAGGCAAGGGCGGCTATTGCTTTAGTGGGTGGTCATCATTAGCGAGACCCTGGGCCCCCGTGTGTAGGTGTGTGCGTGAGTGTGTCAGTCAGTGTGTGAGGTGCTACACTTTACCTCAGGGGAAAAAAAAAAAAGAAGCTACTTGAGACATATTAGCTGTATGATCGTTCACACGCTCATAGTGTGCGTTTGATACACCTCTTATAAGTGAAGTCAAGTTAAAAATATATATATTTTTTTAAAGTTTAATTAATGTGTTCTACGTGCACCCACTAGTGCAAACATGGTATTCTGATTATTATTGTGTTTGTGGAATATGAATGAAGACGATTTTAGCCATCTCAGGGGGCAGCCATTTTGCCTTTTGCTGGCAACTGAAAATAACACCACAGGTGAGCCTAAAACAGGTGAGCCTTGACTGTCCTTACCTGAGCACTTTAAACACTGTGATGTTATTTTCAGTCGTCCACAAATTGCAAGCATAAAAATAAAAACTATACTGTACAAATTGTAGCCTCTGCCCACAATCACATGCCTTTAAGAGGCGGGGCCTGCGTGTTTAATAAATAGTCAAAAAAGCACAAACTGGCGACTGCGGCTCTCCTTTCCCAAATGCAAGGGCATCACAGTAAGAACGTATACGGTAAAAGTCACGCACATCTCAAGGCAGCGCCGTATGCGATGAAAATTGGTGCCTTGTGCAGGCGTACCTGATCTACTCCAGCAGCGTGGCGGCGGGGGCCCAGAGCGGCATCGAGGAGTGCAAGTACCAGTTTGCATGGGATCGCTGGAACTGCCCCGAGAGAGCGCTGCAGCTGTCCACGCACAGCAGCCTGCGCAGCGGTAAGTGCAGAGCAGACAATTCAGAGCACTAGTAGGACAACTGGGTTACTAGTAATGTTTTTTTTCCCCCATTAATCGGTGACATTTCTGAACAATAAAACGACAATTTTGGCATACTAATAGTCAAACAACTAGTAGAATTATATGACGTTCCACTCGGACTAATACCACACAGTTGTCAACTCGTGCATAGTTTTTACCTCATAGTAAAGCCACATGAATAGTATACCAAAGTTGGCCTCTATAGTAAGACAATATAGTGCGCTGAATTGGACAAGGAGCCTACTAGTACATGGACCAATATTGACCAAATGCTCAAAAGAGCTTTTCATAGCCGCTATTTCCAATATGGGACTGTTGCATTCCCTTTTTGTCACACGTGCCAAAACAAACACACTAGTCCAACACTCTCACTGGATCACTGCTGGTCGTGAATGCAACGCACAAAGCCAATTAGCATCAGGAAGAAAGATGGCTGCTTTGCACATGGAATTAAATTGAGCAGACATTTTATGAGGAACAATGGAGAGCTGCAATAAAAGAGCTCTTTTACAATTCTGCTGCACAAACGAATTAATGCTCGGTTTTAATTAAAGTGATTAGGGATAGGCCGATTATCGGCCGGGCCAATTATCGGCGCCAATATTCAGCATTTTGACGAATATCGGCATGGGCCTTTTTGAAGAATCATACGGACGATAATAGATTAATTTAAAACTGAATGAATTTAACATTTCAGAAATTTTAAAACTTTAGAAAATGTTATATACTGTAGAATACAATAGGGAGCTATTGTTTACGTTTTTATTTGACTTTTTAAGACATGCTAATGGTCCTGGGAGTTTCCTGAACATTTTGTTAGAATTAAAACATTTTTTTGACTAAGATTAAAATAAAACTAAACAATATTTTGTCATTTTTAAAAGATGTTCAATTAGCGTATGCTTTAAAACAATCATCAATAGTTGGAGTTTGCATTGAATTTTGATACATATACAGTATCTTCCCTTTTAGTGAAAATGAATATCGGCTCCAAATGTCGGCCTCCTTTACTAAGAATAATTGGTATTGGTATCAGCCCTGAGAAACCCCCACATCGGTCTATCTATTCGTTATGATTACTTTAAAATTATAATTTTTTTTAAATGTGGTTGTAGTTTGCAGTAGTAATATAGAACTGAAAAACCAAACAAAAAATGTCTATAATAAAAAAAATCTAAACTATTATTACAAAAATTCATGCCTTTATATATATTTTTGTTTTATTTTTTTATTGTTGCCTTAGTTGTATTTTTGTAATAAAAAAAAATATGAACAAAATTAACTAATGTGGAATATATTAAATATACAATTGTAATAATCTGGTTAGATTACAGTAGTTACATATAGTTCAAAACATTACTTTTTTTGTGAAAAGTGTTTAAAAAAAATACTTTTTCTCTTTATAAAAATATTTCATATTCAAGGTTTGGCATTCACAGATAGACTTATATGTAAATTTTGGGTGGGAACTATCCCTCTTATTCAAGGTATGTTTTCCCGATCCCTAATTTAGTCACATTTTTAAACCCAATCCCCTCCTCATTGGTGTACAAGATCTTTATTATTTCCCTACATGCTATGCTGACATTGTTTTTGCGTGTATTCAAATCCATTTACAGTGTGTTTAAAAATAGCATTATAGTGGGCTCGAGTACGGTATTCACGTGATGATTAAATGGGTTTCTCTTCCAGCCAATCGGGAGACAGCGTTCGTGCATGCAATCAGCTCAGCTGGGGTAATGTACACGCTGACAAGAAACTGCAGTCTGGGGGATTTTGACAACTGTGGCTGCGACGACAGCCGGAACGGACAACGAGGTAAGAGCCATTTGATGCCTTTGCCATTATTTTAATAGCGGAAAAAGACATGCAATAGTTAGGACGCTATCACAAATTCGTTATATCTCAGAAATAACATTCAATTCAAAATGGCTGGCATTTAAGATCACAGATTCCTCTGGTGTATTGCAACAACATAATAAGGTATTCTCCAGTGGCATTAACGGTAAAGACTTGAGGGTATAAGAACCAAAAAAAAGGAACTCCGAGATAGTAAAAAGACATAAAAATTACCCGACTATCTTGATATTTGATCCCATTGCCAGTAAATGTGTTTTTTTTTTCTTCCAGGTGGTCACGGTTGGTTATGGGGAGGCTGCAGCGACAACGTAGGCTTCGGCGAGGCCATCGCCAAACAATTTGTCGACGCTTTGGAGACCGGCCAGGACGCCCGAGCGGCCATGAATCTGCACAACAACGAAGCTGGCAGGAAGGTACGGTTTAACATCCACTGGATGTCTGTTGGTTTTTTTTGTACCCAAGCGATATTGAGATGTTGATATTTTCGGGACTCCTTCATTACATCCGTCCCCCCGCCCGTCTGTGCGAGTGTGCCACCCAAGCATCCCCTTTCACACGGCTATAAGTGAGGTGCCACTCGTCCCCGATCATAACAGTGTGTTCGCTGTACCAGAAGGGCCTATTTACCAGCCCTGAATGACAATCCCTCAACTCGAGAATCGCAGGATCGCCGGCGTGCAAGCCTAATTGGAGATCCAGGGGAGCCAGACATTGCGCGCCGTCCCGCATTATCCCCCCGTTTTTTTTTTTAAATAAGTGTTTAGTTTTATTCTTGCAATAAGGATCCCACATTTATGTTGGTCTTTGTCCGTCTCCGGAGGTAGTCTGAGGGGACCACAGGCGTGCAGCTGAAGTGCTCTTTGTTGACGGTGCCTTTGCAACCCCCCGTCGGGCCCCGGGATCCCCACGGCACCTGGAGCATCATTGTAACAGAAAAAAATGGGCACAGAAAGAGGAGGAAAAAAACCCTCCTTTTTCATAACCCCACTCAATGGGACTCTCCATTGGGTCTCGTCACTCTCGGAAAACATGATGATAATGAACAGGCTAAATAAATACTCCCGTTTCTTCAAGGGGGGGCACGACGGGTACTCGATGTGAAACTTTTGGATTGACAAAAAGAAAAAGAGGACGTCCTCTTTTCAAGCGACAGATGTTTTTGTGTTGGTTAAAGTCAGGAAGCGCAGGCGACAACAAAAACACAGCCGAGGACCTTGAGGCGATCACCTTTTTCTTTTACTATGAGTTCATGCTTTTGTTTTACTTGAGTGTGCCACGTTGACAACACAATCCATTGGTTTGAAAATACCCCAGTTTGGGGACATTGAACATCATCAATGTCCGTTCACTTTTCACTTGGGTTTGCGATGGAGTTTTTGTTCATAGTCTGTCCCCTTATAAAGTAGCATCTCTACTTCAATTCAGTCTTGCGATCTAATCTGTGCAACTATTTACGACATCCGCAGGTTCCACTGGAATAAATGGTCGAAAGAAACAGAATGATATATCTGGTAGCCTTTTTTTTTTTAGTTCAGGTCAGCTGTCGTCGTTCACTTTCTGCCTCCTGGAAGTATCCCGGCGCCTGTTAATGAACATTATGAAAAGGTCTATTTGTGTCAAATTAGGGAGCAAAATGAAAAAAAAAAGGTAACAGACACAAAGAAGAAACAAAACACTCAACACTGAAGACTCTAGGAAAAATATTACGATGAAGGCTAAGTCACATACGCATGGTAGCAACATTGAACCAAGACGGCAGAGAACTAATGTTGCATTCGAGGAAGGTGGGAAATCTAACCTAAAGAATTTCAACAAAAACACAGATGATGATGTCTAAATGTAAATTTTTCACTAATTTGCATGATTTAACACGCACATTTTATACACTAACTGATGCCCAGTAGCACTAAATACGCAGATTGGCTTACAGTTAGCTGGCTACAAACTAGCCATAGAGGTCCCGACGTAGACGTCACGTTTCCCAAAATGGCCGTTAGCGCAACCATTTTAACATGATAGAAAACGCATCTGCCACTTTAACAATGATTGACAACTGTTGTGAACCAGCTGCCACAACAACAGGCAAAAAAAAAAAAAAAAAAGGATCAGGCATTCTCTAGGCTACCAAAAGAGGAATCAATGCGTAGCCAATGGAGCACTTGGTACGTGGTGGCTAAATCAGCAGATGCTAACTGTTACCACATGCAAAATGTGGGCGAAATAATCAGTTTCGTTCATTTGTGCTGCTACAGTTGAACAGATATTACACCGTTGAATTTAATAACTGACCAACACCATAAAGATGACGACGATGTTGTGGAAATGTTAATATCGCGCTATATCACTGTTATCATTACATCTCTAGTAGAACGTGAGGTTGGCGACCTCAAGTGGACCTAACGTGCCTATTTTTTTTATACTCGCGTATATGATTCCCCAAGATCTCTCACGGTGGAGAAATCCCCGCTCTATTTATCGTTTATCCCGACTGCAGGCGGTGAAGGGGACCATGCAGAAGACGTGCAAGTGTCACGGGGTGTCGGGGAGCTGCACGACGCAGACCTGCTGGCTGCAGCTGCCCGAGTTCAGGGAGGTGGGCAACTACCTGAAGGAGAAGTACCACCGAGCTCTGAAGGTGGACCTACTACGCGGGGCCGGGAACAGCGCGGCCAGCCGGGGGGCCGTGGCCGAGACCTTCAGCTCCATCTCCCGGAAGGAGCTGGTGCATCTGGAAGACTCGCCCGACTACTGCTTAGAGAACCGCACGCTGGGCCTGCCGGGCACCGAGGGCCGCGAGTGCCTGAAGAAGGGCAAGAACTTGAGCAAGTGGGAGAAGCGCAGCTGCAAGAGGCTCTGCGGCGAGTGCGGCCTGGCCGTGGAGGAGCGCAAGGCTGAGACGGTGTCCAGCTGCAACTGCAAGTTCCACTGGTGCTGCGCGGTCAAGTGCGAACAGTGCAGGAAGACGGTGACCAAGTTCTTTTGCGTGAAGAAAGGAGGCGCCAGGGGAAGGAACGAGAGCGCGGGCGGACGACGTAAGACTCTCAAGCCCAACAAGAAGCACTGAGCCTCCCCCCCCCCCCCCCTGGAATACTTGGGAGTCACATCTGTTCAAGAAAAAGTCCTTCTGGAGGGAAACGTACATTTCCAGAAAAAAAGACAACCTCAAGAAAACTGCTTGAAATATGAGACAAAAAGAGATGTCAAATTCAAGAGAGCTATTTCATTTTTAAAATGGAGGGTTTGTCTCAAAAATTACAATTAGGGGTTTGAAAAGGAGGTACATAGGCAGCACAGTGATCGAGTGCCTAGCACTTTTGCCTCAGATCAGAGGTTGAGAGTTCAAATCTGGGCTTTGCATGTTCTCCTAATGCTCGCCTGTGCTTTCGAGGTACTCCAGTTTCCACCCACATTCCAAAAACACGCCTGTTAGCTTCGTTAAACACTAAGTTGTCCACCTAAAGTTATTCTTTGTGACTTTTTGGAAACGGTCACTCAAGAGCGAATCACTCCAAACTTTCAATTGAATTGTCTGTTTTGATTCTTAAGCCAGAAGGGGTTGCAAGAATTTCGATTTTTTGTTAGGGTTCGTTGAAAGGTCGCAGTCACAAAGATGTTCGGCGACAGTTTTTAATAGTTGCAAACAGTTCTTCTTGTCGCAAGAAAGTTTGTTGAAAATTTCTTGGTGGCAAGAAAAACTGTTCACCATCATCAAAACTGTTGACGAATGTCTGGTGAATGTCTTTGTGACCTTGAAAGAACATCCGCCACCCTCGCAAACTTTAGCCGCTCCGGATACAGGCTTAAGTTATCCAGGTCATGACAATTGATCTGAATTGAATTCTAACCAGTTCAACAAGTCCTCCAATAATAACGACCATATTGGTCGTTTTACCATGCACCAAAATACGACCAAGTGTTACATATTGTAATTTAGCGACCTCCATCGGCCATGTTGTATCAGCCATGTTGAATAGCGAAAAAAAGTAATGGGAATCGAACCCGGATCGTCTGGTCGGAAGACAAACCTTTATCTTACTGAGCTAACGGGCCAGAAATGCTCTTTGTGGGTTTTTTTTGTGTTCACATGTATATAAATTTGCCGTCACGGACTAATGGTTGGGATTAGGATGAAACGTTCAAGGACACTAATGGTTGAGGTTAGTAAAAGGCACAGTGAGGTTGTAGACCGCTACAAAACATGTAGTCATTACTAACAAAACATGTAGACAACACTAAGACAATCACTGGCAAAATAGTGCAATCAGATAAACACTCATATTCGGACCGGACGGACTTAGATTTTTGAGCTATTTAACATGGCCGATAGAGGTCGCTAAACTAAAATACGCAACACTTGGTTGTAATTTGGCACCTTTTCAAAACAACCTATGTGGTTGTATTTATTGGAGGACTGTTTTAACCAGTTTGTTGCCCCCTTGATGTATTTAAATGTATATAAGATGAAGCACTTTGTACTGTACATTGTTAATTTATTGCACTGCCTTACCTTAGATGTATTGTTATTAGTTTTGTTTGTTTTCTATTCAGCTGTAATGAAAGAATAATAAATCCCTCCTGGTATCATTCCGCCTCATCTCGTGACTGTCGTTTTGAAGTAAACATAACGCGACTCCTCGCATTGTTCACACAAGAGGGTTAGGGTCCTCAAGCTGGGGGGGGGGGGGGTCGACAAAGAAAGGAAAACCCTTCAACTTCCCTCCGTCTTGCCTTTCTCAATTTCGCCCTCACAACAAATCCCTCCTGTACCCTCCCTCGTCTTGGTAATCCTCAAAAGAACGCCTGAGTTTCTTTACTGTTTAATACTAGTTTAATTAACTTTGTCCAGACAGAGTAGTATAGCCTGGAGGGGGGAGCTTGGAGGAGGCCATGAGGCAAGTCGCCCTTATAAAAATCATCCCGCCTCTAATTTTGTATGCTAATCTCCTTTTTCACGCCGCACCTCCTTAGCAGAGCGTTCGGGCGGGGGGGGGGGAGAAATGTTGGGAAAACTTGTGCAAGGCTTCCTGCGGCTGTTTTATCCCAATGGGCCCACCTATTTGGCTCCTTTCACTCCTCTAGGGCCTGCCTTTGCTCGATTTAACAATGCATGCGGAGCTAATCAGCTCTCTCGGAAATGCACCGCTGTCGAGGAAGGTAATCCCCCTTCTTCGGGCGCTCTCAATGGCCCGTCGCCTCCTAAAGGACTTTGGGAAAAGGCTTTACACAGATTCACACTGTTCCCTCAAAAGAAGTTAGTTCAAGTATTGTGCCCCAACAAGTGGCTTTTATAAACACATGCCTGCCAAGCTAGTGGAAGAAGTGCCAGGCCCGACCTGGCAGGGGCCAGCGCATGGCAGCCTAGGGCCAAACCCTTCAGATGAGAAAGAGAAGATTAGCGGTCCCATTGAGAAAGAAGGGGGAGCGGTTTCTGCACCTTCCTCCTTTGGCTCAATAAAGTGTCAAGGAAACACCTTGTTGACATCTTATTTAGCAAATCATGATAATCAAAAGACCCCTCCTTCCTCCGATGACCCCCCCCCCCCCCCTGCAAGACCCATGCGGCATCACTCATGAAAAGCAGCATTCCAGGCATATTGCCCTGTTGTTTATTTTTTACCCCAATGCTAAATGCTAAAGCTACATAAACATGAAAATCCCAATTGGTTGTTGGATAAAATTATTTGTTAAATACACACTTTTTTCTGGTAGCGTCCAACTTCATTCTCCTAAAATTACGTTTCCTTGTAATAAAATTTTTCCTCCCTTTTCTTGGTTCTATAAAAAGCAATCTACTCTAATTGTACTCCTAAAGTTACTCCCGTATATCATGTATTTATCCTCAAGTGAAAAAAAAAAAAGTCAAGCAGCACTTTATGTTGATCATGACTCAGACACACAAACATTTACCCCCGCGCAGCGGGCAACGTGACCTCCGACCGAGGAGTCTGAAGTTCCCTGTTTGTGGGCCGGCCCTGCCATGTCCAATTTGCCAACGCAGATCAGCTCAAGGTGGCGGGGAAGAGATGGACGACAGCGAGCAGGAAGTACGGGATTTCAAGCAGCCTCTTTCTCACGGAGCGATACGTTTGTTAAATGCCAATTCTCCAGAGGAGCAAAAGTACTTATTCTAACAGAAGTGCAGACATATTTCTGAAATGTAAAAAAAAAGAAGAAGTGTTTTTCAAATTTGCTTGTTTGCTCTGTCCCTGAGGCCCAGATCTGAGATAAACTATAGGTAAAATAGATTTCACACATACTTTTCATCATAATGAGTAGAAATGCCATTAATCTGTAATCCTCCCACAAAACAAAACAAAACAAAACAAAAGCTTTTGAGCTATTAACTTTCAAAAATGTACCTGACCGATCACAGGGCGCAATCTAAAATCGTTCTCACTCTTCCTCAACGCTTTCTGGATTCAGACTACGAGTTTGCTAAATGTTAGCATATAAGAACAGTCAGTATGTTAGCATTTGAGCTATTCACTTTCAAAAATGCACTCAACCACAGGGCATAATTTTAAATCCTTATCGCTCTACCTTAGCGCTTTCTGGATTCAGGTTGCTAGCTTGCTAAATGTTAGCATAAGAACACTTAGCTTGTTAGCATTTGATTACATCACTTTCAAAAATACCCCCAAATACAGAACATAATTTAAAATCCTTATCGCTGTACCTAAGTGCTTTCTGGATTCAGGTTGCTAGCTTGCTAAATGTTAGCATAAACACGTAGCTTGTTAGCATTTGAGTAAATCACTTTCAAAAATACACCCAACTACAGAACATAATTTAAAATCCTTATCGCTCTACCTTAGCGCTTTCTGGATTCAATTTGCTATCTATACTAAATGTTAACTTAAGAACAGTTAGCATGTTGGCATTTTATTGACTCTTTCACAATAACCTGCATACAAAGTTACGTTTTTGTTAATCTGCTTCTGTGTTTTTTTGTATTCTGTATGCTATGTTGCTATAGCATTTCAGCATTGCCTACTAACTGTTAGCATTTTAGCAACAGTCGTTCAAAATTGGTAAGATTCCTTTATGTTGGGACAAAAGTTTATTTTTTCTTTTACAAGGCAAACCCAACGTGCTGTACTTGTATATGTCTTTCCTTCACAAATGCAACAGCCAACAGGCCTGTTCAAAATGTTCGCATGAATTTGTGTAGTTTTTATTCCAAATAACACACAAAGATGGTTGATTCATTTTTAGGTAGCAAGCAAAGCGAAAAAAAAAAAAAAAAGTTCTAATGCTTGAGAGAATCCCTGACTAATAGGATTTAAGGCTTAGGGGTTCTGGACCTACAACACCTAGAGGGGCGAGGGTCAATATGAATGTGAGAGAAAGCCAACATAGATGAGGAAGCGGAGCGAGGACGCAGGACGCACTATCATGTGCTCCCATTACCCAAAAATCTGTGGAATCCATGTTACAAATGCCGCGAATACCTGTTTGACTGCGTTCAACTCCTATGCAGTTGAAATTTAGGAGAAAAAAAAGAGAGCAGCGGAGTGGATAGAGAGGAGACAATAGCGGTGCATTATCAGTCAGGATTGAGACACAAGCTTCTACGGGGCAGGGGAGGATGGCGGGGGGCTCACCGGGGTGGTCAATCTCCCTGCTCATCCTCACAAGAATGGGGAAGGAGAGGAGCATCAGAGGGATCAAGCTCAGCTCATCCCACTGATGTGCACAGGAAACACAAGAGCATGGGAACCCACCGGGGAGCCCGCAGCGGTAGTTGAGGAACAGAGGGAGGAAACAAACAAAGCGCTTCACTTTCAGGAATGTGTTCATTTGTCTTGCTTTGGGGATGTTTTGGGAGCTTATGATTAAAAGGCAAATAACCCAATTGGCCATGTTTGACAAACTCAAGGCATTGAATACAGTACATGTGTAATATATTGCCATTAAACTGACATACGTGTATACTGTACATCAGTAGTGGGAAGTAACAAAGTACAAATATTCAACAATTGATCGACAACTAATGGACCGTCAACTATTTTGATAATTAATGACTGATAAGACACTCTACAGATTTTCTACAGCACTCCATCAAATCAGATTGCTTATCTTCATTTTTTGTAAAAATAAGAAATTTGAAAACGTCACCTTTTACTTGGCAAAACATTGATCAACATTATGTTACGGACCAAACCAGTAACTGTTTCTATGTTTGTACATTTTCTGCACTGTCAGTTTGCAATGATGTCCCGTTTTTGACTACAGGGATGAATATCTAAAAAAAAAGTTTTATCTGCTTCATCAATTCATTAAAAAATAGACTCAATGAAGAATAAAATATTCATTATCTGCAGCCCTATTTGAGTATTTCTTTTGCTGACGACTTCTTTCCCTCTCTACTTTTAAAAGCAGACATCTGTACTTTCTGCTCCTTTTCACACTGCGCTTAGCATTGTGCAGCATGCCGTCCACTATCCCATGTGAATGCCTCGAAAAATGTTTGAGAGCGCTATCGCAATGGTATTAGAAGGGCTCGTCCAATACAAGAGCGGCTGGCGAAAAGTCTCTGTGTTACTTCCTGGTTGGCTCCCCTGTAAGCAAGTTTCTATAATAGGCAACTTTGCCAATTCATTGGGGCTCCGTTGTTGTCCCGTGTGGCCTATGAGCAACATGGGGGGGGTTAAACTAAGTGCAGTGCGAATAGACATTTAGTCAAAAAAGGTTTGTGACTTTTTTCAACTTCCACAGATGGCAACATAGCAGAGAAAAAGACATTAAGGTCAATGGCGGTTGACATGGAGGAATGTTTTGTTCATCGTAATTTGTGGTGAACGCGTTTTAAAACAAATTTTGCCCCAATTTGGCGGGCGTGACAGTCAAGTGGTACTAGTCAGTTCAATTAAAATGTGCCCCTTGGTTGGTAAAGATATCCATAAGAAAAGTAGAGGTAACAGCATGCTCTGGTGTTTAAAAAAAATCCTAAACAATATGTATATAGATATACTTTTAAATTCAAGTTCAAGAAAACCATTTAATTTCTACCCTTGCTACTCGTATGTATCAAACTTCGTTGGGGGGTTTCTCTAGAAGGTTTATTGTGAAAACAATTTTGGAAAATAAACATTGATAAAACACTTCATCAATGTTCCAGCTCCCAATTGTTATGGACTGAGGTTTCGGTTTATACTGTTGAATACTTACAACCACTTCTTTGCGTTGAAATATTTAGAGATAGAGATACTTTAATCAAATCTAATGTGCTATGAATTTAATTTCCATTTATTTACATTTGCAAATATGTCCAAATGACACTGGAAATTTACATCAATAGTTGTTTACTTCTTAAAAAAACATTTACAGGCAGTATTTAATTTTAAAGTTAGAAAGAAGTCCACACTATAATGAAATGTTTTCATATCAAGCATTTTATTTACTTTAAGCAATTTTAATATCTAATTAATGCCAGGTTTGTGTTGTTTTCTTGTCCAGATAGTGTGTCGAGCGTGTGTCATTATCTCGCCACTGCACCAGGTGTCGCTCTTTCATTTTTCATGGATGTCCGCTACATAGTTTGCAGTTAATCTCGTTTGTTTTCCGGATGTCAACACAGTGTGTAAACACCACCCATTCAGTCCAGTACACAACCGGAGACAAGTGTCTCCCTCCCGGCGACGTTTCGCTATCATTTGAGGAATTATCAACTCAACAGAAACGTACAATAACCAACTTCGCGGTGAAGCGACTAGAGAACAAAAGCCTCCAGTTTGGTGGCGAAGCCGACAGACAGGACGGGACGGGACGGGGGTGGGAGGTAAACTGCTGAATCGGGGCACGCAGGTCCGACCCACCGACGACGAGCATGGCAGCGGCGAGCGTCGTAGAAGCCGAGAAGCCGGCGGCGAGCGAAGGCGCCACCGCCGGCTTCTCTGGCATCCCTGAGCCGACCTGGGACGACTCACAGCTGCGGAGGTATACGTTCTCCACCAAGCCCATCCCCAGGCTGTCGCACACCGACCCCAGAGCCGAAATGCTCATAAACAACGAGGTAAGAAGCATGCACGATTATGCCAATCATCTATATTATGAACATAAATACACCGGTTGTATTATTTTGCATATTCACGCCTCTCAGTTTGCACGCATTTTTATTTGATTCCGTGTGCAAATAACATCATGCATACTCTTCATATTAAAGACTTTTGCATGCACTTTGCATTAATTATTGATAATAATTTATCAATATGAGCATTATAATTCCTCTTTTGCACTATTTGTATAAATACTGCTATAGCACTTTAAATGGTGGCAGATTTGTACTTAGTTATATTTACCATTTGTTTTAAAATGTACGAGAAGTAATAGCTGCGCAACTTTATACGACCGATCATTCCAAAAGCTGTAAAAGCTGATCTGAATAGTGTCAAACTCGATCACATCCAAGGCAGCTGCAGCCTGACCTGCAAAGGCTTGTTTCTCACGTCAACGGGTTCATCGCCATCAAAAGAGTCAAAACTTGAAACTGATCTAAATGACAGAAAGTAATTAGCCCCTGGATGCATATGAACCTGTCATCTCATTGATTAGATTGATGAGGACACCGATTGAGATCGTTTTTATGGGTTGAGTTGGTTGCAACAGCACAATTGTGCATACCCTCTTGCAACTGGAGATGTGACCTGTCTTCAGAATTAACCAATCACATTCTAGATCATTGTAATGTTCTTAACACAAACACCTGCCACTTTTAACTACCTTCTGATTAACTAGGCGTCTCAAACTCGTGGCCTGAAGGCTATTTGCGACCCACGGGATGATATTTTGCGGCCCCCTACTCGACATTAAAATTTAAATGTTAGTTCAACCCCCACCCATCTTTTTGCAGTGCTGTTGCCCTGGAGGGTTATCTATGTATTTATTTAT
Organism: Leptonotus elevatus; assembly: GCF_054856555.1. Lineage (NCBI taxonomy): Eukaryota > Metazoa > Chordata > Actinopteri > Syngnathiformes > Syngnathidae > Leptonotus > Leptonotus elevatus. The sequence goes on along the minus strand of NC_141251.1, from coordinate 6,854,920 downwards.
TTTTCTTAAATCATTACGGGTTACCATAACTCAAGATCATGACCTCTTTCGGGGAATTGTCATTCTGAAGGGACAAGTCAAAGAAAAAGATAGCCTGTTTTGTTGCCTAGTCCCAGTAATGCCTTTTTTCAAAACTCTGCCGTGAGAAGAAAGGTTGGCGGCAACAACAGCCAATTTCAAGAAAAGCAAGAAATGGCATGTTGAATGTTGAAACAGAGAATGTTGCCTTACGAGACATAGACATGTTGACGTGTATGCAAATTAAGTACCAGGGAGACGTGAGCGAGGACGTGTCTGCTAAAGTTCTGAATAATAAAGATGAATTGGATTTTGTTATACTTGGATTAGTTAGTTTAATTGAACCCCCTTTTTTTATATTAATATTAGACACGCCAAGTTTGAGACCCCTGGATTAACTTCAAATAACGTTCAGGTGTTTTAGCGAGCATTTTCTGACATTTCTACTGGAATCCTGAAGATTTTTTTTGTCGTTATTCTTGCTAGCTTAAAATGGAGTCGTCCCAACATAGTGCCAGGCCCTCTCTCAACTACAAACAATAGCTCGTGTTGTTGCAATACATACAACAATTAAACGCATTGTAGCCACAAAAACAGCGACACATGAATTTATTCACTTCTCTCGACTCCTTATCGAGTCACCGTTTCGAATGGAATGGGACTTACTCTGTGATAAAGCAGACGAATCATGAAGCAACGTTCCATTCATTGAAGCCCCAGGCATGCCGCATGGAATGTTTACTGTGTGTCAGTGTGTATCTATAATAAAAAAAGCGTGTACAGTCATATCACAAGCCAAGCCATAAGTTAAACGTCGCGCGGACGTGCGCTGGTGAGCAGAACATACAACTACAACAGTGTTTTCACGCAGTGTGCGCGTGCGCGCGCGCGCCTTCTCTAAAGCCGCATCGGGGGCGCGCCTCGGCTGTACGTTCGTGTAGTCACGTAGACCACGTCGCCACCCGTGTCCAATTTTGTCCAATGGTGTCCAATGGCACTCTTGCCTCACTACGTGGAGACGCTGCTGTTTCTGTGTCGGGATGTTATTCCCTTGTCAAAACGTCATAACTCAGTCCGGAGTTTGTTCTGAACCTGAAGCAGAGCTGCCAAATCATTTTCAGGAAATGTTAAGTTGTTTATATATATATATATATATATATATATATATATATATATATATATATATATATATATATATATATATATATATATATATATATATATATATATATGCAACCTACGTATTTAGACAGATCATTAGTATAATTTTCTTTTGATGATGTTAAGAAAGTGATGACTCTTAAAAAGCAGTGAAAATGCACCAATTTCTGGCTAACTGAAAAAATAAAAAATAAACAACGGGGCCATCGATTTGGTGTATTTTTGTTGTTGTTGTAAATCTTAGTTTCAAACTCCCATAACTTTATTTTTCTTGAGCCTATTTACAAAAGGCTGGTTTTATTTGAAAGCTTTATAAACACATACATATACAACATATAACTATATTTGGAAGATCTGAATTATTATTATTATTTTGTTTAAATTTAAATTAGAAAACTTAATTGGTACCCAATGATGCGTCAAATAACAAAACAAAAAACACATTATGAGCAGAGAATAACCTAACACTTCAGGAGTTGTTAAACGACAGTACCGAGTAAATAATGTAGCACAGTTAGGCATTAGTAGTAGTAAAAATTCATTAAATGAGCATCAGAATTGACCTGTCTAAAATATGTGTTTGAATCCATCAATTTACATCACATTTTGTAGAAGCCCCCCAAAATATACAGTGTATAATTATGATTATTATATTGATTTGAAAAATTATCACACTGGTCTTTTTGAGGGCCGTTTGACAACAATAAGTTCAGGAAACGTTGACCGAGAGAATTTTCAAAGTCGAGAAAATGTCTTCGACGTCACCATTAGTAGTGGTCTTGTGATAAGGTGAATACAAACGCAGTATGTATGTACCGTTTGTATTTTGCAGGAGCCGGTGGTTTTAACGGACACAGACCTTGTGTATCCTGCTCTCAAATGGGACATCACGTATTTGCAAGAGAACATCGGCAACGGCGACTTCTCCGTCTACACCGCGGAAAACCACAAGTTCCTCTATTACGACGAGAAGAAAATGGCCAACGTGGAGAACTTTGTCCCCAAGTCCCGACGACTTGAGATGAAATTCTCAGAGTTTGTGGAAAGGATGCAGCAGGTGCAGCAAATGGGAGGGGAGGAGCGGTGAGAAATGGATACATTCTTTACAATCAATTTAATTATGTTGTCACTCTTTTTTTTCAAAGGTACAACATTGTAGAGTGTCATTTATTTTCCATTTTAAAAACCGCCTGAACGGATTAATGGCATCTCCATTCATTTCATTGGAGCAAGATGATTTGACATTTTAGATACGAGTGCGTTGTGTTACAAGATTGGTTACAGAACAATTGATTTGACGTGGAATGACTCATTAGCCAGCCCAGACTTAGTCGTTATTATCCGATCACTTGTCGCAGCCTTTCTATTACATTGCGTATGCTTTCGTCGCTCAGGGTGTACCTCCAGCAGACGCTCAACGACACGGTCGGAAAGAAAATAGTGGTGGACTTTCTCGGTTTCAACTGGAACTGGATCAACAAGCAGCAGGCCAAAAGGAACTGGGGCCAGCTGACATCCAACCTCCTGCTCATAGGCATGGAGGGTACGCAGGTTTTCACTCCGAGTCCTCACACGCGTTTTCTTCTTCTTCGCAATTACTTCACGGTAGCGCAATGTTCCTGATATGATTTTCTCCGCGCTAAGGTAACGTGACGCCGGCGCATTACGACGAGCAGCAGAACTTCTTTGCACAAATCAAAGGCCACAAGAGATGCATCCTCTTCTCTCCAGACCAGTTTGAGTGTCTGTATCCTTACCCTGTACACCATCCCTGCGATAGACAGAGTCAAGTAAGTGATGGTTATAATAAATACAATTCCATAGTTCAGGATTTTGTTAACAACTCAAGGCAGTAAACAACCAACGTGGTCAACTTTGAGCATCATTTGGAAATTTTCACTTAGGGAGAATAATATTGTTAAACACTGTAATTTCTTCATTGGTGTCCCATGGAAATATATAATAAAATGTGGTATACTGTAACACTCAGATTAATATGATATCATATTGCTAAATGTTTTTGTTGTTGTTATTTCTAGGTTGATTTTGACAACCCAGACTACAATAGGTTCCCCAATTTTAAAAATGTTGTCGGCTATGAGGCTGTCGTCGGCCCAGGAGACGTGCTCTACATCCCCATGTATTGGTAAGAAGTCGATTTTTACGTGTGCAAATATAAATGTGTTCATTTTTTTTCCTTTCCCCCCCAGGTGGCATCACATAGAATCACTGCTGAGCGGTGGCGTGACAATCACAGTCAACTTCTGGTACAAAGTATGCATTTTCAACAGTTTTAAATACAGTGGTGCCTTGAGATAGGAATAGAATAAAATATGACTCTATTACAAAAAAACATACAGTAAGGGCATAATTAAATAGAGCACGTCTTGGCCACCTGGGGGCAGTATAAGACATACATGGGGACAATCATTCCTCAGTAAGGTGCAGTAATATTAGTCGTAAGTATTGTTAAATCTGTGCTGCACTACCATATGTGTAAAAAATAATAATAGCATAATCGGCCAAATTATTTTTAAAATTGTCCTTTTGTCAAATTGTCATGATCCCAATTGTCTGTGTTCAGGGGGCGCCCACTCCCAAGAGGATAGAATACCCGCTGCGAGCTCACCAAAAGGTGGCCATCATGAGGAACATCGAGAAGATGCTGGGAGAAGCGCTCGGCGACCCTCGACAAGTAAACACGCGTCGCTTCTTCTTTTTTGATCGTATAAACAGTGAACTAACTCCTTTGCAGATCCCACATTTCGAATCAGACCTGCATTTAGGTCACCTGTTGCGTGAAAATCCCAACGGCACGAGCGACCCGGCCAGCAACCCACTTTCTGCTTATATTTATGGCTCAGCAACGTCACATTATTTTTTATTTTTTTCTTCACAATTTAAGACAATTCTCAAGTGTTGTTGTAACATGTCTGGGTCTGTGATGTGTTCTTGTCATAATACCCTGTGAATCAATTACATAAAAAAAAAAACACTCTCCAATAACATAATTCAATAAAATGTAAATAATTAGACGGTTGGGCATTGTGATAGTTGAAAGGGCTCATTGTGCTGCTCCTTTTGTTTGGCCACCAGGGGGCAGTTTGACACATACAGACATACAAGTAAAATTTGATAATGGAATACAGAAGAAGACCATCACGACTAAATTGAGATTTTGTGAGTTTTGATGTATGCTTTTTGTTGCTCTTCAGGTGGGACCTTTGCTCAAAACTATGATCACGGGGCGATACGAAGATCCCAACGAGGAGGGCGACCTTTGAAAATGCGCCATCTTGACTTTTGGACTATGTCGCTGCATGGCAATAAGCGGCTACCTTGAAACCGTCGTGCTTCTCAGAGTGCCATCGTCTTTGCCGATCTCATGGGTGTTGACTGTACTTGAACAAGAGGTTATTTTTTTTTGTGTTTTGTTTTTGTTAGTTATTTATGGTAGTCAGTGTTGTCAGAATATCTAATTTAAAAGCGACTAGGGTGTGCAGTGGATGATAGCTTTTGGAGGAATCTCAGTGACAAACCACTAGTGAAGGAGTCAGTAGACCGCTTTTACAAAGCCGCCATTTTATAGCACAGACATAAATTGTGAGGAATGAAGCTGACCTCACAATTTCCCACTGCATGTTAGGGTGTTGCAGTCTAACGAGTATTTTCCCCGCCAGCCATGCATTCGATGGCGGGTTATTAGTGTCTGCTTGACAGAAGCTAACAAGTCCTTGAGTTAAAACTCACTTTTAATATCAAGTCCATGCTAAGTGTTGCGTTAACTCCCTTAGCTTAGCTATAAAAAACTACTATGCCTTTCAGTGCCTCTTACAGTACTCTGTGGCAACCTGATGATGACACTAAGTAACACGCAATGAACATGCTAAATGTATGAGAAAAATGTGATGATATATGCTGATAGATATATGTTAGAATTGTATAGTGGACCGGAATGAATCTTCCACCCGGGCTTAGTAGGATATCGTGTACAAAAAATAAGCACTTGGTATGTTCAGAACTGGATGGATATTAGATATGAGACCATAAGATCTTGATCAATCGATTGACTTTACCTCTCTCTGACTTTAAAAAAAAACAAAAACATTGTCGTCTTCTGATGTAAAAAATCATCCAGAAAAGCAACTGAATACAGTAAATAAGTGGCTTTGTTACTTTCCACCAATGTTGGCATGAAACAAAAACAAAATTGTAATCTTAAAATGCTAATTTTGACAAATGAATTAATTATTTTTTTTTTTACAAAACCCAATTCTATAATTTGCTCTCAATGTCAATTTTTTAATTTACTGTCAAATAGATAACAAATAAAAATAATGTATATCTAAAAGTTGTAATAAAAAAAAGGGTTGTAAACAGTTACATGTGTTTAACTGGACAACGAATTGTTGGTTTCATACTTTTTTTTTTTTTTTAAAGGATGGAAAAATATATTTTTTTCCACTTAAAAATAAAAACATCAAAAGTACAAGACAAAGTTGTAAACACTTGCACGTGTTTAATTGTACAGCAAATTGCTAGTTTCTTACTAATTTTGACTTTGAAGAAATGAATGGAAAAATGAAATAAAACTCCACAAAATTGAGTTTTTCAATGGACAGCAACACTTTTCTACTAATCACAGTGCATTACTTTTTGTTTTGTTCAAAATGGCAGAAAAATTCCTCATGTGAACACCCCTCCAGCGCCATCACAATTAATCCATCTAGTTAAAAACATAATTGTAAAAATGTCTTGTTCATTTTTTAAAGATGATTAATCAGTATTAAATACCACTACCCCTGAGGTGCGTTAAGAGCAATTGAATTCATGTGAGCTGCATATTTTCAACATAAAAATAAATAAAAATATTGCATCTTTGTGGGAGTGAAGGCTGGTGCAGTAATAAATCTAAGTGCAGTAATTTATATGATGAACAATATTGTGGGATTAAAAAAAAGAGGGGGAGGTGCCTCATATATTCAAAAGTATGCGATGGTGTGCGGCCAAATAACTTGAGCCGAAAGATTGTTTGTGTTATGTTCTTAATCATTTTAGATTTATACTTCAAGGACTATTGGATTCGAACTAGCAAGGACACTTGGATAAGAAAAATAAAAAAATAAGAACAAAGATTTTATATTGCAGCTGTGGATTGTATATGTTTAGCAACTACAACATTCAGGTTATGTCTTGCTGCGAATGTCATTTACAGTAAGGCAAATTTTTAAGGCGTATTCATGAACAGGTTTAAAGCTGCTTAAGTTTTATGGCAGTTTGTGTGACGTAAATTGCTGTAATATAAATATTCAATAGGCTGCATGAACTGCTACAGGATTGGTGTTTTTTTTTTTTTTAAACACTGTGTTCTCATACCGCTGCAGAGCCATACTTTGAAGAATTGTATTTGCTTGTATATGTGCCAAACACCTCAGAAACCAATAGAAGCTGATCTAGTTTTGCTCTTAAAAGCACATAAATATCAAGTGATCATACAACGATGGTGATATACTTGTAATAGCAACATGTGCAGGATTTGTTATTAAACGGACGATTTTAAAGACAACGTTGGCGTATTTTTGGCTCGGTGGTGCCTACGCGGTACTGCAGAACTTGTAGCTACTGTAAATTCAGTAACTGCTTCACCAAACCTCACCGTACAAAGGAACGAACTGTTCTCCTTTTTGCTTGTTTACACTTCCTGTTCACACGCTGCTCCCTAGTTGTTTGGTTTGTCAAAGGCAGAGTTGGCAAATCCAGGTCCAGAAAGTAAAAACCCTGCCAGAGTTTTGCTTTAGCCTCTCGTGCTAGCTAACTAGCTCCCCGGGTGCTTGTTTACCTGCTAGGGGGCTGGCTAGCTAGCACGTGGGGCTAAAGCCAAACTCTGGCAGGGTTTTTACTTTCTGGACCTGGATTTGCCAACTATGCAAATGTACTACAATAGTGTAAAGAAAGCACTTATTTTAAAATTTTGTTTACTTACCATTTGACACACTGGAAAAAAAAACTTTGGGATAAGAATTCGCAGCATTGGGATGGATACAATTTCACAAAGTTTGGAGTTGCATGTTTTTTCATGACTAATTTCACACATCTTGTGTAGGTGGTGTTCTTTACCGAACTGAACTCATCGTTTGCTTTTATGCTGTTTCTATAATTAAAGAATGTTTGCAGATTAATGCATTGTAATTCGTTACATTGTTGACAAATTCAACAAACCAGGAATAGTGATTAGACAAAATTTCTCACTGTACTTTTTTTGTGCCAGAAATGAAACAAAAGAAACACGATAGTCTACAAAATTAGTCTTTACTATAAATTGTGCATTTTGATCAAAGCCAAGGGGGTGGAGGTGGGGTGTTACAAGTCCAGTCAATAGCCACTGCTATTTTACGTTACAGTAAAATTGATCACTATATCAGTAACAGACACCACTCAAAAAAGCAAAGAAAAAGGTGTTAAAATGATCACACCAAAATAAACTCTACAAAATACCAGTTAAAGATCACCAAGTTACACCCTGAAAGTTTTCACAACGAACACACAAACACTCACGCTCACACTCCGATAAATACAGTACAGTGGTACCTTGAGATACGAGAGACTCGGCTCCTTTAAGTCCGCTAGCTTAATGCTAAACTAACACAATGCGAAACATCATAACCAGGCTAATGTGTAGCATCTATTAGGGATGTAACGATATCCAAATGTCACAATACGATATCACGATATGAACCTCACGATACGATAATTATTAAGATATTGTGGTGGTGTTGGCAATGTATGGGAAAAAATGCTTATAATACTATATGTATGTATGTGGTTATTGTTACATCCCTAGCATCTATATGGTGTGTGTGTGTGTTTGTTTAGCAATTATCTCAAGACACCACTGTACTTGAAGTTCTAAGCATCTTCAAATATTACTTTTGCATGTCTCCAAATTTTGTGGCTTCATTTTTGTATCCATTTTTTTTCCTTTTAGTTCAAACCACAAATTTGACTTGCATGCTTTTCAACAGGCACCAATATTATGTTTATCTTGCTTTCCTATTTTTTAACGTGTGACGTGTTTAGCTTATACAGACTCAACTCTTTTATGCGAGTGAAGGTGCAATAATAAAAAAGTCATCATCTGATAATAAATATATCCACAAATTTAAAATATGGAGTGCTTAGCACTAGTTTGATATACTGTAAAACAATGTATGCACAATAGGTTGCGTTATCTGGAGGGAAACCACAGTGCAAACGATCAGAAATCAGTCTCTCGATTTGGTGGCACGGCAGAATAATAAAAATAAAGTAAAAACATAAACATCAGTGATCTTATATGTACAAGCAGTTGAAATAAGAAGAACATATATAAAGCACCACCAGAACTTGACAAATTGTTAATAGTTATCCCCCACGAATGACCTATAAATCTATAATGGATGCCACAAAATGGTGCCAAAGCACTACTTTTACATCATACAGTGCATTGGCGCAGCGGCGAATCCGCAAGTAGCAAACCACAAATGTGCCTAGGAACACTGTCACTTCATTTCAACACTCAAAAAAAAGCTAAAAATTAGAGGAGGAAAAGAAATAAAAGCCGAGCAATTGTATAAATAAAACACAAAATAAATCAACATAACGTGAGTGCGTATAGCGGCCGCGTTGTCAATGAAATCGGTATTTGCGAGCCGGGTTGAGGTTGACGTACGTCTTCTTCATGTCATCCGTCTCGTTCTTTTTCACCACCTGGTAGCGTTCTCCTTTGGTGCTCACCACCTGGTTGCCGTGGTAGCGAACCAACTTTTTGGGAGCCTGCCGCAGTTCAGAACAGAATGCGCGTGAGAACACGGGCTCCGCGTTTGCAGACGGCTGATAGGTGGATGGACTTCTAAGTTCTTACCTCTCTGGGGGCGACGGGTCGATGCGTTTTCTTGTCCTCTTCGTTGTCGACCAACATGTACCTGCACAAAGTCACCGTTTTACTTTTTGTTTTTGCATGATGGAGGTCTTCCTAGCAACAAGCGACCATTAAAACATGTGAAACAATGACAGTTTATTTACGCAACTTCACATAGTACCAGGTGCTTATTAGGGGTAAGGCATGTGTAAGAGAGGTGGCCTATTTTTGTTATACTTTAATTAAAATAATCAACTGTAGTTGGTATTAAGCATTTTTAAGGGATGTGTTTCTAAGTAAAGAGGCCTTTATATGAACCATTAAAATAAGTGTACCAGGTGCTCATGACGAGGTAAGGTGTTCATGAGAATGGAGACCATTATTTGTACTTTTTTAAATTAAGAATACTGTAGGTGCCAGTTTTGTGGCACACACTGAATATGCATATTAGGGGTGTGTCCCCTAAAAATTAAATTGATTGTCATAAGAATCGCGATTCTCATTTAGTACAATTCAGAATCGATTTTAAATGTCCCAAAATCGATTTTATTTAAATTAATTTATACTGTCTTGCCTTTGTTTGTGTGTGCCTTTATTGGGAGTGCTGTTCATGTTGTAACTCGATTTGCCCACTTAGGGGCAGTGTGGTTCCACGCGGTCTGATACACTGTTAAGTTGTAGCCACATTAGCGAGTAGAAGGAAAAAAGCACAATCACGTTATTCCAATAAAAGTTGTTTTTTTTGCAGCGTGGAGCCGTTCTTTTGAGTGATAAAAGTGCCGCGAGTAGCTCCAGACTGGAGTCCTTGCACATCTATAAATTGAAGCAAAAATCATTGTCAATCAAATCATTTTGAATCAAAAATCGTTCAGAATTGAAAATCGATTCTGAATAGAATCGCAGACCCAAAAATCGGAATTGAATCGTGAGACATTCAAAGATTCCCACCCCTAATGTATGTAGATTAAGTATTTTCTGGTGAATTGATTGGTGATTGGCAAATGGGATGCTTGTCACGTGATATGGGTGTGGTTCGTCAGCTCAGGTGATAAATCAGCTGTTCACTTGGTGGAAGGGCTTCTTTTCCTTTGAACTGTCAGCGGTTGAGACGGAGGAGATCCTACATTTTGCTGATCAGACGCACAAATGCATGTTGTTTTTTCTGGTATACACATGGAGCTCACTAGTTGAACATATTGAATATCAATGAACCATCCACGAGATTGCTTTTGACAGCAAGTGGAACGGACATGGTTGCGGCTGTTTGAGCGATCGAGATTGCGCACACGTGGACAGCCAGCGCGTCTAGCAGGTAAAGATTCCCCCATTTCAGCCTCTTGGTGGCCAAAGTTGTTAACTGGATAGTCACCTAACAAATACCAGGACAGGGTGCTTATTAGGAGCAAGGTGTTCATAGGGTAGAAAGGAGGCCTTTATTTGTAACATTAATATAATCAATTCAACGGGAATGAAAGTGTTTATTAGGAGGAAGGTATTTGTAAGAAAGGAAGCCTTTACCTTTCCTTTGTCACTTACTTTTCAAGGATGCTTTCTTTCAGTTTCTGATCCGCCACTGAAGAGATATTCTTCCCTTGATTTACCTGAGGCCACAAAAATGTAGTTATTTTTCCCCCCTCCATGTGACAACATTAACTCGAAGCAGGTGACAAAATGGGAAAACTCACATTGAGCGGCGTGGGGCTGAGTTGGACGTCGCCCTCAATGATGAGGCGCACGGCTTCCTCCATGTCTCCTTTGGCAATAGACAGAGCGCTGCGGGCCTCGGACAGACCACACTTGGGGAACATCTCCAAAAGGTGCTGCTCCTGGGTTTCCAATTCAGACACTGGTAGCTGGAAACGTGGGCACAGATCAGCCCCGACTAATAATCCCCATCAGAATTACTTATCACGTTCCACATTTCTCGAGTCAAACCATTCCAACTTCTTAATGTTCACCTCATCCAGGATATATCTAAAACTTTTGATCACATCCACAAAATTTCAAAAATAAAATTCCCAAATGAAAAAGATATTTGACACATTTAGCTCATCCTCCCACATTTCTAAACCAACCAACTTAAAGTCTGACATGTTACCTTTCAACAATTCAATCCATTCCAGTTTAGTGTCAGCTCTTGAGCATTCACAGTTTCTACAATATTTGTTATCATACGGTTTTAAGTTCTACACTCTGAATGCATTACCGTGGCTGTGGCGCCCTCTGTCTGTGTTTGTAGGCACTGCATTTCTCTTCCAGGCGGGGCTTCGGTCTGTAGGTGAGGGTCAATTTTCAATGAGGCGTCTTCCGGCTTTGGCACGCCGTTTTCTCCGTCCACTAGAAAGGAACACATTAACATGTTGAGTGTCAATCAGCTCCCCGCAAAGCCACAACCCAAAAAGACAGCAGAAGAAGTACCTGAAGTGCGAGCTGTAGCTAATGTGGACGCCAGGCTGAACATCATTTCACACACTTTGACACTGAAACATGAAAACAGCCAGTTACAACAGTGGACGGAATTTACTCCATTGAAAGCGCAACGTGTTTGTTTATTAAAAAAAATAAAAAAATAAAATACAGGATATGACTGTTAGTTGATTTTATAAAGCCACCCACGTATAATGCAATGTATGTGGTCAAGGAGAGACACTGTGTGCTTTCAATCGGGTTATTGAACAAATGGTATGAAAATAAAAATATAATAATAAACTGTATTGGCCACAATTGACGCCATTCAGACTAGCTACCAGCCAGCCGCTAACCTGATCTCATCACGGCCAAGATGTATGACGACTTTAACAGAGTTAACGTTGTCCGAAAAAAATCAGATGGTGGAATAAAAAGTATCAAAGGTTGAAGTAATTCCTTGTTTTTTTTTAAATCTTTTGGTCACCGGTAATCAACCAAGTATCATTCTGACCTATCAATTTTGGCAAATCCTGGTATGTACGCCTCCAACATCTCGGTGAAGACCTCCACGTCAAAGTTCTCCTCCACACTCTGCTGGGAACCAAGATCTTCCAGGACTCCCGTAATGTAGGACAGGAGTACATCGTCCAGCGTGCTACATGCATACAGGAAGTTTATGTAACTAATAAGAGAACATGATTCAAATAAAGCTATAAAACGTAGAGTAGTGATTACCTGAGATCTGCATCGGGGATGTAAGTCTGTAAGAAATCGTGCAACGCACTGTGGATGATTTTGTGGAGGTCCATGGTGGTGTTCTAACTGTACAGAGGAAATGCACAGACGCATATACGTGGGAGTGGTCCGACTGACCCCATATCAAGTGCACCCACCCTGTCGTCAGACCAAATAGGGCACACTCACATAAGCAAGTTGCAAAACAATTCATTACGACACTTTGGATTTTATAAGCTTCGAATTTGGTCGACAATATTTAGCGCAGACTACTTTGCATGACAAGTTAACTTGTAAAATAAACACTTCAATGCACGTGCATCACAGTCTTAAAACACCAGCAAGTGTGCAAATGTTGTCACAGCGACCTCTCAGATAACGTAGTTAGCAAGTTAGCGGGGCAGCAATGCTAACCCGAAGCTAACCTCTTCTGTTATTTTGCAGCACATTGCCACCACGACGGAGAGATTTTCTCAACTTTTAAGGACTTGATGATGTCAACCTTCATTTCAACCCTCGCCTTCAACGAAAAATAGCAGGTAAGTTTGTACTTGTTAACAAGCTAGGCGGGTGTCGTTAATTAGCTAATTTGCTAACGGGCTAACCAAAGCAAACAGCCTCGGTATATTGAACGAAACGACATTTTCTTACTGTGGCCGCAAGTGTGAGGACATGGAGGGCTCTCACGGTGCCTCAAATGTATTCCTGAGAAGAGAGTCAGTAAAGAATGGTTGAGTCAAAAGTGGCTGTCAGTGTGTGACTGTGGGCGATTATCAGCAATTCACAACACTGTGACGTCATTTCCTTCATTATAAACCGTTCTGTTCGGCCAATGCAGTGCGCAATATGAATTTGTGTGTTTGGATGTGCTTCTGGACTGTTCATAAATCAAGCAAAAGACGAACACTTTAACATAACGTCGCGTGTTGAAGGAAACATAGTTTTAAAGCATAGTTAAAAACAAATCATTGGCGTTTTTTTTTTTTAGCAAGTTATGGCAGTGTTGCCATAGATTTTTCCATGTTAGCCCCCACAAATTGAGATTTCCTTTTGAACACCATATTCATGCCATTCTATAGTCCCGAAGGAATCTAAGTGCATTTATTGCCTTGAAGAAATCAGGGGACATCCTATAACTCTGATTAATGTAAAAACAAAACAAAAAACCCCTGAAAATTATAGATAGATCTTCCCAATACCTACTTGGGATTTTATCAACAAGAGGAAGTCAAGTCAAAAATGTTCTTTCCAATATGTTCATACACCACCACTAGTCTAAACACAGCATTCTGATTACTATTGTGTTTGTGTAATATGAATACAAAAGAAAAATCCACCCATTTTTGTCCATTTCCGGGAGCGGCCATTTTGCCCTGTGCTGGCGACTGAAAAAAAAAACATCACAGTGCCGAAGGGCTCATCTTGCAAATGTCACATGACCAAACCCAGAAACGGGTGAGCCGTGACGATCGTTAAAACGCAAATACGGTAGGTGATTTTTTTTTTCCATGAGATGTTCGAAATCCCACTCCGACCTCTCCCCATGCACACACCAATTTAAGAATGCCAAACTGTGAATATGAACACTTTATAGAATTGAGACTTCTTTAACCCGACAGACTTTAAATTCTTCCTCACAGGTCAGTAAGCTAGTCCTCAATGATGTCAACATTTTTTCCATTGGCTGATCAGAGCAAAACATGCTTTGGAAGTGGTAAAAATAATAGTTTAACATTTAACATTTGTAGACCATAACTATTAAGCTATTGCTGCGAATATTGAGCGTGTCTTCTTATGGCGAAGGGTGTTCACAACCTCAAAATATGTTGTGGCAGGACTATCGTAAAGCAAGGAGGAGCCCCTATGGGCATATAAGTAATGTCGTTTACTAGTTCTCCATACATACTTGATGACTTTGGTGTTATCTGAGGCAACATCGGTGACGTCATCAGCTGCCGTTCTCAGTTACCCTCGCCTGTGTTGTCATTATTGTGGGCATGTACCTATTAATCATTAATTCCATTATCTCCTTGCTCTCCTCTTGCTCCATGTGCCATTTCAAGGAGAAATATAGTAAGCGCATCTCATAATAAAGCAGCTTCTAAACTTGGCTGAACTCTCAATGAACCCTGAGATCTTTTTTTTTTTTTTTTTTTGCAGCTGCAATTTGAGCAAGTTGGAACAGTATAATTTACAGGAATACAGTAATTTCTTACTTTTGCCAATAGCCCAGTGCTTCTCAATTATTTTTTTTGTTTTGTTTCAACTTTCCGACACGACTATTTGTCCATAAAATTGTGATAAGTACACATCTGCAGAGGAGCTAATACAATACAATACTTGTACACTCTCTTACAAGGGAACCGCTACTGCTACCTACTGTAGTGGATGTGCAATTACACTTTATTCTAGTAGTATGTAAAATAAATAAATAAATAAAAGTTTCCTAGGGTCGCACACCTTAGCATCGCACCGCACCGCCATCAGATTGCGCAATCTGACGAGAGGCTGGCCTCCAATTAAATATACAATGCCACACAGTGAAGACAAGACAGTCGAGTGGAGAAAATATGGCACAGCATACCAGGAAGTAGACATCTCCTCTCAAAAATCAAAATTTCCCCCCAATTGAGTTGTAGGCTACAGGTTATTAGAACAAAATTCAAACTAGACGTTTATATCCACTGTACCTGTGTGCAGTTACATCATCACTATCTTCTTTTATATTTAAAACCCTTCTTAGTCTTTTCATTATTATTATTATTATTATTATTATTAGAGTTTTGCAGTTGTATTTGTTCTGGCACCTTATTGTTGTTCTTGACACTTTTACTGTATATGCATAACATACTGGTATTTATTTATTTTTGTTACTTTCAGTAAGCCTATATAATATCCAGCATCTATCTTAGTGCGTTATCACTTAATTAAAACCCGTGCATGGGTAAGGTAAAGACAGTAGGACAATGTAAACAACACTGCCGGAGTTGCACAGTGTTGAGTTGCAATGAGTTTACAGTAGGTGTAAAATGATCAATAATCCTTATTGGCAGAAATGATGGGCGCAATGGAAAGTCTCAGCCACAAGGTGGCAGCATGTAGTTATTAATGACAACTCATCCACTTGGGCTTTTGGAAACCTCCATAAAACAATTTATGATGTAGATATGTATTGTACATGTCCCATTCAAATTTAGGTAGAGCCATGCTAAGTCCATCCCAAAAATATCCAGAGGAAATACCAAACAGATTGATATTGGTGGTAATAATGCTTTGGCTGGGTCCAACAAATCAATTTTTAATCTTTGTATGTAATTGACCACATTTCAACTAGATTGAGGCCTTATGAGAGAAGAAAAGAAGGGTCGTATATAATGAGAAACAAACACACAAAGCACACACACGCAGATATTGTAGGTTTGGCATAAATAATTTAATTGCTCAATTGAACAAAATCTTACGAATGGAAAATATAAGTTTTTACTTTCCTCCTACTCCTGTTGAATACAACCGAATGATGTAGCTTATTGCTGATTTTATCTTTTATTTAATTTTAATTAATTTTAATTAATTTTATTTGTCTTATTTTATATGCTGTACATGCTTTTTTTTCCTTTTTTAAGTCAAACTATAATAGTATACTGTGTAGGCTACCAATGATTTATTGTGTTATTGCCATTTACACACACACACACACACACACGCACACACACACAAATTGAAGAAAACATTTCAAACATAAACATCAGAATGATGCGTCACTTACAAGTGCAAGTAAAACCTTAACATGTGCTAATGATGCGTTTGCACCTTTTATGCCGGGAGCAAAACCAAGCATGTCATTCAACAATATTGAGCCGGGGCTATTGTACGGGTGGCACACATTTCCATTTACATTCAGACAATGACGACTGGGGGTCGACTGCGAGGATGTCTGAGCAAAAGGGGGGGAAAAAAAAAAAGATAAATTACAATTCTCATCAACAAAACATTGAATGAGCCAAATTAATTACCCTTTACCCAACTTTAGACAATAACGCTCAGAGCTGTCTGCTCGAGCTGTATTATTCTATTAACGTACAATTTGCAGTTCAGCTACAGTGACTTCATATTTGGATTTTATTGTATTTTCCGAGCCAATGTCTAGCATTGCATCCGTAATATAATGGCTTCGAATTATTCGATCGTTTCTGCTGAAACGCTCACGCGACAGAGATCCTATCAGCACATTATTTGCTGGGCGAGTTTGTTGAAAACCAAATTTCACTTAGTGTAGCTGTCTCTAAGCATCATAAAGGGGCATTTATAGTGTGAATTCAAGCACAGAACAGTTTAATTAATCACAACTTTCACAATACGAGCTTTCCTTCGTAATCATAGCCTGTCTTTAATCAGAATCTTCTTCACTAATTCATTTCCTAAACCATTTTAAATGCTTTTTTTGTGCAGCGGCGACAAACTGTTAATGACACGTCAAGTCGAAGTTGGCGGTCAATTTTTGTACTTTTAATACGTGATGGTTTTAGGGGCAAAAGATAAGCTGGCATGTTGTCCCAGTGCAAGCTTGACCTGATCCAGATCCGGGCCACCTACGTGGGCCAAGGCCTGTCTTCCAGTCTGCCTCCTGTCCCCGGCTCGTTGCCATTTAACACCCCTCCCTCGTTCAAAATACACAACCTGGGGTACACGTTTATATTGACACAGTTCTAGTTTTATATTGATATGTAATACAAGTATAAACACGAACCTTAGTTTTTGATCATGAACATACAGTATAAAATGAAATCCATCCAAAAAGCAGGTTGACCCTTAAAGGCCACTGTACTTGGTGGTCAAAACACGTAGCTATAGGAAAAGAAGAAAAACTACAGTGTAGAGTGCAGACTGATCACATCTAGCAAAATCTGTTCGTATTATTGACAGACACAATTCATGTTTCAGATTTGCATTCTGCACCACTGATTTGTGTCATTAAAATTTGATTTGTGCTAACAAAGTCCATTTGGTGATTTTCCACAGACTGGCTAATTCAGATAATAAAAATGAGTTTTACTAAAATGTCATAAAAAAAAGAAAATAAACTTGATTCTCACAGTACAGCAATAAGGCTTTACTGTTGTTACTTTACAATAGTAATACGACAGACTTTGTATCAAAGTGAATGGCTGTTCTTATTTAACGTTACAAATTTGCTTTTGTAACTGTATGACTTTTTTTTCTTGTAATATTACTAAACTCATGTAACATTACAACTTTATTTTGTAAAGCTGCAATTTTCTTCTTCTATTATAAATGTATTTTCGTAATATTTCAACTTTTGTCTTTTGTCAAAAATTACAACTCTAATCTTTTACATTATGATTTAATTCCCATAACACTTGTCATTCTTGCAGTATTCAGACTTTATTTTTGTGACTGTACGACATTTGTCTTGTACGTACTTTACTTTGGTGACATCACAACCTCATTGCGTGACACTGTGACTGTTACTTGTATTCTAAATGTATTCTTGTAATGTTACAACTTTATTCTCATGACTGTTTGGCTTTACTCTCCTAATGTTCGGATTTTGTTTTTGCAACTTTTTCTTGGAATATTTTAATTGCATTCTTGTAACATTCTGACTTTATACGACTTTCTTAAGGAGTTTATTAGGACTTACATTGCAATGTAACATTATCATAATTATCGTAACGCTTTTACTAACGTTATGATTTAATTCTTGTAACACTGCAATGTTTTATTGTGACATTACAAAAGGTGTTTTTGTAACATTCTGATTTTATTCTCGTCACTGTGCGGCTTTAAAAAATATATCGTAACATTTCGAAAGCTATGCCTTCATTCTCGTGGTTGAGCAACTTTTTCTTGGAATATTAAGACCTAACTATTGTAACATTACAACTTTACTGTTTATAATGCTACCAGTTTTTCTTGTAATATTACTATTGTAAGATTACGCTTCTGTAATATCAAATTCTTTTAAAATTAGGACTTTTTACTTAATATTCCGATTGCATTGTCGTAACACTTTATTCTTGTAACTATTTTTTTTCTACTTCACTGCTGTAATGATGCAGTTTTATTCTCATAACCTGCATTTTTTTTCTTGGAATATTGAATGTATTCTTGTTGTATTCTGACTTTTTTATTTTAAATATTCGATATATTATTATATATTAATATATTATGTATATTCTTTTATACACCTTTATTTTTGTTTGTTTATTGAACATGTATGACCAGCAACACAAATACTGCAATTAAAATAAAAAGATTAAAAGAAAAGTATTTTTATTACTTACATAATCATGATCAAGCACAGCTTACATGTTCAAAAGAGAGTAGGAAGAAGTAAAAAACTCTACAAAAGAAAAACAAACAAACACAAACTTACACGTAAACAACTGCACTTATACGTGCATCAATATGCCAACAGTATTGTACATGTAGTTGATAAGCAAACATTTTTATGATATATAAATCAGCGCAAAGGCTTACACGTACATATTTAATTGCACTCTATTTTCTACATTTGTACTGACTTATACCTGATTTAAATATTGTTGTTGTACTTTGTTTTTACACATCCTTTTAAAACCCAACCAGTGATTCACACCTTTTCAGGTTTAATTCCAAAATGATTCCACAAATTTACACCTATAATTGTAACACACCCTTGCTTAATATTTGTTCTTCTTTAAATTTACACTTATGGGAGATCGTAAAAACAACTATGATTAAATTACTGTAATCACTAGTGGTCCTGCATACTAAAAGGCTCTCGATACGCTCTTGCCTCCAGCTGATATAATAAGCGGACCAACTCTGTGTACAACTATGTTAGCGTGGTGTCAGCAAATAGGTCGGCCCCCTTTGTCTCGCTCCGTGTGTCTCCGTTGAGTCGATAGGTTAACCTGTCTACGGCATCCATCTTGGCCCCCCCACACACACATTACCATTGATCTGAGGGAAATAAAGAGCACACGTGTTATTATATACAGCCCAGAAAAAAAAAGCAGCCCCTTCACATTGATGGAGTGAACAGACCAAACGTATGAAATATCGCCCCTCCGACGTCCTCTGTCTTCCTGTCAATATTGCAGCCTTTGCCCACAACCTGGATCAATAGAGACTTATCTTTTCCCCATAACACATAACAGTGTTGTTGTTTTTTTTTCTCATATTGAAATTCACATTCCATGTCTGGCATGTAAAGTCTATAATACAGATATGCCCCCCCCCCCACCCCCCACTTCCCCCTCCGCTTGCTTGAAAAAAAAAAGCGTGCGGCCTGCCAGTCTGAAATGTGGCAGTTACAAATTTACATGTTGATTTTCTGGACGTTTATCTGCAGCTTTTGGGGGTCTCTCATGTGTGAGACTGCTCAGCGGAGAGAAGACACCCCTCTGTAAAAACATCTGTTGTGCAAAGGGCTGTCAGACATTTGCGGACTCCGTCTCAGACATTGTCATTTGTTTTGATCATTTCTGGGAGTGGAAGACAATTTCCACCCCCGTTTTATACAGAAGGAAAAATGTTATGGAGTGGCTTTATTTCATGTAAAAGTTAACTTACACAGCAACAAGAATTTCAAATGAAATTTAGCTTGTATTTCTTCCCCTATGTGGGTTGACAAGCTGCCCGAAGACGATAACAAAATAAATAAATAAATGAATTATTCATTGCGATGCAATTGTTATCTGATAGGGAAAGCTACTGGAAAATTGAAATTTACAAAGAGTGCTTTTGTATCTGAAACAATCCATGTGGTGATTTGGTTTGAGTAATTTTGTGCAATTTTACAAAAAAAAATGAACACCTATAAGAAAATTGCTCAAATGTGAATTTTATATTCGTAAAAGAGTTGTCTTTGTCTCAGCATGAGGTGCTTACACAGGAAGTGTTTTCGCAGCACCTCTTTTGTAAACGCCACAGGGCACATCACCTCTGTGTTCTCCCCGTTAGCTGCCATTTATCTTAGTCAAGGACCCGCTTGCAGTCATTTCAGTGCTCTATCGCTAAAACACACACAGAAGCATGCACTCAACCATCCTCAGCATATTGCTAGCAACCCCAAAGTTGAACACGGTCCATCTGTTCTGTGATGATGATGGGTTGACTTCCAAGTTGTTTCAACATTTATTGCCATAGAAAAATCATGTCAATTATTATTATTTTTCTTTCATCCTCAAAACCTTATGCTTAACTGTACAGGTGATGATTTAGTCACAGGTGATGATTTAGTCACATTTCAAAGACTGTTAACCGTGAAACAAGTATAAGGAGAAGTAAAAGAAAAAAAGTATGACGACTCACAAAATATGAAATTATTTAGATTAAAGTCCAGTGCAATCCTCACACAATGCATTGCAGCCCTCTGAAAAGCATCCAGACTTTAAAATTGAGAGGCAACTTAATGCTGCACGGCTCCCGCAGTGTAAGGGAAGAGGTGGAATTTTACAATACTTCACAGGCAGTTCAAGCCTTCAAGACATTGAATATATTTGTTCTCAATTATTTTCAATACGTTTTTTTTTAATTGTGTAAAAATAAACACAAGATGTAGGGACAGGCCAATAGTATCAATTTGTGAAAAATATACATCGACCATATTTGGACATACGAGGTTTCCACCTCACGGCAACAATATTCAACATGGCATCTACTTAATAAAATTAGTTTGTTCATGTAATTCATATTTAATCCATTTGATTGTTTATATTGTACAGACCAGTAAAATCACAGCATAATCAATATGAATGATATGTGGGGAGGACATTTTTAAATTTAATGAACTATATTTTTTTCCCCCCAAAAAAACTTTTAAAACCACTTCAGATTATTATTATTATGTTTTAGGTTGTATGCATCATAACTGATATTTGGTATTTGAAACTTAAAATGTAGTATTGAACTTCACAATCAAATCAATTTATGAAGCTTATTATCACTCCATTTTCTAGACCGCATAAACATTCTCAAAATTCTCCCCATTCCTCGCAAAGCGCTATCTGGTTTTCCACTCTCAATTTTGTCGCTATATGTTCGTTATTTCTTTTACTCCCAAAATGTGTTTGAACATTGTATTGCTTCCGTGGTCCTCAACTTTAAAGGTTGCATTTGTTTGTATTAGCTACAAGGTACATTTTTTACTCATTTAGAATGACTTTTTATTACTTGCTAATTTCATATCATTTTTAGTACAAATTTTTCCAACTTTCGAGAGATAATGGTGTATTTCGTATGCAGCAACAAATATTTCTATGTTTCAAAAAGTGGAGCATGACTACATATGTAGTAGGTGTGAAGCTGCAATTCTTTTATTTTTTTTCCTGCCCTGAACAGGTGAGTGTTTTCACCGTATAGCGACACCCCATAAACTAGCTGATAACCCATCCCTGCGACTTCTTATCTGTCTTGCAGACAATCCCCTGCTCCCTGAGCACGTTGTCGTTTCCCCTCGGGCCCATTATCAGATTCCCAACGCAGGCTCCCGGCAGCTGCGGTTATTGTGGAACACTACGTTTATAGCCCCATGATGTCTGTGACAAC
Source organism: Leptonotus elevatus (assembly GCF_054856555.1). Classification (NCBI taxonomy): domain Eukaryota; kingdom Metazoa; phylum Chordata; class Actinopteri; order Syngnathiformes; family Syngnathidae; genus Leptonotus; species Leptonotus elevatus. The sequence continues at coordinate 6,833,145 of NC_141251.1, read as the reverse complement.
ATTGGCTTTTATGAGTGAGTACATGTTGTTTTGTGGTCATTGAGAGGTGCTCTTCGACTTGTGTGCTGTGCGACTGAAGAGGGCCTTCCCTTGCTTGTCTTATTTCCGGGGGCCTTCTTTCAATATGGTTAGATATCAAGTGACCTGACCTAAGAGCGTTTCAAGATATGAACTGTTGTTGGCGCGATAGTTTGCTTTGATTTGGATGGCAAAATTGTCAAACTATGTACTGTACTGTACTTTAGACAGATAGTATAATTAGGATGCGACCAATTTCCAGTGGTCAACACATTTTTACAAAATTGTGTAAACTGAGATGCAAGTGAACTTTTCTCGATTTTTGTTTTGTTTTGCACTGATTCTGAATCTGCCCTTGTTTTTCTCTAGCACATCAAGATTTAATAATAATAATAATAATACTAATAATATGTAGAATAGCAATATCGCAATAAATATGAATTAAGGATTAGGTTCAGCAATATGACCCGAAAAAGCTTTAACATTACCTTTTTAAACTGCACTTTTAAACAAGTACTAAAGAACAAATTGTTACAGTCAACTATGCCCCCTGCATCAAACTAAAAAAGAAAAAAAAGGACATCAGTCAGGCCCTAATAATAATCACAAGCATGTAGCTTTATCCTCTGCAAAGAATTACTAATATTAGCACGGCTTGCTGAAAAATGAGGAGTCTCTACTGCCCCCAGGTGGCCAAGGTGTGCACATCAGGAGGAGGAGCACAATGTCCATTGAGTTGAAGTTAAAAATTGTGAGATCAACTTTTTACATTTGATTTAATTATGTCACTAGTGTATGTTTAAAAAAATAATAATACAACATTAGCAAGTGCTATTTTTATCATAAAAAACCCCCCACATCAGCTTTGTAGTGTAACATTTTCAATTGGCCCATCACAGGTGTACATCAAAAGGCCAAAGCAGAATGACTAAAAACGGATGAACGACATTTCCGTCACGTAATATCATTCGGTTGGACTTTTCAATCACGTTTAAATTCAGATCGCTTCGCTATCTGCGGGAAACGCGTTATCTCCCCCGACCATTCATGTACACATTTATTGGATTCCAAGTGTCTGGGATCAATCTTTTGGCCACCAGAGGAGCATAACTAATGGTAACATTAGAGTGGCTTTGTGCGAGCGACTGGCCGGATGCGGGTTAACCAAGCAGGAAATAATCTCTGATTTTATATCCTGCATGAGTGGCCATAGGATATGCCGAGAATAAATTAATCCCCCCTTTGGAATTTTTCTAGCCAGGTTATCTTTTGAATGGAAGAGTTTAAAGAGGGCGAGGCGGTTTTGTTGGGCCAATTTGCTTCCCTTTTTGCACACACGTTGCACACGCACAATTTCCTCGCAGATAATGCCGTCATCTGGATGTTCAGCCAGGGTCAGACTAACTTTTTCTGTGTCTGACCGCAGGTCTAGACAACCTCCCCCTGGAAATCCCCCCACTTTCTTTCAGGCAAAATCCTATATTTTTCTCTTTTCTATTTCATATTATGAAACTGCAGCATGAATGTTCAACTGTATGTTGTTGCCTGAAATAAATGCAAATACAATTTCTTAGAATAAATAAATAAATAATAAAAAACATTGCGCAGAAAAAAAAGTGAAATATTATAAAGTAAAAAATTTTCTGATTTAAAAACAACACTACAAAATGTCTTTTTTTTGTGTGAAGGCAAGAACAGAGGAATGGTTTTGTATAGGTGCCTCTATACATTTATTACACAGTACATAAGACATTCTAGCATTACCTATAAAAAAAAAAAGTCACTCTGTGAAAATGTTGCTCATCATGTGTCTTTAAAGCATGAATACTTTTATTTTAGTTTGAGTTTTATTTTACTGTAGTTATTTAAATGTTAAAACCCTTTCACACTGCACTTAGCACAGCACAGTGCACAATCGACTAACCTATTCATAGTGTATGTGCTACTGCGGCGCAATAGCAGCGCCGTGTCGTGGAGACTCCACGGTGTAGACTTGCAGTGCATAATTTGACAAATGTCCAATTCTGTTGATGAAATAATGCACTTCCACTCATTTGTGGGAAGTATTAGAACAACATAAAAGTCAACCAGCATCAGGGAACAGATCGGGACTTCTTTGTCGATGTTGCTACATGTTTGGTTAAGTAAAAGCAACATGTTCTCATTTGAATGTTGCTTTTAGAATGCTATGTTATAGCTATAGAATGTTACAGTGTGTGGACACTTGCTGGCGATTGGTGGCGGCGGCCTACACTGGGAAGGTTAAACATGCTTAGTCCGTGTCCTGGTCGGCAGATTAATGACATTAACGAAGTTTCCATTAGTCCTGCAACTGGGGGAGACATGGGCGTCCATGCGGAAAGCCACATGACTGAGGCAGAGATAAGAGAAAATGAAATACGTCTTCGCGGAGACAAGGAAGGGAGGGAGGGCGGGGGGGCGCAGGAAGTGCCACTCCAAATTAGCCGCAGGCCCAGTTTGTTGTTACTTCATTAACCCAACAGCCCCGGGGAAACTAAAAAGTGGGGTCACAACCTTAAGCAACGGGGAGGCCTGAGATGTGCAAAGAAAAGCTCTCACATTCATTGCTTGGTTGTAAACTATTGACACAATATGGGCCAATGGTTGAAGGGAAGGCTATTTTAAGAAAAATGCAGTTCACCGCCCCTTTATGTGACTTATTTTACTACAATCTGCTCTGTTTTGATTATTTTTAAATTCCTTTTGTTATATCATATACAGCATACAGTACTGCCTTTAGTTTGAGATGAGATCGATAGATAGATAGATACAATTAGTAGGTATTCTGGAAAAAAAGAAGCATCAAGATCTTTATTGCCACTCAGTTAAAGTTTACTGTTGACTTTCATTAGCTTAATGCTAACTCATAACAGGCTAATGAATGAACACAGGCCAACGGATAGCAACTTGGTGTAACCTGTCTTTAGCCTTTACGCTGCTATCTTAAGGCTAATGCTAACATTAGCATATATATGGTTGTGTTGTAACCCTTGAAGTAAAGGATATTTATAAGCTGTATTCTTTAAACCTATTTGAATCCCACTGGAGTTGTAGGCAGGATAAGCCCTGCTACAATATGATTGGCTGTTGCAGCCAAGCGAAAAAGTAAATGTAAAGTAAGGATGAAATTGGCCTTTGGAATGTCCCTAGGTGGCCAAGCTGGACACAATTGAATTGATACAGTGTCACTAAAACAGTTTAATTGAATTGAATTATGTCATAACTATACATTTTTATAAAGTTTCCCCCCCCATCATATTACACGCATTACAGTAGAAATATCCATCTTTTAACGCTTCTTAATTCACCATGTACTGTACATCATGTCAGGTCTGAATCGGTGCAGCGTGCACTTGTTGCTCTCTGACATTTGGTGGCCCTCTTCAAACCAGAGCTTGAGTTGCATAATACCGGCCCTTGTTGTTGAAACGCGAGCCGAGCGTGGCTCTTTATTTGCGGGCCGGGACTTTATGAGAGTCTACAGTTACATACCCTCAGAAGGAGGGCTATTGTGTTCTCAGCCCACTCGGCAACATACCTCCGCTGCTCCTTCACTTTTGCACACCCTGCCCGTAACAAACAGGCATGACATTTCGGCATGCTATTGGGTGCAAATTGGAAGTTGTATTGGCTCTTGAGCACACGAAAGATGTGAAGCATATTCTTAATTTTACTGCCTAACTGATTTAATCAAAAATCAAAACGAATAGTCTAGAAGGAGTGTTTTTTTTTTTTTTTTTCATTTGGCTTCTTATATCCTTGTGTATTCCGCCCACATATACCTGCTCAGCAACATGGCTCCTGAGCAGCTGACTTGGCTAGGAAGTGTGTCGCACACGCGGGCAGGCAGCATCAGGGCCCGGTGAGTGTCTACTGAGGCTGCAGACACATCTGCCTGCTTGGTTTCACCTGCTAACTGAGCATGTAACATTTACTTCTTGGCTGCAACGCAATCAGGTGCTGGGCGCTGGCAACAGAGCAATACGCTTGTGATTACGCGCATGTTTTCCCTCCCACTCACAAAGTTGAGTTTTCTTAGAGAAGGTGGGAGCTTGCATAAAACATGAGTTAAATTCCGGTACTGTTAAATCTTAAGGAGACTATTATCTATTTCAAGTGTCACAAAATGTTCACATTTGCTTGAAAAAATACTTAACATTTTCAAATATAGTTTGGAGATATCAACCCTCCACACACACTTTTTTTCTTTTATAAATCTTTTTACATACACATGATTATTTTTTACTGCATGCTTTGAATGGGGAAAAAGTAACGCCATCTGGTGGACTAATATAAAAATTACAAAATGAAAGTCTGTAAATGAAAATTGTAACAATGAATTGCATTGGTTTATCTAAAGGTAAATGTGGGCTTGACATTTTTATTTTCAATGAAACATTTTTGTGTAGCATTGCTCTATTAGGAATGGCAGGCCAAATCTCTCTCTCTTTTAAATTAACACCCTCTGACAAATCAATATATTCAGTACAGTTTATTCAACACAATTTTTTTTTTTTAACAAATAGTAAATGGACTGAATTTCTATAGGAAAACTAGCACCGTATTTCAAAACAATATAAACACCGATGTAAACGAAATAAGCCTCAAACTGTTAAGTGTCACTCCCTGTTCATGTTTACTTTCTAACCTCATAAACAATTAGAATTACACATCGTGTATTTAACCAAACCACGTTAACTTTCTTACAAAAGTTCATTAGCTTAATGCTAATGCGCGCCAAATATTGGCTAGCAAAACTAGCATTGTTGTTGGTCCTGGTAACTTTTAAACAGCTTTTTTTTTTTTAACACACGCTTTAGCAACACATGCAGACAGATCACACAACAATACACACGTGCATATATTCTTTGTCCTCTGTGAAAATCAGCTAATATACATATACATATAGCTTATACTGCCCCCTGGTGTCTATGGTGGGCACAGCAGAATGAACATCACTATGCCCATTGAATTGCCATGATGCACAAACTGTATACTTTGTTTTTGATTCAATTATGTACAATTCAGTTGTGGGTTAAGTGTTTTTGTGCTTTTTTTATAACAGTTCCTTTGAGTTTTTACTCCTTTCTAAAATTGCATCGAGGGGCCAACTCAAAAGCTCTGGAGGGCTGTATTCGACCTACAGGCCTTTGGTTCTCTGGCCCGGTCCTGCAGCCCCCAAATAATGCATCAGTGTGAGCTTTTTAATTGCTGGCGAGCACGCCAGCTTTGTGCTAATTCCTGGCGATACACGTAATGGTGACACCACTGAGCTTGGAGTGCCCTCCTGTGCGCGGACAAACATTTTCCGTCCTCGAGACAAGCGTCACCTCGCTAATCTGTCTGAGCAAGTGTGTGTGGAGAGGCCCTTTATCCCATCCTGCTTTAACTGCTTGCTCACAGGAGAGCCATTTACCCCCCCCCCCCCCCCACCACCACCACCACCCCATACCCCTTCCACTAATGGCCGATGAAGTCTTTCACCAGGCCCTGTTTGACTTTCACCCCTTGAAAGAAACTTGGCCAGCGTGGCGACATTAAGAAAACCAGTTAACCTGGAGCAGTCTGTCTGTGTCTACTCAAGGAACCCAGCGAGCTTCTCGGTGCCTTTTCAAGAGGCTTCTATTAAAGCGTCCGCTCAGCACTTTTCTCGCTAGCACACGGCGTCCAAACAAATAAATAGCTCGCCTCTAGCCGCTGTTTCAGAGCGTCATATAATGTTGAAGTCTTAATAAATAGACTTCTCGACATTCCTTATCGACTTCATCATGTCTTTTTATTAGCCAATCATTCATCCTGCAATGACTTGCTACCGCTCACCATTTTGCCACCTTAATTTAATGTTAATTGGATTAATATAGACACATTTAATTACAAACCAATAGCTAGCTCTCGAGTGGCTGGCTGCATCAAGAGGCACGGTTGTTTTAAACACATTTTAATGCTTTATGCGTATTTAGCACACGAATACAGTGGTTCACAAATGTTTTGCAGAAAGTACTTAATAAAAAATACTGAACTACCACCATTGTGATTAACATCAGAATACAGGTTTTAATTCCTTTAGAGGATATTATCTAATATTGTTTTTGTATGTTGTATTTCACAATTCAAGTGTGAAAATAAACCAGTAATGCACTGCTGCCAAATGCACTTAATCTAGTATTTTATTTATTTTTCATTCAAAACCGAAAACATATAAATACGTTTTAATACTTTGTCCTGCACTCCCCAAAACATATTTATGTTTTTTTACTCTATAGCATAAAGAAGGCTTTGATACAGATTCTGACATTAAGAGGTCGCTTAAAGCAATGGTAGTCATTACAAAAAACGGCCAGCAGGTAGCAGCATAGATCAGCCAAGGCTATGTTGCAACAAGCTCTTTTTGCCAGTGTTTTCAACAGGTTTGTGAATAATGATGAAACTTAGCTATAGTCTAATGCTAATTGCTGCAAAACGGAAACAGATACAAATATACTTTTTTTTCTGATGAAAGAAGAGACTCTAATATTTCTTTTGGTGGGTTCCGTGTTTTTATAGCAATAGAACACAATATTCTGTGGACCTTGCAAAATCAGTCAAAACCCAGTAAAGCAGCCGGGAGCAAAGGGGGGTTGCTTCAGTGAAAATGCTGGAAGTGAATGTAAAACTAAAGTTATTTTTTAACCAGAATTTTGCATTTGGATATTTTTATTTTTATTTTTTAATCAGGAATTTTTTTTTTGGGATATTTTTTTTCCCACACAGTCAATTAGCTCAAGACTTTAGGGTATTCCATCTTTATATTATTTATAGAGACGCCATTGTGATATTTTGTCACAAACAAAAGTCTAAATGGAAACAACAACAACAATACAAATATTTAGAACATGTATTTTACGTTAAGAAAGCCTTGAAAGCTATCCATTTTGTGTAAAAACATTAAATGACTATTAAGAAAGTTAAAAAACAAAAAGTTACTTAAGTTAAATAGAGGTCAACAGGTGTCTAAAACAAATTGTGCTGTGACGTTCATTTCTCTCTGCATCCCCAAACATTATTCATTTCAGAGCATTGCTGCAGCAGGCTATTCAGCCTCGCTTAAGGTAACCTAAGGACAATGGCACAGCTAAAGCAGCAATAGCGCCACAATTCAAATCATTGTTATTTACCTTTCGTAACTTAGACAGTGGAGGCTTTTAACACCAGACGCTGAGTCTTTCCTGGCTGTTTATGGTGCATGGCTACTGTGGCGGGAGGGTTAAACCAAGGTCAACATTGGCTGTGGCCACGAGACTGACCTGTAAGTCAAGAGAGGACAAATAAACACAGGAGGGAGCCGGAAGAAAGTGCACTTAACAAGTGTAGTGAAGGTAGAGTCAGCCAGCGAAGCAAAAATCGGACTCAGAAATTAGAATCATAATTTAATAAATTTAATGTGCTCCGTGATCACATCCAAGTCATCTTCCTCCACTAAAATGAATGGAAATATGATTAATCCGTTCCATCCTCCACCCAAAACTAATATGTGATGATTGATGCTAACTGTTAGCATGTCAGTGGTGTTTTCAATTATGTTAGCAATAAGCTAGCAGCCATTTGTAAAAAAAAAAAAAAAAGTTTTGTTTTTTTCATTCAGAAGGTTTAATTTTCTTTGGGTAATGTTTAGTTTGACAGTAAACTTACACTGGGAGCTTGAAGCCTCTTTTAGTCTTTTTTTGTTGTTCACTATTTGCCAAACTGCCGCTTATCTCAAATTTGCGCCCAGAAATCAAGGCAAAAAAAAAATCTAGATAAACTCTTAAGTCGGGTTACTCCTATCTCAAGACACCTCTGTATTCACAAAATATGCATGCCCCCAATGCACAAAGTGCACAAATATGCCCACAGAGACACACGGTGGTAATACACCCACTCGACAGATGCCGTATGGACACTCTTGGTTGTAAGAAAGGGGAAAAAAAGCCCTCAGGGTCTCTTTTCTCTGACAGTACACCAGGGATCAGCTGTGACACAGTGACACTGATCCACTCGTGTCACACACCCACACCCACACCCACACACAGACACACACACACACACACATGTATATGGACTCAGTCATTATGCGTGTATGCATGTCATGGGATCTTATTCATTTATTTTATTGGTGCATGGAGTTTTTATATACTTGGCCTCCAGGATGGTGTGTTCCTATGACATAATGGTATTAGGGCAACATATAAATATATATATATATTTTTAGAGAGGGAGGTAATATTCAGAGAAAAAACTCAAATATTTGACATTATTAAGCGGCAAATTTGCATTAAAAAAATCTCACAAATTGACCAAAAATAAACTCTGATATTTGCGACATTAGAAAGTGGAAAATTTGTGAGATGTTGACACAATGACTCTTCAATGTGCAAATGCTTAATATGATGGTTAAAGTAATAAAATTCTCAGAAAAGTATAATTGAACGAGTTCTTCCATTGTAGGCAGTTTGCACACTTGGGAATTGTGAGTTTTTCTTTTCGCAAATCTGCAAATGTATTTCTCGTAAATTTGTGATTGCCCCCCCCCCCCCTTGCAAATTTGCCCCTTTATAATGTTGCAAATATTTAAACTTTTTCTCATAAATTTGTGAGTTTTTTCTTGCAAATTTGCCACTATAATGTCGCAAATATTCAAGTTTTTCCTCGTACGTTTGTGAGTTTTATCTTAGAATATTAGCCCCGTCTAAGAACTATATATATATATATATATGTATATATATAGATAGATATATGTGTTCCTACCATACCGTCGTATGAAAAAAATGTAATAAAATTGGGATGGGAGTTGGGGCTGTGGCACATTTTCCACCAATCTGTTCTTGAAAAGGAATTTGCTCCCTGCCACTGGAAATGAAGCATTGGCTTGTACTGCTCCTGTTTGGCCAGCTGAGGCCATGCTTTCTCCAAACTGCACTTGCTCCTGACTGCAGAGCCGTAAATGGGTCACGTAAGAGGCCCTCTCATTTGCACACAGTAAGCACACAGAAACAGTTACATTCACAAGCCTCAGTGCCTTTGTGTTGTGGCCCAATAATTAGAATCAATTTGTAACTGGATATCAAATTCAAGCATACAAAATCACAATCACAATGAATGACACATTAAATGAATGTAATCCAAAATATAAAATCATATGCACTACATATAATTTAATGCAATAATAATGATTTCCTACCTCTGGTCTTTGGCCAAATGTCACAAGATCTAGGCATTCAGTCATTGCAATTATGTCTCGTTTTATTTTCTGGATGTCCGTGCATCTTTGAAGTCTTAAATGTGATTTAACAAAATAAAGGCCTTTAGTATCCTAAAAAAACACACACTTAACCCTTCAATCCATTGTTCAAAGGTCTTAAAAATGTCACAGACACAAACAACATCGGGCTTGATTTGCACTGTGGTTGCATTTTGTTAATTTTGATCGAAGTGGCCTTAAAAAGGTCCAATAAAGTCTTAAATTGGACTTCTTAAAGCCTCTTTACTTACTCTTTGATTGTCAGTTTTAAAAGTTTATATAGTAAGTCTATAGGTATTTTTTTGGCTGCGCTAAAGGGAAATCTCCGTCCAGGTGTAGGCCACAGTCCGATGTGTGGCCCGTGAAAGGGATATGCTCGCCCTGGTGGTGGGCGTACAGAGACGCTCCTTTGTTTCCTGGCATGTCTCACATACTTTAAGAGGCCAGATAAGCCTCGGGACCATGAAACACTGCTTTATGTTTGGAGTCGGTAACGTCCCAGAGAGGGCCGAGTGCATTCAAGAGAGAGACCTGCCGGCAAGCGGGTAATATGTCCGACTTGCTGAACCTTATTAAAGGGCCAGATACACACGAGTCGTGTCATTGCAACAAAACGGAACCAAAATCATCAGTTTATGAACATGAAAATACGAGAGGGACGCAAAATATTTTTTTAAGCTCGGTCAGGCCAGATGCAATTCTCGACTAAATATAATTGAAAATACTCCAATAATGAATTCTGATTGCACAAGTAACTACTCGCGTTGTCATGGATGAATACGGCCGAACAAAATGTATCATCCGGTACACATTCTACCGACTGAGTCTCAACTTTTTGCTGCCAACCAGTCGTTGTGACGTCACAGCCCACGCACAAGCTACACGACAGAAAAAAAATAATTCAACGATTGGTCATCAACAAATGAGTTTGAGATGCAAGGTGTTGCGCAATTGGTTTATTTTAATTTTTTTGCTATATGAGCCTTTTATTGAACAATACAAACACTAGCAAAGTGTCCAAAACCTCGCATGAAGACTAACCGGCCATGTTCTTGACATCACTCATTAGGCCACGCCCCCTAACTCATTCACTCCCAGACATTTTCACTGAAGCAACCCTCTTCACTCCCGGCTGTTTTACTGGATTTTGACTGATTTTGCAAGGCCCACAGAATATTGTGTTCTATTGCTATAAAAACATGAAACCTAAAGAAAGATTAGAGTCTCTTCTTTCATCAGGAGAAAAAAAGTACATTCCTATCTGTTTCCGTTTTGCATCAATTAGCATTAGAATATAGCTAATTTTCATCATTATTCACAAATCTGTTTAGAACTGTGGGTAAAAGAGCTTTTTTCAACATGGCCCTGGCTGATCTCTTATACTCTGTTGCCACCTGCTGGCCGTTTTTGTAATAACTACCAATGCCATTATCATTCTCTTCAGTTCAGAGGCTGCGTCAAAGCCTTCTGTATTCTCTAGCATAAAACACACACATGAAAAACATATATATACGTCTTTGGGACACTTATAGAATGTATATTAATAGAACATATTTATACGTTTTGGGGAACAAATGTGTTGTTAATGTGATTTGGCTTGTCCCAAATTAGATATTGTTAACATCTGATCTTACCTGTCTTCTTGGTTTGGTCTCATGATGTTTGTAATGCGAGCCCGAAGGCAGTTTTGTCGTCAATTTCAGTCGAAAGCAGAGGGCGGAAAAAGCCAAAATGGCAGCCCCCAGGGTTGGATGTAAATGTAAGATTAATCTGCTTAATTCTTATTCCATGAACACAATATTAATCAGAAGACAACGTTTTGACTAGCGGGCTCACACAAAAGAAAGTTCCGCTGAGAGATCCCACTGTATTTTTCTCCTTCCTTGTATCTGAAGGGAGCAAACTGGGATCTGGAAAGCCACAGCGGGGTTGGTGGGTGGGTGCAGTGGTGGGATGTGTGGGTTTGACTGTTTCCTGAAATCGGATTAGCGGCTACTCTACACTTAGATGGCAGGAGCTTTAGTTTAGCCCGCTCTAAGACCACCCATCAGGTAAACAGGTTCACTCCTGTGGAGCTAAAAAGGAAAGTGAATGGTGACTGAAGAGGGGGAGGGAGGGTGGGGGTGGGGGGGTTCTGAATGAATGAAAGGGATGTGGAAATACTATAAGGCTTTATTGATCTGATTTAATGTAGGGAAAAGAATTCCACTTTCAAAAGATTCCTGACTTGTGAAATGTATTCCGAAGCAATTCTCCTTCTCGGACCAACTCCCTGGACCTTCACTAAAGACCAACACAGTGTATCGCCCCCCCTCCTGCCAAGATATCAAAACCGTACACTGTCATGCTGCCGCCACAACATCCCACAGACACCCTCCCTCCCCCAAACGATTTTTTTTTGGCATCCGGCTTGCAAACAGCCTCTCTTGTCGCTGCGAGCCACCGAGGCTTTGTTAGGCGGGCCTTCTTGTGAGCCCACAGCCTTCAAGACCCCCATTATGCAGCAGGACTCAGCGGGGCAGAAAGAGCAGGAGTGTTTTTCGCCAGTCATGTGGGCACACAGGCATTATGCACTCTTCAGTGGCACTGCGGATATTTTGTAAGTCTTGCAAACAGACGGGAGGGCCGCAAAGAAAGGCTGCGAGGAGAAGTTTTCATAATTGGGAGTTATATAAGTTCCCGAATCCTCACAGGGAGGATTGCAAGTTTTCTTCCTTCCTCTTTCGCCCATTGTGCCTGCTGAAAAGCACGGCGCGAAGGCCCCGCTGCGAAGGCGACAAATCCTTTGACGTGTCTTATTGTGGAAAGGTTAAAGGAATACAGTCAAGTGATGTCAGGGAAGAGCCTCTAATTGCCTGCTTTGCTGAGCCGTGTTTTACAAGGCAAACAACAACCGCAGGCACGTTCATTCAGACATTCCACGTACGCGCGTCTGTTTAATAGGCGTGGGCTTATTAATCGATTCGTCGATTAATTGGTCGTTGTTTTTGTGGATTTGAATGCTGGTTAATCTGGTATCAAGTAAAATGAACAGATGTGTTGTTGTTTTTGAACAATTTATTTTGAATATGTGTAAAAAGAAGACTACAGTAACTTGCAGAAAAAAAGCCAAATAAAAAATCTTGGCGTACAAGAAAGAATTATAGTTATAAGAAAAAAAAATTGAATTTCATTTATCCACTTGGTTCGTCAGTTCGAAAATGTGAAAATGGTCCGCACCGAACTCATCGGCCAATCACTTCCTGGAATCAAGCACTCACATGTGCGCATGTAAAACTTAATTGTTTTCTTGTAAGGGCTTGTGAACTTGTCGTCATATTGCACTGCATTACGGACGGATCGGCCATTTTGCGGTTTGTTTACTACTTGTATATGAGCTGTCACCGTGTTTTCCTCTGTCTGTATTTATGTTACTGTAATTTTGCTGTGTTACTGGGTGCAGCACTTAAACGTGTACATTATGGTCAATAATAGGTAAATGGGATATTTGCTGTTCTTTAAGCCATTTCATTTATGTTAAAATATATTTACCATTTAAAAAAATACGTTATTTTTGAATTTCTGGAATGGATTGATGTATTTATATTATTTCCTATGGGAAATACTGCTTTGGTTTTTGTCCAATTTGGTTTAGTCAGTCTTTTTGAAGTGGATTAATCCTGCTCCATTGTATACTGTAAAACATCCTGCAAAAACTAAAGTTTGCTGCCCTGCTTAAGTATTCGGTCAAGTCAGGCAGACGAGGACTTACCAAATCCTTCCATCAAACTTCACATATTTCTCGACAAACTGTATTTAGAAAACTGTTGCAGGCCGATGTAAATAGGGTTTGTTTTGGCAATGTTGATATTTATCCATTATTTTACTAGTATTCCCGTCGTGTAAACATTATCTTATTGTACTGTCGAGCTTGTGTCAAAATCCACATCCGAGAGTTTTTACTAATCAGGGCTGGACAAACTCAGGATTCCCTGCATCTCAAACATCACTACTTCTGTCAGGGGCCCCCTCGAGTGCGTAGCAGGCGAGCTGAGCAGCTCTGATCAGCGTTGTTGTGTTGTTTTTCGTCGTTGTTTTTTGTTTTTTTTCCCAGAGCATCACACTGGGGAACACGTGTGTGTTTGAGATGCAGGGATGCATGGTGCTAACCCTCCCCTGAGTGGTAATGCATGAACTGCTCGCAAAACAATGTTGCCGCCGCTGTTGCCTTCTATGTTAATAAGGTGTGGATCGGGGCGGGGCGGGAGGTTGAGTGTTACCCTGCTGTATCGCGGTTCATCATTTAAGTGCTTTCTATCTATCTATCTATCTATCTATCTATCTATCTATCTATCTATCTATCTATCTATCTATCTATCTATCTATCTATCTATCTATCTATCTATCTATCTATCTATCTATCTATCTATCTATCTATCTAATCTAGATTAATAGATTAGATTAGATTAATAGATAATCTAATCTAATCTATCTATTAATCTAATATAATCTAATCTAATCTATCTATTAATCTAATCTAACTCGAAAATCCCGACGGCCATCTATCTATCTATCTATCTATCTATCTGTCTAATCTAGATTAATAGATTAGATTAGATTAGATTAATAGATAATCTATCTATTAATCTAATCTAATCTAATCTAATATATCTATTAATCTAATCTAATCTATCTATTAATCTAATCTAACGCGAAAATCCCGACGGCCAGCCTGCTCCTGGTTATGCCACACTGAGGTCTGCTTGGAAAAGATTGCGCGTTATTAAAACCATGAAGAAGCAGAGAAGGTTCCCAACTAAGCTCCTGTTAATCGTCATAAGACATAATATACAGCTCCGGAGACTTTGAAGAGACTACCGACAAAATGTTCTTGCAATGTGAAGAAAGCGACGTGTATTGGCTGTGTCAGTTTTATTTGATTGTTACACAAGTACAGCAAGCAGTCCATTTATTTTTGAAGTCCTTTTATTTGTTTTTGTTTAACTATTTAAATTTGCCATGGTATCGTAATTTTTTTTCTGAGCTGTGAACGTGTATATTGCTGCTTTGCTTTATTTGTATGTCTTGCTGCTCCATGTGTGTTAAAATAGCAGTTGTTTGAAGGTTTATAATATCTGTAGCATCTATGCTAATTCCCGTTAGCTCGTTAATGGCTTTCCGCATCATATGTTAGCGTGACAAAACTGCTGGTCTGGTTGGACATTTTGGGGTTTAATTATACAAATTTTAGTTTTCTTGTTTATGTATCGGTTTTCAATACATTTCTTGAAGCGGCAGTGACAAGTCAACTTATTTGGAGGAATTCTTTAAAAGGGTATTTTAATAAGTCTCAGTATATTTTAATATGTTTAAAAAGTGTGGGAAGGATCCAATTTTTATATATTTTTTTTAATATGATATCTTTATGGTTGATTTTCACTTTCTGCGTGCCGGTCTGGAACGTATGCCCCCCCGTAATAAACTGGAATTCTCTGTATAATCATGATAATGCACCTATACGGAGTGAAACTTACAGAAACTTTGGTGAAATATCATTCAGTCAGTTGACTCTCTCTGACTCTCTGATGACTCTCCAGGTACTGATGAAGCAGCAAGGATAAATAAACACAATATGATTTTCCTGATTTCCGCTTATAATAAGGTATTTGTTGTAATATTCTTCTTTTGTGTTGACACAGAAATCCCGTACAGCCAATTATAGCGACTCTTTGTGTCTCCTATCTAGCGCTTCAAGCTGTCAAGCGACTCCACGCCACTCACGTTACGTGTTGCAGTGAGTTCAGAGCCTGTAAATGTATTTATGAATGCATGATTTTGTGAAAAAAGTGTACTTGCCTCTCCCCCTCTCGCTGTCTAATAACTGGTAACCCCAGCTGTGAGTGTGTGCGTATTTGTCTGCCTGTGTAATGCTGAGGCTCGCCGGGGCACTGAGGCGGAACTTGGCCCCAGTCAGACCGGTGCGCTGAGGGCAGAGACCAAAAAAAAATAAAAAATAAAAAAAATAGCCTCCAGCCGTGCTTTCCACCTCTTTCAATCTCACTCTTCCACTGGGATTTGGAACCGGCTAGCCTCGGAGATGCAACATGTATTTATTTTGTACATAACACTCAGGGATTGTTTGCCATTTTGTACATGTGCATAAAGTGCTGACCATGAGGTGTCAAGTAAGTGGGAGGGGGGGAGAAAAAAAAATCGACTTTGAGTAGGATTCTTTTTGGCCTTGACTGTGTTATCTCCTCATCTCCCGCCGCTCACATCAAGAAGAAAACAGCATGGAGCCGGCCGGGGGCCCCACTGGTTAAGCGTTTTCATGCTGAATTTGAAATCAGATTACGCTCGAGTTTGCTCAATTGACTTCATGGATTTGAAGGGACTAGATCCTATTAATAATAGAATAAAAGAGATGGAGGGAAGGAGAAAAAGAGGTGATTTTGCCCCCAGAGGCCGTGGCCCCACCGGTGGGACTGGAGGGCTAATCTGCCATGCAAATTAAATCCTGCCTCTATAAACTGGGGCCCCTCTAATGTCCCCCATTACACACCTTTTTTTTTTTGTTGTGATCTGATATTACCAACACATATTGCTGCGGGAACATCAGATTGATATGGGAATGATTGCTGAAGAAGATGGAATTTGCATCCTTTCTCATGCCTGCAGAGTGCTTTTTCCCCGGGAGGGCCGAGGGATGGGAATATTGGGCCATGTTTCTCAGATTGGGATTGACGCTCATTTAGAAGCTATCCTCTGTGGATTTTTCTCTCTCTCTCTCTCTCTCTCTCTCTCTCTCTCTCTCTCTCTCTCTCTCTCTCTCTCTCTCTCTCTCTCTCTCTTTCTCCTCCTCCCCACACAAAATAATCTGCCAGGCCGAGTTCCAGGCAGGATTATGATGCAGTTGAGAGTGAGAGGTTTAATCAGCGAGCGTGGCAGTATTTGCACGGCAACACACAGTTTACCTTGCCTTTTCTCTCTTTTGCGTTAATGAGCTTGCACTTTGCTTGGTTCCTTGGAAGTCTCCCTCTCACACTGTTTCTATTGCACTGTCAAAAGCACCTGTAATAACACACACATGTCACATATCCTAATCGGATTTGCACTTAATCGTGACAGGGATTAGCGCGCTCGTACATTAGCGGCAGAGCTGTGAAACTTTCAGTGTTCTCGCCGCGTTTTCCCGCGCCAAAGTTCACCTTTCAGTAAGCTTGCCGCATGTTTTTTTTCAGGGCAGACACTTTCTCCCTGATGAGGAATTAAAGCTAAACTAGGAGGAAAGAGGCGGCTTACATAAGAAAAAAAAAAAACCTCACATAAGGGGATTTTAATGTTTCATGCTCAGGCTTTTTCTTAGAATAATCACTGCAAATGAGTCAATGAATTACTGGCTGGGATTGTTTGTGCACTGCCCAGTTGGTGGGAAAGGCTTTATTGTTACTGAATTAAGGGTCAGCTGTCAAATGGTATCTAAATAAAGCTTAAAACTGTATCTAATATGAGCATAAAGAGCATTTTATCCTACAAATGAGCATATTATTGAAAACGTAGTCTATCGCCACTCTATGAGGATTCTGATGAATATAAATACAAATATGAATCCAATAATAATAATCCAATTTATTTGGACTCACCTTTTCAAGTCACCCGAGGTCACCTTGCGTTTGGTAAAATCATAGAAAGATTAAAAAACAAAAATCAAAACAGAATAGTAACATCAACGCAACAGTAGGGGTTGGGATGGTAAAACGAACCGACGGTACGGTACATGCCACGGATTTTGTGCCACAAGATACAAGCTAGAAATTGTTCAAAACCACTGAGACTGCTTGAAGTCACCATGGAAGGAGAGAAAAAAAAAAGAAAATGTTAGAATTTGCTTAAAGATGTTCATAAATGTCACTGATTGTGTAGTCTAGTAGTTTTCACCAAAGCATTAATGAGGTCTAGTGAACTAACATTACCCGCTACGCTAATATAATATCAGTGTATCTGAACTCAGTTATTAATGGAGGAGTTTCAGCAAAATTTTGTCCTGAGTGAACTTGTGAAGGGCGCAGTAATTTTGCATGTAGAGATAAGAGAGACCAGAAGAACCCGAGCCCAGGGGGCAAACTGGCCATCGGGCATTTTGAGGAATTTCCCCAACAGGTTAGGGTTCATTTTGGTCATATAGTCCCACACGAAGCGTACCAAACCTCGAGTACCGATCCATCAATAGCAGCCAAACAACAATTGAATTCGAGTCTGAAAAGCCACGATTATAAAAAATATCTCCATCTGTCCTTCAAAACATGCGATTCAGCAAAACTGATTGCTGTCACTTTGTTTCAGTGTCAGCAAATTAGGATTATGGATGTATTACTTGAGCAAGTCCATTTTTTTTCTTCTTTACAGCACATGAACATACCATCCATGGAAAAAGTGGACTAAGTATAACCAATTTCAAATAGTTTTATTCTCTGCTGCACATGAAAAAAAAAAACGTGCTCTTGATGTTTTATGACAGAAATGATGTTGTGCCATTCACCCCACTGGCTAAATGTTCAGCGTAGGCGGAGTTTTGTCGCTGTCCAATCACAACTAGGGAAAACAAAGCGCACGCGTTCCCTTCCATCTGATTTTGTTGCTTTGCTCTTCCAGCAATCCCCCCCCCCCCCCCCTTCAGAAAGAAAAGCCGCCTACGCAAGATAAACGCAAACTCAAAAACAAATGTATCCTCCGTCTTTGATGTCAACATCCTGCCAAATGAAAAAAATGAATATCCACCTTTCAAACAAAGGTATGCCTGGGAGTGTGGACCTCATTTCAAGCACAATTAACTTGAAATGGAGTGCTGCAAGATCAATAGTCTCCAGTTGATCCAGAGGGAGCTGTCAGTCTATGGAAATGGCACACATATGGTAATATCCCCAGCTTAACAACAATTTAGAGGATTTACTGTTGCTGTTTTCAGACCCACATGAATAACAAACAGTGGGCCACCCCCTGGGAACCATTTTGTTTTATCCCAGCTTCAATTAATCTTTAAGGGGGAGGATACCATTCGGGGAAATGGCAGGGGGGATACAAAGAGGGCGTTTGTAGATCTCAAAAGCTATATTGCTAATTATGGATATCACAAATAAACGATCCGCTAATGCAAATGCTATTAAGTGGTGTGTGTGTTCCTGTATCGCATATGTTCATTTTCTAATTAGGTCACGTTGAAACAAAGATGTTTGACAGGCATGTGCTGCAGTGTGTGTGTGTGTGTATGGATTTCACCTCCAACACCTTGTACTTAGCCTTAAGTCATAAACCTGTAGCATGAAGACAAGTGAGAACGACGGTGAGCACTGTAATTATACGCGGCGGTGTGACGCCGTTATGCCAAATTCATCCAACAGAGCCAGGGGACGGTCAGCCCGTGCGGACAGACGGCGCCCCCTGTCACCGATCTGATTGAAGCCAATTCGCAAATTGATTTACCTCCACGCGGCGATTGATGAAGTCCGTTCACATTAAACCGCAGGCGTCTCCATTGGACATGCACTTTGCGGCGTTGCGATTGGAATTGACTTTTGCGTGTAGCCGTCAGCTCAAGCCAGGTGGGAAATTGAGTTACAAAGCACAGGTATGAGATGGATTGATGGGCTCAGCGGCAGCGATACCATTTGTTATCTGCCTTTTATAACTGCAGTGGTAAGAGAACTAAAAGGAACGGGGTAGTTTTAAATCTGTTGCACTTTTTCACAGTATCTGAAATCTAATAAATATGTATGGAAAGACACCCCGTAGATAGAGATTGGAAGTAACAAAGTACAAATACTTTGTTACTGTACTTGAGTATTTTTTTCAGTACTTTGTGCTTTCCTGAGTATTTATTTTTTTGACTACCTTTTACTTTTATCCATTAAATTTTAACATGGATATCTGTACTTTTTACTTGATACATTTTTAAAACAAGGTTGTTACCTTTGTTTTTAAATGCTTGAAAACCATTAAAATACTTGATCTGGAAGAAAAAGCAGCCGTCAATGTTTCCTGGCTTCGCCAATAATATGAAGCGCTTCACACGGTCCCATACATCCCAGCTTGTGATTGGCTCTACGACACGTGATCACGTGACGTGCAATTGGCTAGATTAAAACAACCCGTAAATATGAGCGCGATGCGCGCCGCCACAACAGAGGATAATTTGAACTTGATCGCGAGTCAGAGTCGATTAGCCGATATCTTTCAAATTGATGTTGGAGAAAACATTTGGTAAAAATACTTTTTACTTTTACTCGTCAAGTACATTTAATTTTTTACTTTTTTTTTTTAAAAACTTTTACTTGAGTACTTATTTGAGTGAGTACTTTTACTTTTACCAAAGTTTTTTTTTTTTACACAAATAATTGTACTTTTATTCAAGTAGAGAATGCCAGTACTTTTCCTATCTATGCCCATAGAACACACTTTTCAAAAGCTGCGATTTTTTTCTTCCAGGGTTCTTGTTGCCTGTTCAGCCATGTGCACATTTCCTTTGACCAGTGGAGACACATTATCCCCACATCTCAAATTCTCAAAAAGTCAAGTACTTGTAGAATATTAGAAATATGCTTTTGGATAAGACCGGGAGGACAAGCTCTCAAGGTCTCTTCAAAGACTAATGTTGAAGACACGTCAAGTCAAGTAAAATTTATTTATATAACCTGTAATCACAAAAGAGTCTCAAAGGGCTTCACAGACTCATAGTTGACAAATATTAACGACATCCCCTGATCTAACCCCCCCCCCCCCCCCCATAAGGGCACGGAAAAACTCAAAAACCTCATCTGGGTAAAAAAAAGAACAAACCTTGAAAAGAGATCACAGTTGGGGGGGGGGGGGGGAAATCTGCCTTCCAGGATGACCAGTCTACAATGGATGCGAGTGGGCAATATTTAACCCATAGATTTTCGTGCACAGTACAAGCCGGTCCATACCATTGTGGTATGGAACCCAGCCGACCCCCGGCCAATCGAAGCGGCTCCCCTCATTCCCTTTAAATTCACTGCATAGAGATACATGGCTTGTAAATGCAGGAGATCAGTGGGCGCAAATTACATTTAAAAGGAACCACGAGAAGCTCTCCAGTCCGCCTTCCACCCCGGTCGTGCGTCCACCTCAAAAACCCGGCCTGCTCTGTTGATGCAGACGTCTCCATAGCAACACCTCCGAGAAGGTGGTCCAGCTCAGATCTTGCCCTTGGTGCAGAATCCATACAGCAGCATCAGATCGACTTTTAGCCCTTCTAAGTCCTCTTGAGTGTTTGTTTTTACCAAACAGTGCAAATCAATTCTGGAAAGCCAGAAAACAGTATGACTTGTTGGAAATGTTGCCTCAGGGTATTTGAGAAATAGTGCAGTCCTATTGGCCTCTTTTGGAAATGGGAAATCTCCCTCTCCAATTTGCTTGTCTGTTAGATATACAGTAGGTGGGGACAGCTCAGGGAATTCTCTTTCCTGTATCCCAGGGAGTCTGTTAAATGAAATCTATATTGCCACAATCATTCCAACCCGTGTCCTCGATGGACAAGAGGTGATGTTGGTAAAGAAATGAATAAATGTGGGGGTTGGGGGGGGTGCAGCGCAGAGAGCGGGCCTCTTTCCTGACTCCTGCTTTTATCATGTAAATAAGGCGACTGGGACTGCGCTTGGAGTGCAATTCCCCAGCCGCCGTTTGGGCCAAATACAACTTTCCTGTGCTTTAGGGCCACAATGAGAAATGTATTTGGAGCCCTCAGTTTTAATTTACTCCGAGTGGCAGCAAAGCGGCACCAGGGACCTCATCTCATGACTGCTGCGATGGCTCTGGCGGTGGGAGGGGTGGGGGGTTGGGGGTGGAGGGGGGGTGGTACTCGCGGTGCTGTACATTTAAATGCTTCCACAGCGCCATCACAGCGCTCGTGTTCATGTGTCTGTGCATTCCAGCTCACTGGGGCTCCTGCACAGTAACACCTCCCCGGTTTCCCAGTGAGGAAAAATAGCTCTCACACAGCTGTAACATGTGATTCATTACAATCAGAAACAGCGCATCAGTTCGCTTTATTATGTCTTAAAAAAAATTAAAATATCCTCCCGGTGTCCCAAAGTGCAAAGGGGGAAAAGAATCCACCGAAGAGGAGCTGCCTTGAAATTGACAGCTGTTATTGTGCAGTGCCATCTGGTACATTTGTCAAGGAACAGAAAAGGGTTAATATTCTATGATGTGCGGAAGCAGTGGCACAGCCAGAGCGAGATTCAGCGTGCCAGCAGCCTGCGCACCCGATTGAGAGACGCCCACAGCATTAGCATCGCAGCCAATGTGGCTAATTTAATGGGTCAAAACAGTTGGGAGCGTGCCAGAAGCCACAGCAGCAGAATTCTGAAAACTGCATCACCCCAAAAAAAAAAGATGTTTTTTTTCCCAGCTTTGCTTGCCACTGTGCAATTTTTTTTAATAATCACAGACAACATAGCAATTCTGCAGTGTTACTTTCCCCTTTAGAAAATCCTCCACTTGGGAAATATTTTTTTTTCTTTCTCTCTCTTCTTTTCGGTGTGTTTGTGAAGTGTGTGTTTGGCTGTGTTGAAGTCTCCCCTCCAGAACTGTCATTATTCATTGACCACAGATGTAAATGGGTCCAAACAATGGGACCGCACGTGCTGTGGGCATAGCAATCAACCCCTGGAGAGGACAAGGCCTGCTGAAATTAATAGGCCTCCTGTGGCTTAAATAAGCAATGGCAAAATAAGCCCAAATGTCCCCCAATCGCATGACAGACAAGCAAGGCCTAAGACTCGGAACAGCAGGTAGTTATTATATGAATTGCTGGAGTCAGCCACGTCAAAACATTTCACAGTACATTGGAGTGTGTGTATTGTACTGTACTGCATTCTTTTGGCCGAAAGTGTTATTTTTATAAATTTATTTTTCCATCAGTTAAATGACAAAATATAGTAATTGTAACAGGTGCGGTGTTCCAAGTAATCATTTGTAGCTTATGCACCTCGTTTTCATTAGTGTTGTTCAATGTTCAGCCACTAGCTTTGCATGACGTCACAGATGTAACTCCCAATCAAAAAATGCCATATCTGCTACACATAGATTTAAATATAGACTTATATAGACCGAGATGTGAACTGTATGTATTTATGTGTACATATAATTTACATACTGTATATACATATATATTTATATAAGTGTATAGAATATATATATATATAGTTGATATATTATACATATTTTATATTATACGAATATATGTATATAAAGTTGATATATTTACATAGTTTATATATTTATCATGTATAAATATGTACGTATATAACGTATACCATATATTCATGAATCCAACACTAAATTTTGCATATATGCTGAATTTTTGCGAATAGTAAGAACTTTTCTATGCATTTATCAGCGACTGAGGAGGACCATTCTATTTGTGTTATTACTGTTTGCTTTTATAAAGTAAAATACGATACTGTATTAAAAAAAACAAACAGTGCATAGATAGACGTAGAAATGTATAGACTGGAACGGATTAACTGTATTTCAATTCAATTCAATGTGGACACATGATTTGAGAGACAACTGTTTTGAGTTAAAAAGGTGATGTATGAAAAAAATACGGTAGATCAAACTTTTTTTGAAGGACGAAGAAAGAATACATAGAAGTTGAAACGATGCCCATTTCAGCTAATACCCCATATGGGCTCATATGCCCCAAACCGTCACGTTGGGGGGGGAACAAAGCTGAGAAATATGGCTGTAAATATGCTCCTTGGCTTGAGGACACATGCCTTTGTCATTCTGGAAGCTAGTAAACAGAATGGCCCAGCATTTAAAGAGACCGGCAGGGGGTAAATTAGTGCTCCGAGATGAATTATCATACAATTAAGGATGCTCGAAAATGCCCCAAACAAAATATGGAAGCAAAGACCTTTCCTTCCATCAGAATTTCTCAGGGACTACGCTGTGCTGATTTCCATTAATGGCCATTTTGGATGACGTTTGTGCTGGCTTTTTACTCAGTAACCGCCTCCATCTTGGTGCCGTGTCAGCCAGCTTTGTGTGTGGCGTTCACTGCGTTGCGAGTTGTGTGGTGCGATGAGCCTGCTGAGGTGGTCAATAATCTATTACGGCACACACTCCCTCAGCAGAGTGACAAATGTCTGTCAGAGGAATAGACCCTCAGAGGTCACAACTGTGCTACTGACCTCAGACACCCCCGACAGGCTGCTGCTGCTGCATGCCAAACAGGGGGTCTTAAGATTTTTTTCTTTTTCTAGTCACCTAGTCCTTTTTCGAAACATGCAGATTTCCAAAAGTTAAATGACCTTTCCAAGTGCTCGCGCTCTTGTATTGGCTGCCCCACATCCATGTTATGGTAATAGGAGTGGACATTTACCATTTAAAAGTCAAATCAATAGCGAATTAAATTTTTTAGCAATGCAAGCTACACTCGGAATCACCGGTAATTAATCTTGACAGAGTCTGGTTACACTCTTCTCGCGTCACTTTGCCCCAGGACACAAAAACTGCTTGGAGCTACCGAATGCCTGTAATTGTAATGGTTCAATTGTATGATTTCAATATGTGAGTTATTGTATTATCAGTTGGTTTTACTGTCCATTTATGCCTCCTGGGTGGGATCCTTGCATCTCCAAAAACACTGCTTTTCAGGGATTGCATTGTTATATAATACCTTATATCGCTGTCATATACCGTCGCGCCCTAACATCAACATAACTCACCCCAATATCATGTTGAAACGCTAATTTAATACGTAAAAAAAAAATCTGTCATTTATCACGTCTTTCTCAAAGATTTAATAGCCGTGAGTAATGCAATAAATAAAACTATGTGCTAACTAAGCTGCGTAATAGGCGGCAAATTCTTTGAGTATTATAGCTACCGGTTTTTAAAACTGACTTGCTCCCAAAAAACGTATAAATGCGTTCTATTTTAAAAAATTTAAGTGTCCCAAAGACGTATTTATAACAAATTTTAATGTTTTTTTTTTTTTATGCTAGAGCATACAGAAGACTTTGATGCAGCCTATCAACTGCAAATAATCATTAAAGAAATGGTAGTTATTACACAAACGGCCAGCAAGTGGCAGCAAAGCAAAAGAGATCAACCAGGGCCATGTTGAAAAAAAACCCTTTTTTTTCTTGATGAAAGAAGAGACTCTAATCTTTCTTTTGGTAGGTTTCATTTTATTTATAGCAATAGAACATAATATTCTGTGGGCGTTGTAAAATTAGTCAAAATCCAGTAAAACCGCCGGGAGTGAAGGGGATTGCTTCAGTGAAAATGGCTGGGAGTGAATGCGTTAACAAAACAAACTGACTCAAATGTATCTAGTGAAACTATTTTCACTCATGATCATCAAAAATACGTTCAATCTTGAGGCTCTGTGCGCGAAGGGGTAAAACTTTAAACAAAATATTTTTCTATACCTCGTATTCTTACACTGTTCATTGCGCACCTATAACTTCTTTGCAAACTGAAATATAAAGTATAAAATAAAAACAATTTGTTGTTTTCTATAATAATACAGTGCTTAACATACCAACATACTGTCTGCTACTAAAATTCTGACGAGACCACGTTCTAACACTTGCAGATAAATTTATGGGACTTTTTTTGATGACCCACGGGCATTCTTAGGATGAATAGTGTCTCCTCCAAGCTCCAATGCATCTTTCATTCGCTTGTGAATAAACAGGCCTATTTGAAGTCTTCCGTCTTTTCTCGCCGCCTTATGCCTAAACAGCAAGCTGTCTCGTTTTTTTCCTCTCGGCTTCTGTTTAGTCATCCTCACTGCAGCAGTAATCTGTCATTCTCTGAATTCATGTGGAATCTCTCATCGCGTCTGGAATGAGCAGTGGGAAACATTATGTAACATTCAATGAAAGGCCTTTAAAGGTCATAAACAAAGCAATTTTCTTGGGGGGGGGGGTGCATGCATGTAGTAGACTTACGTACTGTAAAGACGTCACAGATTCCGACAGTATAACCGTGAGCAAACATTTTGTGATATTATGGTATGGCGGTAGGTCTAAAATATATTGTTTTGACATTTGAAATTTGGTAAAAAAAAATTCTGTTGAACTCACTGCTATGCTAAATGAGCAAACAAAACAAGAAAAGAAAAAGTAGTTATAAAATGAGTTTTGGTGAAGTACATGCTAGCTAGCTAGTTAGCTAGTTATCTGATTTGGCAGAGAGTCTGTAGCATTTATTTTACCAACTGTAAACATGCCAACCCTTCGTAGCTGATTGTAAATTTTCATTTCATGCCAGCGTTATATCAGTATGTTGCTGTGGATTTGTTAAAGAATAATTGGTGCTTTCATAAATGTGATATTGTTTTTTTCAGTGTGTTAAATGCTTACAATGTGTCTAAAAAAATATGTTTTACATTTTTTACGTGGTTTTTAACTCTTTGACTGCCATAAACGTTATAAAATGTTTAGCATAAACCTAGGGAAGGGCGCCGAGGACGTTAAAAGACGTCCCCTATGTTTTTTTTTTTTTTTTTTCAAAAACGGGTGCAGGAAAGCCTTGGGCAGCTGTGCTGAAAGTATCAGGCTGATCTGATTAGTCAAAGACTCGTTTTGGCCCCTAGAGGGCAGCGATGACTCTCTTTGCACAAGGTTGGATGGGCCGCCCACCGTGGGCGTCAGTAGAAGACGTGAGGCGGAGCTAGAGTGTTGAGGAGACAATGGCTGATCCAAGCCACAATGGCTTGACCAAGCAACCGGTTACAAGCAGCTCAGCTTGAGCATTTTTTTCAAAGACGGAAAGCATCAATCAATACTAAAAAGCGCATTGATGTCAACGATGATGATGACAACGAGCTCTACGCCAAAGTTGGAAGCTTTGGCGTGACTGTTATGAACACGTAGTAAGCCTCACGGCTAAGCGCGGCTAGCGCGGCTAGCGCTGCTAAGGCCGGAAAACGCGCACAATAGCCGGCCGGGTACTTCTACACAATCGGACATTCGATCGGGCGATGGAGAGTTGGCATCGACCAATGCAGATTGATGATGATGATGAAGATGACTCCGAGCTCTACGCCAACGTGACTGTTATGAACACGTAGTAAGCCCCACCGGCAAAGCGCGGCTAGCGCGGCTAGCGCTGCTAAGGCCGGAAAACGCGGAGCTGCACAAGCGGACATTCGATCGGACAATGAAGAGTACCCCGAGTCCAATGCATATTCATCGGAGGAGCGGGTACAGTCTGATCACGGAGAAGACACTGTTTCTGGACTACGATGCCACCATGAATGGAGTGGATAAAATGGATCAGAACATCTCCTACCAACCCGGTATAGCAACTGAAGGACACGGGGAAGCGAGACGTAACACCACCGTAACGTAACCGTAGCATGATCCTGATATTAGACTTGATGACACACTGCAGTATATACTTGCTATTCCCCGGAAAAAAACGGCCGGCAAGAAAGTGGCGCACGCGAAGAGGCAATCTTGTGCAAATGCTGTTGCGTCTCCTTGCACGCAGGAGAGTGTTACAAAAAGAAAAACTGTCGTTGAAACATCCACATATTTGTAAATAGCACCACAGTTGCACACATTTGTAAATAGTTTGCCAAATTGTTGTCAAATTGTTACACTGTTGAATGTAAATAAACGTATTTTGCTATCAAAAAACACTTTTTCATTCTTGGTGGTAGTGTTTTATAGAAGTAAAGCACTATTTAGGTGTTTGTGGCATCATTCATGGACAAAAAGAAGTGTCAAATTCACTAGAATGCATGAAATAATATCGTTTCACTAAAAGCTTGATTTCTCCGTATTTTGGTCCAACACAGGCGAAATTGGGTCAAACTAACCATTTTCTATTGTTGATTACTAAAGAACGGAATAAGGTAGAAACAAACTCTTTTTTTCTGATGAAAGATGAAAGTCCAATCTTTCATTTGGTAGTACGTGTGTTTCCATAGTCCAAACAGAACATTTTCTGTGGACCTTGAAAATCAGTCAAAATGCTTAAATCGGCTGGCACTGGCGGCATCCCTTTTCTGAAAACGTCTGGCAGTCAAAGAGTTAAGAAGTTTAAGTGTGAATTTTATTTTTTTTAATTTGGTCTCAATGTTGTGGATTTTCACCTACTGTGGGTGGTTCTGGAATGTATCACCTGCGACAAACGGGGGATCGCTGCAATCAAAAATTTATGAAAAATTGTTTCCAAATACAAACCATTGAGCTACTCAAGGGCCACCTACCTCTTAGAGTAGCACAGTTGAGAAACACCAGCACAAAAAAAGCGCTTTACTGCTCCCCTCTCCGACGTAACTGTTGATCAAGTGGGAATTAAGTGCGCCTGAATGACATGCCACGGCAAGAATGTGTACGCTTGCCTTTTTAATAGACTTACAACTGATTTGACCTCTAAAGCCGTTGAAGCCTCCCTTGGGATGGCCTCAGGCAAAGACATATGCACACACACACACAGACACACACGCACGCACACACACACACACACACGCTCTCAAATGCATGCAAAGCTACACGGGGGAATTTTGTGATGTCGTGAGGGAAAAGTACGACAATGGTGGAACCTCTTAAGTTGAACAACCCTGAAGTCATACAATTCAGGAAAATATGTATTTGGCTTTTATCTCTCTCTCTCTCTCTCTCTCTCTCTCTCTCTCTCTCTCTCTCTCTCTCTCTCTCTCTCTCTCTCTCTCTCTCTCTCTCTCTCTCTCTCTCTCTCTCTCTCTCTCTCTCTCTCTCTCCTATGCAATAATTAGCATCAATGATTGTGGCTCTCCTAGCCCACATTACATTAGCTTCATTGCTGCATTTTTATTTTGGACTTCCCAGGGTGGTGTATCAGAATCTGGCTCATACCTTATTCACAAAGCAAGAATAAAATTAAATAAAATAAACGACGGTTTTTTAACTTTAAATCTTGCAAGTTGGGGGACTTGTAACTCAAGGGTGCCCCTGCGTTTGTTTATAAGGGCTTGAAGATGGCAACGCGTTGACCCAAGATCGTGCTAATTACATTTCAACCTGTATTTGAGCTCAGAGGTCATTCTTATAACGAATAAAGTGAATAAAGAGCAGTTCTCTGTGTTGAAGTTTTTGCGAAAAGTGCACATCGCTGAGATAGAAAAAGGCAGACAAAAGGGACGGCGGGCAGATTAAGAAAGACCGACTGTTGAATGAGCTCGCTCTGCCGAAGCCCGATTAGGCCGTCTCTGTGCAGTCAGGGAGGGAGTGCGAACAATGCGGGCCGCTTCCCCTTCATAACAACGGACCTTCCTGTCTGACCCGCTAACCCCTTGTCAGCGACAATATGCGTCACATGGCACGGCAACGTCCTGACAGGCGCATCTCTACCTTGTTTGGTCCATGAGCTCCGCCCCCTCCCTTCAAACCACACAACACTTCGACCTTGTCAGCTCAAAAGCTTCTTGTCTTGACTTTTTGTACAGCAGGTGAAAAAAATTGGGCCTGTTTATATTTTTATTTTCTGCTTCGACTTAGTTTATTTGTGTACAGCGATACATTCATCTTTTCCATTACCATAGGTGTCAAACTCCGGTCCTGGAGGGCCGCAGTCCTGCAGGTTTTGGATGTTTCCGTTCTCCAACACAGCTGATACATGATCATTCATCAGCTCTGCATAAGCCTGATATCAATCCTGCTGATTGGACTCAGCTTGTGTTGGAAGAGGGGAAACCTCCAAAACCTGCAGGACTGAGGACCTCCAGGACCGGAGTTTGACACCTATGCATTAATCCATTCCAGCCCCTCAAAAAATAAATTTTGTTGTTGTTGAGTGTTTTTTAAGAAATCGTACACTGAACTAAAAGGAAACGTGATAAAAGACAATGTAAAGATTTTATACAGCCAAATAATGCTACATACTGTACTGTATTATGTTGGAAGTGTGCTTTTAAGGGGTGTGGCCTAGTGAGTGACATCAGGAGTTGGATTTTACGTTTAAACATCTCCTTGTGAGTGTTCTCATTTTGTATTTTTTTTTGTTTGTTTGTTTGTCCCGTTCAATAAAGGAAAGTGCATTTGGTGACTTTGGGGGTTTCCTTGCCCACATGCAATGGCATCCCAGTATCTTAATCGTCCCATCTATCCAAATGTTACAGGCAGTCTGCATATCATCTATTTGAATAATAATTTTTAAACTTTTTTTTTCATTTACTGACAAGTCCTACCACATTAATTTTAAAACAGGCATTTCTGACATTGTGTATGACCAAAAATATAAGTAAATTAATTCAGTACTTTATCAGATGCTTAGGTCAAATAATTTATATATATATAAATAAAGAATGTTGCTGGTTTGATCCATGTTCCAAAAAAAAAAGGAACTAAAGATTTTGTCACAACATCGATTGGAGAAACAAAGAAAGGACGGACATTTCTGCGCAAAACATTGAACTAATTGAGCTGTTAATTAAGCAAGTGCATCAGGGACTTTAATTAATTGCATTAGGGTGGGCTGTGCAAAAATTATGTGTAAACAGTCTGGCAATTTTGACAAGTCCTGTTCTGTAAATTGGCATTTAGAAGAATTCATTGCCTTTTCATTGTAGCTGATGACCTATCTAAATATATAATACACATGTATTTATAACGTTACATGCTCACAGAACTTTATAATAAAATATACCTTCAATTTGTCAGCTTTGTTTTAATAAGGCATGGAAAAGGACTTGGCAGAAAACAACACAGGTGGAGAAATATTAAAATTATGGGTGACTTATGTTAGACTTCAATGATGACATTTTAAAATGCTAACGTTAGCATGTCAATGGCGGCTTGTATTGTTGTTGTTGTTGTTTTTTAGCATTAAGCTTAGTAGATGGCCAAAGCAAACCTATATTGTTTGTTTGTAAACTGCAACTGGAATTGGTATTAAAACAACTTTAAGTCTATCAGGTGGTTAACTATTTTTTTGGTACAATGACAGTTGAGAATGATCAAATGTTACTTAAAGTCCCTGTATAGTTGTGGGAGGCGCTAGCCACTATCGAGCTTGCGAGCTAACAGACTTGGACCTTGTGATAATCTCAAATTCTTGTATAGTGGGAGATGGGTGACTTATGTTAGACTTCAATGATGACATTTTAAAATGCTAACGTTAGCATGTCAATGGCGGCTTGTATTGTTTTTTTATTGTTGTAGTTTTTTTTTTAGCATTATAAGTAGACGGCCAAAGCAAACCAATTTTGTTTATGTTTGTAAACTTCAACTGGAATTGGTATTTAACAACTTTAAGCCTCTCTTGTTGATGATTTGTTCAATATTTGCCACGCTGCTGCTTATTGTGAAGTTGAATCGAGTTCATTGCTACCAAACGGCGCTCATATCTTTCAAGTCAAAGCAAAAAAATTGGCCCAAAAACTTCTCTACGCACCACTAGATGGATAGTGCAAGCGATAGTAATATGTTACTGTGAAAAAAAAAGAAGTTTCATACAGCTAATATAGGCTACATTTACCAACTTTTATTCATATTCACTGTAATCCACTTAATTACATTGCAGCAGATCTTGTCGTCCCCCCCCCCCCCACCCCCCCCACCCGTCACCTACTGCACTATAACAACGACAGAACTGAAATAAACGCTGCTGATTTCTCGGGTTCTTCCGTCTTCTCGTGCAGTTTGATGGGACTTTGGCAGATGGTTCCTGCTGCGATCAAATCCTGCCAGAAAATAGCAACGCCGTATCCGAAGTAAACAATTAAACTGCTTTTCCAGTTAAACCAGATTTAATTAGCTTTTCTTACTCGCATCCCACATTCCATCTGGTGTAGCCGAGCTTCTCGAAGTGAGACTGCAGCGCTGTTCTTTTCCCCCTCTGTGCTGTCTTTTTATTTTCACTAGCTGGTTTGAAGTCAGCCTTTTGTCTGGTGTGGGAGTGTGTGTGTGTGTGGGGGGGGGGGGGGGGTGTATTGTCTACATATTAAGTGAGGTTCCGTGCGGGCTTCAGCAGCATCTTGACTCCCCTAAGCTGTGGAGCAGCTGAGGTTAAGTGGTCTCCTCGCTCATGGCACCCATCTTCTCCGTCTCTGTGACAGCTGGGGACCAGACTGTTGCCATAGATACGCTCTCCACCCACCGGTCAACTGCTCATTTATTTGAAATCAACACTCACGTGCTGTTTGTTCGCTAATAGCGACTGTTTTTGCAAAAAAGTCAAGTGGGGAAAAGTGAACAGGGATAATCATTCAAATTCAGTTCTTTATGCGCCCTCTGAGGTGTAATTGCTATTTATGAGAAGCAATCACGAAAAAATGGAAAGTCAGTTTTTGGATCAGTAAAACTAAATTTGAGTTAGTGTAGTTGACTGGGTTTCTGTTTCTTTTTGCCCAAAATGCTAAACTCCTCACTGGCGGCAGAAGGAATCCAAGAGATAAGCCAGTGATCAGGAAAATCATTTCAAATGAAATTTTCCAATAACACACACCACAGGGCAATGTTTTGTGTGCTAGGTTATGAAAAGACACCAACATCTATTACGGCTTGCAGAGATATTTACCATGTGCACATTAACCATTTAACAGTATCTTTTTTCGGTATAGTATTTCCCTAATTTTATTTTTTTTAAATAACAAGATTGTTGTTTAAAGACAATTTAAAAGTGATCACATGAATGAATGGAAACAATATGAAGGATGGTTAACTAGAAAACATACTGAAAATAAATTGCTTTGGCTAGTCTGTTTTACAATAGACAAGGAATTATTTTTTTTTAAGGTCATGAATGGTTGAAATCAGCTCGAGTTAGTAACTTTTATGCAGCAAATGCATTTTACCATACTATATATATATATATATATGTATGTATGTGTGTGTGTGTGTGTGTGTGTGTGTACTATGACAGATTTGACATTGCAGCCCAAAAACAGGAGTTTTTAGACCATTCAGAGCTTCTTCACTCCCATTAAAAATAAGATGAAAATGTATGCTAGCATCTTTCTTAAGCCTACACATAAACTACATCATGTGAAAATATTATTTTTTCCACATTTCAGACTTCAAGCATGAAAATATACAAAATAGATTTTTGGGGGGGTGGGGGGGGTGGAAATTCAATTGTGAAGTAGAACGAACAATTTACGTTATTTTAAACTTTATAAATAAAATATAAACTGAAAAGTAAGACGTGAGAAAATATGCTGAATATTTGATCGACTGATTTGATACTTTGTATTATTTTAACCCAACTCTGAGACCATCACAGAGCGGGTGCATTTATTCTTAGACTAGATTACACACTGGAGTCATTGGCTGCACTGAGAGAAAAGGGGGTGAATAATTTTGCATGCTCTACTTTTTAGTTATTTATGTGTACAAATATCATATAAATTTTGTCCAACTACACAATTGTTTCCCACTTGGTGCTGATTCTTGAAAAAAAATAAAATAAAAATCCAATTTTATATCTCTAAACCAGAAATGTGGCAAAAGATCACAAAGTTCAAGGGGGGGGGCTAATACTTTTTTTTGAAGCAAATCACTGAATTCACATTACAGGGTCTTTAACTGACCCATAACATCATTACCAGCGTTATGTCGTATTAACCTTTGGGAGCAGCAAAAAATGTGCACGGGGACAATGAGGAGGAAACCATCCAGGACCCCTGACCAGCAGGCTGAGATTAGAGGACATTTGTTCCACAATATTGTCGCCTCCTGGTTTTTCTAAGCCTTGTGCTTTTGCACAGAAGGCGCAGGCAGATATTTGGGCAGCAGCCAAAGTCTTTTCCTCTGCCATAGCGGGCCACCCCGCTAGAGCTGCAGGTGCTGCGATGGACTCCCCACTGGTTCCTAGCGCAGCTCGGGACCTCACGGGCTGATGGAACAAATGCAGGTCGAGGGGAAAATAAACTTATCTCATTCGGATGACAACACGCAGCCTCGGGCTATGTTGTTCGCGCGCCACTTTTTCAGACAGTCGTGGAGAGAAGTGATCGTCTTGGACCCAATTTTAGCATGCGCGCTATTATATCTCCATATATCAACTCATTCCGATAAAATCTATTCGCCTGCTGATTACAAGTTCAACCTAAATTGAGAAATGGGTAAAACATGACCCTGCACTTGGAGCATTTGGTAGCTGGAGCTATTTTTTTCCGTGGAGGGGCGCTCCTCTCGCTGACCTGGCCCTGACCCCCGGGGCGAACCCCATCACGGAGAGGTGTTAGCGTGCCACCCGGCGTGATGGATCACCCCTCAGATCCCTGTAATCTAGCAATCACAGCCAATCACCAGTAAGCTCTCTGTTACTATAATGATCTGCAATGATTCAGGCCCGCAGTATTCAGATGATGGATGGGGGGCTCACGCGGGGTCCAGAGAGACGGCGAGTCAGACTGAATAGAGCCGGGACTCGATGCCTATCGACAATGTCGGCCGTTTGAATAGTTGTTCACATCTTTATCATAATGAAGTGGAGATATTTAACCCTGGAGAACACGAGGGTCTTACGGGGCCTTAAAAATGATGTTTAAGGTGACCTCCCCAAAGGGATACGCCCCCACACATTGCTGAACCAGTTTGCCAGATGATATGCTAATTTCGATGACCTTATATTGAGCTGGGATACTCCCACGTATATGGTAAGAGGAGGGTGATGAACTCAGCAAAAAAGAGGAAGGAGAGATTTTATTTGCGTGTCTTTTAGTTAAATTACACTCGGGGCATATTTGCATTTTCAATTGAAAAGACAACTACTGAAAACACAAACTTTTGAAAACAGCTTTTAAGTTGTTCTTTTCGGCTAAACTCTTGAATGCCCCAGTCTGCAAAATCAAAGGACATGCAAATAGAGACATTACTCCAGTGTTTCAAATTCAGAATCCCAGTACACGTAGAGTAGAGTATTTCACCTGTATCCCACTGAGTGGTGTTATTTATTTATTTTTTCTCAATGGGATGGTTCGTTCAAGGTTGCAAAAGTTGCCAACCGTTTTAATCATCACCGATCGCTTTTCATGTCACTGCAGTTTTTCTTGCGACAAGAAAAACTATTAAAACTGTTAGTGAACGTCTGGCGAACGTTTGCGGCCTTGAACGAACTCTGACGAGAAATCATTATTCACCCCTCAGTGGGATACAGGTTTTACCTTCATTTTTCAGTTTATTAGACTACTTTTACCAGGTTCGTGACGTACTTTCGATCTCGCCGGTGCTAGCCAAATCGGTTTGCGGTTAAATTCCTGCTCAAATCACAACGGAAGTAAAATGAATGGACAGAAAAAAAAGTATACAAAAACTAGAATTACGCATATTAATCCATCCGTTTTTATCAATATCAGGATGCTGCCATTTTATCCTTTCAGTCTGCTGTCGACTGAATTTGATGTCAAAAGTGCCTTCAGGCTCGCATTGTGAACATCACAACTGTTTCCTACGTTTGGTCATGTGACGTTCTCAATGCGAGCCCGAAGGCACTTTGACATCAACGTGTTTAGACTAGTGGGGGCACATAGAACAAATTGTTGCCAACATAATTTTTTATTTTGAGTTCCTCCTTAAAAAAAATAATAAAAAGACAACGGTAATTTTTATACTATGACGACTATCTGGTGTAAAAAGGTACACAGCAGTGCTTATGCGAGCCAGCCACCATTTTATGGAACTTAACTTATTTGTTCCCATCCATCCATTTTCTTAACCGCTTGTTCCTCACAAGGGTCGCGGGGGCGCTAGAGCCTATCCCAGCTGTCTTCAGGCAGTAGACGTATAAATATGTTCTAGTTTAAATGCTCCCAAAGACGCATTTATACGTTTTTATGTTTATTTTTTATTTTTTAGCTAGAGCATACAGAAGGCTTTGATGCAGCCTCAGAACTGAAGAGAATACATGAAGCAATGGTAGTTATTACAAAAACAGCCAGCAGGTGGCAGCAGAGTATAAGAGATCAACCAGGGCCATGTTGCAAAGAACTATTTTCCCAACTGTTTTAAACTGATTTGTGAATAATGATGAAACTTAGCTATATTCTAATGCTAATTGCTGCCAAACACATAGAATTATATTTTTTTGTCCTGATGAAAGGATATTCTAATCTTTCTTTTGGTAGGTTCTATGTTTTTATAGCAATAGAACACAATATTCTGTGGGCCAAAATCCAGTAAAACAGGTGTGAGCAAAGGGGGTTGCTTCAGTAAAAAATGGCTGAGAGTGAATGAGTTAAAAGTGTCCCTCGTTAAATTGAATAATTTTCCAGTTTTTTTTTCTGTCCATACTGTTAACCGCAAATTAACCGAGAAACGAATGTGCCAATCGCAGGCAAAATCGTCACGTGCGTCACTGATCTGGTGCATGTGGTCCATTTATGAGTGAGATGGTGAAAATGAACTTGAGAAAATCTCTCTCATGACAATCATTTTCATGAAATGCACATTTTCATCGGACATTGACTATCCCGTGACACATAATGGCTGGCAAATTGAAATAAAGGCAATTATTGCCCACTTAATTCTTCCGTACGCAGTATACAAAAGCTTACGTTTTTGCAACATTCAAGTAGAATTTTGCAAGAATTTCATCAGCCTTGTATCATTGCAAGCGAGCTGTGTACCATATCTGGGTAATACATGCGGCGTGAGTGTCAGGCCTCGGATTTGGGTGAGGCTGTCACAAGCTCACATGAGTGCATGCATCACGGAGCAGGGCTACTCATCCAAACCCCACCCAAAAACCCGGTCCCCCCGGTGAGGGGGAATTACTAGGTCTCTCCCAGCTCCTGGTAACCCCTTCATTATCCACACACCAATGAGTCCAGATCCGATTCAGCTTTTCTCGCTGGGTCGTGGGGGGGAGGGGGGGGGGGGGGTGGAAATTGGGAGTCAGTGGCTGAAGGCCATGCATGTGAACAATGGCGAAAAAAAATGGCGTGTTAGTTGTTGGTCTGGTGTAGAAGTTCTTATTTTTATTTAGCTTCTCTGCTCACGGCGTCCATTTAGCAAGCCTAGCTTGCCGATTTGAATATATATTTTATTCTCTCCGTGTACTGTGTGATCTGGCCTCCACCTTTCCCTCGATGTCCCCCCCATTCACTTTTTTAAATTAACCTCCTAATGGACCTCATCTGTCCAGAGAGAGACCATTAAGCAAAGCCACAGACCTCACCCACCGCGGACCTGTCAAAACTGAACCGCCGCCAAACAAAAAACCCAAACGCGCAGAAATGCGGAGGGCCCGCAATGATTTCATTATGTATCGTAATTACCTACTGGCCTTTTCCGATTTGCGGAATTAGCGCGCTTTAATTGCTTTATCACCTGGGCTTTGTGAGTGCAGCAACTGGGCAATGATTTGTTTGAAATGAGCTGCCACCAGATCGGGTCGGATTCTGCTCACCTTTTTGCCGAGGCGTTGGATTAAACCGTCGGCAAATGAAATCAAACGGTGTCAGCCCTTGAATCTCTCAGAAGATCTTATTTTATTATTTTTTATTTATTTTTTACCGGCCACCAACAGGAAGCAGCTGTTAAAGAGGGTTGGCGAGTCCCGTAGGAGGTGGCGGCAGCCTTGGGACTGGAGCCCCCCCCTCAGTGTTACTGAAGCAATCAGCATATTCCCGTATTAGAGGAGGAGAGGCGTGACAGTGTTTTGCGGGACGTCAGGGCGTATCATTAAAAGGCATATTTTAATTAGACACATGCTAGTTCGTTACACCAAATGGATTAACATTGCTTGTCATGGGTGGAGATATGTTTAACATTTCTGTCCGCTGGGGAACGGCGGTCTCAGTTTAACAAGACATCTTAAGTTGAAATCTTTAGATCTTGTTAGCACCGATTTGGTCGGTACGTGAAGAAGGCGGAAGTCATATATTCAAAAGTAAGAAGACTTTATATTAATTGGAAGTTTAACAATAAGCCATTAATAAGTGACAACGTTTTGAGTGCTGTATGTTGGCAGTGAACTCAACTCGATTAAAAAAAAAAAAAAAGTCTTCAAGGTCTTTATTTTCCCTGCCAGTTCAAGTTCACTCAAATTAGAATTCAATATTGTGTATTTTATAAAAAAAAAAAAGACAAAAAGGCAATAATGTTAAGTGAAGTCTAGAAAGACTATTATATACAGACAAGTAGAAATTTATACTAATTTTTATGTCTAAAATACAGTAATTATACATGTTAAGTCATAAAGGCTTTTTATTTTAATTTTTAATGAAAACTTTATTCGTAGCCCCTTCAGACCCACATTTTTTTTTTGCTGGGCAAAATTTATTTTCTTTTTTTTGTGTGTGCTGATTTTGACTTTTTTTTTCCTACATAAGAACAACATGGAATGTTTTCGGGGGGGGGGGGGGGGGGGTTATCTCATGTTTTTAGCTGTGATAGTGGACGCCAGGATAATATGACTGTAACGTGTTGTAAACGTAACAAACCAAGCTCATATGCAACATTTTTAACATGAACATCATGCTAATCAACTTGCGATTATGATTGGCTAGTTAAGATCCAAATGACGTCCTCCAAATGATGCGTCATTGGTTTAGACACGCGACTGTCATGTCCACTGGGACCATCTATGGGTCTGAACGGGTTAAGCATTATTGTTCAAAACTAAACAAAACATGCACTTCCCATAAAGTATTGGCAACACCAGTTGTCATTTTTTATGCTAAGTGTGTCTGGTGAAAGTAACTTGCAATCTAACTCAACTGCTTTTAAAATCAAGTAATGAGTAAAGTAACTAAGTTACTTTAAAAATCAAGTCATCTGTAATGTAACTATGTCATTTTTTCAAGGTGACTGTGGCAACACTGATTCCGTCTGTGATCTCTCCTATTATAGCGGCGCATTTGTGTTTTGGCCCCAAAAAAGATTATTCTGATTCCGATTATGTCATTACTATTATTTTACAATATTGCCGTTTTCCTAATTGCAAAAACATTACAAAAATGATGGTTGCTTTTTGAGGAACGAATTAATCGCTTTTCCATTCATTTCAATGGGGAGAGATGATTTCAGATCTATGTCCAGGCACTACTGCATTCTTTTTTTATAAAATCATACATTTCCCCCTCCATTAAAAGTTTCTTTGGAAAGGTTTAAAAGCGAGTACATTTTCTGACGATGCGGCGAGTCGAGGTTCTGCATGACTGTTTGGATCAAAGAGTGGTTATCTCACCTATTGAGCTGTTCTCACCTCTTGTCTTCTCTCATTACGGGGCCGACAACAGGAATTCCCCTCCATTATTCAGAACCCAATCCTTGGGTCAACTTCTAATGAGGCCAAATGCAAAAAAAGACAACAACAAAAAAGAGAGAATGGGTAGCTAAAATAGATAAATAAATGAAGGCAATACAAACGTGCATTTCTTGACTGTCATAGACACCCTGCAATTGATTTTCTCCCTATTAGAGCGAGAGAAGGGCTGAGAAACTGCTGCTTAGCCAGAGGTTCTACTAAATTACATTCGCTTTGTGTGTGCAGTCAGCAATCAGTCAGCAATTTAAACTGGTGGCGATGTAAGCACACATTCATATAAATTGACTTTCTTTTCCTCCAGTGAATAAAATAATCCCCAATCTGGCGGATAGCGCGACATGTATTTGGACAACTTGTTTCCATCCGTACATGAATACCAGCTCGTGTTACAGAAGGTGTTTCCACAGTCGCAGTCAGCAATCTCTGGACTATATCCACATAGTTATTGGCATGTCAACCCCCATCCACACTACAACCCCCCCCCCCCCCCACCGTGCTTTTTTTAAAAAAAAAATCTTCATACGCACATGCTGGGTTAACAATACCCCTACAAGGATAAGAGGATTTGCAGTTCAATACGAGTTATAGAATACAAGACAGAACTCTTGAGCTGAATTCTGTCCTTGTACTGTTGGCACTGAAGAATAAGATTGATTGAA
The DNA here is from genome assembly GCF_054856555.1 of Leptonotus elevatus. Classification (NCBI taxonomy): domain Eukaryota; kingdom Metazoa; phylum Chordata; class Actinopteri; order Syngnathiformes; family Syngnathidae; genus Leptonotus; species Leptonotus elevatus. The sequence continues at coordinate 6,793,971 of NC_141251.1, read as the reverse complement.
AGGGTGAGAGGATGCACAGTACTGAACAGTGGAACCTTCAAGGTTGAGTGCAGAACACTTGTGGTGACACAGAATTCTTCAGGTTTCAAAACAAAGATTTGTGTTGTCACTATCGAATATCATTACAATCGATTAATCTATCGATTATTCAATTGATTAATCGACTCATCGGATTGATTTTAATTTCGCATCAAAGTGAATTACAACCCCCCCTCCCCCGCCCCCTGATTACTGTTTATTAACCAGTGATTGGTGTTTATTTTGAACTTCATATTTGTATAATTAAAAAATAAAAAAAAATAAAAAGGGTGAATTTATATTGTACTATCTTACCAGTTCGGTCATTGTTTTCCAAAGTAAAAACAGATGTTTGAACAGAAGATATTCAGTCTTCTTTCATGAAGGACTACAGAAATTTGTGAACAATTATTGATGATATGCTGAAATCTGAGGATTTGGACAATTTAAAAATTAAAAAAATTACTTTGTACTCCCAAAAACATATTCACAGAAGACTTTGATGCAGCTTTTGACCTGAAGGGGGTCGCTTAAAGCAATGGTAGTTATTACAAAAAAATTAACAGCAGGTGGCAGCAGAGTATAAGAGATCAACCAAGGCCATGTTGCAACAAGCTCTTTTTGCCAGTGTTTTAAACCGATTTGTGAATAATGATTAAACTTAGCTATATTCTATTGCTAATTGCTGCAAAACGGAAACAGATACAAATATTTTTTTTCCTTGATGAAAGAAGAGACTAATCTTTCTTTCGGTAGGTTCCATGTTATTATAGCAATAGAAGACAATATTCTGTGGGCCTTGCAAAATCAGTAAAAATCCAATAAAACAGCCGGGAGTAAAGGGGGTTGCTTCAGTGAAAATTGCTCGGAGTGAATGAGTTAAAAATAGTTGTCGATTAATTTGATAATCGATTACTTGTCGATTCATCGATTCATTTTGACAGGTCTAGGCCAGATCCCACTTCTTTTTTTTTTTGCCAGTTGCATCCTCTACTGAAGGCCGCCACAAAAATCCCGGAAAATTTTTAGTTGCTGTACATCTACCGACATACTGCAATGGGGGAAAAAAAGTACAACTCTGTATTGAGTTTTAGGCTCCACTTACAATGTTTTTTTTTTAACTACAGTATATAAACATAAACCATAAAAACATGTCGTGATAGTCAAGGAAGAAGCAGATAATTTCCCAGCCTTATTTTCTCCCAAAGTTTTCCCTTTTAGTAAACAAAATTTGAGGTATGACTTTATTTTTGCCAGAGTTTTGCTTTCAATTCAGTTTAATATTAAAACAGTCACCCTTTCAGTCCAAGCCACACTTTTAAGCATGTCATCACTGGGCCCGTCCGCACGCGCGCACGCTGCCCTACTTTGCCAGTTCTTGATTAAAACGTTGACTTTTTTGCAAGGTAATAACCTGATTAATGTAATTGAATGTAAAAGGGCGTAGCTCAGCAGCACCGCTGATCACTGGAGATGGATTAGGAGAGAAGGCTTTCAAATTGAATACAGTTCTCCCTCCTCAGCCTGTTAATTGTGCCGTTTACCACTACCTGAGTCAGTGACCACTGCTATTTAGTCTCCCTAATGATGATGCACAGTCCGACCCAACCACAGATAATTAAAAAAGCCTTTCCCGCATCCACCTCCCATCTCTCCTCCCGTCTTGCCTTTGGTGCTTCATTGACAAGCCACAGGAAGGCGAGATATTGAGCTGTCCGCTTCGCAGAATGCGGGCCGCACGACTACTTGGTCCTTCTGATTGTTGTGTTGGGTGCTCGGTGCACATTTCTGGCATCTCGCTTTGATTGATGCTTGATCAAGTTATTCTTTTCGTTAAGGGAGAGCTCGTTTTGCGAAATAGCGGCCATCATTGGGAATTTTTTTAATTTATTTTGACTTGTTAGCGCTGTATGGTGGCAGAAAACGCAACTAGACTCAAATAGTGGCAAATAGTGAACAATAAAAAATAAAAAAAGAGACTCAATTACTCACTTTCAGTAATTAGCATTAGAATATAGTTAAGTTTTATCATTATTCACAAATCAGTTTAAAACAGTGGGGGGAAATGTTTTTGCAACATGGCCCTGGTTGATCTCTTATACTCTGCTGCCACCTGCTGGCCGTTTTTGTAATAACTACCATTGCTTCTAGCGTTCTCTTAAGTTCAGAGGCTGCATCAAAGCCGTCTGTATGCTCTAGCATTTAAACAAAAACGTATAAATATGTTTTTGGGACCATGGCGCTATGTAACATAGAAAATTTGTATACGTTTTGGGGAGCAAATGAGTTAAAGACACTGCAAGTTGAAGTTTACTGTAAAGCTAATCATAAAGCTAGGAAAATGTGTATTTAATTAAAACAAGCACAAAATATAGCCTCTCGTCTGCTAGCTTAATGCTAATGTCAACAGGACTCTATTTTTGTAGACAGGGTTCTTTTCGTGCCAAAGCAAGTCTAGTTTAGTGTATTATTGAATTTAGTAGACTGCACTACACTTTGCTGGACGTTCCAGCAGATGGCGCTGGAACGTCTCCGCGCACCTCTGGTAATTTGGTGACAAAAAGTAGATTTTAGACACGCTAAAATCAGGTCTGTCTTGTGACACAGATGGTTAAATGTGATTTTGGTGGATTTGATTGAAGCGCAGACAGATTCGGCACTCAATCTCGCCAAAACATTGTAGAAACCAATAAATTGCTCAAATTATCATGACCATGCAGCACAACGGGACGCACGGTCGTGAGTACAAGGCAGTCTCCAATTGGCCACGTCACATCCGCAAGAGATATTGCAGTTTACCTACATAAACGCACTTTACACACGCCAATCTCATGTACAGACCCTGGCGAGTCAATTTCTTCTTCCCGCAATGACTGCACTTCAACCACCCTGATTTTTAATGGGAACGAGGGGAGCCGCTTCAACTGGCCGGGAGTCTGCTGCGTTCCATCCTGCAATGGCGCAAAAAACTGCACTATCCAGTCAAGCAAAACTACCAAAAGAACGGAAACTCCAAGCAAGCAACTGATTTGTGAACATAAATGGTGCAGCAACAGATTTAGCTATTTATTATAACAGTCAAGTGTTCTTTATCCTCCACGAGGAGCTGAGAGATGCTGAGACATTCGATATTAATATCTAGATTAAATGAAAAACACATTTCAAACGCATTTCAGATATATTTTTTTTTATCCTTGATGTGTAGCTGATATCAATAACTGGAAATGATGAATATTGTTGTCAAAAAGGAGATTTTGGCAAAGAAATGTCAAATATGACTGTTACCGATGAATAACCACATTGCAATTCTTTTTTGTGACTTCGCGATCAAATTAAGAGCGTCCTATTTAAACGCGCCCCGTCTGGCTTCTCTATATGAGGCGCGCTTTAAACGCTCTAGTTGGTGAAGAGTTTTTTTTTGTGAATTTCCACCGCCTGCAGTCTCAAGCAAGTGCTGAAATAATTAGGGGGGGAGAGAGAGAAAAAAAAATCTTTGAACTTCCTTACACCACAGCAGATCAAAAAAAAAAATAATAATAAAGGGAATGCGCGAGACAAAGGAAAGAGACCCCCACGGTGCCTGGGTCTCTGCTTCCTGTCATGAGTATTCCTTTGGGGTTTCATATGACAAAACGCAGAAAGTTCTTTAGTCCCCGTGCCTGTCACGATACACCCTCATAACCGCAGCTGTGTGTTCGTGTGCACGCACGTGTGCCTCAGTGTGTGTGTGTGTGTGTGTTTTTTGCACTGGCATGTTGTCTTGCTGTCGTCTCTGTCACATCGTAGCATGGCACCTGCTCTCATGTTTCTAATTAGTCTCATTTAATTAATTATATTCTACGGCACATCTCGCAACTCGCGCGCTCGGTCCTACTCATTTTTTTTTGTTTTGTTCCATATTTCTTATGTTTAAGTGTTAATGAACTTTGGATGAGGACGTAAGGGAGTTGCTGTGTTTAGTTGTTAATATGTTATGCTGTGTTTTAGCTAACTTTGGCTTATAAATTGGAACCCGAAACGACTGAAACAAAATTGTACAAAGACCAAAACAATATTTCCAATAGAGCATCATATAAATCCAATTAATCCGTTCCAGATAACCAACAATATTCATAAAAAAAAAAAAAAAAAATTCATAGAGATTAGAGAATAAAAAAAGTTTAACTAAGAAACAATGTGACCCCCCCCCCCCCCCAAATCATTAAATATATAAATTAACATCATTTTGACCTTTATAAAACACTCTTGATAGCATATGGAAAATGATGAGAAAAGGACATGTTGGAGGAGAGGTTTGGAAGGGTAATCCAATATTTTCGGACTCTGCTCCAAATTTCTACTTGAGTTCTCTGGGGTTTGCTATCTTCTTCACCAAACAATCTTAAGTCCCCTGTCACTCAAATATGTAATTTTGCGGAATTTCCCTACCGTGATTGCCTTTTTTGTACTTTGCATGAATTTCTTTCTTTACTTTTGGTGTATCTTATCATCTTTACCAAAATTGGGACTTCCTTTTGCCCCACACTCTAAAAACAGTTGGGTCAAAAGTAACACAATTGTGGATCAAAAATGGACGGATCCACTTTATCGGTCAATTTGACCCAACTTTCTGGGTTGTTTAATACAAAATTACCCCCAAATTTTTTTTTAAGTAGAGGATCGGTCTATTTTTTTACCCGACTGTTTTTAGAGTGCATGTTGGCTTCTCGAGCAGTTCACACTCTCAAGGGTGAGGCAGGAACGTCTCGCCATACTTAAAATGGCTAGCAAAATATAAAGTTAACAGAAATACAGAAGAAACACCAAGACATGATACGTCTGAAAAGTAAGCAAAAAGATCAGTAGCATCAAAATGGCCGCCGCCTCCATGTTCACTCTGAAAAGATTTGCGATGGGTGCTCGATTCCAGTAAGTGATCCACAGTTATGCAGACAGGTGGATGAGTTTGGTACGGACCATTTTAACTGTATTAACAACAAACTGGTGTACAAAAACTGTTGTAAAATTTCAGCAAAAAAACAAAATATATATTGAAAACTGAATCTTAAAAACTCATTCACTCCTAGCCATTTTTTCACTAAAGCAACCCACTTCACTCCCGGCTGTTTTACTGGATTTTGACTGATTTTGCAAGGTCCACGGAATATTCTGTTCTATTGCTATAAAAACACGGAATCTACCAAAAGAAAGATGAGAGTCTCTCCTTTCATCAGGTAAAAAGTAAATTTGTATCTGTTTCTGTTTTGCAGCAACTAGCTATGTTACATCATATTTCACAAATCTGTTTAAAACAGTGGGGGAAACAGCTTTTTTTTGCAACGTGGCCCTGGTTGATCTCTTATACTCTGCTGTCACCTGCTGGCTGTTTTTTTGTAACAATTACCATTGCTTTAAGCGACCTCTTCATGTCAGAAGTTGTATCAAAGCCTTCTGTATGCTCTAGCATATAAAAAAACAACAACAAAAAACGTATAAATAAGTTTTTGGGAATGAAGGACAAAGTATTAAGAAACATATTTATATATATTTTTTGTTTTTGTTTGAATGAGTTTGGATTTCAACTAAAACCCCAGTTCTGTACTTGAAACATTTTGTTCCAGAATCCAAAGTGTCACCATTTTAAAACCTCTATTAACTGTATAGTTGGATCCTGAAAATGAATATTTTAAGTCATATTTTTTCAGTAAACTTCGCACCTCACAAGCTTTTAAAAACGTTCAACCTCCGAGCTAGCGACCGCGCGTTGCTAAGAGGTGAGTAGCCGATTTGCAGACAGCCTCACTTCAGTAAGCCGCAGGAAAGACAAGCGGAGTTTGGAGCGTGGTGAGTAAACAGAAATCAGGAGAGCACTTTACCTGTGACAGGCGGCCTAAGCACCTCTTTCTTTTCTGTTAGCTTTTGTATTCCATTTGTCAAGTTCACTTGGCTGGTGTGCCACTGTTGTCTATTTGGTCCGTTTGTGCCGTTATATGCGGTAAATGGAGAGAAATGAGGAGAGAAGAATTGAGTTTATTGCGTCGGTGTAATTACTCACAATTTCTCCTCGGCAAAATGTACGTCTAAAATAAAAACAACCTTGATAAGATTGAGTACAACTACTGCCTAATCGGATCCAATACAGAAACACCTTTATTAAGATATTAGTGCTATTTACTCATTTGTTCCCACAAACGTATAAATATGTTCTATTTTAAATATTACCTTGCTTTTTAAATGTTTTTTTTTTTTTAATGCTAGAGCATACAGAAGGCTTTGATGCGGCCTCTGAACTGAAGAGAATGCTTGAAGCAATGATAATTATTACAAAAACGGACAGCAGGTGGCAGCAGAGTATACGAGCTCAACCGGGGCTATGTTGCAACAAAGCTCTTTCCCCCACTGTTTTAAACAGATTTCTGAATAATGATGAAACTTAGCCGTATTCTAATGCTAATTGTTGAAAAACGGAAACAGAGAGAAATATACTTTTTTTTTTAATGAAAACAAGAGACTCTAATCTTTTTGTTGGTAGGTTCCATGTTTTTTTTTCCACACTTGCAAAATCAGTCAAAATCCAGTGCGAGCGAAGGGGGTTGCTTCAGTGAAAATGGCTGGGAGTGAATAAGTTAATGCAGACCGATACAGGTACGAGTGCTCAACACCACTAGTACTTTTGATGCGTGAAAAAAATTCCCCAAAACCGGTACACAAACAAATAATACACTAAAAAAACAGTTCCTCTTACGTACTAGGAGAGCAGGTGACATTAAGAAGGGGGCATCCAAGGTACACAAACCTATCAATGAACGTCAGTGGAAACGGCGTTGAATTTCACTTCCTGATGTCAGAGGCGACAAGCGGCCAGTCACGGGCAGCCTCCCAGCTGCTCCTCGTCCCGTGTTTTCCACCGGAGGATCCCGGGCTTAAAGAAAAGACGGCGTAAATAATTCACATGCCTTGATGAACACCGCACCAGCAGCCCCACAAAAGACGAGCTCCAAACTTTTGGCAAAGGCAGCGGCGCGGAGGGCTGATAGTGTTTCCCAGCGTAGAGTTCTGGACGTTGACCATATGGACTTCATAATCACCCGCGGGATGATTCAGCAGATTCTTGATCTGGAGCCCAAAATCACACGACACCTTAATTAGCTGGTGTTGATATCGCCCTTCACGCTACCAATTTGTTGCCATCAGGAAGACGGCCCGAGGCCAGCAGTTTAACTTTTAAATTTGGTCTCTACGACATAAACCAATTCCACTTGAGATCCGGAGGAGGAAGGATAATTATCTTTTGGCTATTTGCTCAGTTTCTGTGGCCATCATCTCAGTTTTTTGCCAGGATGGTATTAGGTTGATTCATTTCTGCGACAGTTGTGGACTGATATCGTCAAACACACCAAAGAAAATGCAAGCAATGTCAAAAAAAGCATCTTATCATTTTAGACAGGAATTAACAGGCTTTCTAATTGTGTACATTGCGTTAGCAAGGAACCTTGTTGCAATAGAAAAGCACTTTTTGTTTTCCATTATATTTAGTTTGCAGCGCAATGGAAACCAACGCTATGTGAGGTTTAGCTAAAGCAGGGGTCGTAGCATACTGATTTTTAACATCTGAAATATTTCTAGTAGAAGAGGAAATAGAAAAAGCTTGACCCAGTGCTATGGAAACATCGGTTCACAAATTCAATCAGTTCCGTGACTCTCTTCTTGAACTGAAAAGATTGTGAACTGAGGTAGTGTTTCCCAATAAAATGAATAGAAATGCAATTAATCCGTTCTAGCCACAGACCAAAGTTATAAATATCTTATTTGTTTTGGCGTGTGGTTAAAAATAAATATTGTCTAATATAAGAATAGGTGTAAGTATACTTTATGATGAAAACATAACACTAGTAAATAACAATGGTGCATCCTACTGTATGCTTTCAGAACCGCATTGCATTTGGAGATAAGTGTTATTCAAGGTGAAAGTAAACAAGGTTGCTTAGTCTCGCAGAGTGAATGAATGTCATGGTAAGTTGTAAGAAAGGAAAAGAAACAACAATAGATCATGAAGCCTTGCTAATGCTATAGCTAGCATGTAAACTAGCGCCTACTTGAGCCTGCTAGCTAGCCGTGTAGGAATCTGGCCTTTTTCGCTGCCTCTGATATATTCACACAGTTAAAAACCAAAACAAAAAAACTTGTCCTTGTGCTTGTGTGTACGTATGTTGAGCATCTTTGGTTTTGAGAAAAATGATTTGTTGTTATGATTATTATCCAATAGAACAGAAGGTCGATTTTGCCAAACCAAACTGCGCAACGAGTTTACAAAAACACCATTTTCATGTTTAGCTATTATTTCACTTCCTTTAGGGTTACTGAGTGGCTAATTTAGAGCAAAGAAGAAAACAAAAAACAAGCCACCATCACTATGTGACAAAAGCAGCCAATGATGAGAATTGAACCTTCAGTGTACATGCCAAGTCTTTTTGAGAACTCAAACTAGCGCGTGAACGGAGGTCATTTTTCAACAACAACAAAAAATGTTCACAAACAGAGGTTCCACTGTTTTCACTTATCAAAGTTTCTTCTTCTCAACACATCACACACAACGGGAGAATCGGTCAGGATAATTTTTCCACTTGGTCTTTCCTGATTTTGATCGAAACGGTCAAATGCTCATAGCTAATCTTGTTGAATAATAAAACTGCGAATCATCACACGTTGGTGGTCACTCAGCCTTGGCGGCGGTCCGCCCCGCGCTCTACCGAATGCTGTCTGACTTTTTAACCGTTTATTCCCATTGCCGCTCTGTTCGCAGTAAGGTGTAAATAATTGCCGACCTGCTCGGGAGATGTAGCTTCCATCAAGCGGCGAGTTGAAGAGGTCAGACGTGTTCTGCATGCCGCCTCTAAAGCGCTTTATTAGCATCCCAACGACATATTCAGGAAATAATTACCTGGCTAAGGCACACATGAATACTGTATTTGCGGGGAGAGGCAAGGTTGGCTGGATATGGGCTTTTGTCTCCATTAACCTGGAGCACGGTGTTAAAGGATCTGTTTGTGGAGAGAAAATGACAGCGAGTCGGGCTGACGGCGCCGGACTGAGACAGTTAAAGGCCCCTCGCTGCATAAGATAATTAATAAATAAAATACCAGGGGAGGCCCTGCCATGCTTTCGTCTATGACAGGGGCTGTCTCCAGTGCGCTAAAGCATTAAATGACCAATTTCTGTCAGACTAACTTCCAGCACGCTCTCGCTCCCCATCTTGCTCTCTCTCTCTCTCTCTCTTCTGCTTTGCCCTCTCGTTCTCCACGGCGCTCTCCAGCCTCTCACCCCGTTCCGTGCTTTTTTTTTCTCTCCCCCTTCTCCCTTTTCCCTTGCTTCCTCGTTTTGTGAAGTGGGGCTACTTTGCTCTCTTTGCACCGAGTTTTTCAGCGACTGATGGCTCTAGTTCATTTCTGCTGAATTAATTGGTCCCTGAATGAATTCTGTTGACAGGGCAATTCATCATGTGTTTGGCCTGACAGTGACTGGGTGTTGGGTAGGGGAGGGGGGAGGGGGGGGGGGGGGCGTTGGGAAAAGTGTGTGTGAGTGTGTGTTGGGAGGGGAAGGCGGGATGGGGAGCTAGTCAGAGGTGGTGGGGGTTGCTGATTGTGGCCTCTTTGACTCATCCCTTCTACAGCTTGTGCAGGCCTGGATGCTCTTGTTGCAGTTTTACCCAAAACAGTCAAACCAAACAGTCTGCCCACTCATCCCCCTTTTGAGCCCCCCCCACCCCCCTTCTTCTTCTTTTGTTTTCATTTTTGAAAAGTTCTTCTTACAGACAAACAATCTAAACTCAATCACTAAGCTTCATCAAGCTCATTATTTTGAGCTTCTACATGCTTTTTAAAAATGAATTTTCCTGACTTTGCTGTTGAAGTTTGCATCCATACACAACAGTGTTTTCACATTTTCCTGTCTACTTGAAATTAAATTAATCTCACTTGCACATTTGGGCCAATCATAAGGCTGAAAAAGCAACATAAGATAACTAAACTCGATTTATGCATACATGTGTTTGAAATGTGCGCAAACTTTTCTCAACATCCCGGTCGTGTTAGTACACTGTCCTTCATAAACACAACCTCCCGGTAAAGGTCCATTTATAGCCCAAAACTGGATTATGTTTAATTATGGCACCATGATTAAGACATCATGAAATAATAAAAAAATATTTTTTTATCTATAGCAAATTGAAATGAAATGAAATAAAGGAACGGAAAAAAGTGAAACTTATTTAACCTTTTTTAAGAGGAAATGCTCACTCCCAGCCATTTTCACGGAAGTAACCCCCTTCGCTATTTTACTGGATTTTGACTGATTTTGCAAAATCCACAGAATATTGTGTTCTGTTGCTATATAAACACGGAACCTACCAAAAGAAGGATTAGAGTCTCTTCTTTCATTAGGAAAAAAGTATATTTCTATCCGTTTCCGTTTTGCAGCAATTTGCGTTACAATATAGCTAAGTTTCATCATTATTCATAAATCTGTTTAGAACTGTTGGTAAATGAGCTTGTTTGCAACATGGCCCTGGTTGATCTCTTATACTCTGTTGCCACCTGCTGGCCTTTTTTTGTAATAACTACCATTGCTTCAAGTATTCTCTTCAGTTCAGAGGCTGCACCAAAGCCTTATGTATACACTAGCATAAAAAAAAAGGTATAAAAACGTCTTTGGGACCATGGTAATATTTAAAATAGAACATATTCATTTGTTTTGGGGAGAAAATGAATTAAACCTTTTTAAATGATAAAAAAAACAAATAAAACACACCCCAAAAAAATCTGGCATCCCCCCCGGCAGCCAACCCTGCACCCTTAAGTTTGGAAAGCCATGGTTTACCCACCTGTTATCTGTTGCATATTTAAAGTGATCACATCATTCGACATGTACCATTGTTAAATAAAGCTAGAATGAAGAGATACACATTTAATTTCAAATATGTACGGTGAAACCATGTTTATTGTGGGAGATACAAATCTGCAATACAGTGATACCGATACGTGTGAAAGTGCATCAGCTGAAGAGAGCATGGTTGACTGTTGACAAATGTTGGCCCAAAAAACCCAAAACAATACATGGCCAGTTTTCCAAAAGACTAAAACTCGTAAAAATGAGTACCTCCAATAGCGTATTGCTCACCGAAACCCAATCTCTAACCCAGCAGCATCTTTTCAGCCCTTTTTTGGGCCGCTGTAATCAGGTAGCGAGGCATATTTCGTACTTAATTACACAATGTGTTTCACAATGGCCATTCAAAACGATAATTTAGCTCCTGAAGGGAAATTGCGCCGCGCCGCTGACTGATCCAACAGGGATGGGAGCTGGTATAATCGCATATAGCTGGCAGACAAGGGGCCAGTCGAGAAACACACCAACTGCGCGCCACACAGCCGCTCCGACTGCTCATTATTCTAATTGCAATATGAGCTGCGGTACGAGGGGAACACACACAGAACACCGAATGTCCTCTGCGCTTGAACATGGCGGGGGGAAAAAAATCTCTTCGGGCTGTGTTGAATCAATCAATGCTTACTCATTACAAACATCACAAAGTCATGTTCTTGTCGCCTGGATGGTCTCACCCGCCGACAGTGAAAATAACCCTGTAATCATCATCCTGTCAGGATCGGGATCATCAGCCTGGACTGGTGCTCCGTAACTGTACTGCATGGAGATAATCTTATTGGGATGATGATTTATATTGATGTCAACAGAAATCTTTTTGGTTAGAGCGTAATACGTACACTGTACAAACATGCACTCCATCATTTTTAGTATTTAAAGACTACAATTACTGTATAAACACTAGCTAACCACAACATTAGCTTCACCTTCATATATATTGTTATAATAAATATACATAAGTTATCCCATATTTACTTTTTTATTAATTGCAAAGCATTTATTCAACATTGTGAATTTATGAGATTGTACTCAGCACGTTCTCTGTCCGTTCTCCTCACGAGTAAAAATAATTTAAATATCTTCTTCCTTCCTGTTCTGTTGTTTATTAAATGCTCAAGGCTGATTGAACCTGACATATATATTAGCCTGTCGATTACTTTGCTGATTAATTGATGCATTGAACAAAAAAACATGTTTTAATTTCATCCCTATATTAAAAAAATATAATGTTATTCAAATTGAAAGTGCAGAAAATGTCAGAAAATTGGCAAAAATGTTGATGATTATTTCCCAAAGTAAAAGCAAATGTTTTATTTTGGTTCAACACATGTCAGTCTGCTGTCATGTAGGTATTTACTGTTGAGAATAGGAAATTTGCGGCATTTTCAATTTAAAAAATCTATCTCAGTGATTAATCAATTATCAAAAATAATTACAATTAATTTGATGATTTGCTAGCTGTCAATTTAATCGCTTAATCGCTACACCTCTTAGTGAAGGCTCAAAGTAAGTTCAGTTATTTATTTTTCTGTATATATGTATTTGATGCTATTACAAAAGTTAGTGGAGGTTTTGAATCTCTGGATTAGATATATGGCATTTCCATCCAGTTTAAAGGGGGAAAGCAATTTGAGATACAAATGTTTTAAGTTCTGAAAACTTGTATCTCTACTATATTAAATACAAACAAACAAAAAACTTTCCGTTTCTTCTTCAAAACCAAAGAAATACAGACATTAAAACTCTTTCTTACTTACTTTACTTTCCGCCATTTTAACTTTTCATTTCCTACTACTGTAAATAATAAGACAACACATTACAGTACATATTTTTACAATAAAACCTCTCAAAACTTTGTAATACTCAGCAAAAACTGAATTTTTCGATACAGCTCTTGTATTGTCTCTCATTCAAAGTATTTACTTGACCAAAACAACCAAATCTGCTTTCATTTCAACAAGCGACGCACACTGAGTCACGTCATTGTACTGCAACACTCTTCTGTCGCCTCTTCCCCGACCAATCCATTTGGGGATTAACGGAGCTAACGAAGGCATCTTTTGCAACAATACCGCCGCCACTAATTAAAGCCGCTTCTAATGAGGGCTCATTGATTGACACAGCAGAGTTAGCCTCTCCCCTCGCCAGCGTCAACTATGACAGCCACATGATGAGGCCGACGACAGGCTCCCATGCAGAGAGATGACGGCACGTCACCGCGCCACCGCCGCCGCCAGTCCCCAAACAATGTGACACCTCCGGTCCTTGCTATGGATGTTTACATATATAATGCTGATTGTGCTGAATTTTTACACAGTAGTCACAATAGTTTTAATAATTGGCAGTCCTGCGTTGTGCAGGGAAGCAATTAAAAGCAATGAAGTACAAAGTTTTCCTCAAAACATTTGTTTATCAAATCATCACATGTAACGAATTAAAGAATTAAGTATATGCTTCAATGCTTATTGACATTGTGCAGCTCCCTGGCCACCAGGGGGCAGTTATGATACAGATATTTATAATAAACGAAGAAGAGTTTCACAAGTAACTTAGGAAGCTACAATATATTAGGTGCTGAATCAAAAAACGAGGCCTATTAGGGGTGTCAGGCGATTCAATTTTATATTTATATTTAAATATGGTTCCATCTTTTAGTCATTGGTACAGTAATTTCATAATAATTCATAAAATTGAGTTAAAATTAAGATGATGTACTGTACTGTAAAACGAGTGTGATATTGATTTGTGTTGAGGTCTCTTTTCTGCCACTAGATGGCATAATTGCAGTTGTAAGACGTGGGTGACAGCTCAGTGCATTTTTCTTTTCATATTGAGAGCTAGGTAACCTTTAGCATAAAGTAACTTGTGAAATACTGGTTATTTTTAAAATTGTAAAATACATTTTGCCCCCAGTCTGTGTTTTTATTGCATTGCGACTGGAACTCCCCCAGTACAGGCTTTCCAAGTAGGGCAATAAAACAAATTGGTGGCATTAGAGGAACTTTGAATTAACTCAAAATTAACGCGCTCATTTTGACACCCCTAATATATATATATGAACACAATTCTAATTCTACACAACTATCAGCCACAGCCATGATAATAAGTCAACAAGGTCTGATATAATCTCTGTAAAGCGTCTTCTTGACAGATTGTGTAAGTGTACCTCACGATGAATCATCCAATGTTTGTACATTACATTCATGTCCGTTCAACTGACTCTACAATACAAGCGATCTCCATACCGTACATGCAACATCCCTTTAGGACGTTCTCGCTCCGGCGTATATATTACCAGTGACAGCCATGAATCACGGCAAAGAGGCCTCGCTGTAGGGTCTCGGGGAGCCAAGTTGACAATGAGGGCGAAGTGTTTCAGTAAATCTTATGCGAGCCCCACCGGCCCCTCTGGCGGGGCCTCCGCGATCGGGTTTGAGAAGCCCCGAGGATGACAGGTGCTTTCCGTAATGCCTAACTGATGAGAGCCAATCAGTGCGCCCCGATTCTGCCGGCTGTGTCGTTGTTGTCATCTGGCCCGCCAAAGTAAAGATGAGCTTGACTGACAGATGCATCCGGGGTTCACAGTTTATTGGTTTCTACCAGAGAGCCAGATATGCCAATTTAGACAGGGTAGTGACAAAAAGTTCCCATCTAAATGGAATAATTTTACCACTGGGAATTCTCAGCTGGGAGAAGAGGGAGCGTTGGTGTGTGTTTCTCTTTGTGGGTGTAGCTATCTTTTAACAAGGCCTGAATGACAAACACGTTGGACGGTTAGCGGCTGACAGAAACGGCGGCTTTTGATGCTTCACAGGGGATCCATGAAATAAACAATAGGCGGAGGAAGTGGAGAAATTGAAATCAAAATGGAGTGGAGCTTTAGCCTTTTCAACACAATGAAACCGATATATGAACGTGTGTCGGCGCTGTCCAATGCAAAACCTGATTTACTTACAGACATGTTTTTTTTTTTTTTGTTGTTGCTTTTTTTTGTGCTACAAGCCAACATTTAACAGTTCGTTTTATGGTTAACACTTCATTCAAAACAAGGTGCTTTTGTCACAGTTTTGAGGCGAAGTGAGAGTTGTGGACCCAAATGTGAGGAGACTAAGTGATCGGACAACGGTAATGAGTAAAACGTAGGATGATTTATTGCCAAGACAAGTGGGCAAGAAAATCAAGACTTTGACGTGACTGGACTTGATGTGACTGGACTTGCCTTAACGGGGAGTGACTTAGCTTGGCTTGATTTGACTGGCTGAGGCTTGGCTGGGCTGGCTGTAGAGTGACTCTGACTTAAGCTTGATGTAGCTTGGCTGTGGCCAGAAGCCGTGGATAAGCTAACAAGACGCGGCAAAACGTACTCGACGAGAAACGCAACATGACACACGCAACACCAACAACGACAATGCACCCACATGGACTGAAAAAAGACAGCAGACTAAGGCCCCGTATGGACGGAAGCAAAGCTAGGCTTCGTGCCTCAAAAAAATCTCAAGCATTTCAAGACTTGCGTGTGCCCAAAAGAAGACGCTGAGGACGTTTAACAGCTGTAATGTATATGCCAAGTCTGGAGTGGCGCCGCAGCGCAGCCACAGGGAGTTAATGGAAAGCGTAGAAGAAGAATCAGCGTAGAAGACGAACACTTCCTCCCCCCCCCCTAACTTTATTGCAATCTTCAGAACAAACATGGCTTTGCATGTATCAAAATAACATGGAAAAAGACAAACACGGGAGAAGTGACAATGGCGGGTGATTAAAGTACAACGTGGGGATAAAGAAGCAAAATAATATTTTTGCTGCAAAAGCATAAGCAAGCTAAAGAGGCTGCCCAAAACGACTACGACACGGCTACCCGCCATCGTTGTTGATGGACTGACGGTTCGCGCGCAGTCAAGCGAGAATTGGCGCGCACGTCATCAATGTGCGACAATGCGTCGTCATCGAGCTGCGACCATTACGTCATCACTGGAGGAGTATCCTGCATATGGTGACGCGTACGGGGCGCGTTTTGAAATCTTTCCACTCTGGAGCCCGGTTTCAAAAGTGATCGGTTTCAAGCTCCGAAACCGCGCCATCGTGTGGACGAATGGCCTAAACAGTTAGAGACTTGTGAGGATGCATTTTTAAACGGGCTTTCGTGTGGACGGGGGCCTAAATACACCCACACTGATTGACTCAACGAGATACACCTGGGTGAGACACAAGTGGCTGAGAGGGCACTGATTGGTCAACGCACAGGGAAGGGAAGACACACACAGGTGGAGGTGGTTACACATGACGAGAAAAGGGGAGAGACCAGGAACACATAACAAAAACACTAACCGCAGACAAAAGACAAAAACACCCTCAATCAAACAAACACCCAACCCCACAGAACCAAAACATAACCGCTTCTCTGGGGTAACAACAGCTCAACCGAACACAATACTGTATAATCTAATATCAGTCAAAATGATATAAAATGGCCGAATTAAGTGCAGCAGGGGCGGCTTCACCCGGAAGGAGACGCGGGACTCGGCGAGTGACATATAAAAGAATTTATTTCTCATGTGCACAAAAGGAATTGGAACAGAAGTGAAACAGAGCAATGATTGAGGCCACAGGGCTTTCCATATAGATTTTCTCCTCAGAAATCCTTTTTTTATGTCCATGACACATCTCCTGTATCATCTTTACAACATTCCCTCAGAGGTGCTCCACTTAGCACAGCTAAGCTTCCCGTCCAAATGATGGTGGCGTGCACTCTGCCCTCACTTCTTTTTCAGACATTTCCTGCTGCATGTAGACAGAAATAAGCGAGTGCGGGCTCCCTATAGGAGCAGTACGTTTCTCTGACATCATCATGGTACCAGAGGATGTACAGTCGATGGGTTTACTAGTAGGAGGGAATGAGATGAACGTGTCTATACATTGAGAGCTGACCGTAAAGTGGGTTAACCCAATGATCACAACATCTATAAATGGCCGACGGGACAGCAGTAGTGTCGATTTATTTTTTTTGTTTCTTTTTTTTTTTTTTTTTTTTGCCACGGACGAACCTTCGCTTGAAAGGAACGGACTTTGATGCCTCTCCATTTTCAGGAAGCGTTAGTCCAACAACAAAAGATGATACAGAAAGCCATTTAACTTGTTGCATAGTGACATAAAACATCATCATGGCATTATCATGAACAGGAAATGACAAGGACAGCCTACGGTTTGCGATGTTTAGCCTGCTACCAACGACGTGTAGCCCTGGGGTTTACACAGCAGTTGCGCCTTCCTCTACAGCACAACGTGACAATTAAGACACACATGTAAATGCGTCGGTCTGTTTATCTACAAAGGGAGCCGGTTCAGTAGTGTGATACTGCGACGTGTGACAGTATTTACAGAGAAGAATTGTCTTCACAATATTCACAAATCATTCTACAAAGCAGCGGAACACAAGAGTCGCCGGATTTCACCTCGCCTCGTATTACGCGTCACGTTGTTAGCGACAGTATGGTTTCGGGAGATAATACTGCTTCATTTATGCACACATAAACTGTAAATAAAATATTAAATATCAAACTAAGTCTTTGGCAAATGTAGTTAAAAGTACATTCACAAAATATGCAAAAATAAAAAAGAACCAGTATTTTCTTTCAGTCCACAGCAAGAGTGAGGCAAAGACAGTGGTGTGAATGTCTTAAACGTTACTGAAGTGGCATGGTGTTGAACAAATAGGTTTATAAGGCATACGTTGAAGCTAATTTACAGTTGGTATGCACAACTGTAGGCATCTAGTGGTATGACCAAGTAGCTGAATAGAAATTTTTAGTGTAGCCAAGGAGCTATGGCTTACAAAGTCCACTGAATGACTTCTACTGACGTCTACTTACACCACGTCTGTCTTGTTAAAAAGAAGGGGAAAACAATTCTGAACCAGAGAATTGAGAAAAAAAAAATCTAGGTTATAGTGCAAAAAAAGGATGTTCATGGACATAACTGCAATATTAGCAAAATGTGACAACTACGTTCAAAATCGTTGCTTTTTTTTTTTTTTTACATTACAATTTGTGACAGAAAAAAATAATTTAACATATTTAAAATTCCGAGTCGACATGTTTATTTTGAAAAACAATTTACATTTGATTGTTTTTGCCACATCCGTAAATGACGCTGCCATTTCTTTGTGGGGTCAGCAAGTAGGAAATGCTATCGATGGCGAAGCAGAAGCA
This sequence comes from Leptonotus elevatus, assembly GCF_054856555.1. NCBI lineage: Eukaryota > Metazoa > Chordata > Actinopteri > Syngnathiformes > Syngnathidae > Leptonotus > Leptonotus elevatus. The sequence continues at coordinate 6,775,828 of NC_141251.1, read as the reverse complement.
CCAGAGTCACAGCGTCCTTACGACACAGAACCGGGATGATAATTCACGGCAAACGGGATCCTCGCGTCTCAATTCTCTTTACCAATCAGGCTATGAAACCATCTCTCCTGTTAAAGTCCCTGTAAAGTGAAAATGAATGTCTTCTAAATTTGACACATCACAAAGAAGCATTGTTAACAACCCTGCCAAAATCGAACAATTAAAAAAATAGTCAAGGATAAAAAAAAAAAAAGTGATGTCATAATTGTGAATAATCAAACCAAATTCATGCCCCGCTCAACTGTCAATTAAATAACATGACTGTTACTGATGCTAGCATCTTTCTTACTCCTACACATCCCTACATGTTTTGAGTATTGAATATATATTCGCATAAACCCTGTGGTGGCTGGTAAATATACCACCAGGTTGTCCACGACACGCTAAGAGGTGCTAGCTACGAGCTAGCTCGCAAGCTAACCTGGGTACGGGTAGTGGGCTCATCTGTTGCATCACCTCCTCACTTGAGAATTTAAATAACATCAAGCAGTTCGCTTCATTGAGTTATCCAGGGCAGATGCCTTTTTCAGTGTTTAGGCATAGCTAGCTAGCTAACTAACTAGCTAACGTGTGATAGTAAGTAACTGGCAATGACGCCACTGAGGTGAACAAAGGTGTACAGGGTCTTATATAGTGCAGGAGGCAGGACTCATGCCGGACGCCAAAGTGCATCACTGGGCGGAGTTATTATTATTTTTAAGTTAAAAAATAAAAAATCTGGACAACTGAAATAGTCAAAAGGTTTACCACTATATCGCCACAATCAAGTTCTACTTAGTTCTCAATCTTTTCACATATTTTCACTTATCTTCCAATGTCATCAGAACCAAATCTCTGAATCCACTTTACAGGGTCTTTAAGAGCAGAAAAATACTGCAGTTCATGATGTAAAAGGATGGTTAGGATGGATGAGTAAAAGAACAACAGCAACAACAGCAACAAAGAGGTAAAAATGAAAACCCACATGATCTTTTTTTCCACATGGAATCTTCACGTCAATTTATATTTCATAATATATATATTCATAAAATCTCTTAAAAGTCATTCTGGAAATGTTCAGGACTGTGGGACAGTGAGGGCGGGATGGTTGCGGGTGACTCTTATGGTCCGAAATGTGTAACGCTGACGCATTGGCATCCACCTTGCTGATCCTTCTTCCAGTCTGCGTGACCTGGTGTCTTTTTCGATTAGGATCCCCTCCTCGCAATTCCCTTTGACCTCAGTGTATTCTCAGACGGGGGACAATATGGAGGCCGAAGCCGCGTCCCTGCAGTTTGAGCTGGTCTCCATGGTAACTAGTGGCGGTCGTAGGCAGCGGCAGCAGTGGGAGGTGCGGAGCCACGGGATGCGGCACTATAATAATAAGGGGAACCTGAAAGTTAACAGAAGAACGAACCGTTGGAAAAAACGTTGGTATCCAGACGAGACTCGCGCCCAGACACGGGGACTCGATTGTAATTTGGGACATACTGCGCATGCGAGAGTCACTTACTTAGTAATGCTGGATTGCTGAACCGCCATGCTTCATTATAAGTAGTGTATTGTGGATGAGAATAAGGGTTTCCAGAAAAGTCGCCTCCTATTGAACACATCAGTAGAAACAATTGTTAGTAAAATAATAATAAAATAGGTTCCTGTGCAGAAATTCCTTTCCTTTATACGGGGGGTAACTCCGTCAACTTGCGCATGCAAACGTGTTATTCTTATTCCAGAAACCCGAATTCTGATCATAACCCGAAACTTGACTGCATGTAAACGTAGTCTGTCAGCTAATGTAAATAGCCTAGCGTGTTATTAATGAACTAAACAAAGAATTTGATTTATAAGAAGACGGCTAATCCCCTTCCGACCAATCAATGGCCACAGTGTGTCTCGAGGGCTACTTACAATTGTGACATTTCGGCATACAATAAAGCAATTGGTACCCCATTGAAGGCTCCGTTCCAACCTGATATTCCAAAAACTGTACCAAACTGAAGTCGTTGATGGAAACTCTGGTTTTGTTCTTTGACTGGACTCAATCATGGTTTGTCCTGATATGGATCTGTGGTTTGAGCAAAACCTCGATTCTCTTCATCTGCACTGGCTCCCTCATGGCTATAAACTTTTGATTATGCGAAAGACGAATGAGTAATCGAGGGAGCTGCCTTTTGACTCGCTCAAGGCCGCGATCTACCCACAACGTTGTGTACCGCATCCGCCCCCCTGCTTGTCGTGTAACCGGAGCTCATCCCTGAGAGAGATAGTGATTTAAATATTTACAGGCCCTCCACGCCTCTGTGTTTTGACCCTTAACTGTTTGCTATGAACCTGAACTGCAGGTTAAGTAGAGGGGAAAGAGATACGCTCCGCAGCCCCGGGTGTCCGGGGAGGCGAAGAGAGGAGCGAACGCGCTGTTTATCGACAGGGATGGTGAGAGTGCGCCGTGTGGACACGGCGAGGGTAATGAGCGCTGGGAGCTGGAGTGTAACTGAGAGGAACTGTCCTATCTCATGGCCACTGATTGTGGTGATCGCCTATTGAGTTCGTCTAATGTCCTCGTCCGCAGACGCAAACCGCAATCTAACACAGCTATAACAAGCTTGCCTCAATCCTGGCTCTGGTTTCGCATTAGTGAACATGTTAGGGAGGGTTTCAGAGGTTGTTGGGGTTTTTTTTTTTTTTTGTCACGGAAACAAGGATGCACAAGTAGAGCTGACCTCATACTCCTTTAGAAAGATGAACTGAAAGCTGCTAAAACTAAAAAGTTTTGTCCAACGAAGCGTGTGTCACCCACCTGGAACCATTCCAGCAAGCGTGGAGGTGGGGTAGCTGCCTTGTCCCGTTGGGGGGACGTGAGGCGGGTAGCCTGGTAAGGTGGTGCTCGCCATGTCTCGACCTGGAAGGACACACACAAGGGAATGTTTGGATGAATGAATTGAATCAAGAAATTAACAAAATTCAATTTTTACTTTACATCATTTTTTTTCTTCCACCATATGTTAGCAATAGAATACGAAATCTGTCAAAATATACATCCAACATACAAATTAAAGGACAAAGCGCTTGGGAACAAAAAGGCTGCTCAGCTGAATTAATTACAAACGTAGAAGCAAAGCTATCAATTTCGTGAGCCCACTTTCACCCCCATGAAAAATGTTGCGGCCAATTTAAACACACTCTAAAACAGTTGGGTCAAAAGTAACCAAATTATGGACCGATCCACTTTATGAGTCAATTTGATCCAACTTTCTGGGTTGTTTTATACAAAATGACCAATTTTTTGACCCAAGTAAAGGATCTGACCAATGTTTATGAGTTGTTTTGCACTAAAAGACCAATTTCTTGACTTAAAGTTGGGTCAAACTGATCCAAGTAGAGGATCGGTCCATTTTTGACCCATAGTTGGGTTATTTTTGACCCAACAGTCTTTAGAGTGCATAATTGCAGCTATTGGTGGAATACAGTAAACCGTATGTTTTTATCTATCTTTCTATCTATCTTTCTATTTCACAGCTATTTAAAAGATTGTTTTTATAGTGTACAGGAAAATCGGAAAATAGCTTTGCGCACCAGTGTCGTTTTACGGCTGCCAGTTATAAAAAATCTGCGTATAATTTACGGCCATAAAATTATAAATGGTATGACATGAAAAAAAAAAAGTAACATTTATTTTGAATAAAAACACTGATAAACTACCATTAAGCATTTTCAAGAATAGGGGTTGGCTTCTCCCCCCAAAATAAAAAATAAATGAAAAATTGGGGGAATGAGCGAATTGGCGAATCCATGCCAAAATGGGAATATGGCGGTTTGGTCCTTTGTACATGTGCAGATGTGTAAATATCAGTATATATGTTACTGGTTAAAAGTAATATATATTATTTCATGATTAGTGCTTTTTTTCACACAATTTCTTCCTCAAAGTCCGAGAGGCCCCCAATTGGGGGGGAGCTCGGGCTTAAAGGGTAAAAGAGTATAAATATTTTGAAAGGCTATTGGCACCCAATTGATTTTAAGTGTCAGATTTACTGTAAAAATCAACTAAACAGCTTATTTGGAGAACTGTGCAAATGAGAGAGTGAGCGGTAAGGAATACTTATTTTATTTTTGATACGACTGAGGAATACTTTAAAACAGGTTTTGATAAACGGGTTTCAATAAGTTTCGAGGTATATAAAATGTGAGGGATGTAAAACAATTAAAAAAAAAAAAAAAGTTTTTACATGGCCTCTCTGTAGCTCAGATTTGAACCGAACTGGGTTTGAACCCTATGCCCCGTGAGAACACGCATTGGACAGCTCGCCGTCAGTGTATCCCAGGGCATCATGCACGTGACTTTTGAGAGCGAGCATTTAAAAATGATGACGTTTTCTCATCAAGGACGCTAATAAGCCAGCGTTGTAAGCGGCTTTAAAACTGACAGCAGGCCACCGAGAGCACCCTCTGATCTCTCCTCCACATTCAGCCCTCTAATTAAATGTGACAGCGCCGGGTCTGGCTTGATGAAGGGGGGCACACAGGACACGGAGCCACAGGTCCAAAACAGGGCCTAGCGTCAGCCCTATGCCTCTGCGCCAACTCCCCCCCCCCCCCCCCGCTCCCTCTTCCCCTCCCCAACCTTCTCCCCAATTTGGCCTCCTGTCGCCCCCCTCAGACGTTGGGCCTGTCACGAGGCAAGAAGGTCCAGGAGGCCCATTGTTAAGCCAAGAGGTCATAGCAGGAGAAAAGCAGGGTGAAACAGGGGGAGAGGGTAGTTAGTGTTAATGAGCGGGAAGCTGTATTAGTTCTGTATAAACAAAAGTAAAAAAAAAAAAAAAAAGCAAGGATGTTTTTTTTTTTGCATGCTTCTCCTTGGCAGATACAAATAAATCTCAAATAAATGGGTTAGTTATTATAATTGAATGCAAATTGGATTTGGTTATATGGGGCCTTAAAGCTGTACCTGCTATAAATTGTTGGCCGGCATAGTGGCTGTAGCAAGTGTAGCCGGGAGTAGAGGCATCTACACAGAGGATCGACTGATGGGACAAGATGTCAGCTAGGGACAAGTCCCCAGCAGAGGAGGGGGTGAAGGGGGCAAAGGATGCCTCATGGGGCACCCGCTTTAAGCACATGGAAGGTGGATGTGATGGGGGAGGATCCGCTGGGTGGAAAGACAAAATTTCCAGATGTGATGCGGGGACATGCACACATACGCGCGTGGCACACTTCATTAGGGACACCTGCATAGCTTTATGGGGACTACTGTATCAAAGAAAGGAATACATCAAATAAAAACAGCCTTAAAGTCGATGTAAAGTGAAAATAAATGCGTGGAGTGTTGTTAACAAATCTGCCAAATTTGAATGATAAAAAAAAAAAAAAAGTTCAAAATCAGGACAAACTTTTATCTTCACTGAATGCGAATGAATGAATGTTAGCTGTCAATCATGGAAAAAAGAAAAAATACTTTTTTTACCTTTTACACTAAGCACCCTCTAAAAAAATACTGAATACCATAATAACCAACATTAAAATTATTCAAATTCTCAAGCGAGCCCGAGCACATCTATTGGCACTCGTACCACAAACTGAGAATCCACCGGCCTATCGCATCTTTCTTATATGCCTGCACGTCACTTCATGATCGACCCTCGAAAATATATCCGCTTCAAACTGACCTTCACGTCTGACTTTCCTATTTCTCATCCTTTTTCCGTCTTACAATGAGACTCACTGCCATTGATTTGTCACGTACGTTTTTCAACGGGGATGGCTGAGGGAGCGTCTGATGCTTCTTCGCCGTAAATTTTCCATTTGGAAACAACTTTACTGGTGCACAACCACCAGTAGATGGCATCGATGGTCCATTCTAAATATGAAATCAGCAAAATTGGTGAGTCCACTGAGAGAAAGGGCTGCATTTTGTGCAACCTACCTTTGTTCTACTGATGATTATAAACGAATGGAAAAAGGTACAGTCAAGCATTTTTTTCCTAGTGAAAGGAGAGATTCAATTGGTAGATTTGGTGTCTAATATAAATTGACCTGATGTCAAAATACTGTAAAATGCCTGGCATTGATTTGATTTGACATTTTATACATTTATACCAAACACTCCTCCATAAACAAGCATACCTCGCAAATTTCATCAGTAATTCTTCCAACTAAGTGGAAACATACACTTGGGTGAAACGTCGGCAACAACACATTGCGCCTGATCAATCAAACCAAAAGACATAAAGGACTTCCAAAGCACCATCTCGCGGCTGCTTTCTCCCAACAAATAACAACAGCCGTTGGCTCGCAGAACAGCCTTGAACCCTGCACTTTTGATCTCATTTGGCTGATGAGCCTCGGCGTCTTTCATTTCCACCGACTTTGCCTCTCCAACCTATGCAATCAATGTACGCTCTGTGTCGACTCTTTCCACGTCTGCCGCAGAGCCTCCTCTGTTGGTCGGGGCCTGCGGGGAGGGATGGCTCTTTCCCGACACCATGATAGGCTCATTAGCTGCTTCCCCACATCATTGTTGTTTTACAACAAGACTGTGTGTTGCGATTCCTCATTAAGATAAGGGCTGCTCTATGGGAGGGGGGGGGGGGGGGGATACAGCCCTGTCAGCACTATCAACCTAATGCCAGAGAATCAGGCAATGTAACTGACTGCTTTCCCATAGAATCCCACAGTGGGAGTTCCAAATCTCATTTATCCATCTTTCCACTTGCCTTTTTTTTGTGCAGCTGGAACAGTGAATGTACAAAATCGACAGCACTTTAATCCAACATGTAACTAGCGATCAATAATTTCATGTACGCAAGATGAACGTGATTAATCAAGTAGAATTTGCATTGGCTTGACATGTAATAGATTTTTTTTTTTCAGGCTGAAATAACACAAGACAATCATGACATCATCTTGGTCATGGGTTCAAAATCCAGGTGCCTCATTCCCAAAAACATTCATAGTAGATTGACTGAAGATTCGAAGAAGTTAAGTTTAACTGCGTTTAGTAAGCCAAACCTATATAAATAAATTGTACTACCCTGAGTAGATACATTTTATTGAGCCCAACCTGGACCCAATCCTATTAATTTATTTATATTAACCATAATCATTTCTGTTGACTAAACCCAAGCACATTTGCATCAATAGAATTGCTTAGTGCTTAAAGAATACCAGAGGCGAGCACGTCAATGAATTTTGACAGCCCGTCATTCATCCTGGACTGTTAATGCCGCTATATCGAGAAGTGAAGGCACCGGGGGCCATCTTACGTTGCCACTCGCTATTAGCTCGGCGACCTTGAACACAATCCGTCAGTATGGCGAACAAACTACCGCGTTTGGTGTACGGTTGGACCAATAAATACGAAACGGGAGTCCATTAGTCGATACTGACCGGATTATTGACGGATAAAAAACAGTTCCGTCAATGCTTAGTCCGCTAATTTGCTAAATTTCACATCAATTGTCAACAAATCGGGTGTCCGTCATTGACCTCCCGTCACTTTTGACGAAATATCCACCTCTGAAGAAAATCATTTAATCACTTTTTTGATATGATTTTTTTTTTTAAGTTCATTGAAAGAGCTATTTTTAGATAGATACTTTCAATGTACAAAAGAAATGACACGCTTTTTTTTTTTGCAGTCGTGATCAAATCATAACTGCGTGGTTGACGAGAACACGCGGCGGAAGCACTTGTATTGTAACAAGCGAGCCCAACGTTTAATTGGCTCATCCGAGTCTGTCACATTTGCTGCATGAGACGCACAACGCACTCTTCTGTCTTCATCTAATTATGTATTCTCTTTAACGCTTTCAAATTGGGAACATTTCAGAGATCGCGTTAGCCATTATAGTTCTCGGGTCACACATGATCGTAACATTGACCTTGAGCTTCATTATCATAACCCCATTCTTGATTTCACAGCCACCCAGAAATATTTGGACAGAACGATACAAAGATATATATATTACAGATCCAAACTTTGATAAAGGTTTGCCAAGCTTGGGTTATCTGCTTTTCTCGAACCATCCCCACGTGCAACTGTGAGCTTCTGTTTTCTCAACACCCGAGCACGCGTTGTCAAACAACTTACGATACCAACGCTTCGTTCAAGATCAGTGAACTCTGAAACTAATCAGACACGGTGTTGCTTATTGTCCCGGAGACGAGACCGAGCCCAGAGGTAAAAAGGGAGCCTGTCAAATCGCACGCCTTGATGATGGAGATGGAAGATAAACTCGGGGTCCTTTGGGACTTTTCCCTCCAACAAACGCATCTCTGTGAGACCAGAGATGCTATAGAGTTCTCTAACATCTGTCTGGGCTGCGCAAGCAACGCCGCGTCCGCAGACCTCATCAACCATAGAAATGGACTGTTAAGAACCTGCAGCAGCAGTCTTGAGTGATGTGCTCGCACGAAGCTGCAAGTAGTCTTCTCTCAAGTGAGCTTTTCATCCTTAAACACACTCTAAGGAACTTTGGAGAGCAAAACCCACTTTCTGTTTTTTTCGGCCTGTTTGATGCTGGTGGACACACGTACGTTATACGGGATACGTTTCCACTCTATAGCTAAAAATCTGCGATTATAGAGAGACCATATAAAAATGTTGAATTATTTTCGTCTTCCCGGGGGGGGGGGGCATAAGAAAAAAATAGAGAAGCACTGCAATAAGGGCAAATTCTGCAAACACATTCAGCGAATCAATAAAGGTACACAGCAAAATCACCAGTGTTATATTAACACTGAGAGTGTTAAATCTAACACTAGAAAAGTGTGACCCCGCCAAGGAATGTAAATCTGACACTTAACCAGTGTTACTTCAACACTGTTTTGTGTTTAAAAAAATCGACACTGGTCAACAGCAGTAGTGTTGAAAGTACTCTACAGTAGTGTCAGTGTTAAAAATTTAATTCTGCCAAACTACACTTAACAATTATGAGTCTATTGCACTCGTATCAGTGTTAAAAAATGTAACTCAAACTACACTTTACTCTGGTATATGTTACTTCATTTATATAGCATTTGGGGAGGAGGAGGAGCAGTTGGGGGTCGACTGTCTTGCTCAACGCTACTTTGACATCGTCTCACTGACCTGGGATTGAACCCACGCTTTAAGTGTCGGGAGACGACCATTCTACCTCTAAATCACACCGCCCTGACAGTGCGCTGAAAAAATTCAAAGTTTCTCCTTCAGCAAAAAATGAGGGTGTGGTCAATTTAACACTCAAGGTAGTGCTATTCAGGTTACACCCAACATCCACCCCAACACTCAAGGAAATTTACTCTGACAGTGTAACTTTGTATCGTAACAGTGTTTAAAATAACACTGTACCAGAAAATGCTATGTTTTGGTATTTTTTTGGTCCACACTACTAAATTCTTTGAGTAGATTTCTCCGCATAGTGCAGTTTAGTGTGCAGGGGAAGATGCCACTTCCCAGACAAAAACTTGCTTCCACGTAGAGTATTCAGGTAAATAGAGGACGCTATTGCTACTGCAACCTTGGAAGACAAACCTCAGCTATTCATTAATCATTCATCTTTAATAGATTATGCAAATTCCAGGACATAAAAATCAACAAGATCAATAACAGTGTGGATTTTAATTAGGAGCAAAAAAACATTTCAAGAATGAATATAATCTCATCTCCGCCGCTCCAGTACGGGAGAATAATTTATTGATAATTGGATGCCAGCCTAAGTGAGCGAGGTAATTTTGTATTTTTTTTTTTTTCCTCCAGCCTTGGCTGGCGTACATTCCGATTTGCTAATATCACGCACTAACTACGTAAAGCCAATCAATCTTTGCATAAAAGATGAAGTCATAAAAGCCATCTGAAAGGAATATCTTCTGTCTAATGTTTTAAACGTCCGCATCAAGGTTTGTTGACTCGAAACAGAGTTTTATCATGAAGCCTTTACATTCTGTGGCCCCTGGGCCCCCCCCCCCCCCCCCCCCCCCAGGTGCCTTGGAGGCCACCTGCTATGCGTGTGCTCCCCAGAGCGAGACCGCTTTCATAGGAAGGGTCCGGCAGAAAAAGAAGAAGGGGGGAAAAAAAAAAAGCACACCTTTCTTCTCCTGAGGCCCAACTTTTCTCGGCAAATCCACCTCCCACATACTCAGGAGGAAAAAGGGGGTCTTTCTTTTCTGGGTTGGGGTCTGGGGGGGCTGCAGGGATCATTTGAGAAGGGCCAATGCAATTTTCAATCATGCTGTCCTTGTCTTTACTTCTCTTACACACACACACACACACACACACATGTCCGCTGCACAATTATGGGACTTTTAATAAAAAAAGGCAAGCATATTATTCTCGGAAAACCGAACCTCTCACGGGAAGGAGCCTCAACTGCCACAATGAAACAATATTTCAATTAACCAGCAGCCATCAAAACCTCCAAGAAGCCACAATGCAATCTCGACTGCGCTTATGTGATATGGCGACGACAAGCTATTTATTGCACCGCACCTGCCATTACCTGCTGACTTGCTGTAGATTGGGTTTTTCAAACCATTTGTGGCACATTGTCGTCCATTTATTATTATTATTTTTTTGCAGTACGGGGCATATTCAGTACAGTGGTGCCTAATGACTTGTGTTTTTAAAACAACCACATATCTTCACCTTTATGTCCGCTAGCTTAATGCTAACACATAATAGGCAACCACTATAATGGGGAAACCACCTTCAAAACATTTACAGCCTTATTGTCCTTTTTTTTTTTTTTTTAACACTATGAGACAGAAAACGGGACATATATAGTTGCTAGTTATTAGATAGATGGATAGGTTTTAATTTTAAAATCGGCCCATTCATCCTTCAATTTTTGTCATATCAAAAAAAGCTTGGACATCCCTGCCGCGGATCTTTAGAAGCAATTCTCCTTCTTCTTCTTTTTTTTTTTTTTTTTTGCGGTTCTTTCCCCGCATTTAATCTTTATTAGGGTCTTCCTCTCTTCCCCTCACAATGAGACCAGGCAGCCAGCCGCCGTTAGACTGCAGCCGCTGTCAATCAGCAGGCTATCATAGCCTTTGATGACAAGCGGCGTGTCACAGTGAGAACAGCAGCTGTCTCTTATGTGAAGTGCTCTCCCCTCAATCTGTTAGCGGCCCGATCCCGCTCGAAACACCGGCAGCATGTTAAAGCGCCCCGCGTAGGATTTTTAGCGGCTCAGATCATATCGACGTCGAATTGTATTCCGAAAGAAAAAATAGCTCATCTGGTCGTAACGTTTTAGCATCTCTGGAAAATGCCTTTGCCATAAAAGAAGAGCTAGTCAGAAGGGGGAGGTTGATGCGCGTAGGAGTGAAAGGTTGGGAATAGTCAATCGTGGAAAGAGTTGTGTTTATCTCCTAAGCTTTAAACTTTAATCTCTAATGTGCAAGAATATGGCTAATTATCACTGTTATCATGCCGTGTTATTGCAAGCCATAAACACTATTTTTAGTCATCAGATGTTACTACCTTGATAGTGCACACTAAAGGCCCCTTTAATGGAAAATGGAATGAGTTGGAACGTCAGTGGGAAAACAACAAAAAAGCGCTTTCGGAAAATTGTATGGCTTGACGATCAAAGGGGGATTGAAGAAGAGGGGGGGGGGCTATAAACGGATATATCAGGTTAATGTTGTTGGTTTACTGTGCACAGTGGATGGGGGCGGCGGTCAAAATGTACCTGTCACAACCGAGTAGCTCTGGGAGACGCTGGAGGCGAGGTCGGAGCTGCCGCTGCTGGAGAGGCTCGGCTTCACGTCTTCCAGGCCGGCGTTGAGGGGCGGAAGTGAGTACTCGTTCGCCTGCGTCAATGCACAGCAAATACAATCAACAAAAAGGGGCATTTCACATTTCAAAGTGTCCGCTGAATCGCTGCCATTTGCGGGGAAATTAAAGGTGTAAATGCACAATGAAATCAACTGTAAGATATTGTTATTGATTTATTATGCACATTTATCACATTACTTATTTAATAAATACAATTTAAAAGATTGATTTAAACTACCTTGAAAATTTGCATTTATTGTCTGTCCCTGTTTCCTAAAATGTATTAATTAAGTCCCCAAACTGTTTATTACAATGAAATATAATAACTAAAATTCCTTAGAAATGATGTGTATTTTTTCCATATTTATGTTGCTAATTACAACACTAAGAACTATTGTTTAAATGGGGTGACCCATTTGGGAATATTCCAGAAGTCACATGACCTCGGGAAGGCCAAAAGTAAGCTCACTTATTTATGTTTGTGTATATTCAATTATATTTCAAACCATAACTGAGGGAGTTAAAAGCTTTACACACTTCTGCCACCTTCATTATTCGTTATTATTTTCCAACATAATGAACACAGATTTTCCAGAACCAATGATACGATTTTTTTTTCGAAATTCTCGGTTTGTTGTACTCGGGTGGAAAATGGCCATTCCAACCAGTCTCAGCATTTTGACACTGTAATTTTTGGGAAATCTTGTCAACTTGCTACTATAAGATCAAACGTATAATGTATATAAAATATTGATATCAGCAATGTAATGTTTGCACTATTTTGCACCACAACTGAGTTTTAAAATCTGTATATAAAATTATTTCAAAATTACATTACTGTATATTACGACGGCGTGTTAGGGCCACGTATAATTTATTATTATTATTAGTTTTTATATGGGGGGTAATATTCTGAGAAAAAAACTCAGAAACGTACGAGAAATACACGATTGCCATAAAGAAGAGCTAGTCAGAAATTGCTTTAGCAGAGATTAGATTTTGAAGCATTTAAGTTCATTTGCTAAAATGTATACAGTATTTACTTGCATATTTACGTTTCCAGAATTATTAATTTACACATTCATACATTTTGGTATTTTTTTGTACATGTCGCTAAGTTGATGTGTCGAATCCGCTGCTCTCCGTCATTCACTTGCTTTTACGTAAAGTATGCTAGCTTCTGATTGGTTAGTGTTTAGTCAGCTGATAGGAGATCAGGAAGTGTTGTCGCTCAAGCTGCCGTGTATGATGAGTAAAGTTTAAATTAAGAATGAATCCGTCTCCATCCTGCCTTTTCATTTTTAAACAATGTTCCATTAACGACCAACGAATCCTCACATTAGACTATATTTACGCTACGTGCATTTGTCATAACTTTCTGAGTTTTTTTAAAGTGGCAAATTTGCACGTTTTTTTTTATATACGTGGCCCTAATACGCCATCGTAGAAATTTTTTTTTTGTTCTTTTTCTATGTTTTTTTTTGTTTAGTTTTTTGACAGACTACCGTTTACCATAAAGTGATTCATTTCATACCATGATCTAAATTTGTGGCTATTCACCGAGCGCCCCTATTTTGACATGCCGTCTCCTCGTATTTCTTATTGTGATTCCTTCCGTATAGTTCCTGTGACAACCAACGCTCCTTCCTGCGCTTTTACCGAGATCCTATGATGTATGCATGCATTAGGCCTTGTCTGCAGGAAAAGGAAAGGCAGGCAAGTAGAGGCAGAGCGGAATGAGAGAGGGATTGGGAGAAGAGTGAAAGGACGGGGGTGTCAGCTGGCGCTTTGTGCTCCACTGCAGTCATCCCTGTGACCAGTCAAGGGAGGAGACATTCAGGGCTTTGTTGCAGGAGAGACATGTGGTTGTGTTTTTTTTAAAGGAGAGCGCCCCAAAAAAAAAAAGAAAAAAAAAAAAGCCTCTTGTGCTTTACCTTTTAAGACACCTAAAAGTGGGTTGATGGAACATCTTCTGACCTTGAATTCACATTTTATGGCGGCGCATAGGTATGCTGCTTGCCTTGAATAGAATCGCATTGATCTTCTTTGAGTTGTGTGTGATGACACTTCCTGGCCAGCCTCTTCTTCAAGGGGATAAGTGTGTGTGTGCACAGTGCTTATATCAGAGGGCATCTGTTTGTCTCAATGGGACGGGGTCCCTCAGGGGCGAGCCGCTGACCCCGGCCTTGTCCGCCTCTATCCCAGATAAACTCTAATTGTCTGCTTACAACTGTTCCCTGGCATTAGGCTGGATGTTCCTCTCTATTCCGCCGGGCCTCCGCAGCACAAGAGCCATTTTGTCATGCAGATGAGCTGTGGGCAGGGCCGGGGCCGGGGCCGGGGCCGGGGCCGGGTGGGTGGGTGGGGGTGGAGGGCGAGTGGCGAGCTCGGTGGGGCCCGAATGACCCGACCACATGGCTGCCAGAAGTGTGGGAGGGATGAGGCCTATTGAGCCCGGCCTCTTCAAAATGGCTTTTTAATGCTGTGACGCAGACACCAGACAAGCCCCTTAATAGCAAGTGTACCCCACCTTTTTCAGAAAAGGAGGGGGTGTTGCCAACAGGGGAAAAAAAAAAAAAGAGGAGTCGCACACAAAGAGTGCAAAGCAACCTGATTAATATTGCCTTAAATTAAAACTGATTTTTCTCGACCCATTTCTGATGCCATTTTTAGCTCCCCCTTCCCTCGCTCCTCCACCTTTTTTAATACCTCCTCCTGCGCTCTTTGTGATTGCAAGTCATTTCCAATTCGTTTTGGTATTGATCTTGCCGTAGAAATCACTTTGGTAATTAGCTGCATTAGGGACTGTATAGCAGGCTGCGGGGCTGTCCCTCTGATTTATCGCCGCTGTAATTCCCAGCGATCGCACAGAGATGAAAATGAACTCAATTAGGGCAGCGCTCAGGCTGCCTGCGCACCCACATAGAGTTCGCACGGCAAAATTAATAGTCTCTTGTTGTTTAACTCCGGGATTAATGTAAATAAAGGTTAGCCACTATAAGAGGCTGCAGGTTTTCCACGCAGCTGCGAATGGAAGATCTTATTCGAGCTCATACTGAAAAGCTGCAGAAGCTTGTCAGCAAATATGCAAACAACAACTCACCTGCTCGGGTTTGATGTGTTCGGAAGTGGGGAAGACATCCGGGTAGGAGGGGCGTTCGAACACGCGGTCCAAGGCCTCCAACTGCTGTTGGGTGAACGCATCCGCTCGCAGGTGCTTCCTTAAACTTTCCATGCTGCCCTGAGATTCGTTGCCCGGGCCTGAGCCGTCTGAGCCGCCTAAGAATCGAAGTAAAGGACAGAAGTCAGAACAGCGGGTCTCGTTTCACACGGGTGAAAAATCCATTTCAGAAAAATGGTGCACATTTTGGATTACACAACAATACTTAACCAATAACCATATTTATAATTACATATGTAAAAACAAATTTTTCCACTTGCTGTCGACTGAAGATGACATCACATGTGCTGAGGAAATAGGTAACAACCAATCATGGCTTATCTGTTTTCTGGGTTTGGTCATCATACTGAGCCATGATTGGTCGTTATTCGTTACCTATTTTCTCAGCACAGGTGATGTCATCTTCAGTCAACAGCAAGTGGAAAAAAATTGTTTTTGAAGTGGAAGTCAACCATAAACATTTCTTGACAATATTATGTTCTATGTGACGTCACTAGTCTAAACATGACATTCATTTGTGGAATATGACTTATGGAGCAAAATCCAGCCGTTCTTGTCGGCCATTTTGCCACTTCTGACGCTGCGCTGATTGGTTGTTACCTGAGACCTGAGCAACTGTGAAGTCATCTTCAGTCGACAGCAAATAGCAAAATGGCCGCCCCCTGAGATGGATAAAAACGGCTGGATTTTGCTGCTTAACTCATATTCCACTAACACAGTTTTAACCAGAATACCATATTTAGACCAGTGGGGCTGCATAGAATATATTATTGTAACAAATAAGAATAATTGAGGGTAGACTTCCCCTTTACCGAGTTAAGGCCAGGTTCTTATTCACCAATTTTGAAAGCAACTGGCCAAAAAGTGAAGAGAACCAAGATTCAAGGAGGACCAATGTGTCCGGGCCAAAAGCATGCTACTGATACTTTTGCCTCTTCACTGTATGTTCCCAAAAGCCAAGGGTATAAATGCTGAGCCTTTGGAGGTACCACCTCAGTGACAAGCGACTGAACCCCCAGCCACAAGGATATACTTTTTTCTTTTCATTTTTTTTTTTTAACAGAGGCTTTCAGCCTCCCATATCCCAAGAGGCTTTGTGAGATAAGCACCAGGCAAACGTGTTTTTGAGCAAAACGTGAGTGAGAGCGATGGCACGACGAGGAGCAGCAGCAGTAAATTGCGATGGGGAACAACCTGCACGTCTGCCTTTTTTTTTTCTTTTTTTTTTTCCACCTCGACTCTGCCTCGCACACTCAGGCAGCTCCCGCGTCCTCCACCTCTCCTCGGCGGCCGCCATCAGCACGGTCATCATGTGATAGGTCTAGGGTAATTGATGGATTACCTTCAGCGCAAATATATACTTGTAAAGGAGAGCGCGTGTTTCTGGGAGTGGGTGCGGGGGGAGTTTGTGGGGCCGTCAGGGTCATAATTCAGGATTACCAACACACACCTGAAATACTCTCATGCGCACAACTGATATCCTTTTATACATCATACTGAAATAGCCTCATATAACTAGACTATACCGGAAATGCACACGTAGTGTACTGAAATACATGTCTTAGTATTGCTCATGAGAGTATTTCAGAAGTGTGTGAGTGTGTTTCAGTTGTGTGTGTATGTGTGAGAAAGTGTTTCATTAGTGTATGTGTGAGAGTGTTTCAGTAGTGGATCTCAGCAGAAAAAACTGTGATATGTATGAGAACATTTCAATAATGTATATGAGTGAGTAGTTTATGTGAGAGCATTTCAGTCGTGTGTAAGAATCTTTTTGTCATGTTTATGTGAAAGCATTTGAGTTGTGTACGAGTATTTTAGTAGTACATGCAAACAAAAATGAGGAGTGCATGTGAGAGTCTTTTAGTAGTTTAGTGAGAGTGCTTTTTTCAGAAGTGTATGAGTGAGAAAAAACATTGGGATAATTTCAGTAGTGTGTGTGAGATTGTTGCAG
Source organism: Leptonotus elevatus (assembly GCF_054856555.1). NCBI lineage: Eukaryota > Metazoa > Chordata > Actinopteri > Syngnathiformes > Syngnathidae > Leptonotus > Leptonotus elevatus. Next base: position 6,758,923 of record NC_141251.1, on the reverse strand, counting down.
TTATGAATATGTGAAAAAAATCAGTCATGGATATGAGAGTTTCAATTGTGTATATATAGTGTATATGAGAGCATTTCACGAGTATGTGAGTGTTCCAGTAGTGTGTGTGAGTGTGTTTCCTTTCACATTAAACAAGTGTTTCTGTGATGTGCATGAGAGCATTAGTGTGTGAGTGTTTCGATAGGGGCTGTGAGAGTATTATGAGAGTGTCTCACAGGATTTTAAGTTGCGTGTGCATGGGAGGGCATCAAAATAACAGGGTGATAGCCTTTTCGGAGTTGTGCCGAGTGAGAATGTTCCAATAGTGAGATGAGTGAGAAGAAAATCAGTCGTGTGAGAGTATTTCAGTAGAATGCATGAGAGTTCCAGGAATGTGAATGAAAGTGTTTCATTGCATTGTGTTTGAGTGTTTCAGTAGTATTGTGAGTGTTTCCTTGGTATGTGTGAGAGCATTTCGGTTGTGTGTGTGTGAGAGGTAATCCTGAATTATGTCCTAAGAAAGTGTGCCTGGCAATTGCATCCACAGCCTCGCATTGTGCCAGCGGGAAATGGAGAGCCATTATTTAACGCTACTATTTCCTCCTGAACGTATTCGCCTTCCCTCTTCCTCTCTCCGCCAGCGCATATTGCCTGTCGTCCGGGAAGCGGAATGGAGTGTGGTCCGAAAGACGACGGGGCGCCGAGGGCAAGCATATGCATTTCCTCACACAGTCACCCTCTATATAAACAAATGAGCCCTCTCCCTTCTCCTGATCTCTGACCCCATCTACCACCGCTAAGGCACACTCATCACGGCTGGAGCCCAAAAATAAAAAATAAAAATCTGTAGGTAACCCGTCCGGCATTCCAGGGACCTCCACTCCAATGCCCCGTATCGCACCGCCCGTCCTCCCTCCCTCTCTCCTTTCCTCCGCCAACAGCGGATGAGGGCTTAGCTCCCGTACAAATCTGTCATTCTAAATTTGCAGCAGATTATGTTCTCTCCTGGGCGAGCCGGCGGTGATATATGATATGCAAGTCCACTATTGATTGCCTGATCTGCCAGCGGAGGAGGGAGGCGAAATGAACTTGGAATGAACACCATGCCTCAACTCATTGTGCGTATAATACTCTACTTAATCCCACATTTTTCTGTGCTATGGAATTCAATTGATCAATCATGTTCCACTGATGGTACCATTTCAGGGGCGTTATTGCCATTCTGCTCGGCTGCTTGACCTTTTTTCAATGGCTGAGGCCAGGGGATGAACCTGGCTCGCACCAAGAAATAGATCCACGGGGGGAATGCAATAGAGGGCGGCAATTGGCTGTGAGTGGGTGTATGTGTAGACGAAATGGAGGCCGTGATGGCTGTGTTTTACGGGAAAAATACAGTGTATTGACTTGTGTTTTGTGGTACACATGGGAGAGTGTTGTTTTTTTTCTCGCATCCACCAAACAGCTTATGTTTTTTGTTTGTTTACGGTTTTACGCGAAAGAAAGAAAGAAAGAAAGAAACTTAACAAATATGCATGCCAATTTTATTTTACTCAGGGAGTTAACTATTGTGAAATGCATTTAGTAAACGTATCTATAATAAATATCTTGATCCACATAAGAGATTTAAATGATTAAAAAATATCTGTAAAATGACGCATTAAAATCAAATTAAAATTAAAACTTAAAAATTTAAAAAATTAAGAAAAAATAAGACTTTGTTTCCAATGTACACTTTTAGAACAGTTGGGTCAACAATAACCATTGAAATCAATTAATCATTGAAACCAAAATGTTTGGTTAAATAACCCCCCAAAAGCAAAAACAAACATTCTAAACATTTGGGTCAACAATAATCCAGTTCGGGTCAAAACTGGACTGATCCACTACTTGGGTCAATTTTACCCTTTTTTTTTTTTATTGTTTTGTACAAAACTGAGTCAATTAAAAGATTTTTTGGGAGTTTGCTTTTATATAAAACGACCCAATTTTTGGGGTGGTTGTTCTCCATTACAACCCCAATAAATTGGGTCAAATTGACCCAAGTAGTGACTTGCTCCATTTTTGACCCAACTGTTGTGTATTATTAATTTGCCCCAACTTTTTAGTTGAAATGAATAACCCAAAAATTTGGGTCGGTCCCTTGTTGACCCAATTTGGGTTATTTTTGGGAGCTCCTTACTGTTGGTTGCTCATCCGTCACGTTACCTCCTCACTTAGATGTTTAAATAAGAACCCCAAGTTGTTCTGTAAATGTTGGCATATAAGTTAGATCTAGTTTAGCTAGCTAGCTAACTGGGCAATGTAGTGGTAGAAATGTGGTTAATAAAAATAAATACTGCAAGTAACTCAATATCACTGAAGTTCTTTTTATATAGCGGGGGAGGGGGAAATGATGTCTCACCCCAAAATGTCACTTTTATGCTACACACAAATAATCACTAACACAGAAGTAGTAGAAAGCAGTTTTCCGTTTTCATGAAAGGCATAAGTCTAGCGTGGTCTAAATCTACGCAGAGGCGGGTTAGACTGGGTGTTGGTATTTTAGCTATAGTCGCTTTAACTTGCGTCAAATTTAGTGCTGCACTAAATTCAAATGTTTGTAGTTTAAGGAGTTAGCCAAATATTTTATCTGCAACTTCTTATCATGTAGCTAAAATTGCTTCATATCACCGAGCCTAGAAAAAAATAGCGCCAAACAGAATCATTAGCGAGGGTTAGCGAATCGCAGACATTTTCTTTCTGCTTCCATTTTCAAGTGAAATGTGTTCATTTTTCATCAATTTCACCTATTATGCTTCTGAAGCCATTGCCAATTTGTAGCATGACAACAACAAAAAAAAGACAGACACGGCCTTTCAGTGGAATTAATAGTAAATCATGCATTTTCAGAATTCCCCATTAGGGGCTGATGTTTGACATATATCATATAAGATGGCTGCAATAAATCAGATTCATCCTTTTGACAGTCAGCGTGTCAAGTGGAGTGTGAAGCCTAACTGTCAGTGTGTGTGCGTGTACGTGCGTGTGCGTGTGTGTGTGTGTCTCATTGACTGGTCTGTTTCATTTTCTCCGTGGTTTTTGCAATCCCTCTGGGTGTCTCAGCAGGTATCCTCGCTATCACTCCCACAGCACCAGCTGACTGTGTTCCTCAGTCTTAACGCCGGCGTGCGAGGAGATAAGCCCAGATAAAAAAACAAGACATGTCAAAACAGACTTTCACACGGCGTCCCTAAAGCAACGTGCGTTAATAACCCTCTTTGATCACCCCTGCAGAGCAGATGGATGTTTTCGCTTTCTCAGACTCCCACTGACAAACACCGGCTCGTCTTTACAGAAACCGCCAAATCGTGGCGAAAACAATTAGCCCGGGCGCGTTTTGGGAAATTTGCGCCGGCATCGATCCAAGGTGTAGCCGCTCACAATGCTATCAAACGTCGCTCTGTTTTGCTTTGTCCCCCAAAGGGGGGATGTAAATGTCCTGCGGTGGCACGGTGGCGCTCTCATGTCCTTCTTTCATCTCCGCACTTCTCTGATAAGATAACCGAAGGGGGAGATCCAGGCGGGGAGCTTGTTTGAAAGGCAAATGAATTCCTACGCAGCGCCTCACTGCAAATCATCGGCTTTCCCACATCACGGGGCCTTTCCTCGTCCGTCCTCCGCTGATAGCTGGCATCATCACAAATTGTGGATCATTTGTTGAATGTTTTTTTTTTTTTTTTTTTTCTTCAAACACATTTAGAGAAGAAATAGGAGGGGAGCACAAACAAAGTGGTATACCCAGAGGGTGAACACTGCTTCCCTGTAAGCTAGCTATATTTATGAAACCTCTGATGCGGAAATGAGAGCGGTGGCTACGGTGGGGGGAGGGCGAAGCGGTACAGAGAGAGAGAGAGAGAGAGAGGCAGCACTGCCTGGGCTGTTAAGATCCTGTTATGTTACATCGTGTTTAAGAGCTTTATTAATTCGATTTAGCACCATCAGCCAGTTTACTGACTGTCAGCGGGCGTCAAGATGCTGCTTGATGCTTACACTCACGTCCTGTACTCCCCTCCCCCCCCCCTTTTTTTTCCTATTTAATTTCAAGTCTGGATGTTAATCTAAATAGAAGTAGGCTAATACACACAATGTCAAATGAAGAAAACGAGAAGGCTATTAATTAGATGACTGCTTTAGATGCAAAGACTGAATTTGTATTTGGAACAAGCTCAATTTACGCACCCTGTAAAATAAGCCTGAACGATTTTGGAAAAATAATCAAATTGCATTTTTTTTCTTTGTGATTTTTTAAACTTTTTTTTTGGGGGGGGGGGGCATTAATTTTTGAGCAAACACAAGCAATAAATTCGTCTGTCTTACAATATACATTTTCAGATTTATTATGTGTAAATGATTTTTGCTCTTGTAAAGGTACTGAGCCATGAATATAATATGAAAAGAGTTTATTTACTCTATGTACTTATATTAGAGTTCTTATCTCACCGAGCACTTTGACTTAAGCGTTCACTACGACAGCTTCACAAAATTCTACCCAGCAAGTGTAGCATAAACGTAAGTCTCGAATGCAAAGTGAAGTAACAACACGTTTGTGTCTTGATACATGTTGTAAAAACGACTCACAACTGTGCAATGTTCATTTGTGGAGAGATATGACGTTAGCTATTTTTTTACCATTTCACTTTTCCTGATTTTATTTTATTTTATTTATTTATTTGCGACCAGTGACACATTTTATCATCCAACATGAGTCCCCCTGTCTCCCAGTAATGTAAGAAATTGAGCACCTTATTACTGGGCTGATTTCTATGACTACAGCATGCCGTTAGCTAGCTAGCTAGCTAGCTAGCTATGCCTATACTAGCTAGCTATGCCTTTACAACAATTTACACAACAGCTCAGTAGTGCTAATTTTATCGGGTATTTTTAAATTAAGTCTCAGTTTTAGTCCAGTTTCAATCCCACTTATTAATTTTTTATCATAGTTAGTCAACCTCATCCTGTTTTTATTTAGTCAACTTTTAGTCGACTATAAATCTAGCAATTTAGTCTTTATTTTAGTCCAAGAAAACATAATTTTATTCATCTAGTTTTAGTCAACAAAAACTGTAAAATTTTTGTTGAGTTTTAGTCATGACGATCATTTTACCCCTATAGATTTTTTCTCTGAAAATAATGTTGAACATTTCGTATCTATTTCTCATTAAATTTTCTCATCTTTTTGTATTTTGTATTCAGTATTATCAACAAGTGGCTATACTATGGCTCCATGCTATGAGCTAACAAGTTAGTTAGTTAGTTTAGTTAGTATTAGTTAGCGGTTGGATTAACATTATTGTTGGAACATTATAGCCGTTGGATTAATGTTACATTATAACTATAATTTACTTCTTTCTTTTTCTTTTTTTTTCACCTTGAATCCATCCCGTTTGTCCCGTGTTTGTGCATGTTGCACTCGTTAGCTGCAGATTTGACAGTGTCACAGTGACAGATTAGCAGAAACAGGATTTTACAAAAAAAAAAAAATCATCTTTGTTTATGAACTAAAATGCACATAGATTTTAGTCCAAGTTTTATTAAGTGAAGTACATTTTCCTCTCGTTTTCATTAGCCGACGAAAATGCATACTGATTTAGTCACAGTTTTTGTTTATTAATGAGGGTTTTAGTCTAGTCTAGTTTTATTGCAGTAAAAAATGTGTGTTTTGACGAAATGAACACTACAGCTCAGTATCATTAGCCTGCTGCCCGTCTGTTAGCTTGTGAGCTAGCTGCTGGCTAGCGCCTCTCGTGGAGTTGCCGTGCCATAAAGAGCCCTGCGACGATCCATGCACACCGCCACCCGCAACGTCTTCTTCTTCAGGGGGTCGCCACAGCGAATCAGTCTAATCCAGCAAATCCCAAAGTCCTCACTGTTGTTGGTCAATCTTGTTCATTTTCAACACTATGCAACATACAATCAAACTGACATCATTGAAACCTAAAAAAAAAATGTTCATTTAAAGATTCATTTATTTTTACCTTACAGGGGCTTTAATTAGGAAATTAAAATTTCCCATGCAGACAGTTATGTAGCGCACCCCTGTCCTGTCCTGCTTTTATACGACTTCTCATTTGCTCGGCTCTCCAGAACCAGCCCGCCGTTTAGCATTTTAGAGTTTTTTGTGGAAACATAATTATTCCCCTCGCCTTTTTCTCCCTCCTCAAGCTGAGTAATGCGCCGCTCCATTAATTCTCAGCGTCGCTGCCCATAATTGACTTTTCCCTGACATGATTCCTTCTCCATCCAGCGAATTGCCTCTCCGTATATGAAGATATATACATTTATGTGCGTTTGTATCGTAAAGGGTGCCACTGTTTACAACTGCGTCGCGACAAGCCGTGTTGTGAATGCAAATGGTTAACACGCGCAAGGACCCCGCAAATAAGACGACGTTGATAAGAAGAAGCGGGAGGAGGGGGACACCCTTTTGTGTCCTCTTCTAACGCGGTGGCCGCTTCTTGTCTCCATGTTACGCTCTGCGGACCCTCTCATACCTGCGCCTTCTCTCTCTCTCTCTTCCGACCCCCCACCCCCCTCCCGCCTTCCCATCGTGGCACTCATGATGCTATTTATTTCTCTTTTGCCGTGGGTGCATTTATTTTCCAAAGCGCTGCGCTATTGACTCATTGTCACGGACTGGCTTGGCTAGCCAACCAGCGGAGGCTCAGGTTAAAAGCCACACGCTAACTGATTTAAACTCGGCCGGCGGGTCGCGTGTGTTAAAAGCTACACACGCCGCACAATCATTTCGACACGGCCCAATATCGCATGCGAACAAATCAAAACACAGACCCCTGTAATCAGTTGGGCTTGGCTCCTGCATACAGTCTCCTGCTTTTATGTCACGACTTAACAACCCCGCCAGGCCGTATTTTCATTTTTCTCATCAGCTTCCTCTGCACCCGTGCTACAATCGCAAGTTATGACCTTTGTTCTCTCTCTGATTTATCACTGTAGCTCCCGACTGGCCTGTCCTCCCGAGAGCTCCGCTGGACTCCATTCTGGATGTGAGCCGAGCCAAACCTGAGGTCACATCAACCCGCCCTGGCCCCAAGTACTGGAGTCGAAGGTAAATCTACATCAAGCTGTCTCGCGTTTTTAATGAGCTCCCAACTTTATATGAGCCGCTGGAAGCGCACCACAAGACACAAATGCACAGCATTTGTCACTTTCTTAGTTGGTAACTTGGAAAAACTACAAAGTCAAGGTATCACTGTACATCCCATGATGCATTGGGCCAATACAGCAAGTGAATGACTAATGTTGTTGTTGTTGTTGAGCAATGATGTCATCAACCTGCGACATACTGTAGCAACTGTGTTCGGAATCATTCAGTCATTCCCTACGCCATAATTACCAGATAACAATTTTGAGGCAACTTTTTAGGGAATGTCCTCTGAAATATATAATAAGTTGGAATAATTCACTCATTCTTGACTCCCTGATGACTACGTAGGTATTTTTTGTTGACTTTTTAGGAAACTTATCCAGGTCCACTAAATGAAAATTCCGTCATTTACACATTCCATACATAAAAAAACACTCTACATACTATCCATAATGAATATACAGAGATTTTTCATTGACGTTTTAGTAAACTATAAAGTATAGCCACACATAACTATATAGTCCACACAACCTCTCACTGACCTGTGACCTTGCTACTCCAGAAAAGTGACTTTTTCATAACGCAGTGTTGGTTTGTTTTTCCTCAGGCACATAGTTTGCTCGCATCAATTTAGGAGCACAAAGTGGAGCTAAAGACAGATGATTTTTTGCACAGATAATATTTATCAAGTACTACTGTTAACGAATATGGCAAAAAAAGTGATTGTTTTATTTTTTATTTTATTTTTGCTTTTAAACTTCACCTAAAAGTTATATACAAATTGTACCTAATGAATGTTTGAATACTAGTAGTTCTAAAAAACTTACTAGTAAAGTAAAGATAGTCCGATATGTTTTTTTTCCCTGGGTTGATATAGATACCAATTAATAATAGTGAAGGAGGCCGATAACCAATGTTTGGAGAAAATATTCATTTTCAGTAAATAGAAAAAAAAATACTGGTGTCAGAACTCCGGACTTTGTTGAAATGTCTTAAAGCGTATATATATATATTGAACAACTTTTTTTTTTTTAAATCTTAGAAAATAGACATATTTGTTTAACAATTCTAAGAATTCTATGTCTTGAAAAGTTAAATGAAAACTTAAGAAGTAAATACGGTAGCTCCTTTAGATATCGACAGTAAATAATTTTTTTCCATAATTGCAAAATAACTGAAATATTAAACTTTCATGTATCTTTGTGTTAATTTCAACCAAAAACAAAAGGTGCAAAGAGTTCCCAAGGCCATCAGCATCTTTTATGAAATGAACTGAACATTTTATAGTTCCCACGGATTAACACAGTTTTAAATTTATTTTTTATTTTTTATTTTTAAAGGCTATTAGCTACTGATATTCGTCAAAAGGCCAAATATCAGCACTGATAATCGGCCCACCTGATATTTGGTCTAACCCTACTACAAAGTTAAATACAACTGAACTGTACTTTTAGGGTTCCACTAGTAATAGAAGATTTCCGATGACTCTATTTTATATGAATGCCCACTATATAGAAATCCACATGTAGTAATCCTTTGAAACGAGCCCCTGGAAGTGTACCCACGACAGGACACGTGTGACAATGGCACAGCAGTTGTCACCTAATCCTCTTGGCATCCACTCCCAAGGCAGGTTTAAATGACTGAGAGCGAGAGCGCGCGAGTACAACGGGCTAATTTCCCTACTTCGCTTTTAATGCATTTGGCAAGGAGCAACATTCCATTTCCTGTAATGAGATACACAAATAAATCTGGCTATGGATAGATTTGGAGCGGAGTGGCGGCTGCGGCGGCGCTGGCGGCGCTGGCGGCGGGGGCTAAAGGACACCTTCTTCCCAGCGTTGTCGTAATTGGTATCGCTGCTCGCAGACATGCAAACCAATCTCTCCGCAGATAGGGTTGAGACTCTCTTTTTCTTTCCCTCTCCTCCCCTTAAGGCTATTTCTTTTGTCTTTTCGATAGCTTGCACATCCACGATAGATTGAGGGAAAAGGGGGGGGGGGGGGTGTTAATTTGTGAATTAATAGCTTCCTCTCTGCAGAATTGCAAATTCCTTTAAATGTCACCATGTTCGCTGGGTGAAGCGCATTCGGGGGGGTGCCTCGTGCAAATTGTCACGCTTATTTCAAACATATATGCCTGCGCAAATCTAAAAATACATCCACCTTTGACCCTGGTCCCTCAAAACACGCTGCTAAAGTTCATCTTATGATCATTTTCCTCATTTGAAATGAATACCACTCAGTTGTGAAACCGTCATCACCTGGTGATTTTCATCCTGACGCCATTTTCTTGTTTAAAGTAAAAAACATGCACGCAGCCGAACACGTAACATAACACTAATCATTTGCGGGCAATTTCACTCATTAACACTATGCACCATTTGTGGAAATGCACAATTGCTTAATCACCCAAGTCTGAATTATATTGACCAGCATTCCATTAATACATGCAATGTACCCATTCCCATTCATTTGAGCTCAGTTAATTCATTCCTTGAAAGAAAAAAAAACAGCAAGAACATCAAGTCCAGTGATCTGATTAACCCCCCCCCCCCCCCGCCCCTTCAAAAAAAAAAGAGAGGTAGCTTCAACTTACAATGTCCTATTTTCCTCCCGTCCAAGTGGTTGCCAGTCCACAGAACTAAAGAGACAGAAACATAAAATGCTTTAAATGAAACGCTCTTCAGAAAATGTTGACACACACACACACAAACGCACACGCTCGACATCGCTCTGTTGCTACACCTGTTCGGGTCTCCACTGGGGACATGTTAATTCACAGGCATTAAAAAAGCCAATTGTTTGCACGTCCAATAATCTATTAGCCCTCGGGCAGTGTGTGTCCACATTGAGAAAATCTGGCTCGGACCGGTTTGCCTTGCGCTTAATCTTTGAACGTTTCAGCGCGTGTTTTTTCTTTGCCAAACTGGCAAGTTGTGTTAAAATGCGGCATAAGCTGTTGTCTAAAAATAACGAAATGAATTGCTGATGTTTGACAGTTGAGGGTGGTCTAAAATAGAGATGCGTGGTAAAACACAGGGCATCAAAAAAAAGCTTGATTGAATCGCAAGGCCCTGCCTGATATACAACATAACAAGTCACCGGAGACGCCACTTGGAAACGTACTCGCTGTCATAAATGCCGTCTTTCACAAAAAAAAAAAACTGCAGACAAACAGACGAGGAGGCAAAGAGAGGGAATTCGAAAAGATGGCGCGCGTCCTCTTTTCCTCACCTTCATCTCGTTTCCTCTTCTCGCCGTTGGAGCGGGGGATTCCCAGGATGCCGTTGATGGAGTAGGATCCTACGGGATCGTTGGAGGCGCTGGTCACAGGTGGGGAGGCTGTGCTGGGCACTGATAGACAAAACTTTAGTAAGGCTGGGTTGGGAATGCCTCCCGATTCACTAGATCAAATGGAATACTAATGTTTTATTTCAATAAATGTGATCAACATATAGAAGACAACTGCTCAGTAAGCTGCAGTAAAAAAAAAAAAAATCTGCAAATGATAAATAATTTACGAGAATTGTTATATTGTCTACATTTTCACCATTTGTGTTCAAATATTTCTCTTAAGAAAGTTATAACACCGATGCTCATCATTAGCCCATTTATGGTGTTTTACATTGTATGTTAGCATGAAGCTAGCAGACTTCCCTAATGCAAAATTGTGCTTTAAAAACGTGTAATTCGCTTTGTTTTAGGTTTGCTAAGCTACATAGTCCAACATATAAAAATATATTAACACTATATAACTATTATATAGTGAACTTTACATCTTTAAAACTGTATATATATATATATATATATAAACCAGTTGGGTCCATTTTACCCTCCCCACAAAAAATCGATATTTAAAATTATGGGGCGACGTTTTGTTCGGAAAAATTTGTTGATTTGTACACAACAAACTAAAAATTGGGTCAAATTGACCCAAGTGAGTGGTCGGTCCGATTTTTATTTGTTTTACCCAAATTGGGTTGTTATTCACCCAACGGTTTTAATAGTTGATAGTCATTAAAAAGGCCTCTTAAAAAAATTTTTTTTCCCAATGTTGTGTGTGTGTGTTTAAAAAAATATATATTTACTTTAATTTTTCATTTTTGGGGAGAAGCCAGCCCAAGTTTTTCTTTTAAAATTGTTATTGGTATAATCTCCATTTACAGTGCCTTCACATGCTATGGGAAAGATGGACCTTACCACTCGGAAACTCCGACTTACGACCGAGTTCTGTTCATGTGATTTTGTTGTTCTAGCAAAATTGTGTATGCTACGTAATTGTGTAGATTCTAAAACAACCTGCTGTGCTAGCGGACGTTAACGGCCTTATAAGTGTTAATCATTTTTTTGCCATTCACAAATCCTTCGGCGCTCTCCGCCATGTTGAAACTTGAATAGTTCTCTCAACTCTGAAATCAAAATTAATTCCCAGTTGTCCAGTAGAAAATACGACATGAGGGGGCGTTCACGTGCAATTTTCTACTCGACATTTGGTATTTACCATAATTTCGATACCACATGAAGGCAGCATTATTCAATATTTTTTTTTGGGGGGTAATGGCTGTCAATTATATGTGGATGTTACTTTTCATTGGCCTGCGAATAGTGGGAATCCACTGCATAGTGATTTGGGAGTAAGGAATGAGTAAATGATTTTTAATTTGAATAAATTCACCCAAATTGTTCACTAAAATAACCATTAATAATCCATAATGATAGAGAATGGAATGAATGATTCTGAACACAGTATTTTTTATATAATAGACGACATAGGTAGTCCATGAAAAATCCCAATTAAGTGATAAGGATTTTTCTATCGTTAATTAAAAAGTCAGATTAAAAAAAGTAAACCGTGTTTAGGGAGTGTCACGAATGAATGATCCCAACGCAGTGTCATTATTAACCATGCTTTTTTTGTTCATTCCATAAAGTCCAAACTCTCACCTATGGTGTGTCCTGGCGTGGAGAGCGGCGTGACAGAACCATCAGGGGATGGGTGAAACTGCTGCTGGACTTTGGTGCGAATAATCCTGGTAAAGTGAACAACACACGCACGCACACACACACACACACACACACATTCAAGATCAATCAATGCCGCCTCCCGAGCGTGGAGATTTCACAGCAGGCCGGGCCGCCCCGGGACGCTTTAAACACAGCTCATCATGTCCACTTAGGCCCCGTGCATGTGAAAGCGCGCCGCGGTCCGAGGGCCCCGCTCGTATCCTCCCCATTCGCGCTCCAAATAGACAATCTCTGGGTTTTAGGCCAATCCCTGGGTTTGTGTGTGAAGCTGAACGGGAGTCGCCCCCCCCCCCCTCTCCTCCGGCGAACGGGCTTTCAATCTAGCCGGATTCTGAGCTCCGAAATATGATCGAGTCCGTCCCCGCACACACCCAGCGGGACGATGTGATGTGGCGGGAAAGTCTTCATTGCACTTTGGTCTGAATGATCTTGCAAACAAAGCATGAAATCACATCAATTCACCTCAATGATCAGCTTCACTGACTCTACCTGGCCAACTCTAATAATCTCCCTCCCCGGCTGACTCTTTTCCTCTCTCCCACCCACATCCATTTCTATCATATCTACTTGCTAGACCAAAGGGTGTTCCAAAGTGTGGCCGGGGAAACGATTGCGGCCCACCGATGACGATGCGGGTCTTGTTGATTGCCTGAATTTCGCGAATTACTTTGTAAAGGGATACTTGACTAATTTTTGATATTTTCAGCAGTAAAACGTTAATATTTTGTCTATCGTGAGTTTGATAGCGTCGTTATTTTTCTGGTACAATTAACACCTTTAAAAACACATTTGTCGACTGAAAATGACATCACTGTTAAGGGCTCAGGTAACAACCAATCACGGCTTAGCACAGCTCATGATAGACCAAATATGAACTTTTTACTGCTGAAAAGTATCCCTTAAACACGTTTTTACCTTAAAGGCATACTTTACTGATTTAGTGTCCCTTTGAGGTAAAAAAACAAAAAAAAAGTCTTAAAGGGATACTTGACTCATTGAACCATTTTCAGCAGTAAAAAGTTAATATTTTGTTCAGAATGAATTTGATAACTTCATTATTGTTCATGTACAATTAATACCTTTAAAAGTAATGTTCCCACTTGCTGTCGGCTGAAGATGACATCACCTGTGCTGAGGAAGTAGGTAACGACCAATCATGGCTCAGTTTGCTGACCAAACCCAGAAAATCAGGTGAGCCATGATTAGTCGTTACCTACTTCCTCAGCACAGGCGATGTCACCTTCAATTGACAGCAAATGTAAAAATGTGTTTAGGTATTAATTTTACATGAAAAATATTGAAGTTATCAAATTCTTTCTGGATAAAATATTAACTTTTTGCTGCTAAAAATGGTTCAATGAGTCAAGCATCCCTTTAAAAACACATTTTCCCACTTGCTGTCGATTGAAAATGACATCACTGTTGGGGGTTCAGGTAACATTAACAACCAATCGCGGCTCAGCACGGCTCATGATAGACCAAATATGAACTTTTTACTGCTGGAAATGGCTAAATTAGTAAAATGTCCTTTTCAGGTAAAAAAGTCTTAAAAGGCAATGAATCTATGAATCTAAAAACGATTGGCATTAAAATGCCTTAAATCAATCTTTCGAAAAGCCTTGAAAAAAAGTTAACACATGTTAACTGGGATGGTATGATTGTAAATAGTCCAAAATCTCAAAAAGTAGGGATGTGGATTTAGTCAGGACTCTTAAAAACCAAAGCACTTTCTTTGATGTACTGTTGCAACTTTCCTTTTCAGGATTTGACTGCTTAGCTTTGCAGTTTTTGTAAGCATATCGTTCCCTGGCCAGTCGACATTGGCGCGACATTGCAAAATTGCTAACAGGCAAGATTATTATTTTTTGTCCCTGACCATAATTCAGGTCCAGTTTGAGAAGCTTACATCATCCGGGGCAGGTTTCTTGAATCAAGATCTGTTTTTTAATGAACCACACAGCAGAAGGCCTCTTACTAGCACCACTAATGAAAACGCCGAACTTCTAGAGCAGGCATTCTCGCAAAGCTGGGTAAAGTCATTGTGGAGAGTTACACTGGAAGAATTTTATTTAGCACTCAATACAGATTGTTAAAAGGTAAGTCAACCCCCCCCCCCCAATTTTTTTTTTGACAATAATATGTTCTATGCAACCCCACGAGTCTAAATACGGTATTTTGGTTAATATTTTGTTAGTGTAATATGAGCTAAGCAGCAAAATCCAGCCCTTTTTATCCACTGTCGACTGAAGATGACATCAGTTTTGCTCAGGTTTCAGGTAACAGCCAATCACAGCTCAGCTTCAGAAAATTGGTGAGCTGTGATTGGTCGTTGCCTGAGCAACTTTGATGTCATCTTCACGCGGCAGTAAAGGGCAAAATGGCCGCCCGAGGTGGATAAATATGGCTGGATTTTGCTTCATAACTCATATTCCACAAATGTAATATTAATCAGAATGTCATGTTTCGACTCGTGAGGTCTCATATAACATATTATTGTCAAGACATTTTTAAGGTTGACTTCTACTTTAAGTGTCATAATCGAAGCATTTGAACGAGCTGCATACGACAAAATCCACTCAGTCGATTCGTTTGTTGATGATTTCTTCCACTGGATAAACTTTCCATTACTTTGCACAACTGCCTTCTCTGGGAGTTCGGTTTTCGGCTTTTTCACTGAGAAATCCTATTTTGAGAAACTTGCCATGGAAAGCATACATTTGACTTCGTAAAGCTTCTCAAACTGCCGCTGAATTGTAGCTCGCGTCTTACCGGGCTGCAATTTTTACGACACTTGGCTTGACCTCACGTCTGTCTGTCTGAATGAACCTCGAACAACGTAGAAAAAAAAGGAATTGTATCTGTATTGAATCTTTCGGAGCACCCTGAAGAATATCAAAGTCGTTTCTTGGTAGCATAACTGCCGTCTGCCGTCTCAGCTCAATCTGTTTCCCGCTCACCTCGCGACTGTCTATTTTTTTCTCTTTTCGGCCCCTCCGTCGTCCTCCTCCGAGGCCACGCCGACGATTCGCCCGGCTTTTCGTACAAGCCTAATACGAGGATTGCTGTAATTCTTTTAGGCAAACACACATTTACGCCAGGATTTGCACAAGCTCTTTTGTCAACGCCGATCGCATTACATCGCACCGTGACCGTGATAATCTTTTTGATTGACACGCGAGCATGAGATCATTGAATAACAGTCGGCGTCGGGAATCCCGCGCCCGGGCCCGACAGGTGTGACAAAAGAGAATTACAGGGTGCGAATGAGGCGAGGTGTGTGTGTTGTGGGGGGGGGGGGGGGGGGGGGGTCCGGCTAGCGAGGGGTTAACATCCTCATGGGGGTGGGGGGGGTTATTTACTCTTTTCATGTGTCTCATGTGTCCCCCCGTCCGCCACAAAAGGCCCCGCAGCCTCCACCAGAAAACACACATCAATATTTTATTTGAATTTCTAACATCTCACCACAACGGTTATCTGACCGCATGGCTCGGGGGAGACTCATAAATCCAAGGACTTTGTTTTCCACTCCGTGTTGTCGCTATTGAATAAGCAATTCTGGAAGGGGCGAATTAACGACTTTTGTGTTTGGGGCTGATGTGGAAAGAGGGAAAATCCCCAGAAGAAATATTAAAATAGGGATCAATAAGACTGAAAGTCGCTTTTTTTTTTTTTCAGCCGCACGTAACAGAATGCAACGCGGCCCGGTTGTCATCTTTAATAATTCACGGCGGGAAAATGTGTGTTTGAAGCCGGGATGTCTTCAGTCAGGAGAGCAGAGGTCAGCCCCCCTTCGACCGCAAGGACCACCGACTCTCTGCTGCCTCCTTTGCACGATCGCTAAACAAACAACCTCACAACTGCACGCTGGGGAAACTCACTCACTTGTTTTTTTTTTTGTTTTGTTTTGTTTTTACATCAGCAGCTATTATAAGAGATTGCGGCAAGTTAGAAAAAAACATACTGTAAATTATTAATACGAGCATGTTTAAAAGTCAAGCCTATTTTAGCAGCAACAAGCAACAGGTCACACACACACACACTCGCACGCACACGCAACAAAAACTGCAAAGCTAACCGAACATTTCATCGAGCTCGCCATGCATGTTCAAAAGTCGGATAAAAAAAACAAATACGGCCCAAAAACATACTGCCCACATGCGCAGAAAACAAAAATACAGTACATATATATACTGTAATGGAGACTCTCTCTCTTTTGCTCTCTCTCTCTCTCTCTCTCTCTCTCTCTCTCTCTCTCTCTCTCTCTCTCTCTCTCTCTCAATCTCTCTCTCTCTCTCTGCTTCCTTCTACCTTTAGTTGGCCATGTTGTGAGACTCTCCTCAGCTCATTAAAATGTAATGCCGATGACCAGCTCTCTGGAACAGTGGCTCCTAACCAAAGTTCAACACTCCTCCAAGGGCACTTCCCCCCCCCCTCCTATCACCGCCACCAACGTCATCACACTCGCTCTTAAGACACTTTAGACCATTTATGGTAGGAATAGGAATGATCTTAAGGTGCGTTTTTTTTTTTTTCAACAAAACATTATAATTATCATTGAATGAGTAGCATTTGTTTACATTAATAAGAAATAAAAGGATAAGGATCAATTTATGGTAGGAATAAAAAAAACATTTTAGGCTACATAAAATAAATGTAATTTATTCAATATTGTAAATATGCATAATTATATATATAACTATTGTAGCAATAATGAAAATATAGCAATGAGGTCACATTTATGTGGGAATATAAACTTTTTTACATAACAAACATACAGTAGATTATAAAATGTTTGTTGTATAAATTAGTTTAAAGATATAGATGTCCCACTACTTTACTATTATACAAACAACAACTATTACTACTACTGATAATAATAATAATAATGCTAATAATAATTATAATATTAATAAACTGTTTTACGGCAAAATAAAAAAAAATGTTTGAAGCTACCTCAAATGAATATAAACAATATCAAAAAGTGCATAATTGTACATGCATTTCATAATACCAACAATAATCTTAATAAACCATATATGATCATAATAATGAACATAGCCTATATAGTTTTACCTATAAAGAGTATTTTATAGGATAAACAATAGGAATAATGACCAATAAATGGCAGGACTTATAGCTATGAATATAACGTTTATTTTAAAATATTATAGACACACATTTTATAGTAGGCTAATTGTAATAAGACTATATGCACCCAGCAACTATTATAGTTTACAATACATATAAGATCAATATATTCCATATAAAACCATATAGGTAACAAATCTAATAATAACAGGAAATGTCATTTATGATACGAACAAAATCTCTTTTCGTCTACACACAACATTTCTAAAAACGTGTCTTTCCAATAATAATAATATCGATCATTCTAATATGACAACAATGGCGTCAAAAGTAGCCAATTGATCCAATCGAGAGACGACGTGCCAGCCACGTGACATGTCCCGGGTGCGCTCCGCCTATTCAAGCATTTTGTGGGGCATTTCCCGCCGCCTGCAGACCTGCTTACAGCCTATCGATCGGCTTTGATCCTGACAGATGTGATTTTTTTCTCCCTCTCTCTCTCACTGTCTCCCTCCTGCACGCTGGCTGCTTGTTGGAGGCCCGCAATCGCGGTAGGGGAGGGGGGGGGGGGGGGGGTTGAATTGCACCTGCTACAGACCACCCGTGCGGACTCCAAATTTGGAGGAATGATGAAAATAATAATAAGCTTCTACCTGTTGATGGAGGAGACGCTGGGCACGGTGTCGTTGTCACAAACGCCCTCGGCCAGTAGCCGGTCCCGGATCTCCCAGGCGAACATGGTCGGGTTCTGCCGCTTGTAATCTGCAATCTTATCCACAACTTTCGGGGTCGCCACCTTCGGTTTGGACCCCCCGATCACGCCCGGTTTAATACTGCCCGTCTCGTAGTACCTGCACACAGTGCACGTTTAATATCGTCAACGATCCAGGCGGTATTGTTGTATTAATACATTATTAGTGCGTGGATTAAGAATGAAAAAACAAACAAAAAAAAACACTTTTATATGGCGCTGAGTGGGAGTGGGTTTAAACAAGTGCGCATGCATGACATGCCACCATATTATTATTCCTATATTTAAAAAAAAAACGAAACAAAATAATAAAAAGCAATGTTTCTGACAAACATTCAGTGTGTGTGCATTGAAATACCTCTGAAATGCCTTCTGATAGCTGGGAAAAAATATATTTCAAAATATTACCTCACGTGCTCACGTGTGTTTAGAATTTGACAGAAAAGCAGGCATTTACAAAAAAAAAAAACGTCTTAATGTTTCCCATTTCGAAAAGCTTTGTGGGTAAAAAATAAAATAAAATCAGTGTGCAAGCAAAAAAAATAATAAAAATAAAATCTGCCTTCTATATATCACAATATGGCTGAGGTTGGAATGGAGCTGCAAGATGCAAGATTGATGTTTGGACTGCACGTTGCGCGTGGATCCTTTTTTTTTTTTTTTTTTTTTACCTGCCGAGGATTTTGCTGACGCAGCCGTGACTGACCCGTAGCTGTCTGGAGATGTCACACGGCCGGACCCCTTGATGGGCCAGCTCCACGATCCTCTGCCGAACCACGTCCGGGAGGGGTCTGCCGTTGACGAACACCCCACCGAGCTGGTTGACGCCGCCGTGCCCTGCGTGGGACACAACAGCGGCACCGAGGGGGGAGCATAACATTACATACCTGAAGATGGACCACACACACCTGCCTTCGTTTCACACCTTGCACTTTTTATGCGTAAAAAGGAAGTGCGTAAAAATGCGTGCGTAAAATATATTTCGCAGCGTTTTTGTCGTGCTTGTAGGTGATATTGTCCAAGATCAGCCGGTCGGTGCAACACATGTCGACCGTATTAAGTTTCGACCTGTTTAATTTTCCCTGCACGATTATGCTAAATAATTAAAATGACCTTTGATAACTCATATTACAAACGCGGATAAATAATTGACGCGCAGGCCGGGGGCTTCTCTGTTTTTTTTGTTTTTTTGTCTTTAATATCCCATGAAATTCAATTCTTTTTTTGTGTGTCTTTTTTAGCACCGTAATGAGAAATTGTTTGGCATCATTTACACACAAGGTGCTCCATAATGTGATGACACAGGTAATAAAAGCTTTGTATTCAAATTGAGCATTTGAGTAGTTGCACTTTAAAAATAAAATAAAATCAAGAAACGAAAGAGCTTTATTTTTTCCTTTTTTTTTTTTTAAATTAAAAGTGGAATTTGTATTTTGGTGCACAAGGAAGCATTTGTATAGAAAACGTGAAAGATCTGGCGTTAATTTGATTTTTTTAAGGGTTACAAATCACACTAAAAGGCAGTTTTAGAATAGCACAATTATTAAATAAAATAAAAATAATGACATCATCATTTTAAATTCAGCCCAATTTATAACGAATTCTGCTACATTTGTATAATTCTGTCAATAAATGGTTTGCCTGTTTTTATTTCTCTGCACATATTTCCTAATAATAATAGCAGAATCTTGACTTTTGTCTATTCGTGCACAAAATACAAAATCAATGGTGGCGAATGTGAACATCTTATAATAATGATAATAATAATAATAATAATCTTTTTTATTATTATTATTATTATTATCACACACGCTTCCAAAAGCAAACCCAAAACAATTCAATTCTACACTTAGTGTGTTTTTTCCCCCCCACGCAAACCAAACTTGATCCATTTTAAAAATGATCCCCGATATTTTTGCGGTATTTTCTTTTTTTTTGCGATATTTTCAAAAGACTCACGGTGCATGGCGGAGAAGGGGTCTGCCTTGCAGTGAATATCCATTGGATAGCAGAGCAAAGAAAGGTAATCGACTGAGGTCGCCGTCTCGCCTCTGTGGTGCAGCAGCCGTCAAAGGGGAGAAAAAAAAAAGACAAATAAAAACCCCACGCCAAACAAACAGTCCGTGGGGCCGATTTAAAGTCCGCGCGGGCTGCCGTGGAGAACTTCTCAGTTTCTTCTCAGAAGGAAATAAATCGTCCGGGGCGAAGAAAAAAAAAAGAAGAAGAAGAAAACGAATAAGCTGTGCAGGTTGTTGTTGGTGGTGGGGGTCTGTCAGGTGCAGAGCATGACCCACGCGTGCGGCTGCGGCATGAGCAGAAGTGGACTTTCCGCGCGGGTCCGACGAACTGCAGCTGAGAAATCCTTGTAGCGCGGCGGCGGCGGCGTGGAGCGGCGGCGTGCTGGGGTCCCCCCGGTGGCTGGGGCGGAGGGAAGAAACACGGCAAAAAAATACAAGGGGGTGGGCGCGTGGGGCGAAAGGGGGCAGGGAGGGGGGGCGGAGATGACAACAAGCGGGTCCCCCTCTCCTCCGGAATGGACCGTGCCTGCCTGCCTGCCTGAGCTTTGGGTTGAGAATGAAGCCACACTCGCTGGTGTGTCTGTTTCTAAAAGTCCCGCACAGACACCCCCCCCTCCCTCACACACACACACTCACCTCCTTCACCCCCCTCTTCCTCCTCCTCCTTCTTCTATCACTCCATCCCACAGATCCCCTCCGCATAGAGATGGATGACTTGTCAGACAAAGGCAATAGATTCCAACACTTTGTGATTCGCCCACGCAAAAGAGAGAAGGGGGGGAAAAAAAAAGATGCAAGCTCAAACGAGAGCATCCGACAGTCAGGAAGAGGAGGGAGACGGAATGGCAAATGATGAGACTTTATTTTTTTAAGGGCTGTTTTTATTGTTTCAAGTGCTGCTTTCTCAAGACAAACTGTACAGTACGAAATGGCGAAGCATTGGAAAAACTCAGAAAGGTTAAAAATAAAGAAGGGGAAAAAAGCTAAATAAACAACAAATATATATATATATATAGTTTTGATGTTTATTTTAATTTTTATATTCTTCATTGCAAATTGGGGCAATTTTTTTTAAATCATGGGCCTCACTATGGTAAAAAAAACAACAAATAATTTCTACATGCAATTTGTTGTAATGAAATTATAAAAAAATATTTAAGCTATTCCATTTGGTATCGTTTTCCTATCAGGGCCATGCATTAAATGAAACCAAAAAAACATTTAATAGGACCAAATGTCTTATACATTTTAATGATTTTATCCACATAAAAAAAGTATATTTGTGATATACAATCAACGTGAGTACCCTGATCAAAAGTGTTCTAAAAAAATCCTGTTTTTATGTTGATTGTGATAGCTTATAAAAAATTAAAAAAAATTATTAGGACCATCAGTGACTCTTGTGCTTGTATTAATAAAACAAATATTACTCATAACATGCAATTGATGTGAGCAAAATAAATAAATAAGAATAATAATAATTTTAAAAAAAATAATGTCCCATGGATAAAAATATATATAACTAACAGGACCAACAATGGCACTTGACTTGTATTAACTTGTATTTTTTATTTATTTATATATATGTAAATAGCACTCATAATATGTAAGCTTCCAAAAAGTGTTTAAAACTCATTAAAAAACCAAAAAAGATTTTCGTTATGTGTCAAAATGACTTTTAACTAGGAGTTATATGACGAATTGTAGGCTTTGAAACATACAGAATTCATAATATTTGATGTGGGCATGCAAGATCCATCCTTGTGCGAATATGAAAAAAAAAAATGAAAAAATAAAGAAAGAAAATCATATCACCCCTCCAATTAAATTATGTGTATAGGTGAGTGCACTGAGAAGCCTTGGGGGGGGGGGGGGGGGGTCAGAGGCAATATAGCAACCAGCAAAATGGATGGAGAAGTAATGGGACCAATATTGACACTTGCAGTACTTTTTTGATTACTTGAAAAGTAATTGGTATTGGCATGTTATCCGTTTATGTTGTAAAGAAAAAATAATTTCATTTAAAAAAAAAAATGTTTTTTTACTCTGAGTGACTTGAGTATGCATTGCACTTCTAATTGATCATGTTTTAGGAAACAGATAAAAAAGAAAGAAAATGTAAGATTTTTATTTTCATAAAAAAAAAAAATCAATGTTACGTTTTGTGTTCTTCATTTTGTCTAGAACTTTATTCTATCAGAGGCCACAAATTAGGAACAAAAATACAATGCAACAACTCTGTGTTGTTATTTACTGTCAGAATTGTGACTTGTTTTGAAAAACAGAATAAATAAAAATAAATAAAAATGCCCTAAATCAAACTCTTGTCTTTCACGGCAGCCTGCAGTGAGTCAGGACATTATCATCATCTTCATCATCATCATCATCATCATCCACTCAGCGACTATACGCGAGGCGCTCTGTAGATGGCGCTCACACAGCAGCTTTCCGCTCTTCGTGCATTCAAGGTGTTCAGGCGCCTCACTTGCGGCTCGGTCGGGTCAAAGTTCGTCAAGAAACCTACTGTAGCTGGAATAAAACACCCCTTCCCCTTCCCTACGTCCCCACCTACCCCTTTCCCTAATCGCTTCCGCTAAAACTCAATCCATCAGGAGAACAAAGGGTTAAAAAAAAACAAAAACAGGGGGCGTGGGCATGCGGCAGGTCATATGGCACGTGATCGGCGTTGTACACAATATTCTAAAGCAGTTTGGTTGAATTTGGAATTAATTTGATCGTGTTTGGATTGAGACTTAAACAAATCAGATTGCATTCAATGTAATACACAGTTAAACAGTAACACTAGTACTAATAATGGCACATATTATTTGACATAATTGTCATTTTCTATTTGAACTGTACTTATTTAAATAATACATGACACATCGTGTATTATTATGAAATCAATTTGATGGTTATGTTAACCTTAAAAGTATGAAACAACTTCAATACACATGCAATCATTTTCGTGTTTTTGCTATTACATAGTTTTTATTTGTATGCAGTTATATTGTCTGTATTATCTTACGTAGTGGTTTGGTAAGATTAATGCTAAAGCATTTTGAGACAAATATTGTCATTTAGCAACAAAACAATGCTAAGAATGTGTTTGTAATACATTTGTATTGTTACTTTTTAAACAATAGTAACGTGTCACTAATAATGCAGCAGCTGCAATATGAACATATTATAATAATAATAATAATAATAATTATTATTATTATTATTATTATTATTATTATTATTATAATAATAATAATAATAATTATTATTATTATTATAAACACTATTTAAGAACTGTACTTACTTTACAATTATGAATAATACATTTTTAGTGGCTTATTTGTTTGCTTACTAAACATATTTCATACTGGATTTTGTTTATGTGCTGGTCACTCATAATAATACATCTTCAAGATAAACATAGTAATAAATAATATTAATATTTAGAATATTACAGATATACAGGTGTCAGACTGTAGTTATAGTTTGTTGTCATTTATAATGCTAACAATTCAACAGTATTTATTAATAAAAACATATTTAAAGTATGTTAATAACAATGCACGTGCATTAATAATAATAATAATAATAATAATAATAATAATAATAATAATAATAATAATAATAATAATAATAGTAATAGTAATAATAATAATAATTATTATTATTATTATTTCTTCTAATTTGGGTTTTGATGGTGTAGTGTTGGGGGTGTTAGGAGCTTCTGGTACAATATGTAGCACCATGGGCTGTAATTTCACACGTCAGTGCACTTTTGCCCTAAAGCTGCCCCCCTACCCCCCTCAAACACACACGCACACACACAATGTGCCCCCCCCCCGCAACCCCCTCCCCACCCAAGCCATGACTTTTTCTGCCAGGCCACCACCACTCCCACCCACCCATCCACCAACCACACCCAAAACAAACGTGGCGATCATTACCAAATCACATTCGTTTTTCATCTAAATTTAGATGATTGCCCCGCCCCTCTATAAAAAAAAACAACAACACGAAAAATGTATTTTTCCCCTCCTATATCGATTTGTGATGCTATAAGATTTCGCCTTTCCACGGAGGAAATAAAACAAATCTTCCGTTTTTACAAAGCTGTGACCTGTGACGCACATTTCAATTCAATCGATATGTTTTTTTGTTTTTGTTTTTTTATAAATGGTATGCTTTATTTTTATCTCTGTGTCGTTACGAGCTGTTCACGTCCACGCGGGCCAAAACATTAGGCACACTTGCACGAAGTATTGATTAAGGTGAAGTTTATCCTGGGAGGTCTTCCTAATATTTTGCCCGGATGTCAGCAAGTTTGTGTGTAAAAGTTCAAATCAACTGCTGAATTTCCGCTCCCCAAAAGAGCGCAGACAACAACACAAACACCTCACGTGCATGCTGCTCGTGTGCGGTTGCCTTTCAATTTGAGTCCTCGACCGCACCGCTGATTGATTTTGCACTTGCTTTTCATTTTGGTGTCATTAATGACATCATGACGCATTGATTTGCCCATCCTCAAACAACGAGGATTGTGAGCTATGTTTTTCTAACTAAAGTATATAAATGAAATCATCATTTATTTATTTATTTTTAATTATTAGTATTTTTCAATCGAATTTTAGTTAACTATTTATGAACGATAGAATTATGGTTAATTAAAAAAAAAAAAACATCTCGCTAGTACAGTACGTCCTTTTTTTTCTTTTTTTTTTAAATAGGGTAAAAGTTATCATCCCCAAAATAGAATAAATGCTATAAATCTATAATTTGCTATGAAACGCATGTGCGAGTGTGACGAAAGAGGCGACGCGGCGTTTTTTTTTACCTGATCGAGCGGCAGAGCGAGGCGCGGATCTCCCTTGTCTAATGGCGCGTCTCCCCCGATGCAGCCCACTACATCTAGCCGGCCTCCCGCGCGCCCTCCCCGGCATGGGCGTCATGCTTCTCCTCGCTGGCTCACCGGTTGTCTGGAGGAGCTTTTTTTTTTTTTTTTGAGCGATCATCCACAACTAAACGGTTTAAGCACACACACACACACACACACACACACACACATAAAAATAGGAAATAAGTCTGCTCCAGTGACCTGAGATTTTTTTGGGGTATGGGGAGTTTGAGCAAAAAATACAGCTGTTCTTTTTATTTTATTATTATTATTTTTTTAAATACTACTACTACACAAGGCTATCATTAATCACATACTCCCATACGAATATTTAATGATTTTTTTTGAGGGGGGGGGGGGGGCAAAATACTGCTTTTTTAATTTTTAAATACTTCTTATTTACTTTGCATATGACACAAGACTATCATTAATCCCATATGAATATTTTATGGTATTTTTTTTATTTTTTAAGTTTTGGCAAAAAATACAGCTGTTTTTTCCCCCTCCAAATACAGTACTTCTTATTTACTTTGCACAAGACTATCATCAATCCCATAATCCCATGTGAATATTTTATGTTGTTTGCAAGTGTCAGAAATACATAACATGGCAACTATGACATCAAACTAACAATTACATGGTAAATAATGTTCTTTATGAGACTCTCACAATCATTAATTTCTTAGCTAACGTGATGTAGCTATAAAAGTGGGACGGTCTTTTCCCTCATGTGCCTCAGAGATGCTGAGACCAAACTTTGTGTGTGTGTATGTGTGTGTGCGTGTGTGTGTGTGTTTAACAGTGTGAAAGGGGGTGGGTGTCAGGGAGGGGCAGAAAATAGTTCCAGGCAGAAGATAAACCTCAGTAACTGGAACATTAACAGATGAGTAACCAGTAAAAATGCAATATTACAATGTCCACAAGAACGGCAGAGCGTGCGAAGGCCATATAATACAACATTAAAAGATGATAGCTTCTCTATCGGCTATTTAACAAACATTTTGTGTTAAAAGATTCTTTATAATGCTTGAAGTTCAGCGGTGGCAATAAGACCGCCACTGGACCAAAGACTCCAAATGGATACGGTGGCAAACTTTATACCTAAAATACTCCTACACTTGCTTATGCTGTGCTTAAAAAGTCGATTGCGCAGTACTTTTGAGGTACATTTTTTTTTTTTTGGTTTTACATCAAATTTTTATGGCACGTGAACATTATTATTCATTGGAACAATTCAAGTGGATCCTTGAGAGAGAATGTTTCATTTCGGAGGAAAAAAAAAAATGTCTGCAGAGCAAAAATACGAGGGAAAAAGTTGAAACACAAGTAGATAATTATTAGTATCATCATGCATTCTCCTCTTCTCCGTTCCACTGGGGTAACTTTTTTTCTTTATAACGAGCCAACAATTTAATTGCGTCTCGCTTCTGAGATTAAGTTGAAGATGGAATAGTCCATTGCATGAGAAGGGAGGCATGATATTTTTTTTTTTGCACATGAATGAAGACTTGAATAAGAATACAGCGTTGCCTTGAGATATGAGTTTCATTTGTATTGTGTGCATGCTTGGAACTCAAAAGACTCACATCCCAAATCAGGTTTTCTCATTGAAATGAATGGAAATGTCATTAATCCGTTCCAGCCTCTCTCCACACACCCCAAAAAGTATTTTTTTCATATTTTTTTTTTCAAAGTTAAAAATAGTGCTCTATAACATTGCATTTAATATATATACAAAAAACATAGCATTAACCTTGGCCATCTGAAGCAGTATAATATACAAAGCTACAAACATGGAGGCCGTGAAAACTCCTCAGTAAACTGCATCCCCCTCCCATTGGCATCACTCGGGGGGGTCTACAGGAACATCCGAAAGGGAGGAACCCAAATGGAGGGGCTTAAATGTCCATAAAGCTGTGTGGGCTGACTGTAATGGAACCTAAGCTCTTCCCTGAGCCACCTAGCACTTTCCTCTTTTTTTTCTTCCACTTTTTTATTTATTTAAACGGCTTCTGACCAGTCAGCAAGAGCATCCAATTGACAACGATGAGAAGAGGTGATTTTTGCTCGGACATGGAAGAGAGGGAGTTTTGTGGCAGTATAGTCTTATTAGACTGCTTCAATGGGAGCCTGAGGGCTAAAGACGTGTGTGTGGGTGCGTGTGTGTGTGTGTATGTGTGTCAGAGAGGTCAGACTAATGTTGACCAACCTGCAAACGATCACTTCCTGTCTCCTCTCACCTGCATTTCCACCCCCTCCTCCTCCTCCTCCACTTCTTCCTCTTGTATATACTCACTCGTATGCACTGAGCTATTACCGTCTTACAAATGCAATTATGCCATCTAGTGGCAGAAAATGACCTCAACGCAAATCAATATCACGCTCCTTTTTTACAGTACAGTAAATATTTTAATATTTTACTGTACATTTTATTGTTAATTTTATTGTACATTTTGTTGTACATTTTATTGTACATTTTATTGTACATTTTATTGTACATTTTATTGTACATTTACAACAGAAATATAATACTAAAATTTGCGATTAATCATGAGTTAACCATTGAAGTAATGCGATTGATTACGATTACAATTTTCAATCGTCTGACACCCCTAATAAAAATAAATAAATAAATAAAATTGTAAACAAATAAATAATTCGATAACATAAAAAAGAAGCTGAAATATCCCAATTTTTCAGCAAGTTGCAGTAAAATGTGTCTTTTTTGCAGAGGATAAAGAATATATGTCTTTGAGTATTCTTTTGTTGTCCGTGTATGTGTGTTGCTCCAAATTTTGCGTTCAAATATCTGTTGGTAAAAGGGTTTTGACACCACCACATAGATGCTAATAGTTCTTAGCATTAGCATTAAGACCGCACATTTTCCCATAACAAAGTTATATTGTGCTTATTTTAAACCCACAACAAGAATGTGAATGAATGAAGACAATCACTTTAAATTGAAGAAAACTTCATTAATGTTTGGAGGCCTCTGGAAAATTGCCCGAAGTCTGGCCAGACTGATGTTGATCAACCTGCAAACGATCATTTCCTGTCTCCTCTCATCACGTACCAAAATGGCTCACGGACTTAATGCAATAATCATGAAAAAAAAATGTAATAAAATAAATCATAAATACAAAAATATATATATTTTTTTTACAAATAATAAAATTAATAACGCAATAACATAAAAAAAAGATGACAAAGCTGAAATGTCACAACTCCTCAGTAAGTTGCAGTAAAATGTATCAATTTTTGCAGAGGATAAAGAATATATATATCTTTCAGTATGTTTTCGTTGTCCATCTATGTGTGTTGCTCGAAAGTTTGTGTTCAAATATTTGTTGCTAAAAGGGTTTTGACCCCACCACATAGATGCTAATAGTTCTTAGCATTAGCATTAAAACAGCGGATTTTCCCATGACAAAGTTATGTTATGTGCTTATTTTAAACCCGGCATGTTTTTAAATACGTGAATGAATAATTACAGAAAACTTTATTAATCACTTTTTATGAGATGTTTGCAGGCTCCTAGAAAATTGTTGACAATAGTTTCTCACAGGCTACCGGAAAAGCGGGCATATGCTTCCCGCCTGATTGCCGGGACGCTTTGTCGGACAGCCTGCATAATCATCATCATCTTCTCCTCTTGCCAGCTTTTCATATTTAAAGACAGCGAGGGTTTAATTACCAAATGATGACGTTGTCATATGGTAGCGTGCTAGCATGCGCTTGCCTCTTTCCCCCTTCTGACATTTGCGAGCGACACCTTTTCTGTTTGCAAACAACACATACGTACGGAAATGTCGGAATTAGGGAACCACAGGGCTGCTGGTGAACGCACAGTAAAACATCTGTAATTTGTAATTCCCACCTCCTCACTGGCTGCTCATGGATTAAAGATTCACATCTATTGTCTTGACAGATGGGAGTGAGAGGGTAAGAAGGAGACGAGGGGGGTGAGGAGGGTGAGGGGGTGGGTGAGGGGGACGCTCATGCATGCGCACCCTATTTCCATTTGTGTGTGAGCAGCACACTTGGACTAATCACAGTGAGAAATAAAAAAATACAAATAAAAGTCTAGGCCCGTCTCACTTTGGGCAATGTTTGCGGAGACGTTATAGAGTTAAATAATTAAAAATAATTAAAAATACAAATAAAAGTCTAGGCCCGCCTCACTTTGGGCAATGTTTGCGGAGACGTTATAGAGTTAAATAATTAATAAATAATTAAATAATAATTAAAAAAGTGTTTTTCTTGTCTTGGTAGACTGTCAGTTGTCCAGATCATGCCAATCCGCAAAGGTTAAATTGAGGTAACAAATTGCGTTTGTTTCTTATTTTCCAAATAATGTAAACAAGAAAATAAAAAAAAATAGGCTTCTCAAATGAAGTGTGGTACTCGTCCCCAGAGATGGCAAATCCAAGTCTGGAAAGTAAAAACCCTGCCATAGTAGTGCTAGCTAGCTAGCTCCCATGGTGCTTGTTTACCTGCTAAGGAGCTAGCTAGTTAGCTAGCATAAGAGGTTAAAACCAAACTGTGGCAGGGTTTTTACTTTCAGGTGCTGGCTAGCTAGCTACCTAGCGAGCTCATATGGTGCTCGTTTACCTGCTAGGGAGCTAGCTAGCTAGCTAGCTAGCATAAGGGGCTAAAGCCAAACTGCGGCAGGGTTTTTACTTTCTGGATTTGTCATTTCTGCTCATCCCACTATACCCAGGCTCCCTCCAGTGGCATGCAACAGAATCACTGAATCGAAAAACTTGCAATTCATTCAAACATATTAGAATGAAGTTTTCATAGCCACCAGATAAACAACTTTTTTTTTTTAATGTTTACTGACTTTGACACTCAATTATGTTGTCAAGCTGACGATTTGTTCTTTAAACCATTTTTTTTAGTCACCTTGTTTCAGGCAACACGCAACAGCATCATTCTTGTATTTGCTCGACATTGCATTTGAAATTTTGCTTACATGCCTAAATTATTTTATTTCTTCTTTCTGTTGCAGTTTTTTTTAATTGGGGGGGGGGAAAGACACTTTTACAGGAAATGTACAGTACATGCATTTACTGTAAAAGTGTTTGTGGAAAAACAATCAGAGCAAAATCCTGTGTAATTATACTACTATCAAGTCATAAAGACTGTTTTAACAAATATTACTCTTTTTTTGTAATAAATTTTTTTTCCAGATTTTTTTGAAAAAATTGGCCAAAAAATTGTGATAAAAGTTTGGATTTAGGGTTTATTATTATTATTTTCTTAAATGGTTAGCATTGGTATACAGGACTTTTGTTTTTCTTTCTTCTAAATATACACTAGATCTGTGAGTGTAGACTCGTCTTATTACAAAGTAAATTCTGTAGAGTTTGACTCTATTTAGAGAGGGACACAGTTTTAGAATAATTATTACACTTGGAAGAGAGTAAAATAAAGAACCGAGGGAAGAAAAAAAACATAGTAAAGTCAAATAACGTTTTTGGCGGCATTCATTGGGATTTTAGTATACGTCATTAAATGTTTTTGGCGGTAAAAGAGTGTGCGCCTATGGTAAAGTAAACATGTTTAGCTAGTTTATGATAGCCTAGCACTACGAGTTAGAACACATTGCAATCCCTTCAAAAGTGATCAAGAATAGACACATTCACACACATCCAAAGTCACAGATACTACAGTGTAGAATACGGGACAAATGTAATACCTGTACCTCACTTGCATATTTTGAATTGGCTTATGTACAAAGCTTTAAAGGAAATTACAAAATTTGAAAAGTGTTCTGGAAAAAAATAATAACTTTGTTGAATATGAACATTTCTCTGTCAAAATTGTCATCTGGCTATTTAAGAGGTCAGCAGCGAGGAAGAGACGTTGTGTCAAATTTCTTCTTCGTCTGTGTGGTCTACATTGAGAAGTCTGTGTGTGTGTGTGTGTGTGCGTGTGTGTTGCAGCGGGTAATCAGTGGAGTGAAGCAGACCACCTGAGAGTTGTTTTTGGGCATTAGTGTGTGTTCTCTCTCTTTTTCTATGTGTGTGTGTGTGTGTGTGTGTGTGTGTGTGTGTGTGTGTGTGTGTGTGACATCTGACACTGGGCACCCGAAGGCGGCGCTTCGCTCGCTCGCTCGCTCCCTCTCTCTCCCTCTCCAAGCTGCATGAAAGGGAAGGCTGAGAAGGCCGATGAATTAAAGCCTCTCTTCAATAAAACATCAGAGTCTTTCAAGTAACACACGCTTGAGATGGCCCAGTAATTGACTTTTGGACTTTTAGGATTTACATGAACCCTCCAAAAGCAGCTTACCTGTGCAGCGATGCCCCTTGAGTCCACATTTATTCCCCTGCTAACGTGGATTTCCATAAACTCATGCAACATATTTTCCACCCCACCCCCCCTCCCCCGCTGCCCCCACCTTCCTCTTCGTCGCTGATGAATGCAAAACTACCCACTGTAGATAATTTGAGGGATTTATTTGGAGTGCTGAGATTTATTTATCTTGAATAAGAAATCTGGGCCAAATAAATCTTAATCCATTTGGCAGTGTTTTAGTCCACGCTGCCTGCAGATTTGACTCAATAATGCCTCTTTTCTCACATTTGCATTTAAGGATTTCTCAATTTTGCTCTTAATCTACTTGAACTGATTCTGTACTTACAGTAAACTCAATTTAATGCTTTCCATATGATTTATTTTCCCATTATTCATCGTTTTTTTTTTTAAATCATAAAAAATCCCCTTTTTTGGATGATCTTTAGGGACATTTAAAGAAGAAAAGCATGATGCGTTAAACTTGTAAGAACACAAGCACACTCATGCTGTAAAGTGGATGTAAACATCAAAGTCTGATCATATTCAAGGCCAAAGAGGCTTTTTCTTTTATTACTTTTCAAGTTCAGCACATGTTTAAATGACTGTTTTGATGTATCTAAGTATAATATATTAGCATTTAATGTCGTTGAACCGTTTTTTTCGTGAACATTATTTACGTGCATACATTTTTTTTAACCTTTTTGTGCAAGGCATTGTTATAAAATTTCATATATCATATTTTTTAGAATCGATTAATCCATTATTCAATCGATTAATCAGATTCATTTAAATGTTTTATTAAAGTGTATTACAAAAGCATTTTTCCCTGATTACTGGTTATTATTTATTTCGTACTTTGTATTTGTATAGTGATTTAAAAAAGATGTTTTCCAAGGTTAATTAAACACAGAAGATAATCAGTCTTCTTTCATGAAGTGCTACAGATATAAGTGAACAATTACTGTCGATATGCTGAAATCTGAAGATTTGGACAACTTGGAGGATTTGGCTCCAAACAATTACTCGATTACTGAAATAATTTGATAATCAATTACTTTCCGATTAATCGATTTGTTTTGACAGCTCTACTGTCAAGTGATACATTTTAATTGCGCAATTTTCCGTTATTAACTCATTCAAACCCAAACATGTATAAATATGTTTTTTAATACTTTGTCCTTCACTCCCCAAAACTTATTTATACGTTTTTTACGTTTTTTTTAATGCTAGAACAGACAGAAGGCTTTGATGTAGCTTCTGACCTGAAGAGGTTGCGTAAAGCAATGGTAGTTATGACAAAAAACGATCAGCAGGTGGCAGCAGAGTGTAAGAGATCAGCCAGGGGCCATGTTGCAACAAGCTCTTTCCCCCCACTGTTTTTAACAGGTTTGTGAATAATGATGAAACTTGTATTCTATTCTAATGCTAATTGCTGCAAAACGGAAACATACAAATATACTTTTTTTTTCCTAAGAAAGAAGAGACTCTAATCTTTCTTTTGGGAGGTTCCATGTTTTTATAGCAATAGAACACAATATTCTGTGGCCCTTGCAAAATCAGTCAAAATCCTGTAAAACAGCCAGGAGCGAAGGGGGTTGCTTCAGTGAAAATTGAGCTTGGAGTGAATGAGTTAATTGCGATTAATCACAATTAATCATATTTCTTTTTTTCCCCAAAACTTGGAATGGATATATTTAGAACAGTATTTGATTCTAAATATACTTTATATTTGATTAATTATGCTTTTACAATATATTTTCCCAAACAATTTTTTGGGCCAACTTTAAATTTTGAAAAATGTCTTTTTATTCCCATAAATTCTTGTTAATTACCAAGGAAAGTTTCCAACTTTTCTGCAAGTTTTTTTTTTAATTTTTTAATTCAAAGTGGTATTTTGTGTTAAAAAAAAAATCACCTGAAAAATTCTTCTGCAGTGTAAACATCTGAAATAATCTTTTCATGGAAGACGTGTTTGCGTTAAGGTCAAAATCTTGCTCCCTGGAGTGACGGGACATCGCCTCATCCCACTTTGCACACTCTTTAACAAGACGGGCCAAGTAACACCGAAGGAAGATCTATGGGAGGGGGCAGAGGAGCTTGGCAGATTTAATTAATTACCGCATATTAAAATGTTTGTTTACAGAAGTGAGCAGCTACAAGAGGTCCGTTGTTAATTAATTTAAGGCGTACTTCCCGCCAGCCTCGGCGATGTGTCACAAGCCGCACCAGCTAACTCCCCTTGGCAGCCTCTCGCCGTCTCATTGGATATCCATCAATTGCTGCGAGGTGTGTGCGCAAACAAAGATGCACCGTGCCGCAAATTACAGCCAATGTTAACATGATTGCATATTAAGATTTCTCATTAGCGCAAAGCGGGAGGAGAAAAGGTGCGGGAAGTGGCGCAATGTGCGAAATGTTGATGCGGGAACAGATTGCAACTGCGGCGGGCCGGGCCGGTCTCGGGAGGTTGCCTGGCGCGGACAATGATGCATCTAACGCCGCTTCGGGGTCAGCTGGACCCAGTCCAGAACATCACCTGCAATCAATAGCGTGGGTAAAGTAGGCCCAACTGAACACATGTAAGGGCAGACTTGCCACTGAGGGGGGGACGAAAAGGCCTACATGGCCCATTGGCTCGCTAAAACCGAACCAAAGCCAGGATGCAGACCTGACACGCGGGTGTCATTAGAGGTGGGGGGAAAGTGCCAATACGGCAAAAACAGAGAGCTTAACAAGCTAAAAATGTTTCGACTAAGTCCTTGGTTTATAATACAAATGTGCGTCGTTAACATACATACATCATAGTCATCCGAGATGCTGATTGGTGTTTGTAGATGTGTTTTGCTAGCAAGTTTTGCACCGATTAACCAATCACAGGACGAAAAAAAAAAAAAAACTTATGTCAACAAGTTGAATTCTGATTGGCTAAAGAAACAGTCCAATCGCTGATATAGTTTATGTTCCATACGCTAGCATAACTAATCCAGAAGGCCCTGGGCAGATGTATTGACATGGCAACGCAAATATCTTAAATCTGATTGGACACAAAAACCGAATGAAAACAATACTTACAAACAACTGCTCCAAAAAAGAGACTACAAGATGTTTATTGTCACTCTCAGTTGAAGTTTACTGTCAAACTGTACAGCCACATAGCTTAGCCTTTCGGTCAACTATCTTAATGCTAACGCTAAATAGCATGCGTGTTGCGGTGAGCAACACGTCAATAATACTCAACGTAATATATCGTCGCTGTCATGTCAAAAACAACTTATGTCAATTTTTTCCAACCATTTTTTAATTTTAGGTTTTTGGGATGAAACTGAATGCACCCCCCCCCCCCAAAAAAAATAAATAAATAAATGGACATAAGTGTTTTTCCCATAGCAGCGATGCTATTCTTTTATTTTATTTATTTTAGACAAATATTTGTGCTGTATTGATGAACTGAGAGTTAGTATATCCGTATTTCTGTTATACACTGCCCCCAGTGGCCAAAGTGGGCACACCAGAAAGAGCAACACATTGGCCGTTCCGATGAAGGCTATTGAATTATGTCATTATTGTATATTTTAAAGTGAAATATTATGGTGGTCTGTTTTTCTCTCGCTTTAAAATACACATTATAACTTTTTCTTTTTTTTTTATGAGTGTTTGAAAATTAAATTTGCTTCCCAGGGCACCATTATATTGCTAAATGTAAACTTTTTGCTAGATCAGTGGTTCTTAACCTGGGTTCGATCGAATCCAAGGGTTCAGTGAGTCACTCCACCTTAATACTAACTATGTCGAGCAAAAAATAAAGTAGGCGGACAAATAGGTGCAATATAAATTCACACGTATAAGATAACGTATGGTGTTCCCCAGGGTTCAATTCAAGGGCCTCTGCTGTTTTCATTGTATCTGCTGCCCTTGTGTTCCATCTTAAGAAAACAGCGGTGGTTGTTTTAAAGTGTTTTGGAGTTTAAGTGATGGAAGTCAATGTCCTACGCTGTGGGATTCGCAAAGAAGAAAACCAGGTTCAATGAAGAGACTGCTCTACCTGTTAATTTTCTATATCTGTACTTCCATTGTCTCGTTTACGTTTGCCGTGGCGCTTAATTGTCTCGTTACCGAGCTTCGGCGCTAAAAATAGAACGGCGCCACTTACGGCCTTCACTTACGGGTTTAGTATCTCCAACAAGGTTAATAACCACTCTGCTCGATGATATCGTTCAGATATAAGGTTTTGTAAAGATGTAATGTTTCTAATGTTTTGGCCTTTCATTGTACCCCACAAACTGTGACGGGTGAAACCAACTCATTTATACTCCGCTGTATGATTGAGCGTGTGTGTGTGTGTGTGTGTGCGTGTGTTTGCGTGCGCGTGTGCTTAAAGTAGGATTTGAAGAATAGGCAGCGTTGAGCGCTGCCGTGCTCACAAACAAATGAAGTCTCGTAGTCTCAAAGTGAGATTGATATCTCCTTGTGAACTTGAGTGAATATGGAGGCTGCCCCCTGATTCCCTGGGGAGCGAAAGGGTGCCTCCTCTTTTCCACATTTGCCCCCCCCCCCCACCACCCAAAAAAAAGAGAGATAGGGTGCATCTATTTTTTGTGTGTTCATCAGTATTCACTCATTCATTCATCGTGTGTCCTGGCAGATGAAATGTGGACCAGCTCCGTGCAATGGATGAGCCTCAAATCCACTTTGTCGCATGAAGGAGGATGTCTGGGATGAAATGGAACAATATTCAACCCCCTCGACCGCCCCCCCCCCCCACCCCCACCTCCCCCGTTGGCAATGCCGTATATTTTACTTAGCGATTGAAAACTTTTAAATTTGTCCTCAACTGTGAACCAAACTGTTCAAATGCATCCATGTACAAAAACGGAAATGAGATGAAATAGCAAAAAAAAAAAACTTATCGGCAAACGTAATGAAATAAATAGAAAGCGCTAACAAATGACAAAAACATCTTAATTGCCGAACATAATCACATCAAATGTCGTATCTGCGCATGTGGCCGAATAGCAGCTAAAAAAAAAATGCCTCAGCGACCGTGACAGAACCACTGACCTGCCCTTGCATGGGTCACAAACGAAGCAAAAGTTTACAAGGGCGAGGCAATGAGCCTTGCGAACGCGTGTGTTAGAAGTCGCCCGCATGGTGGGACGGATGTTGATACGGATCAATACAATATCCTAATGTGTATTTAATCGTGTGCGTTAGATGCTTGACGAGCGTTCCTGTGTTGGATGCGATGCGCATACCGGCTGCTCTTGTCCACTCTTTGGGGTCAGCAATTTTTCGTCAGTTTTTAATATCTGACAGTAAATATTCTACTTGTTGATTTTAAATTGGAATTTTTGATCAATTGTACTGTTGCTTGAAGGGTTACAACATTGTGATAGCAATGCTATTTTTGTTAGCGTTATGCTATATTACGTATACAGTGGACCCCTGCATACTCGTAGATTTTTAAATGTAAAAAAACCCAAAAATTTTTCAACACTTTTTTGTATTTTGGAATGTCTATCACCGTTGTGGCAACGCCAAAAAACACGTCATAATCTAACAAACGAAAAATCAAATTTGATAAAATGATAAATTGAGTGCACTTATATGATGACTTATCTTAATTATATGTTTACAATCCATATTTGCTTATCTCATTCAAACGTATCGGATTGTAGTCTACACCAGCGCGTCAACACATGCTAATGCTAACCTTTTTAGAATATCATAACTCTCCCAGCGCGTCAACACATGCTAATGCTAACCTTTTTAGAATATCATAACTCTCCACCATGATCCCGTGCCATAACCTGGCCAATGGCAGAACAGGTCCCGTTTAAAATTCCATCCACATTGTTACAAGTCTCATCCTTAGCTAGCACTAAGATAGTTTTTTATTTCAGGTCCGGCGTTCAAATTTGTTGCTAGCGTGACGTTAGCTGGCCAGATATTCTCATTGCGAGGAACAGTCTCTGCCGGCCAAATATTTCCATAACTACATCTGGGCATCCGTTCGAATGAAACGCATATGTAGCATTCACATGTGTGCGCCCCCCACGCGGATGCGTCACATGTTCGGAGACGTACGGGGCCATCCAAACAGTCCAAGACGATTCAACGCTGTTTTCGGTACGTGGAGTGCAAAACGATTCAAGAATGGTTTGAATTGATTTGAAATTGGAATGATGATCTTTCAAATATAAAAGATGCTCAAAAGCCAAATCGTTTTTTTTTTTTTATACCTCCCATATATATATATATAGACAGAAACTGTCTTGTTCATTGTCTGCCAAACTGCTGCTTGTTGTGAAGTTTGCTATATTTGCAGACGTGTGCGCTTGTTCTCACCCCCCGCCCTTTTTTCAGTCCCGGCCTCCAAGAGCCACTTTATAATGATCTCCCCCTGAAAGGTAAATCAATTATATAACAACCACAAAAGAAGCATTTTGTCATAAAATGGTAATTAGTTAGGGTCTCGACCTCCCTCTTGGCACCTCGACTCCCCCAGCTGAGGACCGGGGCCAGGTCGGTGGTCCGCACTTAACGACACGCAGGCTGCGGCGCACTGACGGCGGCATTGTGGCGCCTTTGTCTTCATTGGGGGGGGGGATGAAGTTCTCGCCTGCGCGTTTATCAATCACTGAGGGGCTCCAGCTGTTCCGCAGTCTTCGGCCTGTCTTCAACAGCCAGCCTTACAAATTGTCTGAAAGGGAACGGCGAGCCGCGCGCACACGCGCATATGCTAGCAGCGACATGCGTGCGCACGCTCGTTATTGTTCACGTCTGGTGACTGATGGGTTTCACGACGCGACCCTGCCGTCTGTTCGCCGCAATTACAGGGCGGATTAACGGTTCTTCTCCCAAACACGCCGCCGCGCCGCGTCGCGCCGTGCCTCCGAGGAATCGCCGAGTTCCGGGATGAGCATCACGTCCAATTATGGCTTAATGAATGGAGGAGAGACGCACATTCCTGAATGGAGGCTGCTCGCGATTAACTGACATTTTTGAGGCCATCGATCACCTGATTGTGGGAAAGCGTTTCGGAAACAAGTTTCAGAATTCATGCCATAGCTTTGATTTGACTGTATTTCTGCAGTCAGGGCCTTCAAAGCCTTCTCTACATTCAGAAGTACAGGCCTACGTCTACAATTTGCGTGAAATTGTAACTTGTTAGCAACAGTTATTTTATAGTATGTGTAGCATTTGTGTTTTTCTTTTTGTCCAATCAGATTTCACCTTTTACTGTACGTGTTGCCATATAAAAGGAAACCTGTTCAAGGCCATCATATTACGGATTGCTGGCGTCAAACAGATACGCCATAAGGTAGTAAACATTTTTTTTAGTAGTAAGCACGTCAATGAGTTTTGACCCGGGACGCCCGTTCGTCATCGTCAATCCGTCATTATTTTAAGCCAAACCAAACTGTAATTGTCAATCTGTTGATCCATCATCGCTAATTTACAGCTGCGATTTTAGGACAGTCAGTAAATTTCACTGGTCCTGCAGTCCATCACTCTGTCATTATTATCGTGATGGACTAGTGAGTGAAATTATAAATTTTTTTCCACATAAACAACTTTATTCAGTGATGCAACCAGCTCAAAGTAAATATTAAATAGGAGATTTTCTTACGGTTCGCAGTTATAGAGTTTTTCGTCTTCTCCTCCTCATTCTTCTTCTTCTTCTCTTTTTTGTTGATTGACAGACTGCCACCTTTCATACATGGCTTGCACCAGCTCTCCCAGACTATAGGAGGCAGTGACGAGCATCTACGGCAGATGAACAGCACTTCACTGCAACAGAAGTATTCAATAAAATCAAAAAAAAAAAAAAAAAAAAAAAAGAAGTATTCAATAAACAAGACAAGAACAGTTTGGGGCAAACAGTCTACATATATTTTAACAAAATAAATGAAAACAAAGAATTTGGAAATACAAAATACTGCCGCCGTAGCAAGAAATGGCGCGTGTGTGGTACGGTTGTACCAATAAATACGAAATGGGAGTTTGTTATTGACGATTACATTAACGGACGAAAACCCACAAGCTCGGTCCGTCAAATTTCAAAGTTTCCCGTCAATCGTCAACAAAACTGGGTATCTGCTATTGAAGGATTGACGGACCTTCCATCAGTTGTGACGGAGGGCCCACCTCCACCACCCATTAAGACACAGGTGTAGTAGCGTTCTACTCATGCGCGGAATTCTAGTGAGGACAAAGAGCGGACTAGTACATTAAGCTCGGTTTCAAGGATATGGATGAGATGCTGAAGCGCTTTTTCGATAAGTGAAAAGTTTCTGGTGTGACGCGCACAGATAGATGGACGCAGGAATTAGGCGTTGTTCCAAGGTCAAACGCTGATAGGACTGTTACTCCGGCGGTGCTCGGGTGTCAACGCCGTCTGCACTCTCGCTTTTTCATCATATTGTGCGCATCAGGAAAACAGGCGGCAGAATGAAGTGAGGGCAGAGAGACGGGAGACGGAGAAAAGAGCAGCAAGGGATACAAATTGATCGTTTGGTGGCCAGATCAGTCATAGTCACGCGGGGTGGATGGATGAACGTCTTTGACGGCCGCTGCAGGTTCGAGCAAGGAAGGGTGGGGAGGGGAAGAGTCTGAAAACAAGAGAAATTGGTTTCGGGGGCCTCTCGGGAGGGGAATCGATGTGTGAGGGGCATGTAAGCGCCGGGCTGCTGTTTGGAAAAGTTTGAGGGGTCTCAAATGTGACAGTTGAATTCTACTCTGAAATGTTTTGTTTGCATCCTCACAAGCGATCCTTTTGAGACGGGAATGGAATTTCTCATTCGGTCTTTTTTGGATCAAAACAAGATATTTCTATTGGCAAGCTTATTGCAGCCATTGAAATGAATAGAAATGCCTTTAAATCGTTCGCACCTCCCTGAAAAACCCAAGAAACATTTTGTGAAGTGTTCTCTAAAGCGGAACTCGAGTACCCTCACTTGTCACACAGTATTTTGACTAATATTTGTGGAATAAGAATTAAGCAGATTCATCCACCCATTTTCATTGCATTGCTAACCACTAATTAGCTTATTCAGGACATCTTGGGAACTATTTATTACAGAATCAGAATCGGAAAAGCTTTGTCATTGGACCTATCTCAGAGCCATATATGTCACATTTTGGTTCTGTGGGGTTGTGTTTTTCTTTGATTTTGGGTATTCCTTTTTTGCCTGTGTTCAGTGTTTTGTGTTCCTTGTCTTTCCCCTCGTCTCGTTATGTGTAACCACGTCCGCCTGTGTGTCTTCCGCTCCCCTGTGTGTCAACCTATCAGTGCCCTCAGCCGCTTGTGTCTTCCTCAGGTGTGTCTTGTCAAGTAATTAGCAGAGGTGTATTTAGTTTGTGGGGGTTTGTCCAGTCAGTGTGGATGCATCGTCTACGTTATGGGTGGAAGTTTGTGTGTGTCAAGTCGCCGGCACAGCTGAGAACAACACCAACTTGAACTCCTGTCAGGGGAGCACAGTATGGGTTTGGAAAAAAAAACTTTAGCAAACATCCGTCCATCTTCTTTAACCGCTTGTCCTAACAAAGGGTGGCAGGGGGTGCTGGAGCACATCCCAGCAGGCTTTGGGTACACCCTGAACTGGTTGCCAGCCAATCGCAGGGCACACAGAGACAAACAACCATCCACACACCTGTGGACCATTTGGAGTGTTCAAATAACCTGCCATGTTTGTCTTTGGAATGTGGGAGGAAACCGGAAAACCCTCTCAAGCGAGCACGGGGAGAACATGCAAACTCCACCCAGGAAGGCTGAAGCCCGGACTCGATCTCACGTCCTCCGCATTGGGAGGCGGACGTGCTAACCAGTCAACCACCGCGCCGCCCACCTCAGCAAACAGGTATACAGTAATACACGACACACAGACATGTGGTGATGGGGTCGTCCCATTGTGCAGGTGCGCAATTAGAGGGAGAATCCCGAACTTCACAACAAGTTCACAACAAAGTATCCAAATGAAGAGATATTTCACACGTTTACCTTCTCCTTCCAGATTTCTTGACCGATTTCAAATCATTCCCAATTTCAACATGTATGCAAAATCCCCAAATAAAGTTACTTCACAAATTGAATTAAATGATCACACATTTTAGCTCAACGTCAACTCTTCCGCATTTACGTTCAATTCCTACAACGATTTGCATGATCGACTTACTATTCCAGTTCGTAGCCTTTTGACCAACATTGAAGTGAACTGCTGAAAGCGAAATCCAATCCATCTCTATCAATCCAGCCGCCGCCTCATTCCCAATTGCGCTAATAGAGTTTTATGAAGTCTATTTTCAGGGTGGGAACACAAATCAAATCTCACGCCAGCTAATGGGGCTCCTTTTTTGAATTGTCACATTTACTCGATGATGACTTTCCCTGCCTCCCTTTTTTTTGAACGACGTCGCTCGCGCTCCGCTAATGACTCATATGACAACTCCCGGGGTTTTTCCTAACCATCCCGGCGAATGTCAGCAGTCGAGCCCTCATTCCTTTTGATGACCTATTAAATATTACGACGACCCCCTCCTGTGTTCACTGTCGTCTCGCTCATATCAAGATGGTGTTTAATGCCCATGAGACAAACAACAGGCAGATTAAAGCCATTACACTCGGCTGCACTCCCACATTCACCCTCAACAACGCGGAGTTGGGATGACTTGTTTAATAGCTTTTGCGGCGTCAAAAAAGCCGTTTCCTGCACGTACAAGCGGCAACTCGCGTGCCACTTTATTGACGCAGACACCTTATGATCGCATAATCAAGCGATGGATAGTCAATAAAGGAACAGGAACGCTTCCCGTCAGCCGATCCGGAAGACAAACGCTGATTTTTTACTCTCAATCAAATGGCAGCCATTTTCGTAGATGGTCATTTAATGGCACGCGAATCAACCTCGGGAGATAATCGCACGATGAGGCGGGTAAAAATAACTCCTCATTTTCAAGAATAATGGCTTGGCAATGTTAAATGATCTTTTTTTTAATTCCCTTTTGCGGCAATGACGGCGCTCCTCAAGGAAAATATTCATAAAAGCTAATTGAAGTCGCCACTCGGTGGTGTTGTTAAAATGTTTTGAAAGCGGCTCGTTTACAACGCTGTACGTTTTAAATTCCAAGTGTGTGTGTGTGGCGTTGGCGCAGGGGGAGGACGTGCGTATCTGGAAAGCGCGCCTTTGCTCACTTTTGTTCAGAAAAAGAAAGATGGAGGAAGCAGAATGCCCACATTTGAACTGATTGTCAGTCTAACTTTAATCACTTAGGTTTTGGTTTTCATTTGTCAATTTTAAATGACAAAAAAATTGTGGGATACATTTTCATCTTTATTTTAAAATGTAAAAAAAAAAAAAGTGATATCTTGTAACAATTACAATTGTAGGCAGTTTTAAGTGTAAAAAAAAATCGTGAATTTTTCCTTTTACTGTTTATTAATAAATAATTTCAAAAAGTGGTGTG
Source organism: Leptonotus elevatus (assembly GCF_054856555.1). Classification (NCBI taxonomy): domain Eukaryota; kingdom Metazoa; phylum Chordata; class Actinopteri; order Syngnathiformes; family Syngnathidae; genus Leptonotus; species Leptonotus elevatus. The sequence continues at coordinate 6,716,259 of NC_141251.1, read as the reverse complement.
ACATTTTCATTAAAAACATTTTTTAAACGTGTTATATGATATCTTAAACGATTACAAAAAAAAAACTTATTTTAATTGTTTTTTAATGAAATAATTAAAAATAAAACTGTTTCTCCGCTCAAAAATTGTATTTAATATTTTGACTTCTGTATACCCATTTCTTGCTAACTTGAACATATCACTATGTGTATATATATATATCAAAATCTTGACCCAACAGGTTGGGTCAGTGAGGTGGGTAACCCAACATTGGCTTGGACCCAGTGCTCGGTTAGTTTTGCCCCAGCAGTTTTTTCAGAGTGTTTGTTTTTCAAACCAAAGGCTTGAATTCCCTTTTTTATCTACTTTCCTCGCGTCCATCCCTCACACTTTTTCCCACACTCTTCCATCTTTCTCCCTCAAGGGGTTATCGGCAGCCTTAGCAGAGACAAAGAGAGAGAAGCGGGACACAAATCTCAGGGGGCCTGGGCAAAGAGCAAGTGAAGGTGGGACACCTATCTTTAGCCTGTTCTCCATGGAGGCGGAGGTGGTCCAATGTCTCAGCTGGATGTGGTGTGTGTGTATGGGGGCGGGGGTTCAATTCCTCAAGGTCAAGGGGCACATTTATTTATTTCCCTGAAAGTTACAATGAAATTTTACCGAGTACTTTGCTGTGACGACGCAGTAGCCATAAATTTTCCCTCTGTCGTGTGCTCGGGCCGTTTATGACGCCGCCTTCAAGGGCGCATGGTATTTGTACGCCATGATATCCATTTCATTGTGCCATATAACGCAAATGAGAAAATTAAGAATAAAACCGCTCGGCGCCGGCAAGGTCCCGGCTCCTCCGCGCCGTAATGTACTGTAAATGTCACATGATATTTGTGACGGCCTTCTCTTGCACCGTTTTACGGTCTCGCTTATGCTGTTGATGTTGTCTTGCCTATGCAAAGTAACAACAACAAAAAGGAGGGGGGGCACCACAGGGGTTTTTGGTAATATTTTCCTTCCGTAGCCACATGATCTGCCAGCTTGTGTTTCCCGGCATCCATCATTGGGAAAGAAAAGGCCTCTTGACTGCTCACTTGTCCGCACACGTCCACGGCGAGAGATGAGCTAATGCTCTTTATTGATTGGAAGTTTAAAAGCCTCTTGTAGCCTTGGGAGTATGTTAATGCCACAAGGGCCCCCTGTCCCCCAACCCCCCCCCTCCCCAAAGCGCTCCCCAGGGGCCCTCGCGCATATTCCTCAGTGAGCTATCGAAAGGAGTTCATTAATGGTCAATTACTAATATCTAATGAGGCTCATTGTGTTACGCCGCCGTCGTAACTGGGCATCTGGCTCTCCTCGTCATAGGAAAAAAAAAACGTAGTCGGGGTCACACGAAGATTGGAGGTGGAACAGGGCGAGGAGCGAGCGTGCAATTATTCAAATGTGGCCTGTGGATTTAATGGGGATTACACGCTGAAGGCAGGCTGCGACAATACTGCTGGGACTTTTCGTTTTAACCGTTCTACAAGATGTGAAGGTTCGAGTACAGGGATGCGCCACGTTCAGAAAAATCAGAGGTGCTGTGGTTGTCTGACACGTAAAGAACATTTGCAGAATTTGAATATGCTGGAGGTCAACATTCAAATGATCAAATTTAAATGGATTTGAGGAGCAGTGTAGTTGACAAACCAAAAAGCTATAGCACAGGTGTGATATCAAAAAATAAAATAAATAAATAATAATAAATGTATGTGATATCAGTAACCTTCCTGTTTAATGTGACGTTTTTAATTCAGCCCCCCCCCCCCACCCCAAAAAATAATCGTGTAATATTGTGCTTAAAAAATATATATTTTGTTCTAAATAAATTTTAAATGACAAAAAAATTGTGGGATACATTTTCATCTTTATTTTAAAATGTAAAAAAAAAAAAGGTGATATCTTGTAACAATTACAATTGTAGGCAGTTTTAAGTGTAAAAAAAATCGTGAATTTTTCCTTTTACTGTTTATTAATAAATCATTTCAAAAAGTGGTGTGACATTTTCATTAAAAACATTTTTAAACGTGTTATATGATATCTTAAACGATTAAAAAAAATTAAAATAACCAACTTATTTTAATTGTTTTTTAATGAAATAATTAAAAATAAAACTTTCTCTAACGTGTCAATATAAACATTTTATACCTTGTGAAATTCAGATGTATTATCAAATGAAGCCCATTTAAATTTTAAATGTGACAATTTTTCACAATGCTTGTTTTATTACAAAAAAACCTGATATTTTATACCATTCAGCTATTGTTACATTTTCATTTCAATTTTTTTTTTTAAACTAGTATGCTATATTTCAACATTTTAACTTTTTCTTGTAACCTTTCGATGAAGGTCACATTTATTTTATCCAGATGTTCAGAGGGCATATTAAAAACCTTGGAGCAGACCACAAATGCCCCCCCAAGCCATACTTTGGACACCATCTAACACATTAGACCTCCCACATGAATTCTTGGCCTGTTTATGCAAGGCTGTCTGCTCCCAATTGGCTTTGAGCCCCCAACCCATCCCACCTCTGAATGAGGTGACTCATCCTTTGACTGCCAGTTTGATATTTGTGGATAATAAAAGGAATAAATCAGACAACGGGCTTGAGTATTTCATTTGTTATCCGTATCCCTTATGGGAGAATGATTCCGAAATGTAAAAACAGCAATTTCCCTGCTGGGAACGCGGCCGAGCGCAGGGGTTGTTTTCATATTCCGAAGACAAAGTGCATCTTTACCGGCCAATTCTCTGCGGTATAAATCTAACAGGCAGGCTTGTACATTACCTCCACTTCTGCATTTATTTCCACATTCCACTTTTTTAGCCCCAGCTGTCTGTCAGCGTGTCTCCTTTTTCCTCGTTCCGTCCTTCCGTGCCCGCGGACCCTCCAGAGGGCAATAGTCGCGACTTGGATGCGATGACATTGTAATGACCTTCACTGGGCCCGGTGATAGATCCCTGGGGTATCTCGCCGTTCGCTGAGAGGCAAAGATTATAATGGTGCTTATATACCTTCAACAAAATGTTTAAGCAACCTTTGGTAAAGGATTAAACATTTGATATATTTTTCTTCATGTTTTGATCTCGTTGAGAATGTTGATTTCTACGTTATTCCGTTCTTTAGGAATCACCAAGTGACAATGGAAAAATAAAAAATGTCTGCACAACAGTGACTTTGACACAAATATGTTTTGTTTACTGTAACAAATGCTTTGCTCTTTCACGTCATCCTTGAAAACGTACGATTTCCTAAGATCCGCCATGTTTTCATGTAATTTGATACACGGGAGCCAATTTAAAAGAGATGCAATTCTGCCATCTGCTGGCCATAGTTAGTGGGTATTTTTTCAGCCCATTCACAAAGCAGCACTGCACAAAACGTTGCACTGCCCATTGAGAGAAAAAAAAACACATAATTTACGTTATTGGTGGTATAAAGTGGGTGTGTCCTTAACGTCAATTTACTTTTTTGGCGGTAAACGAGTTTAAATACGGGAGACCTTGATATTTTACTTTAGTTTACTGTCAAACTAAACATGAAGAGAATTTTGCATTGTGTATTCGAAACAACCACATAGCTTTTGAGTCCATTAGCTTCCTGCTATTGATAATTCATAATGAAAAATGCATCTATGGGGCAGTGCCAAATTCAAGCCAACTAACTTCATTAACATTTGAAGTTAACTATTTTAACTTTTGTGAAAATTGGCTTTCTGGCATTTCACAACAAAGAAATAAGTTTACAGAACGACTGTTCCTTTTGTTGAACCCAACTTACTGATTAAGTAAAAACAACTTAATTACTGTTTTAGTGTGCTGAGGACTTTTCACATGTCCACTGTACAAAATTGGACATATTTTACAGGCTAGCAATTTGTTGCGAAAACCACACATTTTTACAGAATGTATAGAAACAGATCAAGATCTCATATTTTTATATTCAGAATAAACGTATGAAGTTCAAGACCCAAAATGTTCAATTTTATTGAGCTAAACTTGGTAGATTTCAAGCTAATTATATTTAAAAGGATGTAAAACAATGTTTGGACATGCTCTATTTCTGTATTATACTGCCCCCAAGTGGCCAAGGTGTGCACACCAGAAGGAGTAGCACAATTTTCATTGAATTGAAGCCCCCCCAAAAATTACATAACTAATGTATTATTTTTTTATTTTATTTTAATCATCTAATCACCATGTGCTTTTATAAACTTCAATAATATAGTGATATTTTTCCTGATTCAAATATTTTTGTTGTGTTGGTAGGAGGGCTGAAACGGATTAATGGAATTTCTATTTATTTCAATTGGGCAATAAGTTTTGGTCACTGAAAAAAATGATTCGAATGAATTTTGGAAGCTTTTTTCAGACTGCATATAAAACTGTTTTGTTGTTGTTGTGCCAACTCACCACTCTGTCCCACGGTGCTCCGTCCCATCTGTCAGTGGACCCTTTAGAGCCGGGGGAGCTGGGGTGGCAGCGGCTGAAAGCAGGGCAATTGGGATCACTCTGCGTACACCCCCCCCCCCCCCCCAAACCCCCACCACCCTCCATCATCCCTCCCCTGCCATTATCACTTTTGGCCTGACAACACATCTACTTTTCACTTTTGCTGCAGTAATAGAGGGAGGCTGAGTGGGCCCTTCAGCGAGGCAGCGGCAGGAGCGGGAGATGACGGACATGAAAATGAGCTTCTTCTTGCGGCCGCGAAAATGTGGTGTCACATCTTGTCACGGTTTGGCACGTTGCCGACGAGAGCCGGGGTCACTTTGCTGCTTAACTCTTAAACGGCAGGTATAGGCAGGACGGTGGACAGAGAACTCGACGACGCTGAAGTGACAACAGCAAGTCCAATTTTAAAGTCAGTTTCATTCTTTATTAAACTTAGAAATTCATACAGTGTGACAAAACTGGTTGATTCAAATCTTAACCGCTTAATTGTAAAGGTGAGAACAAGTAAATCAGTCTTAACATTAAAGACACTTTTTTTTTGAAAACTGTGTAACAAAGGCTTTTTTAAAAAGTAGTTTAATGTATTTTCCTTTTTTAATGAAATCCTATAATGTTGTTGTAAGAACAGGCTCTCAGCAGGGGTTTCACTTTTTACTGATATTCCCCAAATAATTTTTTTCCACATACTTCCAACAAGTTTCAGTACATTAGAAAAAAAAAAGAAGGTGAAATCCTATTAAAAGGTGGTGACAAATTCTCCAGTCTCGTATCATGTTTACCACTGCAGCAGCTCATTTGAGCAAAAAAACTCTTTCGAGGGTGAGAGTTGGGCCATCTTTTACTTGTGACATTAATACATAATAATATCAACACCAATCCCCCAATATATTGTATAGGAGTTTTCCACCCATTAAACTGTCTTTTTTTTGTATGAAATCCAATTAAATGTAAGAACAGGTTCCAGGCTACGGTAGTAGTTCATGTTGACAACTATAGAGGCTCATTGTAACCTCTTTAGGGATTCGGATTTGGAACACATGACGGGTTCAAGTAACCTGCAAATATGTCAGCGTGTTACTTTTAATAAAGTGTGTTTTTTGTATGGATCCTTTTTTTTTTTTCCTGCAGTCAACCAGTCATTTAAAAAAATATATATATTAAGTGTTTTTTTGTGTGGTGGAAAACAGATATGATCTAATTTTGATCAGACTGGGGCTTATTGGGGTTAGATCATCTTTCATAACCAATTTTCTCACATCCATTACTTCGATTATTGTATTTTTATTACTAATTACAGTATACTTTTTATTTTATTTTAGAAAACTTTTACTTCTTGCCCATGTACTTAACAATCTATGATGTCAATCTTTTTTTCCCACAAACAACAATGTGTGTGTGTATATATATATATATATATATATATATATAAAAAATACCACAAAAATGTTGTAAGCCAAAGCGACAGTAGTTAATTTCAGCAAATCACTTCCTTAACTCATCCACTCCCAGCCATTTTCACTGAAACAACGCCCTTCGCTACCGGCTGTTTTATTGGATTTTGATTAAATTATAAAAAACATGGAATATAAACATGAGTTTACAAACTAACATCTCCTATGATCTTTATAAACGGTACAATGTATTGTTTTCAAAATAGCATAAGTATAGCCAGATAGCAAAGCCTCAATGTAAGCTAGCTAGCCCTGCTGCGGCTCCTCATTAAATTCCAAATACTGTTTTAAAACTAACTAACTACATTTGAATATGATGATAACTTTCACGACTGTCTGTGGTACGCCTGGAGTGGTTAGGTTAAACTAGTTAGCAATAGCGCTAGCAAGTAGCCTCAATAAATACAGAACGAGCTAATGGCAACTTAATTATGTCGGTGGACCTCATTTATATAAGTGCTTTAACAAGTTTAAATGTATTTAAATCATGTTGGAGGGGTAAAACTATTACAATATTTTTTTTACATTACATTATTTTAGATCATAACCGATTCTCTGCGCTAAACGGGTATATCAAATCATACCTGCAAGCTGGCATTTTGAAAATCAAACTTTAAGCCGTGAGTGAGCAAAAAATGCGTATACGGGAGGGGCCGGGTCGGAGGGGATGTCGGGTCCGCACGCGTCAGGTAATGTGTGGCCCCTTTGAGCTCACCACACCACACGGCAGTACACAACACCCTGGGGTGCAACAAATATCAGCATTGTAATTTCACGCCTGTGATTATTATCGCGAGCTCCATCTCTGACTGAGAATCCTCCACCCATCCTCTTTAGTCCTCCCAGCTGAGATACTGTTTAACAGCCTCTCCCTTGGACCCTGCGCACACACGCACACACACACACACACACACACACACAAACACCAAATATTTTAATGTTTGTTCTCCACGGGCCCGTTTTAGGCTTTCTCATTTCTTCTTTAACCATCTTCTGGCAATTCGCCGCCATCTGCCTCGGCATCTGTTTGAGGAGCCACAAGAAGTGTCTGCCGCGGCAGCAAAACTCTGCGCTTTTTTGTGTGTGTGTGTGTTTATCTCTCTCGTGTTTTTCCCTTCCCTTGCTCTCCTCCATCCATTCCTCACCCTCTCTCGCCCATTTAAATGCCAAGAGGAGGCAGCATTCTCTTCCGTCTTTGTCTGGCCCTTGACTCCACCCCCCAACCGCCCCCCCACCTGCAACTAGGCCTGATTTAGCATAATCTTAAAAAAATAAATAAAACTTGCTCTCACCCTCCATCTCTTTAGCCCCCTGCATGCACACACAAACACAATCACTCTATTTAAGCACACTCACAGGGAACTGACACCGTTGACGCTTCCTCATCTTTAAATACAGTAGAACCGCAATTTAACCGAGTGGGAAGAGGTCGTCCATTGGAGCCGATTGCCCGTTACATTGAAGTACTTCTTGTCATTGCCTAAAAACACTCAACACACTACAAAATTAATGTTTGTTACTTGCAAGGTTATTATTGTTTTGGAATTTTTCATTTTTGTTTTGTTTTTTGAATTTAGTTAGTTTTCAGCGTGGTTATGTTAGTTTCTACTATTTCCTAAATGCTTAGTTTTAGTTTTTTTTAAATTGATTTAAGTGTATTACTTGTGCGCAATATTTAAAAAAAAAACACCATGTGAGTGACATCATCTGAAGGTGCTTTTCTATTGGCTGCTGCTGCTGCTGCTATATGAAGTCACTTTTGTGTGACACACTTTCATTTTTTACTAGCTGTCGGTAACCCACCTAAAATGGCTCCGCCCCCCACTAGTTGAGAATCACTACTCTAGATGACTGTTTATAGAAAAAAAAAGAAAAAACACTCCACATGACTTGTAGCCACGCCACAGGCAAAGATATTAGCATCATGTCATTAGATATGGAGCCGGACGCCCTGTGCTCTGCGTCTCCCCTCGGGCCTACATGGATTAGACAGCTTTGTGCAATATGGCCAAACATATGTGTGTGCGTCAGGGAGGGGCAGACGGAGGCATTGAACACACGTGTGACCTCTCACACGGCAGCCACATTGAGCTATTGTGATTATGATGTTCAACAATGTCTCCAATTCCATCCCTGTGATTTCCTCCTGCCTCCTTTCCCTTCCTCTCATTTTCTCAGTGGGGGAGCGCTTGGCTGATAAGTTGTCGCATTAAGTGCAAACTTTTGGCTGATTGCTGGGCTTTTTTTCCTCGCCGTCACTATGGCCGCGGCCTCTAATAGCTGTCCCCGGGCTGCGCCGTGGGCAATCATGTCACAAACAAACAGGCTGACACAGTCATTTACTCCAATTGTCCCGGCGCTATTCACAAGCTTCCCCTGGTGAACAACAACAATTATTCCAAATGTCAAAGATCCAAGCCTTTGGGGCATAGACAAATGCACATTAAAAATCTATTACAGAACACTTTCAAATATACATATAGGCTTCGTTTTTTAGTTTCGTAGTAAAGGATTACATGCAGGGGGAGCTTGCGAGTTCTTGTAACATCATCTCGTCCTTATGAAGGGAACCTTGTGTCAAGATTTCACTGATTTATGGATGGCTGGACGGATGGATAGACAGATAGACAGACGACAGGATGAATGGATGGACATGGATGGACATGGATGGATGGATGGATAGATGAATGGAAAGAAAGATAGACAGATGACAGGATGAATGGATGGATATGGATGATAGAAAGATGGATGGACATGGATGGATGGATGGATGGATAGACGGATGAATAGAAAGATAGACAGACGACAGGATGAATGGATGGACATGGATGATAGAAAGATGGATTGACATGGATGGATGGATGGAAAGATGGATGATAGACGGATACACAGACGACAGGATGCATGGATGGATAGATAGATGGACATGAATAGATGGATAGAAAATCAGAGAGAGAGAGAGAGAGAGAGAGAGAGAGAGAGAGAGAGAATATATTCGACTAATAATAATAATAATAACAAAAATATTCTCCTCCTGTGTTAAAAGTGCACTTTTACTTTCACAGTATCCGAATATTGGAATTTGCTGTCTCGCGTTCCTAAATGTTGCACCTAAAGTCACAAAGTGAGCACCAAGTCCCAAAGACTCGGCCTCTCATAAGAAAGCACTTCCTGTTTTGCCTTCATTTCAAAATCACCCTGTTAAGCAATAAATAAGGCTAATATAAAGTATTAATATAAACTAAAGTAGTACTTGTGGTAGCAATCTATTCCACATAACTCCCCCCCCCCCCCCCCCCACCCCCACCCCCTTCGCACGGCGGCCCGAGAATCCATCTTGTGATAATGGCGTCGTAGCGAGCACTCCCATCGCATGTATTTGTTACCTTTGGCCTGCTAGCAATAAATCCCTTCTCGTCTTTGCGGACCGCTGACCAACGCGAACTGGTCAAGGAGAGCGCCGCGCTTCGTTTCACGTCAACCTGCGCTTAGCGTGATTACGCACAGATTATCTGTGCACGCCTCCTCCCCCTGCCGGTCTTCGCAGCCTCTCTCATGCTTCACCTTTACATGCCGTTTGGGTCAAAGCTAACATTTGACAGAAATAACCACGAGCCAAAATGGCTATTTTTTTTTTTTTATTCTGAATTTTTCTTTTTTCTTTTTCTCGAGGAACATGCACGTAGTGTCACGGGGAATCTTGAAACCAAATCACCTGAAGTGCATTGGAAATGAACTGTGTGTAAGAATTCAAGCAATTTTGAAATGCTTGCTCTATCCCCAAAAAACGATTGCGCCTTGAACCCAAACGTGGGGTAAGTACGGCGGAATCTCATCAGCAGTGATTTCAAACCATCACGACTCTCCCCGGGGGAGTTCTAAATGGAGCAGATGGTGGATAAATAGCGTCTAAGGGAAGAAAATTAGGGAGTTTCATTGGATTTCCATCAATTACCTGCGCTAATGTATCAATATGGATTAAAACAATGTTATTTGTAATGTTGCTGACAAGTGCCATCAATATATTAATAACGGCAGGGCCACGCATCAATCCTCATTTGGGACTCCTATGCGGGGCGGGGGGGGGGGGGGGGGGGGGGGCTCCTCGCAAGCGCAAGTCGTGCAAAATATGGAAAGTGCTAGTGCGGTCTTTGTTGTCACTAAATTTGACAAAAACGAAATTTGACATTCACGTTCATTTCCGCACATTAGTAGGACAATTTTGACATACTAGTACAACAATTCAGGTCAAAATGTCTAAAAGTGATTGTCATACGAGTGGGGATGGAGAGTATACTAGTGCATGGACTTCAAAGAGATGTCCATTGAGCATATTGATGTCCTTTGGCCTGACTGGTGAAACAATTCAGTACCCTAGTAAAATGGCTGTCTTACTAGTAAGGTTTTTATTGACATCTGTGCGCCATTAGTACTAATGAAGTGCTCGATACTAAATAGCAGAATTGTCACTAGTAGTACTAGTAGCATGAAATTGTCTACTAGTGCATATTTTTTCCTCACTTGTAACAGTTGTGCAACTGGTATGCAAAAGTGATCCTACTAGTTCATACAAGTACATGGATATCGATAATGAAAATCGTTTGAGCAATTACGTATTTTATATCCATACCTATCTTAGGGTTCATGTAGGCTACTAGTACACACTTTACCCTTACTAGAAAGACAATTCAGTGCCCTAGTAGAATGACTGTCTTACAAGTAAGATTTTTGTTGACATCTGTGTGCTACTAGTACCACTAATAAAGCTCAATGTTAACTAGTAGAAATGATAAGGTAACTAGTACTAGTAGCATGAAGTTGTCAACTAGTCCACAGTATTGCCTCACTAGGGCTATTTGAGCATTTATTTGATAACAATGCCTATTTTAAGGTCCATTTAAGCTACTAGTACACACTTTGTCCTTACTAGTAAGACAATTCAGTGCCCTAGTAGGATGACTGTCTTACTAGTAAGATTTTTCTTGACATCTGTGCACTACTAGTACCACTTATAGTGCTCAATGCTAACTAGTAGAATTTTACAAGGTCACTAGCACTAGTAGCATGAAGTTGTCAACTCGTCCACAGTATTGCCTCACTAGGGCTATTTGAGCATTTATTTGATAACCATGCATATTTTAAGGTCCATGTAAGCTACTAGTACACACTTTGTTCTCACTAGTAAGACAATTCAGTGCACAAGTTTAAAGTATAATGGATGTGTCTTACTCGGAAAAAAATTCCACTAATGCCTTTCACTATGCTCATTTGTAGGAGAACTACCTGCTACTAGTGAGGCAAAACTACTAATGGACATGGTTTTGCTAATAGTTGGGTATGAGAGGCTACTAGTTCTAGCCGCATGCTTACTAGTTGGGGCCTAGTTGTGCAACCAGGGCAGCTGTGTATTTCTGCAGAAATTGCTACTTAGTCTCGTTTGAATTCTCATCATCAGCATGAAAACTGTTCCTGTGAAGTCGATGAACAAATGCCGTTGCTCGAGTCCACCTCAAAGTCCACCTAACTCTGCAAAAGTCTTACTTATTTGCCATTTCTCACTTGTATCTTTTTTTTCCCCCAGACACATAATTAACATGTGGAGCCTGCCGTGATTAAAAATCCTCGGGGGTGTAAATGCAATATTCAACAGTGAGCCGTGACAATGATGTATTCCACACGGATTATCCTCACTGGTTTTGACTTTTGGCCATTAATCTACATTATTTATGATACCATAACAGCTGGATATACTATGTAAAAGGGAAAAAACAACTGCGTTCAACTTTTTCCAAACATTTGTATTAGTCACGGGAAGCGCTCAAGTTGACTTGTGGGACGTTTTGAAGTGGCTCTGAAGCTGAAACTAAAAGATTCAAAAGTCACCCAACCGTCATGTTTAACTATGATTTTTCTATCTATCTATCTAGCTAGCTAGCTATCTAGCTAACTAGCTAGCTATATATATTATATATGTATATATTTTATATTATATATATTTTATGTACATATTTTATGTATATATATATATTAGGATAGGATGCCTTTATTGTCATTATACACAATTGTGGACGATTTCCCCTTGTCAGCGCAATCAGAAATGAGTAAAAAAAACAAAAATAAATCAATAAAATAACAAGAGCAATGACGACGACATGTCAAATCGGTAAAATTACTGAATGAACAATACTGAGCTCTCAGGGAAAAAAAAGAAAAAAGAAATGAGTAAAAACATAAGAAGTATATTTATTCTGTTTTATTTATTATTTGTATTCAATTAATAGACACTGACTCTTAGTTAAACCCTTCAAGTTGCATCTTTCTGCTGTTTTATTGAATTTTGACAGTTCAATCTTTTACTTGTTGATTCATTTTGACACCTCTACCTTTTAATTGTCAAAACGTGTCATAAATCCAATTGGAAATCTGTGGGACTGTTTTAAAACTTTTAATTTGGAAGACCACGCTGATAAGGTCTACTTTCTTTCCTTACTGTTTTGTCATAATAATAGTTTGACATATTTCTACTGTATGAGATTTATATCCACGGAATTTTTGACATGACTCTGGTATTGAATCTCATTGGATCGTTCAGGTCTACCTAATGTTCATCAATTACACTTTGTAATAGTCAGTCAGGAGTAAAGAGGCGCTAAACTTGATATGATAGGAAAGAAGAAAAAAAAAGATTATCTCCGGCCGTCAAGAGAATGAACAAATAAATAAGCCGACAAGATAATGTGATAGTTTGCCGGTGAAGTTGACGTTCCGCCTACCTTTTCTGCTTTTGTGAAAGCAACATTAATCTGACGCACCAGTGAAGCTCTGTCTAATATGAAAATGTATATCCCCCCCCCCCCCGCTCCTGCTTCGGCGAGGAAGATGCTTCTATCACGCTAATGATAATAAATGGCAACTAATGGGATGGCCAAACATAACAAATGGAAAGTTGTAAAGGTATGGAGGACACATTAAATCTCAAATGACATCCTCAAGTCGCAGCTTTGTCTGCCGCTAAACAGGAAAAATTGATCATCGCCCAACGTTTGCATTAATGTACATCATGTGCATGACATGCAGTGGAATAATTCGACATATTTAAATCATTTTTGGGTCATTTGAGTTAGGTGATTAATCAAAAGTAAATGCTATAGACTTCTGGAATTTTAATTTTTTATTAGATTTTTTTTTTTAATGGAATATATATAATATAATGTTATATTAGTGGTGTCCAATGAAAGACGTTTCGGTATATCTCTTGGTTTATTTTATGATATGATTCAAAAACAAGCATTTTCACGTCGAACAATTCGATGCACTTTCATTCAGTGGAAACGATTACGATAACGATTTGATTCGATATACTGTGGCCGTAGCTTTTAACATGTTTACTTTAATAATATGTAACACAATTTAAAGCCCCAAAATTCAAGTTAATTCAATTCAAGGAAACCGCAAGTAAGCAACATCAAACCGATGAATAACATTTTGATTGGTGCAATATTTTTCAGATTCATTCGGTCATATATAAAATATATATATATATATATATATATATATATATATATATATATATATATATATATATATATATATAGATATATATATATAGATATATATATATAGATATATATATATATATATATATATAGATATATATATATATATATAGATATATATATATAGATATATATATATAGATATATATATATAGATATATATATATAGATATATATATAGATATATATATATAGATATATATATATAGATATATATAGATATATATATATATAGATATAGATATATATAGATAGATATAGATATATATAGATAGATATAGATATATATATATATATATATATATATATATAGATATATATAGATATATATCTATATATAGAGAGAGAGAGAGAGAGAGAGAGAGAGAGAGAGACAGAGAGAGAGAGAGACAGAGAGAGAGAGAGAGAGAGAACCGATTTGATGTTATTAATTGTTTTTGTTACATATATTCGACTAATAATAACAAAAATATTCTCCTCCTGTGTTAAAAGTGCACTTTTACTTTCACAATATCCGAATGTTGCAATTTGCTGTCTCGCGTTCCTAAATATTGCACCGAAAGTCACAAAGTGAGCACCGAGTCCCAAAGAATTTGCAGCCTCTCATGCGTTTGTCATTGCGAGGAACTACATTTGTCTTAATGATCGTGCTCCTTGAACTGAGTTTGCTTGCAAAAACAATCGATATCCGAGTCGCCACTGGGGGCAATACCCGAGAACGAGCGCGCGTGTGAGTGCGCGGGCGCGCCGTCTCACCGCGTTGGCCTTGTGGATGTAACAATGCTTGTAGAGTTTGGCCCTGAGCTTCTCAACACACTCTCAATCACTGCTGGAATCTTCCTATAGGCCACACTTGAGTTGCTTAGATACAATCTCAATTTGTATGTTGTCGCGGGACACGGGAGGGACGGGGGGGACGGAAGGGTGGGGGGGGGGGGGTGGGGGCGATCGATCTCTCGACTCCCGGTCCAGCGGGTTCCGACTTATCTATTTTTGCAAGGATTTATAAAACACTGTCGCTGCGTGCAAACAATAAGAGAATGTTTTTTTTGTTTGTTTTTCCCCAACAATCCTCAACTTGATCTTGCATTTGGTTAATAATTATATTAAAACTATTAAATGATCATTTCAACCATTAGCCTAATCTCTTCATTTAGCATATATATATTTTTTTTTGGTGCTTCTGATTCCAGTAAATGTTAATGTTAGATTTATTTATTTTTTGTCCAATCAGGCCCATTTTCGTGCCCAGCGCAAGTCTAGTGCAAATAGCAGTTTCAATGTATGCATAGGTGAGTTTTTGTGCGTGTGGCATTTTCATAGATGGCCACAGGTAGAAATAGGTTTTTGCGCCGTTGTGGGAGTGAACACAGCCAACTTGATTCCTGGCTCTCATTCTCTTTAAATTCAGCGCAGGTGAGGTATGCGGTCTACATGGCGAAGAATTTTATGAATGAAATTGCCTGCGCCTCGATCAGATCTACCGAAATGATGTTCCATCAACTGCGCCACATTTTAGATCTGTTTTTACCTCGTCTAAGTCTTGTCTACTTTGTCGACAAATTGTCAACAGCGTGTAAAAAAATACTCGATCAGATCCGCCAAAATCGCGTTCCATCACCTACGCCACATTTTAGACCTGGTTTTACCTGGTCTAAGTCGTGTCTACTATGTTAACATATTGTCATGAGCGTGTAAAAAAAACAAAAAACGTAATTGTCCTAGTCCCCTCGGAACGCCCATTAAGGTCTGCCAAATTCCCAAACAGGATAGACTAAACTTCCCATGGCACCAACATGCAACAGTTTTTACGCCGAGCGCACGTGCGTCTGTCTACAAGTATGACAATTTAATACATGTGCTACCATGTCATTCTAATCTGCCTGAGACGGATTTATTTTTATTAGCAATAGTAGTCTTTCTTCTCCCAATCAGTACCCAGTAAATTCTCTAGAGTAAATTTGACTCTAAATATACCAAATATTTATACTTGGAAGAGAGTAAAATAAAGAATTGAGAATTACCCGAGCTATGCCACTCCTACTGTTTGCTTACCTCCAAGAAGAGACAAAAACATGTTTTTTGGTCTCAAAACGTGTTTGGAGTTAGGAAGATTCCAGCTGATACAACACAGAGCAGGAGCTGCGCGGCTCAGGGAGTAGATCGGCCAAGCTGAAGGTCGTGAGTTTGTTCTTCAACCCTTGAGCGACTTTTATTTATTTATTTTACTCTCTTCCAAGTATAAATATGAAAACTGAGTCTTTTTGGTCCCACTCTAAATAGAGACAAATGTACTGTGTATGTGTATTTAATTTAATTTTTTTTTTTTATGTTTCTAATGATATTAGATGTTATTGATTCTGTGCTCCTCCGGTCGATGTTTGTGGAATAGTTTTCCTGCTGCTGTGTTTTTGTCAAGTATTGATGTTTTTTTGAAAAAGAACATCAGAAAGGAGTAGAAGAAGAGTGGCCGAATACCACTTTTAGCGCTCATCCATCTATATCCTCACATGACACTTTCTCGCCTTTGTTTTCCAAATCTGACATATTCAGATTTTTTATTTATTTTTTTCCTCGATGAAGCAAAGACGAGCCGCGATAGGCGTGCAGCCCTGTTTGGCCCCTCGGTGACCAGCGAGGATGTGATAAATGAGTTCCACACTCGTCCCTGTCAGCACTGGCGAGGGAAGCGAGGGTTGGGGGGTGGTGGGGGGCGCGTGTGGGTGGCGGACTTGAATGGTAGCGCAGCGGCCCTCCTACCGTGAGCTACATCATCCTAACAACATTATTCTTTTCATGCGGCTTGTCGATAGAGGCACCCGCCGTGATTGGCGTGGGGATCCGCTCAGGTTAATTGGAAGCCTGAACTGTGTAACGGCACGGGAAGCTGAGCAGACATCGCCCCACCACCCACCCCCCACCCCCCCAACGCTCCTTGTAATAACACAGGAAGGCCTGTGTGTCTGTGTATCGATTACATCTTAGGTTGACGGCGCCCGTATGGGAATGAAATATCAGATGACAGGTTATGGATGTGGCCTTCAATGGGCCCGTAGGAGCGGAGATGGGCCACTTGTGCGGCGGGAAGAGGCCCTAAATGAAAATGATCAAACACATCATTGAGAGCCCGCTGGGCTGGGTTGGAAGTCAAATGTCATTTGTCAATGGAAATGCACTGGCTGGGCAAAATATTAGGTAGACCTTCACATTCTATTTTGATTTGATATAAGTTTGACAAGGAAGTGATAGGGGGGGGGGGGGGGGGGGGGAAACACTGACTCTTTAAAGGGGGCACAGTATGAACCTGGAAAAAAAACCTCAGCACAAACTAAAAGACGTCCAACGCAACTCGAAGACTTGTGCAGGTGTACCTAATAAGGTGTCCATGCCAACATCCTCCAGTAGTTTGACCCCCGACTTTTTTTTCCTCTTGATCAAGGGTCCATGACTGCATTAGAGGTGCAGAACACATGATAGCCTTCATAGGCTGTAACCAAACACGGCACCGCTCTCCCCTCCTTTGCCTTGTCATCCAGTGGGGCGGCCCACCCTGAGATTAACGAGACGGAATGAGTGGCAGCTAATATGGATAATATTTGCTAATATGGAGCGAGAGGGTGGGACTATAGCAGGACATTAAAAAAAAGGCAACCCTCGTTTAATCATGTGGGTACATTCACAGCCCGCCCGCAATTGGTGAAAATCTGAAATCATATATATTTTTTTTAAACAACTTTATTACAATTAGAGCTGTCAAACAATATATTTTTTTAAATCAGATTCATCACATTTTAGAATTTTGATTAAACACGATTAGTGGTGCAACGGATCAGGATCACGGATTTGAGTCACGGATCAGATTGTTTCTCGGATCAGCAAAAAAAAAAGATAGATAGATAAATAGATGACTTCATTTATTTTGCAAAACACCTTTTCCCATTAAATAAATAAAATAGAAAAATCTATTAAAAATGTATAATATAGCCGTTTAGGATTTAGGAACACAACTTTTAAGTGCAATATGAGGCAGAAACATTCTTATTTTTACATGGAGCATGTGTAAAAAAATATATATGTGTATATATATATATATATACATATATATATATATATATATATATATATATATATATATATATATATATATATATATATATATATATATATATATTAATGGCTTGAAGTTGTGTTCCTATAATCTAAACAGCTAAATTTGACATTTTGAGTTGAATGTTTTTCTTTTTTTAAAGGGACTTTCTATTTATCTTCTTTTTTTTTTTTAAATAATAGAAAGACCTCAACATGCAATTTAAGGCACTTCCCTTCCTTTAAGCATGGAGAGTGAATTACAAAGTAACCTTGGTCCAGAATATTGAAAATTAATTAAAGTAAGCTGTCAGACAGTCGTTGGTCACGCTCACACCCAATAATACCAAAAATGGAACAATTCTCTACTTGGGTCAATTTGAACCAACTTTGAGTCAAGAAATTGGTCTTTTAGTATAAAACAACTGCTAAATATTGGTCAGATCCTGTACTTGGCTCAGAAAATTGGGTCATTTTGTATAAAACAACCCAGAAATTTGTGTCTAATTGACCCATAAAGTGGATCGGTCCATTTTTGATCCCTAATTGTATTACTTTTGACCCAACTGTTTTTAAAGTGTGCGATAAAGTGGGTGCACACTTTATGCAAATTCCATGAAGGAGTAGTTTCAAAGAAAAGACACTTACAGATTATTACAGATGAACTCTGTTCCCATTTTGGTCTGATGTTGCAAAAGTAACACACCCACCGATAAGTTTTGAAAAATATTCATAGCACATTCTTACGAGGCTGACCAAGGTTATAAAGACCCGGGTGCCATAACTCAGAGACTGTGCTTATTAGGTCGGAAGTAATTACAAACACAAAGTGACATTTTACAAGAGATGTTTTGCATAGCGTGAGTTATTGCTCCTGTAAACCGGTGCAGGAGCGCAGAACCTCAACTTGAACTAAAAGGAACTTTCCCCGAGGATGAACGGACAAAATTGTCCTCCGTCGGAAGGTTGGACGGTCTCATTGAAGTGAGGCTTGCGCTGCGTCAAATTTTTAAATGGATTTGTAACGCTGAAGTTGATAATCGATCGCGTCATATGCAACATAAAGGAATACTCTGTAGTTGACTCGGCAGCCTGCACTCACAGAAGTTTGTGGACATGACTGACTGGACCACAGCAACCCCCCCCCACCCCCACCCCCCCAAGCCCCCGCCCCCCCCCCAAGCCCCCCCCCCCCCCACCTCCACAGGTTCCCGCCGCCTAAGGTCCAGCTTGTGCCACTAGGCCGGTACCGGACCGGAGGTGGGCGATGGAGCACCAATCCATCTCCCGCAGGAGCCCGCTGACGGGAGCATCGGTTGCCCACTCCTCGGCTGCAAGCGCGTTCAGGAAGATGGATTGGTTGGCCGACTCTCCAAAGGAGGCAAAGCATGCCGTTAAGAGGCTGTGCATCACTTGGCTGCTCATATGCAAAGTTTGATGAAAGAGGTTTTTCTGGGAGCCATGAATTAGGGCTGAGTGGCGAAATTACATTTGTGGGGGGGGGGGGGGGGGGGAGGCCTTGCGAGCTCTGAGAGTTGCTTTCTTTCTTCACTGAGTGCAATGATAACTGCGGATTGCAAAGGGGGCAGGACCCCGTTTACGATTTTTGTAATTATTTTAAATCATCTTCTTCCATTAAAATGAGCAGAAATGTCACGAATCTGTTAAAATATATGTATATAACATATATTTGGAAGAAAAAAAAAAGAGCACTCTTTATAATACTGTCTGGTGTGTGAGTATAAAACAGTCATGCAGACAGAAACGAAGAAGAGTTTCACAACTACTGTAAGTCCAGGTACACACAAAAAGACAATCAATGGGACCATTTTTCTCCCAACTTTGCTCTTTCCTGATCACGGACATCAAATACCAACTATCTTATGTCTGTTCTTTCTCCTGTAAGATAATCCTTATGTCTGTGGTGCGTTAAGAGTCGATTTATCCTGATAATAGGGTCCAAAACAAGTCGTGGCCAATAATCTTACATGTCAAACATGTTCAACATTTATGATCAAAAATCATGTGTGTGGGTAAAGCTGACGTCTCCTCAAATAGCCAATCAGAAAAGAGCTGATTAAAGGCATTTACATTCATTTAAATGGCGGACATGTATTTCATGTATAAGAAAATTGAGCTATTTGTGCCTTTTTTAAATGCTTGAGAAATGAGTTAACAGCCCGACATTTTTTGTTTGTAACAATAGTTGACGAAACAATAAAGCGGACTAATGCAGCATTATATACAAATGTTTTCTCAGTTGGAGCTATGATCCATCATTGCACATCTAACAGTCTGGACAGAAGAGGAACATGACAATAAAATGCCCCCTCCCCACAAAAAAAGAAAAAAGAAAAAAAAGAAGATATAATACATCTTGTGGAAAAAATGGTCTCTTCTTCAAATTGGCCACCACTTTAACCTGACACTACGGATCTCGCCTCCTCCTCTTTGTGGCCCAAACCCAAAACGGCAGCACGAACGCTGACAAATTTGACAAAGGGAATTTGCTCAAAAAACACAGCCTCTATTTAGCCGGCCAAGCGGCAAATATGTCGGATGATATGGTTTATTAGGCAATCCATTTTTTCCCACAATAGCGAGGCCATCTGCAAAGGTTAGCGCGCATAAGGTTGCTACGGCAAATTCTATCTAATCTGCCTGCGAATGCCGCTGGAAGCCGGTGGCACATTTTTCATGTACGTACGATTTGGAATGCAAATAGAATAGCTGATGAAAGGGGTGACCTTCTAAGTGCGGTGCAGTGGGGGCTTTGCGGAATATGCAGAGGCGGAATGGAAGAGAAAAGAATGACTTACCGCTGCTGCCACTTGAGCTGCATTGTAATATACGAGCGTAGCTCGGATACAAGTGAACCCGGCCTCCAGAACACGGAGGCTAATCTCGGAGGAACGGCGTGCCGGCTGCATAAAAAAAAAAGTAAAAAAAAAGTAGATGGCTTGCAAAATGAGGTGTTTAAAGCAACAAAGTGTGCAAATTGAACCTTAAAGACCTTGAAAAGTGAATTCAGAGATTTGCTTTGAACACTTTTGAAGATCATTTCCGAAAACACTTCAAGATGTTTGGCATTAATTTGATTTACGACAAACAAACGAAAGTAGACTTCAAAGGAAAATTATCCTTACTTCGTATTTAGCGCTAGCATTTGGCTTGCTAGCCATTTAATAGCTCGCTGTTTAACTAGCTAGTGTAACAGTTGATCATTTGCCAAAAAGTATCTGGCTTGGATGTGACTTACGTTTTGTTGACCAGCCAGAAAACCTGAAATGTCACTGCATCAAGAAGTCACTATATCTTCCTAAATAAAATTAACCATGGATACCCATTTTTACCAATACGTTGCTTCGCACTAGCACGGTGCTAATATAATAGTTCATATTTGTGTGCTGTACTTAAACAAACTACAAGTACAATTATGCCAATGATTAGAAACTATGCTAGTTGTTTTTGCCACAAGCCAAACTAAAGTAAAACTGGCACAAAAGCAAACGTTGAATTATTCCCTCACGCCAGCTTTAGCGCTAGCATTGGGGCTAATGTGTAGGGTCCATTGTAGCGTGAAGTACTTGTAAATTTGCTTTGTTAGGGGGAAAAAAAGTGCTTGCTTGCAAAATGAGATGCCTTAAAGCAAAAATAGGAAGCTATTGTACCTTAAACAAACTCATTTTGATGCTACACTGACTTGTAATGAGTACAATATAAATGTGACCCTGGCCTTCTGTCCATGTTTGCGTTAGCATCAATGCTAATGTTGTTGTTTTTTTAAGTGTGGTGTGAAGTATTTGTTTTATTTAAGAAATTAACAATTGTGGCACTCCTTACCCATGTGTGAGAGCTTTACAGTAGCTTAATTGCTCCATTTTAAAAATGTGTATTATTTGTTTAAGATCAAGTGGCGGACCATTTGAAGCTAACTCAAATTTTGTCACACAACACAAAGCAAAAATATTGATGAAACAAGGGTTGAAACGCGTCTAAGTCACCAATATTCTTTAACTGGCTTTAATGAATGAGTAAAAATTAGTCTAAAGCGGTTAAATCTACGGAAGCGTATTGCGTTCACTTGAAAAAAAACCCCTCTGTTTTTCTGAGTAATTTTTTGGGGTTGCTTAAAAAAATATTCAGAAAAATATTTCAAAAATTATTTTAAAAAACAACAACATAAAAATAATTATTTTATTAAACCGGGGGAAATTATTCAAAAACAGAAGAAAATATATATTTTTTTAAACAGAAAAAAAATTATACAAAAAAACAGGGAAAAATATTCAATAAACCAGGGGGGGAAATTACTCCAAAAAAACAAAGCTCTCCCCAAAAAATGAGTCAGAAAAACAGGATTTTTTTTTTTTTTAAGTGAATGCAATACGCTTCCGTATAAATCTACTTCAACTCGCATTACGTTTCACTTTTTCGAGAATGTTGAAGGACACTAAAGTTGATTTATGGCCCCAAGTGTCATAAAGACCTAAAATATTTGGAACTTTAATGGCGTTTCCAGTTGATGAATGTTTAAGTCAGACTGCAAATGAGAGTTGAAAAGTAGATATTCCGGCATCCATAAGCGGAGACTATACGTCAATAGCGAAGTGCGAGGACTCCTTTGTCATAGCTTGTGCAAAGCTTGAACACATAGACAAATGGGCGAGGTGCACTATGGTCATTCAGCCGTGCATGTCTCATCTGTAGCCAGCTTTGGCAGAGTAGTCATCTTCATTCCCTTTGTCCTTACAGCGCAAGGTAATCTATCAGGCTCCAGACGTGCTGGAAAGTCCGACTGACTCTCCCATTTGAATTGAGAAGCCAGTTTGCGCTTTTACGCGGGGTCCCAGTTAGGCCCGGGCCGCAATTGAGAGTGAGTGAGCTGTCCTTGATTCATATTACTGTCCCCGTATGATTGAGCTTCTCTGGTATCGCCGCAGAGTGGGGAGAAAATTGAGCACTTGACTTTGCTGGGCCTGAAATCCCAGTCCTGCATCTATGCATTTGCTCACTTATTTATTTTTCTTTTTTGTTCACGGGACATGCTCCAAGCTCCAGCTACAATCTTTATGTTGCGCCCGATCGGACGCAAGCGGACGGGTGTGTAGAAGTCGGCGTTTAGCACTTTGTTTTCTTCAGTAGGCAGGAACCTGGTGTGACCTCTTCATGCAAATGTTATAGGACCGATTCTTGGCCCTCAATGCCTTTCCTTTGTTTCCTTTTGAGATTTTGTCTTTCTAGTTTATGGTCTGTATTGACAAAAATGTCAGAAAAGCTGAGCTTTATTTATTTAATTAATTAAGGATAGTCGAGTACTGATAGCGGCTTTATTTGAAAGTATCTGGTACTCATGTAGGATGCCGATACCAGCCACTGGTACTGAAAGATACATTAAAAAAATTGACATTGAGTAAGTCTTCCTTTCCAGTAGTTGGTGCTACATATTACACATTAGTGAATCTTCATGTGCATCTTTGTTAAGTATTAGCTGACATTGTGTGAATTTTAATTTTATGTATCATAATTCATAGTCGTTTACGTACTTGGTATCAAGATTGGTGAGTACTTGTACTAGTATCAGTCCACAGAAAAGTGGTGTCAATCATCCCTAATGTTAATTAGAGGCACTTTTTGTGGCAGGCTGCATTTAACACGGGTTTGAATCTAATTTGTTAATTCTGAACACACCCACATTCACAGTTATAAGAAAGTATCCAGGTTTTTTTTTGTGTCACTTCCCTTTCTAAAAGAATATTTTTTTTCAGTTGAGTTATACATGTTATAGTTCAAATTAATGGTGGAAAACTATTTGAAATGAGTTTTCTTGATAAAAACCTGCCGTTTCAATAGGGGTGTGTAGACTTTTTATGTCCACTAAATTTGCTTGTAGTTTTTTATTTGCACACTGTGTTTGTATGTGTTGCTGCTCCGTGTGTGTTTTTAATGATTACAGTTCCGTAATACTTATGCTAATCTCCATTAGCCCCTGTATAGCGTTTCACATTGTTAGCATTAGCACTAGCAGACTTTCATTTGACAACATCTTATGTTTTGGTTGAACATTTTAGTGTTTAAATACACAATGATTCATTTTATTTTTATTTTGTTTGATTTTTTTTAGATTTACTGTCAACTTTGGCAAGGAGTGATGAATAAACAGCCTGAATCCTGCAAGCTAGCTTTTCTTGGTGGGGGGGGGGGGGGGGGGGGTGGCTGTGCAAACAAGAGTAATAGCAAGCGCTTACAAATCGTTTTATACGTACTTTGTTATTACGGTAGTAACTTTTAGGAAAAGGATATAAATACTAAACAAACAACACTATGTCACAGGATCAATGTTAGCTCACCTATAATAGCCTAACACTTCCCCCTAATGAAAATGTAACCCTATATTCAAAATCTGACCTGATCCTGTACGTCTTCGATCATTCCGATCAATAGAGCTCTTGTCTGTCTTTATTTTATCCAGTTCCTTCCTCTCAGGGCGGGGGATGTAATATTCATCAGCTGACTGCCCCCCAAACACCGCGTTACCTGACCACGTTGGGGCCTTTAGCCACGATTTGATCGAGAGAGCCGATTATGAAGCATGACCGTCGTTCCGGCAAATATTGACATGGAAACAACAAGCGAGCCGGCACGCCCACGGCAACAACAACAACAATACACGCACGCGCACACACAAAGTCATGTATGGCTTCAAGATGTCTTCATAGATATACACGTGCTTACGCGGCGTAAAAGCCGGATCGATAGCGGCTCATCGGCATCTTTGTATGTGCGAAGTTTTGATTTACATAACAGTGGAGGAGGTTAATTCTACTTTATGCATCACAGTGAACCCGTTTATTGAGAACATATAGAAAAGTCATTTATACATTTTAATTTTTTTTTAGCCCACACATTTTAGCACATGTTCTCACTTTCTTGCTAGCACATTTCTTGCTAGCACATTCACGCAAATAGGAGCACGCTGTTTATTGACACTCTTAGTTGAAGTTTACTATAAAACTGACACATCAAGCAAGAGAATTGAACTTATGTATATGTGCATTTAAACGGCAAGATGTTAAACAAAACGATATAATTTCATTTACCGGGCGTCTGTTAGCTTAATGCTAATTCATAATGCAAAACACTGTAGACGGGCTAACCGAGATTAGCGTAGATATAAAGGTAAGTATATATGTTCAACCAACTGCTTCTTAAACAAATGGATAAACAACACATACCAACAGATCATACAATACTCACAGGTGTACACAGTAGCTATAAAAAGTCTACACACCCCTGTTGAAATGGCTGGTTTTTGTGATATATATTTTAAAAAAATTTGACCAAGATGAATAATTTTCGAAAGGTTTGTCCAACATGGAATTCAATGGAAAAACAATCAATTAGAGAGAGGAAAGGGAAAATAAAGAACTGAAAAGATGTGGTTGCACAAGTGTGCACACCCTTTTATTATTGCGGATGTGGCTGTGTCTGGTGAACAATCAACTTTCAAACTCATGTTGATTGGGAGACCGCACACACATGATTCAATTTAAAGTGCATCTGATTAACTCCAAATGAACTTCAGATGTTCTAGTAGGCTTTTGCTGATGTTTTTGTAGTCACATCTAGAGCATAATATGCAAAACATGGAATGCAACTTTAAATTTACAGTTGTATGTGTATTGTTAAAAAACAATTTAAAAAAAATTATCACTGTAGGATCCAAAATATAGAGAAAGATGAACCGAGATAAATCAGGGGGAACACTTTCGTCCTTGTGTACCTGAATCTGAAGATAGAAAAAAATGCTGATGGTTTGTCAGGGTGAGAATGTGATGAGCAAGACAGGAAGTAGAGCTCATGACAGGTGTGCCATCCCAGCGGGAAATCTGGCAGCAGGCCGCACAGGCGGGACTTTACAACAAATCCCCTTTGCAAGTTATTATTTATTTTCCGCAAAGTTTGTCAAACTCAGCCTGCGATTTCCACCCCACACAACCCCGCCCCCTTCCTCCTCCACGAGTTCCCTCTTGTGGCCCGTTCCCGCACATGCTCCCCCACATAATTTATGACTGCCTCTGGTCCTGATGACAGATTATTAAAAGTAGAATTAGTTTTGTGCCGGGGATTTTTCCTGTGGGAATTGGGAAGGCAGGGCTCTCCGTGGAAGGTCTCTGACGAGGTCTCCATTACTAATAGAGGCAGACTTCTTTTTTTTTTTCTTTTTTTTTTTAACCACACACACACACCTCCTCTTCCCCCGTGTGATGGCAAAGCGAGAAGACTAATGATTTGAATTTACTATGGCAGGCGTCACGTGCTGTGAAAGGCAGCGTCGGAGTAGAGGAGAGGTTAAGTTCTTCCCCGTGGAGAGGTTTATTGGATTGTTTAGCACCAGAAGGATAATGTTTTTGTCATCGACTGCTGCTGCGGTTGCTACTGCACGGACGCCTGGAAGCAAATCGGCCACTGCTTGTCAACGGCCGTATCGCGGATTTTTAAGCGATCGTTTTTGATGGGGTTTTGAGAGTAGACAGAATGTAGTGTCGTGCCTTCAGTGTCGTACTACATGCTAGGCTACAAGCTGAGAGCTACTGGGAGAGATGCAGTATAATTGTGAGCAGGATGAAAAGGCAGAGAAGGTCCCCAACACATTTTCAATAACTGTCAATGCCAATGAGTAATTGTGGGAATGCTGAAGCATTATGTTATTGTGATTTTTCTATTCTCCACACTTTTTTTTTGTGAAACAACTCCCACATAACACTTCCGATTTACACCGTTCAAATTTCAACTTGCTTCAAAAATTCACGCCTTCCTGGCAATATATTGTCTGATTCCACATTACTAACAGTATTCGCACACACATGAATTCCCCATTCATTTTCAATGGGACTGACATTGAACTTTTTCGAAGTACCTCTTTCCACGCCCACTTTCATACATATACAATTGATCGTCAATGCCAGGTGTCTGATACTGCTCAGTGGTGCAGTTGGTAAAGTGCATTGTCCAGTAACCAGGAGGTTGCAGGCTCTGATCCCACCTCCCACTGCACATTGCAAATATATCCATGGCCATTATGCTAAGTGATATACATGTATACCAAATGACATCATCATATTGTGAAATTGATTAAAATATTTCTGATATGATTATTTCGCAATTTATTCATTTGTCATTTTACTACAATTTAAAAAAATAAAATTTCACATCATTTATCTTTCAATTTACTTCATAAGCACATGCATTCAAATCCTAGCATTCAGCTAATAGCGTTCAGCTTTTCAGCATTCCCACACAATTTCTGCAGAAATTGCACTTTGTCTAGTGTTGTATGCTGTTTAAAAAATATTTAAAATAAGAAATAAAAACAAGTTGAATAAACTTAACTTAAGATTTGCAATTGAACAAAATGTTTTATTTTTTTAACATTGTATGCATTACTGCTCCATACTTGTTGGAGACCCATGGAAACTATTATTCATATGCTTTAATTTAATTTAAATTAAGTATTTTAATCTTTAAACATCCTTGAGATCAGGATGGGCAAACCTTTGTGCTTTATGCCACATTTAATTATTTGAAATGGATAAATGGGCCAGCTCTTTCAGAATTAAGATAGCAAAAAATTACATTTCTGTAATTTTAATTGATATTGAGATGATTATTCAAAGTTCATGCTCACAGTAAACACTGAGACTTGACAAAGTCAACATTAAAACTACATTAAAATAAAATAATACTTGAATGAAGTAGTCACAGTGAAAAATGTTTTCCAAATAAATATTTAAAATCATCATAGCTATGATACATGAAAATAAGAGATTATTTTAAATCTTACATTTTTTTAATCAATTCTTTTTTTTTTTGGGGGGGGGGGGGACTAAAATTAATTTAACACATTTTACGGTACTCATGAGAATGTAAATGCTCTCTGGGCCGGATTAAAGAATGGAGCTGGCCTTATGTTGACTTTGCCCACCCTTGCACTAGATTTTCACTCCAAGTAGGCAAGATTGTAGTTTTTTTGTTTTTTTTTTCAATTTTCAACAAGAGCCCATTTATTTCTGTTTTCCTCAAGTCTCCTCCAACTCTCCGTTTCTCTCCCCTCAGCAACTCTTCTCCTCCTTCTCCTCCTCCTCCTCCTCCTCCTCTGCTGCCACAAAAAAAAAAAAAGAGAATGTAGGCTTTCAATTCTCCCCCCTGTTCACCTGATGGCCGTTTGGAGCCTGTTCCCCCAGCGTGTGTCTGCAGCCTGGGAAGCAGAGGGGAGTCTCAGCACAGCTGAGAGGCTCGGCTTAATCTTATGCATCATTAAGCACTCAGCGGCACACCGCAGCTCCTCATATACATCATCCACGCTTAATAAACATAATGATGACATAAGATGTAATTCCAGATGAATTTTCATTTTATAGGGAAATGGAGAATTCCTGTAGTATGAGAGGAGGGAGGGCCGAAAGGACAGGAAAGACGAAAAGAGGGGAAGGAGAGAGAAAAAGTAAATTATCTGGGAAGTACAGAATAAATGATGTTTTTTTTCTCCACAAGATGGATTGCGGCTTTCTGGGGACACTTGAAGTGGGAGGGGAGGGGTGAGAAAGGTGAGGGGGCAGAGGGCCGCTGTGGCACCGGGGGGACAAAGGGGTTGGCGAGGAGAGAGAAAAATGTTGGTCATTCCGAGTGTTTTAATCGCCGGGCTTGATGGACAGGCTGAGAGGACCTGAGGTGCGGCCATCCATCACGGACGGGCCGGCCAGAACGGCCGAGAGGAGGTTCGAGTTTCAGTGTGAAGAGGAAGAGGAGGAGGAGGAGGAGGAGGAAGGGGCTCCTAGGCCGCGGCGGGAAATGGGATTCTGATGGAAGTGGGAGAGAAAGGCCACTGTACACAGTCGAGGCCAATGAGGGCGAGAGGAGGCGTGTTGGAAAAGGCAGCGGGACGAGAGACTTGAATAGCTCTGCAGTCATGTGACGGCAGGGCCCCATGGGGGACCCAGGAAAGAAGTATCATGGATACCCCCATAACAAAAAATACATGATGATGGATAAGCAAATATATCACTTGTTGAATAATCATCATGTGAAATGAATAATAAATAATATCAACACTTGAAAGCAAACATTTGTGTGTACAGTGCCAGAGATGATGTCGCAAATCCTCAGCAGAAAATTAGTCGTTAAAGAATACATGCCTGTCGGTACCGTCTACATGTCATACTTCGTCAGGTATGTTCAAATATCTGTTGTTTAAAGAGTTTCAGCTCCCCCATATAGGTCTGTTTCTCATTGTTTTAGCATTAGCATTAGGCTAGCGGACTTAAAGGTAAAGCGAGCTCGACATATGCTTGTTTTAAATACACAATGTGAAATTATCTTGGTTTTAGGTTTAATTTGAGAGTAAACTTGAACGGGAAGTGGTAATTATCTATCTATCTATCTATCTAGTTAGCTATCTATCTCGCTAGCAAGCTAAATAGTGTGCTATCTATCTCGCTAGCAAGCTAAATAGTGTGCTATCTATCTACAGTAGATATAGGTATGGCAACCAGATTTTCAAAATTAAAAAAAACGACACTCTACAATTTTGCTGAAAATCAAATATGCAAATACATTCTCCCCAGAAATTATTTATAACAAATTTAATCGCGATTGATAGCTCAACAGCACTAAACAAGTCAATGCATTCAGCACTGGAAGCTAGTTGTGCCGTTGACCTTGCACCGGTCCTGCATTGGAACATCAAACATTTGGCGTCAGAAAAGCTCAGTTTGTGTTGGACTACATTACACATGATTCTTAGAAACAGGAACAGCAAGTAATTATATTTCCGGTATGACAAAAACACACCTGTTAGCAATCAGAGGTCGCTTGATTAGTAGTTTGGTTGACATATACACATGGCCCAAACAATTGGCTTGCGGAGTGGACTAAAAATAACCTAAAAATAACCGATGTAAAAGCTGGACAAAACAGTGGGGCTGGCGAAATACCCCGGGATTGCGGATACAAGGCTCAAAACTCAGCCTAGCTAAAAGGCTTGTTCACTGGCATGAGACAAGGTCTTGATCCTGGCGATTATTTTTTTTTTTTTTTTGTTTGTTTTTTGACAATACATGTTATAATGTTTCAAATGCACCAGAATGACCAAAACCAAAATGATTTATCTTTTTTTTTTTTTTTAAGTAGATAACATCTTTCAATCAGTCTGCATGTAGTAGCCTACTCACACGTTTTGACGCGTTTTTGTGTGTGCGTGTGTTTTTTTACAGTTTGGCTGATCTACAGGCAGTATCTAAGAAACACACTAGCAAAAAAAAAAAAAAAAAAAAAAAAAAAAAAAGTGTAAGGAGAAAATAGATTATCATAATAGGATTTGGAAATTATCCAAATATAACATATCTCCCCTCTCTCTACTATCAGCGATTCCTGGCACAGATGAGATAAAACCCTTAAATCTACAACGGTGTCATTATATTTCAGGAATGGGGAAAAAAAAAAAGTTTCAATTCCACATGTTTACCACTGAATAGGTAATTCTTTTTTCCTATTTGTATTCCAAACACCAGTGGGAAATAAGAAACTACTCAGCTATTGCTGGTTTGTTGGTGGGGTGCAGGCTTCCAGCTGGACCCCATCCCAGACTGCCATGCATGCTTAATGTGGCCAGCCTGGGCTGCCAAAATTAGAATTCATGCTGTATATTGAACAAACAATAACACAAGCAGACCTTATGCGTGTGTGAAAAGAATGTTCAAATGAGTCAAGTTTCACATGCAGAAACAGTTTTAAACTAAAGCTACAATAAGGAATGATTGTTTTTACTCTCCCTGTGATTTTAGACCACAGTTCGCATAACTTTTTAAGGCTGGTTAACGTGTGTTTTTAAAATGGGGATGGTATGGTTGTGACAAGAAAATATATTTTTGCACAAGTGCTAATGCTAACACAGCGTAACAGATGTCCAGGCTGGCCCACTCTGCAGTACTTTTGGAGTACCAAATTAGTAGGTGATGGTCATGATGAGGACAGTGTTGTAATGCACCACTAATACAGTAGAGAGCTGTATTTCAAGTTACAATAAATATATGCACATTCACAATTTTCTCATTTCACTGTGATAACTCCAAATACCCTTGTATCTCAAATCATTTTTATTTTATTTTTATTTTTATTTTAAATTGAATTGACACACAAAATGTGCACACACAAAAAGTCAATAAGAATAAATGTTTTGTTTTTGTTTTTGTTTTTTATGCTTCAATTCAATTCACTTTGTGCTGCACCTTCTGGTGTGCCTGCCTTGTCCACCTGGGGGCAGTATAATAATGACTCAATAAAATGCAGTCATATTTGTCATTTTTCACAAAGGATAAAGAATCTATTGAATTGAGCTCTAGGTTCACGTTATTGCAATTTCGTGGATAAAAAAAAATCCAGTTTAAAACTATTCTGTTTTGTTTACTTCTTATTTTTCGGTGTAATTCTTCTGTGGTCCACTAGATGGTAGCACACTATTTTGTTAGACAACGTGCAAATGTAAAAATGAAGAAGAATGAAAGCAGGAAGTATTTTAGCCCAGTCTAGTTTTTTCTTAAGATTACTGAATCTCATATCCTCCTTAATCCTGCTTTTTATGCCTACAGAAAGTGACCAGTGTGTAGTAGTTAGTGGCGAGATCAGTACACTGTTACAAAGCACGATATTATATTTAAACATTTCTGGGAAGTATATTTCTATATCTACAGTATATCACACATTCTCTTTCCTTTCCTGATTGGCTGGGAGGTGACCACATGATTCTACTCCCTTATTTAAAGGCATCCATTTCAACTGAAGTTTCTAAATATGATTCCTCAGCCTACAAAGGGCTAATATTATCCAATTTCCTATTCCTGTACATGCACTGTCCAGTGACGGGATCCACGGGGTAAACAAGTGCAGCCCTGACTGGTGCCACACAGCAGGGGGAGCGTCTGAAGCAGCCCACCAGCTCGCCTCTGGTGGCCTGTGCTGCACAAAGGCATTTCTGGATTCAAACCTCAGCATGTTCAGGTTCAGCGGAGCGTGCCCAGCACTATGCCAAGCTTAGATGGGTGCCAAGGGTGCCACTAACCAGAGCCTCATCCCCTGCACTGTCGTCTGGCGGCCAACACAAAATGCCGCAATATAACATAAAAGGCTGCAAAGAACAAAAAGCACACAAACAAAAAAAAACCCGGAGATTTTGATTAATTTCCTTTTTGAATGTTCATATGTTTTGAATGACTAGCGAAGTGCACACGGATACGGCACACGTCCGTCTTCTGACACGCGGGCCTCCCATTGTCCGTGCGAGTAGAACCTTCCCGAGATAATGTTCTCATAATTGATGCGCGCACTGTTTGTGTTGTTTCGTTCTCGTACTTTTCCCTCGGCCGCGCTCCGCTCCTGGCACTGAGCACAGATTACATCTTGTTTCCCCAACTACTAAAAGTGTCAGAGGCTGTCTGCCTTTGCTTTTATATCATGTTATTAATGGCAGCCAGCACACAGCGGCCCCCAGTCTTTTTTCTTGTTCTTTTTCTTTTCTTTTTTTTTTTCAGGGAGTGTTTGCTTGCTTTTGCTGCTGGTGTCTAATTAAAAGATCTCTGCTTACAGGAGCAGAGAACGACTTGGATAGAAAGCAATAATTGCAAATGTTATTATTCTGGAGAGATGATAGGAGTTTGGAAGACCATATTTGTATGGTGGATTTGCGGGCTGTGGAAAGATGAGGTAACATTTAACCTCGCAGCTCATAACATCAGTCTTAGGTGCTACAAAATAAATACTTTAAAATAAAAGACTGTCTCAGAGAGGTTTGCAGGGGTAAATAAACATAAATAGAAAATGGCTGCTACTGCTACAAAATCTTTTTGTTCTATGACCTAAACTAGACAAATTTAAACATATTTTCATATTTTCTTTTGTACTCATGTTCTATACATTCTCACAATTTATTCATGCTAAATACATTAATTTTTTCCATTTACGGCCACGTATAAATATATATTTTTTAGAAGGCGGGGGCAATATTCCTATAGAAATTGGCACTTTATAAAATCGCAAATTTGCCACTTTATAAAGTTACAAATTTGCGAGTTAAAAAAGTGGCAAATTTGCGAGAAAAAACTTCGAAACTTACGAGAAATACACGTAGCATAGCTATTGTCTAATGAGAAAAAATACTCGTAAATTTGTGACTCTTTAAAGTGGCAAATTTGCGAGTTTATAAAGCGGCAAATTTGTGAGAAAAAACTCAGAAACTTACGAGAAATACACGTAGCATAGCTATTGCCTAATGAGAGAAAATACTCGTAAATTTGTGACTCTTTAAAGTGGCAAATTTACAAGTTTATAAAATAGCAAATTTGCGAGTTTATAAAGTAGCAAATTTGTGATTATAAGGTAGCAGATTCGCAAGAAAAATCTCGTTAAAAAAGCGTTTCCATTCAGTTTTATTTTCGCATTTCTTGAAAATTCTAATAAAAATGGGTGGATGGAAACCCCATTAATGACGATAAAACATTTATTTGGTTTCACTGTCAGAATGAGGGAGGTCGTAACTGTAAAGTGGCCCGCAACAAGATTTTTTTGATATCTCTGGTCTATTTAAATGGATGCAATGTAGAAACTGTTCACTATTTTGCAAGTTCTCGTGTATAATACAGCCACTCAATTTTGTATGATATTCTGACACTATTGCGAAACTTCTATTTCCAAATGTAATTATCCATAATTCCCTTAGCGAACCAAAATGGTCACAAGACAAGGTTTCCCATTGAAATGAATAGAAATCCAATTATTCCATTCTAGCAATTGATCCCGTTTTTATTGGTGTGTGTGGTTAAAAATGAATTCTGTACAACATTGGTAGATTTTGCCGAACCAAATTGCACAGCAGGATTCGGAACACTGAACTCTTTGAGCTGAGATGATTGCCTACTGTATTTCTTTCCGTTTTTTCAGACTTCTTGAAAACATTATTAGCATGATTTGACTTTCTTTCTTTTTTTTGCCATACTGAATGCTAATTTAGAGCAAAAAAAAAAAAAAAACTAAAAATGACGTGTATAAGTAATTTCTATTCAAAAGTTTCAAATGGAATTGTTCGTAATCCAGGGTCGCTTATAAATCAACGTTACACTGCAAGAACACGCTTTATTTTGTAAACGATGACCTGCGATTTGGTAAGGGCAACACTGATAACATTCCAGCTGTGTGCGTTTTCATCATAAGGGAGAGCTTTCTGGGATCTGAAGTCGTATTTCTTGACAAATGGCAGTGTTGCGTGCTTGTGCGGACCACAGAGCGCGACCTTGCAGATCCTCGCTGGAGACCGGGCCGGGCCCTCTCTCCAGCAGCCCCGGCGCTGTCTTAACCTGAAGAATTATGTGCTCAGATAATTAGCTCTTATAGGTACACTCTCCATTTCTCCACTCCACTGGGCACATCATCTTCCTCGCCTCTTTATTGTTTGCTTTGCTTTGTCAGATCGATGTCTTGCTACCGCGTAACCAGCACTCGTATGTGGGCCTGCATAAATCACAACAAGGTTTCTGTCGCTCGAGAGAGCGCCGGGGCTACACGCACACACACACACACACGATACACACACGTAAACAAGAGGGAAGGCTACTTTGTGCTGCGCGTGACACCAGCTCTCCTCTCCTCTGCATCAGTGTGTTGTTTTTTGCAATCTGAGGAAACACTACCGCAGTTTTTGCTCCGTTAACACATCTGGTTTCCCCTCTGTTGCGGAAGTGGTTTGCCGTTATGTTGCATTTAATAGATACTCTTCAGTATGGTTTGACAGAGATGTGTGTGTGTGTGTGGGTGTGTGTGTGTGTGTGTGTGTGTGTGTGTGTGTGTGTGTGTGTGTGTGTGTGTGTGTGTGTGTGTGTGTGTGTGTGTGTGTGTGTGTGTGTGTGTGTGTGTGTGTGTGTGTGTGTGTTTTTATGGCAATTCTAACAATTGGCAGAATAAAATTGCGAAAACAGATTGATCAGTTGATTATTTTGAAATAATAAAATGACTAATGTGGTGTATTTTTTGGTTCCTTAACGCTTATAATAACAAAAATATCGGCAAAACATATCTGCAGATTTGAAAAGGGTTCATATCGGTCGGCCGGTTATTCCGTCATTCTTACTCTTACTACCATATAAAAGAATGAAAAAAACTGTTGGATTTAGGTTGTCAATATTCTATACCATAACATTTATTTATTTTTTGTAAAGTTGTCTTTAATTCATTGTTCGCACCCCAGATGGGTAGGATTATTTCTTTTTTATTGCCCCCACCCCAGTTTCCACATCATGATATTTTCTGTTAGCCTGTCAATGACATTTCACATTATATGTTAGCATTAAGCTATCAGTTTAGTTTTTTGTGTTTAAATATACAATGTTTTACTCTTGTTTGTTTTATGTGTCCGTTTTACAGTATTTATATAAGTCTGCTAACAAGCGAGTGCTCTTCTTTTCAATTCTTCAAAGTGATGTTGTGATTTTTTGACTCTAAGGAATACTTTAAAAAACATGTTCAACGTTCTATTTTAAATATTGCCAAAGACGCATTTATACAGGTTGTTTAAAAATATATATAATTATGCTAGAGCATACAGAGGGCTTTGATGCAGCCTCTGAACTGAAGAGGCCGCTTAAACCAATTGTAGTTATTACAAAAAACGGCCAGTAGGTGGCAGCAGAGTATACGAGATCAACCAGGGCCATGTTGCAACAAAGCTCTTTTTCCCAATGTTTTGAACAGGTTTGTGAATAATGATGAAACCTATTCTAATTAATTGCTGCAACACGGAAACAACTACAAATATACTTTTTTTTCCTGATGAAAGAAAAGACTCTAATCTTTCTTTTGGGATGTTCCATGTTTTTATAGCAATAAAACACAATATTTTGTGGGCCTTGCAAAATCAGTCAAACAGCAGGGAGCGAAGGGAGTTGCTTCAGTGAAAATGGCTGGGAGTGAATGAGTTAAATGGGAGTCAGCACACGCATGCCACCATTCAAAGTGCCTCCGATTAACCCCAAATAAAACTTGGATGTTCTAGTGGGCTTTCCCTGCTTTCTTTTTTAAGTTTCATAGCAGAAGTCAATTTTGGGCCAACACTGACTGCACTTGCATACATTTGAAAGAAGTTGAAACACAATGTTCTTCTGATGAGGTAAAGCAGATCCATTCTACTGCATCGGGGTGCCATCAGGGGAGTGATCGACGCACACGAGGGTGACACACAGCGAGATTTAGCGCTAAGCTCATTCAAAAAATAAAAAAAATAAAAAGCACACAGCCTTGATTATGGTGCATGAAATGAGGCAGAAACACAATTGCGTGTGTTAGGACCTGCAGGCTTGGATCGGCGTCCCATGTCTGCGTGCGCGCTAATGTCGCCCTTAACAGCAAGCTAAACACTGCAGGTTCGCAGACATTAGCCATGCCTGCTAAAACACTCATTTACCACGCAGGCCTACTCGTCGCACACAATGACGGGCCCCAACACGCCGTTCTATTAGAGGGCATACTGCATAGAGCAATGCTCAGCCAATCGTGTCCCCTCCCGAGTGAGACCCACGCAGAGAATATGCTCATCGCCGGCTCGTATATTACGCTTTGCAATATGAAGCCCGCGCTCCGTGACAGCCGCACAAAAGCATCACGGCCGCCATGATGTCAGTACAGTGGCGGGCTGGGAATTTGCTACCTGGGCCTTCAATGGAGACCTACCGGACTGAATCCAATTCTTAATACCAACAACAGTGCTACATCAAATCGCTAATGTATCATAATATACATGATTAAGACCAGTTCAAAATCAATATTTAGTTGTATCATGGGTAAGTTGTCACATTGCAATTTTCTTCTCCACCAGAGGGTGCAACAAAGAAATGGAATACTAATTTTCTTCGTATAAATGGTCAGGGGTTGTGTAATGTCTGAGAAGAAAATAACACATTGTGAGCTGAGATGAGTGCTAGTTATTTCCACTTCATATATTTTGAAACAGGCGTTGATAGACAAATTCTAGCAGCAAATCATGTGGACTCGTTAGAGGAGAGAATCGGGCATCTTGTCATGCCTCAGTCACTGCTATGTTATAAGCTAACTTTACACTAGAGCAAGTATTAGCCAGCATGGTAGTTTGGGGCAACTTGTCTCAGTTCTTTTGGGGTTTGTTGTCACATATGCAAAGAATGGACCAATGAAAAATGCACCTCTGGCAACACTGTTTCCATATGCCAGAATTGTTCTTCAAATGATGACTCTAAAGAGTGAGGAAATTATAGTTTGCCAGGTTTTGTTTCATTGTTTAAAAATGGATTTTCCCATTGTTTGAACTACATTATGTCCACATGTCAGGACTGACTACGTTTTATGATGAACTATCCATCCATTAACCGAAATGCTTTATTTTTTTTAAATTCAATTTAATCAAAAATGCCCAGTTTAAGGGAAGCAAAACTGGCATTTGAGGCTGAGAGCTATGACCTATATGCCAGAAGTTCCTAAAGACTTTAATTTATTTCATAATATTTTATGTTAAAGTTTGCTCAATGACGATGGTAAATTTTCAATATCAATGATAAACAATTTCTCTGGCTGTAAAAACAAACAAACAAACAAAACAGGAGAACAAGGATAATTTTGTTCTTGTTTTACTAGTTGCCAAATCCAATGTGACATCTTACCCCATACAGTGTGACAAGTTACCCATTGGTGGGGCAACATGTTCACTCCCTCTATTTGATGACTTATAACTGACTTTGGTCTTTCATTTGGTATACATTTTGTTTAAATATGATGTATTGATTCCAAGAAATATATAAAAGTATAAAAAGTGTTACAACTAGCCCCGGTCTCCTCTACATCTTACTCACCTCAAATGTTGATTGTTGAATGTATTCACTTGTGCTCTCAGGAAGAATTGGACATGGGGTGAAACAATGTGTGTAACAATTTTAAAATGTAACGATTCCCTTGCGTTTGTCAAATCATAAGCGATTTTCCAAACTTCACTTGAGCATCATTGCATATGAAGCTTTTAGCTCGCAACATTGTATTAACATTTTGGTTGTAAATGTAGGTTAGTAATGATTGTGCTTAGGCCAGCAGAGAAGGCCTTGTTGTGTACTTGTATGGCAAAATGGCTCAATATACAGTATTATGTACATTGAAACAGTAGGAGCTAATAGAGCATGTGTCAGCTTTGCAATGCAAAAGAGCCACGGGTGCCCAATTCATTCCCGTCGGCTAACTGTCCCTTTTTCCCGCATGCCAAATACACAACGGAGCACTGAGAACACACACCCGCAGTGCAGATAGTTTTATTTGCGGGAAGCAGGCACACGTTGGCAGCCTCGCTTGCCGCCATCGCAATTCAACACCTGCTGAGCCGTCAACATCGCATGCTGCTTCAGTGTTGCAAATTAGAGGCCTGAGAAGAGGGTTCAAAAGACATGAATAGGAACGCAAACCCAAAGTTGTGTCATCAGGATCAAACAAGAAAACGTCAGATAAAAAAACAAAAAACTATTATTATTATTATTACATAATTTTTTGTTATTTTAAAAACAAAAAATATTATTTTAATTATTATTATTATTACATAAGAATTTTTTAAATTTAAAAACATTATTATTATTATTATTTTATCTCTTTTATCACAGTCTTTTCTGGTGTTATTTTTGTGCATCAGCCGGGTGCAAACCATGCACCGAGGGCGTCAGTCACTCAAGTCAATTATTCTGTTCATACACTAAGCGCCTTTCTGAGGATTCGCGCAGATAATAATAATAATAATTATTATTATCTGATTAACTCTTTCACTGCCATTGACAGCAATAGAGGTCAACAATTAATTTGAACTATTTCTATTAGTTTAACATTTTTTCCCATTTTTGTTAACAAGATATTGCAAGCCTAGATTTTTTTTTTTGGGGGGGGTACATTTAGAACAGATATAAAATTTGTGATTAATCGTGAGTTAACTAGTGAAGTCATGCGATTAATTACGATTAAAAAAATGTATCTCCTGATGCCCCTAATTTTTAATAATCTTTTCTTTTCTTTTTTTTTCTTTTAATTTTTAAAAATTAGGAGTGTCAGGCGATTACAATTTTTAATCGTAATTAATCGCATAACTTCACTAGTTAACTCACGATTAATCACAAATTGTATATCTGTTCGAATACAATTTAAAACATGTATAGGTTTTCATACTCTTGTTAACAAAAGTGAGAAAAAACGTTAAACTAACAAAAAAATTATGTCAAAAGCCGTGAATGGCAGTGAATGAGTTAAAATGAATATATATATATATATATATATATATATATATATATATATATATATATATATATTAGTGCTGTCAAAGTTAAAGCAACTCATTGATTAATCACAAAAAAATGATCGCATTAATCATGTATTAACACAGATTACACACTATTAATTAAGACCGCAGATGACCCTTTAGCTTGACAGCGCAAGGTAGCACAGGTTGTGTTTGAGCAACAAACATAGAATACAACCACAATAATTTTCCTTTTAGCCTGTTAGCTACTTTGCCGTTCTTTGGCTTCTCCCTTAATTTCGTAACAAAGAAAGCACAGCAACAGGTTTTTGTCAAAATGTTGGTCAGAGGTCGTTAATTCATACGCTTCTGTTTGTAAATGAGCAAATGAAAAGCATTTGCTTGGTGCTTGCTCGTTAGTGTTGTGTTGACCGTACACATAATCATGTGCAAAACAATGACCCGCTTGAAAAAGAACGACCGAACGTTTCTTTTCTTTCTTTCATTCCAATGTTTTTTTTTTGTTTTTTTGTTTTAATGTGGCCTGCACGCTAATATGGCCCTGCAGGATGTTTGTGCTGAAAAGGAATTTGTTTATGCTGGTGGCTCATTATGTGCTGCTCTCTAATTGATTTGGATGACCATCACATCAAAATAATTAATTTGAGTCATTGTGTCTGATAAACGGTCTCCTTCCCATTATGGTTGTGTTTTGACTCAATGTGCTCTCCTGTTAGCAGGACAGCCCTGGTCGACAGCGTTGTGTCGATGTGTGTTTTGTTACCTGTTAGATATGATGTTTAGCCTTTCTTCTAAATACAGAGCAGTGGTAAGGACACACACAATTGTCATAAAAAGTGGAAATGTGCTATTATGTTATAGGTAACCAAAAGTTGTC
Organism: Leptonotus elevatus; assembly: GCF_054856555.1. Lineage (NCBI taxonomy): Eukaryota > Metazoa > Chordata > Actinopteri > Syngnathiformes > Syngnathidae > Leptonotus > Leptonotus elevatus. Next base: position 6,676,470 of record NC_141251.1, on the reverse strand, counting down.
TACATAAATACATTATACAATAAAACCGCTATTATATTCCAGACCTATATGCAAAAATCTGTAGAGAGGCCGTATATAAAAAAATTTAAAAAATTAAAAAAAGTTCAACAGCTTTACTCTTCCTACACACTTTAAGCAAATTTAATCTTATTGAAACACAAACTAAGTGCTCATTAGCACCCTTTTCACTCACTTGCTCGCACAAGAGACTCGGTGTGCTTATTTGTCATTCCCAGCTGAGTTTTACTGTAAAACAAACACATAAAACAAAACAAAATGAAGAATTATATAGTTATACACTAACCTGTTCAAAGCCAAAAAATAAATATAATGAAAGTCTGCTAGCAGACAGTATCGTTTATCATTTAGCCGTTTGTGTGTTTTGTTTTGTTTTTCGACTATTTGTCATTTTGGTGATCTGTGTAGCACTATCTTGTAGCATCTGGATGTCAAGCAACTATGTTGAAGTGAGTTGAGCTCGGATCTTAACACATAGATGGGCTAACGGAAATGAGTATAGATATTACTGTACCTGTATTTAAATACAGTACTAACATGTTCAACTAAGCCCAAAAAAATAATATAAAGAAAGACTGCTAGCTTAAAGCGATTTGTTCAGTTAGCCCTGTTAAGCCGTTTGTGTCATATGTATTTTTTTGTTACTACTTAGCATCTACGATTTGTCATTTTGATGATCTGTGTAGCACTCTATTGTAGCATCTTGAAGCCAAGGAATTATGTTGATAGGCTAACGGAAATGAGTATAGATATCACTGTAATTAGAAACCTTCAATTACCGCTACGTTAACACAGAGAGCAGCAAGACATACAAACAGCACACAACAATACTCACTGGTATATAAAACACTATTGGGACATCTTCTTATCTCGCTGTTAATTAGGCTGTATCTCTTCTAGTGGAGCTCAGTGCTGCCAGGCATGTTGTGGCTCAACTTGGTACTGCATAAAGTCCTTGGCTGCGTGCTGGGGAGGAAAAAAACACCCCAAGAAATCAGTTACAAAATCTGGGTTAGGGCTCCTTGTTTTCTTGTTGGTTTAGAAACACCAATGTAAAAAAACGACTTATATGTGACTTTCACAGTGCAAAAACACGATCATTACAGACATCAATCATGCGCGATACTTTCCGTCATGTTGCCTTAATGTACCATTTTAAATGCAAAGCGCGGCGGACATCCGCGGCCGGCCTCTCGCCGCGTTTTTCGTACCTCGTCCAGCCTCTTGTGTAATGTATGCGAGCCCGGCCCGGCAGCCACCAGGCGAAGGATGCATTGTCTTGTCTTTGGCTGTCATTAGGCGGCGTCTGGGGGGGATGATGTGCAAGCAGTATGGGGTCCGCGAGGAAGTATTTATGACCCTGTAGGAAAGCCATTGGACTGCAGCGATCGCGGGGAGATAATGGGAGGGAATGGGATGCAGCGAGGTGTTCTGACTGCAGCGAGCAGACAAGAGAACAGTCAGGATAAATCAATGTTGGTCATTTTCGCTTTCCCCCCGCCATCACTGCTCGCCTCAGCGCATCCACCCCAAAGTCATTTACACATTCCATCATTAGGAGCCCTCAAGAGTTTCACAGGAAAGAGAAAAAAAGCCAAGCAAATTTTATGTAAAAGTGACCAGAGCACGGTGTTGTTGTTGTTGTTGTTGTTGTTTTGTTTTTTTAAACCAATATTCTGGCTAAATACGACAGCATGGTGATTCCCGTTTGATTTAATTCGGAGGCCGTCGCTTGAACGACTTTTCTGGTGACATTGGGAGGCATACAAACAAGACTGCACCTCATTAAACAAGAACAAACCGAGGGGAAATTACACTTAGTTATGGAAATGGCTTTTAAGCATGCAAAGCATTACTTGTGTCTAAGCCGGAATTGAAATAAAAAACCAACGTTAGCGCGCGGCTCACCGACAACGCGGCGGCCATTAAAAAGAATGAGCAGCGGGATACAAGCTCACCTCTGATGATCAAAAGAGACAACTCATTAAAGAAGTATATTGACCTTAAAGATGGCTTAATTTAATAAAGTACTTCCCCCAAAGTTAGCAGAGCAATTATGGTCACTTGAGGACAAGCCACACAGATAAAACAGACTGATGAGCTACTGTAGTTGGCCCTTTTTTTTTCTTTCTTTCTTTTTTTTTACTTAAACATCATCTTAGAAAAACACATCAATATTTTGTCTTGCACCCAAAAATATATTTTTATTCAAATATGCAACCTTAAATAGTACTCAAAAAGCCATTTCGGCCACATACCAAAGACAAGCACAACAAACTTAAAACATCGAGAACCATAAAACCCTTTTGCCTTCTAAAGTGAGGATAACACTGCATACAGTCTTAAACCTGTTGGGTTAAAAGTAACCCAAATTGGGTAAAATAGCTAACCCAGTGCAGAGCTGGGTGAATTATACACTCTTGAAATTGCAGGGTCAAAAATTGGACTGACCCACTACAGCTTTGGGTTATTATGTATCAAAACAACCCAACTTTCTGGGTTGTTTTGTAAAAAACAAAAAAAACAAAAAACAAAATTGTATTGTTTTTTATAAAACAACACAGAAAATGGGGCTAAATTAACCCAAGTTGAGGTCGGTCCATTACATTTTTTTTTATGAAAATTGGGTTAGTTTTGACCCAGCAGTTTTAAGAACATACCCAGTGCATTGGTCTTAGGATCTTACACAGCAGGTTAGGTGAGGATTTTTAATCCAACAAGGGGTAAAAATGACCCATACTAGTAAATTAAAGCTACCAAGAAATGAGTTACCATGTTACCTCTTTTTTATTAATTTCCTTTTTGAAAACAACAATCAACATTTTTGCCTATTTTCTGACAGGTTACAGACCAAACCAGGAACTTAATCATAATGAATTTCCGTGCGTTTCATTGGAAATAAGGTACGTAAAGGTGACATTGAATGGGACGTGCGCTTATCTGTCGCCTGCGAGCTAATCTGTTTGCATTACCGTGCGCATTCCAGTGCTCCCATTATGTATTAGAAAAGCAATTAACACTTGATTAAACGTGGAAGGTGTTAATACAAGTCATAAGACTAAGCCATCTGTCGGATTCTTTTCCCAAGCCCGACTTGGACGCCATCCGCTAAACAACGTCCGTAACCAATTAAGGTTAGATTTGGTAATTTAAAAATTTGAGAATAGGACACCTATTGCTGGTCGTCTAATAACAGGGCTACATATGGTGCGGGTTCGAGGTGTAATAATGAGCAAGATAGTTTCGCTAATTTGTCTGCTCATTTATTGCTACTTATACGAAATTTAAGCTGATGTATGGGGGGTGGGGGGGCACTGTATTGAGAATGAGCATAATGAGCCAAACACTGTATGAACAATGATGGGCTGCAATTTGTTGACTAGATAAATGTTGTGTTTGGTCTCATCTGTGAACACAACAAATGAACGGGCTGAACACGATTTCATTCATCATGTTTCTTGAGGATTTAGTGAGATTTGCTCTCATTAGCGACTCATCCGTCAGGGAGACACTCTGATCCCGCAGAGAGGGAAAGAGAGAGGGAAAATATGCTTCTTCATACTTAATTGGAAGCTGCACACACACTGAAAGAGACGCCAGCAGCAGCTCTGTCAACCTTCCACATCCCCAAATTTGTCTTCCAAACTCAATCCGTCAACATCCTAATTGGCTCTCGCTTTATGATTGCGCCGTCGGACCGTCTCGGGTTAAATGAGCAGATGAAATGGTCAAATAGGCCAAGCGTGGCAATCATCTGTTTGTATAAACGTTAAAGTGATTATAGTTTTTTTTTTATACAAATGTGTACAAAAGTAAGGCTGCTTTGCACTGACTACATTACGGTGAATAAACGGTTCATAACAGGCAAAAAAGCACGACGGCGTATAAATATACATACGGTAAATTTCTGAGAAAAAAACTCACGAATTTGCCACTTTATAAAGTGGCAAATTTGCAAGTTTATAAAGAGGCAAATTTGCGACTTTAAAAAGTGGCAGATTTGCGAGAAAAACCTCCGAAACTTACGAGAAATACACGTATAGTCTAATGTGAGGATTTGTTGGTGGTTAATGGGACACTGTTTATGAAATAAAAAGGCAGGATTAATTTAAACTTTACTCGTCATACACGGCAGCTAGATCGACAACACTTCCTGATCCGCTATCAGCTGACTTAACACTAACCAATCAGAAGCTAGCATACTTTAGGTAAATGCAAGTGAATAGCGGAGAGCAGCAGATTCGAAAAAAATCAACTTAGCTACTTGTACAAATAAAAATACCTAAATGTATGAATGTGTAAATAATAATTCTGGATACATAATTGTGCAAGTTCTGTAAATATTTATTTTAACAAATTAACTTAAATGCTTGATACTCAGGATATGGACCTTTGCAAATCGAGGCTTTGTCGCTGGCAGTACCGTACGCAAAGCGCGAACGCTTAACATGATATGGTATGGTATATTAATATCTGGAAACCCGACCGAAAAGTATCGGCACAAAGGTCCGAGTAGTGCGCTATGTGTATTTCTTGTAAGTTTTTGAGTTTTTTTCTCGCAAATTTGCCACTTAATGAACTCGCAAATTTGCCACTTTATTAAGTGGCACATTTTTGAGTGTTTTCTCGGAATATTGACCCGCCCTCTAAAAAAAAAAAGTATTGATACGTGGCCCTATTACGTCGTCGTAAAAAAGACATGCAGTATCCTTCGCAAAATTCCTAAACGATGATACCAGTAAACACAGACTTCGTCCTGGTTTTATGAAGGTAGTCTTGCGCCTGAGTGAGTCGCCCTCAACTTTCCAGCGATCTGTAAAGCAGCGTTACGACAAGAGCCGCAAAGTAGCAAACTAAGGTGTCAACTGTTTCCACATCAAAACCAAGTAAAACACAATCCCCCGATTGAGTATCGACATATAATTCAAGGAGCTGGCAGCAAAATGGCTCTCATTAGTCTTGCGAGAGTCGGTAATGGCAGATCACCTCTTTGGGCCACACAATTGACAGGCTGCGCTCCCCCTCAGCAGATATCTGAGAGCTTTTTATTGGCTTCCTGCTCCAAACACCACCGCCGCCCTCCCCCCCTCCTGCCTCTTAATGCCGCCCGATGGCCTGGTTAACCTTGGCGATGCCTCCTGAAGAGCTGAAAAAGTGTCACGCAAAGTTCACTCAATCATTAGCGCCGCTGAGGCGCTCGATTCCTGCAATGCTCTTAAGTTTGATTGATATTTAACGTGTGGAAACATGATGGTATTCGCTTCGGCATCGGGTACTTTAACATTTGTGTTGTTTAGAGCAGAAACGCAATTGAGTAGTAGTGAAGTCAGTGGTGGGGAGTTAGTTACATATGTGCAAATCTTAAGTAAGTCTTAACATTTGAGGTTTGAACAAAAAAAATCCCCACAAGGCATGTGACCGGTTTCAAAGTGTACCATGATTTTCAAAATTAAGGCTTTTAAAATATAGAACATTGATTAGAACATTGACTCTGCGATATGAGCTGTTTTTTTTCGTTTTGTTTTGTTTTGTGTCCTCTGATAATTTTACAGGTAGCATGGCTTGGTAGACGAAGGCTAACACGCTATATAGCGAGTGTGATATCATATCTACGCGAGTGCCAGCCATCATTCTTCGACAAATTCAAGGTCACATTAATAATATAACCATAACGCTGTCTTGAAATGAACATTTGCAAACAGCTCAGTGACTTAGCAGGTCTACAATTCTTCAAATAAATATTATAGATACGCTAGCTTGCGCAACACATAGTCCAGAGCGACTTATACTGTAGTCTAAAAAATACCGTAAACAGGCATGACTTATCAAAGTCCGAGTCAAGTCTCATGAAAACCAAGTCAAAGTCAAGACACGTCTTTCAAGACTTAGTCCCAAGTCCTAAACGCGAGTCAAGTCATGTGACTCGAGTTCCCTACAGCTGCTGTGAGCATGCAGCAAAGGGGGAAAGTTTCTCCCTACGTTTTAATGAACAGGTGTCTACATCACACAGGCCACCCAGCAGATGGCGGCGTAATTAGCAGTCATTATGGTGGTCCCGAAGAAGGCCGGGCACAGAGCGCCTAACCTCTTCACCCCCTGACAGGGCCCATGGAGCGGTGGTGGTGGTGGGGGGGGGGGGGGACGCTTGCTGACACGTGTTGTTCTCCAGGAGGAGTTAAAGGTGGAGGTCACTTTTCAAAAGGTGTCATCCTGATGTGCTGCAAACTCATGTGAAACAGGGTGAACGTGTCAAGAGACAATTAGCATTAGTTGGCCGAGTTGCTTTGCGAAAGGTACGACTGTCGTTGGAAATAAAATGAGCTATTTCACAATTGAACTGTCACGAAATTATAAATGGTGGTGAATGGTAGTTCTTTTATTAGTTAGAGTTATTTTTTCTAAATATATTTTTCAACCCGAGGTTCAAATGAAAATGTTTTTCTGTACTAATTAACATACAAATATATGTTATATTTTAACTAGTGGTGTCAAAATGTGTGCGTTAATTTTGAGTATATTTAAAGCCACAAATTTTTTTAAATGACCGGCCCTTACTTGGAAAGCCTGTACTGGGGGAATTCCAGTCGCAAGGCAGCAAACACGTCCACATCAAGATTTAGCAGTAAGAAATTTAATAATAATGCATATATTTGTGGAGACTGGGGTCAAATTGTATTTTACAATTTTAAAAATGTGCAGAATTTCACAAGTTGCTTCATGTTAAAGATTAGTTGGCTCTTAATATGAAAAGAAAAATGCACTGAGCTGTCACTTATGTCTTACAAATGCAATTATGCCATCTAGTGGCAGAAAAATTACCAACACAAATCAATATAACACTTGTTTTTACAGTACAGTACATCTTTTTGATTTTAACTAAATTTTATGAAACATTATGAAACACTGTATTATCGATTAAAAGATGCAGCCATATTTCTATTTTTAAAAAAATCCCCATTTTTATGTTATTGAAGTCATGCGAAAGATGCAGCTATATTTCAATTTAACATTTTTTCCCACTTTTATGTGAACAAGGGTATAAAAGCTTAGAAAAATATTTTATTGTACATTTAAAACAGACATAAAATTTGTGATTAATCATGAGTTAACTATTGAAGTCATGCAATAAATTTTGATTAAAAGTTTCAATCGCCTGACACCCCTAATTTTAACACATTATTTTATCAATTGTAACTTTTGTAATGCATTATTCCCAGAAGTGATTTATTATTATTTTTTTAATAAAAGCAAAATAAGAGAGAGAGATAACACGAAACATGCGTGTTTGTTCGAAGCACAATCTTCTCGCTTGACAGTGGTTCACGGTAGCGTGTATGCTAGTGTGACCTCACACATGGTCTGACCTTTAAAACAACATCGCCCGCTCCCTCCTGCAGCACTCAAGGTGGTTACGGATGTGGTTTGCGGGGTCATTCCCTGTTCATGTCGACGTTCATGCCCGACTACACCGCCGTTGTCGGGCCGCGGCGGGGGTGAGCACACGCGGATGCCTGTATGTGTGTGTGTGTGTGTGTGCGCGCGCGCGCGGCCCCCGATAGGCTTGTAATTTCCCCTCACTTAGAAACAAATTCCATCTAATCTCATTCATGTCAAATAGCGGCGTGACACGTTGTTTTATACTGTAACATTTGGTTATAGCGAAGCACCTGACTGCCTCCCGCTTCACCCTCTGGATATTAAAAGTGGGACCTATATTTCACTGGACGTGGCTTAAACACAGTGCATTACCGCGGCCCCGATAAATACTTCCACTAAGTTTGTCGCCTGATAGCGGAGTTCATTCAACGGCGAGTCATGATTTACCATCAGCTCTCCACGGTAAGAATCAAGGTTGAGCTTACAGAAGGAGAAAATGACCACTCCTGGTTTCAATAGGGAAGGTCAGTAATCCCGCCATTCAGCAGATTCATGGATGAATTGCTAATACAGTGAGTGCTTTGCTTGTTAGTTGCGGTGTCAGTTTGCAGGAGGAAGCAAAAAAATGATAGAGAATTTAATGCTAACAAGCTAAAAAAATGCAGTTAACCCCGTTTATGCTATCGTATATTTTCAAGACTCACGCGTGATAGGTGAAAATCCCTGATAGAGACTAAAAACACACTTTATAACGTATTCCCTAGCACCTGTTTTTTACTTTTGGTTTGCAGTTTTCCAGATGAGCATGCTTGTTTCATGCCGTTTGTTTGTCACTTTCACACTTTTTACTGTAAAGTGACATAAAGCAAAGTTAGATAATTAAACATTTTATATTTAAATGCCATAATGGTCAAACACATAACACGTACTTTAAAATGCTGGGTAAAAGGCTGTCAGCTAATGCTAATAAAGTGAAACACCATTGACAGGCTGGGGAGATTAGCATAGCGTTTATGGTTATTACAACAGTTGTTGTTTTTTCTGCCACTTTATGACACGCTGTTTAATAGAAAGTTGTATGTTGAAAAAACCTAAACTGCTTTGAAATATTGTCAAAATCTAATATTTTTGTTTCAAAATGTAGACATTATATTTGTAGATTTTCATTGGTGTGTACATGCAGTTCATTCTTTGCTGCCCTGTGATACATTTTTTTAAATGGATTTTTGCTTACTAATTGTATACACTTGCATGTGGAAAAGGACAGCCACAGTCCCAAATGCATAAAAAAAAAAATGTTTATCAAACTCCCGCAAAACAGTAACACACAGTCACTAAATTATGTGCAGTAATTTCTATACGTTTTATGCTTGAGATTTTTGCGTTAAAATGCACTTACAACAAATGTGTATTAATTTGTTTAATGTGTGTTGGAGGGGTACAACAATTTCACCTATTGCAGTATGGAATGTGTCCCTGGCGATAAACGGGGTTTCACTGTAGTGATGTAGAATACAGGGATTTGCTTCACAAACTATTAACTGATCAACAACAAAATATCGTTCTTGTCTTACAATAAAATTGTAATGGTTGCAGAATGGAGGTATCAACTCATCCATTCCGAGTCATAATCAGACAGTTTCGGATGAGGCAGTTCGGGTCCACTGCCGCCCTTTTTTTTTTTTCCTTCTCCCATCAGCAAGTCATTATTACAATAGCGCTATACACTTAAGTTGCACGCCGACTGGCTGACCAGCGCCGCTAAGCCACACGCAACCAGACATAAATGGCCAATCGGCTCATTGCGTTTGGCCATAAAAAGAGGGAGAACTGACTCCTGATAACATTTTTTTTTTAAATGACGACTTATACCTGAGTGTTGCTTGAGTGCTGCATAAAAATGTATAAATGGGAATAGACGTTTGAGATATTCTTAAAAAAGATTTTGGAATTTTTCTGTTGAGTGTGTGTGTGTGTGCGTGTGTGTGTGTCTGTGTGTGTATATATATATATATATATATATATATATATATATATATATATATATATATATGTATATATATATATATATGTATATATATGTATATATATATATATATGTATATATATATATATATTTATATATATATATATATATGTATATATATATATTTATATATATATATATATATATGTATATATATATATATATTTATATATATATATATATATATATATATGTATATATTTATATATATATATATATATATATGTATATATTTATATATATGTATATATTTATATATATATATATATATATGTATATATTTATATATATATATATATATTTATATATATGTATATATATATATATATATATATATGTATATATTTATATATATATATATATATATATATATATATATATATGTATGTATATATTTATATATATATATATATATATATATGTATATATTTATATATATGTATATATATATATATATGTATATATTTATATATATGTGTGTGTGTGTGTATATATGTTTATGTGCATGCAAATTTAGTTATTCAGTAATTGTATTCAAAACAACCTAGTTTAGTCTTTAGTCCGCTAGCATAATGCGAATGCTAATACATTATTAGAAATGCCATAGGCAATGATCAGCATCTATATGGTTGCGTTATAACCCTTGCAGCAACTCGTATGCTGCGCAGACAATCTACAGCAATATTCACTCTTTCTATAGTCTTTATCTTCTGCAAAGAGTGACTAACATTACTGCTGCGGAATTAAGACCTGTTTTCTGGCTTTGTGTGTGCATACCCATATACAGTCGACCCACACAAACTTGTGGTTTGATGCCCATGCATTTGCATATTCATAGATTTTTCCCTTTTTTTTTCAATATTTAAAAAAAATGTTTGTTTTGATTTTTTTTTTTTTTTTTAGGAGGTTTGCAAAATTATATATATATATATATATGTATATATATATATATATATATATATATATATATAATGTTATAACTGTATCTGTCTTAGGCTGTCCCCAGGTGTCCGAATTGCACACACCAAATGAGCAGCCCAAAGTGCATTAAATTGAAGCAAAAAATACGACAAAAAGCTGTTTAATTTAATTATTTTCAATTATACAATTATCATCGGTTGCTTCCAAATTATACGGCACTCATCCTTAAAACACACATAGTGAACAACCACTTAAATAAAAGCATTTGTCTTGAGTTAAGCTCATTTCCAGGGGTTGAGGAAATGGATTGTTTTTCCTCCCATTTCTTTTCATCTTTGGATAGGATTTAGGAAGCATGAAAGTGACTTTTGTAGTTGTTGTTATTGACACCGGGCCTGGGCCCCTAAGTTTATCCTGCCTCATAGGGAGGCACCTTAAGAGGCAGTGAGGCCCGCCGACAATGCCTCTTGGCGGAAACAAAATGACTGCTGTGTTTCATGTGTTGTTATGCTAAAGAGGCGCTGGCTCGAAATGACCACTTCCATGCATATGTGGACGGGTGTTTGCTTTTGCTCAGGCGGGGAGCCCAGCGGATCATCCTTCTGGTTCCCATATGGCGGCATTGTGCTGAAAATGCTGGACAATCACCCTCCTGCTTCCCCTCTCCCCGGGAGAAAGCCCCGGGATGGTTTCACTTTTACTCAAAAAAGGCCAGCAGACAGCCTGCGGGGGCAAATATGGACAGAATCAGCCTTAAATAATAGAAAATTGGAAGCACTTTTTTATTAAAACAAGCTATTTTCTTTACTTGGAGCCATCATTGTGTTTTAATCCACTAAGGGACGGATTTGACTCGAATTGAATAAGTTCATAAGCCTCGTGATTTGATCTGAGGCTTCCTTTTCCTCTGATGCATGTCTGAATAAATATATTCCGCAAACATAACCCAAAAGGATTCATACCCTCACCAAATTATTTGAAGAATGGGCTGGAAATGATACAAGAAATGAAAAAATATGATCTTATCATTTTGTATATTTTGAAGGCGCTGATATTACAATAGAGCATTCAGAAGGATCCAGGCATAATCTAGAAATGTCTAAAACATTCTTAAAACATGCTTCATATTTAATATTATTGCATCATCGTAACATTATCAGTCTGACCATCAACACTGGCGTGTATATCCTGCAGCTGAGTTAGATGTGAAACTCTTCTTCATGTGCATCGCCAAATATGTATTATGCTGCCCCCAGGTGGCCAAGGTATGCGCACCAGGAGCACCGCAATGTCCAACGAATAAAAAACAAAACAAAACACACACACATCAAGAAAAACTGTTTATTTCTTTGGGAGGAGGCTAGAACACATTAATGGCATTTTTATTTTATTTATTTATTATTATTATTATTTTATTTTTATTTTGTTATTATTAATTTAGTTATTCATCCACCCATCCAAGTTCCGCAAAAAAAGCAACGCCTCTAACAACTCCCTTGACTAATTATTGGCTTTATTTCAAAAGTTCATTATTATATGCAAATTCGCAACCACCCTGAAAAATGCTAACTCAGCATATAGCGTATGCGCTATTTTATTCGAACGCTCGTCTCCCCGCAGACAGATCATGCGATACCTCCCCGTCCCCCCCCCCCCCCCCCCTTCTCCGAGGCCCTCCTCCGCCTCGCCAGAGTTCTCGAGTTCCCCCCGCTGTCGGAGCTCTCTCACCGTGTTTGCATGACTGTCACATCGGCCCCGGCGTTAATGGAGAAATTAATTACCGCCGGTGTCATCTCTGGTGACACGGGAGTCAATTTGATCATGTTAACCAAATGAAAGGACCACTTGATATACCCGTCCTTTGTAATCATGCTTCCATGCAGAGGGGGCTTGAAATGCATTTAAGCTGTTTAACAGTATTCATTAGATACGACTGCCACGGTGCGAAATGAACTATTCATTTAGCCAAGAGGTCGCACTCGCACTCTTTAACCTTGATGGACCAAATGAGATGTTGCATACATGAAATTTAATAGGAATGCCTAAATCAGTGCAAGAGGAACCTTTTTTCGACCATGGGCCGTTGATACAGCTAATAAATAAATATTGTTAGCCTAATAGCAAGTCTTTTTTTTAAACATACTTACTACATTAATCAAAAATATGAACTGGCTAAAAAAAATATTCTTGTTTATAAACATCATAAATATCATCACCACGTCACAGCTTTTAGAATTCACTTGCTCTTCCAAAAAAGCTTTGAATATTTAATTTTCTTCACAGGATTTTTTTATTTTTTATTATTATTTACAGCGCCAAATTTGCCTTAATTCAAGTTATTTTATAAAGACATAAAAATATCATCGTATCAGTGCTATTGGACAATTTTTGAATTTGCACATTCCTATTTTATATTTTGTTGACATTTACGCTTTGTTTAAAAAATATGTCAGAAATTACTCACCAGTTACTCAGTACTTGAGGTTTTTTTTTCTTTTCTTTTTTTGCTCAGTGCTTCCTTACTCATGTAATTGGAGGACTGATATTTCTCAAAAATAACAGTCCTCTTACGTGAGTCCAATTTCTGGCTACTCTACCCACCTGTGCTCACCATTGTGATTTCCTAGGAATGTTACAGAAGTGATGAAATGAAAATGTAAACACTTGCAGAGAATAGTGTTTCTTGTTAAATCATTATGTTTTTGTGAGTACTCTAGCACATGATCAGTGTTCTTCATATAGATTCATATAATTCCTTACTAATAATATAGAAATAAACATCATTTAAGCAAATTATTTCAGAAGTGCATCTCAAAGTGGTAGCCTTCGCATTAATCAGTACCCAAGAAGTAGCTCTGCGTGACCTCTGTTCTCGCCTTCTCCAAAATGTGTCACATTGAAATCTTTAGTTGGTGTCATCTTGTAACTTCTCGTAAATGGGCCTCCCCTGCCCTCCACTTGAAAACACACAGCGGATCTGTCAAAGAACGTCTTTGTTGGCCTCGTTATTCATTTGGTTTTCTCTCCAAATGTTCCGCCGCTAAGCCTACCCTGGCCTTTCCCCCTTTTACGAGCGCCGCGTGAATGTGGCTTTGTCGCTCCTCGCAGGTTCCTCATAGAGCTCAGGCCAAGCTTAACTAATCACTCATAAATGTTGCTGAGTGGACAGACACCGCACACAGCAAAACAAATCACTCGCCGTGAACGCTCCTAATTGGCTTGGAGGTCAGCGGCCAGCAAGAGACGCATGCAGGGACAATGCACCTGTCATTGGAGGGGAAAACCGCATCTTTCTTGGAATACAGTCAACCCTTATTTATCGCGGGAGATATGTTCCATACTGTGTAAAATTATTATTATTATTTTATTAAATATATCTATATACCTCCGACACACTTTGAAAACATTTAAATTGAGCAAAATATATATTTTTTAAAGAATTTTAAAGCCATCTTAATTTAATTAGCTTACTTCAAACATTAGGTTTCGAAAAGATGTACAGCTAAAATGAACCAAATCAATAAACAGACAAACAAACAAATCAATAGACATAGGCTACAGTGAGGATGTAAAATAATAAGTAAAAAAAAAAAAAAAAACATTTAACAGTGATTCCAGTTGTAAAAAAGAGGCTTCAAGCTCATTAATGTAATAAATTTAAGTAACCAAACATAAAATAAAGGATTTCACGTTGTATATTTATATCAACCACATTAACTTGCCTTAAAGTGTGCTAGCCTAATACTAACATATGGGAAATATTATTGAGGGGCTAACTATTAGCATCTACGTGGCAGTGTTTCAATGCTTTAAGCAACGGATATTTGAACACAAATGTTTTACAACTTAAAATGTATGCTAATTTACGCTACCGCATCTATGACGTTTCACACATGTTAGTATTTAACCTAAAATAATTTCTATTTTTATTTTAGGTAAAATGCTAACATACTGTAGGTGACGGAAATTAATATGAATGTCAAGGAAATTGTAACACCACCACATTCTAATACTGTAGTTAGCCCCTCCTACAATCTTCAATGTGTTAGCATTAAGCTAGTGGTCTATAAGGCAAAGTTATTTGGGTGATATAAATATAAAACACATAATGCTTCATTTTATGTTTGGTTTCATAGTAAACTTCAACTTGGAGTAGCATTAATCAGCTTGAAGCCTCTTTTATTTTAGGTAAAATGCTAACAGTCATTCTTTACTGTCAAGTCATTCAAACATTCTGTATGAGATGGAAAAGAGCATGAATGTCAAGGTCATTGTAAACTATTTGTGTTCAAATATCTGTTGCTGAAAACATTATAACAAAACACACAGATGCTAATGTAGTTAGCCCCTCAATAGTATTTCCCATGTGTTAGCTTTACGATAGCAGATTTTAAGACAAATTTCTGTGGCTGTTTTATAATATTCAATGTGTAATTCTTTGTTTTAGGCCTCGGATTGAGTCAACTTAAACCGTTTAAAAAAAAAATTACTCGCAAAATAACAAACCCGTGAACGATGAACCGCGATATAGTGAGGGCTTCACCATACAGCTCGCTTGTGTACGCCCCACACTGGCCCCAAGGCGGTCTCCCCTCCACCTTAGCGAATTGTTAAGGAGTAACAAAGCTGTTTTTTTGTGGCCGCCAGATACAAGGCAACAGCGAGGTCGGGCCACTCTATATAAATATGTTGGCTCTTCGTATTACAAGCTGTGTCCGTGACAAAAGGACAAACAGCTGGGGAGAGAGAAATGCTACATGGCAGCAGCGGACAAGGGCCATTTTCAGCCTGGCTGGTCAGACGGCGGACCCTGAGCTGTCCCCACCGAGGCTGTTTACTTGACCCGCAGGAGAGAGACACACACAGCTAAGCCCTCCGCTCACTTTACCCTCTTCGTCTTCCTCCATTCCCTCTCTCTCTCTCTCTCTCTCTCTCTCTCTCTTCCTCTCTCTGATGACAAAGATTAAGCCTCACAACAACATCCCCAATGAGGAGGAAGGGTCATCAATTACCCCGCTGATACTCTTCATTACCTTCCACCTGTTCCACCCACCACCACCTCCCCCTCCCCAATGACACCACGTCACGCTTCACGGGTCGATCTACATACCTTGCTATTTGTCAACTGTACATAAACAGGATCGCTTTTGTATTGGGGGGCGAATTAGGCAGTGCCCCACCAAATCCTGCAGATGGCAGTGTGGTGAAAAACGCTTGTTTTGTTTGATATAGCAATAATGTTGTCCATTGTGAGTCTTGCTGATCTCCAATGCAGAGGAAGGGTCATCAGTTACCTTGCCAATACTTATCACGATGATTTACACTCGCCATTTTTAGTCAATTTAGCTAGTTTAAGCTATTTCGCTAGTCAATCTAGCTAGCTAGCTACGAGCTTCCGAGCAGGTAAACGAGCACCATGGGAGCTAGCTAGGGAGCTAGCTAACTGAGGCTAAAGCCAAACTGTGGCAGGGTTTTTACTTTCTGGACCTGGATTTGCCACCTCTGTCAATTAATTGTACATAAACATGCTCACTTTAGCATGAGGGGCAAACTTGGCAGTGCCCCACCAGTTGGGCAGATGGCACTGTGGTGGCGGGGGTGGGGGGGGGGGTGGGGGGGGTACAAAGCCATCTCGTAATCTTGGTTTGCTGTTTTTGGAGTCATTTCTTCAACTTTGTTCGTGTCTACTCTCGTTGTACTTGTGCTGCTAAGTGGGGCAGCAGAGCGCTCTGCCCCGTGTCGCAGAGAAAGCACTGTAGTGACCCTGACCGTTGCATGTCATTTTTTGGGCCCGGGCATTCTGCGACGCAACAAGTGACCAATATGAGCGATTCTGTCAACTCCGTCTACTTGCAGAGAATAGGCACCAAGTGGCCGCGTGAATATAAAAAAAATTGTGTACAATTGTTGGCCATTTAAATGCAGTTGGGGAAAAATGTATGCACCCCCAAAATTATTTTGTCTTCGTATCATTTTTGGGATTGGATATACATTATCTTTATTTATATTTATTTTAGTTTTAGATATAACACAATGGGCATTTTTTGTTCCAGGCTGTGAAAAAAGATGGAAATCAGGGTCCCATTATTAGTTCTTAATGTATTTTACACAGGGAATCACATATAATTTAGTTCTTTAACATCCGTCATCTTTATACATTTTGTTATTTTTATTATTATATGTATACAATGACACACATATATATATATATATACATAAATATATATGTGTGTTATTTTTCTCTTGTTATCAACTTGAAGGTTTGTAAAAAGTAAACAAATGAGTGACTGTGAGCTACATGTTGAAATGCGAAGACTTTTTAGGATCATGAGAGGACTGATTTGAAAAGAAAAAAAACAGAGTAGCACTTTTCGCACTTTCCTTCTTTAACAGCTTGCCGTCGCAGATAACTCTGTTTTACAACTTTGTTAATTAACACCCAAGCAAATGTCATGTTTGGCCAGTTCATTACCTCCTGCTATTCATCTCACATACTTTGATTGCCCAAATCTGGAGGATCAGCTTGAACGAAAGTTATATTTTTTCCTTCCTTTTTTTTTTACATTTTTTTTTTTTTATCCCTTTTAATATCTGTACTTATCCTGATGGGCTTTTTAATTAAGTCTTACTACCGACAGACGTCGTCCACATAAAAACCATCTAGCAGCACCAAAGCGATGCATCTTCGCTTTTAATGGCGTGGTATTAAATGGCTGCTAATTACAGACAGTAGCATAAACATCCGAGAGTGTTTTTGGGGGTAAAACACTGCTAAAATAGATTCCGTTTGTCGTGTTGAAGGACCGCTTGCTCCTGTTATTTATGTATGTAAACAAGATTCTTTATCTGGCAAAGAGGCTGTGTGCTCGCTGCGTGTCAGACGGAGAATTTGTTAGTTCAGTCGGTTCTGGTTGCCGTGCTTCTCATTTTGTGCTTTGTGCTCTTTGGGGAATTGCGCTGCTGCGGACGCTGCTCCTCCTCTCTCAGCATAATTAATATTTAGAAGATGTTTGCTACCTTTAAATATTCAACACATGTTAATTAATTGCTCAGTTAGGGCTCGGGAGTGATTGTGGTTTGTTTTCATAATGTTTTCTTCGGGTTTGGATTGCAATGATTGCATTTGGATTGGAAAAGACGCTTAGCTGTATGTTTTCAATGAGTTCAAATTGTTTTGCAGTCTTTTAATGATAGTTTCTCTCATTGCTCGTTTCGAAAGCGCCAATGAATAAAGGCAACCTAATTCCTAAGGGAGGAGGATTTGTCGAGGTGTATTTAAGAAGCAGGGCTTGTAATTCATCAGCTCCTTACTTTTTTTTCCCCCCTTAGTAATTAAATACCACCTGAATATTTAACATCATTGTCGGGCAATGTCTGCGGCGAAATGGGAGCATTGTCGTTTGGCCTATCAAGTAACTATTGTCTTACAAAATGAGATATGAACTGAATTGAAACCCATCCACTGTCGCATTTGATCATTTATTTGCATAATTAGGTCTTAATTTTAATTCACTATGCAAATATATGCCCCCACCCATGTAATCCCCCCGTTTGAAATTGCATTTAAATCTGAACCAGCTCTACTGTCAGGGCTTAATATGACTGCATTTAATTGTACTATCTGGAAAGTGTGAACAATTGTTCGAGGCGAAATAAGGGGCAACTGCAGAGTTAAATATTTGAAATTAAAAAGGGTAAGAAAAACAGCAACAAATCCTGCAGTCTATTATAATTTAAACTTCCTTTAAAAAAAATTCTAGTAAAATTACAAGGTACTTGGACTTGTTTCTGATTCATGACAAGTGATGGTAAAGTAATCATGGTCCCAAAAACATATTTATACGTTTTTTATGTTGTTTTGGCTTTGATGCATCCTCTGACTTGAAGAGATCGTTTAAATAATGGTAGTTATTACAAAAATGGCCAGCAGGTGGCAGCAGAGTATAAGAGATCAATCAGGGCCATGTTGCAAAAAAGCTCTTTTCCTCAGTGTTTTCAAAAGGTTTGTGAATAATGATGAAATGTAGCTATATTCTAATGCTAATTGCTGCAAAGCGGAAACAGATACAAATATCGTTTTTTTTCCTGATGAAAGAAGAGACTCTAATCTTTCTTTTGGTAGGTTCCATATTTTGTAGAAATAGAACACAATATTCTGTGGACCTGGCAAAATCACTCAAAATCCAGTAAAACACCCGGGAGCGAAGGGGGTTGCTTCAGTGAAAATGGCTGGGAGTGAATGAGTTAATAATAGTGATTTTAATATTGATTTAAATAATCTTGATTGTTATTTTGACCATAACAATGGACTTCCCCCTTTGTATCAAATTAGCTCAACTGAATAATTATACAAACAAATGGGGTTACGTTCTAAGTGGATCAAATGTTCACTGAGGGTTAAAATACCATAAAATTAGTTTATTAGTTTAGATCCTATTTCTAAGGTAGGACTTTTTGTGTTAGCATTGGTTGCTCTGAGTCACACATCTGCCCCACTGTCAAAAGGTGTTCCACAGGGTTCAATTATGGGTCCCCTGCTGTTTTCATTGTATTTTCTCCCCCTGGGTTCCATCTTAAGAAAGCATGGTATTTCTTTTCACTGCTATGCGGATGACAGTCAGATCTATGTCCTGCTAAGCAAAAAGGCCACTTTCTCCTTAAGGCCACTTTCATCATGTCTGGAGGAAACCAAAGCCTGGATGGCGCTAAACTTACAGAGCTCCAACGGAAAGAAAATGTAAATTATTGTGTTTTCTGCCAGTGGCCTTTGTCTCTTCTCACCCTGTTGACTTGGGCCCTTTGGTGGCTTATCAAAAGTAAATTTGGGTTTTAAATGGAACATACCGGTAATTAAGCCTTCAAGGACTCAAAGCAGCATCTTAAATTTCCTGAGCACAGATCAAAATAATGACAATATTTTCATAGCATCGCATTGCAAATTTGTGTTGAAACCAGAATGAACGAGCTGGTGTCCCTTTCTATTTGGATGTCCCCGCGTCTGAGGGGAGTGTTGTCTCTCGTTTCACGTTTTCAAGAGGATTTGTGTGTTGAGGAGGCATGTTTTGTACATCTATTATTGTGTGAATCAAACACCAGGGGCAGGCTGAGAGAGGAGAGTCGGCCTCCGGTGCGGTCCAATGGTGGCCTTTGTGGGCCAAGATGGGACAAAGTCAGAGGAAATTGACCTGCTTGATCCTTTTCCCCGGGTGGGAGGCATCTTCTCTATCCTTTCATCTTCTCCCAAAGGGCCACGCTTAACAAACAAAATACTGTCCGCTAGTAACTCAGGTTGTCTTGGCGAGCGGGGATGGTGGGCTGCTAAGGAGGAGGTGGGTGGGGGGGGGCAACCCGAGACTGACAAGACCGTGGGTGAGGAAGTAGCCAAAAGGGACAAATTAGCTTTAGACAATAGGGGACCTTCTCCACCATGGGGATAATTAAACGTTTCTTCATCAAAGCCAAGACAGTTTGCAAGCTGCTCATTTTGTAATTCTATCATGTTTGCCCCCGAGATGTCTTTTCTGTATGGATTCGGACCACCCCCACCACTCGGAGGCCTTCCTTAATACACCGCCATTGCCATTAATTTAGATTCTGTTTGATTACCCTCTTAGGGGTGTTAATTATACAGAGTTAGCGCTGGGCTAATTGAGCTCAGTGGAAACAGAGGGTCTATTGGGGTGATGGCTTCTATATGCGCCCCAGTAGACAGCACAAAGGCCTTTGTTTTATTGCAAACACTTGCTCAATGTGAAAATCATTTTAGTGCAAATACTCATCGTGATGTAGGAGGACATTTGAAAGACTACAGTGGAACCTTTAAAGTCGAATACAACTTCAAGACACGACTGCGTCCATTTGTTTGCTTTTTTAAATTGTTCCCATAAGAAATAATGTACAGTGAACTCATGTTTATTGCAGGAAAATGCATTCCAGTTGGTGAAATTCGTAATATTAGACCATATATTAAACAGTTTTGTCAGCTTACTAGCATAGATGTGAGTAAGTAGAGTGTTCATCTACGCCATACAATTTCATCTTACGAACATCAGCTAGCTTGATACTAGCTGACGAAAATTAGCATACGCTGAGTGGACAACACTGAATGAATGTGTGTGGCTCTAAATTCTGACGTGAATGTAAAAAAAAACTGTGTTTGTATATTCGAAATGTTTCTAAGGTGAATGAATGTTCATAGTACAGTGTCTTGAGATACAAGTCCCTTGGCTTGTGATCGACGTGGCAAATGTCTATACTGTGTTATGTGTAAAAAAAAAAAAAATTATATGAAAAAGCAAGTGTTGGTGATTTTGGCCAGAGTGGAACGGATTAATGGTATTATCATTCATTTCAATGGCGAAAGATGATTCGAGTTTTAATAGATGGATAGATAGACAAATAGATGGATGGATAGCTAGCTGGCTAGCTACAGCAGAAGACGCTAACCCTCAAATAAGTGGCAAATTCCAAGCATTGAACTTCTCCTGGTTCCAGTGTAATAGGAAAAAAAACTGACTTTTGTGAAAACCAATCAATAATGCTGATGAAAAGTTGCCCAAATAGACGCCACATGCCCCATGAATGCACGTATGGATAAAAGTCATTGTGAGACGGCTCTTTCTCCCTGGCCACTGAGCTGTGGGACCACAAGGTTTGTTGTGTGCCGCGGATCACACGAAGGAAGCTGAATGATGTTGGCCCAGCTCTCTGAAGCAAGGCCACGCTTGGCCGGCCCCACAACAGCCTTAACAGGATATCACACAAGAACCGGTGGCTTTTGTGCCCGCTCTTCCCTCACCAAAAACTGTGTCAAAAGGGAGCGGGGCAGGGTGTTTTTCTTTTCGCAGCAGATGTTAGGACAGTGTGCCGCGGGGCTCTGTGAAGCCCGTACCCAACAATGGCGCCTATCTAAAACTTGTGACATCGTCCGGGATCGCACAGTGTGGCGCTAGCCGCTCGCAGTGTCGGATTTGAGACGTTTATAAAAAGCAGCGACGTGTCTCTCAAGGCGTCGGTGAGCATCGCTGAGCTCCAGTGAAGCCACGCTGGAGAGTTTCCTAATACACTGCTGCGACAAGGTAACGCGAGTCAGAGTTTACCTTTTCGTTCACTCCCAAAAGGATGTCGATGCTGTCGTTTGCCAGTACGGAGTCCCCCGGCTTGATCGTGTTTTTATGCGGTTTTACCAGTGGCGTGCAGTCAGGGCCTTCAAGGCCTTCTCTGCTGGCTCAAACACTACAATAAACAAAAACAAAATTATTGTCGAAGATTTATTTTTATTTTTTTTATTTTATGTGCTAAATCCAAATGTCACATTGGTTTTGCTCAAGCAGGTCAGTTTTTTTTTTTTACGTTTTCATTTACATGAGCAGGTTTTCACATTATCGTACTTGTATATTTTTACTTTTACTTTATTTATTATATTTAATGAAGCTGCTTATGTCACTTCAACAAGCTCTCTTCTACTCACTTTAACGTTGTTCCATGGCATCTATACGAACATGAATTGCACTTTATAAAACGAATCTATTTCTTTACATTCTGTTTTATTATATTTCAACAATGGTTTTTTTCCACATATGTTTTTAAAACGTAATGAAAAAAACTGAAGCTGAGCTGAAATGGATTAATGCCATTTAAATTCATTTCAATTGGAAAAACTGATTTGTCATAGGCCTCAAACTAAACGGAGTTAAGCTAAGCTAGTTCGTGAATAAATTAAATTTGTCAAGGTATCACAGTTTAAAAAAAAAAAGAAGAAGAGACTTTCCATGTATAACCAAGTCTAAAATGTAACAAAATGGCTTCCCCAGTGTGACTTCAAATGTAATTTCTCAAGTAGTCAGTCATTATGTGCCTTTGTGTGGCACAGACAATACAGTATGACACTCATTCACATAGGGAGCATTAGCATGTTGTTGTCAGCTTCTATCCATGCTGCGAGCAGCACATCGCTGTGAAAGCCGCAGCCTCGGGGCTATAAACAGACCCCTGGGAGCCGGCAGCACTCAAGGGCCTATTTGTTCAACACAATGTGTTATTCTATCATAGCCAGCCTGTCACAGCGGCAATCATTCAAACAGACATCCGTTTCTCCCAGGAACGCCGAGACCTGTTTGTTTAGGTTTGGAGCGCTTTAGTTCCTTGATTGTCTCTGATTGTCGGCACATGGAGAGTATTTTGGTTTCCTAAGCTTTCCTCAGCCAACGTACAAATGTTGTATGCTAGCAGTGAACTCAACTCACTTTACAACAAACAGCAGTTTGGCAAAAAATAATTAGCAAGCAACTATTTAAAAAAAAAAAAAAGAGCTTCAATAATGTTTCAGTGGAAGTTTACTAAACATAAAATTAAGAGAATTAAAGGTGTGATTTTCAAACTAACACATAACTTAGCCTTTAGGTGTGCTAGCTACGTGCTAATGCTAACACATGATGGGAAACGCTACAGGCTAACAAATAGCTTCTATGTGGCAGTGGTTTTTTGTTTGTTTTTTTACCACTCCCAGTTGAGGTTTACTAAATATAAAATCAAGAGAATTACATGGTGTGTATTTCAAACTAACACATAGCTTAGCCTTTAGGTCTGCGAGCTCAGTACTAATGCTAACACATAATGGGAAACACTACAGGCTAACAAATAGCCTCTATGTGGCAGTGTTTTTATTTATTTATTATTATTTTTTTACCACTCACAGTTGAAGTTTACGCAACATAAAATCAAGAGAATGTCATGGTGCGTATTTCAAATTAACTCATACCTTAATGCTAATGGCAAACTCTACAGGCTAACAAATAGCCTCTATGTGGCAGTGTTTTTTTTAACCACTCCCAGTTCAAGTTTACTAAACATAAAATCAAGAGAATGACATGGTGTGTATTTGAAAATAACTCATAGCTTAGTGTTAATGCTAACACATAATGGCAAACGCTACAGGCTAACAAATTGTAATATAACCTTTAATGACAGATATTTGAAAACAAACATAGAAACAGATTATAAAACAATAGTGTTATTTTCCTTCATTAAAATACACATAAGTAAAAAAAAAAATGTTTTGAGAGGGCTAGAACCGATTAATGACATTACCATTTATTTCAATGGGGAACAACGGTTTGCTAACAGCTAAACAGCAATCCGCTGTAGCCGAACATATATATATTTTAATCATTTATAGCCTGCTGCCATTTCAAATCCGCCTTCACCCCCAGCTCATGAATGCGTCTGCTCATTGAAAGCAATATCTTAGCGCACACCGGTCAGTGCCCTGTGAAGACGGGCCGCCACAATAGACCTGTCAGGCTTGATGGATTTCCAACACAGCTGGGATATGGCTCCCCAGACCGGAGCGGAGGAGAGCGGGGCTACGTAAAACAGCGGCTCAGGGTCGTCCGTCCTCACACACAAACAAACCCACGTGTGTGAAAGTGAGCCTGATCAATAGCATATTCTGCTGAAGAAGAGGGAGAGCAGGCTGAAATATACGAGCATGATTAGAATGAGTGATAATGCGGAGAAGTGAAGGGGGCAGTGCTGATAGTTTCTCATAATCCGATTTTTTTTTTTTTTAAGTTAAATCAATGAGAACGCCTATTTGGGCTTGGCTGCTTGATGATAGCCAGTCATTACAGATTAACCCCAGTTACTAATGAGAGCCATAGAGGAATGGTTCTCAAACTGGGGTCCACAAGCCGTAGCTTGGTCGTACGCTAAATAATTTGTAATTAATTATGTTAAAGAAGTTCATATGAGGACTGGAAGGTTAAAAAAAAAAAAGAAATGTACCCTAACCCCAGAAACACATTAAACCACTTCAGAATCACACTTGAATGCGGATGTGTATCCCCCGTTGCTTAATACATACATTCCCCCCCCCCCCCATTCCCACCCGCCCCGCCGTTGTGAATATTTCAGTCTTAATCTGCAGATGACTTTACACCACTTGAGAAACAAAACAAGGCACCCCTCCGATGCCAATTAATTAGGAGCTTATGAATATTTCAGTGTGCTACGATACAGTGGTGGCTTGCTCGCATGCTACGGTTACATACTACAACAGCTCCTGATGGATTATTAATAATGTAGTCACTTGATGTTGTTGTCGTTGTTTTTTCAGTGAGTGTGTACATGTGGTGGAGGGTTCACACACTGGTCACACTCCTGTATGTATGTTTGATCGATTAGATGCTTTATGTATGCTTCATTCCGATTGTTCTTCAATAATTGAATGTGTAGTTGGCCACACTGACTTGTCAATCATTTTTGCTGTTGTAAAAAAAAAAGAAAAAAAGAAGCTTAAATCTACCATAACGTTTTCAAATAAATATCAGAATTTGATGAATTTGTAATTAGCCTGCAATCGGGACGAACATGTTGAGAGCAGGGTTATAATAATGTTTTTTCTATTTATTTTTTTATTATAGTTAATTAGATTTTCACTTTTCATTTTAATTCAGTTAGTTTTAATTAGTTTTTAGTAGGCTTTATATGATCAGGATTTTCCGGCAGATCACCGATCAGCTATTGATTTATATTATTGTACAGTCGTGTAAATGACGCCAATTGAAAAGTTTTTTTGTTTTTTTTAATTGTTAGAAAAAGACTGATAAACATTAAATGTAACATGTAATATCTTATTTTGCGGAGCCCGTTAATAACGTAATTGATCAATCAGACAAATATTTTAGAGAAACGATCACCAATTTGGCATAAAATATGAAATATCGTCCGATCCAGCCGATCAGATCGAAGTTGTTCATTTGTATTTTTCATTTTTTTTTTTATGCTTCGTTTTGGCTCACTTTTTTAGTTTCAGTTTTAGTTTGTTTTATTTTTCGTTTTAATATGGATTACTTTTGGAGTGGAAGAAAAATATGTTTGTGTTCAAATATCAGCTGCATAAAGGGATAAAACCACTAAATAGATGCAAATCATTGGTGATGTTAGCATTAGCCTCAAGCTAACGGACTAAAAGCTCAACTATGCCGTTGTTTGAAAGACACAATGTTTGTTTTATGTTTAGTTTGGGAGTACATTTAAATATATTGAATATGGCTTGTAAATTATGAAGCATTTTAAAAATGTTTATTTTAAAAAGACGAAACAGCAAAGCAAGCAGAACATTTTTAACAAATAGAGTATTTTTCAGAGGAAATTGCAAACGCCCCTTTACCAAGTCTTTATCTCTTTAAAGAATCATAACCGCATGATTAATAAGGTCTTTATCTTTATGATCCCCCTCACGCATACAAACTGTGGCCCACTCTTAATAGAGAGAAAAAGAAACTGCAGCTATTCAAAATCCACGTGTGACCTGCACGCCAAGAATATGCAATATTCACATTAGTTTCCCATTTGCCAAATAATTCCCTCATGTAGCTCTGCATCGTTTTCTTAATACCAACTAAGATTTGCATAAAGGTGATCACATTTACCACCAGGGAAATAAACGGGACACACACACACACACACGCACACACACGCGCGGGCACACATTTCCGTGCCAACAAAACATTTTGAAGCTGTTGTTTTACATTTTGGATGTAATTATTTTCCTATATTCATGCCAAAGCCGTAATTATTTGCACATTAACACCTGCTGCATC
Source organism: Leptonotus elevatus (assembly GCF_054856555.1). Classification (NCBI taxonomy): domain Eukaryota; kingdom Metazoa; phylum Chordata; class Actinopteri; order Syngnathiformes; family Syngnathidae; genus Leptonotus; species Leptonotus elevatus. The sequence continues at coordinate 6,650,523 of NC_141251.1, read as the reverse complement.
TCCCGCGAGTGTGTACGTTTGTTTTAATCTGATTAATCTTCCTCGTTTTGCCGCGCACTCGTGTCTGTTAGCTTGTTGGACAGCCCGAGTGAGCAGCGGGAAGATTTTGCAGGTGCAAGTTTTTTTTTTTTTTTTTTTTTCACTCTCGGGCTAAAGGAGCTGACGTTATTCATGGGGCACGTTCATTTCCTGCAGCAGCTCCAGCACGCTTCAATAGTGAAGCTGTAAAACAGTTTCGGCTAGCCATAAACACATTTTATGAAAACAAATTAGAAAGCAGAAATATAACTGACGGAAAACATAACAGCCGGCAATGGAATCACATTAGGGCCGCCGCAAATAAATGTACGATTAATAAATGGATAAATACAACACATAAAGCCCGCCGTTGCCAAAAGTCATTCGTCATTTAAATGTCGCCCTCTTTTTTCTCCATTAAAGCTCTTATTAAAACACCTTTCAAATAAATGGGAGGCTTTAACAACCTGACAGTTGGCAGTAACCTGTTGACACGCGTGTCCTAAAACATCGCTTTGGGGGGGACCTCCACGCCTTTCACATGAAATCACTAATGGTTATAATCCTTTGACAACACGATATGAAATTCTGCCTGATTTGTTGCCGCCATGCAGGACTATTCGTGTTAATGAATTTTTAATATCCTTAATGACAGGAGAGGAACGATGTAATTAAAAGAGCAAGTTAAGAAAAACGCTGAGTCCAACTCTTTATGGCGACCGTTTTAATGTTAGTTTAATTGGAACTAACACATTATCTTAATGAGCAGATTGCCTTCAAGGAGACCATTTCCTCTTCCCCTGCAGCCCACTCAATGTCGCTGCTATATGCATACAAATATATTTTGTCGGAAATCGGCCAAATATAGTGGAAACTCAAAAGATAGGACACATTCAGATCAAACATTCAAAAGTTTAGATCTGGAAACAAAATAACAATGGCGACACAATGTTTTAGCAAAACAAAATTCTATCTTTGTTAAGTTTACGATTATATTTTCTTGGATTTTTTTTTAATGTGTGTTATTGACGCTAATGTGCTGAAAGTCAAGTCAATTAATCGATTAATCAATGATGTCATGGGCATTGTTTCATGTAAAGACATATTTTGATGGGACCAGTATAGTTTTGTAATAATTCTAGAGTTCTAGGTCATCTTTGAAAAACTACTGGAAATGGCAAAAGTTATCACTTAAGAATTGGTTATTCTACCAATTATATTATTATGAATTAATCAGGAAAAAAAAAAGAAATTTTGCATTATTAGACTACAAAATGTGCATAAAATCAAGTCCAGGGTCGCCGTTTTAATGCTTCACACAATAATGTGCAATTTTGTGTCTGTGTGACTTTAAAAGGCGGGGCCTGACTTGGTGAGTGACATGTGCGAGATCAGAGTTGGCTGTTGTTGACTCAGATTAGCTCCTGGCAGCTAACTGGCTAACTGTTAGCCAGTCTGTGTGTTAATGCTGCATTCGAAGAAGGTCGGAAGTCTTTTCCCAGTTCCGACCTGAAATGGTTCGAGGCTCCTCTAGTTGTGTCTGGCAACAGCAAGCAAAGTGGCTTCCTAATTAGAGCTAGCTTACCGTTCGTCAGAATATAAGATATGCTAACTGCTAGCTTGCCAGCTAACTATATTGTGGTTCCAAACTCTTGTCCTTTTTTTACTGCGGTGACTTGTGAGACATGTTATTGAAACAACACAACTAGCGAGCAAAGTGGCTCCTTATTTAGAGCTAGCTTAGCGTTTTATGTCACAATCACGAAATCACATGAGGATTTGCCATCGTAAATATTGAATAGGTTTAACATTTACAATCGTCATCCCTACTGTTCACTTGTACTACACCACCTGATAATCAGGCCTTTGCTGACTTTGATAGCAAAGTGAGGAATAATGCTCAAATTTGACCCGATTATCGGTACGCGTGTTCCCGGCTTACAATGTTGAAGCACGCCGACTATTTTCAAAGCTGTTGGAGTGCCACCCACGTTCTCCCATTTTTCATTTACCTGCCAGAAAATCAGATGCGACAGTTAAATTGTGACAGCGGCGCAAATCTACTCGTTGCCATTAGAGCTAATGTCATGTTTCTGCGCTAATCCCTCATCATTTTAGGGCCTCATTGCCTATTTTTCTCCATGATATTAAGTATTCAAAGCTCATTTACATTCTTATTTTTCAATTTGCTGCTGCAGTAGTTTAATTTATTCCATATAATTTCTTTTTCTGAGAGGGACATTAATCATTGGCTCTGCATTTTAGCGCCTCTGGGACTTTTTTTTTTTTTAATCAATAAAATGAAGGGATAGCGCTTTAGCAAAGGCTCGCGTTACAAAGCGACTGGATCTGTGTGTGGTAATTGAATTATCTTATTCATTTGGACTTGTTTGTGGATGTGTTTCATTTCCCGTCACTTTTTATACGCAGAACTTTCTGAAACTTATTCCTGTTTGTCATGGGTGTTGTTAACAAAAGCACGTGGGGGGGAATAACAGTCCTATCAATGAGGGGCTCCCTGTAATGCTTCTGCTTGTTCTATGTTTCCGCTCTGTTGGGCTGGAGGCCTAACCACTTCCATCCGCTTTCTTCCTCGCTTTTCTTGTTGTTTCTTCATCCTTTCACATTCATTTTATGCTTGGCTATTCCGTAGGCTATCAGTGTATTAATGCGCCGGCTTAAGCCAAACACCCTCGGCTTCGAGATAAGCCCGCAGGGTCGTCACGAGGCAACGCTTTCCCTCCCTTTTCCAAATTATGTTTTTTTTTTTTTTTTTTTGGGTGCCTACATTCGTACTTTTTTGAATTGTAAATTTTCTCCTGGCAAACTTTGCCGAGGCATCACACGTCTTCATTAGCTATCTACTCGTCTGAGAGGCTTGACCTTCCGAAGGTGTGACCGAGGGCGGGGGCGTGATGGTTGCTTGATGGAGAGGGGTCTGCGGAGATAAAGTGGGGGGGGGGCTTTTAACTCTGATACATAATGCTGTGGGCTATAATACTTTGCGCATGGCCGCTCGCAGGCCTACTAATCACGAGGAAAAAGACCCCACTGTCTCACTCCATAAACTCGGGCCCCGGCTAGGAAGACGGCCACGGGTGCGCGATGTCACTTGTAAATCCCAAATTAAACTCAACTGCCCAAAGCTGGCCGGCGTAAAAAACACCCTCAACTTAATCCCGCCTCCCCGCGTCTTGCCGTCAGCCGCGCAGGCGGGAACGAGCGGGCGCGGTGTCGACAGGCGGCCGCGTGTCAGCCGTGTCAAGGTTGCGTAGTGGTCAATTTACGCGCTTGTTGGTCACGTTGGGCTTTATGCATGCATTTGGCCCCCGTTGTGGTGAAACGGTAATCCTTTGCTTCGTGAAACAGATCAGGCCAAAAATACGGTGTTACCTTGATTTTTGTTCCGTGACTGTGTATATCAAATAAATTGAACGCATTTAAATAAATTTAGATTGTGTTTCTTGTATTCCAGATGACATGGGATTTTTTTTCTCAGGTTAATTTTCACTCAACAAAAAAAAAACACTTAAGAGGTTAAAACTAGAAATAGACAGATATGTTTTTTCCAAGGCCGATTAGTAGTGAAGGAGGCCGATGACTGATATTTGGAGCCGATATTCATTTTCAGTAAAAGGTAAGCAAATATTGGCATGACATTTTTTTTTAATACAAATGCCAGTTTTTAACTTTTCAGATTTGCAAAATGTTAATTTTTTTTTATTCTTTAATTTCAAAATACACGTATTTGTTTTAAAATTCTAACAAAAAGTTCTGGGAGTTCGTAGGATCATCAGCACATCTTTAAAAACTTAAATGAAAACTGAAATAAATAGCTCTGTATTAATTTCTCCAGGAAATAAAGTTTTCAAAAATATTTAAATATCTGAAATGTAAATTTTGTACTTATCTTTGTTATAATTTCAAACAAAAAGTGCAAAGCACTCCCACGGACTGAAAACTGAAAATTTAGCACAGTTTTAAATAGATCTTTTATCGGACGTCAATTTTTAAAAAAAAAGCTGATATCGATATTTGTCAAAATGCTGAATATCGGCACCGATAGTCGGTTCTGTCTCTCGATAAAACTGTCAGCCTGTTTGGAGGTCCGCTCTCTACTAAGTGCCATTCTACAGGGAGGGTAAGCATTCAAAATTGGTTATGGAATTTTTTAGGAATGGCGGAGTACCAAAACCAGGTATCGGTATCAGGACAATATCAGTCCTAGCTTAAGCTATCGGGTACTGCACTGAAAAAATGGGGAGTGATATTTATTTGAAAAAGCCGAGTAAAGGTTGATGCACTCAGAAATTCTAAGTACATATTGCAAGGCGTTTAACTCGAATTTCTGATGTGAAAAAACTTTACAATTTTTTTCAAGTAATTATGGTGGAGGCTGCCGATACCAGCAACAGATACGTAAGGCAAGAAAAAAAAGACATAGAGTAAGTCTTCCTCGGCATTACAAGGTTTCAAACAGGAAGTGGCCACCGAGCTTAGAGCAGGGGTGTCCAGACTTTTCCTTTTTCTTCTTTGCATACAGAAAAATATAATTTTTTGGAATTCTTCACCTTTAATTTACTAAAAATGGTAAGACAAGTCTTCCCAAGCATTTTCATATTGTTTATAAATTGTAGTTATTAATATCGTTGATAGACGCTGTTTAACTTTTTGATTTCCTGAAAATGTAATTTTGGAGATGTGCGTAGTCAGACGATGACATTATCTAGCTTGTTGTTGCGCTGTGTGTTGTTTTTTTTTTCGCTGTTTCGTAAGGTTGGACTATCAAATACATGAATAAAAAAATATATGCACATTTAAAATATAACCAAGTTTTGACAAGTTTAGTCCTCCTAAAGCAACAGAGGTGATCGTATATATGACATGAGGGGCGTCACATACAATGGATGGCAGTAGCTGTTTTAACAAAAACATTGTCTGCAAATGTTTTCCTAGCAATGCTCGCTTCCCCAGCAGCTCCCTCCCCGTTATCCTGCAGCACAAGATGGAAAGTGTGAGCTGCATCGAGCGGGGTTCTCTCACTCGGAACCTTTAATTATAACTTCCCAGTATCAGTTACAGCAAGCCTGCACAGATGCTAAAACCCTCGGAGGCTTGGCTACTCTACCTTGCTTAATCTGAGGCGGGAGGCGTCCCATCAACCAATTCAATCTGCGCCGACGAGGCCCCCCTAACCCCCGCCCCCCGCCGCCCCATCCGGCCAATCCAGGCGCGAGTTACCATCACGTGACCTCACGGCTTCTTAGCATCCTTCATCAACACTTGTTTTCGCACCCGCGTTGTTATTTACCTCCTCCTGGACGCCTCACGCGGGCGCTCTGCTTGCGGAGGATATAGTGAGGTCTGCGCGTGCACGGCTAAAGACGCTATAAAAATTGCTGAGGTATAAAATCGAAAGTGCTCAAGCTGTCTGCGGACGGAATTGCTGGCTGGCTAGCTGGCTGGCTGGGGCCTGTTGGAGGTGGTGAAGGATCCCCCAGCCAAGTCCACCTGCTCGCCTTGTAAATCAGAAGGGGGAAGAAAAAAAAAAAGTTTGGGCTTGTTTGTTTACATATTACTGGCTTTACAGTGGCTCTGCTGCGGTACACAAGGAGCTGTGCTTGGCTCAGGCTTGATGCATGGCCCATAAAACTAAAGCACCCGCGCCCCGTTCCCATTGGAATTGACTGGCCTGCTGTTGAGGACAGAAACTTGTGGGGAAACGCAGTATTTATAAAAATAACAGATGGGCCAATTATTTCTCACGAAGGTTAGACATATGAGAAATTAATTTCAATAAATGTATTTAATTTAATTTAAATTAATTAAAATAATTGTATTTAACTTGTATTTATCAGAAAATATGTATGTGTATTAACAGATGCTAACAACCCAAAACATTTCAAATCTCAAATCATCTTTCCTCATTAAAATGAATGGAAATGACATTAATCCGCTGCAGCCCCACCCCAAAAAAAAATCCAATTTTTTTTTGTAATAGCTCTCTACAATATTGTACTCCATAAAAACAGTAATAATAGCAAAGAAGCATTTAGAGAATTCCAGTGAACCTTCGCTATAAAAAAAAAATCCCCCCAAATTCTTTTAAAAATATATACATTTAGAAATAAATAAATACTACCATATGCATTTTCCATGAAAAATGGGGGTTGCCCCCACCACCACCATCAAAATAAAATAAAAACATTTTGAAGAAGAGTTTCACTTGACTATTAATTGTTTTATCACATGGGATAAACAATAAATGTCATTTAGTATTATTAAACTGTCTGTCTACATTTTTGTTCAAAAATCCATTCCTTAAACCAGTGGTTCTCAACCCTGATCCTCGAGTTCCCCTATACAGCCTTTTTTCCATGTCTCCCACAAGCAACACATGTGTTTCAAACGATCGGCTAATCAGCAAGCTCTGGATGAAGCCTGATAACGATCTTCGGCTGTGTTGGCTGGGGAGACATTGAAAAGAAGCTGGACACGGGTACTCGAGCATACTGCTACAAAGATGCTATTCATTAGCGTATGTATGACATTTCCCATTATGTGGGAGCATTAAGCTAGCGGATTCAAAGGCAAAGTCATATCGATTTGAAATGCACAATGTGCCATTTCTCTTTGTTTTGTGTTTAGTTTGACAGTAACTGCTACTCGTGTTGAGTTCAATGCCACCATGTAACGTTCAAATCTCATTCAAAAAACTCAGTAATCTCTATGGCTGGTGTAAATACGGTACACTCTACAGTTTCGAGAGTACTTTGTGGTGTAATCCTTAGCTGCTGCTGATATGTATACTTTTTAAAGAGAATTTTGCGAACACCCACAGGGGTGTTACCGCCTCTTCGCAGGCGAACTGGGAGTCAAAACACTTTATCCCGAAGAGAGATCAAGCCTGCACGCTGTATCTTATCTGCGCTTACAGTGTTGCACTTGTACACACTCACTTGTGCGCCCTCCTCCTACTCCCTCGACGTACACTCGCTATAATCCACACCAGTGGCGCTCTCTTTCTCTGTGCGCGTGCAAGAGAGGTAAAAGCGGAGGAAGGGAAGCCAAGCAAGTTTTCCCGCATGTGTCACCAGCGGTGGTCCGTTTGAGTGTGGTCATGTGGTCACAGCTGACTTTGCCTTAGCGATAAGGAGAGATTTGGATTCCCGAGCATCACAGAGGCCAAAAAGGACCCAATGAGGGGGCATCGTTGTTGCGTAGCAGCCCGCTACAGTGGAATCTCCCAAGTCGAACTCCCCCGAAGTGGTACTATTTGGAATTTGACAAATAGGCCTCTGAGATCAAAAGCATTGTACAGTGAATTGTGAGGTAGCGATACCATATAGGCCTACGTATAAGAAAATATTTAGTTTTACTAATTCCACTTATTAAAACTCATCCAACCTTATTAAAACTCACTGTTTCAAGTGTTTATTGGCGCCTGTTCTCACTCTCTCACTTGTACAGTTCTCCAAATAAGAAGAAAAGTGTACTTGCTTTACGCTGTTTGTCACTCCAAGCTGAAGGTTATTGTAAAACTGACACAAAACAACAAGTTGACCATCAGAGGTGGCAAATCCAGGTCCAGAAAGTAAAAATCCTGCCACAGTTTGGCTTGAGCCTCAGTTGCTAGCTAGCTAGCTTGGTCCGTAGCTAGCTCCCATGATGCTTGTTTACCTGCTAGGACGCTATCTAGCTAGCTAGCACCAGGGGCTAAAGCCAAACTGTGGCAGGGTATTTACTTTCTGGACCTGGATTTGCCACCTCTGTTGACCATTGTATATCTAAATACCAAAATGTTTAATAAATTTAATTTAATCTAACAAAAGACTATCTTAATGCTAACATATAGTGTAAAACACCATAGACTGGCTAACTGGAATTAGCTTTGATGTTAAGGTAGTTATGAATCTTTAAATAACATGACAATTATGGACGTATAAAAATATATGTTGTTGTCAATAAAAGGGGAATTAGCCGTTTTAAAACACAAAACACTTTTTTGTCATATATTGTCTGCATAACCAGTGGATTATTATCTCATGCCTCTAATTTTATGTTAAACATTACCTGCTTTGTGGCTTGACAGTGTTAGCCTATTATAAACTATAGACACAGAAAGTGTGACGGAGGCGTGATGTCAAGCCTTTGATTGACACATGCGAGCATCCGCCACAGCCTCGCTGACATGAATGCGTCACGCTAGCTACGTAGCAGCCATGGCTAAGAGTCATGCTAGCTATGTAGCAGCCGCTTGCTGATGACTGAAAATGACATCACAGTACCAATCACGGCTCACCTGTTTACTGGGTTTGCTCGTGATGTTTGCTTCTTCTTTTTTTTTATATATAACACCAAGTGTTTTATTCTTTTAACATTTCATTAATAGCAATGCTTAAATGGTGGTTCAAAAATTAGGACGACCTGAGTCTTAACCTGGAACAAAATTGTTTCCAAAATCCCCCCCCCAAAAAAACACTCCAAAGATGTTGCTTGAGGCCCCAAGTTGTGTCTCAATTTCGGTGAATCTTCTCTTTCCCCCACTAGTGTGTTTTACAAGTGAACAACCTTCACCACTCGCTATACCCAACATGACAAAGGGGGGAAGGTTTAAAAAAAAAAAAAAACTATGAAGGATGGCAGGAGGTGACAGGTAAACAAATTTCGTGTCATATCCTCCCGCTGTCTCCACTCTTGCCACTTGGCATTTTAATGGAAGGGAATGCGATGTAACATATAGTGGTAAGTACAGCGGCAGCCTCGTAGCAAAAGGGGGAGAAAACTTAACTCCTCAGACCTATGCATTAAACATATTGTAGAATAGAGTGTAACATTTATCACTGTCATTCCTGGAGAGTTTGTGTAAATTTAAATGCGCTCAAGCGTGCTGAGCGCACCCCCGCCACTCCCCCCCTCCAGCCAACCCCCCCTCAACAATGTATGCGCACAATGCCACCCCAAAGCCCATTTTCCTGGAATCCTTCTCATTGTTCTGCACGAGCTTACCACCAAACAGCTATTCATCTTTGGGGAATATGCTGTACAGAAATGTCTTTGTATGTGAGGCCTGTTTCATATCGCTTCGTGACTATCAGCCTATTTTTCATACTTTCCAATAGTCAGGGGGGGAAAAAAACACACATAAGGTCATATATAGTCGGCAATATTGCATATTTATTTTCATCCTGATTTCAGCATGTATGAATATATAAAATGGCTTTCCAGCATTCGCTTTTATTTAAAAAAAATATTACAATAATCAATTACAGGTTCCCACACAAATGGCTCTAAAGCGGAGAAGACGATTAAATAAAGTCTTTGTGGATTATTCATGACAAGCACTTTTCCGCGGGGGGCGAATTGGAACAATCGCGCCTTTAAACGTGGACCATGTCGGCAATCGCCGCTGACACATTAAACATTAGAATAAATTACCTAACCTTTACAACTTGCAGTGCCAATAACAGGATAAATGACAGATCATGGCTTATTATTCACTCCTACATCCTGAACATAATAATGATGTCATCAATAATGGCCGCTATGTTACAGTTTAAAAAACACTCAAGGCAGTTAATTTCGTCCTTCTTTCTTTCTTTTTTTTTCTTTTTTTTTAAATCAACCATCTGGAAAGAAGGACTGAAAATATTGTGCGGGACACAAAGAAAATGTGCTGCGTTATGTTCCTTTTAGCAAACTGCACTTACGAGTCAATTTGCCAAACAATGTGAGGCCAACTTGAGTGAGGAGGCACATCAGTGGCGCTGACACGGAAGCTTGTCAGTGACCAGCCGACAACAAATGGATCTCATCTGACAAATATCCTGCAGGGCTAAACCCCCCCCCCCCCCCCTTCTTTTTACGCCCGTTGCTGGTCTTTCATTTTAGCCGAAGCTGCCGCGTCGTCTGCGGTCCTCAAGTAGAAGTCATCTTGATGGACACCCGCACATTAAGCTGGTAAGTGCGTATGTACGGCACACATGGTGTCTTAATGCTTGTCACACTCCACTGTCCTTGTCTTTGCCGAGGGAAAGGCTGCCGAGTTGCACACTAGTGAGGAAAACGGGCACATTTTGCACAGTCAATGGGCTTTTCAAAGAGTTTGCGCTTGATTGGGGGCGCGTGCACATATGTGATCTGTTTATCTTTACTTTCCAAATGGTACCGCGTCCTTCTTGTCACATTGCAAGATTTGCTCCGATTCGACATTGGAAACTTTTGAACGGAAGTTCACACGGGATGGAATACATTTTTTTCCCCAAATTTTGGTGGTTCCAACTTTACATATATATATACAGTATATCCTTTAAAGAAAATGTATGGGTCAGCTTTCCAATGTTAAGCCCGTATCATATTGAGGGGAGAATGTTTGTGAGTGTTGGTGAATAATACGAGCTCCTGTGAGGGTTCGTTCAAGTTTGCAAACATTGCGACGGGAAAAAACATAAACTAACTTGCTCCCAAAAACGTATAAATACGTTTTATTTTAAATATTTTTAGTGTCCCAAAGACACATTTATACGTGTTTTATGTTTTTTTATGCTAGCTCTCAACTGCAACAAAATGGTTGAAGCAATTGTAGTTATTACAAAAACGGCCAATAGGTGGCAGCAGAGTATCAATCAGGGCTATGTTGCAACAAGCGGTTTTCCCTACAGTTTCAAACAGATTTGTAAATAATAAAGAAACTAAGCAATATTTTAATGCTAATTGCTAATTGCATAAACTTGGGTCAAATTCACCCATAAATTGAATCGGTCCATTATTGGGTTACTTTTGACCCAACTATTTTTACAGTGTGGGAAAAGGGAAGCAATCCAGGGACCTTCTTGCTCAATACCCCAACTCAGGATAGTTCGTTTTTGTGCGGGTTGTACTTCCTGGTCTGACAATAATGACCTCAGGAAGCTTTTTATTTGCGTTTTTTTTGTGTTAGTAATAACAAGAAAAAAAGGCATAACAAAAAATTCGACCAAATTAAAGAATCTTTTCACCTGGGAAAAAATGTTTCATTCTACCTTTTTCAAGTGATTTAAAAGACGCTCCCTCACCCATCCCTGCTTAAAAAAAAAAACTTCATTGACAAATACATTTGTCAATGGCAGTGAATGTTAAGCAGACTGATCAATCAGTTTTGATCAATCTCAAAGTGCTACCATTTTGTCCCGTACTGCCCTCTGCTGGGGACTGAAATTGACGTCAAAGTGCCCTCGGGCTCGCATGGTGAATGTCATGTTTGCAATGCGAGCCCGAGGGTACTTTGACAGCAGCGGGCATGTACGTAAAAATATGTGACAAACTTTTCTTTCTTTTTTTATTAATGGTCTGGAACTGATTAATGGCATTTTAATTCATTTCAATGTGGAAAATTGATTCAATATCCAAGAGTTGACAAGGTTGGGAACGGTAACAAATGTAAATGGTAAGGCAAGGTACGCATGTTGCGGCTGCTCTCCGCTTGTTTCTCATTGTTTCCGGAGATCATTTGCAATGCGCAATAGATGCTGAACACCAGACGCGGCTCCTCACTTTGAGATGATAGCTCGTGATTGATGCCGTCTGTTCCCGCTGATCGTCCATTATGGGACACGTCGCATGTGGCGCGTGGCATTGAGGGTCATTTCCAGACAGCCTCGGCTGAAAATCTTAAATAAATTTAATTGCCTGCATCCGCCATCAGAAATGACTTTATGGATTTTGCTTCATAATTAAGAGCTTCCACATCCATAAACTTAAATCACTGCGCACAGATGTTGAGGTGTAATTAAAGCATTAAAATGTGCGAACAATCAACTGCCGCTAAAAAACATCAACAGTAACAGCCACGGCGACGTCGCCAGCACTTTTGTTCAAAAGAAAGGACCTCCAGTGTTTCTCCCTTTGCTCTGTTTTCCAACGCCCGGGAAGTCATTGCCATAAATCTCGCCGCCTCGCTTCGCCATTCGTAGCTCAAGTGATGCTAACACCATTAGCTGATGATTTAATGACGTGCTTTTTTTTTCCCCTCTCATTCCCCTCCTGCTGTCTGCGGATGGCGGGAACGTGTGTGTTTTTGAGGACGAGGCGGCTGCAGACGCTCATATGTCATCCACCTCCATTATGCCAAGGTCACTCCATTGCTTTTCTTAATGTGATCAGGCAAAGTGTCACTTTTGCACTTTGTAGCAGTAAATAAGAAGTGGCTCTAATTTGAATGTAGCGCACCAAAGGCCCTTTATGGGTTGTTAATTTAGTGTTTAAATACATTTAACAGTTGAGAGGGGGTACTGATTAGGCAGTGAGGGCTGTTTTTTCCCCCCCCTCCCCCATTACTTGACTACACTGACAGTATTTGTAAATGTGTGTGCATCTTATGTGATCGTAGTATTTAAGTTCAAAATGTCTCTTTAATCGTAGCTTGAAGGTTGGACAATTTAATTGTGACATTATTTTCTTTAACCCTTTAAATACTACTATTATAGCAGTCCGCCTATTTTTGTTTGGTTTTCTCTCAACGTAAAGCTCTTCTCTTTCAGAATCCGTTGGAATTACATTGCTAGCGCTAAGGGTGCTAGCGCTAATTGTTTTCGGAGTTACGGTGACTTGAAAAACTCTACCACTATTCCACTGAGCTTGTCGTAAAATGTCTTTAATATGCCTTGCAGCTGTACAAAAATTTGATTTTTGTCCAAAAAAAAGTCAAATAACAAAAAACAGGATCAAATAGAACAAAACTAATGAGATATTTGGATTCTACATCAGAAACTGCCCTAGAAAATGTTGTAGGCTACTTTTTTTAATGCATTTTTTTTTTTAATATTCGGACTAGTGTAGTCTCAGAAAAACTGACATTTGCAAACATCTGCTTTTACTCTGGAAAACTGACAGTCCTCCAATAAATATGACCACATAGCTCGTTTTAAAAAGGAGTGATACGTATTTTAGTTTAGTGACCTCTATCGGCCATGGTAAATAGTTAGACCCGGGTTCGAGTCTCACTTTTGGATTTAACATGGCCGATAGAGGTCGCTAAACTACAATATGTAACACTTGGTCGCATTTATATGGTCGTCATTATTGGAGGACTTGTTGGAGGGGTAAAACTACGATCACCATTTTTGATCAATTTTCTGACAGTTTACAGACCAAACCTGCAATCAAATCATGCTTAAATGAGCTTTTTTGCATTTTGTAGAATGTATAGCTTGCATAAGAAAAAAAAATATTGATGATATCTTGTAGTCATCTATGACCAAACATTTCTCGTAAGTGAGTAAGTAAACAAGCAAATAAATGCATTTATTGTATTTATTCTGGACTCACAGAGAGGGCTCACAAAATGTTTCACAATTGTAGAATAATCATACTGTACATATATATATATATATATATATATATATTATTTATTTATTTAAATCATTCAAGAATTTCAGTGCATTCCATAATTTGGGGGCAATAGACTACAGAATGGAGGGACGTTATTGATGAATGTGCTTTGTGAAGAATAACAAAATCCATATCTGGTACCATCTTGTGCCTTTAGTTTTATTGACCCCAGGACAAGCAACCAATCAGAGATTTGCAAATGTACTACTGTCAGATTATAGCAAAAGTCAAAAAGTAACTTTCTTGAAAATGGTTAGCAAATTGCAGTGGCTTATCCTAAAATGCCACCAAGTAGGCCTGTATATGATCCTAACCACTGAGGGCTGTGAGAAAAAAAGAAAAAGAACGAATCCCCAGCCTACCTTGGCGTATTATTGCTCTTTAAGCCAACTCTTCCAGCCACTTCCTCACGCAAGCTGCGAGCGGAAAGTGGCTGGTGAAAAGCCAATAGCAGCTCCCGACACTGCAGATTCCTCCTGACATCTAATGCCGCTTATGAAATTGGGGGATAAGTTAATGTGTCACAGTAACATTGATTTTTCATTTGCCTCCCTCTGCCCCGCGTCCCGCGGCCGGCCGGGTCCTTTCCTTCAGGCGTCAGGATGGATTACTGGGGACCGCTGTTGAGACCGAGCATCACGCTGTGACCGGGAGGAGCAAGAAGAGGGGGCGGGAGATGATGCGGGGTCTGCGTGAGAGCTGCCACACCTGATTACAGGTGACGTCATCGCCAGTGTCAGGTAAGGTCTTACATGGATTTGTTCAATCTGATACTGAAACTGTAAAGATTTTTAAGTGGTGGATTTGAAGGGTTTTTACAATATGCACGGCAGGCGTGAATCATGCCACAACACGAACTAACGAAAAGAAAAGGCAGAGAAGGTCCCCAACTGAGCTCCAGTAATAGTCGCCGTTCCCATAGAGCAAAGCAATATGTCTCTTGAGTAGTGTTGCATTCTCCGTATGTGTTAAAATAGCCTTTGTTTGAAGGTTTTATAATTACCCTAAGATCTATGCCAGTTTCCATTAGCCTGTTTTCACAGTATGTTAGCATCTAACTAGCAGTAGCTTGGTTGATCATTTCTGCGTTTAAATATACAAATTTTAATTTGTGTTTGTTTTAAGTGTTATTTTGAGATGAAAAGCACTTCTGAAAGTGTGATATAATGTGTTTATATGTTATAAATTCAGAGATGAACATGAAAAAAATGTCTTCACTATTTCAATTTAATATGCAATTATTCTTCCAAGCTCAAACACAACTAACATGTATTACACCATCCCAAAAAATAAATGATTTATTATACATAAAGATAAAAGTTATTTATTTATCTACTTCAGTTGGAATTATTTAATTTGTAAAAAATTTGACCTGCAGTCTTTTAAGGTTTCACTAAATTCACAAAATTCTATCAAACAACTGTATCAATAAACATAAGTATTATACATATATATATATATAATTTAATTATTTAATTATTTATTTATTTCATTATTTTACAAAAGAATGAAATAAATGATCAAAATGGGAAAAAAAGAAATATGACATTTATTTTGTTCCACTTTAAAATAAGATAACAACAATGATGAATCAAAAAATTATCATCTTCTGTCAAATTCAACCAATGTTCATTCAATGCAGCCAAAACCGCATCAAAAAATAAATAAATAAAAAAGAACAGCATGAAATGTCCCTGAAATCTCATAAGACTTCACATGAGAGCACTCTGTATAATATTCATTAACAATTTGAACATTTTCTTCCTGCTTTGCAACTGACAATTAGCAATTGGGCCTAAAACGAGAAGGTTATGAAATCTACCTGCTTCCAGTGAGAGAGAGAGAGAGAGAGAGAGAGAGAGAGAGAGAGAGAGAGAGAGAGAGAGAGAGAGAGAGAGAGAGAGAGAGAGAGAGAGAGAGAGAGAGAGAGAGAGAGAGAGAGAGAGAGAGAGAGAGAGAGAGAGAGAGAGAGAAGGCGGGGAAAGCGCTCCCGTAACAACTACGCGCTGCTCAATGAGCTATGTCGTCAGTTCCATATGAGATTGGTTAATACAAAAGCTTGCCGGTGAAAAACATTGTCCTGCTGCCAGTGACAAAGACAAAGTGCCTGCGTTTGGCGTACGCGCGAGTCAAAGGGACAGGTGACGACAGGGAGGGAGAGCAGGGGAGCCAATTTGAATTTCACATCTTGGAGGAGGCAGCGTGTCATTAAAAAAGCCTAATTTCAGTGTCAGGTAGGCTTACGGGTGATCCATCATCTTGTCACAAGAATTTTATTTTATTTTCAAAGGAGTTCAAAGCCAGCCTTCCTGACTTTTGCGCTTCACTTTCGATTAGATTTAAAGGCAATTAAGGGGAAAAGTCTTCGCCTGTCCTCTCATGCACATCTTGGGGGGAGGTAAAAATTTTTTCGTAAAACCAAACATTCTGTAGCTTCTAAATCACGATTATTCAACTCAAGAGTGACCCAACTTACGAGTTTCAAAATAAGAACTGTCACTTGAGCGCTAAAGCATACAGCAGATAGTGATCAAGTGATTACTTCTTATAATAAAACGAAACAAGAAAAAACTGTATTAAACCAAACTAGATAACGGTGACGAAAGTCCACTAGCTTAATGCTAACACATGTGCTAACTAAACTACAGTAGCCTCAATATTGCGGTGGTTATAAACTTTTAAATAACGTTTCTTTGAACACAAACTTAAACAACATATACAGAGTATTCAACAATAAAGAAATATATATGTGAAGAATGAATTACGTCTTCTTCTGTGTTTCATCACCAAATCTACATGTAGTAGATCTGTAATATACGCAGACCAGAAGGGGCACAATGTCAGCGGGCATTAAAGCATGAAAATGATGATACACAAATTTAAATTCTTCATATTATACATATTATACAAATTTTCTTATTAAAAACCCATAAAAAAATTACACTGGTCAACTTTTTTTTTTTTATTCTGAGATGCACGTAAACTTTTCTAGATAATTTTTTTTAAATGTAGCACATCAGTTTTTCATAATAATAATAATAATAATATGTAAGATAGTAAGATACCATGAATTCAGAGTCATACGTATAAATTACGCATGGTAAAATCCGTACATTAAAATATCTAAAAAATTTGAATTGCAAGAAAAAAAACAAAAGTCTTTTTTTATTATTATTATTAGTGTCAAGAATACATTTAGTGACTTATAAAGTTATCTCTGATTTAAAAAATTTAGTTGATCAGTGTTTTGTTGATATCCTTTTAGGATGCTGGAACGGATTCATGGCATTTCCATTCATTTGAATGGAGAACGATGATTTGAGATACATCCAAGGCACCGCTGTACTGTGTTGCACACATTTGCTCGTCAGATCACCCCAGCAAAGTGCACATCAGCACCCAGAGAATGCCATTTATTGCTACATTTCTGAACCTAAACGCCTGTCAGCTCCAATCTGTCCACAGGAAGGCGTCCTGGTAATAAAATACATCTGAGGGAGGCGCTGGATGGTGGGGTGAAGGTGCGGGGGGGGGGGGGGTGGATTGGACACGCGTTTTCCCAGATAGGCTGTGACAAAACAACATTACCATGTCCGCTTCACATAGCGACACGTACAGGACAGATGGTTGTCTCCGCCGTCTACCCGAGTCTCAGACACATGCATGCAGGGAAATCTCTCAACAACAGACTGTGGGGATTTTTGACTGAGAAATTGTGAGGTTTATTTTTTATTTAACAAAAAAAGTTTCTCCTTTCGCTCCTGGCTGTTTTACTGGATTTTGACTAATTCTGCAAGGCCCACAGAATATTGTGTTCTGTTAGGGATGTAACGATAACGGCAATATCGCGATATTAAAACTGCCACAATATCATCGCCGTCATGTCACAATATTAAAAGCAGCACATCTGTTAAAAAAATCTATTTGTGCAGTTCTACCATCCTATGGTGGCCAAGTTTTTAGTGCAGTTAATTTTCATAAGGGATGTTTTGGCCCTTCTATGTTTAAAATCCACGCTAATGGTCAGATGAAGGGGAACGTAATAAGCTTGTGAACCGAGTCAATATGTGTAGAAACTCAATGTATATTAGCAAGTAAGTGCCTCTATATTAAATGTTATTAGAGATTGTAGGTGGTTTATATATATTGCTGTTATTTACAAAACAAAATATTGTGCTTTTTTTGGTATGAGCTAATTTTTTTACAATATTAAGACCTTTTTTTTAATAACACCAACCTCCCCACAATATCGTGATAATTATCGTAATGTGAGCTTCATATCGTGATAATATCGTATCGTGATGTTTGGATATCGTTACATTCCTTTGTTCTATTGCTATAAAAACATGGAACCCACCAAAAGAGAAAGATCAGTTTCTTCTTTCATCAGGAAAAAATATATATTTCTCTCGTTTTGCAGCAATTAGCATTAGAATATAGCTAAGTTTCTTCATTATTCACAAATCAGTTTTAAATAGTGAGGGAAGAACTTTTTGCAACATGGCCATGGTTGATCTCTTATACTCTGCTGCCACCTGCTGGCCGTTTTGTAATAACTACCATTGCTTCAGGCATTCTCTTCAGTTCAGAGGCTACAGCAAAGCCTTCTGTATGGTCTAGCATTAAAAAAAAAACATTAAAATGTATACATACGTTTTTGGGACACTGGTAATATTTAGAATAGAACGAGTTTATACGTTTTTGAGAGCAGCAGTCTCAATGGGTACCCAATATCTTAAATTAAGGCTGCATCGGTACTCGCCCAAGGACTTTACTTAACAAATAGTATTAGTAGTATTATACTGAACTGAAAAAAACAGTTTATGCCAATTGGAACATTTACTGTCATTCAGTTATTCTTGTTTGTACTACTAGTGATATGCATATCCCATTTTGAAAAACACAAAAATTTATAATCATCAATGCTTTGGAAAGGATTAGAAGCTGTACATGATTTCTTTTTTTTTTTTTTATTAAACAAGACAAAAATGTCCAAAACACTCAAAATGTTCAAGTTATGTTGGGCTGAATTTCTTCTGCCGCAAATTTGCAATTGTGTCAAGTATACGGTATTTTGACTCCATTAAATTCATCACTTGCATTGTTCAAGCATCCAAAGTTCCTCGTGACTTTGCTCACTCAAAGAGAAGCGAGAGAGGGGGGGGGGGGGGGTGTCCATACGTGCAGGGAGCGCATACGAGCACGATGTTGGCAGAGCTCCGAGGGACGCGGCGTCGTTACATGGACATGTGCGCACCGTCGTCGGACGCATCACGCCGCCTAAGTGGACAAAAACGCCAGGGCAGCAAAAAGTGGCGAGCGAACGCGCGGATTCATTAGGCGAGCCCTTCCCGGCATGCTTTGCAATGACAAATGATTGACTTGGAACAATATCTAAAGTGATCAGGATAAAGTAGCAGCCATTTCAAGGCTCAGCAAAATTCAAATTCTAATTAGACCTTGCACCACATTCCAAATAAAAACGGCTCCCTGGGTGCTTTAGCCTATCAGGTGTCTCTCCCAGGCCACTGGAACAAAACGAATAAAGAAAATGATTAAAGCGATAACAAAGGCATAAAATTCAAATTATAGTGGCATCACATCTGGGATCTGTATGTCACCGCACTGCCGTTTCTGCCAACCACACACACACACACACACACACATGCTCAATTTGCGCGTGAGGACAAGAAAGTGAGAAGGAAAGATGTGAAAAAGAGGAGAATTAAAAGGTGGAGAGCGAGAAGGCAAATAGGCTCTCAGCTTTAAGGTTATTAATGACTCCTCCAAAAATGTGCGAGCTTTCCAATCTCTGCGAGAAGCGCTTGAAGGAGCCGGCAGATGAAGCTGACCTTCACAATGTTCTTTGGTCTTTAGTTAAGAAATTCACTCACCATTATGGCATCATTAGGGAAACAAGGATAAAATTACTCCATGCTTAATGACCTATAGGATCTCCACCAAAATTTGTTTCAGATCTAATAAAAGTGAGCCTAACACACTCCAATGAATTATGAGGACTGCTACGCCGGGTATTAAAATGTGCGGGAAATAGATTTTCTCAAGCTAGGAGGACTGGACTTTTCAAATCAGATAGTAGAATGGAATTTTATGGGCAATAAATTCCACCATGTCTCAATTTCATTTTTTTTTTTCTTGCCCTCACAGAATTTTTCAGCCTGTGATGGAATCTGTGAGTGGGATGGCCTCTAAAAATTCATTGCCAATTGCCGTCTCCTCCTCTTTCCCCTTAAGGTAGATAGATTGATGGATGAATGGCTAAATGGGCGAATAAGTGCAGAAAAAGTAGGAGCCAAGGAAAACTCCATGTATGATGGAAATAAATGATTAGATACACATATGGCTACTTCAGGGGGGGGAAATGTCCCAGAAGGGGCCTTAAGGAGTAAAAGATTTCTAAAATAGACAACACATATATGTGTGGTATAATTCTCTTACAAATTTAGGCTCCTTTGAACTAAAAAGCATGTTAGGCTGCATTTCAGAGACTTATGTGAGTAAGTCACATCACAACAGTATGATTAATGCTAAATGCAGCCTCTCAACTGCAGAGAAGGTTGAATCAATTGTAGTTATTACAAAAAACGGCCAGCAGGTGGCAGCAGAGTATAAGAGATCAACCATGGCCGTGTTGCAACAAGCTCTTTTTGCCAGTGTTTTCAACAGGTTTACGAATAATGATGAAACTTAGCTATATTCTGATGCTAATTGCTGCAAAACGGAAACAAATAGAAATAAACTTTTTGTTTCTGGTAAAAATTTAACATTGTATATATAAACACCAAAATGTCATTTCGTCTAACAAAAATCTGCTAGCTAAATGCTAACATATAGTGTAAAATATCATAGATGGGCTAATGGAAATTAGAATAGATGTTGCAAACCTTCAAACACACACAAACAATAACATACAATAATACTCAAAGGCTTAGCGAGCAGGGGTGAGAAAAATGAATGCTTATCTTATCGTCGTATTCAGCAAATTTACATATCTGAACATGATTAAAACCTGAACCATGAAATATATGAGAGAAAATTTTGATTATTTGTATATATAGTATTTATTGGTCCTTTTAAACAAACAGAATATATTTTTTTTAAATCAACTTCCACATATGACGTTTGATTTGTGTCATATTTGATACATCCGGTCACAATGCTTTACATTTGTACATTTATAACTGTCAAAAATATCATAATAAACAGACATATCAAACATTAGTATTTCCAAAAATCAGAAAGAATATTTCCCACGATTAATAACTATTGGTGTCTCTCCTTTCTCAATTGGGGCGATCTTGCAAGTTCGGGGGTAAAGCCATCAGTTAGGTGATACTGCCCTCTAATGGATTATCCGTGCAATGCATGTGTCAGATCATATACGTCAGGGTTTTAATGGGGGGGGGGGGGGGGTGACTACACATAAAATAGAGGGCGCAAATTGTCTTGTAATTAATATGATACTTATGGTTTTATAGGGTTAAAAACAAAGACAACTCAACAAATAGTCACAAAAACATCATGTTAGCGCGTAGCTACCAAGCCATTAGCATATCGCATGGTAGTAGAGGACGCCCAAAAAGTCAGAATCTAAACCACCTCTGTGGAATTTGAAGAAAACGGTCGTCATTTTTTAAGCGCCACTTTAAAAGCTGGTTGGATTATGGCTGCCGGGATGCAGCCCCCCCAAGAAGGAGCTTGCGAGCTAATGGCATTTGCTCTCTTTAAACTTTAATCTTTCCTATTAATTCCCTGCAACTGGAGAATGTGCGAGAGTTAATGTTCCATGAACGTGTTTCTCACTCTGCACTCTCCTCAAGCTAATTACCCTCAGGTGCTAAATGGGGGGAAATTGCAATCCATTTGGAAGGGAGAAATTTCACCTCCCCTTCATCCCACCCTCCCACACCCACCGCCCCCTTGTGTGCGGCGGGTGCAGTGAAAAAGAGAAAATCAAACATTGAGTATGTTGAATCCAAAATGGACAATCAGCGCTAATGTGTGATGGGCTCGCCCTTCTCCAAGGTGGCTTCGGCGAGCGTAAACGGCTCGCCCCCGTTTCCCCGCCTCACCGCTTATCGCGCGGGTCACGCCGAGGTCAGCCGGCGCAGCCATGAACGACCCGATGCCGAACAGATGTTTGATTGACGTGAATGCCGCAGATTGGCCATCAAAGTTTGGGGGGGGGGGGGGGTTGACGGCGAAGGAGAGGCGGCGTCGAGGGCGAACGGCGAGGAGGAGACACCCGAGGAAGTCAAAATCCAAATTAAAAGCGGCTTACGCGGCAACTGACGGATTGGCGGTTGCCGTCACGGGACATTAAACGGCGGAGAGTGACGGCGTATCCGTCAATGACAGAATCGAGTTGCCACTATACAAATGCTTCCCGAGTCCATCGCTAATCAGTAACGCGGGATCAACGGCTGTCGTTGCAGACAAATAGCTTTGATAAGTTTTCACTTTTAAAGGGAGGACAGGAAGGAAAGGGAAATGAAGTCTGGTTGGGTGGGGCAGCTCGGGGGGGGGGGGGTTCTGCTCTCTCCTCTGAGGAGTGTCACTTTGTCCTCCGTTTGATCTTTGTCTTCACACGGCACGACAGGAAATTAAAGATGAGAGGAGGTGCTGACTACCGTCTCATAAACACCGAGGCCTCCTTTCCAGTCACGCACAGGACAGCAAAAGTCACCGTCAGATTTGTTCTCTTAGCAATAGCAAAGATACAGAGATACATTCGATACAGTGGTGCCTTGAGACACAAGTGACCCGACTTACAAGTTTTTCAAGCTAACACTTGATACGCAAACTTGAGATATGTATGGCCACTGAACTCACTTCACAACGAGCAGCAAGTTAGCAAGAGGCTGCAAGCTATTTATTGACGCTCTCAGCTGAAGGTTACCGTCAAAACTAAACATGAAAGACAATTATACTCCATGTATTTAAAACAATCACATAGCCTGTGCTAGCTTAATGCTAGCATACAATGGAAAACTGCATAGCATAGCAACATGAGCTAACAGGATTGTCCCCCTTTAAGCAATGGAAATCTGAACTGAAAGGGTGGAGCAACAAATGCAGAAATGTATAGGACTACGCACAGACCTATTCTTTATCCTCTGTGAAGAACGACTGATTTTACTGCCATACTGAGAAGCGGAGAGAGGAGTTGTGTCAAATGGAAGTGCATTAACGACTGTGGCTGTCCTTGCCCAGAAGTAAAATGGAGAGAGAGAGAGAGAGAGAGAGAGAGAGAGAGAGAGAGAGAGAGAGAGAGAGAGAGAGAGAAGAGAGAGAGAGAGAGAGAGAGAGAGAGAGAGAGAGAGAGAGAGAGAGAGAGAGAGAGAGAGAGAGAGATCCCCATTTATTCCCAGTGACACATTCATCATAACAGATTCACATCATTCCCATTCGAAATTCCAAATGTTCAACTCATCCAATTCACATATAGGAAGAATTTTCAACTTTCCTGAAATTCCCACATTTTTCACCAAGAAATTACAGACTTTTCACATCATTCAATTTCTATCAATATCATTCCCTGTCATTCCACATCTTTCATTTTCATTCTATATTTCCCATCAACATATTGCACTTTTTTTTTTACCAGTATCATTCCATATTAGTCCACCTCCTTCCCCATCATTTTTTTTCATTCCATATCATTCCACATCATTCCATATTTTTTCTTTCGTCATTCCAGCATCCACATGCAATCTCCCCAATAAGTGCATTTTCTAATTAGAAAACGTTTGATTTTGAGGTTTATTATTCATTTTGTATTTTAATTATTGTATTTATTTATTGTTTTGCACATTTGCAACATTTGTGGTTGTTAAACTACTCTGGAAATAAAGTTGAGTTTAAGTGAGAACCCAAAAAGTTAATAAATACCGTCCATTTTGCTGACCGTAGAACAGCCTAAAAAGTCCAAATTCCATCACTTTTAAATTAAAAGGAAAGAAAGGACAAACGAACAACAGACATTTCCGCCCCAGCATATTTCTTGTGTGCAATAATAAATGAATTAGTGGCAGGGAGTAGTGAAAACAGACCCGTATCTTGGACAAACAATCATAGTACCAGCCCTGTGCTCCCACTGTGCGGAGGAATCACTCCCTTCCATTTATCTCCATGGCAAAGAGCAACCACACATCAAAAGACCAGATAAGTCGAGTTCCTTGAGGGAGGGGGAAGAAGAAGAAAAAAAAACTTCCACACCGGTAACTAAAACCCAAAAAAGACAGATAAGTTACTCCATTTCACCCTCATTTCGTACCATTTGCTTGAAGGCATAAGTAAACTCCGAATGTCTGTTGATACCCCCCCTCCTCCCCCCCAACCCCACCTCCCCGAATCTCATCCTGTAAAATGTCAAAGCTATTTGGTTAAATCATTAGAGGCGTGTGGCGTCTCTGCGAAAGGTTATTTTCTTCATGAACACTTGAGGGTCCGCTGAGCCCCTCGTAAGCGTCTGTTGGAAAATGCATTGACATTTTACATGAATGGGGAAAAGACCCGTCCTCAATAGACTCTCTGTCACCGCTCTCCACATTTCAGGTCATTATAAGAGCAATGGAGGACCACTCAACCCATGTTGCCATTACCTTGGAGGAAAGCCCGATACTACTTGGAGGGCTACGTTATGAAAGTGAGAAGCGTTAACCTTTGACCTCAACATGTTTTACATGACTGTGTCACTCTTGTTTACATTTTTAAACCGTTATATATATTTTTATAGGGCTTCAAAATAGCCCAAAAAATTATCAACTATTTTATTTTTATTTATTTTTTGTAATGTTAGCGAAAAATTCTGCAACTCAAAAAAATACTTGACTCTCAAAGTAGTGACCAACTTTAAAATACAGTAACTCATTCAAACCCAAAAAACGTATAAATATGTTTTTTAATACTTTGTCCTTCAATCCAAAACATATTTATATGTTTCTAATAGCCATAGAACAAAATATTCTGTGGACCAAATCAGTCAAATCCAGTAAAACAGCCGAGAGCGAAGAGGGCTGCTTCAGTGAAAATGGCTGGGAGTGAATGATAATAGGCCTATGTGTTATTAAATATTTTATCGAGATAAATATTTGAAAACAACCAGTTCTAAAAATATATATATATATATATATATATATATATATTTTTTTTTTAATGCAAGTGTAACTGTATAAACTACAACTGAACTGTACTTCATGTGCTTACTGGATAATTAAAAAAAATGTGTGTTTTTTTCCAGTGTCACTTACTACCAGTAGTTTGATGCCACCAACCCGACACTGAGTCAAATTCAAGCTGATGTTGGCAATACGTGTTGGTGTATGTTCGTGTGTCGGCGTCTGTGTGTGTGCGTGTTGAGAGGAGGTGTCCGGGCTGTCCAGTCAGGCTGAGTCGCATGTGGCTGATAACGTAGGTAATGGCGTTTCTGGAAGAGTGAGGCCAGATGAAAGCAGCACATGGACAGATACCGCAAGCGTACTGGCCTCTTCTGTCGGAAAATTCCATTTTTGCCGGCAGGGAGGCATGAATGCCGAGGCTGAATCCAAATCCGGTTTTCCGCACTTTATCAGCATGTGGCCCACCAAGTGGTGAGATTGTGTGGAGGGGTGGGGGGGAGTCTGTGGGGTTGACGGTGCGGAGGTTGGCAGGGCGGGTGTACGGGGAGGGGGGGGTGAGCCACTCATGCGAAACCCTCCACTTTAATCCAATTTACAGCCTCCCCCAGCAAAAGATAATTACAAGCCTTAAACCAGCTTGGAAAAGGGTAGGAAGAAAAGACCTCACTCGAACCCAAACGGTGCATCTGGACCCCCGAAGTCTCCAAGTAGACAACAAGGGGTAGGGGGGGACGGAGGGGGTTGTTAGCAGGACTCATGCTAAGGCTTTGTGACCAACTTTGAGTGTGCGTGATTTTCCCCTCTCAACTTCTCCGCTGAATTAGGCTTGTATCTGTGTCATGAAGTCACTTTGACCAACTTACATTTATTGCTACATTAATTTAAAAAAAAGTTTTTAATAAAGAAAAATAGGTTATTTTATAAAAACAGAGTGATACAATTTAAAGAAATAAACTAGTATATGAAGCATAATTGCCGTACATATTGTAGTATTAGGGTGTTGGAACTTAATATTTTATGAACAAAAAAAACTCCCTTTTGCCTTAAAAATGGTTTCATCCACAAATTCAATTTCGTAAATTCTACCACTCAATATCAACACATTGTCATTATTACCAGGCCTAATTTTTGTGACTGTTTATATTGTTAGGTAGGAGTTAGCTGACATTTGTTTTCTGGCTAGGAACGATACAGCTAGCCAATATTAATTTTCAATATTAAAAAAAAAGAAAATAAATATTGCTGTAAAAAAAATTCAAACTCCAACTCTTAACTGTGTTGAAATGCCTTTAATCATATTGTAATTGAGCATTTCAGATTTGTAAACTGTTAAAGACTTTTTTTAATAGACTATAGACTTTGTTTGAAAAAAAAAAAAAGCGTCATCATCATTTCCTAAAAAAAATGTATGAAAACCGTAAATAAAGTTTTTCAAATTTTCAAAATAACTGAAATGTTAAACTTCCTCTTACTGTATCCATTTCAAACAAAAACAAAAAGTGCAGAGAGTTCCCAGTGTCAGCAGAAAAAGTTAACAAAAATTTTCAACAAAGAGTTCCCTGAACACATTTTTAAATTGATCTGCCAATATTCGTCAAAATGTCAAAATATCTGCGTCAATAATTGGCCTATGTTGTGCTCATAAAATCATAAAACCTGGCAGAATGTATCAAATATTGTCATCTCTTTTTTTTTTTTAAATATGGCTGATGACTGAACAAAGACCATCTCATTATTTGCATTATTGTCTTGTTTTGTTTATTTATTGTAATCTAATGAAAGTTAGCTACTTTAATGCTAACATAGAATACAAAACACCATTAACTCATTTACTGCCATTGACGGCGATAGACGTCAAAAATTCATTTGAACTATTTCTTAGTTTAACATTTTTTTCCACTTTTGTTAACAAGAGTATGAAAATCTAGATTTTTTTTTATTTTACATTTAAAACAGATACAAAATAAATAAATAATCGTGAGTTAACTATTGAAGTCATGCGATTAATTACAATAAAAAAAATGTAATCGCCTGTCGCCCCTAATTATTAATAATCTTTTATTTTTATGAATTGATGGCAGTGAATGAGTTTTAATGGAAATTAGCATCAATGTTACGGTCATGATAAATCTTCAACTTCTACTTAAACACACACCGAGCAGCAACGCAGCCAAACACAGCATACACCAAATCTGCAGGACGGCGCCGCAGTGAATGATGAGCCTTGATATCAAAATACATCAAATAGGGTAAGAACCGACCAAATGAGACTTTGGCTGTTTTCCTCCTTTAATACACCTTCCACTCACAAAACGTCGTCCCAAATATGCCGACACATTGGAGGTTTCCTTTCGAGGGGGGGTGGGGGGGGGGGGGGCATTTGCTGCGAGTCTTTGATGTGAGCGCGGAGAAACGGGGGTTAATGCTGGCAAAAGAATGCGAGGAAATAATGAAGGGCGACTCGTAGGGGAGCGGAAAGGCCGGCCGCTCGCTCCTAATTAATAGAAGGAGAGACACTCCCAATTTCTCCCATTCACAAGCTCACAATGAGCTCCAGCAAGCAGAACCTGGAATGGACCAAGGGAGTGCTGAATGGGGGGAGGGGGGGGGGGGGCGGCGTAAGTTTTTCGTTGTGTTTAATAGCTTCATGTATTCAATGAAAATGTCTTGTAAGGGATGGTCAATTCAGGCAGTCCGCCGCCTTCTTTTTCGGGACCTTTCCGCTCTAACACTGACCAGGGTCAAGAGCATCCAGCCCCTACGCGGTGGGGGCATCAAGGGGACTTATTTTGCCACAAGTCAAAAAGCAAGGGTGGGGGAGGGGGGGGGGACAATAATAGGAGAATTTTGGGCCCACCTGCCACTGATTATCCCCCACACACAAGTTAGTCGCTTTAGTCTTGACCTTCGAACTTCAGAGCAGCCCCACACCACTAATCTGTTAATTAACTGAGCAATCGCCTGCAAAAACTTTGAAAAATCCATTGTGTACATAAGAGAGCAAGAGAGTGTGTACATGTGTGCAAGCAAGTGTTTAAGGGGAAGTGACAACAAGAGCAACAGAGTGAGAGAGGATAGTCATTGTTGTTCTGTTCATGGCTTGAACCACGAAATCCCCCAGCAGGGTTTGAATTTTTCAATATAGGTTGTTATTATTAGTTTTTAAAAATTCGTTTATGGTTTTTATTTTTTCAAATATGCTTCGTTTTAGTTGAACTTTTAGTCATTTTAGTACTAGATGTATTTTTTTTATATTTAACTCATTCACTCCCAGCCATTTTCACTGAAGCAACACCCTTCGCTCCCGGCTGTTTTATTGGATTTTGACTGATGTTGCAAGGCCCACAGAATATTGTAAAAAAACATGGAACCTACCAAAAAGATTAGAAAGATTAGAGTCTCTTCTTTCATCAGGAAAAATAAGTATATTTCTATCTGTTTCCGTTCTGCAGCAATTAGCATTAGAATATAGCTAAGTTTCATCATTTGAAAACACTAGGAAAAATAGATTTTTTTGCAACCTGGCCCTAGTTGATCTCTTATACTCTGTTGCCACCTGCTGGCCGTTTTTGTAATAACTATCATTGCTTCAAGCATTCTCTTCAGTTCAGATGTTCGGGATGTTACGACATCCAAACATCACGATACAATAATTATCACGATATTATGGGTGGGTTGGCGATACAAAAAATACAATCGCAATATTGTGCTTTTGTACATTAGCAATGAAAAATATTATAAACTGTATATATAAATATAATATATATATTGAGGCACACATTGAGTTTCTACACATATTGACTCTGTTCACAAGCATATTGCGTTCCCCTTCATTTGACCATTAGCGGGGATTTTAAACATAGAAGGGCCAAAACATGCCTTGTGAAAATTAAACTGCACTAAAAAACTAGCCATCAGAGGGTCCTAGAACTGTACAAATTGAAATCAACCTGACTTTTTTAAGGGATGCGCTGCTTTTAATATCATGACACGACGACGACGATATGTTGTGGCAGTTTTAATATCACGATATTGCCGTTATCGTTACATCCCTAATAAATATGACTTTGGGAGCATGGTTGGTAATATTTAAAATAGAACGTATTGATACGTTTTTGGAAGCAAATAAGTTAAGTGCAGTCATCTTCTGTGCAGTTATACTGAAATAAATGCATTTAAAATACGGAGGACATTTTTGCTAAAATGAGTTAGTTTTATAAACGTAAGATATACAAACCCAGTTCCAATGAAGTTGGGATGTTTTTTTTATTAAATTTACATCCCAATTACTAAAGTAACTCAAGGTTGTTAAACATACATAAAAACTGAATACAATCATTTGCTAGGATTATTCAAAAATATGCATCTGAGTTTCCTACAAAAACATGAGTCAAAAATGAGAAAGATCCCTCGTGAAAGGGCACGTCTTCTGAATGTCGTCTCGGGTTCCGCCCCCCGCAAGAGCGAAATAACGAGCTCCACTTGGAGATGAGGCTCACCTTGCCGTAAACAAACATCTCGCCGCCTGCGCTGCCTGCTGAGGCGGCTGATAAGTGGGGCACCAAAGTCAATTAGTTGTGTGATTATTAGTATGTGACAGGCGCTGGGGTCCCGCAGATTAACTCGCAAGCCTTGAAGGGATGGGACAACAATAATGGTGAAACATGTCCGTCCGAGCAGAAAAGTAAAGGTAGCAAAAAAAGAACAACAGCCTGTTCAATTAATTATGTTGAATTAATGAAGTTCTGCTTGATTAAATGGCCACGCCGTTGAAAACGCTTGCTTTTTCCTGCCATAATGGCCACTTTTACATAAATTACGCAAGCATTTAATGTTACAGAAAGCAGCGCGTTATCTCGCGTTGTCACACTTGCTTTGGGAAAAGTAGTGATTACTTGATATTAAAAGTATTGTCGTTACTTTACTGATTACTTGATATGAAATTCAATTACTTTACTGGTTACTTGATATTGCAAGTAATTTAGTTACTTTATTGATTAGTTTATTTAAAATTAATTTATTATTTTGTTTTTTTATACATAGTTATTTTACTGATTGCTTGATATTAAAAGTAATTCGGTTTGATTACTTGATATTAAAAGTCATTCAGTTCGATTACAAGTTACAGGCTCAACATATGAGAAAATGCGCGGTAAAAAAAAATTATGTTTGTAGTCTATATCTTTACATCTTGTTTCTAGTGATTGTCTTTCATTATTTTTGCATTTGTTTAGTTTTTACTCATTCGTCAATTCAAACCCAAAAAAAGTGCCACTAACATTGAAATGCAGGAGCGTAATTACCCGAAATGTTTATCAAATACCCGACAGAGATTTTATTCCCAAAATGGTAATATTATAAAATATATATATATATATATATAATTTTCCAAAAATAATGTCCAAATTTTACTTGAAAACGTCAAAACATACATTAAGTAAGAATTTTAGAAAAGAGCGAAACAAACAAATTATAGGACAAATTTATGATATTACGGTGAAAGCAACAGGAATACAGATGAAATTTTCAGAGAAAAAGAAAAAACAAAAAAATAAATGTAAAAAAATAAATGTAAAAAAATAAACAAATTAAACAACAGCAAATGTTTGATGTATTACTTGAAAAAAAAGTGTCACAATATATATATATATATATATATATATATATATATATATTTATTTATTTATTGTCGCATGATTAGCTTGTGAGTCTTACGGGGGGTGAACCATTTTACATTATTGCAAGGGAGATCTGTATAGTATCCATTTGAATTTGATTAATTTTCACAGAAGAATCTGTTTCATATAAACATTTATGACATTAGTTTTTAAAACTGTCATATTTATATAAAAGGAAAATATCTTCAAAACTTAACAAAAGGCCACAAGGTGGAAAAAGAAAACATGTGATTATATTTTGACTTAAGAATATTACATAAATAGTAACATTAATCTAATTACTGGAAATAGTACTTAGATTACTAGTAACCAAAAAAGTCATCATTTTGTAGTAACACGTTACTTGGCGTCGCTGGTTTTTAAATCATGTATCCCCTTGAACTTTCAATCAATTAATTAAGGCTATTGGCCTCCATTAACCAATCAGCTCTCACGCAGTGTGACCTCCAGCCTTCACCCTTGCCTTGACGGACCCGTATTGATTGAAGGCAATGTTTTATTTTCAGCCGCAGCCTGTAAAAGGACTAGCTGATGAAGTGTCTTCTGATGGGCCCCAGAGAGCCGTAACTATTGTTTCTGTACACTTCAGCGTGAGCGAGTGCCTCACATGGCGCTATTGTGACCATTTAGACGGCTATTATATGAAATAATTGTCGCGCAGGATCGATAATACATGTCCTCTGAAAGTCACCCATGCAAAAAGTTACCATTTCACACACAATAATGCGTCTTTTTTTTTTTTTTTTTTTTATATCACGTGTAGCAAATGAATTATTTCTCGCAAACGATTCGGTGTCATTGACAGAATTGTTAGTTTCCACCTCGGTCATTAATCAGAAATGCGTTTCTTCTTCTCTGTAATGATGGAACGTCTTCCACTCTTTTGTGACAAATTACACATGCAATGTTTGCACTTGCAATTACAACTTAACAGCTGTTTGGGTAAATAAACAATGCATCAACGCACGTGCGGCAGCCAAGGCTTCACGCCGTTTTGACCTGAAGTTGTTTACGTAAAAAAAAACACAATAATGTTGTGGAACAAAATAAAAAGATGTATAAAAATAATTTGGGGAATGCTGAAGCTGAAACTATTTTTGTAGTTTGTAACTATTTTGTCATTTGTTAATTTATTTTGGGAGTAATTTCAATGTTGAGCACTAGATGACAGCGCACAATTATTACAATTAAAAGAAGAATAAAAACCGTAAGTATTTCAGCTCAGCCTAATTTTTGCTCACGACTGTTCAATGTGAAATCCTCTTTAATCCTGCTTTTTACGCTTACAGAAAGCGACAGCTTTAGGTTCAATTTATATTGCACATCCTTGCCCATGATTATTGATCAATTAAGTTTATTAGTTTGTAAAAACAAAAAGAGAACTGCACATTGTGTATTTCACCAAAACACATCCATTTCCCCAAAAGTCTGCTAGTTTAATTTTAACACATAATGGAAAAGGCCGTCGATGGTAGAAATGCATGTAGACAATCTAACAATACTCACAGGCATACCGTACATTATTTATCATCTGCAAAGAGCTAATGTCTATCGAAGGCACACACATGAGAATGAGTTAACTCTTTGTGTTTGTGATGTAGGAACACACCTCAGTCACCTTTATCAGCCATTTACAGGTACACTATACAGTTCTGCACCATTAAAAAGAGTTAATTTCACACATCTGATAGTGTCAACACAAACAGAGCGTTTTGTAATGACAGAATTGTTGTATTGGTCTTTGCCTGACACTTAAAAAAAAAGCTCTCTGTGTGAATGCATCCCCTCCCCCACAGTGCCATCCGTCCTTGTCATCGCCAAGGCATCCGACTGTACACTTCATTAAGAGTTTGCTAATATTTAAACAGGCAAAGGAAAGCAACGCAGCTCCAATCTGACCTCCGAATGGACGCTTTGGGTTAACGGTTAACAAAAGGGCACGTTAGTCTTTGATACTCGCTGAAAGATCGTTAAGTGTGATCTTTCATGGGTTTCAATGCCGTTAGCAGGAAATGGCACATATGCTGCACATGCTTACTTGTTTGGCATTGGTGGGAAGTACAAAAGCGCAAATACTGTACTTCATGACTTCATTTTTTTTATGTAGCTTTACCTGAATTTAATATGTATTTATTTATTTGACTTCTTACTTTTTTTGTGGGGATAGGAATGTGAATATGTGAAATGTGTTTGTAATTTTGTATGGATGCCACAAGATGCCGACAAAGCACTTAAAACATTCATGCCATGCATCTGGACACGATCATGAAGCCACGTTACCGCCTTATTTGTATTGTATATGCGTATGAGCTAGCATACTAGCATGTAGGCTAATTGTAACAAGTAAACTAAACTGGCTTTTTTTTTTTTTTGTCGCTGCATTGGGAGAGAAGCGGAAAAAAAGTAAACACAAAGTGAAAAAACATACATAAATAATGTGGGGGTGGCGGTCAATCACTGTGGTGAGCTAGTTTAGCATTGTTTTGTGATGTATTGAATGGTTAGCGTCAAGCTGCATTGCTTTACCTGTTTAAATATTAGCAAACTCTTAATGAAGTGTACCGTCGGATGCCTCGGTGATGACGAGGTCGGATGTCATTGTGGGTGCGAGGGTATGCTAATCGAGATAAAGTAAGCGCTATTTTTTTTTATCAGTTTAGTCCTGATTATGCTTTTTGTCCATAGATTTTTTTTCTTCTTTCCAGTATGATTTGTTTTCATATACTGTACTGCCTAATAAAATGATTTAAAAAATGCATTATATATATATATTTTTTTTAAGTCATATGACTGAACTGTACCGGAAAAAAAGTACTGTGGTTGAGTATACTTTTTTTTTTAATTACTTTTTTCACTTTTAATTTAGTGCTTCCTTCACATACCACTAGAGGGAGTCTGCGTGCCACTGGTGGTTCTCATACCACACTTTGAAAAACCATTGCATTCGAAGATTCGACAACATTGCCCAGAGAAATGCAAAATCAACTCCACCCACGCCGTTTAGTGCTCATTCATGACTTTTAAATCTGCGGAACAAGCGTTACATTGGGGTTTTGTTTCCCACCTGTTGCATAAATGAGCCGGTCCCGCTGAGAAGGACAGAGCTTTAATGAGTAGGGTTTAAGCCTCTCTCTCCTTTGACTCCTGCAGCCTCAGCTTGGTCTCCTAATGAGCCATCATCATGCAAAACTGCCAGCTTGATACACATTAATTGGATTTTCACTTTTTCACCAATTAATTGAGCAGCATTGTCATGTTGGCAACCCCCTCCTTTCTTCCTTCTTTTTTTTTTTTTTTTTTTTGTACTCATTGGCTCAAATAGCCACTGTCTGGACAGGGGAAGCTTTTTATTCCCGCTCTTTTCTTCTCCGGTACAGATCAGCTATCTCATTAAAGGCTTATGACATTTGGTGGAGCCAATCCCTTTGTGGAGAGAAAACAGTTTGTGTGCTGCTCAGTTGAAGCCTTTACATTGTGTTGAGCTTCCTCCCCCAGCACCCGGCGGGATGGAGCGGAGGGGCTGGGGAGTCGGACCACTTGCACCCTGGAGGAGAGACCACAGGGTGAGGGAGAGCAATCCCACGCCGCCCTTGTCCGACAAGCACCCAAACAGCGACATGTTGACACACACGACACGGACTGTAATGTGGGACTGTTTCCAATTATGCTTGTGGCGTTTGGAACCTGTGAAAAATGACACTGGATCGGAGCTGGCAAAAGGTACAGATACTTAGTACAGCGACTTGTGTACAAAAAGACACTCTGGGAAATGTAGTACAGATTCAAGTACTTGACGCGAAAAAGTGGAAATAGATATCTTGTGAATGTGTCACACCAACGGGAAGAGGGTTAACAGCAATGCCAAATTGTAATGATTAAAAGCAAAAATCGGCAAGAATATAAAATGAGGCTTCAAAATCATGAAAAATCCAGTGAATGCACTGAAACCACTGGCCGCTCAACTGACAATCAAAATTCAGAAAAATGAATTTAACTCAGTCTAGCATCTTTCTTATGCCTACACATTACACATTTGAGCCGGGAAAATGTAATCAGCTCCGGTTGGCTGCAATATATCCCACCACGTCGTTACAACGAGGCGCTCTAATGCAGCCACAACAGTTTGAAACCTTTGTCCAAGAATTGGCAGTTAAGTCAGGTTTTGTTTTTATTTTTCCCCTTGCTCTTCCACCTTTTCTCCATGACATGCAAGCACTCATGGCTGACTACGAGGCACTGTACAGTGGCCACACCAACCCAAAGCCTTGATCTACACACTGGCTGTCAAATTAGATTTTTTTTTCTTTTTTAATGTTCTTCCATCTTTTTGTTCCATCTTTCTCTGCATGCTTTTCCACACCATGACAACGAGGCACTCTAAATTGGCCATGCCAGCTTGAAATGCCACACACAGGTGGTCAATTCAAACTCTCTTTTTAATTCCCCCCCCCCCCCCTCACTCTTCCCCTTTATATGATGTGCACACACTTACGGCTGACAACAAGCCACTCTAAAGCAGCCATGCGAGCCCAAAGCGCTGATCCACACACTGGCTGTCAAATTGGATGCAAAAAAAATTACAACGTTTTTCCTTCTTACTCTTCCGTCTTTCTCTTTATGCTTTTCCATACCGTGACAACGAGGCGCTCTAAAGCAGCTTCGCCAACTTGAAATCCTCTCCAGTCAAGTCAGGCTTTTGTTTTATTTTTGCCCTTGCCCTTTTCTCGATGACATACATACACTTATGGCTGACAACGAGGCGTTCAAAAGCCACCAAGCCAGCTGGAAACCATGGCTCCCCATTTGTT
Source organism: Leptonotus elevatus (assembly GCF_054856555.1). Classification (NCBI taxonomy): domain Eukaryota; kingdom Metazoa; phylum Chordata; class Actinopteri; order Syngnathiformes; family Syngnathidae; genus Leptonotus; species Leptonotus elevatus. The sequence continues at coordinate 6,615,510 of NC_141251.1, read as the reverse complement.
TTTATTTTTCACTCACTCTCTTTGACATCTGTGCACTCGCAGCCAACAATGAGGCACTCTATTGGTACTTTTTTAAAGTGTAACCATTTGGAATTAGATCGTGCTTGTGTATCTAACTTTTAATACTTCCATTTCTTCAAACAAGTCAAAATGGCTGCATGTAAAGGCATTTTCCACCAAGAGATGATTGCACTCTCACGTCCACTAGTTAACTCCAGCAGTGACAAAATAAAAAATGTGCAGCCGGCTCGTTGTTTGTCTGGCCTCCGCCTCTGTGATGTCTAAGATTAATACTCTTGCCACACTCTCATAGAATAATGTCACTTTAATCTTGTTTGGGGCAAAAATCCGAGGTGGAGTGTGTCTACTTGTTTCCCGAGATGACTTCATCTTTCTTTCGGCGCTGGCGTGTGACTCTGCCGCCTGCTGTCCCCTGGCGCTGGATGTCCCATTACCCTTCACACGCCGCAACTTTCTGCTGTTTGCACAAACGCTGGCCACAGGAGCCGAAAGCGCCCGTGCTGCTATTGATGTGTTTTGGGTATTGTTGAGCTCGTTCTGGGCTTCTATCAAGGAGGATTGGCCGAGGGGGGGGTGCCATGCGAGTATCTGCGCATGTCGACGTGTTTCGTCTCGTTCGATTAAGATAAAAGACTTACAAAATACGCATTAATTACATCATAGAATATAAATAAGTAAAGTTCCAATGGACATTTTGCTGCTGATTCTGGTGTGTACGCTTTGCATTCATATTATTCGTTCTTCGCAGAGGATAAATAATATATGTCTGTGCGTATTGTTGTATTCTTAAAGGCTTTACACTACAACATCAATGCCATTCATTAGCCTCTCAATGGAATTTTCCATTATGTGTTAGCATTACGCTCACACATTTGAAGGAAAAATCGACCATTTCATGCTTGCAAGTTGCTGTTTTTGTGAGTTTAAAAAGTTCCGAATGTGTTTAAAAATGTAATATGTGTGTGAGAGGGAGGGAAAAAAATATATTGTTGTGGTCTCTCTATATCATGGATTTTTACATATTGCAAGTGGCCCTAGAACGTATCCCTGCCATGGCTAAATTTTTTGTTTGTAGATTTGACAAAAAAAAAAGTAACATTTTCAAATTTGAGTTTTTACGTTTTGCTAACACAATACAACCAACTGGGGGAAAATGCCCAAAATATTAGACTTGTGAAACTTCACCTCAGGATCATGTTAGTGTTTATCTTCTCTTTGGCTTTTTGTAACAGTGAAGAGGAACATTTCACGTTAACCGAAAAAATAAAAAATGTACAGTTGTAAAGCACTTTAATTTACTGTAAAACCGACAAATATATTTCTATAAGCTGTTCTCCATCAAGATTAAACACTGATATAATGACCAAAATGTTCAAAAGTCCCCTAGCTTCTTGCTAACATACAGCTAACAGAAATTAGCATAGAGGTTAGAGTAATTTTAAACCTTCAAACAACTGCTTTTTTAAAACACAAGACGCAGCAACGCATACAACAATACCCATGGGGACATATATCAAGTTAAAAATGTTAAATATACAAGCAAATGAGCAAATACTAGTAGCTAATAAATCTTTTTTTTTTACCCATCAAACAACAACACGCGCGTTATATGAGCCCTTTGGGCGGCTTATATTTGTTTTGTCTGTCACCGGGTCGTTGACAGCGCCGCGTTAGCGCCTCTTTTCCACCATGTTGACCTCATGAACGCGCCGCAGCGAGCAAGCGAGCAGTAAATCTCTAATGAAGCTTGATGTAAATACCACATCGCACAAAACCGCATCAATTCCCCCTGTATAACAACTCATCATGTGCACCTCGCACACAAGAAGGGGGGAAAAAAAAGCAACTCGACCTTGCGCTCAATAGCCACAACTCACTCCTTTTCGTTAGTGCTCATTGTCCTTTTTTTTAATTGCATTGTAAATTATTGAACTTGACTAGCATGTGGAGCTACGCTGATTTGGCTAATTGTATTGTTTATCGCGCTTGTTAGCGGAGATGATTTACTTTTTATGGCCACTGATGTCGACTTGTGCAGCTTCTTTAATGTATTTTGTGGTAAGACTAATAAACATAAAACATACCTACTAAACATTTTGAAACCCTTTGTACTAACTCATTAATAATGCTAATGTTTAGAGCGGAGGTTAGCGCGGGTAAACAACCACGAACAACATTTGAAAAACGTTCGTACGATTTATTAAAAGTTCTGGTATTGGACATCTTTTACAAAACGTGTGTACCTACTGAATGACTTTTACAAAGTACATTAAGAAAAGAAGTGATTATTTTTATATTGCTTCTGTATGGCTATATACTGTATCATGATGCGTATGTGCATATGCATTCATACCGTATATTAGTTACCGTAGATTTTGCTTAGGTTTATTTAAATTTTATTTGATTTGATTATGGATACATTTTTATTTTGACCATGCATAATAATTATTATAATAATAATAATAATAATGAAAATAAAAATGTTGAAGCCAAAACTTGTAAGCAAAATAAATAAATAAAATTGTTGTTGCTGTAAAATTAGTGTGTTGTGGTTACACTGTAAATAATTTGTGCAATTTAAACCAATAATATATTGTTTGAAAATGTAATAAATGTGTGTATCCCTAAGTATCACAGAAATTTAAACGCTGCTTATTTTTCAGGAAAAAAATAAGTCGTAAAAAAAGTTGCGCTGTTATGAAAATAAAGTTGTATTTTAGTTGCACTATTTAGAAAAGATGTATACTGTTGAGGTAAAATTGTCTTTTTTTTCCCACGGCAAGGTCATACAAAATTCAATTTAATGCAAAATTCAATTTAACGAAGGAAGAAAGTCACTTTTAACCAAGTAAATTTTAACAAAATGTATCCATGTAAGGTGTAAATAAATAAATACATAAATAAATAAATAATAACACCCTTGTTCTAGCATGGACATAAAGTGTTTTGTTTTTAATTTGTAAAACAAAAAAACAAAAAAGACACCTGTCATAAAACATAATATTTTTTGTCAAATGTATAATAGTGTGTTGTAATTACGAGACAGCAATGCTAAAGTCAATTTAAATCAACTGTAGCTATCTTAAAGACTATCCTCAGAATTTTGTTTACCTTTAAAATACAAATTTTATTCTCATAAATTTTTAATTTACTTACTGAATTTGCTCATTATCGCATAAAAAAAATGGAATGATAATTAGTTCATTACAAAATGTGAACTGGGAAGTAAAAAAAATAATAATAATAATCTTTGGATACTAAGTGATATTTTACCCACTTCCATAGATTGTCATCACAGTAGCAAAAGGCAGCCACAATGTTTCACCCTCAAGAATGCCTTGTAAGAAGGAAATCATAATCAAGTCTGAGCAGTTCAAGCCAAGAAATGGAAGAACACATGCAGGGCAGGAGACATGTTGGTGTGTGTGTGTGGGGGGTGTCTGTTGACTGTGCCAGTGTCGGTGCTTTGGGTGGGGAGTCCGGAGGGGGAGAGGAGGAAGTGAAGTTCAGTTGAAATAAACAGCCTCATTAATGCGCTGTCACAGCCTTCATTGGACTCCCCCAACAAGTGACTGCAATATGAATCACAACTAAAGAAGCATAATGGTAAAAGACTTGAAAGTCTACTAATAGACATGTTAAGGGGGAATGAACTGTTGTGGGTTTTACTGTAAAGTGACGGCGAACAAGTTAGCGAGGTTAAAATTCGTAACATTTTACAAGTGTGACTGTCGCGGGAGAATTTTGCAAACCACATTTAATATATTTATGGAATCACTTGATATAACTTTTGGAGTTTCTCATACTAGAGGCTTATTCTCTGTTTCTTGCATTTTGAAAGCCTTTGCATCTTTTACCTTACGCTGGGTAAATACTTAATGCTGGAAACATTTGTCAATGTATGCAGCTGGCTGAACAGAATAGATTATTAGGAAGTGGAGGGTGCGTGTTGTGGGCTGCACAAACACTCATACACGCACACACAAGCACATGGATTCCCTTTCCAGCGGTTCTCAAACTGAAGTCCGGGGTACCGCCAGAGGTCCACAAGTTCAAAGTTCATACTTAAATATGATGACCAGTGTAAATATATATATATTTTTTTTATATAGTGGAACTACATACTGTATTACCCTTTGTAGCTATAATGGTTCTGAATAGTTCATTAAAAAACGGTTCCTAATATACAGCCATAGGGTTGTGGGGGGGATAAATAAAAGTAATGTTTAATTGTGTCCGAGCTCCTTCCCAATTACCTGAAGTATGACTCAGGAATAAAAGAATGTGTTGTGGGGATTAATGGATAACTCCAGTGAGAGACGTCTCTCTGTTCTTGGCAAAATGTCCACAGGCAGCCCAGGAATGCGACGAGCGTTAACACTGGTAGCCCGTTCCCATACATATATTGTTATGGCCACGGCGGCCGTGATTGAATTTCTGACCTTTTGCCGGAATGAGAACACGAAGGGGTGGGATGGAGGGAGGGAGGGAGGGATGGAGGGTGCGTTTCCATTTTTTTTTTTGTTGTGTCATTGACGTCCTCAAATAACTACAGGCGAGGAAAGATCACGGCTGCGTTCAATTACTCTGCTTTGTAAAGGCTAAAGATGACTTGTTTTGGGACAAGGGACCTACAACGATGGACGTCGCTTCTTGTATAATAAGTTCGAGCAAGCAAAAGAGGCCAGCGCAAAACATTTGGACGACAGTGTTGTGTTTAAAATAAATAAATAAATAAATGAATACAAGTTACATGAATTAACACGAGCTTCCAAGATCAAGCCGCACCGCAATGAAGTCATAGCTCGCAGTCACATTACAAATCACATTAAAAAGTGCTGACAGCCGAAGGGGAGCGTTCCCGCTTTCATGTGGTTCTTCAAACTCTCCCTCACTGTCGCTATTCTTTATTAGTCACATTTGAATCCCGCAGTCTGGCCCCCAGACCAGACAGAACCGCCCCCCCCCCCCACCCCGCTTCCCTCCTCCATTTTCTTTTATTTCTTAATTTGACTCCCTATCTATATGAAAGAACACTTCACTGGGAAGCCTTGAAGCGATATGGACTAAGCAGCCCACCCAGTAACACTGGCTCCACTGATAACACATTTGTGTGCGAGTGCAAATCTCAATATATTACTATTGAGCTCATCAACAGGAGGGCTTTTTATTTATTTATTTATTTATTTATTTATTTATATCTTATATTTTCTTTATCATAATTATAGCAAATGTAACGGATCCATTTGAAGTTGTCTGTTGAACTTTGATGCTTTTGTTCCCAACAGACTTCACTTTTGCTTTCTATTGTGGACCTCTGCTGCCCCTTAGAGGTCAAATACTAGAATTGGAAGATCAGCGCTACAGGAAATAAGGTGGTAAGTTACTACTACTACAATAAAAGTGATGATAGTAAAATATATTTTTGCTATGTTGTAAATAGTGTTGTGTTTGTACTTTTATTTTTTGAATGAAAAAATGAAAACTTCTAAACAATTATAAAAGAAACCCCCTGCAAACTGTAGTATACTAGTAGACAGAAAAATAATAAACAAATCAAAACAATCTAGTCTGCCTTAAGTGTGTCTTCCAATCCCTTTAGTTCTGCTGCTGATTGAGAGCAGTTGTGTCTCAAACCTTCTTTGCATATTGATTTTTTTTTTTTAACTAAACTGAATGCTACCGTCCGTTGTTCATCAAACCTGCCGTATATGAAATCTTGTTTTTTTGCAAACATGACTATAGTTCAGGACTATGGTTCCACCTTTTATCTAAAAGCCTCTTATGCGACAATTATTTGACTTCTGTAATTAGTCCTGGAAGAAGCAGATTTGCCAATTACAGGAAATATTATAAGAATATGTTGTTCATGCCATCATGATAAGTAATTGAGCTCCAGGTCATATTCATGCAATGCTGCCCTCTAGTGATTAGAGGTTGTCTTACAATACATATTGTATTGATGAAATATATCCTTATTATATATCCTTTAAATATATATATATATATATATATATATATATATATATATATATATATATATATATATATATATAAAGCCAATAATCATAAGGCCAATTAACCTGTGAAGAAAAAATAATAATATTGTACATTGGCAAATCTAATTTGCGATCAATGTTAGATGTATTTTGTAGTAAAATATGTCATAGGAAACACTATATATACGGCATTATAAAGAAATTAGACTCGCAAAAATTTGAATTCATGTTTCATGATGGGAAATCATGCAAAAACCTTTTGTGTTCTTAGATTAGTTATGGTTGCGTCTGTACTTGAATTGCCACGTATATTATATACTGAGAGATGGGCGAGTACCAATACCAGGTATCACCATCGGGTTGATATCGGCCTTATTTTAAGGTATTGGGTACTTATGGAGTCTGACGATAACAGCCACCGATACTTAAGGCAAAAAAAAACTGAAATAGATGAAGTCCTTCTCGGCAGTAGTTGACGCTGTACTGCACCAGTTTGACACATTGGCAAATTTACCTTTGTTAAATATAAATTTATATATCAAAAGTACTGTCGGTATTGGTAGAGAGTGAATACTCGGATGATATTACTACAGAGAATGGAAAGATATATAGACACAACAGTACAAACCTTTAAAAGCAGACATGGTGCTAACCATAAATTAAAATTAACTATCATTTCATTACGCATACTAGTTGTTCGGTGATACAATTCTGGGAAGCTTTGGATGCGTCCTGGTGACACGTTGCCAAGACTTGTTACTTTTCTTTCAAGTTGGAAATCCCACGGTGTCGTTTGAGACGAGGCGAGTGGTGGGCAGGTGGTGTGGGTTCAAGTATCCTGGGGCATAATTTATGAGAGAGGTTAAAAGTCAAATGAAGACAATGCCCAGCAATTAGATGTTGGTGAATACTGCAGTGTGTGACATGAGCCGGCGCTCATTTCTCTCAAGGCTGGTTTACCTCCTTTCTTTCTCACTGTTTAACTCGTTCAGATTCCTCGCGCAAGAACTTTGGTCTTCTGTATGTGATTTTGAGCATTTGATCGTGATGTAAGATAGGAAGTGCATTTTCAGATCGCAAATTCACATGTCCATTTTGAGGGCATCTATCCACCATTATTGGCTGAAAAATACACTTAGTCACATTTATGTGCTCAAATGCAAATGAGGGCTTTGCTGACATCTTGTGGAATCTATATGCAAATATACACATTTTTCAATTAAGATAGATCGATAAGATATGATTATAGTAATCTCCTTTCCATCGCGGATTGTGTCCCAATGTTTTGTGGATGTTTTGTACAGTTAGTAACTATTTTGCTCTGCCACCTGTTTATTAAGTGTATAGTTCCATTGTTGACCACTAGTTGACAGCACTGTTTTGTTTTACACTGTAAATAATAAAGAAGAAGAAAATAATACAGGAAGTAGTTCAGCTCAGCTCAGGTGTTGCCAACTTGGTGACTTTCCAAAGCCTCTTGGCAAGTATTTTTTATTTTTTTGTCAAAAGCGACTAGCAACAAATCTAGCGACTTTTTCTGGTACAAAATCAAAAAAATCATGAAGTTATTTTGAGGACTGATGGCCTATTTCAATGTAAAAAAGAAAAAAGAAAAAAAACATAAGCATGTTAATTTGTAGGTCTAAACATATTTAAGGTGTTTTTTTACTCACTTTTTCCCTCTCTCGTGACAATATTCCTCTCTTCTGCAGCATCCATTACAAATTACATGCAAATTGTCAATTATGCAAATTAGGCAATAGCTACTTCACTTTCCGAGGAGTTGGCAACACTCGCTCATCTTAGTTTTTGCTGAAGACTATTCAGCCTCAACTCAAACCTTTTCAAACCTGCTTTTTACGCCTACAGATCGACGGCCGCAGGTTCATTTTATAATGATCATGATTATCGACTTCTGGTTAGAATTCATATACAGAAACATCCAAACAACACATTTCAAGAAACTTAACTTTGGCCCTTTCAAGGGAAGTCCAAATAAAGTGCCCGAGAGGAAGTGTATGGAATATCATCATATCCTGAGGTGTTAAGTTGCTTTTTGTGAGTATTAGTACATGCACTTAACCTTCAGTCCCCGGCTGCAGCACACCCTTGGGCTTGTTAGCTCAGAAATACATCTGCCCTTTTCTCTCCTCTGCCCAGGTCCCTTCTGAAACACGTCAAGGAAACAATGTAGAAGGAAGTGAGAGATAAAGTTGCTAGGGTCCTGTGTTTATTTGCTGTGTCAACGATTGAGAGATGACACTGTTTCTATGCGGTAGAGGTGGAGGAATCTGGCCTCGCGTTACCTCGGGCCAAACACTTGAAGAGGCCGAGGAGGATTACTGACACTTGCGTTAAGGGCTGAATATCCCGACTTGACGTTCATTTACTGAGAGCGGAGTCGTCGTTATTTATTTATTTTAAATGGGACAAAGCATATTATTTGTCACATTCAAAGTTGTTTTTAAAACGTCTTCAGTTTAGCCTCTTTCAACCTGCCCATCTGAAGAGGAGGTGTTTGTTCGTCAAAAAGACTTTCCAAGACTTAACATTTCATTACTAAAGTGTGGAGGGAAAATGTAAACTATTTTTGGACAACAATGATTTGAAACACAATGTCTGTTACAATAGAGGCCTCTATTTGAGTAAATGGAGTATAGAAAAATCCCAATCATTCCAATCAAACCTCTTCTTGCTCATCCTTTAATCCCTACTCTCAGTTTGCGGCAGTAACTCTAACCTGCAAGCTGTCGGCAACGTGATTGATCACCCGCAGATAAACATCAGATAGAACAGGACAGACATTGATCCCCAAGAGGAAGAGAGGACTTGTCACACACACACACACACACACACACACACGGCGACATTAACACAAACCTCATCTGTCAAAATAGCACAACACCGAACTGTATATGTGTGACTAACGTGCAGACAGCTGTCAGCTCTTTGGGATGCTGCTTGATGAACACGGGGTCGTTCCTACTGCTTAGCTTAAAATTATATGGAAAAATTAATTTACCGTCTTTGCTTTTTTTTAATATATATATATATATGTACAAGCTTTGCCTTGTATTGTATATGATTTTGATTGAAACTGGAAATCATTGTGATATTACCATAGCCTAATATTGCAATATCATACAATTATTTATTATATGTTTTATCTTCCATCCATCCCCGAGGCCAACCCTGTCATGTGACCAAGCAAACTTCTCCAATAACAAACCTTGTCATGTCTCGGCAGCGTAACGCAATGTGAACAAAAGCTTTGGCGGGCCCATGGGATCTCTGCTCTGTATCTTTGTCATATTTGCTCTCTGGACCTGATCCCCCTGCCCTGATGACCTACAATCAACTCCTCATCTATTCTAAAGCAACCACTGTAGTCTAATTAAAAATGCAACTTTATTATTTTTTCGAGCCTCAGGGTTTTGTTTGGGGCAGGCTCGGGAGTTACCTCTCGGGTTCTCTCTGAAGGGGAAAGTCTTCAAAAGAATAAGCGGACACTTGAATTATGCAAAGCAAGATTCATAATGGGAGAAATTGCCGGCCGTAGCAACTTGAGAAGGTCGTATTTGCGGCCTGATTGACAGAGGGTGCCCCGGGAGGACGGCTGGAGGTTAGATGACGCACACTAGAACTTTCTATGTGTTTGCATTAATGAAAGTATCCCTAAAAATAAATTAAATCCCACTTTTGTCTCAAATAATCTCATTAAAATGAATAGAAAAGCCATAAATCTGTTCCAGTCTCCTCCCCCAAAAATCAATTGTGTATTTTAATGATGAAAACCATACAGTAAATATTACTTAGCGCTATAGCATTAAGCTAGCGGACTGAACAGCTAAACTATGTGGTTGTTTTATATACAATCATTTTTCTTTTTTCTTTCTTTTATTTAAAGTTTTTTTTTCTTTTTTTTTGTGAAAAGCATCCCGTAACAATTATTATAATTTCTCAGTCGCAATGAGTCACGTTAACAAAGGTCATTTTAGGGTTTATTATACAAGGCTTTGGCGCCATCTTGTGGATTCTAAGGACTATTGGCCACAGTTTAGGCAGCATTTTAGGGCATTTCACAAAACCCAAAAGCAGAGAACAGGTGATATTGAATAGAAATAGTGTGAATTGGTAAGACTCGCACCTTAAGGCGTCACTCTACTTAGTTTATTTATGGTGTCTTTGTCTTTTATTGCTACTCTCCAGTCTCTCTGTCACAATGACAGAATGAGAATGTTGCAGGTGCTGTTATGTCCAGCCCCCTCCATTGTATTGAACCAACACAGGAAGTAGTGAGGACACAAATGATACAGGTGAGTGTGGAAGAATTTACCCTGGGGCAGCTGCTGCCCACCTGACAGCTAACAATGCTTATGCCTGTGTTCGTGTGACCGTCAGGCTCGGCCCGGGAGGTGTGATGACCCCCCCTGGTGGTCAGTGATGCAAACAGGCCAAAGTGGGAGCTACTTTTTTTGTAGCAAAGTTGCACTCTGAAGCAGATGTGATTAGCATGAAGCACTGGTAAGTCCTGAACCCATGCACACACTGATCTGTGTTATGCTATGCTAAGCTTGGGGTTAGCAAGTCTTCTTCGCACGATTCAGAGTTGAGATTTGCGTGGGTTTTCTCAAAAATACTCCAGCTTCTTCCCATATTCCAAAAACATGCATGTTAGGTTCATTGACTAAATTGTCTATACGCGTCCCGCGTTGAACCCAGCCTGGCTGTCATTATTTGCGGATTAGTGCTACTAGCCTGCACCCGCTTCGATTTGGACATCTTTGCCACTTCCGTCCCATTGAGCTCTGGAGGAAGCAGAAACGCATCGTGCTGTTAATTAAGCCTGCACATGTGTGCAGTCACCCAAAGACGTCGCAAACACGTGGTAGCATAAAAAACACATCATGTACAGACATTTCTGCACTGAACACACATTGATATGTGAACATTTGAGCAGGCCCAAAAAAATAAGATAACACACCTGCTGAGGGCCCCCTGCATCTTTTCCAAACAATAACTTTTCTGCCAAATACATGTCAATTTACAGATAGAATGTTTCTTATGGCTTATTCAGAGTCGTGCATTTCTTAGTCATTCAAGTTCACACCCCTTACTGACAATCTTTTGCCCCTCGGGGGGGGGGGGGGGGCAAATTTTGCTTATGGCCCCATGGAGGCTTGTGACGGCTCTGCATCAATCCACGTGTTGACAAAGCGAAAGCAAATCAGTACAAGAGGGGAAACTGAAAAATAGCATTTATCGTCATGCTGTGGTGTCTGCTTCCCTCTGCAGGACCAACAAGCACGAGCAAGTCAGCATTAACTATCGTCAGTCACTTTATCACAGAACTGTATACATAGACTCTGCTTTTTATGACTATTGTTGTATTTTCCCCCAAAACGCATTTTACAGATTTACTGGTTGAGAAACAAACAAACATAAAAGACATTGAAGTTTTCAACCTATTTTAGGGGAAATGTTTCCTTAAAAGGAAGCTGGGATAATACATTTCAGCCCGACCACAGGTTATAATTCTATTCAAATGAAAAATTAAGTGAAACCAAAATGAAATCAAGTTTAATCTCACAACCAAAATAAAGTTAGACAATAGAGAAAGTCAACAATGGGGGTAAAAATCCTTTAAGGCCCAGATGTAAGCAAAGCCGGCTTCGTTTTACAAACAAATTTCGTGCACACAGAAGCATTTTAAGACTTGCCTGTGTCCAAAATAAGACGCTTAGGACGTTTAACGGCTGTAATGTATATGCCAAGTTTGGAGTGGCGCTGTAGCGCAGCCACAGGGAGTTAACAGAAAGCGTAGAAGAAGAAGAAGAAGCGAAGAAGACGAACACTTTTTTTTTTCTAACTTTATTGCAATCTACAGAACAAACATGGCTCTGCATGTATCGAAACAACATGAAAAAGACAAACACAGGAGAAGTGACAATGGCGGGTGATTCAAGTACAACACCGCTTGTTGTGGCGATAAAGAAGCAAAATATTGAGGCTGCTTATGTACGACAATGCGTCGTCATCGAGCTGCAACCATTACGTCATCACTGGAGGAGTATCCTGCAAATGTTGTCCAGACGGAAGCGTACGGGGCTCGTTTTGAAATCTTTCCACCCTGGAGCCCGGTTTCAAAAGTGATCGGTTTCAAACTCCGAAAACCGCGCCATCGTGTGGACAAACGGCGTAAACGGTAAGAAACGTGAGAATACATTGAAACTGGCTTTCGTGTGGACGGGGGTCTTACACAGCAAGTCAAATTGTCAACAGGTGTGTGGGTTGGACCCAGGTGCACTCAATATCTCCTGATTAGCTGGCTACACAAGCTAGCACGCAAAAAAAAAGGAAGAATTATAGTATTAACATGTTTCTTTTCGCAAAGGACCTTTGTCACCTTGAATTAATAATTGATGATTTACTCATTTCTGTTTCAACCCCCCCCCAAAAAAAATCTGGATGGAGCCAAATACAAGGCCTCTGTCAGCCAGGGCCAGCTGGGGAAGCATGTGAGGCCACTCAGTGTTCCTGCTCAACCTCAGCATTTATTTACCTTGCAAGTGGGGGCGGCCAAGATGATGGAGTATACGCTCAAAGGAAGGTAGGCCTACAGTGTGTATGTGTGTGTTTGCCAGAGGTGGAGAACTGAACACGGGTTGTCCGGTCCCTATGTGACACCGAAAATATATGCTCCTCACAAAAAGTGAGGGATACAGTACTCAACTTGAATGAATGGATCGTCGCCTTTACAAGTCAACTTAATTTGATTGGAAGGTTATGTAGAGAGCAGCACTTAAAGCCTCTTGGGGCTGAAATATAGCCCACCTCCAGAGGTGCTAGCCAACAGCTAGCTTGCAAGATAAAAGGCTTGCGAGACTTTTATCAACCATCAGACTGGCGGCGGGCTCGTCCACAGCACCACCTCCTTGCTGAGGAATTTAAATTTAAACACCAAGCAGTTCTGTAAATTGTGGCATAAATGGAAGTTATAGTTGGAGGTAAAGCTAGCTAGCTAGCTAGCTAACTGCATGATGTAGTTGTAGAAATGGGCCTTGTGATAAAACTGGCTGAATAACAACGGAATTATCTTCAAACATTTATGATGTATAAAGAATCAAATCCCTGCTTCACTTAGCAGGGTGTTAAATGACTTGAGAAGATTTGTGTGGTGTTTAGGAGACATGGAATATAGATGGGACTCAGATGAGGCCTATTTGTGAGTTGGGAGCCACTGCATCCTGTTTCCTTTGCCGCTCTCCCTTCCCGTCAATTGCACAAGTCCGCTCATTGAATGTGCAAGTGCATAAAAAGAACACTGTGTCTATCTGTTGGTACAGTGAAGGTATTTTCGTTTTAGTGTCTCCTCCTGAGTAAGCAGGGCCAAAACAAACACTAATCTCAATCCGCATGTTATTTTGGCAAAAATAACAAATCAAAAATAGTCAAACATAGGTTTCACCATCTTAATCACAACCTTCACATTGAAGCAGGCATAGCACAATTTTATTATGAAGGATGTAAAATATGCAATACAAAAATACATAATAAACTATGCTAAAAAAAAAAAAAAGAATTAAGATTTGGGTTTGTAAATTATGAATTTACATTGGAAGTCTATTTTCAAGTATTTCGTTCACTTTTTTTTTTTTTTGTTGTATCCTTCCACAAAAACTCAAATATCGTATGCATATAGGCAGGCACAGATCACATATAAATGATATAAATATCTACCATATTATGTCTACATCATTACTTTAGCAATATTATATTTGATTATTGTTGTTTGGTCATTTCTACAGTTTCACTGAAAATGTTTGATGTCGTTTTAACCAGTAGCATCGTATCTGTGAGACTTTTGTACACAATTCCCATAACTCCAAAATTAGTTGTACGACTGTATTTTTCAATTCAAAGCAAGCGTGACATTCATACGCTTATTGACATTTATTATTTATTTATTTTTTTTAATCATTATGCATTCAAACCAAGACTTGTTTCCCCTCTTCGACACGATGGACACATCTGCTGCTTGGCTGGGTGATTCTTCAACCTTTAGAGTGATTATCTAAGCGGCGTGGGGGTGGGATAAGGGGGCATCTTGATCAACAGCTGTGGGTTCGAAAGTGCTTTCACTCCACTGGGCAATTGGACAGGCAGAAAGTATGCAGACTTGAATGAGCTCCCTGTTTCCCTCTGGTGATCCGCCCCGCTGCCTTTTTTGGGGATCCATGGCAATTCCTGTGCATTCGGTGAAGTCTTTTCCATGCACATATTTTGCCAATGTCAAAAATAAAAGTCCTAGCCTACATGAAGAGAGGGTTAGTCAAGCCTTTGAGTCACACTTGACCTTTTAAGGCTTGAACAACAAGCTCACTCATACTTAAAACGTAATAGCCAAACTTAAATGAGTCGACTGACTGTATGACTTGTTTCCGGCTCCCTTGTGACTTCACTGTACCCGTTTTTGTCTTTCAATGCTTCCACACCAGCTGCGATGCTTTCATGTTCCCATTTTAAATCAAGGAAAGCTTAGGCTCTCGCATATAGGCACGTCCGACGCATGTGCCTTTTCACTCGCGTAAAAAAAGAGCAATTTCAGCAGAGTCGGAGGGAACACAATGCGCCCATTGACGTTGAGTCACAGTGGATACCTTCATACACCGGCAAAAAAGGGACAGTTAACGGAAACAGCACCTGGGTTTCCCTTAAAGACGTATAGGCCACGTTTGTACACTCAAATCGTCTCCTAAAGCTATCCAGAAATGTGCAGCTCATAAAAGCAGAAAGCTAATTATCAGACTGATTAGCTTTCAAGTGAAAATAAAAGTCTTAGCCACGTGTTTAAGGCACTAAAATATAACTAATTAAAGCCTTCGGTGGCTGGGATATATTGAAACCGCCCCACGCACTCCCCCCACACTTGCTAGTCAGCGTTTTTCTCTGGCTATCTTAGCTAGCTAGTTAACTGCACACGCCGGGCAGCCGCTAATGTGAATGAAGTCGCTCACGTTTGTATATAGTGGGGTAGATGCCCTGTTTTAGCCACAAACAAAACATTCTGGCAAACTGAAATGATGAAAAAAAAAGTTATATATTCCGCAGCTTAATATTACATAGGTATAACTATACCTACATGCATGTTTTCAGCAGTTATCTTCAAACATCTATAGCATATTTACTAATCTACGAATTCACTTTGCAAGGTCTTAAAACTTTCCAGGTCTTAACGTAATTACAAAACCCATTTGTATCCACATTGTGGACAGACAGCAGTTTATTAGTAGGAATGCTACAACAGCGAAAAGATACTTTGTAGGAGGTAGAAACACTAAACTGTTTTGCTACCGGAATGACTCCAACTTTCTACACACAATTTAATCCCTTTACAATTATAAAGCGGTACTTTGAAAATATTCATATTCCGTCGCACATAGACTGTATATCACATGAGAATTTCTCATTTTGGTTGAGTTCAGCTCTCACTTTACCTGAGTCAAAAAAAAATTAAAGCACATTTTGTTTTCTTGGCCACCACATCTATCACAGCATTATTATAAATTTTCAACACACAACACACATCCCTGAACGTCTAGATATAATCCATATAAATCACACAAAAAATACACTTTTTGTTCATGCACTAGCTTCCGAGTGGGCACAGTACGCATAATATTTCTCTTTGCCATACAGCTCTTTAACGTTGCACAGAACCAAATGTGGGCAAATACATTTTGGTCTGTGAAATACAATACTCCTGCATTTTTACTTTTGATGCCACAAGAAGCCAACACCATTGATAAATTCCTCCCATTTTTTTTTTTTTTCCGCATTTCGCAGCAGTGTTCAGTACCAAGCCCCCACAAGTAGCGGGAATAACAGTAAGGCACGGGGTGTCCAAAATACAGCCCGGGGTTATTTGGGGTCTGTCGTCCATTTTTAGCGGCCCATATCAACTTACTTTCTACACTACATGGCAAGGAAGCAGAAGAGAAGGGGAAAAAAATCATTCTCATCTCTCACCAAACACACAATACTAAAACTGTAACAACATTTCTATTCATGCTCAGTGTTGAGGTGAATTTAGTACAGACTGCTCGTTTTTGTTTTGAATGTGCCTATTACAGAGGCGGTACAATTCTGGTTTACCACCCAAAAACTCCAGGAAAACACATCAAATCACCAGACTGCTTATAAATAAATATATTTCTATCTAAATATACAGTTGCCTCAATTCAACCTCTGCGGATTACCATGATTTGGATTAATGACAATTCCCACAAAATAAAGTAGAATGTGATTTTTAAACAAGCACATATTACATTGGTGTTTCGTTATTAAGTTAAAAAATGACTTTGGCAGTTATGCTATTAAGCTAACGGTAGCTTTACCTACGCTGACGCATTAGTTGTAGCGTGTCAAATAGATTTGAGGTTTCTTTACGGCTCTTGGGAGAGAGAGTGAACAAATTTAACGAAACGTCCTGTCCTCACTCAAGCTGATGGACTTATTGACGAGCATCTCTGCGTTGTCCACAAACTTGTAACCAAACAACTTCATGTTCTGTCCGCACAGTCGCTGCACCGCCTGAGCCAGTGGGAAAGGAATACTGTATCTCCATTTCTCCGCCTGCTCCGACGAGTTCTTTCGCGTGGAGTAGACGTCATTGGCGCCCTGCGCGGTTTGGGTGTTCGTCAGTATCCACTCGCGGGCTTGAGGGCTAAACGGGATCCCCGTGAACTTGTACATTTCCTCGGCTTTCTGCATTGGGTTGCGAGCGACGTCCTCGTAGCGCACCAACATGTAGCGTCCCCTCAGCCAGCGAGGTTGTCTCAGGCCCAATTCTGCGAGCCACCTTATGTGGTCACAGTTTCTCTGCAGCCTCTTCCCCTCCTCGTCATTCTCAGGCAACTGACCGTCCCACGTCAAGGAGTTCCACGTTTGGTAGCGTGAGAAGGCCACCATGCGTGACGCTACTATGGCACGTGGATCTCGGACTAGTTGGATTATTTTGATGTTCAGGCGAGGGTCCTCCACCAGAGGCTGCAGGGTTTCCCAATGATCTACGCGGACCGTCTTCATGACTTGGTATCGTTTCGAAAGGCACGACTGCGAAGCGAGGGTCAGGTTGAGTGGACCACACTTCCGGTTCTTACAGTGGTACCTAAAGCAAGAGCACAAATTTTAGACCATTTTTAAAGAGAGCTCTTTTCCAAAAAGCTGTAAACGATTGCTCTTGCCATGTCATTCGGGTTAGAAGCACTGACCTATAGATAGTATGGACCAAGTGTCTAAGTGGGGAAAAAAGAGATTTCCTACATCAAGAGCAAACGGTTTTCTAGTTCCTAGTTTTAGGCCCAATCCCAATACCCCTCGTCTCATTCCTCCCCCCCCCCCCCCTTAAGAATGCTCGTTCACACGGACAAAGGAGTTTCCCAATTGTACGTAAACTGTTGGGGTAGCATTACAGACAAGGGCAGCAGGTCCCTTTTCACGAAGATAAGACGCCCTTACTACGGTCACGCTCCCTCTGCAACACAGGCGGGCACAATGGCAAAAGTACTGTAATGGCGGAAGTACTGTAATGGCAACACCAGGAAATTAAAAAAAAAGCAGGAAACCCCAAAAGAAGTAGAAAAGAGAGAGGAGAGATTAACGTGACAAAGGGTGCAGGGTGAAGAGGAAGTAATGGGATGGGCCTTTATAATTTTACAAAATCAACAATACCTCTCAAAATCCTCCTTGACGACGGGGGAACAGACGCGCTCTTCACACAGCGACAAACTGGAATATCTGCGGAACAGCCACGAGGCCACGTGGTCCTGGGGCGGGGGAGAGAGGAACTTCTCCAGAGGGGCGAAGTCGCACAGAAAGAGACTCTGGAGTACATCCCGATAAATTCCCTGCAACAAAGTGCTGTCCTTTGTCTTATTGGGCATTTGCTCGACGTGCCACAGTGGCTCAAAGAGGTAGAACATGTCCTCTCCGTGCTGGTTGAACATTTCACCCAAGAACGAAGAACCTGTTCTCGTGGCGGCCATGAGCAATATGTTCTTACGACCATTTGGAAGTTCTTGCTGTTGTTCCTGCTCCTCCGTTTGATTGGTGCGACGCTCTTCTGTAGAATTGACTTTGGAGAGCAGCATGTTGAGCGCGGTCGGGTTGTTTTGTGTTGTGTTGCTGTAATCCAGTGAAGACTGCGTTGTCTGCTGCGGAGTTTGCCTCTGCATCATTTTATCCGACACCCTGATGAGAAACCAAACAATTAGCAAGCAAGTGTTAAGAGGCGTAAAAAGTTTGAGATGCAAAATTGCACGTAAATCTTACCTTGATATGATATTACTTTCCTTTTCAATGATGACCAACGCCACGATAAAGATGAAGACAACAGCATATTTGATCTTCATTTTTTTTTGAAAGTCCTGGTGTGCCAACTCTGATTCTCGAGAGTCGATGTGGGGCTTCACATGCACGGGTTGCAGGTTCATTCTGCACCCAAAAAAAAAAACGAAACAAGAATAGTATGATAAACATTTATTATTAGCTAACGTCCATCCATCTTGTATAGCATCGACATTGCACCGTCAAAAGCTGGCTGTGATTTCAACACAATTATCCCCATATTTGGATGTGCGCGCATTAATTAATTAAAAGTGGTTGCGCTGCATGATGATATTATATGTGAGTTAGTATTTTTTGCATCAGCAATTTTAAGTTGCATTGTCCACCCCCCCCCCCCCCCCCCCAATTGAACTTTTTCTTTTTGAGCATCTGATAGACTATATTCCCATATCCCATCATGCGATTTGGACCCGTCACGAGAATGATTAATTTTCGCATTTCAAGTATATAATTAAACAAAAATTTCAGGCCCTTGTTGGGCGCTTGTGTGCTCTGTAAGTAAACATCACCCAATTATCTCAGTTTTAATACGTCACGACCGTCAAAGACTGAGGCACTGGAGCTTGCGCACTTTTACATATTCAGGAGTTGCTGGAGCGTTTGGCAACTCGGACTATTTGCTCAAGCAGAAACACACATCAGTCTGTTTATCATCTCGCTACAAATTGCATTAATGGCTGCCTTCACAAGTGGAAATACTGAGAGGTGAATTCCCACTAGAGGCTTGGCTGTTTTGTTTTTTTCTGGGATGGTACCGTAAATCAACTGTCACTGGATAAACAAGAAATTCATTCAAATTAATTGAAGCTGCAAGCACTGATTAATTGGCCCCCGCGTGTGTGCTGAAAGAGGACTCGAAGTGATTTTGATTTGATGATTGATAAGTTGAGTGCCCTTTTATACTCATATTTAGTGTTCAAAAAGGTTTTCATTTGTAGTTTAAACTAACTTTCTTTAACCTCCAGCATCCCTTGAGATACCTTGGTCAACAGCAGAACGCGGGGTGTATTTTTTTTGTTATTGTTTGTTTGTTGGCTCCTATCTTAAATCCATCCAGTTGTGTTGTACTAGCATCGTTCAAGCTAGCTAGAACTAAGCTAACCTGCTTTCGGTCCAAACTCCCTTTGTATGCGACTTTTATGACATTTGACCAGACTGGGCGTAATTGGTGGCCTGCATAACAGTTTGATGCTCATTGGCTGTCCAAATATTCGCTTCTGAGCGTTGTGCTCGAACGTAGCATTTGCATGCATGTACACCACTCGCTTCAGTGGGTGTGAACGCCACGCGAACCGGCTCGACAGTGACGTCATTGATCGGGCGTGTTCTCCGATTAGAATTTGATTAAAGTGTGCTTGACTCATTTAGCCATTTTCAGCAATAAAAAGTTAATATTTTGTCTAGAAGTACTTTGATAACTTCATTAGTTTCCACGTATCATTAAAAACACATTTTGCCACTCCCTGTCGACTGAAAATGGCATCCCAGGTGCTCGGGAACCAGGTAATGACCAATCACGGCTCACCCGTCTGAGCTTGGTCATGGGACGTTCGCAAGCTCAGCCACGATTGGTCGTTACCCTGACTTATGCTTGTTAACCTTTAAACAAAAAAAGAAATATAGATGACCTCACGACGGAGAATAACATTTGTTTTAGTCTCTCTGCACCTTTCTTTTCATCAATGGTAAATATTTCCCATGTAGGTTTGTTTGGACTCAGGAACCCTGGTCCTCGAGAGCCACTGTCCAGCTTGTTTTCCATGTCTCTTTACTCCAACACAGCTGACTCAAATGATCAGCGAAGCCTGATAACGATCTTGTTCATGAATCAGGTGTGTTGGTGGAGGGAGACGTGGAAAACAGGCAGGACGGTGGCTCTCGAGGACCAGGGTTCCCTACCACTGCTCTCGTGTTCTCAACCCCGGTCCTGGGGTACCCCTATCCAGCCTGTTTTCCATGTCTCCCACAGCCAACGCAGCTGAGGATCGTTATCAAGCTTCATGCAGAGCTTGCCAATTAGCTGAGCGTTTGAAACACCTGTGTTGGCTGTGGGAGACATGGAAAACAGGCTGGATAGAAGTACTCCAAGACCGGGGTTGAGAACCACTGCTCTAGTGGAACGCAACACTTTCCAATTCACTGATCTGAATGTATGACTGGAGAGCCGATAGCCCATACACGCCTGTGCAAGCCGTTGAAGCCACAGGGCGGCCATCTTGCTCCTCCCATCTCGTGAGCAGACTACTGTATAAACTATACGGTATACGTACAGATTAGACAGATACAGGTCTTAGTGTAGGGCTGGGGGAGGGCTGGTCTTTTTTTTTTTTTTTAACAAGTGGACGGTATGTGCTGCTTTGAAGAGCCCCTTTTTATTTTATTGCTGTCATTCGACCCCAATATTAGATTTGGCAGAATCATCTTTTGTTGAAATACAGGTATAATTCTTTAATTTAAAAATAAAAATAATTCCTCCTGTAAACATCATTAAGCATATAATTTATACATGTATTTAAGGCAAGTGTCTTAAAATGTCTGAAGTCCTCTTGCTTAACAAATTGAAGACATGAAATGATGCCTTTTCTACTAAGTACGGTCTCAAATGTTCTCCAATGGGCTAGATGCCACGGACTTCTGACTTCCGGGTTTTACACGTCGTCAGCGCCGTTTCCGGCGCTCCCGCTCGTCTCGGCTATCTCAAATGCTTCGGGCACTGAGACGGACACTACACACTCGCAGCCTCGCACCCGTCGACGGGAACGCGCAATTGCGGGGCACAAGGCCCACACGTCACAAACCGGAAACAAAGTTGATAGGTGAAAACCCGGAAGTCCCGCCTCCTCCGTGGCATATAGCCCATTTGGATACTGTAAACTTATAGGACGGTATGCCGCTAAAACGTTTCTCGGGAGGAGCAATGGCGGCCTGTCGGCTATCCAGTCATATGTTCAAATCAGTAACAACACCGTTAGCTACTTTTTGCTAAAATAGGGATTTTTTTAATAGGTTTTTGGTGAACTAACGAATACACGCACGCACGCACACGCACATACACATACTCACCCACATACAAAAAAAATTACAAAATTAAAAAAAAGAGAGCAATGATGATGACATTACCGAATGAACAATACTGAGCTCTTCAAAAAACAACAACAACAACAAAAAACATGACCATGACTAGCGATTGAATTTGTTATAAAGACTTAGCCATACAATCCAGCCACATTTGAGGAACGTGAGTTTGAAGCTCCACAAGTAACAGTATCGTAGCCTATGAGGTTTATCCGAGGCGCGATTATTGCTAGTTGAAACGGATCGTCCAGCTCTTCGGGCCACAAGCTCGGCTACTGACCCAAGTTGTTGCCAGCAGGTCTCCAGTGTGAGGCCAAAGTGAAATCAAGTGTGCTAAACACGATTCCATTCATTTGCAACATTGGCATGACTCTCCCCAAAATATTCCCAGTGAAACATTACTCCGATCAGATTACACATTGCTGGATTTTGGGCCTGGTGCTTAATCTGTTGGGTGAATAGCTCGGCGGACTTGCGTTGTGCCTGTGCTGCTGCACAGTCCACTTCACTCTATTTTCAAACGATGCTTGTAGCAGACGTGTGTGTGACGTCAAAACTGTTGAAAGGACGTCTATATTTTTTGGGTTTGTTGGTTCTATTTTTGTTTTATGTTATACTGTATGTTCTATAAGACTGCGGCTTTTTGGAAGCGCTATATAACTAAAGATGACTTGATTTGACTTCTGTGAGCCACAATACTTGGACAGTAAACAGCTAACGCCATACCTCGAATAAAGGCTTGAAAACGGATTAAAGCAGTGTTGTTGTTTTTTTTAGAACGTGAGTATGCCGTATGTGTTAACATACAGTAGCAGTTGTTGGAAGGTTCATAATTGTTGTAGCATTTATGCTAATATTCTATTGATGGCATTTGACATTATGGATTAGCATTAGCATTAAGCTAGCAGACATTTTTTGGACAAAATTCTCTGGTAGGAAAATGGCTGCCTCATTCAGCTCTATAGAATGTCTCACAGACAAGGCCACATATGGGACAGCATTGAGTCTGTATGGAAATGTGACAGCTGAAGCAACGGGGAGCTCATTCAGATGCAGATGCTTTTGTCACATTTTGCTGCTTAATTCATATTTTACAAAGGCAATATTAATCAGAATGCCGTGTTTAGACTGGTGGGGGCGCATGTAGCATATTTGAGTAAATTTGGGGGATCTTGTGGCTTCCCCTTTAAATATACATGCAAATGATGGTGACAACATGGTGGGGGAGCATGAGTGTGGTACTGGTACCCATTTCATTCAAGCATATAGGGGGAGGGGGTACTTACTGAATAGAAGCATTTCACACATTTCCACACATGCAGTGAATGCACACTCATGAATATTGCTGAATGCCATAAAGTGTACAGCAGCAAATGTAAAAAAAAACAAAAAAACATGAGTTACATTACACACCTGTCAACGAGATGAAGAAACATCGTTCTGATGAGCATGCGCTATACCTCCACATTTTCACGACTGTCACACCCTCGTTACATTTTACCACTGTACGTATATTGTGAATAAGGTGACAATTATGGTTAATGTTATGGTACCTTTTCGTACGTTTTAAAAGGGCCCGTTCGATCGGCCTATACAGCGTGTTAATGGCGTACGCATTTCGGTTATGTTTATAATTGATATTAACCGACCTTTACGTTGTTCTTCTGTCTGTGGTCGAGGGAGAACCTTCATCCACGCAGCATCTTGCTGCATTGTCCCCGGCAAGGACGCACACTGCCTCATTGTATCCACGAGCCACACACGAGCAAACCCCAGAAATATCCACGGGTCCGGAGAAAACAATTATTAGTTAAAAAATAACAAATACAATTTAAAAACTCCAATTGTGACCAAGACTCACGAAATGTTATCCTAAAAGTCCCCTAGTCAAAAAGAAAGAAACTTAGCTATCTCCGGTCCTTCGAACTTTTTTCTTCTGTCACGCATCTCTTTCTGTGTATTGAATGGAGCGCGTGAGAATCGTGAAATGTCCCGTTGGCCAAAGTCACGTGACACGCCCCAAAACTTTCCACGCGCAGACACATAAACAGGTTGGGTTTAACAACATATACTGTACAGTACAGTCGACCACATAGCCCATTAATTTTTTTCCTTCAATTAAATATATATATATATATATATATATATATATATATATATATATTTTGTGGGTGGGTTGTTGTTGATGTTGTTTTCATTTATCGTGGAAAAGGTCCACATTACAACGGTCCTGAAATCTAAACCAAATGACGACGTATCAATATTCAAGAACTTTTAGTTCTATATGACATTTGCAGACCACTCAGGTTGGCGAATAAATATAATATTTTCCTTTTTAACGATTTGTTTTTATTCTGGAATTTGACAATGGAATGTAATTTGCCCTGTTATTTTTTGTTTCATATTTAAAATTTTCTTGCTGATATTTTTAGCATTTCATCCTGTTTTTTTCCCCCCGTGATTTCTTTGCCTCTGTAAAATACAGTAGCATATGGATTTGCCTGATATGTGTGAAATACAAATAAAGCTGCCTTGCCTTTACTTTCTACTTTATTATTACTACAATTATACTCGTAATTGATTGTGGACCTGTTGCATTGAAGTCAAACCCAATTTTGAAGTTAATTCAATACAGTATCTAAACGCAAAAGATACGGTAACCATTTCTAACCACTAGGGAGCAGCAGTGTACAAGAATTTGAGTCAAGAGCATAGTCAGCAAATTGTGCTTTTCTTGTCAACATTGAATTAGAAAAAAAACATTTTGCTTATGTATTAACGTTTTGTTGCATTAAGTTTGAATGTCACATAACAGCATTAAATATTTCTGTATGAACATTTTGGTTATTAGGTTTTTAATACAGCATTTGTCCTCCAACTTGTCCATATTATTTTTCGTGCTTGAATCTTTTTATTTGTCCCATCGTTGACTACATTTGCAGTGTGGCCTCCCTCACGGTTGAGATGCAATCTGATCACATACATATTCATAACAATAACATACATTTAGCCCTCATCACTTGAGTTTCTAACTTTTACTGCAGTGTTTCATATATTTTGGGCTTATGAGTTATGATGACTGTGTGTAGTCACTGTGCACACACACTCTCTGCGGTTTATTAAATGAAGGGGGGGTCTGTGTGACCCCACAGTCCACTCTGCATGGACAGATTAAAGGAGTGACCTAGTTTTATTGGAGTGGACCGGGACTAAAAGCAAACCTCTGCCCTTGGCCAACCACACTGGAGATTATGAATAATAATCCAAAATGGGCAAAGCTGAATTGGGTATCTTGACGACAGGTGCTCGGGCAGACAGTGTGATCCTGTGCTCACACAAGTGAGGTAAAAACTTTGACCGAGTAGTGTAATTTTTACTTCTTAAAATGGACCTGTCAAAAAGTAGTGCTTTGCCGCCATCTTGCAAGCATTTTTGTTCCTAGGAACAATGTTGAAGTGGGTTGAAGAGCTTTAT
Source organism: Leptonotus elevatus (assembly GCF_054856555.1). Classification (NCBI taxonomy): domain Eukaryota; kingdom Metazoa; phylum Chordata; class Actinopteri; order Syngnathiformes; family Syngnathidae; genus Leptonotus; species Leptonotus elevatus. The sequence goes on along the minus strand of NC_141251.1, from coordinate 6,590,533 downwards.
TTAGACAAAAGCAGTGCTTTGCCACCATTTTGGTGCTAAGGAACTATGTTGACGTGAGTTGAGGTGCTTCATTTGGACAACAGTAGTGATTTGCTGCCACATTGTTGGCATCTCCGTACCAAGGAACTATATTCAAGTGAGTGGAGGAGCTTCATTATCATAAATGTAGTGCTTTGCTGCCATCTTGTGGCATCATGACGCCAAGGAACTATGTTGAAGTGAGTTGAGTAACTTCATTTGGACAAATGAGGCTTTTTTCTTTCGTCCTCCCTTGCCCTTGATGTCATCAACTTCGAGTACCAGTAATATGTTGATATTATTACATTAAAAAATCTGTATTTTTACTGAGTATGGTGTATTTAATTAACTTTTTTTTTTTTAATATTTTTGTCATGTCATTAGATAGATTTTGATTCTCATTTGCTCCCCATGAAGTATATGACACAGCGTTACACATTTTTGTATCGTATTGACGGTTTGTATCATTTCAATGTGATAGTGGTGGAATTAAAAGATGGATTAAATCCCCAATGGAGGCCCAGGTAGCAAATAGACGGTCCGCCACTGTGTACATTTGGTGCACTTTGGATTTCAGTAATCTGAAATGTTCCTGGCATGTGTTCTCTGCGCGCTACATGTTCTCCCGACACTTTTACGCTGCATTCCAGTCGTGCAGCCGAACCAAGAGCCAAACTCATTCTCTGTCGACATCGCTTCTTGACCGCGGGCCAAAAAACATGCGTGATGACACGCTCGCCTCAACATGTTTTCTCATGTAATACCGCCATGTCGTAAAATGTTTCATTTTGATCAACTGATTTACAAAATCCGGTTGCAATATACGTAGTTTGCTTTCCTCTTCTTAGTTAACAAGTGAACTGCTTCATTAATAGTGACCATAGTCCGGACTTTGACTAGGTCACTCCAAAACCTTCATTCTGTTTTTGTTTTGTTTTGTTTACGAGGTTTTCTGATAAAGTCGTCCAGGCCCTGAAATGGCAAAGCAGCCCCAGAGTATCACACGACCACCACCGTGTTTGACTGTTGGTATGATGTTGTTTTTTCAGAAATGCTGTTAAATCATTTGAACAGAGATGTGCAGACTTTTTATATCAAAATTATCAAAATGGTCGTGTTTATTGATGATGACGAGCAATCCACATCAGAAGATGGCTACGCTTGCAGCGACGGGCTCAAGTCATAAGCGCGTGGCAGAATTTCCCAGCATGCACCTCGGTCAGCTATTTTCTTATTTTTAAAAAACAAATACAAATTTTGGTTATGGTTTTCTTCGATGTGCGTCGTGTAAAGTAGAGATTTTCATCAAACACGCACACAAATCACAAACACGAAACATGCTTGTAAACATGAACTCTTATTGACCATTTGCATGATCCGCATTGTCGGCGGCCATTGTGATTTACAGTGAAGTCCGACGTCTGCACAGACAGAGGCTGTGCATTACAAGATGAGGCTGGATTAGACCGCAGTGGGTTGGTTAATCTTTTCGGCCTGCCATCTGCCAGCGCCATGAGAATTAAACCTCAAGCCGTAGCCTTCGCCATACATCCAATGCACAAGGTAGCCCATCTTTTCCGATTCACTTCAATGACAGATGATCCTGCTGGAAAATGGCCCAACACGCCTATTGCTGCCTTTGTTCTTGTGTGTTTGCATCTTTAAGCCGCGTGTACTTGTATGTAAAGTACTTAACTACGTGTTCTCTGCAACAAAGCAGCAAGCGGCTGCTGAGCTCATGTTGTTTACATTCATCCGCCGCTACTCAGATTAGAAAGTCGATTGTACTTCAGCACGAGAATGGACAGTGAAAGGTTTAGTCATGCTTCTTAATCCTTTGGCGTGCAATGAGTTTTAATAAGTATGAAGTGAACAATATGTGGCCTCTTTTTGTTTGGATGCAAGTTAGATTTTTATGTTATTTATATATATATATATATATATATATATATATATATATATATATATATATATATATACGTACATACACACACACACTCATGCAGCTTCTGCATAAGTGTGGCTCTCCTTTCCCAAATGTGAGGGCATTGCAGTAAATATACTGGGGAAAAAAGTATTTAAAAAATATATTGGGGGGTCATTAGTATTGGCCCCCATTTTAGAATTGACATAGTGGAGGTCACTGTCTCTGCCACAACACTCCAACCAGAGCGATGTAATCCCATCAGATCATTCGCTGCTTTCATCTGCATCATCCTCTGTTTTATGATTCGACTAATTGGAGCAAATAGTGACTTTTTTTTTTCTTTTCTTCGTCCAACAGATGGTTGTGGAGTGCACAGCAGATGGTGCACAACATCAAGTAACCTCTGGCACAGAATAGATGCTGCCTGCTTTTTAAATCCCTCTTTTGTCCACTGCAGTGGACCAAGCATTTCACTTTAATTTCACTTGTCAATTGTTAGGTTTGAAGACTTATTAATCATTACGCAGGATATGTTAGGAATGTCATTCATTTAAGTATGCATTAGGGCTGAACTACTTTAGAAAATTGTCTTATTGCAATTTTACCTCCTCAATATTGCGATTGTGATTTAATATATGATAATTTTTTGAAGGTCCTCTTTCATTGCATTGTACACCTTTTTATTTATTTTTTGCTGTTATAGGCTAGGCTTACGCTAAAATCAAATCAAATGAACCGTGAACGTATATGAAAGCAAGACGAACGATCTCCAGGCCGAGTCTGCGATGTTTTGCGAAGAAGCCCATTTGGACTTGAGCAGCACCAGGAGGGACTCTTAAGAAGTGTCATTGGATTAGCCGGGGAGCATCTGCCTTCAGTCGGATAGCAAACACCTTGAAAGGTGCACCTCATGCGCTCGCCTTCATGGTGCCACTTCATCGCTTTATGTTTTAAAGGATGAAGCATGTGAAGATTACACATTTGCCACTACTCTTTGCTTTTTTGCGAGTCTGCTTGGGTAAGTTTATTGTGATTTATAAGTGTGTGTGTACTGTTGGTTCAGGAAGGGAGGATCTGCGGTTAAAATATATTTATGTGGTTGATATATGGATTCAGGCTCATGTTGTGAAATTGCAATCTGAAGATATTAATACACACCAAAAAAAGCATTAGCGTCAGAGATCTATATAAAGAAAAGGTTTGTAGGGAGGCTGACGTAACTCACTTTTAATCCAGAAGGGACCAAGAAAGGGAATGTTTGCACCATCCTATCTTGTATTGATGATAAGTGATAGGGTAATAAAAGTACAGTTTTGCTAGCCCTTGTAGAATACTACTTTAAAAATGTTTAAAAGTATTTGGCTTTTCTGTACTTGACTTTCTTACAATAAAGCATTATAATAAGGGGGGAAACACACACACACACACACAAAAAGGCTTCAGATATATTTTCAATTTAAATTAATTAAGTTTACTTCAGCAGTGTGGTTGAAGATCTCCATTTTGGCTAATGATTGAAGTTAGCTAACACATGCTAGCTTGGCCTTCATGTTAGCCTTAAGGCTAAACAAGCTCATGATACTTAAAAGAACCTTGACATTTTGGCTTCACTTGAATTAATATAAATTATTTTAACTTGCCTCAGTGTACTTCTTCAGGGTGGAAGGGGAGTTTTTTGGATGTCAATATTTCTGTTTTCGTTAGGTTTTCATAAGAGGAATGTAGTCTTTAACTCAAAACTTTGAAAAATGATTATTGAGAGGACATGACTATACTACTAACTACTACACTACTATACTATACTCCAAGTTTCAAGAGTCAACAAGCGTTTATTTCGTAAATGTAGTGGAGTCAAAAGTGAAAGTGAAGTACATGGCCTATGATACGTAAAACTGAAAAGTAGTACAGTAAGTATTTGTACTCCATTATTACATTAAAAGACTGGCACCATGTTGACAACCTTCTTCATATTACCATTGGCTTATCAGTGACTAATCCATCATATCCTTTTTCCTTTTATGTCCTTCAGCTCAAGCAGACTTTGCCCCGCATTTCTTTGACAATGGACCGTACAGCCGCAACGGCAACATGGGTCTGTTCAGCCTCTCGGAGGACACGCCCGTTGGTGAGCTTGTTCTCGTGACCACCAGCGTGCTATGATGCTCATGTGTCAATGTCAAACGCACAGCAGCTGTTGTGTTGTGTGACATGTGTAGAGTACATGCTCATGCCATGACACTTTCCATCTGCTGGTTGGTGGGCAACCTGTTTAATTGAGGGGTCTCCCCGTCATACCTTTAGTTGCGCGAAACAAAAGAGGTGGGGACTCGATTGTCACATGACTTGACTATAGTCCGACTTAAGTCGCCCCTATAAACCCACAAAGGCGTGTAAGCAACATTAAGTTACAGCGTTGGTTATGTATTAATATAATGAGACAATAACCTGTTTTGTTGAGAAAGTAATTTTGTTTAACACAGGATTTAAAATGATTGCATTTCTTTTTAGGTACACAGATTTACTGTCTTAATGGCACTGACCCTGAGGGCCAGGAGGTGAGCTACGGCCTTTCGTTTGATCCAGGTTCCAAGCAGTACTTTAGGGTCAACCCCAAAACTGGAAATATTACCTTAGTGCAAAGTCTGGACCGAGAGGTGAACATTAAGGACGCTAAAATTTAAGAGTTTATAAATACAACGTATTTGAAGAAATATAAACTTGTGTTCTTTCTCTGCTCAGAAACAAGATTCATTCGATGTTATGGTCAGCATTTCAGATGGCAAAAGCAAGGTAACACTCTTCTGATTGCTATCAGTACTCACTGTAGAGTAAGCCTAAGGCCACCGTGTTGTTTTAGCAGAAAAAAAATTGAACTCTACCAAGGCCGAACTGTTAACAAAAATGGCACAAAAAAAGGCAGAATGTGAAATGGTTGATGGCTAAGGTTATCTGCTAGTGCCTAGCTTGCAATTAGCTTGCCAGAAATTAGCAGGTTGCTACTGTCATTTGTTACCTAAGGAAGGATAGCTTATTGGTTTCACATTTTACAGCAATGTGTTGTATGATGTTACGCATGCCAGACTAAATATACAATATAGCAAAAGTTGTTGTTTTTTAATCAGTGGGGTTCTTCCTTTTCAGGTTGTAGAAAGAGTGACAATATTTGTGATGGACACAAATGACGAGAAACCCGAATTCCAAAACATGCCTGCCATCATTGACGTCCTTGAAGTATGTGGGTTTTACAAACCAACCTCATAGCTAGCTAGCAGCTACCTAGCTAGGTAGGTAGGTAGGTAGCTTATAGATAGATAGTGTTGGATTATTAACATTGTTTTTCTGTTTCAATATATATTCTTCAAAGTGTTTTTGATTTTAGTTAGATAAATACAACTGTTCCCCATATGTTAGTTTATCTGTGGTCTTGGTTCTCTTCCCTGTCAATAGTGAGGTGTCTGATTTAATCTAAACAACCAGAGGTGTTGGAACAAAAGGTCGGTCCATAAACAACCCTGGAGCCAGGACGTGGTGGGGGCCGGGTGTTTTACCCACGTCCTTTGAGTTGATCAAGACACCTCCTGAAGGGGGATAAAACTGGGGGATGTGTAGACTTTAAGACACTTGTTTTGACAGGATGTGCCACATGGGTTGGGCTATGCCTGGAAGGGCAAAATGTACTTCTTATCAATAAAGGGGGTGGGAACTGTTAGGTATATATGGGTGAGTGTTGTTTGAGAGTGTTACACTTCTGGGACCAGGGCTATTTGAGCCGGGTTCTAGAGATGCCTTTCAGACTCTGAAATAAAGCTAGCAAAACTTCTCCACGAGACTTCAACTTTGAATTTTATTTGAACACGCAGAAATCAGAGGAATGATTTCCAACAATAGATATATGGATAGATAGATAGCACCATTAGTTAGCGCGCTATTAGCAAGCAGATAGATAGATAGATAGATAGATAGATAGATAGATAGATAGACCCTTCACATTCCTGCAAACATCACATTTTATATCCTGTATGTGTGTGCTCATTGTAGACCACAGAGTCCGGATACAGCATCTTCAAAGCACAGGCGGTGGACAAAGACACGGGTTCGGGGGGATCGGTCAACTACTACCTACTGGTAATTGGCAGCAATGCACCCACCCCACACACAAACACACAGACGCACATTTTGATAACCCCACTACACGTTTACACCCTCGTTTAATTATTTTCTACCATCAAATGATGCATGTGACAACCGGTCCAGATGCAGTGACAATGATTTGCTCCGTTTCATAGTGAGCGTTCATGCATTAGTCGTGAGGATTAACATAACAATTTCATTTGCGCACGTGCGGCTGATTTGGCGACGGAATGGCCATCAACGTTAGTGTGCACTTTGGGGCTTTTAAGAGCATCTGGCCCGTGGTGGCGAGGACCAGCGAGACGGCGCACATCTGGACAGGGGCAGCTTTCACCTGCATATATGGAGCATATGGGCTCCTTACATCCAGATGGACAAAGAGAAATGCACTACGTGGCCTAGTTCAAGCGGCCCCTTAGTGTTTTCATGCATGTTTCCATCTGAGCACTCTGGGTGCTCGCTCACGTGACAGCTCGTAATGGAGGTTCAACTGATGGGCTTTCACTCATGTGACCTTGTTTGAGTCAATTTGCTCTTTTCATTTATTTATTTTTTAATCCTGCTTTTATTGTGCTCTCCGTTGCAGAATGCGCAGTCCAGTTTGTTTGCCATTGACAGACATAGCGGAGTCATTCGCGTCAAGGTTGAGGAAACGCTGGACTATGAGAAAACAAAAACACATTTTGTCGTTGTCATTGCAAAGGTATGCAGTAGATCACAGCACATTTTAATGTTCAGAGATAAAGTTGCGTAAATTTCCTCCAGGTAGGGGCTATGTATACATATATATTAGGGGTGTAATTAAAACCGATTTGAATTGTAAAATTGTTTATGATTAGACCAAATTGAATCAATATGTTTTAAAAGGTTTCTTTGAATCGTATCGCACCTCATTTATTGACATTTTTTATCAAATTGTGTTTTGTGAAAAACCCATGCCTCATATAAATGTATTTGAATTTAATTAACTTGAATAGTTTGTGCTTTCGAGAGCTTTTACATGATGCCAATTCATAAAGTGATAAAGTCAACCCCAAACATTTGCTTTGACAATAACATTTCTATGCAGCCCCATTAGTCTAAAAATGGTATTCTGGTTAATATTGCGTTAGTGGAATATGAATTAAGCAGCAACATCTAGCCGTTTTTATCCATCTCACGGACGACGGCCATTTTGTCACTTGCTGTTGACTGAAGATGACATCAATGTTGCACAGGTCTCAGTAACAACCAATCACAGCGCAGCTTCAGAAAACAGGTGAACTGTGATTCGGCATTGCCTGAGCCCTGAGCAATATTGATGTCATCTTCAGTCAACAGCAAGTGACAAAATGGCCGCCCCCTGAGATGGTTGGATTTTGCCGCATAACTGGATTTCCACAAATGTAATATTAATCAGAATGTCATGTTTAGACTAGTGAGGTGACATATAACATGTTATTGTCAAGATATGTTTAAGGTTGACTTCCACTTTAATAAACCTGATTTTCCATGACTTTTTTGCAGGATGGTGGAGGCACTTTCAATGACAAAGAGCAATTTTTGTCATCCTCGGCAACCTTGACAATTAACGTGATAGATGCGCAAGACACGCCGCCTACTTTTCTCGGGACGCCATACTTTGGCTACGTTTATGAAGTGTCCCTGCCTGTGAGTATATACTTTGAATTGCTTGCCATTTACAGCTTGTGTTCGTATTTTAATTTAAATAACTGTGATATTCTGTGTTTCGTTTCCCAGGGATCTGAAATTTTCACTATTGTGGCCAAAGATGGGGACGTGGGAAATCCAAATCCAATTCGTTATTCTTTTGAAGAAGGTAAGTTCAGAAAGTAATTATTGTGAAATATACCCTCAAAAAAATGTGTCACACGTATGCTGCCACTCTGGTCGACATATGTTTATTTGTTTATAGGTGATGATGGCGTTTTCAGCATCAATGAGACCACTGGCCGGATCACCTTGCTAAAAAGTCCCATGTTTCTAAAGAGAGAAATCTTTAACATTAAAGTCAAAGTAAGTACTCAGAAATGTGTGCTTTGATATATTTGTGATGAAATTGATCATATTTAGACGTATAAGGTTTAGACGATTTGCACTTATATTAGGAATCAGTTAAGATATCATGTCTGACTTAAACCAAATCTTTTCTTAGGATACATACATACACAATTTCGAAAATCTTTTCATATGGGCCTAATTTGGACCCCCCCATTCCAGGCATCTGAAATAAGTCCCACGGGTCGTCTACTAGACTACGGCGAGACCACGGTGGTGATCCGCGTGGTTGACTTGAACAACAACCCGCCGACTTTCTATGGCGAAAACGGCACCCAAAGCACTTTTGAGCTGACCATGTACGAGCATCCCCCAGAAGGGGAGATACTACGGGGGCTTAAAATCACAGTCAACGACTCTGATCAGGTGAGCACACCAAAGCGAAGGAACACTGGTGTTGCGTAACATTCCACACGTTCGCATTTCACCATTTAACTAATGAGAAGTGGTTTGAACCGACGTGGTGACCTTTGTGGCTATGAGACGCCTTTGAGCCGCCGTTATCGCTCGCAATCCTGTTCAAGGGCGCAAATTAAAAGCTAAATGTGGCATTTGTCAGCTTACGCAAGGCTCGTTTTGATTCCAGGTATAAAAATGTGATTGTGATGACTGCTATTGATTGTTTCTTGGAATGCCATTCATAGTTCTATACAATTATTTTCGTGTGATTGAAATAGCTGGTTGCTGCATGGATTATGTTGTCTATATAGCACAGTGCAAAGAGTGGATAGGGCTATATAGAATAGTACGAGGTGTGTCTGGAAAGTTCCAGGACTGGTGTCACAAAGTGATGCCGTTAAACCGCCATTTTGAAGTCCTACATGTCTTCAAAATGGGTCCCCTTGATTACCCCTTCAAGTCAGAAAACTGGCAGGGGGCCAGGTCATGTGAGTAGGGGACAAGGAACTGACTAAAAGTGTGGTATGAATATAGTATTGTAACACAAACAAAATTATTACTGGTATCGATTATCCGACTCAACTATATTGATAGGCAGCGGCAAAATCTTTTAATTCATTTGTGGTAACCCGCCACAGGTAAATGAGTAGCAGCTGTAATGTTTTATTTTGCTGAGCCAACCAGTCAGTCATTGATGATCGACAAATTACAGACGTCACAGCCAGTCATAAAAATTAGCATAAAATGCAAAATATTGGCCGATCCGATCCAGCTGATCAGATTTGTGTACACTAGCATGCAATGTTGTGTACTTTTAGGGCGCCAATGCAAAATTCAACCTGAGGCTCATTGGACCTGGAAGAATGCTACGGGTGGTCCCACAGACGGTACTGAACGAGGCCCAAGTCACAATCCTGGTGGAAGACTCGGCAGCCATGGATTATGAGAAGTATCACTTCCTCACGTACAAGGTGTGTGCGTTGTTAAGGGAAAACCATAATTTTCATAGTTTTTTTTGGGGGGGGGGGTTGTCTGCGTGTGTGTGAGTTTGTGCTCTTTAATTTACCTGAAACCTGTTATAAGTCCAAGACCCTTCACCTTAACCGGATAGTCCAGAGTCCCAAAGTTATCAGGTGGTCAGAGGAAGGATCAAAGGAAGCAAAGATGAAGCAAAGTGAAATCCAACACCAACACTCCACCCACAGAGTTACAAATCCAGAATCTTTCACCAACCCCAGATATATCTGAATTCCAACAGGATTAGGGCGGCATCAAGAGACCAGAGGAAAGACTATAGGAAGGAAGGAAGGATAGATGAAGCAGTGTGAGATCCACAAACGCCAACCTCCACTGATTCAGCGACCAGTGGGAGAAGCAAATTATTTTCGAGTTTCAGTAGATGCTGGTGTGGTGGATCTGGCATGCCTGAAAAGCTCCACCAAAGAGGGGAGCCGTCGACCTCGGCCCGACAAAGCAAGCATCATTTTCATTTTAAGAAATTTGTCTCTTTCAGCTACTCGCTGTCGAGATCGACACACCCGAGAGGTTCAGCTCCACGGCCGACATCATCATCCATCTGCTGGACACCAACGACAACGCGCCTAAATTCTCCTCGGACTACTACATCGCCAGAATCCCGGAGAATTCACCTGGCGGCTCCAATGTTGTGTCCGTCCTGGTGAGCCAGTCGCCCATCATCCCGTCTAAAAATACACCCGCATCAGCGTACGTCACTGAATGCTCGATTTGAACAAAATGCCAGAAAGAGGCTTTAATTCTCTAAATGTAGACTTTTGGTGCTGAGGTAGGGATAATATGTGAAAACATGTAGATAAAAGCTAGGCGAGGGAAGCTGCCAGATGGCTATCACTTTCATTTTGTTGTGTAACACCAAATTCCCAGTTTTTCCTCTCTCTTTTTTTTTAAGCTGGACAAAATATGTGCAGACATACTGTGTTCTGAACAATTTGAAGGTCAAGTTAGTTATTTGGGAATGTTACTGAAACACTGCCCGGCTGATTGATCCAAGCCGCAGAAAAGAACCCATTTTTGTACTTTGGTCATCCAGTCGTCCTTCACATGAGCGCCGCTTGAGTTCAGAGGTGGCACAGGGGGCGCCCTGCCTGGTAAATCCTCCCGTTGCGTGAACACCAGCAAAGGCTCGCTGCCTTGATCCCAGGCAATTTCAATCAGATAAAAGAACAGCCGACAAGTGACCTTGCACACGCGGCGACAGCGAACAGGCCTCACTGATGCAACAGATTAGCTGATGACATTATGATGTGATGATGACATCAAACAAGCGTTCTTGTTTATAACCGCAACATCGTGCTTCATTTTCCGATCATTCTGCAGAAACAAAATACAGCAGCGCCTTGACTTTAATTCGTTCCGTGACCAAACTCAAGTTATTTGTTTATCAAACTATTTCCCCCTATTAAAATGAAATAAAATGCCTTTAATCAGTTCCATCCCCATAAAAATACGACAATTTTCGCTCTCTTCTATGAGGTCGGCTTGTCGGGCTTATTTGGAGTTGAAAGGCCGAAGCATCATATATAGAGACCACTATAGCAAGTGATCCCATGCCACCATGATAATGACAGCAACACCATTTTCTTGATTCTAAACCAGTGTAGCACTAAAATGTTTATTTTAAGATAAAACCATTACATATTATTTTCAACGTTTTTTGTTTTTTTTTCTCTGTTGTAAAGGCAATAGACCCAGACTCAGGACCATGGGGTGATGTGAAGTACTCTATCTATGGATCTGGGGCTGACTTGTGAGTATTTTAAGACATCTTGGAATGAGTGTAAATAAAACGTTTTACTTTGTAAAGCTTACAGTTAATATTGTATATTTGTTATCTGCCAATGATCGCTGCAGATTTGTTTTAATATCAGAACTCATCTCTGTGAAGATTTCCTGGTATTGTCCCTCGTCTCAACTTTTATGAATAGATTTCCTGCACACACAAATATATATAATTCCAGAGAATCCAGGCTCAGGTGGGGTCACTTTTCCTTCTGGTTGCCAGAGTGTTATCCCAGCTTCTCGTACCTTAATCTCGCAGAGACAATAACAATATTTGAAATGTTTACTTTAACGGCATTTCAATGTTACTACTAAGTCATGCCACGAGAAAGAATGCACTACAATCAAAAAACAGTCAGAGCTTTACTGTAAATGTCTTGTGGTAGACTTGAGCATTGAAGAGATCATGAAATCTTTGCTACCCTGTCGCTTGCCCCTTGTTAATCCTATAATGGGATAGGGGGTGAAAATAGACTGTTGTTTACTTCTAACCACCGCACATTCTGCCAAAGTCACCCGAGAGAAACGTACACATCCATCTCAATCAAAATCAGGAGGGTTACTGATCCATGTCAAGATTAGGAAGTTTTTGAAAAACAAGATCAATCAACTCCTGGTGCAATGTAATCTTGTAATTAAAATGTGAAATAAGACAATGTGAAGGATGATGTAAGATGTTTCATTTTCTATTCTAGGGGAGCAGGAATGATTTCATCACAACTCAAATAGCAAAAAGAGAAAATAGAAGCGTCATATTTGTGAGTTAGCAAGCTAGCTTTGTGTTCATTGGGGCTAATGGACTGGACAGTATCTATCTATCGCGCTATCTCGCTATCTAGCTCTCTAGCTAGCTAGCTGTTTAGCTGCTAGCTAGCTAGTTTAATAACCAGGTAACTAGCTATATAGTTGATAAGATATCGTTAACTAACTAACTATCTAGCTAGTTAGATATCTATCTAAACCAGATAGCCATAAATTAGATAGATAGCTAATTAGCTAGCTAGCTATGGTAACATGGTCCATTTTCAGATTCTTGATCCAGCCTTCCACTGGGATTATCTACACGCAGCCGTGGGCCAGCCTGGATGCGGAGGTGAGGTCCAAGTACAACTTCTACGTCAAGGCGGAGGACTCGGAGGGCAAGTACAGCCTGGCTGAGGTGTTCGTCACTGTATTGGACCTGAACGACCACTCGCCTGCTTTCAATAATAACTTCCTGGAGAAGACCATGGTGATTGGAGCACCAGTCAAAATTGAGGTGATGCTTGCATCATATCTGTCAGTGCCAACAACAGGGGTGTCCAAAGTCTAAAAGGTGGGACAGTGTGAAACCAAACCAAGTTGGACTGCTGATTCCTAAAAACTGAACCAAAAAGTATATTCTTCCTTTTTGAAATGGCTGGCTGTCTATTTTAGTGGGATATCCTGAATATATCCAAAATTATTTGCCTCGTTACTTCCTCTCAGGAAAAACAAATTTGGACACCCTTAACCTAAAAGCTGCCTTTAGATGTTATATTATAACTTCTGAAGCCGTTCTGATTCCAGGCTGTGGACGACGATGCCGAGATTCCCAACAACGTGATCGAGTACGCCATCATGAAAGCCGAGCCGGACAACAACATCTTTGACATCGACGCCGACACTGGCGAGATCAACCTCAAGTCGTACATCAAGTCCATGGCCATCATTCACAACATCACCAAGCAGAGGGACTTGACCTGGTCGCTGGTGGTGCAGGCCCGCGACCTGGGCCAGCCGTCCTTCAGCACCACCGCCGTGGTCAAGATCGACATCACCGAAGCGGTGAGTCGCCGCATTTTCTACAGTCGTGTTGGAAATGCCAATGCGAACATAGAGAGGTGCAAAAAGGTTGGAAACATTCTATCACAATGGTTCTTAAACGACAAAGTCTCTAAATATCCACCATTAACAGTGACATTAAAATACGTAGTGCGTTAGGACAGAATACCAAAAATGAGTTGAATTAAATGAAGTTCCTTTCATACTAGTCTCATCATCAAGCAACCAAATCTGCCTGTCCGGTTTTTCCCTGAATGCAGTTTATTTGTGTGGGTGATTCCTTTTTGTGGCAGCATGTTTGTCTGGTTGGAAATGCATGTTGAGAGCCACAAGAAAGCGCCTAAATGAGCAGTTTGCAGTCATTTTTTTCACTGCACATCATCTCCATCTATAATCAACATGTAATTTACAGAGCATAGAGCATTTTAACTGCTTTTCCACCAAGTTAATTTAAGATTTCAAGACTTGAATTTCACGTTTGGATTTAACCGCGTCCACCAGACCAATTTGATTGCGGCGGTGTCTTACAAGATCTCTTGTGTCCACGTCATGTTTTCAGGTCAAATCCAGATTTGTGTCGTACTTCCTGGGACTAAGGAAACGGCCGGGGGCCGTGTTTGGGATTTTTATGACCGCTGTCACCTTCGCCATTTCCCTCACAATCGTCATTTCCACTCTCATATACTGGAACTCTGTGAAAAAGTCCCGTGTCAAACCTCAGGGCAAGATCAGAAAGATTATCAGGAGGCCATGAGTGACGCTTGCCTTGAGATCATCAGCACAAACGTAAAAAGCTTTCGGAGCTATTTTGTTGTTTGGTTCCTTCTGGAGTGAGCTGTGTCTGTAAAGGAGTAAAGGAGCACAATATGACTCATTATGTTCCCTTTTTGAAAGTAGGCCACCCGAATTATGTTAAATGTCATCGTGAATTGCTGATTGGTCTCAGCAATGGTTTCCTGGACAACCTCTCTGATCTTGTCTTGAAATACCAAAACAAATATCATTATAATATAGCGTGTTTTTATTTCAAGTGTATGCAGTATATTTTTATACCTACGCTACTATGGCAGCTTATTTAGTTCCTAGATGTTTTAAACACCTTTGCCAAAATAGTACGTGCAAATAGAGGGAACACTAAAACATTACACGTGTGACAATGGATGCCCGTTCTCCTTGTGCTCTTTTACAGACCAAACTCAAAGAGGGGACTTTGGAATCATTTTTAACGCACAATAAAAACAAGCCCTTCCAAATCGTAGGCGTACTCGCGGGCGTCATTAGCTTAATGGTGACGGTCACGGTCATCATCTCCACTGTCACCTTTGTACGCAACAAAAAGTCCAACCGGGTGGTGCCCAACCGCCGTGTCAGGAGGCGGCCCCGCAACCAGCACACGTGGACCTTCAAGAACCTTTTCAGGAAAGCGGAGAACCCCGACGCGAAGTTCCAGGTCGAGGAGGAGGAGGAGGAGGAGCAGGACGCTGCGAATGTGGCGGAAAACGTCAACCACAACAATAACGTGGGCAACGTGGTCAGGCACTGGCCTCCGCCGCCGCCGCCGCCGCCCCGCGCCCCCTTGCTTCCGCCTCCCCCGCTGCCCAACCTCCCCGGGGAGAGGAAGTGGGCGGTGCCCACCGTCTCGGCCACCGTGGCGGCACGGCCCAAGAAGAAGTCGTTAGCGCAGAACGCGGTCAACAAGGCGCTGGTGTCAGAACTGAAAATGAGACTGGAGCAGAAGAGGATGCTCAATCATTTATAGTGCTCTGTGTGTGTGTGTGTGTGTGTGTGTGTGCGTGGATGTTTGTGAGTGGCTGTGTGAATGTAAAAGTGCAAAAGTCTTAGGCCACCACAAGCTTTGGATACTATGGATAAAACCAGTTCCGAGGTCTCATGTTTCAAGCAAAGGAAGTCAAGTCCTACTACACATTTCATTAGAACGCTATTAAAATAAAATATTATACAGTTCTGGCATCATTCAAGCAGACGTGAGCCCATCAGCATTTGACGACCTTGACTTTGCAGCGCCTGCTAAGAAGGTTTTCGGTCTCAGGCTGCAGTTCAGTGCTACTTTGAGAAGCTCGTCACACTGATCTAATTGACGTCCGACATACGCAAGTTTGTTGAAACAGGATCTATTTTTTTGTCAAACCATGCAGCGGAAGGCGTGCTACTATCACAACACAGAACTCCTAGAGCAGGTGTTTCTGCAAAGACAATGTAGACTCTATATTAGGGTTCACGCATTCTGGTCCTCAAGGTCCGGATTCCTGCAGATTTTAGATCTTTCCGCCCGCTAGCATACCTGATTCATATAATCAGCTCATCAGCATGCTTGATAACGATCCTGATCTTCAGTATCGGGTGTGTTGGTAGGCGGAAACATCTCAAACCTGCAGGACTAAGGACCTTGCGGACCAGAATTGGTGAACCCTGCTCTAGATCCTCTCTGCCTTTCTTTGCCGCAGATTAGAGACTCTTCCTCTTCCATTCAGTGACTCCTTCAGAGAGTGATTAAGTGTACCAAATTTAGGTTGATGAGTGTCATAGTCTTTCACGTGAACACAGCTTTTGTTGATCATGAGTTCTAGTGCAGCCCTTTGGGTAGACTTTCCGTGACGAATGCCAATTCCAGAAGTTTAATGTTGTCATCTGTGACGGCTTTCCATTGCGTATTTGGTCAAAAACAGATCCTCAATAGAGAAATTTGCCATGGATAGCATCAATTCTACCAAGCCCTGGAGCTGTGTGATGACCATAAAACTTCTCAAACTAGCTTTGAACTGCAGTCAAGGGCAGAAAAACTTCTCACCAGGTCAATTGGCAAAACCACGAGCAAGGGAATAAGATGTCAATTGCTAATATCCTCGTGTCTGTCAGTATGATACTGAAACAAAATAGACAAAGATGAAGCCTTTGAGTAGTAAAGTACAAATTAGTCTTCTGTTAATCTAACATTGCAGGTTTTTGTAATTAAACCAATGCAAACATGATGATGAGTTGCTGCAAACTCTGAATCTTTAAATCCCGAACTCCAGAACCGTGAGTACCTTTTATATCTATTTCTCTACACAACCGTGAAATCGACAACTCTTAGTAGCCTAATGGGCTAAGACTTTGCACGGTTTGCCCTGTTGCCCTTTTTTTTTTTTACGTAGCAAGCATGTTATTCTGCCTCCAGCCTCAAAACATTTGCTGCTTGTACATTTTGTGTGTAAAAGTCTCTTGTCAAGGATTGAAGGCACTTTGAGATAAGTCTGTATATTTGGTTTCCAAGCAATCTCCTTACGGGGAGATTTCACTGACACTGGCGCTGGCTAAAGGGATCAGCCTGAGCTGGTCCAAAGGAAGGAAACCACAGTGATCCGGTTAAGACCGCTTTTAATCCCAACTGCTCACAGGTGCACAACACCGTCCTGAAAACGGTCTGTTTCTCCTCATGTAAACAATATGTTCAAAATTTACAGTATTGGCTGTGTTGTATCTGTTTTTTTTGGTTGTATTTTTGCAAATAAAGTTGTCCTTTAAAAGTCCAGTCTGTGTTTATTTCATCATTTCCAATGAATTATGTTTCAACACTTGGTACACCATCTTAACACTTACGCTAATTAGTTTGTTTATCAGCTCTAGCGCCGCCTTCTGGAAGTATAGAAGAAATTTCAGTTTGCAAAACCTGAAACCAGACAAATGGAAGAGGTGGGCCCATGTTAATTTGTGTTTGGGAAACATCCTAAAACTAGTTCAAGATGGGTTAGCGTTAGCATGTGCTAAGTTGCTAACTGGTTTAAACCTATTCAAAGATGACAGTATTACTATGACATTTATTTTTGTATAACATCTTGTAACATTCAAATTTACTCTATACTTTAAAATAAAATAAAAAATTCTAGCAAACCAGCAAAAAAATTAGATAAATTAATTGCATCCATTTGCCTGGTCAAAAAAAGTAAACAAGGGGAGGATTTTATCAGGACAATAGAAATCAGTTGGCGGTGAAGTTATGCAACAGTATTTGATGATGTCTTTTTTTTGTGTGTGCAAAAATCTGAGCAGATGTTCTGCAAATAAGTCACATTTGACTCCCAATGTGTACAATCCCCAGCGTGAGCACTACCAATTACCAAGTTACACTCAAAGCGCCCTTTGAGCATTTTGGAGCCAAACATGCAGCAGCAGCGTATTTTCAAAATTACATAAAACACGGAATGTGCAGATTACCCTCGCTAATCCAAGGGCCAAGTTGTTCATCTTTCAGCAATATTGCACCGTTGGCTGCAAACCAAAAGGTGCATAGGACCTCATCTGAAGTGAGTAATCAACTTTTTGGTGCGTTTTAAAACCAGCGCTGACAATAAATACAAGGCAAAATCAAATCCTTCCATGAATTATTATTTTTTTAAACAAGAGGAATCCGTGACACACTTTCAATGGCTATTAAAAGAGAAATGGACAGGGAATAATACGCGAAGCAGCCCAAATGACCGTGCATTATGCCATGTAAGAGGCAGCCAGGATTACTGCTGCACAGAGGATTACACAGTGGGAAGTTGCAAAAAGCACTGATGCTGGACGGACATAAACTATGGGCTACTACATCGTGTTTTCAGAATGGGGCCTTGAGATACTGATGACCCAGCCTCGAGAGTTATTTTTTTCTTAGGATATTTTTGCATTGACTTGAAATGCATGCCCTTTTCTGTGGCAGTAAACTCATTTCAACTCACTTGACGATACGCAGCGTTTTGGCAAGTAATGAATAATTCATCAAAAAAAGAGTCTGAATTACACATTGTTTAAAAGAACCACATAGCTTTGGCTAAACAGCCCCTACAATCTTCATGCTAACCTATAAATGAAAGTGTCAGTGACATGCTAATGGTTAGCATTGATTTTTATTAAATTTTTTACATCCCTTTTGAGCAATAGATATTTGAATGGAATGGTGAAACAACACGTGGACAGATAACATAAAATTATATGACATTACTCACAGACATATATTCGAAAACTAACTAATATTTCAGCAACCTACTGATTCACAATCATAGATATAAACACAAGATGTGTCGTCCACGCTTTTAGCCAATTGGAAGAAATGCTCTTCTAGTATTAAAAAAATAATAATAAAAAGAAGACACATGTTTAAGGTGTGGAAATATAGTCGCTGGAATATATACAGCCGCGACAAGATGCGTTAGCCTCCAGCTAGCTGGCAAGCTAACAGGCTCCGGGGCTTCTCTTGACCGGCGGGCGGATGGCAGGCTCATCTGTGGTGTCACTTTCTCACTCAGAAATTTAAAGAACAACACTGAGCTGTTGTGTAAATTGTGGGCATCCACGTAAGATACATTTTCAAGGTGTGAGGCATAGCTAGCTACGAAATGGTGAAAAACAATTTAACGCTATGTCTCCACAAATGAGTACTACGACATATGTCTCAGTTTTTCACATATTTTATCAATTATCATCACACATAAATAATGTATTTAGAAACACATCTCTGAATTTCACAGAGTTCTTAACGACAAAGTATTTCTACCACTGGTACATGTGTACCTAATGAAGTGTCCATGCAAAGGATTACAAAGCCTTCCCTTGTCATCTTGGCGAGGAGATGTGATGCAAGTGTGAAAACAACTGGAAATCTTAGCGAATCACAAAGTCAGAACAGAAGAAATGATGTGAATGTGCTGGTTTTGGGGCTCTAACGTCAAATGAACAATGGCCGAGGACGGCCGCGTACATATGCCGCGTGCCATCTGTCTGACTTTCCTCGGCACAGATCATGTCCGGCGCATGCCCGCGGCTGCTGTGCTTTGTTTGTTTGCAGAAATCCGACCCGTGACGTATTATAGGAGTGCAGTGACGCAGGCAGGGATTAAAGATCAACTGATGAAACTTTGGAGCGCACACACACTGTCCAGTTTGGTCACTTAGGACATAAATGTGATTATCTCACAAAGCGCAGTAAATGGACGTTGTAGCATTTCCTTCAGCGATTATGTAAAAAATAAAAATCACACACATACAGGCAGTACTTTTTATTCATACATCTCTCTAAATAATGATTTTTACAAGTTATTTTTGTAAGAATTAAATATGGGAAAAATGTGTACTACGCATTTTTCCCATATCACAAGATTTTAGCCATGCTTGTGGCAAGACACATCATTTTTGGGTGATTTATGAATATTATACAATGGTGCCTTGAGATATTAATATAAATTTGCATCCACAATGAGCATGCTATCCCAAATCATCTGTACCCATTGAAATGAGTAGAAACACTACTAATCTGTTCCAAAAAAACAACAAAAATTGTTGTGATGCGTATTTCAATGTGGGAAAACAGCACTTCAAATGCTGTATAAAACATACATTAAAGAGAGTTAAATAGAATTGAACAGAACAGTTTTTTACTTACTCAAAGTAAAAAAAATAAAAATCTTCCAAACATGTGTCTTGAAAAGCTTGCAAGTCGAGTTCCTGTACATGAGTTCCTGGGAAAGCAAGTCTTGTATGCACCGTGTGAGGGAAAAAATAACTAAAATTAAGTAATTATCGATGACAATTATTGCAAAATAACACTGAATTGGCAAAGTGCCAGTTACGAATAATTCTGGTTTAAGACATTTTTCACGTTTGAATTCGATATCATGTGACGTTCATATAATATAATGGGGGGGAAATTAATTGTATGGTTTCTTTTAACTTTTAGATATAAATGAAAAAACGGAAGATTTGTAAATGTTTTTTGTTGTTGCGCAACAAATATATACAGAGAAGTAAAATAAAATAAAAATTGCCTATACAAAGTTGAATGACGTTTTTTGCAGTTGCATAAGTTAAAAAAAATCCCCGTGATAAATAAGGATTCCCTGTACCTTTAAAGTGCTAACACAAATTTGTGTACACTAACTCAGTCCATGGCCCGGTACCGGTCCACGGGCTATTTGGTACAAAGCCGCATAGATATATTAACGGGAAAAAAAAAAAATTCTGCTGGTGCATATACATCCCAATCAGGAATGTACGTTATCACTCCCACATAGTTATTACATCCATTCTAACTGTGCATGTACGTCAGCCCACACCCTCTGACATGACCTACCGTGAACCGGTTCCTGGCGTAGAAAAGGTTGTGAACAGTCAACTGCACTAACCATTGTAGAAACCGCAAATATGCCATCAAGCCCAATTCAGTCACAAAGGCAGCAGAGTAATAAACATACTGAATAATAACAGAATGAATTCAGAAAGAGAGAGATTGAAAAATAACGAAGTACATCTCTACACTGGTGCAATCCCTTGAATAACAATCTTGACCAATCACACCTTCTCAACAAACCTCCCGCCCTAGAACAGAGGAGAGAGTAGAGAGTATCAGCAGGATATCACACGACGTCATCACACTCACAAACTGCTTCAATGTGATTGCTTGCAAAGTGTTTGGTGCTGTTTAGTATAGTTCTGCAGTGATTCTGCTGTGGTCGGCCTTGCTCTTAAGCGGCCTGTCATCTGACCTCCGCCTCACCTTCCTGTCCTCACTGGACTCTTTCCGGACCAGGCCCTCGTCGCTGGCCGCCTGCAGGCTGTCGAAGGTGCCTTGCCTCTCGCGCTCCAACCCGGCCGATCCCCTCTCGCTGCGCCGCTTCTTCCAAAACGCCATCAGGCCCTCCAGGCAGGTGAACTTGGTGTCAGTGGTGCAGGCGTACATGCCGATGGGCACGGCAAGCACCATGGCGAGGACGATCACCACGATGTGAATCAGCTTCTCCCGCTGCTCCATTTCGGTGATGTCGCTTCCCGTGACGAACACTATGCATTGGCCGGGCCGCGGCGTCTGGTTTTTGAGCGTCACACAGATTTCGTATTTGGTGGCAGGCATCAGGTCAGAGACGGAGTAGGAACGGATGCCAGGACCGATGTAGATAGTCTCTTTCTTATCAGCGTTGGCTCGGCCCAAATGGATGGTGAACCACGTCTGACGCGGCTGGTCCAAGACTGCGAACCACTCAATGGAGATACCACGCACTGTCTGTTTGGCGATACGGATGTCGATGTAGACGTTCTCGTCCTCCGCAGGGAAGCCGGGAAGAGACGGCGACTGGGAGCCGTCAGGAGAGAGGACGTCCAGCTGGATGTTTGCCGAGGAGTTTCCGATGAAGTTGACGGCACTGCATGTGTAGACGCCGCGGTCGGCCATGTGGAGCGAAGGGATCACCAAGAGGGATCTGATGGTGTCTTCCTCCACTCTCTCCTGAGACTCTGAGAGGAAGATAATAAGATTATCAAATATGATTTCAGTACTAAAGAACCAGAATCAAGAAATGAGAAGCACATTATCAGTGTACAGTGAGCCCCCGCTCTAATGCAGTTCATCGTTCGCGCCACCGCTCTATGGCAGAGTTTTTACTGTAGAAAGGCAATTCAGAATTTAGTGTTGCAAGCTTTTCGGGTGCTATCTCAAAATGCCGGGCCACATTGAAAAGTTTGCGTATACCATTGTACGCTGAGGATTCTTACACTTAATTGCAATTTCCCTGCAAAATGTTGAAATGCAAGCAGGTTTAGTCGTGTGGTCTCAATAGGGCTGCTAACACCGGCCGTCCAAGCCTATGCGGCACACGATAATCTGCAACACCGATGGTGTGCAGCTTCATCCAGATTGACTCCTCTTAAAGGAAGCTTTATAGAAGTCTGTGATTAAAATGTGTGCATAAGTATCTAATTTAGCACAAGATATCAGGCGATCCGCCTGCCTGAACGTCACACTGCGGATGTCACACTCTTACCATGAAATCCTCTGATTATCTTCAGACCATATGTCCACCACACCGCAGGGTCCGGCCTGGCCTTGGCGAGGCAGCGCAGAGTGACGTTGGCGCCCAGCGGTAAGCTAACGTTGGTTGACGGGGTGGTGACCACGGGCTTTACGCAGGTCTGCAGCTCGACCTCGTGGAAGAACTTGCCCGCCCTAAAGTCCGGCCCGGAGCAGGTCAAATAGGAGTTCATCAGAATAATCGGAGGGCTGAGGGAGCGGATGAACTCCACGAATCCCTTGAGGCGGCAGTCGCACAGCCAGGCGTTGTCGTGGAGCGCCAGGACAACGTTCGACCCGGAGGAGCTCGCCTCCTGCTCCTCTGTGCTCTGCAGTTTTTGGTATAGAGGCCAGTTTTGGAAGACCTCCTTGGATATGACTGTAAGCCGATTGAAGGATAAGTCTAAGTAAGTCAGGTCGGGCAAATGTTTTAACGCATGCTCCGGCAGCACATCCAGCTGGTTGTGCTTCAGGTCCAGGATCTTTAGACCCGTTGTGTCCTCGAACGCCGTCCATGGCACGGAGCGCAGCTTGTTCCCTTGCAGGCGGAGCTCGGTCAGGTTGCGCAAACCTTCCAGAGCCTTCGAGTTGATCAGGGTAATGTCGTTGAAGTTCAACCACAGGTTCTCCAAGGCAGGCGTTCTGGAGAATGCCCCGCGCTTGATTTCGGTGAAGTGGGATTTTTCTATTCGGATTTTGGTCATATCATGGGGAATATTCTCTGGTATGGCCCCAAACGCGTTCTCCTCCATGCATATGAGAGACCTATGAGTTAATTCAAACATTAATTCAGATCTAGATTCACCACAGCATTAAAAAAAATGCCAAAATACCATTGAAGGGTCTGTGTTTTTGGGGGGTTGTTTAATTTTTTGCATAGCTGTGTAAGGACATCAACTAAAGATTATAACGTGGGCTAAACTCTATGTTTTCATTGCCTCACTGACACAGAAACAAAATCGACCTCGGTGGAGATTAAATCTTACCTTCCATGACGGTCTTCTATACAGCTGCACCCTCGCAAACACTGAGAAAAACTTTCATACCCTCGGACGTGAAACAAAACTATAACTAGCAGGTAACCAATCCTGTCCATAGTCTGCATACAATTGCCCAAAAGGCGGATGGCATTCGTGCTCAAGACATGTCGAGTGAGGCAGACGAGGGAAGCTGATTAGGACTAATCCTCGAGTGCACAACACCTAATTCTTGACCGAGTCAGCAGGTCTGACCCACTATTCGTTTAAGTAGGTGACGCCCACTGATAAGAAACCTTTTAGTAAGGGATTGAAAGGTACTGCTGGATGATGACGTGACCTGATCTGCTGTTTTGGCCTTGATGTTAGGCAGGTACTGAACTACTAAAATGTAAACTCCAACCAAAAGCAGATTATTATCTCACACAGTCACGTAGTATAAGAACAGACACATAGCACATATTTGCATATTGATATAGAAAAGTTTATTTAACCCTATTTAAATCCTCAGTGGAATCAATAAATACAGTTACTGGGGTAGTGGTGCCTCTAAGTGGCGCAAAAACGAATACATGGAGAAAGTGCTGGGGAATAGAAATAGTTCCACGTCTTATTTACACGGCGTCATAGTTCAGTCCTTTCTGCACTTGTCTCCAGCTCCAGCTTGTCTGCGTTCATCCATGCCTGCGTATGTATGTAAAGATACAGTATATATCTCCTCTGTGAACATATGACAGATATATACAGAGGCACAGACTTGACCGTATATGTAAGTGTACACTGTCCATAAAAGTATTTACAAATCATACACATACATATTGACAATGGAGTGTTTAATGTTGTTTTTCCCTTTGGGTTGGATCAGACTGTTTCTTCACTGCGCCATGCAAGGTGATATAAACCATGGCATTCTTTGGAAATATCCAGAAGAGAATAAGTTGAGTGATAAATATCCGCTATACGGATATTTCCATGATGGTGCAGCGTGCAAAGGTCCTTTGATAGAAATTGGCTCGGGGTGGAGGCGGAGTCGGAGGCGTGACCCAGCGAGGAGGAACAGTAGGGGGGGAATCCCAGGGCGTGTGTGGAGGGTGGTCCGCGAGGGGGCTCACTTCAGGATGTGGTCGGGCGTGAGGATACGGGCGGTGCTGGGGATAAGGATGTGGGTGGAAGTGAGGATGCGGGTGAGGATGAAAGTGGTGATTAGGACTGGAAGGTGGTGGAGGAGGAGGAAGAGGGTAAGCGCGAGGAAGGTGACGCGGCGGAGGAGCCGGAGCTGGAGCATGACGTCAGCAGAAGTACTCATTAGGCTGTCCTTCGATTTTAGCCGTGGCCTCGGAGTCCAGGCTGGAACGGGCCGACAGCAGCCTGTTGGACTCTTCTGGGTTTAGTCTGTTCAAGTATTCCCCTTCCAGTCCTTTGGCTTTGGTCCCGGGTGACAATGTCTCAAAGGTCACATAGGAATCTTGGATGTCCTTGGACTTTTTCCCCCAGTACTTCTGGATGCGTCTCTTCAAGGCCCCGCAACACACGATGACGGTGAGGGGCACGGCGATGATGCAGGCCACCGTGATCACGATCACGTTAATCAGCTTCTGTGTGCCGGTCGCGCTGGCAGCCTCATCCGTGGAGAAGATGACGCATTGTTCCTTCTTGGGGATGAGGCCCCTCACGCATACGCAGGCGATGTACTTGGTCCTGGGCACCAGGCCTTCGATGGTCACTCTGTTCTGACCCGCCCCCACGTTGATCTTCCTCATGTCTCTCTCCCCGAACACGGCATACAACACGCTGAAGGCTGTCGTGTTCTTGGCCTTGGGAGCTCGCCAGTTGAGGGAGATCGTATTGTCCGTGTCCCCCACTACCTTAACTGAGCGGACCACCCGGTCCGGGTCCTGCTGCAGAGATGAGGTGTTTGCAGCCAGGTTGCTGAGGTTGGTCTTCTCCAGATCCAGAAGTGTGTCCGCGTTGGACGATGCGGCCGGGTCGGGGGAAGAACTGGAACTGTCCGAACCGGGGTCAGGAATTTCAGGTGGAAGGCCAGGATCCATGACAGATGGTAAGGATGCAGGGGTGGAGGTTGGCACCACGTATCGGGCCACCAGTTTCTCCTGGTAGGCTGCTTTTCCAACCGGGTTGGATTTTTTTACTTTGGCCTTTTTCTCGTTGCTGGTTTGATTGCCTTCCGGTTTTGGAGAATTAGATACCACTAAGGAAATGACAGCTTCGGCATTCCCAGCGTAGTTTGTTGCCTTGCACATGTATTTCCCAGAATCGCGATAGGACACGGCTGGGACACTGAGGATGGACCAGGTGATTCCATCTTTGGACGTTTCTTGCTGGACTGTGAAAAATAAATGAGAAGATCTGACATTAGTTTAGGACCTGTTGTGGCAAAATGTTCTTCTTTGCACTAATGCACACAAGACAGCATGGTGGATTAGTGGTTAGCACATATGCTTCACAGTCTTGAGGATTAGATGTCCGTGTGAATTTTCTACTCCGGCTTCCTCCCACCTTCTACACACAGTCCCCAACCTCTGGTCTGCAGCTTGGTTCTCGTCCACAGATCATTTCTTTGTCACGTGCCCCAAAAATGGTTGGACCTTACTGCCTTTATTTGCCACAAGATAAAGGTAAAGGACTATGTTTGTCTAAACAAAGCTCCTCAACTCATTTCAACGGTTCATTGACACCCAGCTGCCACCAGATGGCGCCAGTGAAAAACAGAAGATAGATTTTAGGTGGGGGGCAATCACCAAACTGGTGAATGCCCACCCCAAAGACGTGGAGGTTCAATGCACTTGGAACAAGGTGCGCAAGATAACTTTTGTTGAAGAGCCACATGGTGCTTCATCGTGTCTTTATCTAATCTGATGACACTCGTTAGCTTATGTAATCGAAAGATCCGCAGACTCACCCGTTCCATTCAGGACTCGCTTATCCGCCCTCCGCCACGTCAGGTCTGGAATGGGCACCCCGATCGTCCCACACCTGAGCAGCACGTTATTCCCAACGGCGCTTCGGACCCGCGCCACGGCCGTGTGGATTCGCGGGGGCTGGCAGCGGCGTAGCTCGGCGTCGCTAAACAGAACGCCCGACACGCTCTCGGGGGCCGAGCAGCGCAGCCTGGTGTCGATGAACGCCACGGCCAAAGTGGGAGACTTTTGAAACTGGACCAAGTCGTACAGGCGACAGTCGCACGCCCATGGGTTGTCATGGAGACCTGAGAGGGGGTGGAGAGGTTCACAGGTGAGGAAGGTCGTCGCGACGGTGGCGCGGCCTGCAGATGGCCAATGTGGAGGATATTAATCTTGTAAGAGGATTATTGTTTAATTCATAAACTACATCATGAGCATGACTACGGCAATGATGATGATGATGATTATGAGGATTGTGATCAAGGTCAGGTTCAAACTCGTGCCCTTGACCACCGGCTTTTACACGGGAAACGCAAACAGCTGTTCTGGGTATTGAGTTCAATTTGATCATTGTACTTTAACATGCTACACATGAAACATAAAACTTTACATGCAAGCCCAGTCTGCGTTTTTCGGCTCTACGTAGCATTCAGTTACTAATATGTTTTATAAGACCTTATGGTAATAGTTCTGAATGGGTATAACTTAGTTTTTTGGACAGCCCTGCGGACCACTTGAGTAGCCTTGCAGGCCTGTTCTAAAAAAAAAAAAGCTCACCAGTGACCAGTTTTTTTTTTACTATTCTAAAAAATAAAATACAAAATCGCCACTTGCCAGTAAGCTGCATCAAATCTTGCTATTCGTTTTAAGTCACACAAACACACAAAAATATTAAAGGTCAAAGGTCGACGTTGTAGCATGTGACCAAATCATAGTATTAGTGGAGAAAAGCTCCCGAGCAAAACAACAATGAGAAGATGATTTCCCCTCAAAGAATTTGAGCAAATTTGTTAACTTAAGAAGTGCGTATCAAACTGGTAGACATGAATCACTTTTGCTTGTGATTTGATGCATACTTGAGGTTCGGATTCACCTATTAGTGTATTTTTTTGCTGTTTAAAAAAAAAAAGTTAGTTTTTTTGGTGGGGCACCTCCAGTTTTTCATGGAAAATGCTTATTTTCAGGATTTTTCTTTAAGTAAATGTAAATAAAATGTATGTTTATAATGGCCATCCATTATATGCAGATTTTCACTATTCGCGGACTAGACCAATCCCTAACCACCCTTGAATAGTGTCAGTCCACCGTATGTTCCTTTTGGCAGGAATTTATCAAATGACATTTAATTTATGTGAAAAAGATGGTTTGTTTACTGCAAATAATGTATCTTTGTTCATCTATCTATGCCAGTGATGTATAGTGACGGGCAGAACAATTAAGTACGCTTTCACTAGATGTCACAATATGTACAATACATCATTAATTTTTGGTGGCATTTTTGTTGTCTATCTTTGTTTGGTGTTTTGGTGGTTTATAATTGACAGCAGAAAATTAAAATGTTCCTCCACTAGATGGCAGATTGTACAATAAAGCAGTGTTTCCACCTGTTGCCATTCAGAAAATTGAATAAAATAGCTTGGTGCTATAAACGGGTCCAGATTTTACACAAAGTAGGTCAAGTTTTGTGAGTACATTCAGACAATGTCGTCATTCTTTCAGGAGCGCCTTTAGAGCAGTGAAATTCACAACAATAGGCAACTATCAGTTTACATGGTTACCTGACAGTGAAAGTATAAGCATCTATTGTACTTTGTGCTTATTCTTTGTGTGGGAAATTTTATTTTTTTACATAGGAAGGTGAATGCTAACAAAAATTGGTAAAATAAAAAAATAGATAAAAAATATGAGCAATTGTGATGAAAAAAGCAACCCAAAAAAACGAAAAACTTGGGTTATGTTTAGTGCTGTCAAAGTAAAAGCGTTAACTGATTAATTAATCACAAAAAATGATCGCATAAATCATGAATTAACGCAGATTAATCGCACTATTAATTTAGATTATCCTTTAGCGTGACAGCGGATGCTACGTTTAAGGTAGCACAGGTTGTGTTTGAGGAATAAACATAATTAAATGTATTAACGTAAAGCATTTAATAAATGTTTGCGTATCACATTTACAATATTTGTTCATGTCGAAATGTTGGGGTAATTTTTTTCCATTTTAAATTATGCAAGTAATGAACTGATGGTTGAGCGTGTGCAGTGGATGAAAAAATGTTGAAGACGTCCTTAAATGTCAAAAGAATTAACACATAACCTGGTGCTCTTCAAATTTGGCGGGATTTTTATTTATTTATAAAAAACTTTTTTTTATTAAGCGATTAATCATGATTAATCAAAATTCTAAAATGTGATTAATCTGATTTAAAAAATTCATCATTTGACAGCTGTAGTTATGTCCAATTAATGGGTTGTTTGGGTTGGGTTAAATGTCTTGGTAATTGTTCTGAGAGCAACCAAATTGTTGGGTCAAATTAATGGCCAACATGGTAACCTACTTCCTGTGTTGTTTGTGTTGGGTAAAACTTGGGGGTCAAATTGAGCGAGTAATTGAGATAAAATTGGGTTATTTTTTTTACCCAACTGTTTTTAGAATCTAAATTGAGTGAAAGTTACAGTACATTGTTAGATGAATAATATCTTCTTTTTTTTTTCATTCTTCTTTTTCAGCTATTGCATTGAAGTGGTGCCATCAAGAAGAAGAGCTGCTGCAAGGTTGTGTATGCCACCCTTACCCAGGATCATTTTGGAGCTCTCGGGTCCTTGGCCGGGTTTGGCCGCCAGCCAGTTTGTCAGCACGGCGCCGGGCAGCGTGAGCAAACTGTTGCTGGACAGGTCCAGGTAGGTGAGATTCCTGATGTGCGCGGTGGCCTCCGCGGGAAGCGAGGTGAGCTGGTTGTTGTGCAAGTCCAGAAGTCTCAGACTGGGCATGTCGCTGAGCGACTCCCAGGGGAAGGCGGCCAGCGCGTTGCCGTCCAGGCGCAACTCCTCCAGGCTGAGCAGCCCGCGGAAGCTGCCGGCGGCCAGCGCGGACAGCGCGTTGAAGGACATCCACAGGAACTCCAGACCCGAAAGGTAGTTGAAGGCTTCGCTCGGTATCCGCTGGATGGCCGTCTTCTCGATGCGCAGCTTGGACGTGTCCGCGGGGAACCCCACAGGCACCAGCGAGATCTCGGGGTCGTTGCAAATCACACTCCTGAGCAAGATAAAAACACATCATACGCAATGATTTGATATCGGCCTAATACGATAAGGGACAGTTATATACGGTATGCTGGAATATGATTATATAAGAGGAGAGGCGATACATTGAGATGGAATTAGATATGATGAGATTTCTATACGGTAAGACACGATATGCTATGATACGATATGCTACGCTACGCCATACGATATAAGATACGATACACTGAAATATGATTAAATATGATGAGATGCGATACAATATGCTAAGATACAATATGATACCAGATAGCATATGCTAAGATATAATTATACACTATAACCTATGGTACAATACCATAAAAAAAATGATATGTATATGATTAGGGGCGGAGCTACATGGTGGCCATGGCCACCCCTTGTCACTCTCGGGCCACCTCCATACCAAAGGTAAAATGTTGGTAACCGTGATTTTTTTTTCATATGATTCATTATTATTACTCATCATCATTATTATTATTAGTTTTAATGTCATAGTTGTTTATATTTTTATTGTATATTATATATTATATTTATTTTATTTATTTATTATAAAATCGTCCTGGCCACCCCACTGAAAATGTTCTGACTACGCTCCTGTATATGACAGGAGTCAGCCAGATAAAATACGATGCAATACGACAACGCTATGCATATTGTTATACACTGTGACTTTTAGAACAGTGCGTATACAAATAACTATTTTTTTGTTGTTGTCATTTTAAAGTGCAGAAGTGACAAGAGAAAATGTATAACTTTCAGACAAATAGTGGTCTTAATCAAGG
The DNA here is from genome assembly GCF_054856555.1 of Leptonotus elevatus. Taxonomy (NCBI): domain Eukaryota; kingdom Metazoa; phylum Chordata; class Actinopteri; order Syngnathiformes; family Syngnathidae; genus Leptonotus; species Leptonotus elevatus. Next base: position 6,560,618 of record NC_141251.1, on the reverse strand, counting down.
TTAAAATTCATTTAAAATTTAAAATATAGAGAGCAGTCCAAAATGGCTGTTGTACTAGATTGACTTATTAAAAAAAAGTATATTTTTGCTAGACACTGTTAAAGAGATACAATAGTAATTTAATATTGTGATAATATGGTTCTCATTCCAGTTTTATGGATTAATACTTGCTCTACATGGGCTATTTATTTTTAAATAATCCAATTAAATTCAAGAGGATATGACGCAATGTATTTTTTTGTCGTCAAGAACTTATCACTTTTAAAAAATGTGGAATTTTCTTCTAAGATATATCTCGGCAATAAAAAATGATTCGATACGTATCTCGATGTTTTTCAAAATGGATTTTGCAGCTCAAATTGTTTTTGTTGCACCTCGAGTATAGCCTATTTGTTTTCTTATATGGCGGAAAATCAGAAATTGCAATTTTGCTTCACTTTTTACGGGTAAGACTTGAATATACTTTTAACCAAATCATCTTAACATAAATTAAGCAAACCTTAAATATATAAACAAATATATAAATGCATCCATAATTATCCATGATTTGTGATTTAATTTTTTTTTTTTTTTTTACCATATCCACTTCCAGGCAAAAGTTTTAGAGAACCACAATCTCCATTAGAAAAAAAATATATCTTTCCAAACACATTCTACAGGTGCCACCTTATGCAGACCTAACGGCTCTACACTCTCGTGGCTTTCTTTCTTAGAGTGGAAATCGAATCAGAAAGTTAGCACATCCTCACAGTTCAGAGGTTAAAGGTTCAAATCTGGGCTTTGGCTATTCTATGTATGTTCCAACTTCATGGGGTTGAAAAAGTCTGAAGACTTTTCCTTTTTTGTATATTTCTGAAATGGACATTATTTTCAGTTTTGGGTCAACTTTACCTGTTTTTTTGTTTTTGTTTTATTCTGGCAGTTCACCACTTAACTTAGTTGTTGCCATTTCAGGCTGTTTATTGAACTTGTACTTTCTAAATTCCCATTAAAAAAAAAAGTTGTTTTTTATTTTAAAAAAAAAAGGCAAATCAAGGCGTTCTAAAAAAAAATTGACCAGTAGTGTGTTTAACAAGCAATTTAAGAGGCAATTGTTTCTTTGTAACGGTAAGAAGGGGTGACTTGACATTTATATGTTTTTTCCTCTCTTTTTTAATGGAAAATAAGGAAAGGTATTTCGAAATTTTGTGTTATAGTCTCCTCCTCCCAAAAAAAAAAAACATTTCTTGTTGCTGAAGTCCCTTATTTGTGGTGATGCTTTCCAAGACTGCGTGCTGGAAAGTTGAGGGAGAAAAACAAGCAAAGTGAGCTAAAACTCACTGATGAAAGATAATCCTGCATTAAATAAAATTGGACCAACATGCACTCACTGATTTATCTTTGGCGCACATGTCGACCTCATGCAAACCTTAAATGTCACACACACACACACACACACACACCAAAAAAAAAAAAAAAAAAAAAAGACTTGTGCATGTGCGTAAAAGCGCACAGAATGACCTCGGAACTCGAAAGTCCATTATGCGACGCTCGCCCTTACCTGGCCTTGGAGCCGTCACTCAGGTTGTGGTAAAAACAGCTGCACTGCGACGGGCAGCTGCTCACCGGGGAGAAAAGTCCACCCGTGGCCGCGTAGAGCCCCACGACCAGGACGAGGAACATTTTGGGCCCACTTTTACGCAGCGCGCCGAACATGCATGTGCACACTTTGCATCCAACTTTTTGCCCCCCGCTCATCTACGGGAATATCATCTGCATGGCTTCTCTCCACCACTCCGCTGTCCCATAAGTGATCAGACTGCCCATGAGTCCCCAGATAAAAAGGATAGACAAGGATTAGCGCGGGGGACTGGCGTTCTTTTCATTTGGATGCGTATACTGCATCCCGGGAATCCGATAGGCTGCGCAGAGACGTCCCCTGTTTATTATCACATCACAGAGGGGGGAGAAACACACACACACACACACGCACACTTCCGAGATGGTCATAATCCTCTGTGATGTTTGGATGATTTTTTTTTCCCCCTTCTTCTTTTCCTCTCAAATGTAGTTTGTTCATTTGAGCCGTGCCGTGACTGTTAAGCCTGCAAGTGGACGTCGCCGTGTTTGACCACAAGGTGGCCCCTGCACGGCGACATTTCACAGACCAGTGGAACCCGTGCAGATGTTCAGTTTCACTGTGCATTTTTTTTTATCAAGGTGCCCTTCATCTGCCGTTGGGGACCGTGGAAGCCCGTTTCTGAGTTTAAATAAATAAATAAATAAATAAAACAGTCATAATAATGAGTTTCTAAATCATAATTACAAGGTACTAAGTCATACTTATGAGATACTAATGTGATACCAAAAAGTCTTAATTGTGAGATAAACTGGGGGGGGGGGAGAGGAAAATTTAGATAAAATTGAATCCATGTAAATTAATTTCTGAAAGTGAAGCAAACCAATTTTTTTTAAGTGGACCTCATTTTGAAGTATTAATGAAATAAACCTTCAAACTACTAAACTATACAAACACATTTTCAAAATTCATCTCAAATAAAAATTCAAAGTGGTCATAATTTCATCATAAATTAGAACATTTTAATTCACGCTAAATAAGAAAACTTAATTATGACGTCAAAGCTTTGTGTTGGACCAATTTCTGCTGTATGACATGAGAGAAGCGGGAAAAGCCGCCAGTGGGTGAAAGGCAACTTTGGCTATCAACTCAATAACCTATTTGGCGACCGTCCCGGGCTACTTGTGCAAAGAAATTCCGACTATAAAGCTTTTCTTTCATTCTGAGAACTTTGTGTATTTGTAGCACCCGGCCGGACTTTGTACTCCTAAGACCTCCAAGATCATGAATCAATGCTCTGAAAAGTGTGCCTGCTCTAAAACCGTCTATGACCAAATAAATGGTCAAAGGTGGGAAGGCCCGAGTAGGTCTCGAATAGGGTAGGCAAAGTCTAGCATTGGAAAGGATGGGCTCAATTAGACTCGGAATGTATACTTTAGGACAGGAAAGTCTGAGAGTAAGGCTGGGATATTGTTAAATACATTAGATTTGACTTGAGCTGACCTTTTTATGTGCTAAGACCTTGAATTTGCTATTGATTCATTGTACACCGGTTAAAACCAGTTAAGACCAAATTTGGTTCACATACTGAGATTTGTATCCACTATGTCATCCTATGTGCGGATGTGACGAAAACAGCATATGAACAGGGAATCATTTTGTACATGCTAGACCTTCTTCCGGATCTATGTGGTGGATAAAGCTCCACAGCCGTGTACTCGAGCTTCCTGGCAACAGTCTTTACTAAAAACATGCAGTTAATGTTAGTATCGGGAGCATTAAAGACAAAGAAGCAGCTGTAGTGAGGAACTTTTCAGTATGTTGGGCTAAGATTAGGCTAGGCTAAAATGGGATAGGATAGGACAGGACAGGTCTATGATCAGATAGATGGGGTAGGTTAGGTAAGGACAAGAAGGCACAGGATAGGATAAGATCTGATATGCAAAAAAAAAGGATTATGCTACATGGTTATTGGATTGGGCAGGACAGAATAGGATAGGTAAAGACCAAGATCATATGGAATACTGAGAGATTGAGAGTCAAACATGACAACCTGAGGATCAGAATCATGCTGAGATTGAACAAGATGGGACAGGTAAACAATAAAATGGATTAAGATAAGCAAAGGATCCGAAGAATGTGGCAGGACAGGATAGGCACACACACAAAAAAAAGGTATTGGGGCTTGGGTAGAATACGCTAGGCTAGATAGGATCAAATGGGACACGCTAATGCTGAGATAGAATATGATAAGATCATTAGGCTCAGGATCAGATGGACTAAAATAGGATATTGTAGGACAGGCTAGGTCAGGAAAGGGTGCTATATGATAGCTCAGGACAGCATATGATAGGCAAAGGGTATAATATGACGAGTTATAGATTAGATTAAAAAAAACAGGTCCGTATAGGGTAGATTAAGATAGATCAGGACAGGATTGAATAGGAATATAATAGAAAAGGATTTGGATGTGATAGGTTTGGTTAGGACAGGTCAGCACACGATAAGAAAACATAAAATAGGATATCAGGACAGGATGGAACAAAATAGGCAAAGGATAAGGTGGGCGTGGATAGGATAGGCTATAATACAGGTCAGAGTTTGACAAAAAAAAATTGAACAGGACAAGATAGATTGAAAGGATAGGGTTGAACAATCAACATTGAATTAAACTGAGAGATCTCCACATCGTGTCACACTCAAAAAACGTAACATTCTCATGTTGCAGAATCATATTAATGCATAATCTACATTTGGATTAAAGTTTTATTTCACCTTTTTTTGTATGGTAAATCCCTGTGAGTAAGTATGCGTAGTGATTGCGAAGGCCTGCAGTGAGCCTCTTAAACTCTTGGCCAATCGATTGTTGAAAGAAACTCAAACATTCCATATAGCGCAAGACCGTAATCTCTTAGCGGGATTGTAGTAGATTTCATTCTTACGGTGGGGGTGGGGGGGGGGGGGATTTTGCTATCGTAGTTTTTAAAAATAATATAAAATTGAATAAATGGCTTTGGGTTGGTTGTGCCACAATTTCTCTCATTGCAATGTGAGTGTCCCTGTTGGGCTACCAGTGGATGGAACAACATAAAAAAAAAAAAACTTTAACAACTCTTTTACTGCCAAGAACGTTTAATGACGTTTACTAAAATCCCAAATGAATTCCGCCAAAAACGTTAATTGACGTTTACTATGTTTTTGTTTTGTTTTTCTCAATGGGCAGTGCAACGTCTTGTGCAGCGCTCCTTTTGTGAATCGGTGTAAAAATCATAAAACAGCAACTAACTATGGCCAGCAGATGGCAGCATTGTATCTCTTTTCAATGTTCTGCCGGTGTATGCAATTGTAGTGAAACATGGCGGATCTAAGGAAGTAGAACGTTTTCAAGGATGACGTGAATGATCAAAGCCTTTGTCACATTACATTTAATTCACAGAGCGTCACTAAACAAAAAATATTAGTCTCAAAGTATCTTTTCACAAAAAGCTTCTTTTCAATTTTCAATTTTCAATTTTCGCTCAATGTCACTCAAATTACCTATTTTCAAATGGTGATTACTAAAGAACGGAATAAGGTAGAAACATACTCTTTTTTTTCTAATGAAGGAATGGAACGCGTAGTCAAAGTACACAATATTCTGTTTGCCTTGAAAGATTAATTAAAATGCTCGAAATCGGCTGGCACTGTCGAGGTTGTTTTTGGGATAATGTGTGGCAGTAAATTTTTCAAGTATTCAAAAAAGCTATACAGTCATACTAAAAAGAATGAGTTTCTTTTGGAGGAGGGTGACTATAGCTTGGGGAAGAATGCATCGCAGTGTTATAGGATGAATGATAAAACATTGCTGTAAATCAATGTCAGGTAGCACAAGGTTTTATGTAAAAATGTAGTGTTTATTTATGAGTTCTTTCCAAGTTTAGTGGGAACTCATGGGGGAAAAAAACTCAGAACTGAATGTTCCACTAATATATTGACATACCGCAGAGGACAATCATTCATCTGGTAAGTGCATTTTGAGTACAAACATTTTGAGCGGTTAATGAAGTAAAGTTGACAAATGTAAACAAAAATTGAGGATGTGTTAAAAGTGGCCTTTCACACGATTAGGCACTTTCTCACCTACATTTCACAACATTTCTGATCTTATAATCCCAAAACCGAACACACACAATGTCAGGTTTGTTCACCCCGCAAGCGCGGGGCACCAAAAGCTGCGAATGATGACGTTGTCGTTACACCAACCATGACAAATCCACACTGAAGGTCTGGATTGGATGGCAGTTTTTGCACATTTGGCGTGATCATCTTAACGTTCATTAGGATGAACGTTTGACCTTGGAATCGACTCCGCAGACTAGTAAATACTAACACGTGTTCACGTATGTGCATGGTTCATTTTGTTGAGGGCAGAGCGTTTGTTTTACACCTACAGCAGGGTTATAAAGGGTTTTGGATTCTTCATTATAGTTAGTTTTTATTTGGTTTTGACTTTTTTTTTATTCCGTTAGTTTTAATTCGTTCTTATAGAGGATTTTTTTTATAGCGACTTTAAAAAAAAAATCATTGTTTCTTTTTTATTTGTTTTAGTGTAAGTTTTAGTTTTGTTGTTGTTGTTTTCTGTATATGCACTATTTGTCAAGAACAATATTTTTTAATAAAAAGGCATTGTAAAAGTATTGTGTAATAAACCACAATTCCCAAACAACGACCTTCCTTGCGTCTATAGAGCTGTAAAATAATCCCCAAAATAAATATTTAAAATAAATCCCCAAATCTCATGTACAAAATTAATTGCCAAAGACAAAAAAAATAATAAATAAATGGACGTTCTCATTCATTAGTTAGTTTTGTAAATGTAAAATGTAGTTTCGGTTACTTGTTTTTTTCTTTTTAATACACTCTTGTTTTGATTTGATTATGTTAATGAAAATGTTTTTTGTTTGGTTAATTTTGAGTTATTTTGTTCTTGTTCTCTCAGTTTTGTAGTAAACTTAGGAAAAAAATTATTGTACATTTAGAACAGATATAAAATTTATGATTAATCGTGAGTTAACTAGTGAAGTCATGCGATTCATTCCGGAAAAAAAAATTAATCGCCTGACGCTTCTAATTCTTAATAATGTTTTCTTCTTTCTTTTTTTAAATTTTTTAACAATCTTTTTTTTTTTTTAAAGATTATAAAAAATTAGGGGCATCAGGCAATATTTTTTTTAATCATAATTAATCGCATGACTTTTCATACTCTTGTTAACAAAAGTTAAAAAAATGTTCAACTAATAGAAATAGTTCAAATGAATTTTTGACGTCTATAGCCATCAATGGCAGTGAATGAGTTAATAGGCGCCTTTAAAAACACTTAAATGAAGTAAAGAAAAGTAGGTTTCTAAAATTACTAAAACTTAAAAATTATTATTAAAAAAAAACAACTTAATGGTATTTGAACATTTAAACGTGGATTTAAAAGCACTTACACTCGGGGCTGACATCACTTCTGTTGGTAGCTTATTCCATTTGTGTGCAGCGTACCAGCTAAATGCTGCTTCACCGTGTTTGCTTTGAACTCTTTAGAACTAGTCACGACTCGACTAGCTAGTATATTAGTAACTTTTACTTGATGAAGGGAAAGAGTGTCATCCATTTGTGCCTTCAAAAATATTGTCAAGCCCCATCTGGAATGCATGACTCCTGAACGGGGAGGGCGGGGAAGATTTATTGGCTATACTGATGTTGCTGGCGGATGAGAGGAAAATTCTCGACATCTTGCCGCCTTTCTCACTGTTTTTTTTATAGCTAAATATACGGGAATGCCTGCCTGCTTGCGGACACCTGTTGTGTGCATGACGATTTAGAGGGCTCGCCGTTTGACATCATCATCATCCTCCGCATCCTCTCCGCCACACACATGCGCACGCACGCACGCATGCACGCACGCACGTCCACAAAAGGCTCGTTGTGTAACTAATTGAGGGGGCTTTGCCGTGCACGGCAGAGGGCAAATACGCTTTAGCCGTGAGGGTTGCGCGGTTTTAAGACATTCCTGCGCGGATTGGGGCGACACAACGCGACGTGGGTGGTGGCTTTACATAATGAGCGGCGTGCTTTTCACGTGAAATGGCCCTTTAAAAAGCCAGCGCCCTCCAATCAGGCCGAGGCACTGCGTAAACAGGCGGACGGAGAGGAGCGTGTGCGTGCGTGCGTGTTTTGGTTTTGTGCGTGTAACAAGCTGCTGTCAAATCGGCTCCGAGGATGGTGTCGTCGTACCCTTTACCGGAGGGCTTCTCCGACTTTGATGTCTTCTCCCTGGGATCGTGTCTGCTGGTCGAGGGTGAGTCTTTTTTTGCGCGTGGAATGCGGCCACGAAATTAGAAAGCCCGCATCTGCTCGCCCTCAGTGGGCGTGGGTGCGCGCACGCGCCTGTGCGCGTCCGCGTCGCCCATTCCTTCATACTCCGCAATTACCACTGGAGTCTTTTTTTTTTTTATCGTTTATTGCCATCCGACGACGCGCAAATGTTTGTGCGCGCGGTCGCTGAGTGACAGCTGTCATCATGTGTGCCCCCCCCCCCCCCTCCCAGGTCTGATAGGCTTCTTCTTAAACGCGGTCACCATCGCCGCTTTCCTCAAAGTGAGGGAGCTGAGGACCCCCAGCAATTTCCTCGTCTTCAGTTTAGCCATGGCCGACATGGGCATCTGCATGAACGCCACAATTGCGGCTTTCTCCAGCTTCCTCAGGTGAGTGACGTCACACAGGCGCTTCTGGCAGACACTTCTCAGCACCCGTTTGGACAAAAAAATGTACCTTTTACTCGTTTTTATCATGAGTAGCCTACTTCCGCCAAAGAAATACTTCACCATAATCACAAATAGCTTGTACAGGGGCGACTCTAGGGTCAGAGTTTAGGGGTGCCAGGCTCCCAGCCTGGAAACATATATTGAACTATTTTGCACATTTTAACACAACTTTCATCTTTTATTTTATCAACAAGAAGCATAACACTTTTTGGTCATTGCCTTCCAATCCGTTGCCTTGTTAGTAGCAGTAAAACAGTAAGATTTCAAATTGATAATATAAATAATAATTTAATATTTATGTTGTCAATGACAACAAGTTTAAAGCAAAATCACCCGTCATCACCTGTTTCTTTTCACAAATGACTTCTTCCAATTTCATGTGTCTAATCATGATTGACATGCCCAACAAACTTCCTGGCAATTGGTAAAAAAACGTTGGACGGTTTAATGTTTGCAATCTTGCCAGGGGACACCACTTGAGAGCCTTTTTGCTACGGCAAGACCCCAAAAACGTGAACTTTTCACCAGGATTTACAATCCTGCAAAATTGGATGATATTTCACAGATTCTAAAAACACCCAAATGATTTCTTAATCATGCATGCTAATAATGAAAAGTCAACAACAAGGAAAATTTGAGAGATGTATGCAACATTGATGCATAGATCGATAAATAATAATCAACACAGCAATGTTGCTAATGAACGTAACAAAACACGCATACAAATTGGCATAAAGATTTTCATGAAATTCGGGATATCTGTTTGTAATAAGGACAGCAACAGCACAGAAATCCACAAAAATACATTTCTATTTTACACCAAAAGAAAAAAACGCATATAAAAAAAATATATATATATATGTATTTTACAATTTTATTATTATTCAGATATTTACTTTCATGAGGCCTGTTTAAAAAATACATTTAGATTATCCTTTGTTTTATCCTTAGGAAATATTGCATAAAACTGTTACATACGTATGTATTTTTATTCAATTCATTTATTGTTTTCATTATCTTTTAAACAATGATGTGTGCTTCTGTAAAAAAAAAAAAAAAAAGTGAATTTCCCATCTGTGGCTCATGAAAGGATTGCAGTGTCTTATTTGGATACAAGGGGGGAAATACAGCCAAAATATGGATATGTACTGTTTATATAACAAGAAATGCTTGGCTTCTCCAAAATGACTTATTCATTACACTTAACAAATGTTCTTTTGTCTTTGGATAAAAAGTAAAAACTCACAATTTTTTTCATGTGGAACGACCTCAATGGGTGATGAAGAACTATTCGTAACCTTGTAACTTCAGATCTCCAGAGGTACAGCGTCAAATTGTTAGCAATCATGGCTGTGGGGTAAAGGTGGCTGCTAATACTCCATTAATGGGAAAGGGCCCAGGATTTGCATGCTGTAATCAGGAGATGGTCACCATTATTATGATTAAGTTACGTCCTGACTTTCTCTTTCATCAGCGCAGTGCAGGTATTCTCCTCCGTTGATGGTTTCGCTCAGTGCGTCGGTCAGAACACTGAGGCCGATATCTTTCGTAAAAATATGGCTCCTCTTTCTTTGTGTTGTTTGCTCAACGCAAATGCCAACCCCCTCTTCCCAGGTACTGGCCGTATGGCTCGGAGGGATGTCAGACTCACGGCTTCCAGGGTTTCGTGACGGCTCTGGCCAGCATCCACTTCATCGCCGCCATCGCTTGGGACAGATACCATCAGTACTGCACACGTGAGTCCCATTCCAGTAGAACACAGACAGGAAATCCTTGTTAGAAGGCCGAAAATACAAGTTGGCTCTAATGTTAAGGAAAGTAGTACATTTAAGCCAGAGGTTCTCCCAACTTTTTACATCAAGTACTGTACCACATCAAAAAATAGTTGACTCTCCTATAGTACCACCATTTTTTTTTAAATATGTCTAAATATTTTTTTTTGTATTGTAGTTAAAAGCTAAATATATTTGAACTGGATTTGAGGATGGAGACATTTGGTCCAAAATGCTGTTGCTTTTGTTGTGTTTGAGAGAGGGGCTGGCTGACTCCAAAGTCCTGTTAATAAAATTTATCATTAAAAAAAAAAACGATAAAAGATTAAATTGATCAATTATACTCGTTGTGCTTGCCTTTTTTGTGTGCAAAATAGACACTTGTTTGGTAAAGAAAAATATGTCTTCTGGGAAAATTGCTAAAAATGTTCGAGGTCTTCAGCCGCACACAGAAAAAAATCTGAGCAAAAATATATTGTCCAAACGGTGTTCTGAATAATATTTTCTTCATAAAATAAAAACTTTATTGGCATTTACCGTTTAACTCATTTGCTCATAAAAATGTATAAATACGTTCTATTTTAAATATTACCATGGTCCCAAAAATTGATTTATATGTTTTTTTATGCTAGAGCATACAGAAGGATTTGATGCAACCTCTGAACTGAAGAATGGTAGTTATTACAAAAACGGCCAGCAGGTGGCAGCAGACTATAAGAGATCAACTAGGGCCATGTTGCAAAAAGTTATTTTCCCCACTGTTTTAAACAGATTTGTGAATAATGATGAAACTTAGCTTTATTCTAATGCTAATTGCTGCAAAACGGAAACAGATCAAAAAAAGAATACTTTTTTCTGACGAAAGAAGAGACTCTAATCTTTCTTTCGATATGTTCCATGTTTTTATAGCAAATAGAACACAATAGTCTGTGGTCCTTGCAAAATCAGTCATAATTCAGTAAAACAACCGGGAGCGAAGGGGGTTGCTTCAGTGAAAACGGCTGGGAGTGAATGAGTTAACGTCAAAGTGCATTTGGGCTGGCATTGCTAAGCCATGACACTCAATGTGAGCCTGAGGGCACTTTGTCATCAAATTTATGGACAGCAGAGGGCGGTTATAGGACAAAATGGCTCTCAGAGATGGACATAAAGGATTAATCGTAATTCTCTTTCCACGAAAGAGACTCATGAGGGCACATAGAAAGAACATCAATATGAAGAAAGTAGTCGATCCCGCACCCAAAGGACAGAATACTGACCCATCAAGAAACGGTTTCTCTTCAGGGACAAAGCTGCAGTGGAGCAGCGCCATCACTCTGGTCATCTTCGTTTGGCTTTTCACCGCCTTCTGGTCCGCCATGCCTCTCATCGGCTGGGGCGAGTACGACTACGAGCCTCTCAGGACTTGCTGCACTCTGGACTACAGCAAGGGTGACAGGTATTGACGCATAGCTTAAAACACTTCCTCATGCGTTTGAGGTACTGACTTCCTGTGTGTCCGCGTAGGAACTACGTCTCCTACTTGATCCCCATGAGCGTCTTCAACATGGCCATCCAGGTGTTTGTTGTCATGTCGTCCTACCAGTCCATCGCACAGAAATTCAAGAAGACTGGAAATACCAAGGTTGGTACAAATCAAGTGTTGTTGCTACAGTGACGGTAATGTGTACAATCTTACTTGCGGAGTACCTCAAGGATCAATGATGGGTCCACAATTATTTCGACCTCACGTGAACAGGATTTGCAGGGATACAGATTTCATTTTTGCTGATGGCACAAATTAGTTTTGTTCTGATTAAGAAAAATAAAATGCATCGCTTCCACCTCAGTGCTGCCCCGCATGTTGTGGTGGCACAATGTGGTACTACACTAAAAGTGCGCAACTCAAATGTTTTACTTGACTTAGATTGTTTTTGTTTTTTTTATCCATAAATAAAAATCGCTTTAAAATCTACGGAAGAGGATTTAGGGCAAGTGAAGAGAAAAAAAGGTTGGCAGGATTCTGACTTTATTCTCAGAACTTTAACGTCACTTTATTAGTGCTACTATTATTCTCACTTTAAAGTCAAAATTTGGAGATTAAAGTCAGAATTCTCACTTTAGTCAGGTTTCTGACTTTAAAGTAAGAATTTTGAGAATAAAGTGAGAATCCTGCCCAAAAATCTCTCTCTTCACTGGTCCTAATCCTCTTCCGTAAAAAATCTGCGATACAGTGGGGATTCAAACGATGAACTTCAATTTAACTGTAAACACAAAGTCCATCTTTAAAAGTGATCAAATGTGATCCTATCGCAATTTGAAGCACGGTAGCCAACAGAAAGCGGAACTCCCAAAGCCCGACTCCATCAAACGCGCTTTGAAAGAACTCGACGGGAGAAAACCACAGGAATTCTCCCATCACACACACGCGTGCACACGCATTCCTCATGCGCTCCTCTTTGAGAGCAACACAACACATTATGTAGGTCATCGTCAACACACGACCCACCGCTTCTGTTAGCAATGAGGACGGGAGCTGATGGTCCAACAATGCGCTGTGGAGAACGCCACGGCATGTGCGGCGAATGATGGCCGTTGCAATGTTGTTAGTTGCCGCAAGCAATGAGGTCATTACTTGCAGATACACAACTGCCTTGGTGGAAACTAAAACACCTGCACGGCAACATGATTATAATAATAATATAATATTATATATATATATATATATATATATATATATATATATTAGGGGTGTTTGTCTCTTCAATAAATAATGATTCAACAAATATCACAATACATGAGGTACGATCCGATTCAAGAATGTAAAAGCTGACACTATCCAAAAAAACAACAAATCATCAGCAACATCAAGGTTGAAGTCACGACATGATGGATTACATGTGACTGAGTGAAGCTAATGAAGTGGCAGGAGGATTTATGGAGTAGCATAAAGAGATGTATTCTCTGGGGTTAATCCTGTACTCGCCGCTTCTCGGTAATATCTTGGATTACTCGCCGGCTGACTGCGATGTCGGTACCACTTTTCAATAAGGTTGCCCTTATGATGTAGTTGTTAACGGTTTATAATAAATAGTGAATCCCCTGAGTATAAACTCATAATAGATCAGAGAGTCACAAAAACATTGTGCAAATTTCTGGTTTAATAGTGAACACCAGATTTATAACAGTTTATAAAGGCTTTATAATGCTGTTATTAACCTTTTTTTTTTTTTGCAATTTAAAAATATGAATCAGTACCAGGAAGGTAACAGAAACATTAAGCAATACACCACTTGTCAAATAGTGAATTTCGATTAATAATGATTAATCATGATTTATAACTGTGTATTAATGCTTTATAAAGCCTTTATAACACCATTATAAACCTTTTACTTGCACTATATTCAGTAAGGGCACAATGTGTTGTCAAAGACCCCTGGTCTGGTTCTGACTCGTGCCCTCACTCTCTGCAGTTCAACCCAAATACTCCCCTTAAGACCATGCTGCTGTGCTGGGGCCCCTACGGCCTCCTGGCCTTCTACGCTGCAGTGGAGAACGCAAACCTGGTCTCACCCAAGCTCAGGATGGTAAGAACATCCACCAGTACGAGTATTGATTCCCGCTAAAGCCGGCGTCCTCCCTCCTGGTCTTTGGATGTGTAACCCGCTTGTTGTTTCCTGCACACGTGTGCCGCAGATGGCCCCCATCCTGGCCAAGACCTCCCCGACCTTTAATGTCTTCCTGTACGCTTTGGGGAACGAGAACTACCGAGGAGGCATCTGGCAGTTCCTCACCGGCGAGAAGATCGAAATGCCTCAAGTTGATAACAAATCCAAATAAACTTCTGATTGCAAATGTTGCACAGCCATTTCGCTTCTGGTGCTTTTCTCGCACAGGTAGACAAATAGATGCGCTTTGTCTTATGTTGTGTCTCTGTAACCTATCCATAGTCATTCATTAGTTTTAATTACAAGATTAAAATTGTGATATTACGTGAATAGTTTTATGCTTAAAAAAAATGGTCTCCTTGTGGTACAACTACTTCATTCTTCTAATTTCATACAAAGTGTACCTTAACTCTTTGACTGCCATAAACGTTATAAAACGTTTAGCATAAACCTAGGGAAGGGCGCCGAGGACGTTAAAAGACGTCCCCTATGTTTTTTTTTTTTTTTTTCAAAAACGGGTGCAGGAAAGCCTTGGGCAGCTGTGCTGAAAGAATCAGGCTGATCTGATTAGTCAAAGACTCGTTTTGGCCCCTAGAGGGCAGCGATGACTCTCTTTGCACAAGGTTGGATGGGCCGCCCACCGTGGGCGTCAGTAGAAGACGTGAGGCGGAGCTAGAGTGTTGAGGAGACAATGGCTGATCCAAGCCACAATGGCTTGACCAAGCAACCGGTTACAAGCAGCTCACGCTTGAGCATTTTTTTCAAAGACGGAAAGCATCAATCAATACTAAAAAGCGCATTGATGTCAACGATGATGATGACAACGAGCTCTACGCCAAAGTTGGAAGCTTTGATGTGACTGTTATGAACACGTAGTAAGCCTCACGGCTAAGCGCGGCTAGCGCGGCTAGCGCTGCTAAGGCCGGAAAACGCGCACAATAGCCGGCCGGGTACTTCTACACAATCGGACATTCGATCGGGCGATGGAGAGTTGGCATCGACCAATGCAGATTGATGATGATGATGAAGATGACTCTACGCCAACGTGACTGTTATGAACACGTAGTAAGCCCCACCGGCAAAGCGCGGCTAGCGCGGCTAGCGCGGCTAGCGCTGCTAAGGCCGGAAAACGCGGAGCTGCACAAGCGGACATTCGATCGGACAATGAAGAGTACCCCGAGTCCAATGCATATTCATCGGAGGAGCGGGTACAGTCTGATCACGGAGAAGACACTGTTTCTGGACTACGATGCCACCATGAATGGAGTGGATAAAATGGATCAGAGCATCTCCTACCAACCCGGTATAGCAACTGAAGGACACGGGGAAGCGAGACGTAACACCACCGTAACGTAACCGTAGCATGATCCTGATATTAGACTTGATGACACACTGCAGTATATACTTGCTATTCCCCGGAAAAAAACGGCCGGCAAGAAAGTGGCGCACGCGAAGAGGCAATCTTGTGCAAATGCTGTTGCGTCTCCTTGCACGCAGGAGAGTGTTACAAAAAGAAAAACTGTCGTTGAAACATCCACATATTTGTAAATAGCACCACAGTTGCACACATTTGTAAATAGTTTGCCAAATTGTTGTCAAATTGTTACACTGTTGAATGTAAATAAACGTATTTTGCTATCAAAAAACACTTTTTCATTCTTGGTGGTAGTGTTTTATAGAAGTAAAGCACTATTTAGGTGTTTGTGGCATCATTCATGGACAAAAAGAAGTGTCAAATTCACTAGAATGCATGAAATAATATCGTTTCACTAAAAGCTTGATTTCTCCGTATTTTGGTCCAACACGGGCGAAATTGGGTCAAACTAACCATTTTCTATTGTTGATTACTAAAGAACGGAATAAGGTAGAAACAAACTCTTTTTTTCTGATGAAAGATGAAAGTCCAATCTTTCATTTGGTAGTACGTGTGTTTCCATAGTCCAAACAGAACATTTTCTGTGGACCTTGAAAATCAGTCAAAATGCTTAAATCGGCTGGCACTGGCGGCATCCCTTTTCTGAAAACGTCTGGCAGTCAAAGAGTTAAAAAAGTTTTAAAACAAACAATTGTTAACGACACGTGAACTGTATCTATTTCGTTTCGTCATGCCGCTGACAAGTGGTCACGCTCCAAAGGTCAACTTGATCTGTGTGTAGAATTTGCACTAATCCCGGAAAACAAGAAGACTTTTATTCCCTCTGACCCCCCCCCCCCCCCCCCCCCTGACCCCCCACCACAAATCAGAGATTAGTCAGAAACTCCAGATTATGTCCGCGTGCCTCCAGACTGAAGCGCGACAAGTTTCCATATAACCATAAGAATATGTTTTCAATATTTTAATTGATCCTCGTTAATTCCACTTTCATCCCAAATGAATGTGCAAATAATGCCATATATGTTTTGTGTCTCCTATTGAGTCAATATTGATCTGGGTGTTGATCTGTTTACCGTATTGTATTGTTGACATCAGTGCTGCACATTGGTTATCATATAATCATTATCCTGACAGTAGGTTTAAAAAACCAACAAAATGTGTCTCGATTGGCGTACGTGTGCTACAGTGGAACCTCCAAAGAAAAAAATGATTTACAACAAGTCCTTTAAAAAAAATTATGCAATTAAATGAAAATGTAAATTTAAAAAATTTGTTCAAAGAACTTAAAATTTGGGTTCATATTTCTGTCAAAGTTTAAATAACAACAACATGCTCATTAAAAAAGAAACATCGACACTTGATTTCCTACTCCAAAAACAGTTGGGTCAAAAACAACCCAACTATGGGTAAAAAATGCACCGATCCTCTTTGAATCAATAAATGGGTAATTCAGCTTAAAACAACTAATAAATATTGGTCAGATCCTTTACTTGGGTCAAATAATTGGGTCATTGTGTCTAAAACAGGCCAGAAGGTTGGGTCAAATTGACCCATAAATTGGATCGGTCCATTTTTGATCCATAATTGGGTTATTTTTGACCCAACTGTTTTTAGAGTGCACTCTTTTAATGAGATGAGCTAAAGGTATCAAGAAGTGGCTTTAACTAGATTATCAGTTCACCTGCGGTTAAAATTTATACTAATTTTACATTTTCTAAGGAGAAGCTAAATTTTTCTCCCATTTTTTCCAGGCTTGGAACCTGCACTCTTCAAACTGCTGAGTCAAATACAACAAACTTGGGTCAAAAATTGGACTGAGCCGCTAATTTAGGTCAATTTGACCCAATTTGGTCATCTGGGTTGTTTTGCACAAAACAGCCCCCTAATAAAACAAAGTTGGGTAAAATTGACCCAAGTTACTGGGTTGGTCCAATTTTTGACCCAGCAATTTTAATGTTGTACACTCTAAAAACAGTTGGTTGAAAAATAACCCATATTGGGTCAAAAACTGGCTGAGCAAACTTTTTGAGCTATTCAGTTAACCCAAAATCACACTTAAAACGGCTAGTTGAAAAATAACCCAATTTCGGTCAAAAATTGGACCAAATTGCTGCTTGGGTCAATTTAAGCCAACTTCCTGGGATGTCTTGTACCAAACAACCCAATTATTGGTACAAAATAACTGGATCAAAATGATTACCCCCACTCTGGGTAAAAGTAGCCCAATCTGCTACCCAGCGAGTGGGTTTGGACAAAACTTTACAAAAATGAAGTGTGACTTTCCGAGGTATATTCTTCCACAAGTTGAAATTGTAGCCCAGTTTTGGGGCGTGTGACTTTTGGGGTTCCACTGTATATGATTTGTGCCCGCCCTGGCCTCGTTTCTGCTCTCCAGATGGGAACATCTTTTCAAATTATTTTCCTCCTGACATTTTCTTTGCTCCTCCCTGATCTATTTTCTGTTTATAAACCTGATTTAACATGAAAGCAAACTACGCAATCTATTGAAAGTCTTCTGTCTTTTTTTTTTCTCCCCCTCCGCCATCCTAAACACAATGATGGACTAACATAATGAAGATGTGACATGCGTGTAATTACAATGAAGTGCAAGGTTGGAGATAATAACAGCCAGAGGTTGCGGGCAGACATTGGGAAGATCCCGCCTGTTGCTAAGCAGATTATTGACAGCCTGTCGGACGTGTTACGTAATCACATTGCTCTCATTGACTTGCAATTGGTTTGGAAACTTTTCACGCAAAGTGCCATCACATCAGACACTGCACTTAAATATGGGGGAGTGTCGGGGAGATTGTCCTTTTAATAATCATAAAAATCATAATAATACGATATAACATAAACAATGAACAGTGTAAAACCTAATAATTAACATGGCTGTCAGTCTCTTCTTTTTTTTTTAACCATCCCCAGCGGCTTCCCTCTCTTACAATCAAACATATTCAGGTACTCAGAGTTCACCGAGGATTATGTCTACTCAACCAATCAGGTTGTCATATGGGCTTTTTGAAAGGATTACACGACCAATGGGGATTGTCGACGACGCACAACTTTCCGATGGGATAAAAAAAGAGCAAGAGATGAAACAACATCAAAAGAGGAGGAGGGCGAATGGGAATTACATAGTACACTCGAAAAACACTTGGGTCAAAAGTAACCCAATTATGGATAATTATGGATCAAAAATGGACCGAGCTACTTTATGGGTCAATTTGAAATTTTTGGACCCAAGTAAAGCATCTGACCAATATTTATGAGTTGTGTTACACCAAAAGACTCATTTCTTGACTCAAAGTTTTTACCCATTGTTGGGTTATTTTTGACCCAACTGTTTTTAGAGTGTATGTAGTAAGGCATTTTTAAAAAGGTGACCATATTGTAAGGCATTTTAAAAAAAAAATGACCATGTATATAGTAATGCGTTGTTTTTTTAACGACCATTTATAGTAAAGTCGTAAGGCGTCTTTAAAAAACAAAAACAAAAAAACAACCATGTATAGTCAGGCTTTTTTTTTTTAAACAACCATGTATATATAGTAAGGTGTTTTTTTTAATGACCATGCGATTAATAATTTTATTTTCCTGTTTTCTGACTCACTTAGAAGGGTTCTTGCAAAAGTTAAACAAACTTAAACAAAAAGTAAATGACGTACTATGTATACTACGAATGGCCGCTTGCTTGGGGGGCCCCTGGGGGGGGAATGTTGCTACGCCACTGCAGCCAGCAACAGCTGGATTTCCGCCATTTGAAATGTCTGCCATCTCTTGGGGCCCGTGGCAAGCTGCTGGTGGCTCGTAGTGGGGGCCTGACAAATGTCAGAATTTGGCCTCTATCAGTGAAAAAAGTCATTGTGTTGTTGGGTATGGACAAACATCAGTTGTCTTCTCAGGGCCCCATATTAGCCACAAGCTAGCAACAGCCACTAAAGGGTCTGAGTGGGGGAAGTCCTGACCCATCGTCATGATTAGGGGTGGGAATCTTAGACTGTCTCACGATTCAATTTGATTTAAATGTTTGGGTCTGCGATTCGATTCACAATGATTTGATTGACAATGATTGAATCGTCATGATCTACTCCAGTCTGACTCGCTAATCGCTGCACTTTTATCACTCCAAAGAACGTCTATTCATGCAAAACGCATTCAGGAAGCATCTTTACATTACTCACCGGCATATGTTCTTCCTGCGCTACGAAAAATATTTTTTTTTTTTACTGGCATAACTTGATCGTGACTTTTCCCTTCTGCTCTCTAACGAGGCTACAACTTAACAGTGTATCAGAACGTGCGGAACCACACTGCCCCTAAGTGGCCAAATCAGGTACAACATAAGTAAAGGCACACACAAACAATTTAAATAGAATCGAATTTGGGACATTTGAATCGTGCTAAATGAGAATCGCGATTCTTATGAGAATAAAAAAAAATTGGGGCACACCCCTAATCATCATCATTGGAGGGTCTAAAGAAGTGCCACTAATTTGTCGTTGATATGGGCCAATGTTTGCCGTTTGTTGTAGCCCCTCCCCTCCACTTTGGCCTGTGTTGCCTGCCCTGTTGCGGGGGTCCCAGGGACAACAATTAAATTCACACACTAGGGAGGAGGGGGAGAAAAAAAAAAGACATTATTTGTCTAGAAGAAAGCGTATTTTTACAGGATTAGTGTTTGAGTGTAATCTGGATTAAAGTGGGCCTGGCTGTGCGTCAGTGCTCTTTAGAAATCGCGCTTTTAATTCATTAAACCGCTCACGTTGAACACAGCGCGGCCGCCACACACTCTTTCACACCACGTGGCTTACGAGCACTCGTGTACGCGCCAACACAAAAAAAGACACACACATATGAATGAACAAAAAAGATACACACACAAATAAAAAGATCAACAAAAAACGTTTGAATGCAGCCGCACTTGAACGCGAATGTGATCTTGTTCTCTCATTTGAAAAAAGGATTGCAGCAAGCTCTGCTGGAGCTGGAATGCGAAGCATGCGGGAAAACTCACCGGCTGATACGGCAGGAATTTGACGTGCTTCGCGTTATCACGTGCGCTTCCTTACATGATATTTCCAATCACACGCTCGCAGTTCCATTGTGCAACCATTCATGCTCAGCCAGGTTTATTTGCGACGTTATTTGGCAGCGGTGTGTTCGGGGATTTCCACGTGAATACTTTGGCAAGTGTACAAGATTACGTGGCCATCTTGCATTTCCTGAGCTTGCGTTCAAATCAGATCACAACAAAATTGCAGCAAAACCGCACCCACATTTTTTTTGAAAGGCCAATAGATGGCGCCAAAGCACTATTTTAATATTTGTTTTTTCTTTTCTTTTTTTTTATCTTTTTTAGAGAGCTCAGTATTGTTCATTCGGTAATTTTACCGATTCGACATGTCATCATCATTGCTCTCTCTCTTTTTTTTACTATTTTAATATCTGAATCAGCTCTTCCCCTCACAGCAACAGTTAGTACTAACTGATGGCGCCAAAATACTACTTTTTTATTAGACACAGCTATGGGACTTCTAGTAGAAGCTCCTCTCCTCACTTCAGCCTTGGCACCAAGATGGCGCCAAAGTACTACTTTTTTTCTTTGATATAGTACTTTGGCCTGCTCGTGAGACTAAAACTTTCAACTTTTGTACTTAAATAAAAGCACAACAATAATGTATACCGAAACGTACTCCAAAAGTGCATTCATCGTTATATAAAATGTAAAAAAATGACTTTTTTTAAATGGATTTGTGTGTGCGCGCATTCACGTGTGCGTCGCTTAAGCCTTCCACTTAGAGAACGCTCGCCAAGGGAAATAAATGTGATTATCGATGCTGACTGACGTAACAGGTCATCTAAAAATAAAACGAGAAAATTTTGATCCCCTTATTTTTTTGGGGGGTGGGTTGGATTGGGTTCATTGGCCGGATTTAACGTGTCCTACGTACGTCACACAACGACCCGAGAGGAAAAGGACAGCACAAGCCGCGTTCATGTTGTGCGAAGGCGAGTGTGGCAAAGCCGTCAAAAAAACGCTTAAAAACATGCTGTCGCTTACGTAAAGTGCATGTTGTCTTCATATGTACATCAGCGCTGCATGGGGGGGGGGGGGGGGGGGGAGGTTGTTATTGGACAAAAGCATTTTGGAAGTGAAGGAAGTTTAACTAATGTTTAGGATGGTGAAATGCCGACTGGAACGAGTTCACATATCATGTCTGTTGACTCCCGTTTAACACGACTTTGAATGTGATTCCTTTTGAACACAGCCCAAAACTCCACTTTGTAACTAAGTAACTGGAATTAAGAAATGAACTTCAACTATGCAACTGGAAGTACTCGAAGTGTAACGGTTTGCCTGAACACAGCCACATCCTCAGTTTGTAACGAACCGAGTCACTGAAAAGTAACTGTAACTGAGTAACTAAATCAGAAGTGAAAAAAGAAAAAATTGTCAGGAAAAAGCCTACTAAAACAGCTGAACTTTATTTGAGGGTTCATCATGCAGAGGCACATTAATTGGTAGCAGGTGTGTGCTGACTTGACTCACTCTCATTTAGGTTGAATGTGATTGGTGAGAAAGTTAATTATGATAATAAGTTCATTAGTATTTATTGTTTAATCTGTCTTGTTTTAAAATATCTGATTTTTACTTTATGTACGGCACTTCGGATGCAGGTTGTTTTTAAAGTGCTTTAGTTTTTGTTTTGTTGTTGTTTTTTGTTTTTTAGAACAAGTCTTAATGTACCACAATATATTTCTGGGTTTAAAATGTTGTCTTTCTAAATATTTGTCCGAGCGAATTGCACAGAGTAATTATTCATGCAAATGTGTGGCAAAGAGGGACATCTGCTGGCCAAACGTAAAAAATACCACGGACTTGCACCCGGTGCCACCTTTGCTCAAATTATATATCTTTATATTATCGTATTACTTTATTGAAGTGTTTTTCTTTCTTTTTATAGAACCTGGATATTTAAAGTTCATTTTGTAAACATCACTAGCGGGATTCTTAATCTTGCGTACCACATCTTACCCCACTTACTTTTTTTGTCCGCTAGATGTCAGTATTCTCCCTTTTTTTCTCCACTTCATTCAAGAGCCGAAATAAACGCACCAAAATTACAGTAGTCCTCTTTTAAAGCACTGTTGTAAACCGACATATTACTTATTTATTGAATACCTCTCAAAAGCAAAGAGCAAAATTGAAAATTATTTTAATGTTCAATTATTTTATTTTTTAATAGGTCCTACATGTGATGGGCATTTACTTGATCTTCGCCCCACTTTGTTGGGTGTGACAATCAGTGGTACTTAAATTTTGTTTTCAGTTTTGTTCATAGATTAGATACATAAACAAAGTCACGGAATAGTGGCTGGAAATCCCTGCTCTATTGAAATGAATCCAATTTCATTTAATTGTTCCACAAATTATGCATATATTTAAAACAAATATTGTATCTCGTCCATCGAGCAACGTGACAGACAAATCAATGAAATCTCTTCCACTGGATGGCAGCAGGTTTAATGAACCTGCTTTTCCACCTGTTTCCATTCATACAATAAAAAAAATTAATAGTTTTGTGTTCAGTTAAACAGATTTCATTTGTGATTAATTGTGGCTAGATCAACATTATTTCAGTACATTAAACTTTGAATTACATTTTTGTTTGGTGGCATGCCGTGAGAGTTTTTATATGTGCCTTGGCTCAATACAATTTGAGATACAGTACACTGAGTTGGACGACGGTGTTTCCACACATGCACCTCTAGGTGGGGCTATAATACCAAAAAATTACTCGAGCTGCAAGCAGCTTGAAATGGCTCTGGCCACTTTGGGGGACTTGTACATATAGGACAAACAACCCTTTAGCTTGAGGTCACACTTTTTACATTCTTACATATTCAATGGATCATTACATAATATATATATCAGACAAAAGAAAGGTATATATTTTGCATTTATGTCATTTTCATATGCCGAGCTATAAGCAATCAAATAGCGAGTCATGGTGCCCCATCATCGGGTAAGTTGTCTCACCATATGGGGCAGGTAAGATGTCACACTGTCTTTTGCAACTAATAAAACAAGGACAAAATTATTGCTCATTTTCTCTTTTTTCTGATTCAAAGTGAACTTGAAGTCAGGCACAAAAAATAATAATCATTGAGCTAGGAAATGTTGTTGAACAGAATTGGTTTGCGCAAAATGGTTGCTGCCTGGCTCTGGCATAGATTGCTATTCCACTTTTTAGCTGTGCCCTCTGGTATGGAAGATAAATGTGATGTGACAACTTACCCATGTGACAACAAACCCCAGTCTCACCTATATTATTAATATGTTCGATTTAAGTTAAGAGATTTAGTGTGTGTGTGGGGTGTGTGTGTGTGTGTGTGTGTTGGGGGGGGGGGGGTACTATTTGTATTTTTTTTTAAGTGAAGAAAATTGGCAACTCTGGCAAAATGAAAAGAACAAGCATCAAGAAACGTTAATTGATTTGCTTTAAGTGTTGCAGGACCTATATATATATATATATATATATATATATATATATATATATAATTTTTATTTTATGGCATCAATTAAATATAAAGTTGCGTACAATGTGGAACCAAGGGAAGCACTTGAATTTTTTCAGTGTGGCAATGCGGGGAGCTGAGTGCGTGCGCGCGTTTGTGCACGTATTTAATTAGCATAGAAGGAGCGTGCGTCACTGCCTTTCGCTTCTCAAGTTGGGAGGGGAAGCGAAGTGCAGGTTTCACCCGCCCCGGAGTCAACGAGCTTCTCAGTGCGCGTCTAAAAAGCAGCCCGCTCGCTGCCAAACGATGACTGGAAACAAGTGACGAGAGAGGAAAATCTGCCGGAGGAAGATGGCGACAAGTTACCTGTTGAGATGGAGACGCTACAAAGAAAGCTGTAAGTAAAACAAAAAGTTGTGATTCTCCGCTGACTGCGCGTATAAAAGTGAAGACATAAAAATGGAGCCGGAGGCAAGCGCGGAACACGCTCCGAATTTGGCGCAAGTGGCCGCCTCCAAACTCTCCAAGATGGGGGACCGAACAAAGCAGCTGGGCAGCGCCATGCAAGATCCGGCTCGGCAGAACCGCATCATCCTGGTCATCGTGTGCGTGGTTCTGCTTCTGGACAACATGCTCTTCATGGTCATCGTGCCCATCATCCCGGACTACCTGGAGGAGCTGCAGGCGGCGGCGGCGGCGGCGCGCGCGCAACTTCCAGAGTTTCCGACGCACGGCAACTCCAGCAACGCCACGTCGCACCCGCGCGCCGTCGCCGCGGACAACTTCGACCTGCAAATCGGCGTGCTGTTCGCCTCCAAAGCCATCGTGCAGCTACTCGTCAACCCCCTGAGCGGCACCTTCATCGACCGCGTGGGCTACGACATCCCGCTGGTGATCGGCCTGGGCATCATGTTCCTGTCCACGCTCATGTTCGCCTTCGCGGAGACTTACGCCTCGTTGTTCGTGGCGCGCAGCATCCAAGGCATCGGCTCGGCCTTCGCGGACACTTCGGGCATCGCGCTCATCGCCGACCGCTACACGGAGGAGGCGGAGCGCAGCAAGTCTCTGGGCATCGCGCTGGCCTTCATCTCGTTCGGGAGTCTGGTAGCGCCCCCTTTCGGCGGGGTGCTGTACGAGTTCGCCGGCAAGCGGGTGCCCTTCCTCATCCTGGCCGCCGTGTGCCTGGTGGACGGGGTCATGTGCCTGGCGGTGCTCAAGCCATTCTCCAACCGGGAGCGGGCCAACATGCCGGTGGGCACGCCCATCTACCGGCTGATGATGGACCCTTACATCGCGGTGGTGGCCGGGGCGCTGACCATCTGCAACATCCCGCTGGCCTTCCTGGAGCCCACCATCGCCAAGTGGATGGAGGAGACCATGCAGGCCAGTCAGTGGGAGATAGGCATGACGTGGTTCCCCGCCTTCTTCCCACACGTGCTGGGGGTCTTCCTGACCGTCAAGCTGGCCGCCAAGTACCCCCACCTGCAGTGGTTCTACGGCGCCATCGGCATGGTGTTCATCGGGGCCAGCTCGTGCACGGTGCCGGCGTGCAAGAACTTCGGCGAGCTGATGATCCCGCTGTGCGGGATCTGCTTCGGCATCGCCTTCGTCGACACGGCGCTGCTGCCCACGCTGGGCTTCCTGGTGGACGTGCGCTACGTGTCCGTGTACGGCAGCGTGTACGCCATCGCGGACATCTCCTACTGCGTGGCCTACGCCATGGGGCCGGTGGTGGCCGGCAAGATCGTGCACGACCGGGGTTTCGTGCAGCTCAACCTGGGCATGGGTTTGGCCAACGTGCTGTACGCGCCCGCCCTGCTGCTGCTCAAGAACGTGGCCCAGATGAGGCCTTCCTACTCGGAGAGGAACATGCTGCTGGAGGACGGCGCCACCGGCCTGTACGACACCATCAAGATGGAGCAGGAGGAGAAGAAGAGGAAAGGCCTGTGCGCCACCCTGGACGAGAATGGCATCGAGACGTTCGTGCGGCGATCCTTCTCCGAGGAGGAGTCCTCGGGGGGCGAGTATGCGTGAAGAAAGAAAAAGGGACGAGAATCCCTCGCTATTCGCGGGAGGCCGCGATCGAGCAAACGACGGCCACTTCAAAAGTATATTTTTTAGGATCGCTTGTATGTTGTTGAACCTTTTACCACGTGGACCACCTCTCAAAAATATTTCGCTCTCCAACTACTATCATGAACGTACGACGGTGTATTAGGGGCACGTATATATATATAAAAACAAATTCCACCTTAGGTTTAGGGTAATAATATCCAGAGGAAAAACTTACAAATTTATGAGAAAAAACGTGTATATTTGCAACATTATTAAGTGGCAAATTTGCACACAAAAAATAAACTCTCAAATTTACCACTTTATTATATCGCAAATATACACGTTTTTTTCTCAGAACATTACCCCCTCTAAATAATATAAGAATATTTAACGTTACACTAGATTGGAGTTTAAAAAAAAACATTTACATAAAAATTTAATTCAAACTTAAAAAAGCATTAATTTTAAAATTGGTGATTTTTGCGTACCACTAGAGGGAGCAAGTGTGCCACTTTGAGAATCACAATAGTTAATGTTTCTCTTGGAGGGCCGTTAACTGTAAAAAACGAAAATGTAGACCGACTGTTTGGCCTTCACATTTTTTTTTGTAGCCCTCCTACCCGACGTTATTCACTGAAAAACTCACCTATTCACTGCATTTGTGCTCAGCCCAAAGCCCTGTCTAATATTAAAATATTGTAAGGATTGCTTCTTGGTGCTAAGGGAGAATATTGAAGTGAGTTGAGGGGCTTCACTTCGACAAAAGTTATGCTTTGGTGCCAAGGAACTTTGTTGAAGCCAGTTGAGGAGCTTCATTTAGACAAAAGTCATCTACGTAAATTATTGACCTTTTGTAATGGCTGTAAATTACGATCTTTTTTCCGCTATTAACAGGAGTTGTCAATTGTTTGTCATCTGCCGATACTCTCCGAAAACAACCTCGGCTAAACTTAACTCCTCCCATACAAAAAAATGTTACAGCAGTCGTAATGCATCGCTTCAACAGACTTTCTTGACACCAATTACTACTTTCCTATTAGCCAGGGATTTGGCACCATCGTGTGGCATTTTAGCACATTACAGAAAGAGCAAAAAAATATGCCGCGATTCCACGAATATTTTTTCAATAAACAGCTAAGTATAGGTTCCACAGATTTAAAAAAACAAAACAAAAAAAAAACACAATTATGGAATTGGCGACGAAGCGGCGTTGACTGTACTTCGTTTGAAATTGAAGTGCCAAATCTACAATTGTGTCCTTTCAGCTTCAGCTTTTTGCAGTAGACGATAGCCATGCAGAGGCCTTGAAAAAAAAAAAAAGTGATTGTAGAAGTTTACAATTCAGGGATTTTAAGTGTCAATACGTTTGAATATACACGTGCAATGTATGTTACGTTTTCAGTTGCGCCGCTATCAACTCAATAATTATGCAAAATGTACGTGTATGGTTGTGTATGTGTGTGTGTCCCTGAATATTTTTATTTTTGGTGTTTTTTTTTTATTTTTTATGAAGATGTAGTCACGGAATGCAAAGCCTCAATGTACGATCTGATTCTGTATACTGTATATACATGTATATTAGTGTACAGACATTCAATGGATATTATGTGAACCGCTTTGCTCTTGGGAATCATTAAAAAAAGAAAAAAGTTTCCCAAATTATACTAAACCATGGTGCATATTTTACATTAAAAAAAAAATTCACGGCACATCCCAAAACAAAAATCACTCAAGTATAATCATCCTGGCTATTATTATGCTAGTATGCTAGCTAAAAGCTAGCTAGCTGTTTGTTTACTTTGAATAATTTAACAACTGATTACAGTTATTAATGTAACATGGGCTCGTGATTGTGTACATGCTAGATGTATGGCCTTGGTGCTTTATGACAGTGTTTCACAATCTTTATTGAGCCAAGGCTGCCAGTTAACAAAAAAAAATCACAGCAACCGACCAAATAAAAATGTTACTAAAAGTATAAGTACTCAAAGTGATGATCTTGTCTCAGTTTAACTCACGGATTAAAATTTTCTGTTGTATGAATGGCAACAGGTGGATTCAAAAGTCAAGCTTACCTTATGCTACCTAGTGGATGAGAATTGAATTGCATGCTCTCTCTGTCACTATAAGTCACCGGCATAGATAGTTGGCAAAGATGTGTTATTTGGTGAAAATAAATCATATTTTTTGGACTGATTAAATAAAATTTGACGTTTTCCTGCGGGAATCTCATATTTAAAAGTTGAGTTTGCAGTACAGCTAAAAAATAATTCCTTCACACTAATGGTTGAAATTCATATTTGTAAAAGTGGAGGGATTTGCATTAAAAACAGGATGTTTGTATTTACATTGTGCTATTTTTAATTAGATATACTGCTGTAGAAATAATTAACAGGCGAAAAACACACACAAAACATTCTGACCATATTTGATTTTCAGCAAATAAACACTCTAAATGACAAAATTCGTATTTAGAATTCGGAAATTATGTCGTCAGTTTATAGAATTTTTTTTTGATTTGACTCAATTTCCATGAAAAATCAGAGAAACTGATTATTTAATTTTTTTCCAGAACTGCATATACAAAATTTTCACAATATTTTCCTAAATTAGCACTCATTGGAAGACGTAATATAAAATTTAAGCCTAAATAGAAGGGGGGGGGGGATTAAAAAATGCCATAATTTAATTATAATAAATTAACCAAAATGAAATGATTATTTTCAGACAGGAAATAACGACTAAAATGGCATTTTTGGCCAGCATGTACTTTAAAAAAAGAAAGAAAGAAAGAAAAAAGTCCACACGTGGATGATTTGGCAAGACATGTACAAGATGGTGATGGCGGAGTGAACAAGTGATGCGGTGAATAAAAGTTGCGAGCGAATGGCTGGACTTCAGGGAGGAGCCTTGGTACCAGCACAAACACCCCCCCCCCCCCCGGCACCACCACCACCACTACCCACCTTACCCCCCCGTCAGCATCTCTGCGGAGCCACGGCGAGGGACTTAGTAGTTGCGCTTCTTCTTGGTCATGTCTTTGGATGAAGGATGCTCGGAAAAACATGACGAGAAATGTCAATCTCTCACTGGAGCCTGAGGACGAGGACGCACATTTTGTCTACGAAAGGTAAGACAATTTGTCTATTCAGGATCAGATTTTTAATGACTTAGTTCAAGTGTTTTGAATTATTTTGAGGTGGAGATTTTTCCAATGCTACATCGCATTTCTGATTTGTGTGTGGGATAAACAGGTGTCAGTTGTTCATAGCAGAAAACCAATCGCAACTTTTTGGCAAATATTTCAGACGTAGACGAGCAGAAGGCGACAAGTCAGAGAAAAGAAGATGAATATGAATGCAGTTTTTGAGATGTGTGGTACTAATGATGACATGGATGGATGGATGGAGAGAGAGAGAGAGAGAGAGAAAATTGTGTTTTTGAAAATGTATCCACAGTAAATAATGACAATTTATATTCTAGCAATAAAAAATATAGCAAAAAAAAAATGTGTTTATCATAATAATACAGTGATTATAAAAAAAAAAGAAGACTTGTTTAGTTGAGATTTTTATGCTTATTATGATTATAATTCATGTGATGATGATTCTGATTGTGATGATAATTACAAGGCATTGTAATATATTAAAACAAAGGTTTGCTATTGTATTTTTTAATGATGATGATTATTATTATATCTATTATCATTAAGGGTATATTGATCAGGTTTGTTTTTACCAATTACTTAAATGGTTATTATTATTGTCATCATTATTATTATTAACAGGAGTAGTAGGAATATATAGCTTAATTATTGAAATATTATAAAAGACTGGTATTATATTTTAATATAGCATTATTTTACATAGTTATGAATATTATCATTAATAATAATAGAAGTAGTGGAAATATAGTGTTTTATTAGTGTTTTTTTTTTTTAATGGTTGAATTATTTTTATAAATTATTTTTGCAGCATTATTACGTGATAACATGCAGGGAGTTTATCAAGTGAAAACAGATTATTTAAAAAAACTGACACACATACAATCTCAACATGTGTGAATTGTATGAATGTCAGCCAGCCATTTTCTGTCTGTCAGTCAGTCAAAGGGAATCGACTGCTCCTGTGCACCAGCAACATGTCACTCATCCACCAAGAGCCCTCCAAAGACTCCAAGGCCACTGATGTGATTATATCCTTTTGCACAAAACACGTTTTTCAAATGATATGGAGTTATCATTTGGTTATTGAAACTTTGTACCGTCCCCATCCAGAGCGTGCCCAAACTGCCGCTGCCTGCGCTAAAAGACACTTTGGACACGTACCTGAGATGCATGAAACATCTGCTCAATGAGGAGCGCTTCCAAATAACTCAGGAGGCGGTCAAGCGCTTTGGCGCCCCTGGAGGCGTGGGGGAGCTACTGCAACGCAAGCTGGTGGAGAGGAGGGAGAAAATGGACAACTGGGTAAAAGATATGCACGTTTTTGTTTTTTTATTGTTTTGCTAGTGGCAATATTAGCTTTTTTTTTTGTATTAACATAATCATTCTATTTAAGGTCTAACATTTGATTGATTGATTTGAACAAATAATTTGGGATTTGGCTCTTTCGTGAAAGTTTTATTTTGCCTGCGTAGGTGTACGACTACTGGTTGAACGACATGTACCTCAACAACAGACTGCCGCTGCCGGTCCACTCCAGCCCCGCCATGGTGTTCCCACGCCAGAACTTCACAGCTCCCATCGATTCTCTGAGGTGTGCGGAAACACAGCAAATGTTGACTGGGACAGAGATCACAGATGCTCACTTCCTTGATGCCAATTTTCCTCAATCTGTTCAATAAATGCTTCACAAAAGAATGATACCATTTACGGTGGTGAGGTGTGCCTTCAACTTGGGAGCATGATGAGTTGGGTTTTCCAGATCATTTCAACTAACACTTGCTGTATGAACTGATGAAGCCTTCTCGGACGAGGGACGAAACATCGAAGCAGTCCAGTCGCGATTGATTCAATGCCCTGAGAAAGAAATGACCCGAATAAATGAGAATATCCACAAGCACGCTTAACACATTTACTCCCTGCCATTTTCACTGAAGCAACCCCCTTCGCTCCCGGCTGTTTTACTGGTTTATGATGGATTTTGCAAGGCCCACAGAATATTGTGTTCTATTGCTATATTTCTATCTGTTTCCATTTTGCAGCAATTATCATTAGAACATAGCCGAGTTTCATCATTATTCACAAATCTGTTTAAAACACGGGCAAAAAGAACTTGTTGCAACATGGCCCTGGGTGATCTCTTATACTCTGCTGCCACCTGCTGGCCGTTTTTGTAATAACTACCATTGCTTCAACCATTCTCTTCAGTTCAGAGGCTGCATCAAAACGTTTTTTTTTTTTTTAAACATATAAATACGTCTTTGGGAGCATGGTAAAAAATAAAATAGAACACATTTATATGTTTTTGGGAGCAAATGAGTTAAACAAGCAGCATTCAGTCATCTGACAAGATCTTACATTCTTCTTCCCCGTAGGTTTGCTGCCAACTTGATCTCTGGAATTATAGAGTACAAAAGTTTGCTTGATGCGTAAGTAAGAGAAGAATCTAATGTACAGAAGGTGAATTTATGACGTCCAAACTTGTGAATGGGTGTGTGCAGACGTACGTTACCTGTGGAATACGCCCGAGGCCAACTTGCCGGAACCCCACTTTGTATGGAGCAGTACCATCGGATCTTTAGCGCCTACCGTCTGCCAGGCCGTGAGAGGGACGTGCTTGTGGGGCGCGACGGTAGCGCTATGCCAGAATATATCATCGTGGCTTGTAAGAACCAGGTCGGATGGAAAAACCTTAATTACATCCCATTCAGCAGAAAGCTTTCGAAAATCCTACTAGAACATCTTAACTTTATATTTTATTTAGTGTGATGTGATTGGTTAATTCAGAACACAGCCACATCCCCAGTTATGAGGGTGTGCGCACTTATGCAAACAGATGTTTAGTTTTAGTTCACCTCCTATTTTTTTCAGTTGAGTTGTAAATGTAGGTCACATAACGGTGGGGGTAATAAACACTTGTTGAACTCAGACCTCCACCAAGGCCAACATAAAATCGAACTGAAGCAAAACTGACAAGAAATGCAGAATTGAGATGTGACGTGCACTTGTGTTCAGTTTTTTCTCCTGGACTTGGCGATCGACTCCCGCCGTCCGAACCAACGAGACCTCCTGACTCAGCTGGAGAAGATTGTGAAAATGGCTGACGATGAAAACGAGCGGCAGCCGGCGATCGGTCTTCTCACCTCCGATGGCCGAACGGAGTGGGCGGAGTCTCGCGGAGAACTCATCAGAGGTATTGAACTCTCCCACTGGCGACGACATCGTGGGTCCGTTTCCAATCCCTGCGCTGGACTGCCTGCTCCGCCTTCTCCTGTAGATTCGACCAACAGGAAGTCTTTGGACCTGATGGAGCGCTGCCTTTGTTTGGTTTGCCTGGATGACGCCAGCAAGGCCGAGCTGACCGACTCCGCCCGGGCCGCGTTGATGCTGCACGGGGGAGGAGCGGCCGCCAACGGGGGCAACCGGTGGTACGACAAGAGCATGCAGGTTTGTGCTGGTCCAGAGAAAGTCATTGATCGCTTCTATGATGTCACTGGTAGGATCTCTCTTTGGGTGTGCTTGGATTATGTCAAATGAACAAAGAGTGTGTACACGTAGCTGAAAGCATCAAGAAACCTTTTAATTAGTCCCCGAGAGAGTCCTTTCAAATGTTCCCTTTGATTTGTAACGAATTAACATGCTACAGTAGGCACATATAGGCCAAACATACACATCTGCGCAAACCAGATGCTATGAATTAGTGTTGTCATACTCAATACTCTATAATAATTACTAACTAAATAAACTAAAATAATATATTTTGAAAGTCTTGATCTTGTCTCGGACTCCACTCCCAATCTTGGACTGGCTAGACTCTGGATTTTCTGTTCTTCAACCTCATTAGCGTAATAAGATAGCCACCCAACACCCATTCCCGTAATGGCTGCAACCTTCGCAGAATTGTGACTGAGGTTTTGGTGACCATGTTTTGGGCTGTCAAAATGTATTTAAAAGAAAACAATTTAAAGAATGTTTTTAAAGTCAATTTGTATAGTCATGGTCTCGATTTGTCTTGGTCTTGTCTCAGTCTTGGTTGGTCTTGTCTTGGTCTTGACTCGGTCTCAACTGCCAAAAGTCTTGGCCTTGTCTTGGTCTCAACCAAGTCTTAGTCCAGTCTTGGTTTTTCTGTCTTGGTCTAGACTCGGTCTCAACTCCCAAAAGTCTTGGTCTTATCTTGGTCTCGACGAAGTCTTAGTCGAATCTTGGTCTTGATTCAGTATCGATTCCCAAAAGTCTTGGTCTTGCCTTGGTCTCGACCAAGGCTTGGTCCAGTTTTGGCTTGTCTCAGTCTTGGTCTTGACTATGCCTCAAATCCCAAAAATCTTGGTCTTGACCAAGGCTTGGTCCAGTTTTGGCTTGTCTCAGTCTTGGTCTTGACTATGCCTCAAATCCCAAAAATCTTGGTCTTGACCAAGTCTTGGTCCAGTCTTGGCTTGTCTCAGTCTTGAACATTCTCAACTCCCAAAAGTCTTGGTCTTGATCAATTCTTGGTCCAGTCTTGGCTTGTCGCAGTCTCAACTCCCAAAAGTCTTGGTCTTGTCTTGGTTTCAACCAAGTCCTGGTTCATTCTTGGCTTGTCTCAATCTTGGTCTTGACTTGGTCTCAAGTCCCCAAAGTCTTGATCTTGTCTTAGTCTCAACCAAGTCTTAGTCCATTCTTGGCTTGTCTCAGTCTTGACTCGGTCTCAACTCCCAAAAGTCTTGCTCTCGGATAGTGTGGTCTAGAGCACAACACTACAATAGATATACTACAAGAGGACCTCGACGCTTGACAAGGATCAAGTCCGAGTTTCCATTCTTTGGTCGGCAAGTCCTGATGGAGGCTTTTGCTCTGAAAACAGCATCATTGTGCCAGTTTGTCGTAGGGGCCGACGGCTGCTGCGGAGTTGTGTGCGAGCATTCGGCGTTTGAAGGGATCGTTCTGGTGCAGTGCACGGAGTACCTTCTCAAACACTCGTAAGAATTCAATTCTAAGATTAAATCCAAAGGAATTTTAGAAAGCCAGCATTGGACGTTTTGACTGATGCCTGCCTATGTTGTAGCGTTAGGCTTGGCAGCCCCTCCAAGCTGGTCCCGAATGCGGGTGTGAGCGAGCTGCCAGCTCCGCGACGACTCCGCTGGAAATGTACCCCCGTCGTGTGTAAATTCGTTACCTCATCTGCAGACAGACTCCACAGGTTTGGCTTTGCATTATTTATGAAATATGATGTGAAAGACTCAACTACTGATCTCAATTTAATGCTGATGCTAACCAAAACAGCAGCACCAAAGCATTGGCTCTCCAATGTAAATCTTGGATGACGAACAGTGATTTTTTCAACGAATACTTTGGGCTGCTCTTTTGCTTGACTGCATTTCTCCATAAAAAAATCTTTTTAATTTCATTGCAAACTATCTTGGCTTTGAGCTAACAGCACTGTGTCTACAAAAGGCTTGTCAAGAATCTCGACATGAACGCCTACAAGTTCCACCATTATGGGAAAGAAATGATTAAGAGACTGAAAATGAGTCCAGATGCTTTCATCCAGGTGGCTCTTCAGTTGGCCTACTACAGGTAGAAGAAAGTTAAATGAAACCGCAGGACATACTGACATGTCTTCCTAAATATTTCTCTCCGTGTGCCCAGATGTCACGGCAGAGCAGTTTCCACCTATGAGAGCGCGTCCATACGTTACTTTAAGGACGGCCGAGTGGACAACATTCGCTCGGCCACGCCGGAGGCTCTGGCCTTTGTTCGAGCAATGGCCGACGGGAACGTGAGCAGAGTTTGAGGCTAGATTTGTGCTTTCACACTCGCACAGCTGAGAGATGGATGACTTGAATCACACACAAGTCGTCATTTTTAGGACTTGAGACTTGCTTGGCAAAAACTTGGCAATGACTTGACTGACTTGATATTCAAGAGACTCGAGTTTAAGTTGACCTAAATGAAGACCTGGATGATTGACTACACACACACAAACTGGACTGTCAAACTCGGTGAAACCAAGCTTGGTGGTCCGGTCAAAACAGACTTGAGCGGTTCAGATCGGGTCAGAAAGTGATCCAGTCCGACCCTGGACCAGAGGTGGCAAATCCAGGTCCAGAAAGTAAAAACCCTGCCACAGTTTGCCTTTAGCCCCTTGCGCTAGCTAGCAAGCTTCCTAGCAGGTAACCGAGCACACAGGAAGCTAGCTAGGGAGTTAGCTAGCACCTGGGGCTAAAGCCAAACAGGGTTTTTAATTTCTGGATCTGGATTTGCCACTTCTGTCCTGGACAAAGACGTAACTAAAAGGTAGTAATGACACAAACTCAAGATCAATTATCAGATCTAGACCAAGAAAATGTGAACTAGAGCTGTGATACTCCCCTAACATCCAAAATAAAAGACCATGTATTGGAGCTGAATCTTACTCATTTCCACCAGGATGCAAAGAAGGTGGAGTCGTTACGGGCCGCCATAACAGCACAGACAAACAACTCGACACTGGTAGCTGTCAAGATTCCTCTCACTGCCTTCAATTAGCATCACGAAAAAACTAAATGATCCTTTTTCCAGGCCATCACGGGGCTGGCCATCGATAATCACCTCCTGGGACTACGCGAGATGGCACAAGATCTGAAGATTGACAAGCCGCAGATCTTTCGAGACGAAGTCTATCGCATCAGCAATGAGTTCGTCCTCTCCACAAGTCAGGTACTGCGAGATCATTTGAAATTGGAAAAGGATCCATTAAAAACAATCTTGGGTCACTCTTCTTTCAGGTCCCCACCACTGTTGAGATGTTCTGTTGCTACGGACCGGTGGTCCCCAACGGATACGGGGTGTGCTACAACCCTCAGTCGGATCATTTTGTCTTCTGCGTGTCCAGTTTTAGGGAGAGCCGACACACGTGCCCGTCGCAATTTGTCAAAAGTCTGGAGCGGGGTCTGCTAGACATGAGGGATTTGTGCCACAAATACAACCTCCATCAGCCGAAACAGGGTTCGACCACGGTGACAAGCACGGAGATGTCAGCTGACCTGCGCAAGAACCAGGAAGCACTGACATGGGCTTGTTGTGAAATCACTAAGTCAGACTAAACTGCAGGCTGGAGGGAAAAGCCTAAGAAATATGATTTAGTTTTCAGCATCTTACTGAACAAATAAAAGCCGTACCTCAAATAGATGCCCCCCATTTGGAGGGAGCGGCGCCACTAAGTTACTCTCATAACCTTTAGTGCGGCGACACGTTTCCACCAAGCGGCACAGTTGGATTCAAACAAACAAAACTCGTATCAATGACGTCAGCTGCGTGGCAATTGCAATTCTGTCAGCGAGACAACTCACAGTCCAGCTCACGTCTTAATCGTAAATAAATGTCTCAAGCACTCCTTGTGTGGCTTTCTGACAACTTTAAAGAATTAAAATGTTGTCCTGCATTATTGATGGGGCAAAAAGCAGAAAACGACACATGCTAATCGCTAATGTAACGTAATGTAGTGCAAGGCCATTACAAGTTCAATTATCATTGTACAATTAATTTGTACTATATTACAATACAGTACTTTATTTTTTTCAGTTATTTTATGTTTGCACAAACAAAATCATCTATTTCAGCTTTGCATTATAAAGCAAAGCATACGTGTCTAATTGATCGGTATTTAAAAAAAATCCCCGTTTTTATGTTATGATTGTGCTGTGCTGCATCTGTGAAGCAAATATATTTATTTTGTATATAAGGCCGAGTACATGTGCAATTGAAAACAAGTCTGTGACCCCTGTTTTATGTGTATCGTGTGAATATTAATAAATGATGGACTTAACATTGTTGAACTGGTAGCAAATTATAACAGCAACGAGATTGTTCTTCATGGATTTGTATGATTTATTTAACACCATTTGCTCAGTCTTTTTTTTTTGGGGGGGGGGGGATAAATGAATTACTGTTTCATCATACTGGTTTACTGTCACATATCAATGTTAAAAAAATATATATATTATTATTATTATTCAAACACACCTTTAAAATATATCGTTAGCGCCTGTTTTCACTTTCTTTTGGACAAGAAATGGGGACTATTACATAGCTTCACTTTCAGGAAACAAAAATGATGACTCGTTTGGACAGTTCTCCAAATAAGAGGCACAGCATGTTTTTTTTTGTCACTCCAATTTAAAATTGACTGTCAAAAACTTGATACGTAAAACACCCCCAAAAAATAAACAAATGCCAAATAATGGAAACTAGCATAAATGTCACAGTAATTCTAAACATTCAACGACGCCACGCCTTTACCAGTAGATCTCATTTCGGTCCGGCACAACGTGGTACTACTATGAAACATGGCTAACATAATTATTTATGTGAGGATCTGATTGAGACGAGCGAGTGTCAGTATTGTGCTCTTCACGCCTCTCGGCCCTTTGTTGTGTTTGCACCTTATGAGCCCTAAAAAAACAAAAACAAACACGTCTCGATGCCAGCTGGCTGATGTCTGCTAATGAAGCAAGCTGTGACAATAAAGAGGCTTTTCCTTCTTCAACAGCTCACACGGCAAAAGCACACACACACACACACACACACGCACACGCACACAACTACCGATGCCTGTCAGAAGAAGTTTAATTACCTAATAGGAGACGTACAGCCATCTTTGTATAAACAGCTGCTCTAGAGTGGTGCTTTGACTACAAAGGAGTATTAAAAATTAATGTTAGAGCAATAAAGTTTTTATTACAAGAATGATCTCAAAATGCAATAGGGAAAAAAAAAAAAAGCAATATACTGAAAATGGGGAAATAAAGCTCTAATGTTACAAAAAAAACAACAACTGAATGTTACGAGAACACACTGAAAAATTAACTGGGAATGTTCTAGTGATGTTAATGCTGTTACAAGAATAACCAAAGTGGAATAATAATTAAATGCAAAATATATGTTTGGAGAATAAAGTCAAGAAAAAAACTGAACGTGAAAACAGTGGCAATTTTATAACAGTAAAGTCGAAACAAAATAGAAGGAAAAAAACTCCTGTTGTGAAAGTTAACTAAAAACTGAACGAGGGTAAAGTGGTAATGAAACAAAAAGATGAACAGAACAATAAAATTGAAATGTTACGAGGTAATAGAGTTAATGTTACACGATTAACATAAGAATAAAATGAGACAAAAGGCATAATGATAAAAAGAAAAAAAAAGTCAAGCGTGTGAGGATAAGCGGTTCAGATGATGGGCAGATGGATAAATGAAAACTGAAACTGGATGGAATGTTGCCAGAAAAAATCTAAGTGAAACAACAATCAAGTGATGATGCAAAAATTAAACTCCACAAGAGAATAAAGTCCTAATGTTACGAGATTAAACTCAAAATAGAAGCTGTAATGACACAAGAAAATAAAAGTGGTTAAAATTTCGGAAATAAACTCAAAATAGAACGAGAATAAAATTGGATGGTTACCAGAAAAAAAACTCAAAATGGTCCAAGAATAGTCACAATTTAATGAATTTTTTTTTTATGTTGAGAATATAAATCACCATCAACTCAAACTGGAAGCAGAAGAGTTTACAAAATAAAAAACTGAATGTCCAAAAGACCAAATGTACGTAAAACATAATCATGTTACAAGAAGAAAGGTCCTCAAAATGAAACTAGAATAAAGTTGCAATAAGAAAAAAAAGACGCTATACCACAAGAATGAGGACGAGACGTCCTATAATGGTGAAAATGAAGGAATTCAAAACCCAAACGCATCAAATGTCAACTTCCTGGAAACGATTGTATCAAGAGTTCCGAGAATCTACAAAGCTTATTATTACTCGAAACTTATTCTCCAATGACTTTAAAACCCTGTAAGAGAGAAAAATATGTTCCTAGATTGTAATAATAAAAATACGACTCTTTCTATTGGCTGGCGTTCTGCAGTGAATCACGTCAGGTCCACTTTGAGCACCGACTTAATTAAGATAAAGCAAACCTGCAACCTCCTGCCCGGTTCAAGTTTTCCTCTCCTGGAAGGCGCTCAAGTTGAAGGCCGCGTCCATGAACTTTCTCAG
This sequence comes from Leptonotus elevatus, assembly GCF_054856555.1. Taxonomy (NCBI): domain Eukaryota; kingdom Metazoa; phylum Chordata; class Actinopteri; order Syngnathiformes; family Syngnathidae; genus Leptonotus; species Leptonotus elevatus. The sequence continues at coordinate 6,521,721 of NC_141251.1, read as the reverse complement.
CTCGTTCAAGTGAGTCGACTTGTTCCCCGTCGCCGGAGCGGCGGCAGGGTCCCGCCCGGCATACCTGAAAGGAAACCACAACGATTTTCGTGATTCTCAATGGACCAAACCGTCGCGTGCCGGCAAACGGGATCAGCGCGTTCTGACCAGACGGGTCGCTTGTTGGCCACCACGGTGAGCAAACGAGGCCTGACGTAATTGTAGTAGCCCGTGTTCTTGTGCTCCTCCTGACACCAGACCAGCTCAGCGCTCTTGTGTTTCTCCACCTCCGCTCGGACCAGGTCGAAGGGGAACGGCGAGATCTGGAAGAGAAGCGAATGTACCGCTGCTCCGACGTACTCAAGTGTGCGTCGATGTTCCGGCGCGCGGTTCCAACCTGCTCCAGTCTGACGACGGCGACGTCGTGCTCCAGGTTTTGTTGCTTCCTCTCTTTGGTCAGGTCGTAGTAGACTTTACCCGTGCAGAAGATAAGCCTTTTCACTCGGTCTGGACTTTGACTGGACGGGCCTTCGTCTGGGATCAGCCTTTTGAATTTAGTGCCTGCAGAAGTTCATTTCGCTATCTGAATTTAATGACGTATTTGTTTAACCTCTCATCGAAGTGCCATATTTTTCGGATTAAATGTCATACTTTTTTTTTTTTTTTTACATAGTTTGACTGACATGGACTTATACTCAGGTGCGACTTGCTCGGACTCTCATTTTCACTGAAGCAACCCCCTTCGCTCCCGGCTGTTTTACTGGATTTTGACTGATTTTGCAAGGCCCACAGAAAACTCTGTTCCATTGCTATAAAAACATGGAACCTACCAAAAGAAAGATAGGAGTCTCTTCTTTCATCAGGAAAAAAAGTATATTTGTACCTGTTTCTGTTTGGCAGCAATTCACATTAAAACATAGCTAAGTTTCATTATTATTCTGTTGAAAACACTGACAAAAAGAGCTTGTTGCAATATCGCCCTGGCTGATCTCTTATACTCTGCTGCCACCTACTGGCCGTTTTTGTAATAACTACCATTGCCTCTTCATGTCAGAAGCTGTATCAAAGCCTTCTGTATGTATAGCATTAGAAAAACATAAAATACGTATAAATACGTTTTTGGGAGTGAATGACAAAATATTCGAAAATATATTTATACGTTTTTTGGGTTTGAATGAGTTCTTCATGTTGAACGAGTTCCAGTTATGATTTGAAACTTCAGTTTCAAACTATAGGTAAGTTTCACTTTTTAGTTTAAAATGGCTTACCCGTCGGTTATTTTGCCTTTCGGTGCTTTAAATAGCAAATGCTTGTTGTGGCGGATGCCGCAAGCTAAATTAGCGAGTTAGCTGGGGAGACGACAGCAAACGAATGACATACATTAGCTGCAGTCACTACTGCTACTACTTCTATTTCTTTGGAAGGGGAAGTTTTTTGTTGACTGCCATCAACACAATTAGGGGACGGGGGTTTTGGTCCAATTTTGGTCCAGTAGAGTCCGAGTTCTGCTGTTCTTGATTTTGTAAAATAAATGTACCCAAAAAATGCTACTTAGATAATATGATATAATTTTTTTTTTTTACTTCTTTATGATGTATGTTTTGACTGATGTGACTTATAGTCCGAAAAATATGGTCGTGAAGAACATGCCAAAGTCTACCTACCTTTGGCGAGGTCTTGAAAACTGGACCTGGCATCGGGGTGCCTCAGCAGAGATTTTGGAGTGAATATTATCAGCTGTGAAACAAGAAAAGAAAGTTTTGTTGACTTTTTTTTTTCCCCGCCCAGCAGAGGGACAAAGCCTGAATGTTCAGTCAACCAAAACCAGAATTGAGACTTTGTACTGAAAAGAATCAGAAATATTCCCTATTGACATCGTTACTAATTTGCTCAGGGTAGTTTGTTTTCACATGCTCAACGGAGCGTCACATCTGTGGGCGACAGGGGATCACTTAAGATATTCACTGTAGCTGAAAACAGTAGAAAAATAATAATTTATATACAGCCTAGAAGTTTTCTGTTAATTAATAACGCAAGTCATATTATTCCAATCGCGTTTGTCTTCATGAGGGTCGTGGGCGCTCTGCTGATTTTGAGCGAGAGGCGGAGTACACTTTGAACTCAGCAGTTTGTCATTTCTGTGCCAAAGGCTCAGTGCTAAAAAAAAAAAAAAAAAAAAAAAAACAATACATGAGGAATTCATTTAGTTTGGAAACTGTTTGTCGTGCTTTACCGGCTTCCTGAACGGCAGCAGAATCTGCCGTCTCAGCACATGACAGTAGTTAGCAGGCGTGGAGCAGTTGACCACGATCCAGTTGCACTCGAACAGCTGCTGCACTTCAAAATCTCCACCAAACTCCTTTCATGCGAGAAAAGAGGAAAAAGTGAGATCGAGCAGCAAAACAAATGAGACTAAGGGCTCGATTTTCATGCCCAGGGCACAAGGCGCAGGCTAAATCTGCGCAGGGGCGGACTAGATCATGTTTTGGTATTTTTGCAGACCCGTACAAACGCTTAAAAAATACACAATATATAATAAAGATGACAATAATAATAAATGCATTCAGTGAATTGATTTCTATCATGATTCAGATGCAGTAAAATACGATGATCGTCAAAATTGTGTTACACAACCTGCGCCAATAGTTAGACGTGGTTCCAGCAGGCGTCAAGCTTAGTCTCGTTTCTACAATCAATGCCACAGGTGATGCTAATTCCATACTACCCCCCCACCCGCTATTGGTTTGATCAATATCCCATTTGCCGATGAATTTGCAGCCTTCTGCTGATCTGCCCTCCAAAGCTCCCTCACATAAGCCGACCCACGGGACCTGACTAAGTGCTGAACACAATCCCGTAGTCGGGAGTCCCTCAGGGGCCCTTAATGAAGAAATTGGCAATCATCACTTAAAATTGTTGATGACATAGCAGGAAGCCGCTGCAGCAGTTAAGAGTGCCTGCCTTATCCAGTTGAATCCAACATACAATGTTAAAATGTCTCGGCTGATTTGGGGCAATTTCACTTTTCAAAATTTGAATAGTACAGGTGGACGTACAGGAAAATGGTCCGGGTCGTCTTTGCTCATCTGCAGGAAGCGCTCGGGTCGTGCTGAGGAATGCTCTGGACCCTGAAGTCAAGGAGGAGACTATTACATTTGTGTACTGTGATGAAATTCAAACACACTAGTGCTGAGTTTAATTCATTTCGTGAGCAAGGTTGTTAATTAATGAAGTATTTACAATATAGATATATATTTAATTAACTAAAACTAATACTAAATCAAAACCACTAGAATCCTTTTCAAGCAAAATGACTGCACAGGAGTGTCCTCGGCTGCCCGCAATAAGAGGCCACTTCAAATCTCACTCTCACCATTCCCTCCATCCCATGTGGGAGGAGCAGGACGATGCCGTTGTGACGGACCCACTTGGCCTGCCCCGAGCTGATGAACTGGTCGATGATGCACTGGGCGGTGTTGTGGAAGTCTCCAAACTGCGCCTCCCACAGGACCAGGGCGTGGGGACTGGCCATGGCGAAGCCCAGCTCGAACCCTGGATAAGGGAAAAAAAAAAGTGGCGACAGGTTGATGCTTGAGCGGTTCGTGGCGCGGCGCGGCTCGGCTCGGCTCGCCCACCTACCGAGCACGCCGTACTCGGACAAGGAGCTGTTGCAAACGGTGTAGGGAGCCTGGTCGGCCCACAGGTGGTTCATGGGGACACAGGTAAGTTTGTCCACCTCTTGGTCATGGAGGACATGATGACGGTGGCTAGCAAAAGGTGCAAAAAAGCAGAAATACTCTCACACACAATCTTTACACACACACACGGTATGTCGTGTGTCTTCGGGGGCCCCATTAGCGGGGAAAAGAGGGCGCACGCATTCCCGCACCCGAAGACGTCAAGTTTGGCGCGCCGCCGGCCGATACGCGCGCTCAAGCGGAACGCGTCAATATGCTCGGCTCCTGTGAGAAGACGACGCCAGCCACCGACCGACAGGAGGAAAACAAAAGAAGACGCTAACATGTCAACTATATTAAACAGCAGACTAAAAATTAGTGCTGAAAATGGCTCGAAAAAGGAAATGAAAGAAAAAGGACAGTAGAGTAATTAACTAATATAATAACATAAACTAAATAATAATAATAAATACATAAATATTTCATAACAAATGATTAAATAACACAAATATGTGTGCTCTGCTAGTCTGTAAAGGGAGTTGGAACAAGTTAAAATAAAACAATAAAAAAGGTAAAGATGCGTCCTCTAGACAAAAGTAGTGCTTTGCTGCATCTCGGCGGCACTTAACTATAAGTTCAGGAGCTTCATTTATACAAAAAGAACTGCTTTGCCGACATCTTGTGGAATCTTGGTACCAAGGAACTATGTTGAAGTGAGTTGAGGAGCTTCATTTACACACAAAAATTGTGCTTTGCTGCCATTTTGGTGCCAAGGAACTAAATTGAAGTGAATTGAAGAGTTCCATTTAGACAAAAGCACCATCTTCTGGCATTTATAGACAATTATAAAACTTTTGGTAGGGGTGAAAGACTCACAGATTGTCGCTATTCATGGCAGGCTGATACTGACTGTATACACAGAAGTGGCAAATCCAGGTCCAGAAAATCCCTGCCACAGTTTGGCTTTAGCCCCTAGTACTGGCTAGCTAGCTCCCTAGCAGGTAAACGAGCACCATGGGTGCTACCATGCTAGCTTGCTAGCTCGGTAGCTCTTGAGCAGGTAAACGAGCACGATGGGAGCTAGCTAGGAAGCTAGCTAACTAGCACCTGAGGCTAAAGCCAAACTGTGGCAAGGTATTTGGATTTGGCACCTTTGTGTATACATACAATGGACAATAAGAAAAGCCATTTTTATTTTTCACTAAAGTGCATTTCAGAGTCTGCATTTGTTTACTTTTGCTTTAGTAAAGAACTTGAAGCAATACGTATACTTTCGCCAGATTTAACCCCCCCCCCCTATTCAAAAGATGAAATATACATAAAAGATAAAATAAATAAAAAGCTAAAGGTCATAAATAACAAAATGACAATGCCAATGTGATATTGTCCAAGTAGGCCTATAAACTGTAGTGACACAGACTCACCTGAACGTTCCCCGTTCCACGTCTTGCCCGCTGAGTCGTACATGGATGCCGTCTTTGAGAAGTGAACCGAAGGCCATGTACTCGCCCAGGGCCCAGTCCAGCTGACCCTTCCTCACCAAGTCTGCTCGGCTGCGCAGGATACGAGACAGACCTTGTACAGGGTGGGGGCCGGGGGGAGAAAAAGAAAATGATGAGCAAGCAGAAACTGTTAAGACGACAGGTGGTGTTGACGATCGTGGACACTAAAAGTCTGGCTGATGTTAGGATTTCTTGGAAAGGAATTCCGAAGTGGATAAAGCGAAATGATGGTTGAAGCGTATCTCACCAGGATGGATGTTAAAATCCTCCAAAGGCACCGAGCTGGCGATCTGGCCTATATGCTGCAGGATCTCCTCCTCTAGACCTGTGGGGGGGCAACTCATGGTCTTGGGTTCTCCTTCTGCTGTGAAAAATTCTACAAAAGGGATGGGGGGGGGAACATGTGTCATCATCGTAAGTGTTTCATAATGGATGGATGGATAAGACAGTTTGGTACTTGGCCAGGGCGAGTCCAGCCAGTGTCGTATCTGTAAGATCTTCTCGTCCTTGGAGCTGTTGTACGCCTCCTCGCATATCTTGTCGTATTTGGCCACTTCCTCCTGTCAACACAACACAGGTTGAAAAAACAATTCACTCCACCAATATTGTTTGCTCACAAGCACAACTACAGCAACAGTGAGTGAGAGAGAGCCGGAGGAGAAAAACTCTTTAGTCATCATAGGTGGCAAATTCAGTCACAGTTTGGCTTTAGAACCAGGTGCTAGCTTGCGAGCTACATAGCTAGCTCGCCGGGTGCCCGGGTACCTGCTAGGGGGCTAGCTTGCTAGCACAAGGGGCTAAAGGCAGGGTTTTTACTTTCTGGACCTGGATTAGCCACAGTTTGGCTTTAGCCTCGGGTGCTTGTTTACCTGCTAGGGAGCTAGCTAGCTAGCACGAGAGGCTAAAGCCAATCTGTGGCAGGGTTTTTACTTTCTGGACCAGGATTTACCATCTCTGTTAGTCTTATTATGAATGGACTATTTGCAAGGGGCCACATTGTGATGACATGTCCATCAAGGGGGAGAAGAAGAAGAAGAAGCATGTCCAGTAGACGCTACGCCTCACGGACAAACCTATTGGGATGCGCCCCTAAATCAATTCATCAATCAGAGGTTGGCCTTCAGCCATTAGTCAAAGTTTAATCCTAATTATTCAACATTTGGACAATCACTTGCTTCCCATCTAGTGGGAAATGGTTGGAAAACACCTGCACACATAAAAATAAAAATAGAAATAAAAACTGAAGATACGAACACACACAAATACTTTGCATACACTCTAACCCTTTATACATATACACGCACACACACTAATGCTTAAACACAAAACCTTAAAATACACAAACCTTACAAACGCACACATACAATCAACACTTACAAACATACACGTTCACAAACTTACATGCAAAAATCTTACATGCACACACACACACACACTCTACAAAAAAACACAAAAAAGTACACGCACGCAAACATAACAAAACCTTGCATATTAACACAAAAAAACACACATATGGAGGACTAGAAATAGAAATGGAAATATATTATTATCCATAAATAAGCAAAAGTTAAAAATAAATACAAAAGATCTTGTCGATCTTGTGTCCGTTTAAGAAAATGACCTCAAATTCCTGCAGCGTCACCACTTCCTCGCCAATGAGCTTGTCCGAGTATTTCTTCAGCACGTGCTCCTGCCGCCGGATCTGCTTGTACATCAGCGGCTGCGTGAACAACGGCTCGTCCATTTCATTGTGACCAGAGCGCCTGTAACACACCTGCCAGAAACACACACACACACATTTACAGTATATGCAAAAGCAAAAAAAAAAAAACGCAAAATAAATAAATAATCCGAACCAGGTCAATGACGACGTCTTTGTTGAAGGCGTTCCTCCACTCGGCGGCCACGCGGCACACGTAGATGACGGCTTCGGGGTCGTCGGCGTTGACGTGGAAGATGGGAGCGTTGACCACCCGAGCCACGTCGGTGGGGTAAGGGGAGGAGCGGGCCATCCGGGGGTCGGTCGTAAAGCCGATCTGCGGGTGAGAAATGTGAGCTGGCACCAAATTTTCAAAACTTTTCAAAACATTTATTTCAATAATAAGCACAAAAAAAAAAATCCTATCACATCAACGTACATTATATTTTATGTAATCGAAGGTCTAGTAATCGTTAATATTACATTATGTCACGCCGCGCCTTAAAGGAGGCTGACATGTTTCGCCGCCATCTTTCTGCTACGAACAGCCAAAGGAGACGAACTTGGCGGACGTAGTTAGCCTCTGGTGGTAATTGCAGATCGGGTCGAACCCAACCCATCGTCCGTCGTTGAGTCCCGTGATTCGGGCTCCAGCAGCTTCTCTCACAATTTGCTCACACTAGTTTTTGCTAGCTTCTCCTGCTAGCTTACTTTTGTTAGCCACGCTTGCTAGCTTCCTCCCTCCAAATAATAATTGGTAGTAATTGGTGGTAGGCTTGCATGTGCTTCAAAATTGTTGCATTCTATTATTTCACCACAAGGTGGCACACTGTATCATTAAAAAAATAAAAAATAAAACTATTACTGAAACTAACAAACTAAACCTAAAACTACGCATAAAACTATTTTTTTTTAAATGGCAGAACCACTGCGAAGACTCATTAAAACTAACTATATTTTAAAAACAAAACTCAAAACGAAAAAAATAACTAACCAAATAGAAAAATGTCATCCATTACCTGATTGTTGACCACCACATGGATGGTACCATGTGTGGTGTATGAGGGGAGTTCACTGAGGTGGAACGTTTCATATACGACCCCTTGGCCGGCAAATGCAGCATCTCCGTGCATCAAGATGGACATTACCTGAAAAATAAAAATAAATGTCTTGCTCACACCGAGCGTGTAAACAAGTAAGAAATCTCCATCTTAGCACAATGCTAACCTTTTTGCCAAACGTGTCCCCCCTGTAGAACTGCTCGGCTTTGGCCTTGCCCTGGACCACTGGATCCGCTGCCTCCAAGTGGGACGGGTTAGCCATGAGGGACAGCGTGATATTCTTGTCCGTACCCCGGTTTATTCGCTCGTGGTACATCCCGAGGTGGTATTTGACGTCCCCGGAACCCTGCGTGTGGCATAACGGGCGGGTAACGTAAAGGTAATGTTGTACTCGGGTCGAGGTGGTCTCACTTCATCCGCGGCTTCTAATTTGGGGTCGAACTGACAGAAGATCTGGTTCAAGTCCTTGCGGATCACATTGGCCAAGACGTTAAGACGACCCCTGAAAGAAGAGTGAATGAATTTTGAACCAAAATGCAAACTCGCTAAAGATTTTATGATGACCAGCACCGATGGAAGTGAATCATTCTCGTTACCGATGCGGCATCCCCATGATCACGCTGTCGATGCCGGCGGCGCTGGAGCTGTCAATGATGGTCTTAAGAGCCGGGATGAGGACTTCGCAGCCTTCGAGGCCAAAACGTTTCTCCGATGACCACTTCCTGGCCAGGAAGTCCTCAAATCTATGAAGTCGATAAGAGTACAAGCCGCTTTGAACAGGTCTGGGAATGCAGATGGAGATTTACGTTGTGTTTGTAATTTTGACTGCACGCAAAAAAAGAAAAAGGAAAAAAGTTGTCTCTATTGGCAGCCTCCACAAAATTCTGTACAAATCTGTTGTCTATTGTTCTATAATCCTATTGACTAACATACTCTCTTCAGATATTCAACTGGAATTTTCACTTTAGACCGTCTTGTTGTTGGCCATGAAAGACAGAAGAGCGAGGAAGAGAGGTATTTCTTTTCTTTTTCTTTTTACAGTAAGTGTGTAGGCCTAAACGTTGCCCTGGCATGTCTTTGGAGCGCCTCGTTGTTGGCTGTTAGTACAAGTACAATACAGGGAGAAAGGAGTAAAATGATTTTAAAAAGTCCAGTTTCACAGCTATAATGTGGAGCTGGGATTCATGCTGGCGTGGCTGCTTTAGAGTGCCTCGTCGCGTTCCGGTGGAATATTTTTAGCCACTGAAGGCTTTAAGCATTTGCATTTTCGTGTAGTCATAAGAACGATTATTTTCAGGGGGAAGCACTGGTATTTGATTGACTGTTAATTGGGCGTGCTTCCAATGCTTTCAGCGGACACGCCCACATTAATTTGATTCTTCGTGCTTTGGACTCTTTTCTTTTTTTTTTTATGTACTTGGCAATTTTTGGGTGTTTGTGGATACAAAAAAATGCGGTACACTTTTGAGCTCATTTATCATTCGACAAAAATGAGCTCATTCAACGACTGGTTGCACGGTTCTTAGCGTGATCTATGATCTGTTCATTAACTCATTCACTGCCATTGACGGCTATAGACGTCAAAAATGAATTTGAATTATTAGTTTCACATTTTTTTTCCAATTTTGTTAACAAGAGTATGAAAACCCAGAAAAAAATGTATTGTACATTTAGAACAGATATTATATGTAATAATCTTGAGTTAACTAGTGAAGTCATGTGATTAATTATAAATAAAAAAATTATAATCGCCTAATGCCCCTAATTTAAAAAAAGAAGAAAAGATTATAAAAAACTAGGGGCGTCAGACGATTACATTTTTTAAATTGTAATCAATCGATTAATCACAAATTTTACATATGTTATAAATGCACAGTTAAAAAAAATCTAGGTTTTCATACCACACAAAATGTGAAACTAAAATAGTTCAAATGAAATTTTGACGTCTATAGCCGTCAATGGCAGTGAATGCGTTAAAGGGTCGAGATCTTCATTTCTTTGCTGACCGTGTTGATCTGATCAGGCGAGCCAGCAGCGTTCTCTTCTCGTCACTAGTGAACCGCATGATTCCCGGAGTCTCGAACTTCTGACGGATCCACTGGCACTGCTCCACGTTGTTGATGAACATGAATTCCACCCCCACGTGACTGCAGTAGGATGCCTGGAACGGGATAGTGTGGAAAAAGGAAAAGCGAATCACATCATTTGCTAGCAAATAGTACTGATTTGCTTCATGTGAAGGTGGTTTGTTTGTGTTTGAATAATTAACTCATTAACTGCCATTGACGCCTATAGACGTAAAAAAAATCATTTTAACGATTTCTATTAGTTTAACATTTTTTAAACCTAGAAAAAAAAAATATTGCACATTTAGAACAGATATAAAATTTATTATTAATCGTGAGTTAACCAGTGAACTCATGCAATTATTTACAGTAAAAAAAAAAAAATCACCCGACGCCCCTAATTTTTAAATAATCTTTTTTTTTTTAAGAAAAAAATTATAAAAAATTAGGGGCGTCAGGCGGTAAAATTTTTTCAGCGTAATTAATCGCATGACTTCACTAGTTAACTTACGATTTTATATCTGTTCTGAATATACAATTAAAAAAAATCTAGGTTTTCATACTCTTGTTAACAAAAGTGGAAAAAACTTTTAAACTAATAGAAATAGTTCAAATGTTTTTTTTTATGTCAATAGCCGTCAATGGCAGTGAATGAGTTAACATTATCATAAATAACATTATCATATATACGCAATTACACACCACTGATAGGGTATGTCTATTATTCTAAAATGTTCGTTATTTGAGGGGAGGAGCTTCATTAGTCCGCCCAAATCCCTGTCTAATAAACAAGTAGTGCTTTGCTGCCATCTTGTGGCATCTATAGGCAATTCTAAGATTTCATAGGGCCTTAGTAATCGCATTTAAAAAACGGTCGAATAAAAGGAGAAAACAATAGACTTCGATATTGAGGGGGTGGGTCAAGGTGTGTACCTCAAGTCGACGTATGACCTCCCTGAGGGGAAGCGTAGTCTCTCCTCCGCCGATGAAGGTGGTGAGAGGCAGGCGGAAACTTCGGTCCAAGTCGGACTCATGCAGACCGTAGAAACCTGGCATTAATTATTATTTAATTTCAAAACTTTTGTGACAAAATATTTATGCCCACTTGTTCCATAAAAAAACATTTATATGTGTATTCTATTAACTTATTTTAAGTCCATGCATCAATTTTCGATATAACTTACTATTTGTTTATTAATTCACTGGAATGTCTTTTTTCTTCTTCGCTGGTATAATTATAATTTAAAAAATATATGACACTGCGCTTAAAAATACTTTTTTGTGCTTTTTTAGTAATTAAAAAAAAACATTTTTTTATTTAGATTTTTTTTTCTATCTAATTCTAAGTAAAAATGGAGAAAAACAATGTGATCTTTTAGTGTAGAACTGATTTCTTTTAAATATATATATTGTTGCAGGGCAGGTACAGAAAAGATAGAAACTGTCCCATTCTTAAATTTTTGTACCATTTCCTACTAAATTCTTACTGCGGACACATTGTAGAGTTACAACCAAAATACAAGGCTATTAACTCATTCACTGCCATTGACGGCTATAGACGTCAAAAATTAATTTGAACTATTTCTATTAGTTTAACATTTTTTCTACTTTTGTTAACAAGAGTATGAAAACCTATATTTTTTTATTGTACATTTAGAACAGATCTGTGATTAATTGTGAGTTAACTAGTTAAGTCATGCGATTAATTACGATTAAAATGTTTAATCGCCTGACGCTCCGAATTTTTCATAATCTTTAAATGTTTAATTAATCACACATTTTATATCTGTGTTTCTAAAAAAAAAAAATCTAGGTTTTCATACTCTTGTTAACAAAAGTGGGGAAAAAATGTTAAACTAATAGAAATAGTTCAAATGAATTTTTGACGTCTATAGCCGTCAATGGCAGTGAATGAGTTGATGACACGTTTCTGGAAGGTAAATATGATCCTGGATTACTCGTATTTTCTGCGTTATACACCATCGGTGTCGCCGCAGAAGTCGAGCAGACCACCTGAGCGAGCTGCCTAAGCTCAAAGCTCACTAGGCACATAAGAGGAGACAGGTTCAAATCAAATTAACTGCAAGGCAAAGAGAAAAAACGGGACAAGAATAGATTCATAAGCAAGTAAAGGCCTCATTAGGTTTCATTAGTGAGCTATATATCGGTTCTTGTGACAATATAACATAAAATGCAATGCAATGCTGTGACACACACACCCACACCCACACCCACACCCACCCACACACACACACACACACACACACACACACACACACACACACACACACACACACACACACACACACACACACACACACACACACACACACACACACACTATCCATTAAAATAAAAAGGAATGCAATTCATCTGTTCTAGCATTCCAAAATATCTATATTTATAAATGCTAAATAATACATGCCAATGACCTTTTCTTGCTGCTCCAACACATATTTTCCCTCGTGAGAGATCAATCAAGTCTTTTCTAATGCGGTGTTCTGATTAACTCATTCACTGCCATTGACGGCTATAGACGTCAAAAATTATTTTGAACTATTTCTATTAGTTTAACATTCTTTTATTGTACATTTAGAACATATATAAAATTTGTGACTAATCGTTAGTTAACTAGTGAAGTCATGTGATTAATTACAATTTTAAAAAATTTATCGCCTGACGCCCCTAATTTAATTTTTTTTATTACAAATAAATCGTCAGACGATTAAAATTTGTGTTCGTAATTAATCGCATGACTTCAATAGTTGACTCATGATTAATCACAAATTGTATATCTGTTATAAATGTACAATAAAAAAAAAAAGTTCTAGGTTTTCATAAAAAAATTCATGAAATGGAAAAAAAAAAATGTAACTAATAGAAATAGCTCACATGAATGTTTGACGTCTATAGTCGTCAATGGCAGTGAATGAGTTATTGTGACATTGAGGAGTGTCACTTGGCTGCTCACCTAATTTATCAATGGTGGTGATGAGGTCAGAGGGAACAAATGAGTCCAGATCAGATGCCAAGATGCCCAGAGGGTCCAACTGAGCCACATGATGACCGCGGATCTGGAAACGAGCACAGATATCATATAAAATCACAGTTTGTCATCATATTCATATTGTTGAATATGGCTTGATTCATTAGCGGGCGAAGGGAAATGTGAGCATCTGTTTTCTTTAGCAAGTCTCTTTGATATTAACATTTACGTTCAAAAAGTGGGTCATTTGCATAATCCAAAGCAGTGACAAACAAATTGTATATTCCATTTTTAACAGCGTCCCTTCTGACAAGTTCGGATGTATTATTTTTTTTTTTACACACAATTACAAAAATAGACAAATGGCATCTTAATTAGTGTTAGTGTGAATGGAAGTGCACCGGGAAAGGAATCGATCATTAAATGTGGCAATATTGTTGGCCTAATAGCATAATTGTCGTTACAATATCAATAATAATGATAATATTTATTTGCGTATTTATTAATTTTTGGTAGATTCTCACTTATCCAGGTCATGTCTGCAAAGATTTAATGAAGGTTTCTTATTGATGAAATTGTTTTCCATCAAAAATTATATCACGCTAATACGCTAACGATATCGTATATTCCTATTATAGAGGGTCATTTTAAATTCATTTCATAGTCCAGTAACAGTCAATTTCAATACAAATACTTCACCCTAAAAAAAAATTTGGACAAGACAAAAATAAATAAAAAAAATCAGAGGAAGGCAAAAAAGAAAATTTGATGGACAATTGTCAAAAGTCATTTTGTAATGTTTTGGGAAAACAACAGAAAAATAAACTAAATTAAATAAGAAGATACGAGATGGATGACTGAGAATCTCGAAAACATAAAGAAAACACTTTTTTTTTGCAACATTGGTATATTTCAGCAATATTGTCACACTAACTAAATACTAAGATTTGTGAAATCAGTTTTTAAAAAACTCAACATTTCTATAAATATTTTAGATTGATTTATGCCACCTGTTTAATCGTGCTTGCCTAAGTTCACGCACTTGCTCAAATATTCACTTTCCAAATGATGGCCAATTTCCTTGGAACACATTTGGCAGTAAATTAACGAGCGCGTGTGGATGACCTGGTAGGCTCTGATGAGCGTGTGCACCGCCAGGTGGTCCTCCACCACTTTTTGTGTCACGTCTGGCGAAAGGGACGCGACCCGGCCCTGGAGGAGGGCGGAGGGGCGTCTCTCCGCCTCCTCGCCAGACGCGCCGGAGCTCTGGATGTTCCGGAAGAAGGCGTCCCACGACTGGAGCATAAATCCAAAAGAGGGGGGAAAAAAACGTGAGCAAGAAATATCATAACTGCTGATTGAGACGTACTCCATTTTGTTTTTGTTTTTCATAGCAATGTGAGGCCAAATTTGAGGTTCGATTGAGTTGTTACCTCGTGGACAAGTTTAGGATCCTCCAGCCAGGCGAAGTACATGTCCTTCACATAACTGGAGCTCCCGGTGGCTGCTTGAGAGGGTGTAGCCTCGGAGGAGCACACTCTCCTGGGATGAGACCTGCACCTGGCCAAAGTCCCTCCACCTCCTCGCCACCACGGACCTCCTCCAGCGCCCCTCAGCACGCACGCCACTGCTCGAAACGGACTCATGGCTGAGGGGAAAAGACAAGACAATTGATTGGCATTTTGACATTGATGTTTATATTCGGCAACTGGTATCAAATCATTCATTGCCACCCATGTACAGTTTATATCCGTCAAGTCTATTTTTCAATGTTTTTATGTCGTTTATATGTTTTACAGTAACTGTTCTGCTTGGCATGTTTCTAGCTTGTTTTGATCTCCCTCTTGGTCAAAAACGTGTTTATTTTTGATTTTTGTGACTTAAAAAGAAAGAGGAAACAAGAAAAAAAGCTAAAAAGCCTTTTTTTTTCTAGCAAAACAAACAGACTACCATTGTTACAAAACAATACCTTGTGGCTGTGGGTAGACCCGTAAATGCTCAAAAAAATGTGAAACTGCTTTGAAAATAACTAGCAGTAAATGATTTTCAGGACCTCTCAAAAGTTTGTCAATGAATGAATCAATACAGTAGCTTGCTACTTCGATTTTTATTATATTTTTACCCAAGTATCAGTACTTCTACTTGCTACTGAGAGTACTTTTTTTTTTACCAGGAATATTGCATCGCTAGACCAATAATGAATGTTTAGGAAGTGGGAACTATGTCGACGCAGTTCGTCGGAGCCTCAAATGACCTTTCATCTCTTTACTTTTTCCCACACGGATGCGATGCAAGGTGAACGTCCTGGCGGTGGCAACTTTTACTGCAGGAGCGTTTGATTGCGTTTGTTATAAGAGAGAGCAGCTCGATCGTAAAGATTTGAAAAATGTCCGCTATAGATGGAAGCTGTTGCAAGGAGTTAAGAGTCATTTCGCGCGCCGTAAAAACACAAAACATGAGATCGTGTTGTGCGTCTCTCACCTGTTCTTCAACCCGTGCTTTTAACTTTGCCTTTGTTATGATGATGCTCGTGTGTGCTATATGTGACGGGACCACTAATCCGCCGCCTTCAATGTAAATCCCTCATAATCTGCCCGCTGGCCTGTGTGTGACGTAGAGAGTAGGATAATAGTGCAAAGGACGACATGTTGGGGGGGAAAAAATCACTCATGTTCGTTAACGTTTACCTTCGGCCGCTGCAGACTTCCGAGTGAGGGACAGGTGATTCCAATGCACTTTGCACGTGCACCACATACGCAACCCCCTCCCCCTGCCAGTGAGTCAGGTGGCACGTCCGCACAACCGTCTTCACCCTCACACAAGCGCTCCTAAACTTTAGCAGGACAAACAACATTGAGCATTTATCAACAGCATCTTCTTAATCGGACACAACATTAGGCACACCTACAGCTAATTTAGGTTTTTCATTATGGCTCATCTTTGAATAATACTTTACTCGGGAAATAAAATCTAAAATGTACTGAAAATACGTTGTTTTTAAAGCAACCGTGAAAAAACTGTAAAATAATAATAATAAAATAAATAACATCCGTTTCCGGTCGCATCTTATATTAGACCGTACCATAAAATAGTCTGATTTAAATTTTGTTCTATATTTTCCTCCATATTTGTATTTCTCTCTGTCTCTCCTACACATTATTATATTTATTTTATTTTTTATTTATTTTCTCTTAAACCACCTCTGATAGAAAACTTTGCGTTGACATGGCGTTTGATAAGGCCAAAAGTTTGTTATTTTTGCCATTTTTCCCCTCAAAATTTAATTTCAATAATCACTGAGTAAAATCACAGCAGTCCTGTTACCTTAATGTTTTAATTTTATTTTTACGCCATTTTGGATTCACTGTAATGTGCTTTAGCATGAATGCTATGTTGCTATATTTCATGTCTTTGCTAATCCTATGCTAAAAATCTACTCTTGTTACTTTTTGTTTTTGGAATGTGACAGGAAGCCGCAGTACCACAACCAAACACACTGGAAGTCCAAACTGAGCATTATCTTTGCGGGGCGGAGGGAAAGGCAAAAGCCATTTATAGAAGCTAAGTTAACTGGAGGTAAAAAAATAAAAATAAAAATAAAAAAATAAAATCATTTGGGCAAGTGGTTTCAGATTGATGGGCTAAAAAACA
Source organism: Leptonotus elevatus (assembly GCF_054856555.1). Taxonomy (NCBI): domain Eukaryota; kingdom Metazoa; phylum Chordata; class Actinopteri; order Syngnathiformes; family Syngnathidae; genus Leptonotus; species Leptonotus elevatus. The sequence continues at coordinate 6,505,100 of NC_141251.1, read as the reverse complement.
ATCAAATAATTGGCCCAGCACAATTTTAAAATGCTGCTCCTCATTTTGACTTTCATCATTCATACTTGCTGGCTGTGAGCTGTGTGGGGAAAAAAGGGATGGTTATAAAACACTCACAGTTAAAAAGGAGGAGGGGGGTGGTGTACGAGATGTTGCATGAGAATCCATAGAACTGCATCTTATGACTTCCAATAACTATACCTGTACAATACCAATATTGAAACAATACCACAGTAAAAACCTAAAACATCAGTAAAAGCAGTGCAACGAGAGATGACAAAACTTGAAGGAACTCCCCTTTTTTTTGTATTTTTATTAATTCGAAAACAATTCGGCAGCACTACACTATAAGATCGCCTTGATGCCCTAAAAATCCACATCATCTGTAATATGACAAGCTGCAGACTCATTATTTGCATGCGTCTTTGCCATTGCTCCCCACATGACCTGCCGAAAGAAGGGTCAGGCAATTATGAACAGAAATGCCATTTTTTTTTGTGGGGCGACTGCCGCCTGACAAAGACGGAGCGAGGGCCATTTGTTTTCTGGCGTTTTATTAATAGTCTCCGTGGTTGCAAAGACCTGTGCCGCTGGGTAACATACTACAGGCTTTGTGTTCAATCACATCATGTTTTGGATAATTACCATCACGACACAATATTTAAAAAAACAAAAAAAAAAATTCAAGTTTGTTCTAAGAAACAAAGAAAACAAGATGACATTTGATTTGACTCATCCCTGCATGTTGTTGTTGACTGCAGCAAATACGTCTGGTGATCAAAGCTCAGAGAACAAGTTAATCTTTAATTTAGAAGACACCAGCAAAATAAATACATATAGTCAAAAGTCCACAGCGTCTGGCTCTGACATCCCCAAAGTGACTTTGTAGCAAAGTCTCGTTTCGGGGCGCATAATGTGTAATCCACTTACGTGAGCCGATGGATTTCCAAGTCGTGACGGTACTTAGTAAGCCTAATTCATCTAATAAAGCATGTATGAAGGCCCGATTTAATTTGCCTCGGGTGCTGTGGGCGCACGCGGCCTCACGGAAATCAATCACATTTCTCGTCATTCAATAATGCATGATTTGGCAAAATCAAGCCGCGGATCTGCCGTGCCGAGGCACGCTTTTGAAGAGCCCGCAATAAAACTTTGTTATTTCTCAATCACCTATGAATAATTAAATTACAGTGAGAAGAGGGGAGAAACAACTTGAACAGGATATGTTTTAATTAAAAAAACATAACAAAAGTTTTTACTAAAGTACTACAGCCATTACTGGATATGTAACCAAAGCATCATTAAATAGTGTCCATACATCATTTACAATAAATCATAAAATGCTGTGTAAAAACATAAATTATATTTAACGTGCAATCCTTTCTGTATCCCTTGCTTCGTAGTTTGTACATAATTGTGGGGATGGTGTTTTTCTTCTTTTTTTTTTTTTAAAGAATGACAGTCTGTTGTGCTGCTTTAAATAAAGAATGTCAAAGTTATAAGAGAGCAGCATATAAGTGTAGAATAGTTGATAAGATATATTGTATGTTACCCATGCATAGACTACAACGCAGCATCTCTCAGTCACTCACTGCCTCTTTCGCTGCCACTTTTCTAAAATAGAAGAGAAAAGAGAAGATGATACTAATAATGGAAGCATCATCAAATCTTGGATTATTTGTCCACAAACATGCATGTCGAGAATATTCGGACATATTTAAACAGCCAATAGGCTCAACAAGGCTCGACTTGGCATACTATTATTTTTGTAGAACCTTCCAAGTAGGCCTGAATCTAATCTAACCTATTTTACTGTTATGCAGATTAATTTTTTGCTTGTGTTGTGAAGGGGACTTTGTAGAGGAAAAAAATAATAATCGCATATTAAATGGCAGTTGACCATATTCACCATTTGAGGTTAGACAATAATCATACTAGTCAAAAGTTTCTGCTTTGCTGACGTGCATAAAATGTCCTCTTAATGTGGCCATCAAGTATAAGCCGAAAAGTTCAGGGTGTCCCCGAAAGACAACATTGGTTATTGCTCAAAATTAGGGCCACATGGATTAAATGGCCGGCTAGATTTAATCAGCCATCATTAGCTAACATTAGCTAACATTAACGTTAAAATTATCCGTTATGTTTATCGGACAAATTAGGGTAGATCATTCAAATGTTCTGCCTGTAATTTATGCCTTTATTGCTCTAATTATTAAGGGACAAAAAAAATACGTTATTTTATTCTTTATATAATTTTTTAATTAATCAGCCGGTTAATCAGTTATCGGAATTTTATTGTATTCTTTTTTTCATTTAATTACATTAAGTGTTTTTATCCTTAACATTCCTGGCACTTTCCACACTATGGCATTTTTTTTTTTTTACGCGACCGAGAGTATGAAAATAAGTGTAAATGTTTCGTTCCCGTCCATTGCCATTATATACTAGCATGCCTCAATCTGACCTACGCATTCATTGCAAAATTGCTTTTTGCAGTTCCTATCTCCATACCGAGGCAAGTACAGCGACTTAGAACTTAACCTAGCCGGTACATTGCAGTCAAAAAAACAAAACAAAACGACATTTAGGTGTCTGTCATCAACCGTACGTGAATGAAAAGTCAACATTCCACAACCCACATTTGCATGATCAAAAAGGTCGAACAGCAACAAGGATTTGCTATTGCTATTAACTGGAAACATTTGACCACATGAGGTGACTACAACAAGGCTTTTGTTATAACACTCAACATCAGCAAGAAAGGCAAAGCTGTGTTTTGGTAGTTTGCGTGTTGGAGGAATCACAAACTTAAAGGGAGTGTGGATACAGGTGCATCTCAATAAATGAGAATATAGTTGAAAAGTTACGTTATTTCAGTAGTTATATATTGTTCAGACATTCAACACAAGGGGACATTCTTTTGAGAAGGCCAGTTCCTACACAATATTCATAATGTTTACTGTATTTAACATCATTTTGATTGTTGGTCCTAATTGCCTTGGTCATTTAAAAAAAAAAAATGTTTTTGTGAAAAAACTAAACAAAATTAACAAACAAGACTTGCCTCAATTCAACCTTTGCGGATCATAATTTTAAAACAATTTTAGAGAGCACACTTGTATTTTTTTTTTTACCTAGGCAATTTTGCTATAAGGCAAACTGTATTTGAATTTGTGGTCATTGTTTTTAATCCATAAAAAAATAAATAAATGTTACTTGCTGGAAATTTCACCTATTCATGTTTTTTGTGCTCAGGCCCAAAGCCCTGTCTAATATAAAATGATTACTTTGGCGTCATGTTGTGGCATCTTGCAACTACAGTAATTTCTGGATTATAAACCGCTACTTTTTTCACTTGCATTTGACCCTGGAGCTAATACTAAGGTGCGGCTTATCCATCAGATCACAATGGGGCACACTACAAAGGAAGCGCATGAGCATCCAGGCAGAGCAAACCAAACCAAGTGAGCCCAAATACAGTAGGACAGACAGAACGAGAGAGAGAGTCTATTTGTGCCCTCATTATGGAAAAGAAAGTAGCGGGAACCCGGTGCGGTAATATCAAAACACCTGCGGGTTATTAGTCAGGTGCGGCTTGTATATGTAACAAACTCGAGTATTCCCCAAATTTAGCTAGCGCGGCTTATAGTCAAGTGCGCCTTATAGTCAAGTGCGCCTTATAGTCCAGAAGTTACTGTATGTTGAAATGCGTGGAGGAACTTCATTTAGATGAGTGGCTTTCAACTGCTAAATCTCAATAGAGAAATTCCAATTATCACAGATTTTTGTACAGTGATTCATATTAGTTGAACCAATGAACTAAATGTTTTCCACAATTGAATTATTGAGGTGCACCTGTAAGAGTGATTGTAAGTACACGACTGAGGTTTTTAGACCTGGAAGAGGGGTGTTGGCTTCTATTTTTTATTTTTTTTTAATGAGAGTCTGATGTTTTAGGGGACATCCCAGAGTCCTTTGCAGAGTCCTTTGCAGAGTTCTTTGCAGAGTCCTTTGCAGAGTCCAAGGCATCGGCGGTCGCGGAGGAAGAGACCCTCCGGTAGATGAAATCGTACAGGCTGATGTCGGGTCTCGTCTTGCGGCAGTTCTTGCAAACCAAACTGGAATATTGGTGCAAAAGGCCGTACAGCCTCCCTGGAATGGGACGGCAAGGACGGAGATGAGAGGGGGAGAGGAGACGGTGCAAGTCAAGATGAGGAAGGAGAGGTTTGGGTGAGAGAGACAAAGAGAACAAACAGGTTGGCAATGAAAAAAAAAAACACAGCAAGAGAGGATAAGATCATGCCATGAAAAAAAATAAAACTAAATGAAAGCCAGTTTGAGCTCGTGTTGGTGCGTCTCTGCAGCTTCACTTTAGGAAATGGATAGCTGGAGGGGAATTTCTGTGAAAGGCTTCAATAAATGTCAGCGGGGGGGGAATGAAAAGAGGGGAAGAGAGGCTGGGGTGACCAGTAATCCACTCTGATGCTGAATGGATGGGCCCAAGGAAAAGACATGGCCCATAAGATGTAATAACTTAGCATGCACATGGGCTGCTGTACGTATTTTTTTTTTTTTTACTGGCGCGGTAATAGTAGCAGCAAGGACAAGCCTCTCAATCTTCACAAACTCATTGGTGGCGAATATCGTTCCCAGTTCCATTTATTGTGTACTCTACTATAAGAGCTCCATAAATGGCAGGTGCTGGATTTAATGAGACGCAGTGGAACCTCTAAAGTCGAACAATCCATGTTGGACCATCCCAGGGTGCTGGTTTACCTCTCATTTATTTAGATAGATTTTTTATTCATCACGTTTTTAATTGGTTAAGTGTCACAAACAAGCAATATATGAAGTTTCCATACTTTCAAGGCGTATTTTTCATTGTACAAATGCCACAGCCTTATTGTATATCCTGACCTGTTCGACGTTAGAGGTTGCACTATAGCTTTGAGAACAAAAACAAAAAAAGAAATGCTGTCTGACTTACCCACAGTGACTTGTTTCTCAGTCAAGAAAGTGTGCATGTTGTGAACATCTCGCATAAGAGAAGCATCTCCAAAGGTGAAGTATGCCAATTCTCTGCCCGCCTCTGCCGCTGCCATCAGCTGAATCAGCGCTAATGAAAGAAAAATCGAGACGGCTGAAAGCGATACCCAGGCAACAATGCTTGCATTACATTGTCTTGTCGTATTTTTTGATCAATTCAAGTAATTGAAGGAATGGCAAACTGAAGTAGGGCTGGGCGATTAATCGATCAATGATTCAGGAATCAAGTAATTCCCCCCGATGAAGAAGAAGAGACTCTAATCTTTTTTTCCCGTAGGTTCCATGTTTTTATAGCAATAGAACACAATATTCTGTGGGCTTTGCAAAATCTGTCAAAATCCAGTAAAACAGCCGGAAGTGAAGGGGGTTACTTCAGTGAAAATGGCTGGGAGTGAATGAGTTAATCTTTCAAGGAAAGTTCATTTTGTTTAGAGGCAGCACCTTTTAATCATGTTACGATCAGTGACATTTGTTGTTACATATGATTCCTAAAGGGAATAAAATCCAAACAAGATTTTTTTTTTTATGCAATCATTGTCATTTGCTTGGCATCCAAAGCAAAAAAAGAATCAATCTTATTCAGAAATTATAATTTTGTGAAGGGGGAAAAAAAAGATTTCATTTTTAGACCATATGGCTCAACCCTTTCTAAGCAAACGGATGTAAGTAATTGAGCTTGGTTAGCAATTGGTCAATAATCCAAAACGAGGGATGCCTTCTGCCCGCAGTCCACGAGTTGAGGCCTTCCATCTTTTAGCAAATTAGGACTGTTAAATATTTAACATTATGGGTATTAACTCCAGATTAATGAACGCACGACTCAAAACATCATTTTGAAAAGGGCTGTAATATTTACAGCGACAATATAGCTCAGCATCATGCAAGTATGATGCCACATAAAACGCTAAGCTAATTCCAAAGCTAATGGTTATGGGTTCTCAGCAACAAGTCCAAGAGATAAAATAAATCAGTTTACAGACTATATATATATATATATATATATATATATATATATATATATCTGTAAACTGAGTCTCAATATTAAATATGACATTTATTTTTGTTGACGTAAGCACATGGATCCAAAAAGATGCTACTTGTTTAACTCCGAGTGTGAACTAAATTGATGTTGCTCAAACGGCGTCACATTTGACCATTAGCAATTGGAGAAAATGTGCAGTTCCCGGGACGGTAAGTGGGCCCTCGCTTATGAAGAGTGATGCCAGTCCACAGGGGATGCGATTTATGGTCTCCCTTGCCCGTAATCAATCGGCGTTTTAATGGAAAGCATAAACGTGTGTCAGCGGATCGATAAAGGGTGGGAAGAAACGGATGAGTGACACACGGGGCGGCTACTAATTGAGCGAGGGGGGTTTCAGACGGTCTGCTGCTCCGTAGTGCTTGAAAAAAAAAAAACTGTGGCTAGCTGCAAAATTTGAAGTCCCATACTAAAGTGTACAGTACACTTGGAGGAGGCATTAAGTGAACAATAACAGTACATATTATACAGTACAATAGTGTTTTTATGTGTTGCGGCTAAGTGTGTGCTTGTTACACTTGTTTGAAGGAGTTTAATTGCTGTCACATCTATGCTAATTTCTGTTAGCCTGTCTATGGTTTTCACATTGTGTGTTAGCATTAAGATAGTGGACTCTCTACGAATTTCTACCTTTGAGTCGCGTGTCTCCGCCGAAAGCTCCACAGCCCCAGTTGCCAGTGGCTATCGCAGACAGATGCTTTCTGTTGGCATTTTTCCGGAAGAATCCACAGTACGCCTGAAAAACAAGAGTGACAAGAACCAAAGGTTTAGCAGAAAAGGGGATGATGTGTTACGCATTAAAAAAAAAAAGAAGATGCATTTTTTCACCTTATTGAGCTCTCTCGTCATTTTTTCAGGCAAAAACTGCTCCAGGAAGTTTTTGTATTTCAGAGCATCAATGGCCACAATCTCTGTGCATCGTCTCTGCCAGTCATCCCTTCAAATTTACAGTAAGACTTTTTAAATTCAAACCTATATTCTTTTTAGCATGTTAACAAGGTTGACGTAGAGGAATAAAAATAAATGTTTGGGCAAGGGTGGAAAAAATACCTGGGAGTCTCATCTTTGTAGCACTCATCCCACTTGTAAGTTTCAGCATAGCCAGAATATCGACTGTACTGCTCAGCACCTGCATCGAAACAAACACAAGCGAGATGGAACTTGTGCCTTACGGTTTGTCGTTCACAACAACGCTGTCTAATGTCCAAAAGACATGCAGTGCTATGACGGGGGGGTAATAATCATAACCTATCATCAGTTAACCAAATCAAAGTCGATTGTGTGGAGTTGATTGTTGATTAATACAACTCTGAAGCTTGAACATTGCTAATTAAAGATACAGACAAATCTCCATGAGGCTTACCCATAATTCCATTTAAAAAAAAAAGTGTCTTGGAGGTGTCATGTTCAAAAGGAAACCCTAAAATGTCACTAATGCAGAGGCATAACAATATGAGACCGTAATCAGCAGTGAGAGCACACAGAGTGGACCTGAATGTGTTTCAGCGCCTTGTCAATCAAATCAAACTCAGTGCGCAGTGCGCGCACAGTATCAGCAAGAGCTGGATTGCCCTTCAATAAAAGCCTTTGATTTAATAAGTGATCTGCTTTGGGGTTCAAATAAAAAGCTTCCAGTCTTAATGGGAAGAAATGGTTCAAAAAGAAGAAGCCACATGTACACAGGCAGTGAATGACAGTTACCATGGCGGTAGTATGGTACTTATTATGGGCATAATAATAGATCGATTGATTTTTAACAAATCAGTTGATCATCAGCGGAGACGCAGGTCATTCAGTCCTATGCGGACTATGAATACAGAGTCCGAGATACTTCCACAGACTCAGTAAACAGCAGGGCCTGAATTTGCATTTAACCTTCCTTACAAATGGATCAAGTTAAGTTTCAAGAGCAACGTCGAGTTACTTGAATCGCCGAATTCTCATTTCTTCCCATTGATTTGATTTCAAACACATGGCATCAAAATGCACCGTGTGAAAACTTTTCCAATCAAAAAGTAGCTTGTGATTGGAGGCAGGGTGTGAAACAACAAAACTGAAATAAACTTTCTTTGGAACATTTTTCATCATCAAGACCCTCTTTAAAAAGTCAGCTGAGAACAAAGAAGTAATTAATTTCCATAAAACAAGCAACTTATTCTTCCAGGAACAAGCTGCTCGTATCCTTCCCTTCATCAACAGATGAGCCGCTGTCCTCGCCAATCACCTTGATGTCATTTGTGCCGGAAACTGTCCGGCTCCTTCCCATCACCAGATTACATCGTGGCGTTCTTCTACCTTCCCAGACGACAACGCCCCCATGGAGGAATACCCCCGTCACATTGAAAATGTACGGGAAGACCCGAGTTAGTGAGGAATAAAAATAAGAGGACAGAAGTGAACAAACGTCTGGACCAAAAGAAAAGATTAAGAGCCTGGATTAGAATCATAGCAAAGACTGCATGCGTGCAAAGAATATTTTTGCGAGGTTTTAATGAATCTATGGCGTAACTGGCCCATTCCATTAGTGGAGCGATGACCTTAGTGCAGATATAAATTCCTTTCTGTCCAAATGTAATAAAGTTAAGTGGAGAGGAGGAGGCGGAAGAGGAGGAGGGATAGAGGGAGGGAGGTGGGAATGGTCTGAGGCTTGCGGGAGGACGGTGACTAACAACTGAAGGTGACTCGGGAAAGAGATGAATGCGCCAGAGAAGGCAGGGCGGCGCCACTGTGTCGCTGGCCGCGGCACTTAATAAGACAAAAGTCGATTTTTACATTGACGGCGCAGAATGAAGCAGTTTGTGTGTGTTTGGTGGCATTGCTGGGGCGGAGTGTCGTTGTCTGTCTGCTCTACTACAGAAACATTCGGTGCAAATCGACACACATATGCTTATCCTGAGACACATCTATAAATAACCCACCCTATAGGGATGTATATAAAAGTATACCTCTATTTATAAAAGAACATTAAGAACAATATTTTTTGTTTGAAGACAAAAAAAAAAACTTGATTAATCAATTATTGCCAGTCTATGACTTTTTACCTGTAATAATGAGGCATTCGTTGTGCTCCAGCGCTTCAGTGAAAAGACGGGAGACGATGAGTTCGGGGTTGATGATGAACCGGATCTCCTCTTGGACCAGACCATGTCCCGTGACGCCGCCCCCTACGAATCGGTTTGCAAAGTCCACCTTTTGAGGAAAATTTACATTTTATTACCAGAGAGGCACTGTCACAAGCAAGGTTATTTTAGTTAACGAAAACTAACGAAAAAACTAAAACTAAAATAAAAACATGTTGTTAACGAAATAAAATAAAAACTAAAATGCTTTAAAAAAAACTAAAACTACATTTTGTTTATAAAAATAACTAAAACTAACTATAATTGTAGCGAAAATGTCTTTTGTTTTAGTCTTTGGTAATTAATTTAATAAATGAGCCTTTGGGGATGATTTTAAATGTGATTTTTAGTATATTTATTGAACCGCAATAAGGACGTTTGAAAGTGTGTCACACAGAAGTGACGTCATCGAGCAACAGCCAATAGAAAAGCACCTACAGATGACGTCGCTCTTAAGCGACAATTTTGCATGCTTGACTTTTGGCTCCAATGGCTCACCTCGCCTGCTTTTTCATTTAGCTCAGCCGAAATACAACGCTAGGTAAGAAATGTGTTACTTTTTTTATTTTACCATGGTGTTTATTAAATATTGCACACAAAACACTTTTTTTAAACAAATACTAATACTGAAACTAACTAAAACTTTTTTTTAAATAAAAACTAACAACCCTGCAGACTAATTAAAACTAACTAAATTGAAAATTCCAAAACTCAAAACGAAATAAAAACTAACATGAAAATTCCAAAACTATAATAACCCTGGTCCCAAGAGTTTTTCTTTTATTTTACTGCTTACTTTCAAAAAATGTATAGTCTTGACTATTCAATATGGCTGGGACTAACTGTGAGATTTCACTTCCAGTTATGCAGATAAATGAGTCATTTAGAATGTCCTTATTTCCTGCCACCCACTGCGGTCATTTAATACAGATAAAGATCACGTGCTTGCTTCCTGTTTGGGAATAATCAAATGAGGAAGCAAAATCATGCATGTTCGATCCACAAGAACTCCTCGTGTGTATAATTTTTATTTTACGCCAGCACAGGAAAGAGAGCGGCCAGTGCATTTTAATGAAAATGCTGCTATTTAAACATGTCTGTTCGAGGGAGGGTCCTGCTCACTGGCCCGCAGCCACGTCAATCCGTGTGACAGTGTGTTTCTATGCGCATGGTTTTGTAACCGGTTCTCCTCACCTCGTTCACCCAAGCCTCACACTTCTCATCCTTCAATCTCACCCCCCCTGACAGAATGACAGCAAACTCTGGCCTATCAAAACCTCAGCACAGAGACACAGCCGAAGGAGGCGCCAATCCACCCGCAGGGCTCCTGAACCCGGGCAGGGTCGCCCCAGTAAGATGCCTCACCCTCATCTTTTTTTTTTCTCAACGTGAATCTCTTTTCCTGCACCCTAGGGTCCTTGCTATCCCCCTAGGATTTTTTGAGCTACTCATGTGGATACCTAAGCTGTCAGGCAAAATTTAAAAATACATTTGCCATAGCTCGACCAAAGAGAAGTGAAGAAAGGGTGAATTCCACACAAGGAATGCAGAGTTTACTTTTTTTTTTTTTTTTTTATATAAAGTTAACAGCCATCTACTACAAGTGCTTTATTTTTATGTGGAGGGTTGAAAAAAAAAAACACAGCGACAAACTTGCTAGCAAAAACTAGACAGATTTGACATGAAATGGATTTCATACCTGCAGCATCCCGTAACCATCATCTTCAATTGTCCCCTCACAAGTGATATGCAAGCGCATCAGCTGAGTCTGGCAGCTTAAAAAAACAAAGAGACACTTTTCAATGATGCCATTTCACTAAAAATACATTAAAATAATAATCATCAATTTACACTTAACACAGTTAAAAATTATATCACTAATACTAAAACATATTGAGCATTTCTTCCTAATATGGATCAACAACGCTAATTATAAGTATGTGCTTGTAAAAATCTAAATTTTTGTTTTATTCTATAAACTGCTGCTCAAATTCCATTTACAGTACAGTGTTGTCATTTCGAGCTAATTAACATACAATAATAGAACACAAACATATAAAAGTGGCTTTTTTGGTGTCCAAATTTTTTGATTTTTAAATAAAGAATAAAAAAAAGAGTAATACTTCTCCCAGTTTGGAAGCGTGTTTAATGTTTGTCTTGTGAATGTCACAAGGCCCTTTGGTCCTAAAAGACGACAACAACAATCAACATGTTAATTATTTATGAATCAAAATGTATTGAACTGACGGTTCGAGTAATATGATTTCCTGACGCTTACTGGTCTGTGAAACTCTCCTAAAGTAGCAGATGAGCGTTTTCAACTTCTCAATTTTTCGTGATGAAGAGCCCTCGAATAACCTGCAAGAGGAAGAGGAGGCAGATAAAGTGTTGTTTCAATCAAACAGTTTGTCACCTCATGTCAGGGTTGAAAACAACACGTGTACGATTTATAGTAGAGACATAGCTTCTTGTTTTCTTGCATTTTCGTTCTGTCAACCTTATCCAGTATAAAAAGGGTGAGCTTGGAAGTTTCTGACAATCTGATAACAATAGTTATTTGAATAAATGAAACTGCCAGCCTTATATTTATTTATTATCTTAACACATACCAAAAAAAAAAGCCTTTGTCTCAGTTTGGACATCACAATGTTTTCCACATCATTTCCTTCTCAAGCAGAGGAAGGAAAACAGTAGCTGAAGAGGTGCGTCTCAGCATTCCATCCTCCCTCTCCAACATATCCATCACTTAACGAGGACAAACCTCGACAGTTCTGCCAAAAAAGCAATCAGCAGATTGCTTGCCGCGCTGCCTGTCCAAGACGGAGCGCCACTGTAGCCAATAAGCAAAGTGACGGACACTCCCTCAATTATAAGGGGGGAAGAGAGCGGTGGGTGCGTGGGGGGGGGGGGGGGGGGGTTGTCTTGCGCACTAACGATCCACCGCCCATTTTAGACTGCGCTGCTTGTCTTGTCTCATCGTCTCACAAACTCGGTTCTATATTATGCTGCGGGAAGGAACGCTGATCGGGAAGGTGGGCCCCCAAGTATCTGCAAGCTCTGTGACTGGAATCGATGCTTATATTATTACACTGCCTTCTTCACTTAGCCTCCTGCTAACATAGGGAGAAGACGGCTGGGAAGGATACAAGGATAAAGGTTCGGACAGCATAGGAGGCTGAAGGACTGAATCAAGTTTGAAAAGAATACTGCAAAACCCCTCATGGTAGCAAATAATACGCAAATATACATTGGAACCACAGTATACCGATGCCCCAAGAAAAGTTCATATTGTAAACAAAATGTAAAGACGGTGAAACAGTAGTGATTTGTACTACTAAGGCGGAACGCAACAATGACTCGCGTCACAGATGTAATGTGACTTTCTAACATTCTTACAACACAACTGTACAATGAGGTTAAATAAATATTTGACCCTAAACTTCAACAACAAATTCAAACATGCGCGGAATGCTCTGAACTGAGGTCTGACTTGCTGTGGTCTCAAATGACACCTTACATAATCTTCCCAAAACCTTAAGCCAAGTCGTATTTTTTTTTATAGTTTTCCACTGCTGAGATGTCTCTAAGAGTCGGATGCTACACTAAATGCTCGGCCGACTGTGCACCATCATAATGAGCTAAAAACACAAGCGGACCGGATGTTATCAACCATGTCACTAACGAGGAGACAGCTCCTCAAAGAGATGAGGGAAAATTGAGTTGAGACGAAACCTGGACCATGTCCAGCAGGTAAGGAGGTGGCTGTAAATATAAGACAGATGGTATTTAAATGTGATTAGAACACGGCATGTATGTTTGTGCATGTGACTAGAATGACATTTTGTGTAGAACGCAAAAGCAAAACAGTGAACTGTAAATTTTAACATCATTGTCTTCATGGCTTGGAAAGAAAGATCTTCACTGTCTTGAGGTACCTTGCCCCACAATGGTAGCATAAGTAAGCGCCTGTTTTCTTTTTTTTTTATGCTGTGGATCTGAAGTACAATAGTTGGTCATCAGTGTTGAAATCCCACACAAACAGTGAGAGACGCCTGAAATTCAAAAAATCCCTCTGTCCGATTCCCCCAAAATGATGTGCATACGGGCTATTGGTAAAAACAAGTTATTAGTCAATGTGGTTCAATATTGGAAACAGCTTTGAAAACAGACGACCAACTACTGGTACTAGGGGGTTTCTAGTGCACCAGTGCCCCCTTATGGAAATTTTTGTTCCCAAGACAAGGCAAAAAAAAAGAAGAAAAAAAGGCTGAGGAACAACCCGTGACTTTAAAACTTACAAGTTGGTGCAGGTTTTCATATGTTGAGCAAGCTCAGGAACACATTATTATTTATTAATTTTATGTTTTCAAAATCTGTTTCATAAGAAGCAGCAATGCAGCAAACTGTGAATTGTGTCAGGATTAAAAAGAGCGCCTCTTTGTGCTACGTTCCACTTTGCGAACAATGCCTTCACCTGTAGAAGTTGATCTCGGGATAGTTGCAGTACTCCGACTTGCGGGAATTGCGTCTCGGGAATGTGCAGAAGAAGGCGTTTGCCAGAAGACAGGCGATTTGCTCCTGAGACATCGTGAGTGAATGGTTCATCTGTGACTTCAGCAGAGGGATTGGCTGGGGAAGAGGCAAAAAGGGAGACTGTGAGGATTATGCCAATATGGATGACGAACACATCAGATAGGGGAACAGTCCAAGGGGAGACACTGAAGGTACATACAAGGTTACATGAGTGTGATAGTGCGGCTCTTTGGGCTAATGGGATGGATAATTAGTATAGCAATTTAACAAGCAGAAGCGACAAGAAGGGTTCTATTTAGTAAATGGGAAGAAGTAATTAAGGTCTGTGTTTTCTTGCGCTCGCCCAGGTTCTCCCAGTCAGGCACACGGGCTCATAGATCTTGGCTGATTAGAGTTTAAGAACCTCCCAAGGCTGCCCCCAGTTAGCGGATCAATACTAGCTCTAATAACACAAGGCTGAACATCTGGCCTGAGGCTTACTACTGCAATACAAAGCGGAGCCGGACGGAATCGTCATTAACAAACCACTGGAAAGGAGGATTTTTTTTCCTGTGCACCTGAAATTCCATCTTAATGCCAGATTAAATTTGCAACCCTCAGTTATTGTCTCAATAATTGTAAAACTCTGCTTTGATAATCATGGGTACAATGTCCATAATAAATAAAAATTTCAGTAGCCCCTTGCCTTTTATAATATAAAAATATATAAGGCAAATTGTTCCACTTTTTTTAATGAAAAAAAAAAGAAATTTGTTCAAATAGGAATGTACAAACGTTTATACAAAGTAGGTGTCTTCTTTATGTTTCTGATTTTCATCTGAGCTGGGAAGTATTTGATAGATGGCGTTGGAAGGTTAGGTTTACATTTTGTACTTTCTTTTCTTCCTCTGTCCTTTTTTTTTTACGGCAAAATAAAAACAATTAAAGAAATGTTTCTCCTAATTTTTAAGCAAGAAACAACAGCACTGTATTGTATATAACTAATTTCATAAAGTGCAATTAGTGTATCTGCTGTGGTATTCGTGTGCTGCATGTGTGCCTTTAAGGGGTGTGGCTTAGTGAGTGGAGACGCTGGAGTCAGCCGTAGTCCTTGCAAGTGTTATAATTTTATCATTGTGTGACTTTGAATGGCTGAATATGCACTGGCAATTTTGGCACTCCGTGCCCAAATATGAGGGCATCACAATACCTTTTTTTTAGTTAAACTGTGAAAAAAATATAGATAAGATTTTATGAAATCAAGTGTGCTACAGCACTATTCCGATCTGATCTCCATGATATGGAGCACAAGTAACAATATTTCTTCCTACAAACACTGTGGAAAACTCAAAAAGAGGTAGAAGACTGCAGTACATACCATCGTGCAGAGACGTGGAGCGCTGAGTGCCAGCTTGACCATGGAAGGCAGTACGACCTCATAAAGGTGCTGAACCTCGCAATGTTCCAAACACTGGAGGGTAAAAAAGGTTAATATTGTTAAGTAGGATTTCAATGTGCACATGAGCCATTAGCTTGTATGATGTCAACATTTTCACGTTCATATTGTGTAAATAAAGTAAATGCAATGTTTGTTTTTTATAAACACTGCTAACGGTAAATAACTCACCGCTTATTGCATTATACCAATTAAATTCAAAGTCTGACAAATTATATGTGCTTATACTTTGCACTTGAGCTGATGTTCTTTAAACATGACTGGATTTGAGTGGTGCTCTTTAAAGTACAAAACCTTTACATTTTGGGTATCAGTTTGAAAAAAGTGCATTCGGATTTTTTCCCCCCTGCTTTTTTATTTTAATCACACAAGGAATCGCCGCAGACTTAATAAAAAGTCTGAGAAAGTTTAAAACGCAATCCATGGACATGAACGAATACTTGCAGCCAATACAACAGGAGGCTCAGTTCTCTCATATCTAACAAAACGTCGATAGCAATAAGAGCAGTTTATGTTGTGACAGGCCAATTCCGTGCTTCACTTCACGATGAAACACCAAGAGCAGATGCTGTGAAGCCCTTTAAGTAGTTCAAGTATATGTCACAAGGCATGTTTGTTCGGTTCTGACTTTTATCAGTGAATTAAGAGCTACCATTTTACAATCTACGGTCAGGTGATAGGCTTATGACGAGTATCAAGCATCTGCTGTTAATTAGCCGTAATGCCCATCATGTTTTCCAGGTAGGAAAACCTTCAGTATTCCACAGGGAGGGGGGGGGGGGATTATAAACTTGATGGAAGTCCCTCGGGAGGCGTGACAATGAGTAGCTAGAATGAAACACCAAGCGTACGTCATTCAACACAATTTGGGATAAGCGTCACAAAATGGAAGGCTTCTCGATGTAGAAACCACTGGTGAAAAAAAAAACAAAAAAACACATCAATCTGGAAAGGGAGCCTGCCGGTGTAAAAGCAGCAACATACTTCAGCCTCCAGCTTGCCTCAGCAATTCCCTCTAAAATAAACACACTTACTCCGTCATACAGCTAGATTTACAACGCAATCACTTATGAGTGTATTGGCTTCAAATGTCACCGTGATCAATCACTTGCCTTATTCTATCAAGGTAAGCAGAGCAGCTGATTAAATGGACCTTCCGGAGCAAATGCAAATGACCAATCCCGGAGAGAGAGCGGCGGCGTGGCATGATTTTCGACGCCGAAGTCTTCGCTGGGCAATTTGTCCGGGGGAGCGTTTATATGGCAGCAGAGCAGGTCTGACTAAACGTTGTCAGAAGTAATGAGCTGGCAGGCATCATAAAACGCTCCCGTGGGACTAATAGATGGTAGATGGAGGATGTGGCAGTGTGAAGGTAGAAATACGATAGCCGTTGACCTTAAACGGCATCACTCCGGTTACAGGACCAGAGCTCAGGATTCCACTCATGAACTTTTTACACATTCATTTAATAAAGTTATTCTGACAGATTACAGTGGCACATAATCCATTCAAAAATGCTGGCTGACTTTCTAAATTTTTCAAATTTCAAAATTTTCCTTTCTTAGTGGTAATAATTGTTTTGAATTCCAGGCTTAAAACTGTATTTAATTTTTACACTCAATTCCAAGTGTTTTTTTTAAGCAGATGTGTAAATTCAGAACGACAAGTAAACTTCAGCGTTTGACAAACAAGTGGGAAATGCTTGACAAAGCACAAATGTTTGTATACTCCCTCGGGGCATCAGCTGTACTCAGCCCTGGACCGTTTCCATGCGAGGCCCTCAGACATTTGTCAGAAAGTGACACTGTGACAGTTTCATTTGGCAGAAGAGAAACACGACGACAATTTACAGACTCATTCCAATTTGTATAATTCCTTCTTCTTTTTTTTTTTTTATTATCTTCTCTGCTACAGCCACGGAGGGAATGTCAATCAGTGGAGCTTGGCTGTGCTATGTCTGGACAATTATTCAGTGCGTCACAAATGCTAGTTAAATTAAATAAATTGAATGTTGTCAACTGAGCAACATAGTATATTATACAGTGAGCCACCACAAAACATTTTTTGCAAAGGCAGTATTGAATCTTATCTTATGCTAAAAAGCCTTAATTCCATCGTTAAAAATTTACCTGTCCTCTTGTAAGCTTTTGCAAAATGCCTTACCAGCATTTTTTTTTTTAAATAGAATACTAAGGAAAGCCTCACTTCCATTAGAATGGAGGACAGTCAGTGGAAGGGCAATGTTGAAGGGCTTACTTAGCATCATTTCAGATGGGATGGACCCTTTTAATTAAATTGGATTAAGCAATAAAGTGGCTCACGCAGCCGATCGATGGTTCAAGCTCCGCCTCGCACCGAGACTTGAGTCCAAGGAGCAGAAATAAAAAAAGGACCATTTAGTAAGGTCTATATTTAGCAGTGGGTGTGAGTATAACATTTTACAACGGATACTGAAATGCATTAAATGGTACTCGAAAAACGCAGCAAAATCCTAATAGTTCCATTAAGATAATCATGTCTGCTGCAATAACTTGAAATAACTGTCAGAGAAGCTATTAGAAGAAAATGACGTGCTCCTGCCATATTTGTTAGCCTTTGTTATTATGGGTGGTAAAAATATTGTTGACGTCTTCTGGTAACCATTTCTAGGTTACTTGTCACTTTCTCAAGCTTGCAACTCACCTCTGTGCAAAGAAGGTTGAGGGCAGTGAAGTCCCATTTCTTCGCATGTGCTGTGTTGTATCTCAAGATAGCATCCTAATGAGAGGAAGTCAGTTACATGTCATATGTAAGCACTGCACAACTGAACAAAATATTCATAATTACATAGAAGGTAAGGTCACGTGATACAAAGGATCAGATGCAACAGGAGATAAATTGTAGGGTGATATTTTTGCAAACACTGCCACCTTGTGGATGCTGCAACACTGCTGACATGACTCGGGTGGATATTTACGTTTTGGTGAAAAGAAAATTGTACTCAGAATGATACAGAATTTAATTAAATTAAAGCAACCATGATTTTGATTTTAAGTACTTTCATGAGTTTCATATTTAGAATTGAATTACTGAACAAAGTCAAAATTTCTATACTATTGCAATTATTATTATTGAGAAGCACCTGCACTACAAACGTGTCTTACCCTCGCATCCAGAGAACTTTTGAACCCTCCTTGCAAGGCAGAGTGGATTAACTCCCACCGACTCTGGACACCACCTCCATCCTGCAACACACATTGTTTTTGTTACGACTCCAACTTTAGCGTTATGTTTGGGTTGAAGTCCGTGTGCGCTTTGGACCTCTGTCTCCATTGGAAATAGATTCTTCTCCGAGCAAGGCATCTTAACGGACAAGTCATCCCACGAGTCTTTGAACTTGCCTGGGTACGGGACAGGCACCTCTCCCTCTCTGAGGAGATCTGTCTGTAACAGTGACAAACAAACAATGTATTCTCAAGGACGGTAAAAAAAAAAAGAGAGCCTGTGGCACACAATGAAGAGTCTGGTACCACTGTACCTGTTCCCACCATGTTTTTCCACATGATGGCCCACATACCGAAATTAATAAAATGTTCCCTCACCCTTACTGTGACAGTGTGGTTAGGCACAACTTTCAGGTGAGACAGTGGTGGGGCACACTGGGGCATCCTGTTCAGCTCATCAATAGGGGTCCCCAGCCAACTTCTGGTCATGTCATGCACAGGGGACGGAACACTGCAAAGACAAGTAGATGAGAACAGTGCGGTGTTATAGAAGGTGATCAGAAATGGACAAAATTAGTGAAGGTTGGCTCTTAATAGGGCGCTTAAATATAGCGGAGGAAAATACATTTTATTTTATTAACACCTTGCACCTAGTTCGTACGCAATCGCAAAACCATGTCACATAATCAACTGAATTTAGTATTTACAAAAAAAAAATATGCACACTAACTAACCCTTTAAACAAGTAAGTGCACTCACCTTTTGACATTTACGCACAAAAATAAAGCTTAGGTAATGAAGGCAAAATGTAACAGCCTACAACAGATTTGTAATAGTTGTATTGGGAGAGAAACAGAACCACACTTCTACTTTTGATGGTGCACAAGGTGCATCCAAGGACCGCCAACAAAACAGGACATCTCACACGACGGTGAAAAAAACCGTACACCTAACAACAACACCAACAATCAACCAGATGACACTAAAGTAATACTTTAGCTGTAGAATAGAATTTAAAGTCCTACTACTGGTCTCACTGAATGGCTTATGCATGAAAAAAAAGAGCTAACAATATAAACTCAATATGACTCTCAGGTCTGCAGATTTGGCTCAATTAGCAGAGACCAGAGTTAAAAAAAAACAAAAAAAAACATGGTGAAGCAGCATGTAGCAGTTATGCTGCCAACAGAGGTCAAGTCAACCCCAAGTGTGAAAGCTTCTAAGTCCAGGATAAAAACGATGCTTTTTCCAATGCCTATACATTTTTATGCATTTAAATGTTGAACATTTAATTATGTAACCCACGGTGCGTTACCTAATACCTTGTGTGTATGAAATGTGCTATTTAACTAAGGCTCCCTTGCCTTTAATTGCATTGGCCTGAGCACAAAGGCAGTGAATAGACAAGATTTTTAACTAACAACAGAGGATATGTTCTGGAAAAAAATATATACATATACTGGGTTCGCTGTATTTCCAGAATTCCTAAATATATCTTCCCAAGTAAATTTACAAAAAAAAAATCCCAAAATTTTCCACCCTTTGCTTATTTTAAAGGAATAAATGTTACACATACCTTTCACAAGTGGCACCAGGCTGATTGATAATAAATTCCTGGCTTAAATCTGATAGGTCGCTACAGTCTGCCGCCAAGGTATCTCCAGTTCCTGCGGGCGAACGTGTGGCTTCGGGCTCTGAAACAAAATGCTGAGATTTGTCTGCCCAAGCCTCTGCACATTCTTCGACACAAGCGCTGCCATCTCCTGCCGAGTTGTTGACGAGCAGCGTTTTACCAACGGGGCTGTTGGGACTTTGCATCTCCACGTCGTTGGATGACGGACCCTTTCTCGGACTCGCGCAGCAGGTCGATTTGGAGTTGGGGGAGTGTACGGCGACACAGGTTGTTTTCACGGGGTGAGGGCCGGGTGAACTGGACCTCTTAGATTTTTGTCCATTAGAACACTGCGCAGGGGCTGAATTACTTGTAATGCTTGAAAGAGGAGAATCGCTGAACCCGCTTAAAGGCCCGCAGTCCATTAAAGTCTGAGAGGCCGTGTCTCCCCGTAAAAAAATGTCTCCATCTTGCTCCGGGGTTCTGCAGAAGAGCTCAGCCGATCCGCCTTCAGATTGGCTATCACCAGTCACACTGGAACACATACCAAATAACAGAAGAAAATAATAAGCAGAGTGCATACAATCAAATGTCATGAGTGTGCTTTTTATTTACCTCCTCTGAGAATCCATTTCTGCATCCATTTTGGAGCGGTCAGACAAGGTGAGTGGATGAAAGCTACTAAAAAAAATAATAATAATGAGTTGATAAAAGGATATGTGCTCACATATACTAGTCACAAAAATTTAGGGCAAATGAACTCTGGGTTAAATTTAAGAATGAACCTAAAACGCACAATAACCTTACCAGGTTAACTTAATTTTGAACGTCTGAATGCACATTTGAGTGTTCTATGCTTCAGCACTTTTTGCACAACTTATTTTCTTTTAAATGTATTGCTGGGCTATCTGAATGGGATTCGGCATCTGCAAAATGTGCAAATAGACAAAATCAAGTGACTAGGACTCGGGTTGCAAAAAAAAAAATAGGTGATTGAGAGACATACCAAGGTTAGGGTTAGGATAGGACAGTGTTGCTCGCCTGAGTTAGTGTTTCAAATCGTGGTTTTAAAACAACATTAGGGTATTGGGGTTAAGGTTTCAAATTAGGGCTTCAAGACCATTGTGAGGGTTTCAAGTCATTGACCTGGTTAGGGTTTTAATGTTGTCACCCCTAAAGTCCAGGGTCAGGGTTCGAATCCCGCTCTCTTTTTTTTTTTTTAATACTACAACTTTTTTACAAAAGCCTGTATGGTTTGAGGGTTATGGTTAGGATGGTCATGCCGATAAGAGCCTGTCTTCGGTGGTAAAACTAAATGAAAACTTCGTGAAAAGACAGAAGGGGGTGAAGCGAATCAGTAACAACGCTCAGAGCATGACTCGTTCTGGCGACTGACCAAATCAGAGCCGTTCACGGCAAAATAGCGCTAGCAGGCCCACTCTGTACATTAGGGACATTAGTTGTTGTTTTTAAAATAGCAACTTAACTCAGGCTTTGTTTGTTTTTAGAATTATTATATAATAGTTAGTCAAATCCATTATTAAATAATGAAGTCAACTTGAGCATTTAAAATGTGTTCATTGTTGAAATTACGTCATGAACACCAAATAAAGTCAGCTTTTATGTGTTTTGACAGAAGCGGTAACATAAGCAGAAGTGGCAAAAGCCAATGTAAAAAAAAGCGAGTTGATTAAGGCTGCGAAAACCTGTCTAATAATTCTCGGCAAGATAACAGTCTATCGGTAGCGAAATGCGCACGTTATAAAACCTAAACGCAGATATGTTCAACGCTAAGGCTAATTTGGCATCGAGACGCTAATTATATCAACATGTTTGTTGTTTACTGGCTAGCAAAGCAGCCGCGTCAAGCTAGCGGGCGCTGTTAAAAATTAGGAGATACAACTTACAAGCATGTCCCTCCCAGGGTTTTATTCCTTGGCTTGATACATTATGTAGTTGTTTTTTTCATTCCGAATGCAACAGTGTCACGCCATACTGTATATCGTTCAAAATACTGCACTAAATTACGGTTATTGTCCAATTTCTACTTTATTGACATGCCAGCGCGACCGCCGCAATTGCTTGACGGCAAGCGGAAGCAGGACCAATCAAAAGAGTTTTATTTGGGGGGTAGGCGGGATCAGATGGTGGTATCCGAGCGACAGTGCCGCAAACTAGTTTTTTGTCGTCTGAAGGGACGAAAAAGCGCAAATCACTGCAGGGGCTAAATATGATGACGTCAGGGTAATGTATTACTGTACGCATTCAACCTAAATTAATGTATATAAAATACATTTTACATTTGTAAATGTAAACATTATGTACAACGATAATTTCTAAAACTAAACTGGTAAGACAACCAAACAGAAATTGAATGAAATAATCGGCATATTGTTACATTCTATAGACATGACGTTGGGACACAATTTACAAGATCAACTTCATGTAAATTTTATTACAAAATATCACTTTGAAATGTTCAACAAACCAAACCAACGACAGTGCAAACAATGCAAACAGCTATGATGAGTTTTTATCAAGTTGTGAAGGAGTCAATCGATTGGAAGATTCTGCATTAAAATGGTTGACAGGATCTTTTTGGTCTCAGTTGGAGAAGGGCTTCACAATCTTCATGGAAATATAGTTCTGTGGAGATAAATTTGAACATAATTGTTCACCCTTGAATGATAAAAATGTTCCATGTAAAATTGACCCGGCCAAGAATATTTGCATAATTGTCAGTGTCAAATTTTGAACTCATATGCTTAACATTTTGGATAAATACGTCAAATGGGGAACTTACAGGTAGAGAGTAGAAAAGGATCCCGAAGAACAGTAAGACTAGCAGCGATAGGATCCCGATGATGAAAAGAAATCTGAATCTCCGCCACACGATGAACTTCATGGTCTTGCAAGGGTTTGTAAACCAGAAGAACGATGTGTCGGGACGGCTGCCGGAGACAAATGTGGAGATGATAACTACGCAAGGTCAAGGAAATATGAAGATAACTCATATTTGAAAGGATAGTCACTTTGGTAGCTCCAGTTTAGGGTTCATGTTGGGCTCTTCTCTGCCTTTCCCTGCCGGTCTCTCCTCCATCTCCTTCTCCTCCACGATTTCCAATGTCATCTCTACTTTCCCCTATAAAATAGATCAATTTGACATAATATGAAAATGTTACTTTTTAGTTGCTCTTATGAAAATACAGTGTTGCCCCACCTATTAATTTTGGAATTCATCCTCTATTATTCACTGAAAAATGATTCA
Source organism: Leptonotus elevatus (assembly GCF_054856555.1). NCBI lineage: Eukaryota > Metazoa > Chordata > Actinopteri > Syngnathiformes > Syngnathidae > Leptonotus > Leptonotus elevatus. Next base: position 6,481,845 of record NC_141251.1, on the reverse strand, counting down.
CTATTTTTGTACTCCTCCTGAAAACTCCTAAAATGCCACAAGATGACGCCAAAGCCCTTGTCTAATAAAAAGTAGTGCTTCGGCCCCATCTTGTGGCAAGAAACTAGAGCACTCTTTGTCCTCACTCGCAGTACAACTTTCACTATTATAGTAGGACACGTGTTACTAGTAATATTAGTAAAGTGCTATATGTTAACTGGGTGGAATTGTATATGAATATTGAGGATAAAAATGTTAACAGTAAGTCCGAGCCGTTCTACTACTGTGCTGAATTGTCTTACTAATAAGGAAAAAGCACACTAGTATATGGACTTTAAACTTGCTATCAGCTCTATCGAATAAATGCACCTTGATTGAAAAAAGGTGTATCTGTGTGCCTCTTATTCAAAGTAAAGTTGGGATAGGCTCCAGCTCACCCCAATAAGGTCACGAGCTATAGAAAATGGATGGATGGATGCATAATATGTCTCCTTTAAATAAGACATAAACAAAGAAGTGCAAATGTCGGTTCAAACATACGGCAAGGACTTTCTTCCCGTCCTGCTCAGTGGCGCACGGCCACCAGCCTCGAACTGACTTTTGGGAGAAGAGTGAGTTGAAGACGGACTTCTTGGAGGAGTTGGAACTGATCATTTCGGGCAACATTTTCAAGCTGCACTTTTCGGGGGTCTTCGCAGGCGCGATTAGATTGAGTAGGTCCAGTTCAATTGAGCCTGTGATACAAAAAGTGGCCAAACATTACAGGGGTCAAAAATAACATGACATACATTTTCTGTGTACAAATCTTTTCTTACCCAAGTAGTCATCCAAGGAGAATTTATCATTGTCCCATATCTGGACGATCAACTTGGGAGGAATCCTAAACTCGGTCTTGTCCAGATTCCAGAAGTGTTCCTGGGAAAGTACAGGAAGCGTAATTGGACATTTGGCCTGTGCACGATGGCAGCTCTGCATTCCGATTTGGACGCTCTCACTCACTTTCCTCGAGACGACGCACAGCTGCTCCGCGGGCAGGTAGTCGAAGGCAAAGACGAACCTCCAGTTGAAATTGCCGTCGCCGTCGAGGGATCTGTAATGAACGTCAGTCTTCTGTTTGTCCTCCTCCATTCCTGGCATCCATCTGTAAAATACACACACGTAGGACATAAAATACATGCATATACTTTATACGAATAATATATTATACCCTTTGACGTAGATATCACTCATGCTTTCCCCCGTGATGCTCATTTCGTCCAGAGTGACATCAGTTGTGTTCCAAACAATGGCACGCAAGAAGTATCTGTTTGAAAGATAACACAATAGACAGTGTATTACCCGTCCCTCCCGGTATATGTCCTCCCTCACAAAACATTCATACTGCTTGGCCTTGCGTGGAGTGATGTCACATGGAGGCCCCGGCAGACCGAGGCTCTTGGGAAAGACGTCCACCCACATTTGAATCCGCCCCTGTATTTGCGAGAAAAAAAAAAGACATTTTAAGTACAAATACCTCATTAGTCGTTGTCATTCATGTACATTGAAAGCTCCAAAATATCCAGTGACACATTGGTAGACTTAACACATAATTTGATTTCAAAACTAACTTTCCCATAGGGAATAGTGCAAAGTGAATTCATTCGCTTTTTAAATCAGAATGAATATTCAAAGGCGTATTTGACTCATTGAGCCATTTCCGGCAGTAAAAAGTTAACATTTTGTCCAGAATTAATTTGATAACTTCATTTAGAGCTGTGCAATTAATCAAACAATTACAAAATCAGCATCATCAAAAAAAGATGAGTCGTACTAATTTAGAGTTGTTTAAATTTATACATTTTTAAATGTAAAAATAACTAATGAAATACATTTTGTTTCATTCAAAAGGAACTTGCATAATTATAGTGTTTCAAATAATTTTAGTTGTCTTAATATTTTTAATATTTGTGATTTCAATTATTACCAAAATAATTGCGATTCATATTTTCTTCATAATCAAGCAGCCTCTTCATTATTTTTCATGTTCAATTAATACCTTTAAAAACGAATGTTTGAACTTGCTGTCGACTGAAGATGACATCACCTGTGCTGAGGAAGTAGGTAACGACAAATCATGGCTCAGTTTGCTGACCAAACCCAGAAAACAGGTGAGCCATGATTGGTCGTCACCTACTTCCTCAGCACAGGTGATGTCATCTTCAATCAACAGAAAGTGTAGAAATTTGTTTTTAAAGGTATTAATTGTACATGAAAAAGAATGAAGTTATCAAATTAATTCTGGGCAAAATATTAACTTTTTACTTCTGAAAATGGCTCAATGAGTCAAGTATCCCTTTAAATTATTTTGCCACCTCTGGTTTAGACGCTCAAGCTGAAGTCTCATAAGATTTCCACTGTATTCCATTAGCAAAGTCGCTCTATAAAATGATCATTCAGAAAAGTTTCTTCACTTGGGACAAGTTGGGTTGGTGGGAGCTGCAAAGTGTCCTGGTCTCCACATGCTCGGGTACCAAGCCCTGGTCTCTGAGGACATGCAGCGGCAGTCTCTCGCTGGCCGGGCCAAGGTGTGTGTGTGTGGGAGTGGTTGCCTCTGCAAAGGCGCAAAGAAGACCACAATGGAGATGCATTCATGGAAATCACATGGATAAGCTCGGTTGCAAATCAGAAATCAGTCATACCGAAATCCTGCAGGTTGTATTCTTTTCCCGAAAAAGACAGAGCGCTTCCGTCTCCTTCAAAACGTGGAGGAGGAACGCCTCTAATCTTGGCCAAGTTTTTGAGGATCTGAGACGGTTTCAGCTGGTCTCTCCATTGATTCATCCCAGAGCTGCAAGGAAATCCAAAAGGACAAAAATAAAGCTTTGTATTGCACATCTAATATGTGAAAAAGAGAGAGAGAGTCCGACGAACGATAAACGCGATATAGCAGGGGAACACTGCTTTTCCAAGATACGCATGTAGCTATTTGTCAATACTCACACACAGTAAGTCTGTGGCACGCCGCAGCAGGACCTGAAACGAGACAGCAGTCGGTTCTCCAAATCGATGACGGTCTCGCCCACTTTTTCGTCCCGGCTCAGCAAGTCGTAGTCGTACACTGCGATTTTCAGATCCTTGTCTTGTGGCAAGTAACAGGACAGCTCAAACATCCTAAACAAAATAAGAAATGTTCATACAGTTTGGCGTCCAATCCTCACACCAAAAAAAATATATATATATATATTTGAGCAAACATCTCCGCTGACTCACCTTCCGATTTCTGGATTGAGAGTGTTTGGTTGGTAGTTATCCCTGTCATCCACACTCTTCCTCCCCAGTGAAATCTTGACATATGGATCACACTGAAGGAGAACGATATTAGCCGTGTCTTCACTATCGTAATGTTTTAATCATCAACGTACCATGCCGTTTGTGTCCTTGGGCTGCAGGTCAATGCAGCGCACCACATAGATTCTGACCAGACACTCCTGAGGCCCGCTTTCAGGAAGCTCCCGGAATTGCCGGGGGGGAGCTTGCACGCCAGGGTCATCGGGCAGCGGGTAGATCTTGAACGAGCCCTGCACAACGGGAATGAATAAAGTATAGCCTTAAAAAGAACGGACACATTCATATATCGTCACCCTCTTAAAATAATTGCCTATGTCTTTTTTTTTTTTTTTTGCCTAAATCATCTCCTCATGATGCAAATGTTTCATTTTTGTGTTTCCTAAAAAATCTGAACAAATTACTATTTTAAGGTGCCGAAATACAAGCCAGACTCTCCGACTACCTTGAATTCTCCCACAACAGAAGGATCGTCTTCCTCTCCGTCCGTCTTTCCTCGCGAGAGTTTGAAAGTGCTGCAAAAATCTGTGAGTCCCTGAAACTGTTCCACTTGCTCCAGTTCGCAGTCATACACCTGTCGACGCAATACAGTTCGGTCCACAAGTATTCGGATAGTGAAAGCATTTGTATGATCTAGCCTTGATAATGTACACGAAATAAAAATAATAACTATACCAAGTTAGCTGTTTGCATATTAAGTTATTTGCAGATTCTGTATGTACAAACATATGAACTTAATTTTTTTTTTTTTTTTTTTTTTACTGTTTTTGAAAAGTAGTTCTTTGGTGCCATCTCATGGCATCCAATGTTAAACGTTATCAGGAAGTGTAAATGAGTGTAGTTTGCTGTTTTCTTCAGCTAGAGCTGTTGTGGCCTTAAACTTGGTAAAAGGAATTATAAACAGTTCAAAATAGTAGTGTTAGCAACAACAACAACAAAAACAAAACTTCAGGCTTCAATAAATCAATGTTTTTTTGTTTTTTGTTTTTAATTCAGTTAACTTCAGGCTTCAAGAAATACATCTTTTTTTCTTTCAATTAAGTTGTAAGGTCAGAGGTCACATTATTGGTGGACAAAGTTTTGAAAGGAAGTTTTGATTCCAGCAAAATCATTTGTGTTCATCTTTGTTTTGGACATAATGTAAGTCCTAAGTCAAACTGACTCGCTCACGAGCTGTACTGTTTAAAATTGGCTACAAACAGTGCTGGAGATTTAATCATGTCCTCACCTGTAATGTGTCATATCCCTTCTTCAGGTACGGCCCGCACTTCTCCTGCTGTCCGATCGAGGCGTAGAATTTACTCCACCAGTCGACCGCTTCCTCTTCCTGCACAATAGAGAGGAATTACGATGAAAAACAGTGCAACCTTGACTTACAAGTGCAATTCTTTCTGTGACCAACCCTTCTGTGTTTGTCCCATTCAAAAAAATGTCATCAGCCACTGTGCCTCTTCTTGCCCACATGCGAGGGCATTATTTTTTAACGAAATATTTAATTACTCCAATTTAGTTTTGTTTCACTCTAGCTATGGAGTAAGATAAGTAAAAATATCTATCTCCTAACTCAAAGCAAACAATCAAGCGACGGCTTGTGACTAAAAATCTTCTAAAATGGGCCACTTGAAAGTCAAGGTACAAATGTATTTAAAAATAAAAACAAACCAACAAACAGAAAGAGACTCACCTCGTCAGTTTGAACCTGTAATTTAGAAGTCAACGAAAATGTTAATACATTCTAATCTACCATTATGCGAGCGTATTGCAATTCACCTCCGCTTTGACAGTCGACCTCTCCTCGATGTCTATGACAACATCTCCTTTAGCAGCTGCTATCATTGCCACTGAAATGTGAATGGAAGGCGGAAAGTAGTGAGTAATCGCGGCGTGTGCGTGTGCGCAAGCGAGTGCGTCTACCCACCCCTGGCGGACATGCAGACTTGGCTGTTGACTCGGTAGGGGTCGCAGCGGAAGTCCTCCAAGCGGTCGATGGTGCACTGGCCCACCACCGGCTTCCTCCCGAAGGGTCTGTGGTCGATGACCTTCAGGATGATGGGGGGAGTGTACATCTCTTCTTTGGGGAGAAGCTGGAAAACAAAAAGGGCACATATTTTGGAAAATGTACATTTTAATGGCTTCTATACAAATACGGGTACAATTAAAACACGAGAACACCGTGCACAGTACCTAATTACCATAATAATGATCATTTGGTTACCATATGGTGTTTCGGATTATTTGTTAGCATTAAGATAGAGGTTCGTACCACTTTAAGTAGCAGCACAGATCCAGGGAAGTTGGGGTTCTTCTTGAAATTCTTGATGATGGCCGTATGAACGATCTCGCCGCCGCATTCCACGATCAGGTTGGGAGAACTGACGGTGGCCAGCTGGTAACTTTTCATGTTCCTCAAGCCCCAAGTCAAGACCTGACAGTAAGAAAGAGAACATATTCATTGCTCAGTTCAATTATGAGTGTCATTGTAGGAGTGAAAGATGATACCTCGATGGCAGTAAGCTGCACGACGGGCCTGATTCCTTGAGGAACCATGTAGAGCTTCTCCCCTCGCCGAGGAGGAGCCAAAGGAAGATCTCCCTCGTTCGCCTGCAAGGCAAGAGCACAGTATTTAGTCTTACATATTGTTTTATGAACCTCATTTTCTGGACTAGATGTCAATTATCGTATGTCATGTTATGGCAAGTCAATGTTATTCGTCATTGTCCGGCGTTTACCTTGTCCTTCAGTAGCAGCTCGGCCGCCAGCAGTACCTCTCCAGCACCGCGGCCCTTTTTGGTAACCGGGTACCACCGCAGTTTATTGCCAGAATCTACACTGAGGTTGAGTTTGACCACTGGAGGGCACATACAGCGACCCATGGGCTCATCTTTACCCTGGAGGACCAAAAAAACTCTCAGACAAGTCTCGGTCATGGCCCGTGACTTCCTGCCTCAAAACGCACCACTTTGTCGCTGTCGTAAAGCTCCAGGACGACATCTGGCGGGTTGCGGGCGATGGTTTGTGGGTCCCCGTAGATTTCAACGTCATCAAAGATGAGACTCTGATCCCACGTGGGGTTCAACGTGGCGCCGATGACTTCCGTGGTCTTGCTCAGGTGAAGGAATGAAACGTGGGCGTATGGATCTGCGTAGGACAAAGTCAGTTGGTGCAGTATAAGCGAACTGAGGACCTGCTTAGGATCTCATGGCCACTAGGGGGGGCCCCAGGAGCAATTAACAGTCAACAAAAGGGAGTATTGAGGAAGAACATAATCACAAAAAAAATGTCAAAAAAATTGAAGTTACGAAAGCTTTTGCACATTTGTACATAGTTTCTAGACAAAAAAACAAAAACACTTTTAAATAAATATACCTGTATTTTTGTATATTCTAAGTTTTTATATACAGTATTTTAATAGTGATTTTATTTGTTTTGACTCGTACAATGAATTATTCTCATTTTGGGCTTTTCACCTGAGAAGCTGTCTTTGTCCATGGCACAAAGATTCCTCGCCTGGTACACATAAACTCGTAGCTGGTAAGTGTAAGACCCTGAATGGAGCATTTTCAAATGAATCATCGCAACGAACAATGCAACATAATCCAACAACATGATTGGGCATCATGCTTGTATTATCTCAAAATGGGACGAGTCAGGAAGTGGTATATAAAAAGCACAAAGGCTTTTAATCAGTCATTTGCTTGATCTGACTGATTACTCACGGCTAAAGTGGCAGGAAATGGTGGGAGTGTTTGCACCAAATAGTTTGGCAGCGTCCGTTTTACTGGCCTTCTCATCCACGTCAACCCCCTGTCAACAAAACATGCAGGGAGAAACAGGCGTCAAGGACATTTTCAGGTTTGCACGTATCGGTACATAGTGTTAGTGCATGTATTAAGTCAAACTGGGAGGGGATGAAGATGACTTAAAGAAACTTAACAGGAAGAGTCAAATGCAAGTGAATCACTAACACAAAAAGTATGACTCATAATGTAACCCGTGTTTCCATGGCAACGGCCACATCAGAAATTATATTTTTGGAATACAAGATTCATTAGTCACTTTAGATTAGATAATATTTATTTATCACTTTAGGAATATCTGGTGACACAAATCGCAACTCAAATCACTTTTCTTCAATGAAATGAATGGGAATGCCACTTTTAATACTTACAGTAATAACACATACAAATTTCCACATTTAAACAGAATGTAAATCATTAAACAGTTTGTGTATCATGCGATCATCGCGCAGCTGCGGCTGGCCACCAGGGGGCAGCATACACTAAGACAACTAATTAGTAGGATGCAGTAATAGTAGTTGTTGCTACACGTTTTGTTTTGTGATATATTTTTATTACATTTTCTTGAAATCTACTTGAGTGGTGGCCAGTTTACTCGGGTGGCCCACCCAAGTATTAACATGGTGTGGGTAACACTGCGTTTTTTGCATTTGATTATTGTTATATTGTCTGTTCGAGGTGTTGCGACACTGTTTATCTCCAAATAGCCATTGCTTAAAGGGTTGCAGCATCAAAGCTGTTCAAACTGTTACTGTTGCTGTCTCCATTTTTCATTTCCTAAAATGAACAAAGAAACTATTGATGTGGCGCATCCCTAAAAATACAGTTGATGGTGTTTCATTTGTCATTTAGTTCTTATATGGTGCCTTATGTAAACCAAACTGAACTTAAAAACTGTGATTTTGGGTGTCCTCGAACACCCCTAGCAAGTACACATTTCCGTACGTGGTTTCGCCGTTGTAACCGGGCCCTCTATGTGGTTCGTGATGAAAACAAGTTTGACACACTGATGAAGTATCCGACGGTTCGACTCACCAGCGCTCCTTCCAGCCTGAAGATAGCGGATGCTCCGATGCGGTCTGACGGGGCCATCTTCCTCCGCCAGCGTCGGCGGCGGAACGTGTCGGACGAGCGCTCCTTGCGGTGAAACTTCCAGCCGATGAGAGAAGAATATTCCCAGCCTTCCCCTACCTCTCGCCTCTGAAGACGTCAAAGTCAAGAATGACCGTTTGCCGTGCTATTTTTCTAAATCGGTAATCAGCTGCTGCTTACATCCGTGGTGGTTTTATCAGATATCTTCCTTCTGGGTCTGACCAGCCTCTTCCGACGATGGATGTGGTACATTTTTTCCGCTGCCACCCAAGTTTTGGGTTTGTCATCAGGTGGGATGGTAACGCCGTATTCCCAGCCTTGAGTCAAAAAACGCCTTAGCACGTTTTTAACAGTGAAGTCCCACACGCATGTTACATTACCTTTCTCATCGACAGCTCTGTTGCTGTCAAAACTCCAGTCGTCCTCCCAAGTCCATCCGCTGGGACACTCGAACTCTGAAGGGCTCTGAGCCTTTTCGCCGTTCTACAGCACACGGTCAGATTCACTCAAAACATTCTTGACAATAAAATGTTCTATGCAGCCCCACTAGTCCAAATATGTTATTTTGGTTAATTAGTTGAGCGTTAAGCAGAAAAATCCAGCAGTTTTTATCTCTATCAGAAGGCGGCCCTTTTGCTGCTGTCGAGTGAATATGACATCACAGTTGCTCAGGACTCAGGTAACAACCAATCACAGCTCAGCTTCAGGAAACAGGTGAGCTGTGATTGGTTGTGGCCTGAGCCATGAGCATCTGTGATGTCATCTTCAGTCGACAGCAAGTGGCAAAATGGCCGCCCCCCTGAGATGGACAAAAACTGCTGGATTTTGCTTCATAACTCATATTTCACAAATGTTATATTAATCAGAATGTCATGTTTAGACTAGTATGGTCACATATATCATATTATTGTCAAGAAATGTTTAACGTTGACGTAATATACACTCACTTAATTTAAAATTGGATATTAAGCTTCTTTATCTTTTGTGTTTATTTTGAACATAATGCACAGTTGCAACATTAACACCGCACTTAATTCTTCACATACTACTAGTCGTACTCGTACCACACTTTGACAATCACTAGTCAAGGAAGCACATGTAGCCTGTATCATTCCCTGTGGGTCCCTTTGTGCCTCGATCCCTTATTTTTAGCTGTGTGTGTCACATCATGAGTTAACGTGACCTTCAAAAACAGCAGCCTAGAGCGTCAAGCCTTATGAGAAGAGGAAGTACAACAAAACACAAAGCCGAATGGTTTTAAAATGCTCGCAAACATCTGAGGCCAGCTGCAGCCGTGTGAAACAGCCTCCGTGGGTTTGGCGGCGTGAGCGCCGACATACTAGCGCAGAGTAAACTTATAAAAAGTGGAATTTTGCGTGAATGAGACAAGGCTTTTGTCCTGTAATCTTCACCTGCATTATTCGCATAGTGTTGACGCAGGTTGAATGTGTGTGTATAATGTACGTGTGTGTGTGCAGGGGAGGGTATTGTGTACCACATCGGTGTAGGGCTCCGCAGCAGGCTTCCACTCTCCGCCGGGGAAACGTGTTTCGTTGTGAAAAACCTCGTCCGTGAACTCCGTGTGGCCCGCGTCGGCTTCTGTCAACAGGCTGTAAAAAAAGCAGCAGAGGCACACATGTGGATGGGAGGCTTTGTGACTCAGACAGTGTGCCATGATAAACTATTTACACGGGACCTGGCAGGAGAATGTTAGCACGAAGGGAGGGAAATAGACCACCTCATATTAAAACGCCGCTGGGTGCCGAAATTCCTTCTTCCTTTTTTTTCCGTTTCCTTTGATTGTGTTAGTCGTTGGTTACGGTGCAAGTGAATCATGATTACTGACAATTAATAGAGGAAAAGAGTTGAAAGTGCGGATATCAAAGTCGTGTAGCATAACAGAGCCCGAGGCGGCCAAGTGGTTAGGAATGTGGCCTGTGACCTAAGGGTACACGTTTCCATAGGGAAATCACAATTAATTCCATAATCGAATAAGGTCCAATAAAAGAGCTGCTTTAAAAATGATCTCTCTAAATAAAATAATAAATCTCAGTTTTCACTAGGGTACAAATATATAATTGTTTTTGTTTTGTACAAAACAAAAAAAAAGCTAGCAAATGAGGCTACGTGTGAGTGTCTGATCGTGAGCTGTGGACAATAGCAGCACCTGCATGAGTGTGCACATTGTGCTTGTCTTTTGCTGTTCAATAAATGGTTGTTAAGTGCAAGTTCCCACATGCAAGATCATTGCTGTACATAAGTATAGTGTTAAAAAAAAAGTCAGCTCCAGTAATAAAAGAGTACAGTCAGCCTATGCCTGTGATGTCAACATCGTTGTATGCTCTGTACATGCTGAAATAGAAGTTGTTTACAGATTTACAATTAATGTAACATGTATGCTATTTTCTGTGGTATTTAGCACTATATGTTAGCATAAAGCTAGCGGACTTTCTTTTGGTTGAACATTTTGGTCTTTAAATCCTGTTTAATTCTCTTTTGTTTTATGTCTTCATTTTTCAGTCAACTTGTGATCAAATAAACTGCTTAAAATTCTGATATAAGAACTGTGACATAGCATGGAAACACTTTATAATGATTTAAAAAAAATATCGTTGTTAGATGTACCAGCGCGCAGGATCGACGAACCAGTCGTCGTCCCACTCCCATCCGCGTGGTGGCAGGAAGCGCTCCTTTTTAAGTTTCACTTTTCCAGTCACGTCTGAGGACTTGTGGCGACCCACCAGACCATTGGGTCCCCACTTCCCAAACAACTGGGCCTGGTTTTCATACTATGGAGAGAAAGTAGGCATGGGAAATAAAAGTTACGGATAGGTCAGGCATGTCCAAACGTATTCTTCCAAGTGCCACAAAGAAAAATCTAAGGATTATCAAGGGTTCGGGTGTGCCTCATTGTCAATGCCAATCAGAAGCTATAGCTACCATTTCTGCATAGACACTAAAGTTTCCCTCAGAGAAGCTGTTGAACTTCTTCTCCCAGGCAGAGAGACCAAGCCACATGTTGACCCGCAGCTGGACAGGAATTTTGACGCCTTTGTTTTTATCCATCGGGTACTGCAAAACACCCAAAAGGGGAGAAAATGAAGCAATGAAATACGCACAGCAGCGCTATGATTATGTGTACCGGTACCTGCATGAAGATGGTCTGCGTGCGTCCGCAGTCTTTTCCGCAGGCCTGTTCGCTGAAGTTGGAGTAGAGAATGCGATGAGCCGGGACGCGGGCGAAAGCAACGCGCTTCTCCCCTCTCAGCATCCAGATGATCACGTCGGGCATGCTATTCTGAGGCTGGCGAAAGATTGTCAGAATCATTTTAGATATTATATGATAGCATTAAGCTAGCAGACTTTTGTTAGAGAAAATGACATGGTTTCTTTGAACATTTCGTTTTTTTTAACAAAGGTGGCAAATCCAGGTCCAGAAAGTAAAAACCCTGCCACAGTTTGGCTTTAGCCCCAGGTGCTAGCTAGCGAGCTCCCTAGCTAGCTCCTCGGGTAGCTAGCCAGCACAAGGGAGTAAAGCCAAACTGTAGCAGGGTTTTTACTTTCTGGACCTGGATTTAGCAGCAGTTTTTTTTTTAAGTATACAATATTTAATTCAGTTTGGATTTTTGTGAGCAGTTTTACAGTAAACCTCACCTGGAAGTGACATATAAACAACTGGAAGCGAGCACGGTATGCCTCTTATTTGGAGAGAGGTACGAGCGTGAGAGTAAAAACAGGTGCTATGGAATACTTTCAAAAGTGTATTTTTTTTTTTGAAATATTTAAATGTATTTACAGCATGTGGGAGGGGTACAACAATTTCACAAATGTTTTTTTATGTACCGCGTCCGCCCCACTGTGATGAACGTAAAGGCAACCATAAGACAGTAAGATGTTTTTCTGACCTCATCTGCCAGCTGTTTGATTCTGTCCAGCCAGTCTTCAATGTCACTAACAGTTGCCTTGACATCCAAGGCCTCCTCTCTCGTGCAATTAGCCATCTGTTGAAGGCTCTCCAGCGCTTTGTCCCGCATGTTTTTGATTTGGAGATCCAATGCGGTCACATTGGGCTGGCCTTCCACCTCTGGAAGCTGGAAGCTGTCGCCAAAAAAGCTGTTAATGTCTTCAAAAATGGCCAATTATACAAAACAGATCAACTATTACCTGTTCAAGTCCTCAAGTAAGTGACTAATGACTTTCAGCCAAATTTCAACCAGTCGGTCTTCAGATGCCTTGGACTGGATGGCCATTTTTAAAGAAGACAGGTTGTGCTCCTACGTTGAAATGACAAAAGGAGTGATGATGAGCAAGCGACGTTTGCGTTGACGTGTTGTTCCAACGCATCATTGTGCCTTAATCTTACGAGTCGTTCCGCAATAAAGAGAAGAATGTTGGCAGTGTCCAAACGGTGGCTGATGTCTTCCCAAGAGGAAGTGAGCATTACCACGGGCTTGGTGTCCGCCCAGGGCAGGTAGTAGTAGTGGTTACCTGAGGGCAGGCGAAATCACTGTAAACCCGAATGTTCAAAATAATCAAATAGATTAAGTACACAATACTCAAAGTTTATAAAAACTACTACTAACTTAACTTTTTTAAGTTGGTGTAACTTTGTATGCTTTTATGACTAATTTGTACTAATATTTTTTTTTATTAAATTGAACTATACTAGTTTTTTATGCAGGACCAAAACTTCCCCAAAAATAACAAATAAATACGGATATAAAAAATGTAATTCAAAAATTTAATACGAAAATAAATATATATGGAAATTAAAACAACAACAAATATATATATCCCAAATAAATAAAAGTAAAAATAAATACAAAAATAAAAAACGAGATTAAAAAAATTAAAATACATATAAAAATAAATGTCTAAATAAATACAAAAATAAATATATGAATATAAATAAATATCAATCAATAAATAAAACCCCTCTGCTCTCACATTTATTTATTTCATGCTGCACATGCTCTGTCAGGACGAAAGGTCATTATAATGAGGGGGCGGTCCTAAGCGTATCATGGGTTGGACTGGGTTGATAAAATAAAAAAATGTGAGGCAACAACCCCAAGAAATTCAGGCAACTGATTACCTCACTTTTTTTTTTTTAGTTCTGACAACTTATTCGGAGTTAACAATGCATACTAAAAAAAATATTTTCTTTGATAATGGCTATATTCAGACAGGTAAGACCCACTGGAGCCCAGGTACCAAATTCAGGTCTGACGTTCCTACCGTCAAATACGGCAAAGCTGTACTGGGTAGTGGACGCCAGAGGTTTGCAGGTGGAGTCCAGCTTGTTGCCGTAGTTCCCCATGCTGACCTCGAACTGGATGGGCTCGCCTGGCTCTTGGAGCATGCAGGCACTGTGGAACACGGCACAAAGGGAGAACTTCCTCCTTCGCTGGTATTTCTGCATGCAAGGGCGAAGGATGTGGCGGGGTTAGAGGTTAAAATGGGCGTACTTAGTGTAAGCTTTCATTTGCCTTCTCTCAGTTTGACCTCTATTGAACTACAATTGGGACTAAGGCAATTAATTGAAATTGAATTACAATTTCAATTATTACACTCCACAATCACAAAATCGGCATATTCGTAAACAAAAATAAAATATTATGAATACTTATTATAAGTTCATATATTTTTACCTTTTTTAATTTAAAATGATAAATTTAATAACTCTTGTATAGCGTTTCAAAGAAATGTATTTGTCTTAATATTTTTAAATGTTTAAACATTTTCTTGTTTTGTACCAAAAAACAAACCATTGTCCTGATCGTGATTGCAATTATTACCAAATTAATCATGATTAATATTTTCTTCATAATCAAGCAGCCCTTATTGGAAGAGCAGAGCTAAAGGGGTTGCCTCGAGGCTAGCCGCTACCATTAGCCCATCATAGAAAGAAAAAGTGAGTGGCTATAAGCAAGACAAGCGATGTTGTTTTTTTTCCGCATGTGGATGCAGCACTTGCCGGCAAATTACACTCGTTAATTAATTAATAGACAAACTCGCCGAACGTTTACATGTGCTGCTCATTAGCTGACATCCACGATATTACTAAAGCTCTGCTTAGCTTCCTCGCTAATCTGTGAAAATCCGCGATTAACTGACTCCCCAGAGAGATTTATAATTGCCTCAAGATGCCACAAGATAGAAGCAAAGGACTGCATTTGGCGGATCTTCACCAAGCCTAGCTGCCAAGTCATGGATGCAGTATTATTCAAATGAGCCTAACTGTTGTTATACATGTAAAGAGAAAAAAAAGAAAATTGAATTCTCTATAAGATGCCTCCTTTTAATAGAATAATCATACCTGTGCCACCAAGATGTCATCACTGCATATATCGTCAATGCTCTTATCCACCTTTGCATCCATCAGAGTGGACAGCTCGACAAGGACCCTCCCCCTATAGGCGACACCTTCACCCTGCAAGTGCAATCAAGTTCCATGCAGACTTTTAAATGAGAGATCATTCAAACATTCCACACAGAGATGAGATTGTTTTTTGTTTTTGTTTTTTTTACCTTGCCAAGGTTAAGTTCCTCGTACGGATCGGGGAGTCCGGTAAACTCCCTCGGGCTGCCATACAAGTTGACATAACAAGGCCCAAAAGTTGGCAGGAAACCAGACTCGCTTGTTGCAGGGTTTGCTACAATGAACACACACGCACACACGCAAAATGACCGAGACATCTTTGAGCCGGAAAGCCCAGGTCTTTAAAATGGCCCTTTCTTACGTACATTCAGACAGGCTGTTGAAAAGTTCACCTTGTGTGTCTGTTTGAAAACGAAACAAGACATTTAACAACCCTTGTAAATGTTCTATTATTTTGTTTTCTTACTCTTACGCCTGTTTCACAATATGTTATTCCCACCACCAAGATAGCCACGTCTTCAGTCGTGTGTGTTTTAACAAGACTAAAACAAAAAAACGACTTGACCAAGTCGCACATGGGGCGAGGAAGGGGGCGTTTAGTGCAGATGGGTTTAAAGCTACACAACCAACTCTTGTTAAAAAAAAAAACAATTTGGCCTTGGCGGTCACTAGGACTCAGTGAAATGAACAATTTTCAGAAATCGGTGAAGTAGCTTTGGGCTAATCCCGCCATACACATAAACACACATTCACACACACGACGAAGATGTTTCTGAGATAGAAAGCCAAAGCCTTTTTAAAATGGTGCCCACAATGTCTTACGTACGTTCAGACATGCTGTTGCAAAGTTCACCTTGTGTGTCTGTTTGAAAATGAAACAAGTTATTAAATAGCCTTATACAAATGAAATCCACAATTACGACTTCCAAATGCCAGGGTTTTTCCTGTGTACAAAATTCAGAGGCGGCCACCTCCACCTTATTTGCTCGCCACCTCTAGACTGAGTGAATGAATGCTTTAACATGATAATAGTCATATTCTTATTGGAACTATTATTCTTATTATTGAAACATGGGATTATTATATGTTGCCTATAAAAATAGAATACAGAATACATGCACGTCATGGCGCATGGTCAGAACTAGGGATGTTCGATACCACTTTTTTCCCCGATACGCAACTCTTGAGTAGCCACCGCTACTGATACCAAATACCGATGCCACTAGTAAATAAAATTCCCCACCCATAAATAAGAGATGATTTTAAAGATCTCAATATATTATTTTTCTTTAAAATTGCATGAAGTTAATGGCAACTTTGTTTTCATATAATTTCTAATGCAGTTAATATCAATGCATATTGTTTAAATATACAATATGTACCAATAGATTCCTCTCCTTTTGTTTTTTTGTTTTTGATGTATCTTATTTTATATATTTATATATATATATATTAGGGGTGTGAATTGCCTAGTATCTGGCGATTCGTATCACGATTCATAGGTCACGATTCGATTCGATACAGATTAATCCCGATACAATTCTATAAATTGATTATTGCGATTTAAATTAAATTAAATTAAATTTAGAAAATACTAATCAGCAAACTTCTATATGTACACTGTAAGATTTGTATGAAAATGTATTTATTTATCTGAAAGTTCAGGCTTTTAACCGAGCCACTGCATTTAACAAACAGGTTGCAGTCTGTTTCATGTTTGAACTGCACTGAAATCAAATATTAAGGCTTAATGTTCCATTAATATAACATTCTTCCATGCTTAATGTGTGAATCCTAACCCTAAGTAAGACGTTTTGTTGAATATTCCCATTAAAAAATTGATGTTTAAAAATCGATTCGGCCGCATATCGAATCGATTCGAGAACTGCGCGCTGTAATATTGTGATATATTGCAGAATCGATTTTTTTTCTAACACCCCTAATATATATATATATATATATTTTTTTTTTCTTACCCTTTACCCCCAAATGACAAGAAACAGGCTTACCGTCCACCTCACCGCCAGCAGAGGAGATCTTGCTGAGGCTTAAGTATGTTGTTCCGATGGCGTCGTCCTTGCTGACTCGATCCCTGCCAAGAGCGTGTTGGCACGTCAAACAACAGCTGCCACGTTACAGCGTGAGAAATTTACTGACTTCTTACCAGTCAAACATTGTCAACTTGACGCGTTCGCACATGGACGGGAACTGCACAGGACAATGGGGGTGATAAAAGGCTCATGCTGTCGCCCACTAGTACTACATGACGTGAAATTTTGTACCTTGACTTGGAGCTGGATGATCTGATTCCATTCCGGATTCGCATTTTTCTCAATGGTTTTGGTGCGCAGCTAAAATGGCCAAAATAACAATTATTCTTGCCAAAGCGAGGGAGAAACAAAACTTCTGGCTTTGACGCAATTTACCTTTTTCCCAGCAAAGCTGACCTCCATATACGGATCCACCAAGTTCTTCCTGTCTCCATCCCCGCCAAAGACATTCTTTACCGTCTGAACAAATGCATCATCCACTATGAGAGAAAAAAAAAATGTTGAAAGACATTTAACAACAACACACCGCACGTTACAGCGCGTATATGGCCGTTTGCATACTTTGTGGCATGTCCTCTGCACGGAACACTTTGAGACTGAGAGTGGCCCATCGCATGGTGACGCCTGCCGGCACCAGAAGATTACTTTCAATGTCGTCCTGATCCTCGCTCATCTCTCTCCTCTCAGTCTGAATGGCAGGACAGATTTCAGTGCAGTTATTTAGAATTGATCATTACAATATTCAATCCAAACACTTATAAATGTTGAATGAGATCCAATTCAAGAGTAGAGCATTTTGACACTCTAAACACGGCAACCAAATGATATCTTCCACTATTGCACGTGTACCTAATCTTGTGTACTTTAGCAATCCAAATTCAACAGAAAAGCCTGTAACTGTGCTCAGAGGATATACAACACGTACCGGCGGCTCTTCCCCAGTGGCCACGATGATAATGCTGACTTTCAGGTAACCTTTGGCGCCAGAGCTGGAGTCATCGGGGTCACTCAGCAGCAGCCATTTCCTCAGTATGGCATGGCCTGAAGATAGTGTCCTATTTGCATATTGTATACACAGAAAGAAAAACAAATAGAGGCAAAGACCCACCTGGTTCATCGTAGATGTATCCAACATCCAACTGGGGAAGACAGAGATTTAACACCCATTGTTAGTCAAATATTTTGAAAAATGAATACATTTAAAAGCTTGTAATGGTGCAATAAGAGATTTTTTACACTTTCTTTAAATAAGTCAATGTGTCCTGCTGCATTGACCATTAAAAAAGAAGAAAAAAAGTTATTGTTGGAAAAAAATATAATAATAATAATAAAAATAAATTAATAATAAAAAAATTAAAAGGAATAATAATAAGAAGAAGAATTTAAATTAAAATAAAAAAATACAATTTAATTTAAAAAAGTAATAATAATAATAAAATAATAATAATAATAATAGCATACATTTAATGTAGGCTACCAAGTAAATTAAAAATAAGTAAATAAAAACAAAGAAATAAGGCCAGCAGATGAGCTTTTGCACTTGAATACCTTGAACTCGCCCATTAAACTGTCAGCTCGGAGGGAGAAGGAATCATAAACCTTTGCCAAGAAAAAGCACAGCGTTGAATGAAATTTAAATTTGTCTTTCATTTGTCAAACATGCTATAATTTTAAAAACAAAAAAAGTACACACCCTTAGACTGACGCTCTCATCAAACAGTTCCGAAGGGAGCATGTTGACGTTGTAGAAAAATATCTGAAGGGGAAGCAAAATAAAAACTAAAAATCGAATATAGGCCAAACAACATTGAAATTGTAGCAAACATTTTAGGAAGTGTGAAATTAAACCAAGTGCATTTTTAGTTATCTGCTTTTACTGTATATTCTTGCCATTATGGGTGCTTTCTTTTGTTTCTCACAAATTTTAAGCTCTGCTCTGGCTTAGCAGCATATCACACATGGTAAATATGGAAAGATGAATTCGATTTGGAAAATGTCTCCATTCAATTCACTGTGAATTATTTTCAGGGAAATGTGGATGTTGTCACAATATCCTAAATGAGGTGATTATTCCAAAGCTGGAATGGTTTAATTGGAAAGAGAAATGTGGAAAGATGGTGAAAACAACCGTTTTTTTTGGGTGCAGAATAACATGTGTAAATGTTCTTCAGCATTCACACAATTATGCAAAAATGGCTGTAAACAAACTCAATACCTCATCAAAGAAAGGGTTATTGCCACTTCTTATTCGTGTCCTGTGCGTCTGGCCGCATACGTTCACCTTCACCACAGGCTTGATGTTGTTGCCAGGCAGCTGTCGGCCCTCAATGACCCGAATACGAATCTGGACATGGGGAAAAAAGTATTACATATATATATTTTTTTTATTATTTAAGTTGTAGTTCCCAAGAAAACATGCAGGACTGACGTTATCTTAAATCACGAGCCTTTATTGTTTACGCCTGCTGCCATTCAAGTGATTAAAATTCCCTCCTAATTGACGCTCCAACACAATACCTGGAAATCCTGAGGCTTGTTAGTCAGGGCTCTGTGCTTCTTACGGCTAATGCGGAGCGGCTTGTGACTCGCTTTCCCGGGCTGGACTGGCGTGCCCGGGCCAGCCGGGCTTCCCACTTGATCCCCTGCATCCACCTCAGTGTCCCCTTCGTCAGCCTCCTCGTCGGCTCCTGAGGTCCGCAGAGGAATGAATACTTGGCATTTATATTTTCAGTCATCTACATCATAGATACAGACCTAATCATTTAGTTATGTTCAAAAGTATTCAAATCCTGACCACATTTTGAGTTAAAGAGATTGTTTTATATTTTATCTTCTATTTTTTTAGTTGCAAATGACACAACAAAAGAGCTATTAAAATGTATTGTTGGCATAAATCACAGTTGATAGAGCTCTTGTATTGGATCTCGTTATGTTAGCGGTATACCTAACTTTTAAGTGTGCTGTCTTTCCTACCGTTGTCCACATGAGACAAGTTGCCATCAGCCCCATCCCCAGGTGGTTCATACCCAATGAGCAAATTAATGGTTGCCTATAAAAATAAAAAAAATGCCATAATTATTATATTTAACACTAATATTCAGAAGAATAAACACATATTTGTTAAACAGTACACAGACATCTTGCTAACTGTTGCTAACATGTTGCTAAGTCACTTAGCAACATGTTAGCAACAGGTAAATGCTAACATTAGCCAATAGTTAAAATTATATTTAACATAATATGCAGAAGAATAAACAAATATTTGTTAAATAGTACACACTACACAGACATCTTGCTAACTGTTGCCAACATGTTGCTAAGTGAAGGTCTACTATGCGCTCATTAAATGCTAACATTAGCCAAAAATGTCCACAATGAGCAAATTAATGGTTGCCTAAAAAAAAAAATGCCATAATTATTATATTTAACACTAATATTCAGAAGAATAAACACATATTTGTTAAGCAGTACACAGACATCTTGCTAACTGTTGCTAACATGTTGCCAAGTCACTTAGCAACATGTTAGCAACAGGTAAATGCTAACATTGGCCAAAAGTTAAAATTATATTTAACATAATATGCAGAAGAATAAACAAATATTTGTTAAACAGTGCACACTACACAGACATCTTGCTAACTGTTGCTAAGTGAAGGTCTACTATGCGCTCATTAAATGCTAACATTAGCCAAAAATGTCCACAATGAGCAAATTAATGTTTACCTAAAAAAAAAGTGTCTTATTGATCATATTTAACATAATATGCAGAAGAATAAACAAATATTTGTTAAACAGTACACAGACATCTTGCCAACTGTTGCTAGCATGTTGCTAAGTGAAGGTCTACTATGCGCTCATTAAATGCTAACATTAGCCAAAAATGTCCACCTCGTCATGTCCACCCTGTTAGCAAGCTCATATTTTGCCATTTACATGTTTATTGTCTGCTTGTGGATATATATAAAAAAATAAAAACACGTGGGAGCTTGAGCAATATGCATTTGTAACAGATATGACGTTGAAGGGAAAACACTAACTTCTTCTTTTTCTTTAAGGATCCTTATGGATACTGATTCATTAAAAAAATATATATATCCAAACTCTCCCATTATGTGAAAATCTGCAATAAGTCTGAGCATAACCTTTATTATTCAACAATAGGGAACTTTGCAAGAGTGCATAGAGGGAATTTTATAGTTTTATACAAATAGTTTTGACCCTCCCACACACTTAAACACATTATTTTAAACTGTATAAACATATACTGTAGGCTTACATATAATTAGTGTCTGTGTGTCTGACGTGATTTTAAGAGGCGGGGTCTGGTGCATGGCATGTGACATCGGCAAATCTACGTGTGAGTGTCGCGGTGTGAGCTGTGGCCAACAGCAGCTCCTGCTCGAGAGTGCTCAATGAGTTGAAATATTTGCGATTCGGCGTTCATGATATTGACATATTTGTTTTGATGTTACTTTAAAAAAAACATTTGTTTTACCCCAATTGGTTGCTGCTTCTCATTAGTCAGGGGCACATTCTTGGACGGGAGTGATCTGGCGTGGCCTCCAGCCAAGTCCCTCAGTGAGATTTTCGCAGAGCCGATGAACCTGAAAAGCAAGTGAGATATTTAACATGAATCTTGACAGTTAGTCATTTGTTTTAATGCAAAAAAGTGTGCTGGGAAATCTCTGGTGTGGGAGGAAACTGGCCACTGTGTGACTAATTGCTTGAAACACTGTGGGGGACTGGATCGCTTCCACTTCCCCATTCCAATTCTTCACCTTTGCGATTGTGCTGTGTGGTTATTAACCACAAAGGATTGCAAAATGTGATTCATTTATTTTGCAGAAAATTCCGATTTTGCACAGCTATTGCCTGGCAACAAGTAGTCCAAGGTTTTGTTCCTCTCGCACCAAGTCTGCTGGGATATGCTCCAGCTCAACCACCACTATAATGAGCAAAAATAAAAAATGGATGGTTGATGTTTACATTTTTCTGAGCTTCATTTCAGTTCTTTTTTTCTTCTTCAAGTATTTCATTTACTGTATCTAATAAGCACGTTTGGGATGATGGGAATATGATATGAATGACGACAAAAGATGGAAAGAATTAGAACGCACCACAGGCATGTCATGTTCCGTGCCCGTGTGGCCAAATTTAGAAACAAGAGGGAAGGCAGGCTTCGGACTATTTTTTTTTCTTCCCCCTCATCAATTTTAACACGTCGCATGGGTTATAAAGTTATTTTCCCTTCAATGGCAGCTGCAGCCGTTCAGTCTGAGAACAAACGTGATACTTTGCGTACTAGATGAACGTGCGGAACCCTCAAACAATGGAACCCATCAACCACATCCACGTGTGCAGCTCCAATAGCTCAGACCTTTCGTCAAACAAACTCGGATGCTATAAACAGCACTTAAGGTCATCCTTCATAGTATATATATATATATATATATATATATATATATATATATATATATATATATATATATATATATATAAATACAAACAAACCTGCTATAGAAACTAACTAAAACAAAGTTTTAATCAAAATGAAAAAAATATATATATATAACGAAAAACCCAAGACTTTTATAACCCTGTGCTCAGGCCAAAACCATATCAAATATAAAAATATTGCTTTGTTGCCATCTTGTGACATCTATAGGCCATTACAAACATTTTTGGGTAGGCGTCAATTACTTTGAGATTTCTGGTGTTTGCGGCAGGGACACATTGGATACTTATCTTATTTAATCTTATCTTAAACCATGGCTCACATTCCTTTTTCCTAAAATCCAGGCCATGGCACAAAAAAAAAAAGAAGTCCTTTCTGCATATCACAGCTGTGCCAGTATGACAAGCTGGGACAGGCTTTCTTCTCGCTCAACCCGCCGCCGTGCGTCTAGAGCTGGGGTCATGGAAAAAATATCCAAATAAGTGCGACAGACAGACAGAAATTCCAGAATCTTTCTGACGATGGGTCACTGGATTATTTGATACCCCCCCCCCCCTGTCTGCAGTGCACAAACCCCCAAATTACAGTGCTCTGAAGCATATCTCTAAAGGAGATGATTTATACTGTGAGTGTGACGGTGTGGCATCCTGTGGAGGGAAGTTTATAAAAGAGCAGCGATTGTGGCCTTTTAAGGCAACATTCCTTATGAGCACAACGATGAGGGAGACAATATTTTTTTTGCTTGCGGAATCTACAAGTCTGAACTTAACAACAGTCATAATAGTGCGTTTGCAGTGACGTTGACGTTCATTAGAAAAAAAAAAAGAAAAAAAAGAAGCTCATAATAACAGTTTGCAACCTATCATGGAATATAATCATATGTTTATATGGTTAAAAGGTGAATATTACATACTTTACAGTTTCATTTTAGTTTTTTTCTAGTGATGGATAAATGTGTTGGGCTTTTTATTTTAGTTGGTTAGTGGTAGTATTCAATAGGACATCTGCCCCACAGTTTTGAGATTCTGGGTTCGAATCTCAGCCGCAATTTTCCTGTGTGAAATTTTCACCAGGTACTTCTTGACACATTCCAAGAACATGCCTGTTAAGTTAACTGATGACTTTAAACTGTTTTAAAGGGGGTGGGGGGGTGGGGGGGGGATTCAAAGCAAACATGATGAAGCGGCATTTAGCTGTTAAGCTGCACGCAAATTTGACTTTTTAATTGCTGCAATAAATACATAAATCTGACATTTTTGTGACTATCAGAAGAAAAATGGAATGCAATCTAATCGGATGAATCAATCATGAAATCTAGCCGTTTTAATAGGCTACACAAAATTCAAAGAGATTAATGAGACAATAATTTAAATGTAATTTACATTTTGTATCAGTTCCTACTTCTGTAAAACCACACGTGAACGCCCTGCAACACTGCAAGTTTGATTTCCTTTTTTTAAAGTGATCATTTCATACTTGTGATGGCCGATAGTCTCGTAGTCTTTCACAACCACGTCGATGAATGAAGACGCGTCCAAGGCTAAGCCCTTTAAATCAAATTCAAGGCCCTGCAATGAGATAAAAAAAAGATGCATTTGTTGAGCAAAGATGCTTTCAGCACTCTTGAGCGTCCCACAGCTGTCGTGAACTGCACTCACTTCATTCCACACGGGATTTAGCTCATTGTCAACAGCTTTAGTTTTCTTCTTTTCACCTAAAATCACAAAGGTAACCTCGTCGGAAAAAGAAGAGTGTCACAGCGGCATTACGCAAGTTTGAAATCAGCGTAGACACAATAAAGGAAGTGATTTTTATCTTCTTTTTTTTTTATCAAAAAGTCACTTGCAAGTGGGATTATCAATTATAATTTGGTTATCAGAACATAAAAAATTAATCAAAAATAAGTATATAAATGTGTAAAAAAAATAATAATTCTGAAAGATGAAAAGCAAAGGTATGGAACATAAAAGTTAAATAGAACTGAACTGTTCATAGGAAATAATTCTAAAACGCTAGAGGGAGCCCACATACAATTAGTAATATGGTCCCAATTTACTTAAAAAAATCAACATTGAAGGTAACTAAAAGGTAAGATGATATAAAATACACTTTTAAACGCTACAATCCAAATGCTATATTGTTGAAACACTACCATCCAGTAAATAGTCATTCATAAATCGTACCTCTAAATAGAACAGAAGTAATTGGGTCAGGGTTGCCCAGTATCTTTTTGGGGATCCCGCATGCAGACTCAACAATTACCCTCAACATGTTTGATAATAAATCCAAAATGTATTCTCAGAGGACGGGGAGGACCATATTCCTTAGAGTCGAGTCAGAGGAGAAGTGAAGGAGCAGAAGTGAAGAGGGTGGACGAGCGGCCACAGGAGGAAGAGCAAGAGGAGGGCAACCTCATTTGTAAATCACAATGTGCTGACTCAAACCAAAACCAATAAAACAGAAAGAAATCTGTAACGTTACTTGAGTATTTATTGTTATGATGACGCTTTACTGTTACTGAGCACATAAGGCTGTGCCAATTTAGCTAGCTGTTTTTTATTTTACTAGTACAATCCAGAGTCTATACCTTTACATTTAGCCTACATAAGGAGTCAAATCACTTTTAGGATGTTCTTTTTTTTTCAAATTCCATTTAAGTATGGAATACTTTTGCCACCTCAACAACAATATATGACATTTAACCCCAACAATATGTAAGTTCAACAAAGCCTTTATTTTTTGCTTCGCCATTGCTAAGTTACCGCAATTATGATTCTTTTGCGCCCCCCAGTGGCGATATGGAAACAGTGCTGCGTTCCATAACTGGGGAAATATGACTTTTGATGATACTTGAAGCGATAGTGAAGGGAAGTGCACAAACGAGTCTACCTTTTCATAAACTCCACATATATACTTAATTTTATGTAAAACTAAACTATCACTAAATACATCAAGTGTACTTTCATAATGGTCATATCACTCATTAAAGTGAATAATTCCTACCTCCCCCGAAGGCGTCCTGCTCTTTGCGGGAAACATATTTGCAAAACTTTTACTGCTAATTATCGCTCGTCTTCGCCCGTAGAAGTCGATAAAGTTGATCCTAGCTCCAAATAATATTAAATCCCTTGCATTTTGTAACAGGTAACTAACTAAAAAAATTGTTGTTGTCGTATTACAGCGATAGTACAAGCATTACGACTTGTCTTCTTGCACGTTGTCGTTTAAGCTAACTACGATCGTTGCGTATAGTAGTGCTGTGTTAGCTAGCTGTGTTTATTTGGGGGGGTTTAGTCATTGTCGTATTCTTGTAATTAATATTTTTTTCTTGAAAAAAATACAGTAATCATAAATTACACACTGGAAGCTTGGTAAAATGATCTACTTTTGCTAGTTGTACTTGAAGCTATTTTTCTTCTTCAATTGCGGTGTATTGAAAACTTTTTCTTTCTGGTGCAATTAATCATCAAGTATGTCCTGCGACAAACGTATAAATGTGTTAAAATGGTCAAATCCATCTTGCAGGAGCTATAGCCTCAATCTGAAGGAAGAGTGGACCATCATGTCTACTGCACATGAGGCTCAGGTATCACTGATTTCCCCCCCACAGATATAAGATTTCAATTGATATAATAAATGTTTTTCTACCTGTGAATTTTGAAATTCAGCTCCTTGTTTAAGAACAGCAAGTCGTGCAAAAAAAAAAAAAAAAAAAAGCTGAAGCAATCAGTATTATGTCACGTGTTCAATGAATACAATTGATCGGCAGAGGTCTCCCAGACATCATGTTGTCAGTGCTGATATCAGATAAGCACTAGAATCAATCAGTTTGAGCAGTAAAGACACAATGTGATCATTGGCCTGTAGTGAACAACACACAAGAAGCTCTGTATTGATTCATTGTTGTGTTTGAACTGGTGAACTATCAAGCCAAGAATGCCGAATTGTGTTGTAATGTCCAGCTATTGCGGCCTTCCTTAGCGGTGAGGCTGATTTCCTCAAATGGTGGCCTCCATTTTAACGGACCCGAAAGCCCCGATTAATCTCTAGGCAAGTCGTCCACTTTATTGACTAGACTTTCAAGTGGATTCCTCCTATCTTCCAAAAACATGCAGATTCATTGGAGGTTCTAAAATTCTCAATAGGTGTTACCTGCGTCCAGGGTATACCCCGCCTCTCGCCTGAAGTCAGTTTGGATAGACTCCAGCTCACCCTATTAATCTGATCTCCACCTGTATTTGTTTTTTGATGGCCAATTCTGCCTCCTATGAGTGTACGCCACTAGATGGTAGTCATGGTTTTTAAAACCTTTACCATGAGCCAGCAGGGAAACATGATTGGGGAACAACATGGCTAAAATGATCCTTAAACTGTTGGTATATTTCAAGCTGCCCTAAAAACTTTATTGATAACCATTTTTTTTTCACAGCCAAAAGTATGATTTCACCATATCACTTTTATTTTGTGATAAAAAAATGAATAAATCTTATCCTTCAATGCTGTGGTTCTCAAACTTTTTAAACCAAATAATTAGCTTTCCAAGTACCACTATTATTAACCAACATTTAAATACAGTAGCATAGTAAGTAAAAACAGGTTTTATTCCTACAAAGTATATTTAATATTTTGAATATTAATGTTTGAATTGTGCTTTTGGGGATACAACCTCAAAGTTTATAACTTCAAATCTATTGCATGAGTTAAATAATTTTTTTTTACCCGAATGGTTCTATACAGATAATATAATAATATTGATGTTACTGTTTCAGGACAACGCTTCAAATGAGCAGTTCTCCAGTGATGTTGCAGAACTCCAAAAGACTCTCAAAGATGTATGCAATTCTTTACATTTTTATTAAATTATGTTATTACTGCATGTTTTTATGAAGTACGATTTTATAGGATGCTGTTTTCCTTATCAAATGTCACATGACACAACGTTTTTTGGGGAGGCCGGAACAACCGGCACTTCCATTCATTTCAATGCGGAGAGATGATTTAAAGTGTTTTGAGTTACAAGCATAGACACGATAAATTAAACTCATGTCTCAAGCTGGAACTTATTATTAACAATTCCTCACAAACCAAGGCCTTTGCCAAGAACCAGCAGTGGCTGGCTTACAACCAGCAGCGAGAGACCTACGTGAGGGCAGTGGTGGACAGAATGCTGTGGCTGGACAACCAACTGGACCAGGCCGTCCGAGCCCAGTTAACGCAGCACAATAAGGAGCATTCAGAGGGTAAGACACAAGGCGGCGTGTCACCAAAGGCGCAACAACAACGAGATCTGTTAAGATGTTTTTGTTTGTGTCCTCTGCTGGTAGCAGCAGAGGACAGAACGAGCGAGATGAAGGAGCACTTTGAAAGCCTTCTGGTGATTGGTCGAGACAACCTGCTGATTCTCCAGCAGCACCTCGACGTCACCCTCCAGGACCTGGCAGACACTAAAAATAGGTACGCTGGAGGAAATGGTAACGGTGTGAACTACGTGTACAGAATCACATTAATGTGTTTCTTAATAATTGTGAAAGAGTTGATTTATTTTATTAGTTAAATTCAAAGTGAAACTAATGTACTGCATTAAAAGTTAGGTATATACCTTTTTACATCTTATCTTCCCTCCTTAGTTCTTTGCTTCTCTCAGACCCGATTTTTATTTTCTTACTTTCATGCCTTCTTTACACTTCCTTCCTTGCCTCAGATTTTGCATCCTCCCTACTTTTTTTCATTCAGAGGTGGCAATTCCAGGTCCAGAAAGTAAAAACCCTGCCACAGTTTGGCTTTAGCCCCTGATGCTAGCTAGCTCCCTAGCTGGTAAACGAGCACCATGGGGGCTAGCTAGGAAGCTAGCTGGTAAACGAGCACTATGGGAGCTAGCTAAGGAGCTAGTTAGCTAGCACCTGAAAGTAAAAACCCTGCCACAGTTTGGCTTTTAGCCCCTGATGCTAGCTAGCTAGCTCCCATGGTGCTCATTTACCAACTAGCTAGCTAGCTAGCATCAGGGGCTAAAGCCAAACTGTGGCAGGGATTTTAGTTTCTGGACTTGGTTTTTGCCACCTTTGAATTCCTTCATCCAGTGGCTTCATCATTCAGTTCATTAAAAAAAGTGTATAGAGTGCCTTCTATTTCCTACCCTATTTATTTATTTCATGTAGGGCCTAATCTAATTTCTTGAGATGATGATTTTTGGGTTTTCATCAGTTGTAAACTATAATCGTCAACATTATTAAAAATTGAACATTACACAGTACTCTAGTGAATCTATAACATGAGATTCACTTTTCAAGATGAACGACTAAATTAAAAGAACTTTTCCAGCACATTCAGATTCACTGAGATGCACCTGTGTTAAAAATGAATGCGCAGGTACGAGGAAAAAGGGATGGAGGCCAGTGAGCTCAAGCAGCAGCTTCAGCGTTGCTCCGAGGAGAAAGAGCTGATGTTGGACGAGATGAAAGCGCTCCAGGGGAGACTGGATGAGGAGAAGCGGCGCACCGCCAAATTGGAGCTGCAGGTACACGGGAATCTGTACGAGAACTATGAATTTTAGGGCACATGACCATACCGCCCCCTTCCTCAAAACTTGAATTAGTATCTGGAAGGTTAAAAAAAAAAATTAGTCAACAGTTTCACCAATCAACACGAAATTTGGTGGACTTGTCTTTCATAATAGGACACGTGAAGCCTCAAGGACGGATCTATGCCTGAAAGTCGGCCATTTTAGACAATTTGCATTTTGGTGGACCCCGACTTGGGAATTTACTGATACTAATTTGATGACATTTAATGTAGAGGAGGGCTTTAAAGTTTGTTGATAATTTTTGATCATTACTCACTTATTGACGATGTGATGGGAGTTGTAGTGAAGTGGAGCGAAAGGCTGGCTGAAAACGAGCGGATTTGATACGTTGCGATTTTGAATCGTCTTACTAATGGAAAAAGACGCCAGCCACAATATAATATAACTTAAAAGGCAAATAAAAACTCACCCTTTAATGGCTCATGACAGCGGTGCAGTGATGATTCAAATGAGAGGATGAAAGGCGGGAAAATTGGTCAGAAGGGAAGAAGCGGAAACAAAGAAAGAGAGAAAATTTGGTTTCGGCGAAGAAAAGATAGAAGTAAGATGAGTCTCTTCCCATCGAGACGAAGCCACGACTAACTTGATTGTTGTTGTCTCAGTCTTGTGTCTTTCAGAAGTTCATGGTGAAGCGTCACAATGCCAGCCAGGACAAGATCGCAGACCTGGAGCAACAGGTACGAGTCAACACCTCTCAAAAATGGAATTTCAATTTTTAACATTGTAACTGATTTTATTTAAAATAGTGAGAAGGGTAAATACTTGATGTCAAACACGAAGGAGACCCCATTTTGCCCACTCTAGTGAAATGCTTTTAGGTCCATAGTTCCTCCCAGGATCTTGAGGATGAGATGGAAAACTCTTTATACTTGAGGTCACAGCTGGTCACACTTGTCAATATGCTGCAAAGAAGCGACGATAAACTGGCATACTATAAAAAGGTTTGTCTCAATTATTTTTTTATTTATATAAATTAGGGGTGTCGGGCGATTATTTTTTTTTAATCATAATTAATCGCATGACTTCAGTAGTTAACTCACAATTAATCGCAATTTTTATATCTGTTCTAAAGGTACAATAATTTCAAAGTTTTTATACTCTTGTTATATAAGTGGGTATTTCTTTTTTTAACTAAGCAATATGGCTGCATCTTTTAGTCATTGATACAGTAATTTGATAATAATTCATAAAATTGAGTTAAAATTAAAAGGATGTACTGTACTGTAAAAAACGAGTGTGATATTGATTTGTGTTGTGGTCATTTTTTCTGCCACTAGATGGCATAACTATTTGTAAGACATTAATGACAGCTCAGTGCATTTTTCTTTTCATATTAAGAACGATCTAATCTTTAACATGAAGTAACTTGTGAAATTCTGCACGACCCCAGTCTCCACAAATATATGCATTATTATTAAATGTATTATTTTTATTTTTGTCGTCTGCTGCATTGCGACTGGAATTAACCCAGTACAGGCTTTCCGAGTAAGGGGCGGTAATTAATCGCGGGTTAAAAAAAAAAATTGTGACGTTAAAGGAACTTTACTTTCACTCAAAATGAACACGCTAATTTTGACGAAACAAGCTGTTATTTCTCATGTCCTTTAACAGAAAAGGCGGCAGGAGGAAGACGACAAGAAGGAGGACGAGGAAGAGCCCGTCTACGAAGAAATGCGACCCTGCGTGGTGTCGTCGCCCAATGACAGCAACTTGGACGGAAGCTACCTGGACTGCCCCGTCTGTCGGATCCGCTGTCCTGTTAGTAAGTACCGGCAGATGCTGGACCACCTGGAAGTCTGCCTGAATTGAACTGAACCTCAAAAAAAAAAAACATCCCGAGGTCGCCAGCACTTCACAGTGCGAGTTGTTCACCTGCTTGCTCGAGTTGTTCCGTTTGAAATACGCACCCAAGCTCTTCCATGTTCCGTTTGTGTGCTTTGATTGTTGTTTGAAAAAACGAATAAATGAATTTATGTGACACTTTGACATACCTTGGTCCGAGTCCTCCTGCTATATTCCTCACTCTGATCAGATAAGATAAATAGCTCAAAAGGAGCTTGTTTTAGTTAATCCCTTTTCTGAACTATTTTAAGGTCACAGATTATTGCTTGGGAAATAACCGAGCAGGCCGTGGTGCATCACGTGTTATCGTGTTGCTCCTCAATCAAATCCAATGAAGGTCTTTTTCATAACTTGTCTAAATCTGTAAAAAAATTCCAGTCGAATGAAAAGCACATTTTGAAGAAGTTTCCGTATTTTCCTTTTAGACCAAAGGAAAACAATTTGAAGATACTGTACAATTTTCTCATTAGACGGCAACGATTTACAGATTAATTTATCCTACCACAAAAGAGTTTGTTAAACACATTAAACTAGAATGTAAGCTCATCACCGGACTATGCTTACCAAACACCTACTGACACTGCTAATTTAACTCACAACCCCTGCGAGAAATCCTCACTAATCCTGTCAACTCTACCTCGGATTCTGACACTTCATTTACACAGGTTAAAAACAAACAGTTGAGTTGCTACATTTCCGCAGAAATTAATCTTTTTTTTGTTTTGTTGCAAGACTATTTTCAACAGCCAATTCCATGTAATCAATCAAATTCTTAACAATCGAGCAATGCCGGCCTGTACGGCCTCACACACCCAAAACTGCAACTGCTGCCCGATGTTACTTTAGCGACATTAGCAACGGGACTGTATCTTTAATTCGATTTCAAATTCATCCTCACAAGGCCATCAAGCCGTCCCTCGATACGTCATGAAATAGTTACGTGTTCTATTATTGCATCGTAGTGATTGTTTCTACCATAGCTGTCAAAATTCATCAATTAATTGACAAGTAATCGATTATCAAATTAATTGACAACTATTTTAATAATCGGGTAATCGTTTCGAGCCATTTTTTAAATTAAAAATTCTCCAAATCCTCTCTGGTTTATTATATTATTATTATTATATTATATACGATTATTTTTCGTGTTTAATCAAAATAAGACATTTGAAAAGATGTTTTTACGTTGAAAAACAACGATCGAACTGGTAACATAGTACAACATCAATCCCCCTCTTTTTTTAATCACTATACAAATACTGTCAAATAAGGGAACGTGAGTGAATGAGGGATGGTGGACCCAAATGCAGGGTAACAGGAATCAAGTGCAATGCGTGGTACTTTCATTAACCATAGTGAGAAAGGTGAGCAGACAATCATGACTGGACAGGACTGGACTAGTCGCAATTACAGGACGGGACGTGAGTAGACTAGTCGCCATGACTGGAACGAGCGTGATGTGAAAGGACCTGATTTGCCTTGACTTGGTTAGCTGTGACAAGGACTTGACTTGCCTTGACTTGGTTAGCTGTGACGAGGACTTGACCTGGTTAGCTGTGACAAGGACGACTTGGTTAGCTGTGACGGTGATGACTTGATTAACTGACGACAACTTGGTTAGCTGTGACGATGATGACTTGGCTGTGGCGATGATGACTTGGCGGTGACAATAGCTACTTAGCGTTGACGAAGACAACTTGGCTGTGACGAAGACAACTTGGCTGTGACGAAGACGACTTGGCTGTGACGAAGACTTGACGCAAAAACTTCCACGCATAACATAGGCAATGCATCCACACTGGCTGGTTTAAACACAACAGACTAAATACACCAACACGAATGGAACACACCTGGGGAAGGGAAGACACACACAGGTGGACGTGGTTCGACATAACGAGACAAGGGAAGAAATCAGGAACACCAGACAAAAAACAACGAGAACATACAAAAACCCAACCCCCACAGAACCAAAACATGACAAATGCGAAGTACGATATAACCACCAATCACAGGTTCATAAACAGTGATCAGGGGAAAATGCTTTTGTAATACACTTTAAAATGAAAATGAATCAAATTAGTCGATTAATCGATTGAATAATCGACAGATTAATCGATTCTAAACATATTCGAAAGTGACTGCACTAGTTACTACAATTGCGACATGATAGCGGTGGTATAAAGCCGCGGATGAAGTCCGTCCCCAGGCACCAAATGCCCAGCCTGCCACGTTAAGGATAACCAGACGTCATTCTGTTGATGCCATAACTCAGCTATCATTATCCATGATGGGATTGACTCCTCGTCAAATGTCAAGTGGATGGATTTGCACGTTAAGAAAGCTCATGGGCTTTATGACGCTTGCGTCACACTCATAAGCGCGCACCGGGATCCCCTTAACCAGTAAGCCACTGGTTGCCTTCTGTTCCCCAGAGTGGAGAAAGCTGGAGCTGGATGATGCTTCAGTAAGGGGAGTTGTACCAGCACATTCACTTCAAGGAGCATCTTTGGATTCTAACGAGGAGTCAATAAAAAAAAAAAAAATGGGAGACAAAGACACCGTGGAAAAGTTCCTGGACAACAACCCCCAGTTTGCCAAGGAGTACTACGACAAAAAAGTCAAGGCGGATGTCATCGCAACCGCCTTCGACAAACAGGTGCAGGTCCAAGATCCGTCTTCTTTCAATGACGCCACCACCATCCAAGAGGCTCAGTTCATGTTCCAGATGGTCAAGGAGATGCAAGGCACCGGACCGCCGGAAAAGGCCCTGCACAAAGTTCTCCAGAGGATCGCGCTGCTGGTCCAGGCGGACCGCTGCAGCTATTTCGGCTATCGTGCGCGCAACGGGACGCCCGAGCTGTCCACGGTCCTCTTCGACGTCACGCACAATTCAGCGTTCGAGAAGAACCTGGTCAACCCCAACGTGGAGATCGTCTTCCCCACGGACATGGGGATCGTCGGGTGGACGGCGCATTCCAAGAAGCCTCAAAATATTGCCGACGTGAAGAAGGTAAGCCCACCTGAGGCACGTTATCGCCAAATGTTGTCAATTCAGATTCAAATCCCGTCTCGCGTGTGTGTACCCCCAAGGACTCTCATTTTAGCGACTTTGTGGACAAGCAGACGAAATACACCACCAAATGCATGATGGCCGCTCCCATCTTGAGCGGAAAGGATCCCATCGGCGTCGTCATGGCGCTCAACAAGCAAGGCGCCGACGCCTTCTCAAAAAGTGATCAGGAGGTGAGTGTGCTGCACTCGTTGGCCAGGTAACAAAATGAGATTAGCGCATCCGGAAATGTGTCTTTTTTAGCAGAGGTGGGAGTTAGTAAGTCTCAAGCCAAGACAAGTCAATTTGTGGTTACTTGAGTTAAAGACCCTGTAAAGTGTCAAATACATTACAGTGGTGCCTCGAGATACAAGCTTCGTTCAGATCACGCAGTGAAGTCGTGAACATATTTCTACATTAAAAAGAATGGAAATGCAATGAATCAGTTCCACCAAAAAACACCCAAAACCCATTTTTAACATGTCTTTCATTCAATTAAAAAAAAAAAAATATATATATATATATATATATATATACAGCAACGTACTGTATAAAAACCATGTAGTAATAAGCTGTCTTTCTGTTGTTCTTCTGTGGATTTTATCAGCAGTGTACTGCTGCCCTCTAGTGGTGGGGGTCTGTACTCACTTCCTCAATATTTGCTTGTATCTCAAGACAAAACAATGGCCAAGTGACACAGCTCATATCCAGCAAAACTCACAAGTCAAGGTACTCATATCTCAAGGCAACACTACAAATTTGAAGATAAACTACTGAAAACTAAAAGTGAGAATTATGTAGTAGTACGCAATTTGCTACGAGCAGCTGGCTAGCTAGTTAGCATTTGCCTACGCCGCGAAAATATAAACGCATGGCTGCTTTAGAGTGCCTCGTTGTCGTTTCGTGAGTGCCCGCACATCACAGAGAAAAGCCGCAAGAGCAAGGTCAAATAATTGATAGAAAATTCCAATGTGTGTTGAGTGCCTCGTTGTCACGGCGTGGAAGAGCCCACCCATGACCCGGTGGGAAAACAGTCTAGCCTTAAGCCGATATATTTTCGCAACTCAAGATGCTAGACAAAGTAGCATCCTTGTTTCCAGGTTGTAGAAGTGGCTTTTGACTGACAGTTGAGGTTTCTGCGCATTCAATGGACAAAAAGTACCAAATTCCCTCACGACCTTACGCAGGTGTGCCTAATGAAATGAGTCACGTGTTAGCATTAGCATTAGAAACGCATGCTTAAATCCTCGCTTTGCAGATAATAATAAGCAAGTGCTTACCATCACTGACCTCGTCTGTTTTACAATCTACTTAGGGCGGAAGAGCTCAGACATTTTTTTTTTCCTCTCCGTGACCTCTTGGCGGTCTCTTAAAAGAGGACAAACAGCCATCCACTATTTTGTTTTGCGATTGCGCTCATCAAGGTGGGTGAGATTGTGCAGATCCCACCTGACAGGAAACACCAGACTCCATTCATATAATATGAATAAGATTAATAAGTTTTTTTGTTGTTTTTTAACAGCTCTTCAATAAATACGTCAACTTTGCACGCGTGGTCGCTCTCCAAGCACACACCGCTAACATGTGGGATGTGGAATCCAGGAGAAGCCAAGTAAACGCCGCACCGCCACCAGTGAACAACGCACAAAATAAAGAGTTTAAGACACGTACCCTCCCCTCCTCAGGTGCTGCTGTGGTCGGCCAGCAAAGTGTTTGAGGAGCTGACGGACATCGAGAGGCAGTTTCACAAAGCCCTGTACACGGTCAGGACTTACATCAAGTGCGAGAGGTACTCGGTGGGCCTTCTGGACATGACCAAAGACAAGGTGAGGGAGAAATACTTCTGAAGTGTTATCGTTTTCATAATTGACTTCTTCATTATGAGGCTTTTCTTGTTGTTGTTTTTTTTCCCGCTCCAGGAATTCTTTGACGAGTGGGCCATCAAACTTGGGGAACAGGAGCCATACAAGGGTCCTAAGACAACTGATGGCAGAGTAAGTTTATTCATCAAAATACATTTACGGAACAATATTTTTTGCCACTCCCTCTTCCAAACAACTTTAACAATAGTGTTCCGACATGACATGACATTTTAAAGCAGTTGTCCCCCCCCCCTTGGTTTAATATAGAAATATTACCATAACAAGTCAACACTTTATCTTTATAAATGTGTCCTTGTGTTCCCCCTAATCAGGAAATCAGCTTCTACAAGATCATTGACTACCTGCTGGAGGACAAAGAGGAAATTAAAGTTATACCGTAAGTACATTTAAATAAATAAATAAATCATAACCCTTTGTTTTAACTGAACTCTTACAGATTAAAAAAAAAAAAAACTCAAATTCATCATCTGAAAAGAAAATTGATTACCTCGTTCAAACCCAAAAACGTGTCAACACTGTTTTTAATACCTTGTCCTTCACTCCCAAAAATTTATTTACACGTTTTTTTTTATGTTTATTTTATGCAAGAGCATACAGAAAGCTTTGATGCACCTTCTAACATGAAGAAGTGGCTTAAAGCAATGGTAGTTATTACAAAAAACGGCCAGCGGGTGGCAGCAGAGTATAAGAGATCAGCCAGGGTCATTTTGCAACAGTGTTTTCACCAGGAATGTGAATATTGATAATACCTAGCTATATTCTGATGCTAATTGCTGCAAAACGGAAACAGATACAAATATATCTTTCTATGCAAATATAAATTTTTCCTGATGAAAGAAGAGACTCTAATCTATTTTTTGGTAGGTTCCATGGTTTTTTATAGCAATAGAACACAATATTGTGTGGGTCAAAATCCAGTAAAACAGCTGGGAGCGAAGCGGGTTGCTTCAGTGAAAATGGCTGGGAGTGAATGAGTTGCATAACCAGCCATACATTTTTGGGATATAAAAACTGGGTAGAAATTGTCCTTGTGAAAAGTATTTTCCTACTGTATGTGTTTAATGAATCTGTATAAAGAATGACTTTTACATTTGGAGATGAACTACCGAGAAAAAAAACGTACTTTTCTAATGGAATATCGAGTGACATGGTAACTAATTACCGTGTGACTTGACAGCGGCCCCCCAGTGGACCACTGGGCTCTGGTTAGCGGACTGCCAACCTACGTGGCTGAGAATGGATTTGTGAGCTCCACTTTGTTGATGCATTATTTCTGGAGAGACAATTTGGAAAGACCTTTATTTCACTACTGTTTTATGGTACTTTTAGATCTGCAACATGATGAACGCCACGGGGGATGAGTATTTTGCATTTCAGGTGAGATGATATTTCATGTTGGATTAGGGCTCGTCTATATGATAGGGCCCATCTGTGCGTTTTAAAAATCAAGTGTGTCCCTTAAAACTCTAAAGTTAAGTTACAGGCCGGTATTGTCTGACAGCAGTGAAGTCATGCCTGTGGATTTGAACTAACAGAAAGAAGCGGTAGACGAGAGCGGGTGGACGATCAAGAACGTTCTCTCGCTCCCCATCGTCAACAAAAAGGAAGAGATCGTCGGCGTCGCTACCTTCTTCAACAGGAGGGACGGCAAACCCTTCGACGAGAATGACGAACAAATTATAGAAGTATGTCAAAAGGCTGACTTTTTTTTTTAAATAGCATGCAATTTATTCATTTTAAATAACGTGTGTCTGTATAGGCTCTGACCCAGTTCCTGGGCTGGTCCACTTTGAATAGCGACACGTATGACAACCTTAACAGGACCGAGTGGCGTAAGGACATAGCGCAGGAAATGCTCATGTACCAAACCAGAGCTACGCTAAATGACGTGCAGACCATTTTGGTAAGACTTCGTACTCGGTGGTGGGCGGTCAACTGATGTTACACTCTGAGCAGGGCAGGATTTTTGAAACCTTCTTGACCTCCATAGAACACTCAAGAAAAGTTTGGTTCTACACCTGAGGATTGTGACCAGAAGGAGATGTACAAACTACTGGTGGGCACCCAAACATCATAAATATTTTAAGAGCGCTTATACCCTGTTTGGTGATGCTAACATCGTTGCACGCATCCAGAGAGCCAACATTCCCGAATCCAAGACGGTGAATCTGCTTGAGTTCAGCTTCAGTGACTTCCCGCTGTCGGAGTTTGAGCTCATCAAGTGCGGCATCCGCTGCTTCTTCGAGCTAGGCGTCGTTGAGAAGTTTAAAGTCCCGGCGGAGGTACACAAGCAGCCTCTACACTTATTTGTGCACTTATTATAACCGACTGATAAAACAAAAAAAGAATTAAGCATGCAAAAATGTAAGCATCAAAATAGTCAACAAAACCATATCACTAGCTGAATGCTAACAAATAATATGAAATGCTATAGACAGTGATGAGTTATTAACATTGTTTTTCAGTTTTAATTTATATTTTAGCCGTTTTGGATTTAGTTATAGCAGTATGGCTCAATGAATAGAATTGTATTATCTGTCTCACTCTCAGAAGAAGGGCAACGGGTTTTTACATTTGCTATCTTAAAGGGAGTTTTGTCTGGGACCGGTCTCTGCCGGTCGGAAGGGAGGCACAGGCTGATTATTATTGTTTTTCTCTAATCTGATTTATACCCATGGGAACAGAAGGGGGATTTTTCTGGTATTTACTGAGTTGTAAACAAATGTACTGTGTGCTGATGGGAGGAGACTTTTCGTATTCACCCACTTTTCAATAAATAATGATGTGCCGGAGTAGAACGGACACAATCTGACCAGAACACGGCTTCAGTGTCGTCAGTCTTTGTCATCAGAAGCTTCTGATAATTATAATACCTTTGCAAAGGGACTTCTTCACCAGAATCTCACCATTCAGTTAATTGAACGCGCAAAGAGTACAATACTTAATATAGTCTACTCTAACAACAGGCTAATGGGAATTAGCATCAATGTTACAGTAATGATAAGCCTTAAAACAAAATGGATTGAATATCCCTGACATACTGTAGCACTCACGAATGTTATGTTTATTTCTTTGCGCAGATCCTGACGCGATGGATGTACACCGTTCGCAGGGGTTACCGTGACATCACCTACCACAATTGGAGGCACGGCTTCAACGTGGGACAAACCATGTTCACCCTCCTGCTGGTGAGAGTGGCGACCGTCTCCTCCCATTCAGTGACCGTTGTGGCTTTTTTGTGGTACTTGCTTTCTTCCAAAACAGACGGGGAAGCTGAAGAAGTACTACTCGGACCTGGAGGCCTTTGCCATGGTGGCCGCCGGATTCTGCCACGACATCGACCACAGGGGGACCAACAACCTCTATCAGACAAAGTAAGGAGATAGGATAGGTCAGTCTGCAGAGTGTTATTGAATATCGTAAAGTGATCTTTTGGAAATGTAAACAGTACTAACCCGTTTCTATTACCATTGTTGAGACGACTGTTGTTGTGTCTTCTTGTAGAAGCGCATCGCCACTCGCCAAACTTCACAGCAGCTCCATAATGGAGCGACATCACCTGGAGTACAGCAAAACGCTCATGGAGGACGAGGTGGGCCCTCGCCAATCCAAGATTCTTGGGCCACACAAAACCACACCGCGGTCTAATCTAATCACATTCGCGCCCCCCCGCAGAACTTGAATATCTTCCAAAACCTGCAAAAGCGCCAGTTTGAAACCGTGCAGCATCTGTTTGAAGTTTGCATCATCGCTACCGACCTGGCCCTTTACTTCAAGTAAGTTCGCACCAGCTTAGCCTTTTTGGATGATGCGTTTCTGGAAATTTCCAGCTGGTTTTCTTCACCTCCAGGAAGAGAACTATGTTCCAGAAGATTGTGGATTCGATGGAGGGGATTCCAGATGAGAAGGATAAAGTCAGTTACGTCTCCAACAACCCCACCAGGAAGGAGATCATCATGTAAACGCAAAACGGATCTCAAAAATGTTTTGGTTTCTTTTTTCTCGCGTGACAAATAAGCGATGATGTCATCATGTTGTTTTTTTCCCGACAGGGCAATGATGATGACAGCGTGTGATCTGTCGGCCATTACGAAGCCGTGGGAGGTTCAGAGTAAGGTGAGTTTTCTGCTTCTCCGGATGCATGGTCGTTTCTCAACAGCATATGGAAGTTTCAAAAATCCATCTTCTTTATTTGCAATTTTTCAGGTGGCTTTGATGGTGGCAGCGGAATTCTGGGAGCAGGGAGACTTAGAGAGGACGGTCCTTGAGCAGCAGCCTATTGTAAGAATTTGGGGTGCCAAATGTTTTCCAATTCTAACCTTCATTACGTTCCACTTTTTTAGTCAACCAACGATGGAAATCAGGCTTACCAGTTTGTTTAACCTTCTTCAGCCAATCAGGGAAATAAATTACATTCTGCTCCGGCATTAGATTTATAATTTACCCAATTACATATTTTTAGCCATGCATGGATAGAAATCAAACTGCATTTAAATGGAATGGGGGGAGAAAGTTGGCATTGAGAATACCAACACCAGGTCTAACCAGCCTCCTCTGCGCACCGTACAGGATTTATGCCGTTGACGATTATCTCTTTTCCCCCCTTCCTTTGCCAACAATGAATAGAAAGCATGCAGACGTGATGTTAGTGCTCGAATTCTAATTCTTTCATCTGTTTTCTTTAGCCAATGATGGATAGAAATCACGCCGACGAGCTACCCAAGATGCAATGTGGCTTCATCGATTTTGTCTGCTCTTTCGTGTACAAGGTTCGTGCACGTTTGCCCAATCTTTTAATTTTATGTTTAAGTATTGAAACATTCCATGACATCACACTGACATTTTCCCAATTGAGTTCATAAACTTCCTCTCCCTCTGTTAGGAGTTTTCACGCTTCCACACGGAAATCTCGCCCATGTTCGCGGGTCTGAACAACAACCGGGGGGAGTGGAGAGCACTCGCCGACGTCCACGAGGCTAAGATGAAGGCCATTGAAGACGAGAAGAAGAAACTGGAAGGTGGAGGAGAGCAGGGTGACGCGGGCGGCAAGTCAAAAACGTGCGTCATCTGCTAAAAAGGCTGTTGATTGTTTGAGCAAACGCAGGCGAAAAGTTACATGATGCCATTTTACTTTGCTTTGACAAGCGACATAAGGAGATTTGACCGTATTGGATTTTCTTATAAGCTCACTGGAGACCCTGGGCTTTTTTTTTTTTTTTTTTTTTTAAGTCCCCCCGGCTTACTACTACATTAAGTAAAAATACTGACGCCCTGCTTAGAACTCACATGCGAGGCCGAGAACACACTCACACACACAGGATGTCATTGTATTTATTTTTTCAAGTAGCAGTATTGTTTTATGTACAAGAGCCTGTAAGGAGCATCAAATGTGTAAATAAAGTCTATTTTTGAAAATCATGCCAGTGTTGTACTTACGTCATTATATACAAGTGTATGAAAATAATGCAAAAAATGTACATACTGTAATTTATAATGATAGTAACTATTAACTCTTTTTTTTTTTATATCGAAATTACAATTCATTAACAAATTGCATTATAGATTATTAAAACACGTGATATATATATATATATATATATATATTTTTTTCTTTTCTTTAGATAGTCATCTTTAATCACTGAAGAACCATACGAACAACATAGGAGATAAGCGGTCAGTGGACAGTGTTCTATTGTCTTATTTCCGTTGCACTGTCACGACCCGTCTTCTCGTCGCACCACAATCATGTCCACTGTTCTCCGTGTAGCTCATGAAAAATGCCATTTGTCCATTACTGTTACTCTCCTTCTGGGAATAGTCTCTCTCTCTCTCTTTCTCGCTCTCTCCTCTACATGCCTGCTTATAGCTTTATTGGCCTAAAGCATCCCCTGAGTGCTCGTAAAAAGAAGCCCCGACCGCCCCAGGCTGAACTGCATTATTATGATAAACAGACACAGGATATGAAATGTTGTAATCTCATTAGGGGAGGCTTGGAAGACTGCTTGTGTTGGAGAGAGATCTTTAATACCGCATTGCCATGGACAGGAGCCGGCCCACGGAATTATTTACTCAACTGCAGAAGGGGGAGGCGTCAATTAAGGAGGTTCTGTTTAAAGCCGTCCATTCAATTTTGGAGTGCTTTTTATTTGTTCATGATGTTTGTATTAATTATACATTTGATTTGACACCGTGAAGAGGCCGATTTGAACTACAAACATGTATTTAGCTGTGTCCTGCTCGATGACATCAAACCTATTCTTTGTTTGAGTGTGGCGGGTCCCACCAGCTGTCACTATGACTGTCACTATGACAGGGGGCATTCCCCACACTCCCACTAACACAGGGGTCTCGAGCCCATTAGTCGTCATGGAAACAATACATGGGAACTCAAGCAGAAAATATGTTAAACATGTTTGCTGAGGGTAGGAAATACCGTTTGACGGTGAAGGGAAAGCCATGTCGACATTTGATCTCAGGAATAGCCCTTTTGATGGGGTTTCCTGCCCTCTACAATTTTGTATTATTTTTATTTTATCTGGAATGATCCAATAAA
Source organism: Leptonotus elevatus (assembly GCF_054856555.1). Taxonomy (NCBI): domain Eukaryota; kingdom Metazoa; phylum Chordata; class Actinopteri; order Syngnathiformes; family Syngnathidae; genus Leptonotus; species Leptonotus elevatus. Next base: position 6,439,858 of record NC_141251.1, on the reverse strand, counting down.
AATGCTTTAATGAAACTGGCCCAACTAGTAGAAAAGACGTGCATTTTCCTGTCAGTCTCAAACAATATCAATATTTTAAACGACCCCACACCAGTGGCAATGACATGTATTTTCACTCCGATATCAAACGATATCAACGATATGAATCCAGTATCCGGATTGATCCACCCACCAGTGGAAATGACATGCATTTTCTCCAGCTGATTCACCACAGAGCTCACACCTCCTCCTCCTCTTTTTCTTCCTCTTCCTCCTCACCCCAAACCATAAGGCGTGGTTGTTGTTTTTTTTTTTTTTTACTCGGATGGAGATGCGAGCTCCGTCTGCTCCCGCTGGGCTCCCCCACCTGCGCCCGTGCACACTGCGCTCCCTCTTTCTCGTGAGTCGCAATATTTGACATTTCATTTCGGTCCGCTCGGTCCTCACCACGGAGGAGAAGGCTCGCCTCGCGGATAAACAAGCGGCTGCGGCGGCGCTGGTGGCGGAGGAGGAGGAGGAAGAGGAGGAGAGCGGCTGATGCGCGGAGGACGACCCGGGAGGAGGATGGCTCCCACACCGCGCCGAGCATCCCCGTGGCTGCTCGCGCTCGCGCTCGTGCTGGCGTGCGCGGGGCCGCCGCCAGCGGATTGCAGGCGGGCCAGGCAGCCGCGGTGCCCCGCGTCCTGCACTTGCACCAAAGACAACGCGCTGTGCGAGAGCGCCGGCCTCATCCCCAGAGCCTTCCCGCCCGACGTGATCTCACTGTAAGGCAGCCTCAGCCCTCTCGAAAAGCCTCCTTCCTCCCTCTTCATTGCGGTGTTTTTGTTCGATTCCCTTTGCTCAGGTCTTTCGTCAAGTCGGAATTCACAGAGATCCCCAAGGAGAGCTTCATCCACACGCCCGCCCTGCACCTCCTGTAAGCAAACTACTCAAAATCTACCCCCCCCCCCCCTGTCTTCTTATTTTGCTGCAAACTAACGCCATGTTAGGAGCATTGAGTCCTCCTTGACTACGTTTGAAACTGAAAAAAAAAAAAAAAACATCAGAAATCATCTTTCCTCATTGAAATTGAAACTAAACTCATCTATATGCAATTACTGTAAACCATTCCAACCTCACCCCTCAAAATAAAGTTTTGGGAAATGTGTCTTCGAGTAAGGAAAATAGAGTGTACTATATGTCATAATATAACAACCTCAGCCACCGGGGGCAGTATAATAGTCATATAGACCAGCGAAGAAGAGTCGTTGCGATCTGGACTGATAAACTTCAGTAATATTCGCTGATCTGTATATATTACTGGATAGCCGATAGGCCAAGACTTTTGAAGCTGCGAGGCCGCCATATTACTACTCACAAGAAACGTTTCTCTGCCGAGCAATGTGAGCAACCCTCAACCCCCATCACAAAACTCTTGAATGCGTCTGGTGAATGACGAGAGCACGGCGTGGGGAGGGTGACTCTCCCGATCGCATGTTGTTTTTCTTTGGGAACGTTACGAGGCTTAACTTGCTTTTTTTATAGACCTTTCACATCTACGTCACTACGCACTGAATGTGTTGCGACGTAAATAACAATGGTGGCGTACAGTACGTCCAAATAAAGTTTCCACAAATTGTATTCAACTGGAAATTATTTTTGAAAAATGAATCTCAAAAATATTTTTTATAATTTTCAATTGTATTGTGAAGGTTATAAACCATATTAAATGTTGATGTGTTTTTTTTTTTTCATTTTGATTTCAAGTCTTTAGTTATTTTTTCTCCTTCATAACATTTGTCATTCGAAAAAAAGTATAATGTTGAATTCTGACATCTCTGTGCAGCCTTTTCACAGCCAATAACCTGGAGTCTATCGAGGAGGACGCTTTCCTCGGCCTTCCTCATCTGGAATATCTGTGAGCGAACGACCCACAAATCCAAGTTGTGAAAAATGTGTTCTTAATATGCAACATTTTCTCGTTACTCGTGACTTCACTGAGCACTGTTTATCTTTTCGTCAAAGGTTCATTGAAAACAACCAGATTAATTCCATATCGCCGTACGCTTTCCGAGGACTAAAAACCTTAGTGCATCTGTGAGTATGACACACTCCAACGTGTATTACTGCACATTTTTTACTGAGAGGTTTCACTATCATATGTAAAAAATGAAAATAAGGACACCATGAATTATATTGCAGATTAATTGGAGGAAGAATGAATTGTGCCTTAAATAGGTTTCCGCCCCGTCACGTATGATGGATGAACAGCGTGCGAGAAATAGACGAGTAGTCTTGGTGAAGTTTGCTAATGTGCATTTTGTTCGTCGTATAATTATTTAATTTTGCAATCAAGTTCTTATGGCTCGTTCTAACAATAAAGCTACGGATTCTTTCCCGATGGGGGAAAAGCAGGCGTCTATTTGAGATGAGGCAATCATTTGTTTAATTGGATTACAGTGAATAATTGAAGTATGGCATCTATTGGAGTGGCGGCTTTATTTGAGATATACAGCACGCTGCTTTACTTCTGCGTCCTCAGTAACGACCAACGTAGATAAATAAAGATAGTGTATTTTCTCAAATTACCTGTAAATGATATCATGCCCCAATTAGTTGCTGCGGAAAATAAAAGCCTCACTCAAATAAATGAATCCCCCTTCAGAGGGGGGAAAAAAGTTAGTTAGCTGTAACTATCTTAGTTAATATCGACTATTGTTTAAAACATGGACATTACAGGGTTAAGTGCTGAGCCCATTTGAACTCTGTTGCTAACCAAAACAGCAGCATTAAAATGTAAACAGTTTCTCTGTTTGATTAAAGAGTGTGGAGAAAGTATTTATCAAGCATCCTTTATATTTTGTTTTGTTCCAATTGGCATGACTTCAAATTATTTACAAGTATTCCAAATAAACACCTTCCCAATCTGCAGTTGAGTAAATAAACGCTGATGAATGGCTCTAAAAAATATTTTCATATAATACAGTGGTAGCTTGACATGCTAGTGCCCCAATTTACACATTTTTCAAATTACGGTCATCCCATAGTCGATTACCTCACATAGCAACCAAAAAGCAACTTCAGCTCCCGATGTCACTCACAAGGCCACACCTCTTAAAGGCATACATCCAACACACCAATATTACAATACGCACAGTAATTATGCGTTTACAGCTTCACGTTCGGTTTGTTTTCAAAGAATATGGTGCTATTCTCATAATAATAAGAAGAATGATAACACAAATAATAATAATGAAGATCATAATTCAAGGTGTTACCTGAAAAAGCAACAAACCTGCATTGTTGCTGCACAGTATACCCTCAGGCAAGAAAACACAGCCGAAAAACATCTGCACTGAGAAGTTGTTCCTCCTATTGCGCAATATCGTGTGTTTATCGTTAGCATAAAGCGAGGAGAAGAACTGTTGGACTTGATGACGACACATGATTTTTTTATTATTATTTTTTTTTACAGGAGTCTGGCTTACAATAATCTCGAGAGCCTCCCCAAAGATGTGTTCAAGGGCCTGGAAGCCTTAACAAAAGTGTAAGTGTCACTTCTTTTCTTTTCTTTTTTTTAACACTTGCAAGTCTGAAAAATTGCACAATGTGTTTGTGTTACATAATGGGTCAAACTATGCAAACATGAACAATGAGTTTCTTGTACAGCGGCCTCTATATTTAGTTGACGGCTTCATTACGCCTCTCCGGCCGAGGCTCTAAAAGTGTGTGGGCTGCTGGCACATTTCACACCATTAAAATTGCACGAAGAGTGGGGGGAGAATTTGGAATTAATGAGACTTTGAACATGTCTGTGACTCCTCTGTCGTGTTGTCCACATTAATTATAAGAATTACGCCGATTGAAGCGGGCGCTATGGACCATCTGATTCCGGTCAGAGAATCAGGAATCTAGAATGTCTTGAATGCTTTAATGGCAGCAGGTGGAAAATTATTGACATGAGCATCGTGTGTGTGCGAAACAGAAGAAAAAAATATGGATACATTAGATACATAAAACCCAATGGGAAACGCAAAAAGCCACATTATAAAATAGAATGTAGTATGTATAAAGGCTACAATTTGCGTCTGTGAAGGCCGGCAAGAGGCACCGTTCTATTTTTAGCACCGAAGCTCACGTGACATTAACGAGGCAATTGAGCGCCGCAGCAGCAACGTCAACGAGACAATTAAACACGGCGAAGTTACGTGAGTTACAAACATATATAACACACGTTGAACAGCAGATACAAGTGGTATTTATCACAACTAAAGTACTTACTTATTTTCAGCAACGCACACTGAAATGGCGCTGCCGGAAGTAATACAATGAACGAGTGCTGCATCATAAAGAGACACACATGAAACAAAACGGAACAAAACTTTTGTTCCCCCCCCCAGTCTTTCTGACATCTCTCCTGGTTTTAATGAGAGCACAGTAGAATTACAATATAACTTATTTTAGGACGCTTTATAAAATAAAAAAATATGCTCAGACTGGCTAACCTGAGCTAACAGCCAACTACGCTCTGATTCGCTGATTGGCACACACGTCACTCACCAGGCCAAATTCACGTTCCGGGTATCTTTCAAGACCTATTTCAAAACCGAAATGTTGAATTCTGAACTTTGTCACCCGTTGTCTAGAGATCTGCGAGGGAACCGGTTCACGTGCGACTGCAAGTTGAAGTGGTTGGTGGAGTGGATCGACAGCACCAACGCCACAGTGGATCAGATCTACTGCAAAGGCCCGTCGGCACTGCAGGACAAGAAGATCAACGACCTTGTGCTGCAGTCCTTCGACTGCATCACCACAGGTGCTGTCCTGCAAACTTTTGTTTGTTGGTCGGGTGATCTAAAGGGCAAGTCAACCCATAAATAATATGTTCTATGCAGCCCCACTGGTGTAAATATGGTATTTTGGTTAATATTGTTTTAGTGTAATATGAGTTAAGCAGCAAAAATCCAGCATTTTTTATCAGTATCAGAAGGCGGCCATTTTGCCACTTGCTGTCGACTGAAGATGACATCACAGTTGCTTCAACGGCCAATCACAGCTCACCTGTTTTCTGAAGCTGAGGTGTGATTGTTGAAGCCTATTATGCTAATTGTAAAATCTTCCACTCTCCTGAATGCTTTTTGTTGTTGATTTCATTTGTTTTTTGTCTCCCTCTCACAGAGTTTGCTTCTTACCAGTCCCTCAAATTTGAATCGATATCCGTGGAGGCCTTTACCTTCGGCGAAGACCAGTATGTGGTCTTTGCTCAGCCCTTCATTGGCAAGTGTAGCTTCATGGAGTGGGACCACGTGGAGATGGTCTTCAGGAATTTTGATGATATCGACAGTAAGTACAAAAACAAATTGTGATCGGTCTTGTCCTGTGAATAATAATGTGAACAAATGAACAAAATAGTCCAAGTTTCTGTATGCTCTGCTAAACTGCAGATTCAAACGGGAAGTAACGTCATCTAATAAGATTGCCACACACACACACACACACACATAGTAACAAGATGATGTCAGCCCTGTTTACTCAAGCCACTTGTGTCATTTACATGGATCATGATCACTGAGAGACAAATCAATTCCGAATGTGCAGCAAGGAACATTTGGTTCTTGATTTAGTGGAGTTTCAGTGAGAATGTTGAGCCACCCCTGAAGGCAGCTGTTGCCACATAGGACTAAGACTAGGTCCTAAAGTTTCAATAGTTTGTTTTAGTCTACATTTAACCCCCGTTTATCACAGGAAAATCCGTGTTCACACCCAAAATGTTTAACCAAACCATGGAATTTTGTCTAAGGAATGCCAGTAGCTGATATATATATATATATATATATATATATATATATATATATATATATATATATATATATATATATATATATATATATATATATATATATATTCATTTATTTTTTATTAAGATCCGCGACCCTTGTGAGGACAAGCGGTACAGAAAATGGATGGATGGCATTTATTTTTTATTAAATGTTTTTAAACATTTTCTTTTTGATTTAATTTTTTAAACCGGTAGATGATGGATGGATTTTTTTGATTTTCAAATAAAAAAATACTCTTTAAATGAATTAATAACTAAATAAAAATTTATAATTAAATATTCAAAAAGTGTCAGAGCCCAAAAGAAGGTAGGTGGAAATGTGTTTTTTTTTTTAAATCCTAAAAATGTCCAGAAAGTGACCATAAAATGTCCAATAACAGAAGAAAAGCTAATTAGCATAAAATGTCCTCGAAATTGCCAGAAACGTCAGTCAGAAAAAGCATGGAAAAATCAACCATAAAATGTCCAAAAACAAAAGAAGAAATACTAAAAAATTACCATAAAATGTCCACAAAATTGCAACCCAAAAAAAGAGTCAGAAAATTGATAGCAAAAAAAGGCAAGAAAAAAATGACAAAAAATAGCCATAAAATGTCCAAAAAAATAAAGAAGAGAGGCAGTAAGTTACCATAATAAGTCCATAAAATTGCCAAAAATGTCATAAATTTGACAGAAAAGTCTAAAAAATTATGACAAATGAAGTATGAAAAACAACAACAAAAAACAGAAGACGAAAGGTAGAAGAAAATGAAATGTCTACACATATATATATATATAGCTTTTGGGTCCTCAGTACAAATAGACTTAACACCAACATGCTGTTTCATTCATCACAATGTTCAAATGTGTTGTGACTAAAGACAGATTTCTGGCTATTTATTTGGCCTAAAATGGTTCTTTAAACAGTAAAGATTGCTGACCCCTGGCCTAAAGCATCAACTGTCTCCACTTCAGGCACTTCCACAGTCATCTGCAAACCTCTGGTGATCGACAAGCAGCTCTTCATCATCGTGGCTCAGCTCTTCGGCGGCTCGCACATCTACAAGCGAGACGTCTCGGCCAACAAGTTCATCAAGCTCCAAGGCATCGACATCCTCAAGATCCGCAAGCCCAACGACGTGGAGACGTTCCGCATCGACGGAGAGTCGTTCTTCGCCATTGCCGACAGCTCCAAAGCCGGCTCCACCACCATTTACAAGTGGAACGGCAACGGCTTTTACTCGCACCAGTCGCTCCACCCCTGGTACCGCGACACCGACGTGGAATACATGGAGATCTCCTCCAAGCCGCACCTCATCCTGTCCAGCAGCTCCCAGAGGCCCGTCATCTACCAGTGGAACAAAGGCACGAAGCTCTTCGAGCGGCGTACCGACATCCCCGAGATGGAGGACGTCTACGCCGTCAAACATTTCCAGGTCAAGTCGGACCTCTTCCTCTGCCTGACGCGCTTCATCGGCGACTCAAAAGTGATGCGCTGGGACGGCGCCCTCTTTCGGGAACTGCAGACGGTGCCGTCGCGGGGGTCCATGGTGTTCCAGCCCTTCGCGGTGGGCAGCTGGCAGTACGCCATCTTGGGCAGCGACTACTCCTTCACTCAGGTGTACCGCTGGGATGCCAAGAAAGGCGAGTTCGTCCACTTCCAGGAGCTCAACATCCAGGCGCCGAGGGCCTTCTCGCCCGTCTCGATCGACAACCGCCAGTTCCTGCTCGCCTCCAGTTTCAAAGGGAAAACGCAGATTTACGAGCATCTGGTCATCGACCTGAGCAACTGAGCGCTATGACGGACGGACGGGTATACGTAGGCCTAGATGACAGTTGATGCTATCTTGAGAAAGGCATGCATTATTATACTATATGTTCTCCTTGGGAAAAAGTAATGGGACATATAAATCAGGAGGAAAAAAAATCACATTTGAAAATTCAGCCTCCGAAGCAATATTCAGTTCACAACATGACATTTTTTAGGCACGTCTATTATGAGTAGACCCACAAAAATGTCTCGAGAAGTCATGCCTGAAAATACACAGGAAGTCAGCCATTTTGGTTTGAGGTGATTATTTCAGGGTCATTTTCCTTGAGTCCTTGTACGACAGGTTTGTCCAATTCCAGGTGTCAAATACAGGTCTAAAAAGTAAAAACACAATTTGGCAGGTAAACAAGCTCGTTTACCGGCCTTTAGAAGTGGCTACTTCATCCTATTGCGATCAGAGGTGGCAAATCCAGGTCCAGAAAGTAAAAAGCCTGCCACAGTTTGGATTTAGCCCCAGGTGCAAGCTAGCTCCCTAGCAGGTAAACAAGCACCATGGGCGCTAGCTAGCCCTGAACCTAGTCAAAATGGCCACCTCAAACTAAAATGGCTGACTTCCTTTGTGTTATCAGGCAATGGTTCTTGAGTCCCCCCCCCCCTTTTTTTGCGCTGACTCTTAGCTGAGTCATTAGAGTTTTGTGTTTTACAGCGAGTCATCAGACTTTAGTTCCATGCTTAATTATTTTTTTTTAATAGTTGTGCAGAGACGATCACAGGTGGCAAATCCAGGTCCAGAAAGTAAAAAACCCTGCCACAGTTTGGCTTTAGCTCCAGGTGCTAGCTAGCTAGCTAGCTAGCTCCCTAGCAGGTAAATGAGCACCATGGGGGCTAGCTAGTCCTAAACCTCGTCAAAACGGCCACCTCAAACTAAAATGGCCGACTTTTCACACATGTACGAGTAGTCGGCCATTTTAGTTGTTTTTCAAGGATTTTTCCAGCATGTCCCAATACTTTTTACCCGTCATCATATTTTACTCGGATGATCCAGGTCGGGCGCAATGCATGCATCTCAAGCTAGAATCAGACTTCGTGCATGATCAAAACCATCCATGCGTCATCGTCCACAAATCCAGAATGTGCATTAAAACATGATTTTTACCATCAGCCATACACGCATTACATTTGTACGCTCATGTATTTATCAGCACAAAGTAATGCTCACGTGGAACTTTTCAACCAATCTGCCAAAAAAGAAATGTTTACATTTTTCAGATTCCAATTTGTAAAAAAGAAAAGAAAAAAAAGCGCTTTTGTAAAGGGCAACAGCAGTTCGATTGATATTTAAAGATACCTGCCTTTCTCTCCTTGTACATTTTAATTATGAATGTTTGTATTTTTTAACTATTGATGATACCGTTTTTCAGGAGCACTCGACACTATTTTCACAACCTTAAACTAAGGTTTGATTCCCCTTTTGTCTGTCACGTATACAAACTGGTACTGCAACTAACATTTTTCTTTCTTTCTTTTCTTCTCAAGAATCGATTCGTTGCCTGGTCTAGTTGCATTGATTCTGAATTGTAGCAGCAGCTCTGACAGTGTCACGGTTAGGATGACATCATCATCGATGACTAACATTGTGCTATATTTCAATAAAAGCTTCAATCACCGATTAGTTTCATGTGAGCTTGTGGCATGATTTCTGTCATTCAGAATTCTGTAGATTTGATGAATATGTCCCGAAATAACTGATTGCGCCATAGTGTATTGATACCTGATCAGTACATTTTGTAGTTTGCCTACTTTTAAGAGTTGTTACGTGACTGTAGCGGGGGAAATAGCCATGGCGATAGTCATATAGACACTGTACACACCATAAATACAGTCATCTGTAAGAATATTTTTTATCATGTGCATTGATTTCAATATCATGACGGCTAATATCAGAGTATCCACATTTCAGTATCAATCAGTCCGACAGTCGTGCTGACTATCCAAAATACAATTAGCTGTATCATATACATAATCTTGTCCAACCGAGTAACGCATGTTTACCTTCTTCTTTTCTTCATTTTTTTTTTTTTTTACAAAGCATTGTGTGCTTGACGGATTGTCAGTGGACTCCACCCTTGAGACGTTTACACAAGCTTAGCATTGTGGACCCCAAGCCAAAAATCTTCCTGTCGCCACACCTGCAGCGATGAGTACTAATTGGTAGAACGACCCAAACAATGAACAATTTGGGAAAATAATTAAGTGTTCAATATGACGACTTCACAAAACAAGTGTGGTGGAAATCAGTCAGTCATAAATCAAATTACAACTATAATGCAAATGAATTTATAGTTGGATAATTTCAGCTTTTCGTGTGCCGTGACGTCTTCTCTGTTACGTTCATATCCGACTGGCTGTCTTTTACTGCTCCCTGGTGGCCAAGATGTGCATTGAATTCAATGAGAAAGTGTAGCAAAAACAGTTTGATTAATTTTATTTGTATTTGTCATTATTGTATGTTTTATAAGTATAATCGATTATAGAATTTTTGTTTTCATTTACAGTTACTGTGAATAACCTCCAATATAATGAAGGGCGACCCAAAACAACAACAACAACAAAACGAGACACTAAAAAGTAGACATTCCATTTTAAATTGTCCTGTCAGCTTGTAAATATAACCATTTAAATATGATGAAAGTCATTTCATTTCTTAATGAAAATATTTGGAAAATAATGAAGTTTGCTTCTTGTGCTTGTATGACAGATCAAACATTGGGAATGAGTGTATAATAGAGACAAATAAATAAATATTGCATAGATTGCACATGTATGCCCCCATTATGTTGTTTAGGGTCACTATTTTTAATACATATTTGACCGTGGGGAGGGTTTGTATATTAAAAAATTAAAAATTAAAAATTAAACAAACGTTAGTTTTAGGTCAACAGCTTTGTCTTACTTTATTTACATTTTAAAACATATTATTGATTTTAAACATTTATTTTGAAATGCATTAATTTAACCCATTCTAATATACATTTGAATATGTAGCTATATATCACCCATCCATCCATTTTCGCGATCGCTTATTCCTCACAAGGGTCGCGGGGGTGCTGGAGCCCATCCCAGCTGAACCGGTTGCCAGCCAATTAGCTACATATCAGTAAGATGTTTAATTGCTTGTGTCCAAATCTGGTTAAATCCTTCATCAGGCTATAAACGATGATGACTTAAGACTGCACCACATCAGCATTTCTATTATTTTGATTATCTCATTAAGCTACATGAACGGCTTAGATACAGTATAGTGTTACAGCATTGCAAACTACAACTAAATAAAAAAATATATATACTGTGCTGGAAAATAACAAACTTCTGACAATAATGACGTTTCAAACAGTTAATAAAAGATTTTTAAAAAGTTGCTATTTGATTCCATGTCGTACTGTTTGTTATTCATTATTATTATTATTCACTTTGCATTGCGATCCATCAACAGAATAGAATGCCGTCATAGTTTGAGGACCCCCCGCAATAGGGCCGTCTGTTTACTGTTTGTGTTTAAACAAACTTGCCCAACCCAGTACACCAAAAAGGATTGCCAGTGGAGTCCACCCTTAAGAGGTTTTTACAAGGCTTAGCAACTCAGACCCCCAACCCAAAATCCTCGCGTATAGCCACACCTGTAGCGGAGAGTATAAATTGTCAGAACGGCCCAAACCAGGGCATCGATCTTCCAAAGAGTCTCTCCATAGAAACTTGAAGATGAGTCGCTTTGCTAGCCTGCTGATGCTCCTCCTGCTTGGCCTCTCTCAGGCTTACCAGCAAGAAGAAGAAGAAGGAGCCCCAGAGCAAGAAGAAGAAGAAGAAGAAGCCCCAGAGCAAGATGAGGAAGAACAAGTTGACATCTCCGGCAAGATCCTCACCGCCAACAAAGACACCGACGAGCTCCTCCTCGAAGGAGATATGCTGCTCCCCAGAACCAGGAACGCCCTGAAGTGCTGGTCCCGCAGCTGCCTGTGGAAGAAAGCCGCCAACGGTCACGTGATGGTCCCTTACACCGTGACCCCAGAGTTCACTTCTTGGGAGAAGCAGAAGATCGAGACGGCCATGAGGTCCTTCCGCGGCGCCACCTGCATCCGTTTCGTCCCCCGCAACGGCCAGTATGACTTCATCAGCATCGAGAGCAAAAGGGGTTGCTTCTCTTTTCTGGGGAGGCAGGGCGGCAGGCAGGTGGTGTCCTTAAACCGCGCCGGCTGCCTCTACCGCGGCATCATCCAGCACGAGCTCATCCACGCTTTGGGCTTCCAGCACGAGCAGACCAGGAGCGACCGCGACAATTACGTCAGGATCAACTGGGAGAATATCGAGCCGGCGATGGTCAGCAACTTCCACAGGCAGGACACCAACAACCTCGACACCCCGTACGACTACTCCTCCGTCATGCACTACGGAAGAACGGCCTTCAGCATCAACGGCAGGGACACCATCACCCCCATATCCAAAGGCGGCGGCCTGATCGGACAGAGGTCGTACATGTCCGAATGGGACATCAAGAGGATCAACATACTCTATGGCTGTTAAAACAACGCTTGTGATCTCTTGAGTATGCTCTTCAATAAAGTCAGTGCAAAGTCACTGCTTTTTGTCTCGAGTTGTTTGCTTGTGCTATAAAATGAAGACAAAATGAAGAAAACAATTTAACGACTATGCAGAAAACATTGGCTTGAGTCAAGGTTGTCCACACTTTTCCAAGGGTCACATACAGAAAAATATTTTCTAAGAATTTTTGAGACGTAAAAATTTGAATTTTAGCTCAAAAGCTTCCAGGTCACGTGATTCAGTTTCTCAAAATCAGTGTGGGATAGTAGTGGTGTGTCTGCCGCATGATATACGCCTCTTGTTTTTCAATTTCACATCTTTCAATATGTTATATGAATTTTTATACGTAAAAATTTGCATTTTAGCTCAATTGCTTCCAGGTCATGTGACCAATTTTCTCAAAATCGGTATGGGATAGTTGTGCTGTGTCTGCCGCATGAGATACGTCTCGTTTTTTATTTTTTTTATTTCACATCTTTAAATTTTTTCTATGAATTTTTATAAATCGTTTTTAACGATTATCTAACGAGTCCTCCAAGTTATTCATTGCAATAGAAGTAACAAAGGATATCACCTTATTGTTCTGTCAGCAATCAAATGACAGGAATACAAACAAATAAAATCCTTTTTATTTTCTCCAACAAAGTGCACACCTCATTTCTACAAAGCAGCACATTACAACGTAATGGAATAAATACAATAAAATTTGCTGAATTAAGAAAAAAAAAAAAAAAAAAAAGGAGATACACAAGTATCACATTGGTGGAGATGCAGGACCAAACGAGGTTGCAGAGACAAATTCTTTTTAACTCTTTTTTTTATTTTTTTTTACTTCTCATGCTTCTTGGCGAACAGACTCAAAAGCCTGCTTTTAATGGAACCGAGGACCAGCAAATCTTGTTGGGGAGGGGAAGAAACAACAGGTGCATACTGTTATAGTGAGAAAACTTGTGCAAAGTGCAGCAAGGGCCTCCACGTTGCCCCACTACTGCCCAGAAAAAAATAAAGTGAACACATTTTCAGTTTTACTACTACGTGGTGCAACTTAGTGTTTTTTTTTTTTTTTCCGTTACCACCACAGGCAAATAAAATAGAACACAAAAGGCAAGGGAACGTCTCCCTTTCATATTCTGCAAAATAATTTAGTGCTCTTTAAATAAAATGAAAAACACTATTCTCAAATGGTGGCTTCTTTAAAAAATAAAAATAAAAAGATAAGAATGCTCTAAGAGACATCACTTATATTAGGAACAAAAACGAAAATATATCCCATGAAAAAAAATCTGTACACAACTCAGAAATCAATATACAGTACCTGCAGATGTTATGCATACAGTACAATTCTTTTTACATAGTTTTTTAGTATGAGCTCCAGCCTGCACTACATACACGCGGAACACAGGTGGAAAAAGCGGCGAGTTATTCAGCGAAAAGATCTGGTAGTAGTCGTTTAGAAAACAAAACAAAAAACATAATTATTGCAGGGTGTTCAGCTGCATACTGCATGTTGTTTCCTTTGAAAGAGAGAGACACACACACACAGGCCTGGACGGACAGTTTCAAACAAAACAAAAAAAAAAGATGTCGCTGTAAGTCGTCACAGAGGGTGGAACGAGGCGATATCCTCTGTGCAGTACATTCGTGGCCAGTATTGCACGCTACCAGCCGAGGCCACCCTGATAATGCGCGACGAGGACGTTCAGTGCATGAATCCAGTGATGAGATGAGCCCGCGCGGGTCGCTGTCGCTGCTTTTTTTGCGTCACAGTTTGAGCTCGTTGGCAATTTTGCAGGCGATGTTCTTAAAGGCGATGGACGTGCCCGATATCCTCTTGAAGCGCACGCCGTTGAGGGAGAGGCGAGGCAGCTTGCACACCTCCATCTCCCACTGGACCAGGTTGTCCTGGCGGGCGTCGCCGTGCACGCAGAAGAGCAGGAAGCGCTCGCGCTGCTCGTAGTCGCAGCTGTTGGCATCCAAGACTTTGCGGATCTCCCGCATCATCTCCGAGGGCTCCATGGACGAGGTGGTCTTCATGCTCCAGGTGAAGCGCAGCGAGCGCGGCTTGGAGTCCCGGCCGCCGTCCTCCTTGGGGTCGCCGGACGCGCTCCTGAGACCGCGACAGAGGGGTGACGCGGTTAGATGAATTCAAAACATCATGCAAGATAGGTTATGTTCCGCACCAACCCCCCCCCCCCGCAATAAGTGGAATCTGCGATATGAAAATACCCCATTAAAACACACTGATACCATTTAAGACACTTGGATAAAAAAAAAAATCATTTAAATACAACACAAACACAACTAATATATTGAGAGAAAGAAAGAGCAATGGAAAAGACAAAAATATCTTTGTTTACTTCCCAGGAGTGTTGAAAACAGATGAACAGCAAGTTAAATTCTACAACTAAGAGTGAAACTGCAAAGAGATCGAATATAATAAAAAGAATATAAATAAAAAAAGATAGCATAAAATCAACAGCCTAGCTTATAAAGTAAATACCGTGTTTTTTCATCTCACACTATCAATAGTCATGCCTAAAGATTATACATTATAAAATTAACCTAGCCGCTGCTTTTTGTAAGCATAAAAAGCAGGATTGAAGAGTGAAAAACAAACAAAGAAAAAACTAGGTTGAGCTGAAAACTACGACGTATAAATAGATATATTTTTTAGAGAGTTCCCCCCCGCAAATTTGTCACTTTATGAACTCGCAAATTTTTCGAGTTTTCTCTCTCAAATTTGCCACTTTATTAAGTGGCAGATTTATCACAATATTAATTTTGGCTGCAGATGATCCTTTGTTTGAGCAATAAACATGCATTCACGTGAAGCATTTAATAAATGTTTATGTATGACATTCAGAATATTGGTTCATGTCAAACATTGGGGTCATTTTTTCCCCCCATTTGAAATTATGCAAGTAATTAACTGATTAAAAAAAGAGGAGGATGAGAGTGTGCAGTGGATCAAAAAATGTTGGAGACGTCCTCATAACATGCAATGTCAAAATAATTAACACATAACAGTTTGGCGGGCAAAAAAAAAAAAATGCTGATAAAAAAACGTTTTAATTAAGCGATTAATCGCGATTAATAAAAATTCTTAGATGTGATTAATCTGATTTAAAAAATGTCATCGTTTGACAGTTCAAATTTTTTGGTGACAATTTCCTTGGCAGACCGTTTAGGCCAAAGCTAGCGAGCTCCAGATTTGGTGTAACATCTCGACGTGAATTAAGACTAAAACGCAATGATGATGACATTACCGAATGAACAATACTTTTATACAAGTCTTTTTGAGAAAAAATAAAAAAAAATAAAAATGGGCCTAAAACGCTTAATTTGAACGCCAAACCTCACCTTGGCGTTTCTGTCCTGGCACTGGCCTCTCCCTCGCTGGGCACTCTGAAATCAAATCAGGAATAACAATACATTGTTACTCCTGCCAGATGTAGGGAAACACACACCACCACCACCACCATCATCATCATCATCATCATCATCATCAGTGTGACACGGCGAGGGGCTTCAGGCGTCATGCCAGGAAAGAATCCACACTCCTGGGCGAGCACACATAATGAGGCTAACTGCTCTACTAACTTCTCCGCGTTGGTCAAATTGCATCACTCCTGATTCTTTTCTCCCGGCATGAAGGCGCAGAGGGGGGGGGGCGGAGTAAGGAGCCAACAACGTGAGAAGCATGTTACAATGAAGCCGGCGAGGTTGTGAGGTTTGCTCTCAACTCAAGGCAAGTGGACACAAGGGAGAGAGAGAGAGAGAGAGAGAGAGAGACGAGGGGGTGTAAACAGCATAACAACAGAACAGGTAAGTGTCAGTAGGCAAAGGGGGTGGTACAGAGGGGCTGAGGAGTTATTAAAAACTCTTGGTTTATTTGGTTTATTTTCTGGAGGGGGGGGCATAAAGTGTTGTCCTACCTCCGAGTGGACCTGAAAGACAGAGCTCTATGCGAAGGGGAGGGCAAGAAAAGAAAAGAAAGACGTGAACCAAAGAGCCAAAGGGCGGCCACATAACCGACATTTTGAGTGAGGGTGTGAAACCTGATGATAGCGTTAATAAGTATTTTTCTTAAGTTGATCAAGTCTGAAGTCTGCCTGTTTAAAGACAAACATTTCTTATGCTAAGGAAGTTAGCATGGCCTTAAGTCTTGCGTATTTCTGGTGAGGTACGACCCGTTTTTCGCTACATAATTATGGAGGTGCTGTTTAGATAGACTGAAATTTAGATACTGGGCTATTTTGGAGCCATTTTGGCTCAGTTGAATGGAATATAGGTCAAATGTCAAATTCAAGTGTCTAAAATAGCAATGCCAAACAAAAAAACGACACACATCCCGACAAAAAAAAAGGGGGGATTGTATCGAAAAAACGTTTAGAGTCCACATTAAACTACACTAGAATTGTGTTTTTTTGTGAATGAATTTGACAAAAAACAAATCAGACAAAAAGCAAAGTATTATTACCAATAGTGAAAAATAAACATCCAATCAGTCTGTGCCCAAAAAAAATAAAATAAATATATTTAATCAGATTAATCACATTTTAGAATTTTGATTACTCACGATTAATCACTTAATAAAAAAGGCTTTTTTTAATCAAAAATTTTCCCCGCCAAATTTGAAGAGTACCGGTTATGGGTTAATTCTTTTGACGTCTTCAACATTTTTTGATCCACTGCACACGCTCATCCTCCTTTTTTTTCTTCTTCTAATCAATGAATTACTTGCATAATTTAAAATGGGAAAAAAAATCACCCCAATATTTTGACATGAACAAATATTCTAAATGTGATTGGCAAACATTTATTAATGCAATATTTTTTTTGTGAGTAATTAATCAGTTAACGCTTTAACTTTGACAGCACTAATATATATGTACATATTTATATACAACAACTATATTTTAATATAAGGAAAAACAAATAGCCGATGAATTGGCTCAATGAAATTAAAAACGAATATCTGAATGTAATGAGCACGTTTAAGCCAGTGCACATCCTGGTCCTTTTGACCATGTCAGTGTTTCTTAGCACCCTCTACTGTTAAAAAGTTTATACTGCAGCTAAAAAATGAATGACTGTACATCGATCAATCGGTACGCGATAGGCAGTGCAAAAGCTTTGCTCAAAAAATAAGTGCTGCACCCCCTAACACAGTAACATCTGGTCATACTTGAATTTGCATGACAAAAGTGCACATCTGGGGATTTTTTTTCTTCCCAAATCAAATCTCTAAGCCATTTATTTCTTAAGGGGGAAAGTTAATATTATAGGCAATATGTCATGCGGGGAAACACAATACAAGATCTATATCATCAATTCTGGTCATAATGCTCACTCCCCCCCACCCCCCACTGACCTGCGGACAAACTTGGAGGTGATCTTGCCGATGATGCCGGTGGAGGTGCCCCGTCGCTGCTGCGCCAGGGCGCCCGTGTCGTGCGACAGCGTGGGCGAGGCCGGCGGCCCGTTGTAGGTGGCGCTGCGGCGGTCTCGCAACTGGGCGCCGTGGAAGGTGCTGCGGCTGGTGGTGCCCCGCGGGAAGCGGTTCTTCTCGGGGGTGCTAATACTGTGTGCGGAGGGAGAGGTGGAGGGACCCCTCGGAGAGGAGCTGGGAGGGGGCGGGGCATGATTACAAGTGATATTTTTTTCGAGTTGTAAGCTGTCTCTCGTCTTGTCAATTGCCAGTTGAAGTTTACTACAAACTAAACTTAAAACAAAGACCCGTGTATTCAAGCAAACCACTATCTGCTAGCTTAATGCTAACATGCAATGCCAAACACCATTGAAGGGCTATGAAGCTAGCATCTATGTCACGGCAATTGTAAATCTCTTAGCATATTATATTTAAAAACAAGCAGGAGCAACACAAGCAGACAGCATACAACACGACTCACAGGTGTATATTCTTTATCCTCTGCGAAAAATTACTATGTGTAGTCTGTCAATGTATTTTACTGTTCACTGTGGTTCAAAGTGTGTTTTATATGTCTTTGTTTGCCGCGCGCTTAATTGCCCCGTTAACGTCATCGAGCTGCGGTGCCACGAACGGGTTAAAACAGGAAATGGAAATACAGAGCAGCCTTCCAAATTAAAAGTATGGATTTCAAAACAAGATATAATTAAACATCACACACTAAACAGCTTGAGGAATTCTTAACATGGTAGATATTACTAAATTACTTGAAGCCCCTATTGTATTGAATTGAATTCTTTGCACTTCCTTAAACAAAGAAGTTGTACAACCACATATATCTTATTTATCGATATTTTGTATTTTTATTGTGTGCTCTATGCAAAATGGCTTTTATGAGTAAATTGAAACAATATAATTGCCATTAATTTCATTATTTATAATTTTTTGTCATTGTTTTTTTGTGGAAATTTTATGTATCATAACTACTAATGGTATCAGCACTTGGTATCGGTGAGTACTGAAGATTTGAGCATCGTTATCGGTCTAAAACAAGTGGTATCAAACATCCCTAATCATCTTGATGTGCAATTTATTTTTTTACATTCTGTTCATAAACATATTTTCTTACGTCAGGCCGAAACTGACCAATCAAAAGTATTGAAAATTGTTTGTTCTCTATGATGATGTAATAATGTTAATTGCTGCACTTGAACAAATATGCTCTTTTTGGGTTCTCCTGAAAATGGACTATTTTGGAGGTAGAAGGTTTCGGCGCCAGTGACATTTTAAGTTGTATTGTTATTTTGAATTTAAGATTTTATTTTGTTATTCTTATTTTTTTATTTATTGTATAGTTTTTTTTTAAATTCTGTGTTTTTTTTCGGGCTGTGCATTTTTGACATTTCGTTCGGTGACAACATCTGGGATGTTATGTTAGTTAAATGACAAGAAATCTGAGTCTGAGTTTTTATAAAGCACAATACTGAAGAATGCTACTTAAAAAAATTTGTTTTTTGTTTTGGTTGGCATAAAAAATGAGCGCTCACCTGGATTTCAGCTCTGTGTTGTCATCGATGGGGGGCAGTGTGCTCTTTGAAGGGTGTCCTGAAGATGACATGGACTTGATGTGACGAGGCCGCGTGGAGGAAACTGCGGTCGACGGGGTGCTGCCCGACACCTCGGTTAAACTGATATGACAGGACCCACGGTTTCAAAATGACACTGCGGTAGAGCTCCTCTCGTACTGTGATTGAACTCCGTGATTACCTGCTGTCTTTGCCATTAGGAATGGCCGAATAGCGCTCAGTGGAGGATCGCTCACACACGTACGTGTTCCTGCGAGTCATCGATCCGTTGGTCTGCGGCGACAAAAAACGCATATTAACTATGCATTGAAATGCCCTAAATGCCACAAGAACATACACTTTTAGTCATTCATATTAAGTCATTCACTGCCATTGACGGCTATGGACGTCCAAAATTAATTTGAACTATTTCTATTAGTTGAACATTTTTTCCCACTTTTGTTAACAAGAGTATGAAAACCTAGAATTTTTTATTTATTGTACATTTAGAACAGATATAAAATTTGTGATTAATTGTCAGTTAACTAGTGGAATCATGCGATTAATTCTGATTTTAAAAAAAATTAATCGCCTGACGCCCCTAATTTTTTAAAATGATTTATTTCCTAAAAAAAGATTATTAAAAAAATACAAATAAAATAATTAAAATTACTTAAAAAAAAAAGAAGAAGAAAAGATTATTTAAAAATAGGGGCGTCAGGCGATTACAATTTTTCGTAATTAATGGCATGACTTCACTAGTTAACTCACTTAACAAAAGTGGACATTTTTTTAAACTAATAGAAATACTTCAATGGCAGTGAATGAGTTAAACACAACGGAGGTTAGCATAGTGTGGCCCTCGACAACTGCTCCAGTTACTCACGTGACCCCCATTTGGAAAATTAATTGCTTCGCAGTGTACACAAAAGTCCTCACCCCCACACCACTTGTGGTTTTCTTCCTCTCCTGCACTCCCAGTGGCGAGGCAGGAACGTCTCCCTTGGAAGTGCTCAGCTCCAGTCGGCGGGCTCCGTCCCACTCCTCTCGGTGGTCGCTCTCCACGCTCAAAGCTTGGCCGCGCCGCGTGTATGACACCGCCGGCGGCACTGAGGGACCCACTAAGAAAGAAAAAAAGAAGAGAAAAAAAAATCTGAGAAAGAGCATAAAAACAAATAAAAATTTATTAATTAATTAAAAAAACAGTAGCAGATACTGATTAGGATTACCCCCTTTTTTCTGCTGGGCATTTTTGCTGATTTTGTCTCTTTTGCCACTTAGGAACAACATGGAATTTTTTTGGGGGGGGTTATCTCATGTTTTTAGTTGTTATAATGAATGCCAGGATAATATGGCTGTATCGTGTTGTAAACTTACCAAGCTTATATGCAACATTTTTAAAGGGACAGCAATGCGAAAAAAAACCCACACACCAATGAATGAATGAGACCCATTGTCTCCCTTAACATCAAGCAAAGCCACTGAAAGCCACAATTTACATATCACTGTCTCTTCAATCCATAAACAGTACAACAACACACTCATTTCAATGTGCTGCAAAGGAAACGCGTCATGCTTTGAGGTGCTGCTCCTGAAGGAGTTGCGAGAAATCCGCCAGCCAGCAGAGGTCACCAGAGACAACAATCCCACATTCCCCACTATAGCACTGATTTTTTTAACTGGCTCAGCTTCAGAAAACAGGTGAGCTGTGATTGGTGGTTACCTGAGCCCTGACCAACTGTGATGTCATTTTCAGTCGACAGCAAGTGGTAAAATGGCCGCCCCCTTTGATGGATAAAAACTGGTGGATTTCGCTGCTTAACTTATATTCTACAAATGCGATATTAATCAGAATATGGTTTGACTTCCTCTTTAAATATACAAAGCTTAATTATCTTTTATGTGTTAGATGTAGAGCAAACTTGAACTGGGAGTGACAAATATCTTATTTGAGGAGCAGATCCCAATGAATACTTACATGTGGTTTTACTAAGTTTAAATGTATTGTAACAAATTTAAAAGTGTTTTAAGTAATTCAATCTAAACCCCAAAAATGATATGGTCTCTCTTTATCGCATATTTTCACCTATTACAGATGTATTTGACTTTAACTGGGCATTAAAAGTTATCAGCAACTTCCCCCGACACGGTATTCAGCCAGCAGCACCGTCAGAGCTGGGAAGGAAATGGTTACTTTACTTTGCTTCTCTACGACACCTCCACCACCATCCCCACCAGCAACACTATCATCCCCACCATGATCGCTGTAGCGGCGCTGCTTCTGATTGGCCGAGATGCTGCGCGTGACTTTGGGATGGGCGGGTGAAATACTGGAGCCGTTGTTGATGTCGCTGGTGGGACGCTGCCGCTGGGCCAGGACGCTGTTGGTCAGGGGCTCGCTCCCCTCGAACTAGCATGAAAGAGAGGTTTATATATGGTCACATATTGCATATTGTAGAATTTAAAATGTTAAACAATGATTAGGAAAAATCTGACGTTCAATAAACAGGTTGAGAAATTAAGTCAATGTACGACTGTATTCTATCATTTCCACTTAAACACTATTACTTCATGTGAGCGTGAGTAGATATACTGTATTTTGATTTTGTTACACAGCAATTAATTTATTTGTACAATTGTAAGACAGTCAAGAATATTAATGTTACTTAAAACATTGCCTATTAAAATAAATAAAGGTTTTATACGGAAGAGGATTAGGGCCAGTGAAGAGAGAAAAAAAATAGTTGACAGGATTCTTACTTTATTCTTAGAATGCTGAATTTAAAGTGAAAATTCTCACTTTAATCTCAGGATTTTAACTTTGAAGTGAGAATTCTGACTTTGTGACATAGAGCTATGAATTGTGGGGGGAAGTCAGAAAGTCAGAATTCTGAGACTTAAGTGAGAATTCTCACTTTAAAGTCAGAATTATTCTGAGAATAAAGTCAGAATTCTGAGATTAAAGTCAGAATTCTGAGAATAAAATGAGAATTCTCATATTAAAGTCAGAATCCTGCCAACCTTTGTTTTCTCTTCACTGGCCCTAATCTTCTTCCGTAGTTTTATGATGGTAGCAGTTTAACTCTAGAATTTCTGTTGTCTTGTATCTGATTTTTCTTCCAACTACCACCTTGGAAATTAGAGCGTTCAACCCACTGAATAAAATATTCTGTGAGTCTTAAAAGATCCGTTAAAATGCTCTACGACTGGCAATATTGGGAACTCTGCTTTGAAAGCGACTGGGAGTGCCAGTGACTGAATTACAGTTAAATTGCATTTAACACCCGTGATGATGTTGAGATGAGAGGGAACCTGACCTCTGGTGCTTTTCTTCCCAGCAACAGATAAGTGGCCATGACATCATCGTACTTCTGGCCTTGTAAGGACTCTGTGATCTCATCTTTAGGGAAGCCCATGGTCACCATGAGCTCTGTCGGTAATAGGAAAATAAGTGAGTTACTCTGGCAAAGACGACCTTGCCAATGACCTCAGCAGACGCCAAAAGGCACCTATTCTGGTCGAGTCGTTGAAGTCGGCCTCGGGCTCGATGTACGGCTTCAGCTCCTCCTCCTCGTGACCCACGTTCATCCAGTGGTCTTTCATGATTTGCTAACAAAGACAATTCAAATGTTGTTTATTTCACTTTCATCTGTTTGATCACGTCTCCGGGCTGTGTGCGACACAATTTGTAAACATTCTAATTACTAGCACAGTTGAATAACAAAGTGATCAATTGTTATTAGCAATGGTGCTTTGTTTGGCATGGTTTGTGGAACAAGTGTAGCGACGGTATTGACTTGTCAACTGAAAATAACAAAATGTCTGCAATGATTCATTAAGCTAGCTAACTTTCCTTACACACACTGAACCCTGCCGAAAACAGCAAGAGAGCAAATTATCATGGCGTGAAAGGTAACCATGCAAAAGTACCTCTAAACTGCCACGTTTGACCGGGTTGAGCACCAGTAGTTTTTTCAGCAGGTTTTCACAGTCTGTGGACATGTAGAAGGGGATGCGGTACTTTCCCCGCAGGACCCGCTCTCTCAGCTCCTGCATTGCAAGCAACAAAGAGGCAAGCCAGCAACGACAATGTACACACATTTATTAGAGGTGTCAAAATTAGTGCGTTAAGTTTGAGTTAATTTAAAGTTCCTTTAATGCCACAAATTTTTTTTAACACGCGATTAATTACCGCCCATTACTTGGAAAGCCTGTACTGGGAGAATTCCAGTCGCAATGCAGCAAACACATCCACGTCAAAATTTTGCTGTAATAAATTTATTAATAATGCGTGTATTTTTGGGGACTGGGGTCAAATTGTATTTTACAATTTTAAAAATGTGCAGAATTTTCACAAGTTACTTCATGTTAAAGATTAAATAGAAAAATACACTGAGCTGTCACCAATGTCTTACAAATAATTATGCCATCTAGTGGCAGAAAAATGACCTCAAATTAATATCACTCGTGTTTTACAGTACAGTACATCGTTTTATTTAAACTCAAATTTTTGAATTATTATGAAATTATTGCATCAATGACTAAAAGATGAAGCCATATTTCTATTAGTTAGTTTCCTACTTTTACGTTAACAAAGTGTGAAACTTAGGAAAAAAATATTTTCTTGTACAGCTAGAACAGATATAACATTTGTGATTGTGTGTATTTCCGCATTGTCTGTCTACATGTTTTGCTTCAGTTTGTGTTCCAATATATTTTGCTTAAACGGGTATACTGTAACATGGATGCTAGTTTTTGTTAGCCCAACTATGACACATTGTGTCTCAGCATTAAGCTAGGGGACTTTTGTAGGGCAAAGTTAAGTGGTCTGACTTAAATACAAAAAGTGCAATTTTCTTTGTTGTACATGTCGTTTAACAGTAAACTTCAACTTGCAAATTACTTTTTTGAAGACCTGTTCCTTTTTCATTCATTTCATTTGTTCATTTATTTCAGGCAGCAATCAACATCAACAATGTTTACCAGCTAATGCTGGTTGTGAAGTTCGCTGCAAACATCGAGCGCTCATGACCCAAATGTTTTGCAATTAGTCTCAACATTGGGCCACCAAATTTAGGTCTATATTGTGGGATGACTTCCTGCATAAAAAACAAATGAGTCATCCTTTACTGGTAAAAATATAACCTCCATACTGGGGGCTAGAAAACAGCGATGAAAATGAATTAAAAGTGTATCGCATTTCCACTCTGTAAACTGCCGCTGCCTCATGAATCATTTCGACAGTTGTGCATTATTGAAGTAGGGCAGATAAACCTCCGGAGAGTCTTTCTCTCCCCAATGATAGAAACAGGAAATTCCACTCTTAATCTGTTTATTCAGGAAACACAGAATCATGTTGGTGCATGTAAACTAAAAAAAAAACAGAAAAAAAAAACATCCAGTTGGGAAATACCTGGCCGGCACACAACTGTGTCTTGTGTTTGGGCTTTGCTCAAATGCTAATAGCAAAAACTTTGACCTTGACATTGTGTACAAATTTTTTTACTTGTTAAAACGCAAAGAAGATAATACTATAGTACATGAAGGAATATAGGAAGTTTCTGTTCCATGGCGTGTTCGTACCTTGAGGTTTTGTCCGTCGAAGGGCAGGGAGCCGCTGACCAGTGTGTAGAGGATGACCCCGAGGCTCCACACGTCCACCTCGGGTCCGTCATACTTCTTTCCCTGGAAGAGTTCCGGGGCGGCGTAGGGCGGAGAACCGCAGAAGGTGTCCAACTTGCTGCCAACAGTGAACTCGTTGCTAAAACCGAAATCGGCTATCTTGATGTTCATGTCGGCGTCCAATAGTAGGTTCTCGGCCTGAGGGGGAAGACGAACGGCACATTTTAGTGATCACAACCTACTGTAAAATCCCGTTTTGATAAACATGTCCCTTAGAGTGAAAACTGCTTTTGTGGACACATTTTTTAAGTAACTTTCCATAAAGTGAGTTTTGCTGTTTCAACTTGTACATTTTCACCAGGAGACACACGCTTGCAAAAATGAGCGAGGTCATTCATTCATTCATCAAATGAATAAAATACACTGGATTGTGTGGCTCGTCACCTTTAGATCCCTGTGAACTATCCTCCTCTGGTGGCAATACTGCACGGCAGACACAATCTGAAACACAGTACCAGATGCGTAATTTGCCTCTGGAAATACCATCAGATGATAGCCGGCAAAACTTCACCCAGCATTCGGCCATCTTCTGTTCTAACATTCATTATTTCAAATACAGTTCAGTTTATTCAACTTTTAAATACAATAAAATAAATGTGCATTTAATCTTGAAGACCTGCTTTTTTGGTCAATAATTATAACTCAATTATTTATAGTTGTTTTCTGTTCATATATTTCAACACAGTATCACTGTTTAAACTGTGCATAATGCTCACAATAATCAATTTATGGAAGAGGATTAGGGCCAGTAAAGAGAAAACAAAGGGTTGGCACGATTCTCACTTTGTTCTCAGAATTCTGACTTTGTGACGTAGACAGAGCTATGAATTGTGGGGGGAAGTCAGAATACTGAGAATAAAGAGAGCATTCTCACTTTTAAGTCAGAATTCTGAGAATAAAGTCAGAATCCTGCCAACCTTTTTCTCCTCTTCACTGGCCCTAATCCTCTTCCGTATCAATTATATACTATACCGTTTTTCAGTACAGTGAAATAAATCAGCATTTTACTTTTAAGAACTGCTTGTTTTTCAACATTCAAGAATAATTTTCATTTAATTTTTATGTTTTGACTTTTTTTCTAGACTTGTCCCACTCTATCGCGCGCTTGGAAATCGGGTAGGATGACAATTTCCAGCTGATGGATTTTTTTTATTTTTTAAAGGTCACAAAGCAATACAATAATTCTGTGGATCCTGGTAGTTGGCGAACTACCGGTATGTATTTTCTTAGGTGGTAGTTGGGATAAAATGTTTGAGAACCACTACAGTGGCCTGCTGCGATTGTGCAAGTGTACCTAATGTTATGCAAATCGTCACTCACACAAGCCTACAAACACAGCGTGAGTCATCTTCTTTTAAATAGCGTTATTGTGGATGTGAAAGAAGTGGATTATCCTTCAAATGGGTTCGACGACAGTGAATAAACGGCACATTCATTCACTATGTTTTGCTGTCAGATGAGCATAGGAGAGAGCCCCGTTGGATCAATGTTGATGGCGCACCACTGGGTGTCAGCACATGCAGCCGCAGAGCGCGAGCGAGTCGCCCCAGCAAGCCGGGCACGCTCCACCTTTCCTCCGCAGTCAGTGACACAGCATGATATTGGTGCATGACGCGGCTTCACGCTGTCGGTGACTCACCTGCCTGAACTTGGCCCTGGCCTCCTTCTCCTTCATCCTGCCGTGGGCCACCAGGTAGTCAAACACCTCACCTGTAGCACGCAGAAGAACATGGATGTGTATTCAAGGGTATGTGGAGTGAGAACACGTTGGAGTAAAGTGCTCATTAGAGGAGGGCGGGGCGTGGCTCAAGAAGGGCTGCAGTCGTAAGCGTGGTTTGGCACGCGTGCATGCGCCGCCGATATTGTGGAGGCGCATTCACAAAGTCGACAGAGTGTCACTCACCACCACTGGCATACTCCATCACCAAATAGAGCGTCTTCTCCGTTTCAATCACCTCAAATAGTTTTACTGCAGAGGGCAAAAAACAGACAAACAGGATTTATTTATTAATTTTGCAAACAAACAGCACAAACCATCATTACTTTCTTTCATTAATTTCTCCATTTAGTGTGTTTTCTCATTTTGAAGCTCTGGCCTGCCTGGTTAGTCATGTTTGGCATCCAGAAAGCATGCAACCCCACTCAAGGGTCTCTTAAATTAGGAGAATTTGCTTGATAATTTAATGCAATTTTATCAGGTTTAAGTTTGGCTATGATAAAAAATATGTAAAAAGTTTTCTAAACATCCTTATAATTATTAAGAATGCTTTGCAATGACTAAAAATTTACATAATTCATAATGTAAATTGTAATGTACTTATATAATTGTGAAAATAACAATGACGACACATAATTATGCATATTATTTAACTATTTTAAACAAAATGCACAAATGTACAAATAAATACACTAAAATTTATAAATATATACAAATTATGAAATAAATTATAATACTATAGACTAAACACAGATAATGATTACATCACACAAATATAAAACATTTTTTCTTTCTTTCTTGATATTTTATATAATTATGTTGCATTTGCCAGAACAATTATTTATACTGAAATTTAGACTTTACAATTATAAATAAAAAAATATTTAGTAAAAATATATATAATGTAATTCATCCTTTTGTTATATATTTAATAAATTAAAACCTAAAAATAATTCTGCATTAAATGGACATTGTAAGATTTTTGGACAACTATTTTTAGAGTGTGCTTAACAAAAATAGCAATTTTTAAAATTATTTCTACAAATTCATGTATTTATATTTTATGACAATGACATACAGATTTCCATGATATGCCCTACTTTAATATATTTCATTAGCTGGGAGTAATGGTGAAAAGATAAATTCCCAAATATGAGTCCTTGCATTCCACCTACAAGTAATAGTAGACTACTTTAAATATCATTTGCAAGTGTTAGAACTTACCAATATTTGGATGATTCAGTAACTTCATTATTCGCACTTCCCTGAAGAGCTGTTGACACACAGAGAGACATTTGTCTTTTTGAAAATTGCTGATAAGGCGTGCTGGGAAAATGCCATTATGCGCACAACTCCAGCACACAAAGTTGCAAAGTGGATTAGACGGGAGGACTGGAGCATCATGGGACTTGGGTGCTATGTACGGCATGACAACATGACTGGCAATAAGTCTTGGATAATGAGCAGCCGATAAATAAAAAAATAAAATAAAAAAAAACTCCACTGATACACTGCGGTATCAGTACACAAGCTTCCAGCCAGTCCAATCCAATCCAATAAAATCATGCACGCTCATCTTTGTTCTCCCAGCATCATGTTTATTGACTGACTGCAGAGCTTTAAGAGCAGCTTGGCGTCATGTCAGACGATCTCCTGCAGCCACTTAGAGGTGCTGTTGAATCATTTACATTCTGCTGACTGCTTGCCTAAGCCCCGCGCTCTCAAAAAGGGACGTGTCTGCCTTTTGACGTCAACAGCGACGTCGGTCTTGGTCGGCCATCTTTGCTTACCTGCTGTCTATACTTAAGAGAACAATTTATATTTCTGAGAATTCAACTACGCTTGGAGATGTTACATAAGCGGGTAAATGGAGTGCGAGTGTTTCTAGGTCATCAAATGTAGTTAGTGAGGACTGAGCCCGACCCAGCTGGGACCTCTCAGGTACTTTCTCCGCTAATTCAGTCTTCCGGTCTGAGGCTCTACTGCTCTTTCGGGCGCCTCTCGTCTCATTAAGATTCCCCACAACAACTCTCAACAAGAAGGGAGAACACTTAATTCGTTGATTTATGCATTTTAATGCAGTGGTATGAGTTGAAAATAAAATAAATGTTCACCATTAAGTGAATTGGAATTCCATTAATCCATTACTGCCTGCCCAAGAAAAATCAAAGTTTTTTGTGAGTGTTTTTAATAAATAAATAAAAAATAATAATAAAATATTATAAAACAGAAAGTAAATAAATAATGTATGTTTTACTTTTGTACCATTCTATAAACACCTGAAAAGGCATCTGCAACTGTGTGAGGAGAAGCCGCCCTAATATTGGGACACGAGCCTAGCTTCTACATTTTTTGTGTTGTTAGAACTAGCATTGATGCTAACATAAGCCATTACCATCAATCCATTTGCTATAGCATAATAAACAGCGAGGTGGGGACAAAATATGGGAAAAGTGATATATTGTATTATTTCTACTGTAGAGTATCGCCATCGTTCAGTTTACACTGCTTATCTAAGCTATAGTGATAGACCGGTATATTTTTTCAAGGCCGATAGCATCAAGGAGACCGATAACCGATATTTCAAGCCGATATTCATTTGCAGTAAAAGAGAAAATATTAGAGCCAACAATGTTTTGAATGACTTTTAATTTTAATTTTAAACATATAAAGAATTGACAGCTTTAAAAAAAAAAAATATATATATATATATATATATATATATATATATAAAAAAATTTAAACAAAAATTTGGGTCATCAGCATGTTAAGCTAAATTTAAAAACTAAGCAAGTAAATAGCTCCCTCGAGTACAAATAAAGTTTTCTTAACTTTTTAATACAAGACATTTCATCTTGAAATTAAATTAAATACCTTGACAAACTATAAGGGTCTTATAGTGATTTCCTGTGAAAGTAATTTTTTACCAGAAATGTAAATCACGCTGTATGGTGATACAGTTACAGCATATTGTGCAGATATCGTATTGCTGAGTTATTATATGCGATTGCCACCCGATTTACATAGATATTGGATACCCAGCACACATTCACGAGCACCATACGGCGTCTCTCTTACATTTTCAGCATTCTGGCTTCTTAGCTTGAAAGGTCATAAATAACTCCAAACGGGAAGTGATCCTTCCATCAATTTTCTATTCCAATACATTGAAGGCCAAACTAAATGGTTATGCGGTTTCTTTTTTTGTCAGGGCCATGCTTTCTATTCGTCATAATTGTCTGCCCAGTTATTGAAAACGGCATTTAAACAAATCATGCAGCAAATTGAAGGTCTGTAAAAAGCTTATTAATCAACTACAGTTATTCAATAAGCAGAGAATGAACTGAAGTAAAAGACAATAAACAAACATGCTATGGGCCTCAGTTCATGTGACTTTGCCATCAAGATGGACATTCTTCATCCTTATGAATGAGGGCTGGACTGAAGACTTGCTATCTCATGTTGATGTCGGCCTCTTCCTGCCTCCCTTGCCCCCCCCCCTCTCTCTCCCTCCCTCCCTCCCTCTCTCGTGTGCGTCACTGCCCCGAAGCCCCTCACATGGGAAGCACGCGTGCAGCCGCTCGGAAGCAAAAATTACGACAAATCCGAGGAGAGCTGTGGAAAATGACAGACGAGGTGGCGGTCAATAGGGGATGTTGTCACCGCCGAGGCTGACGGAGCATAATGAGATCTTTGATGAGGCCCCGGTATCCATGTCAACAATGTCCACAGGCGCAAGGCCGAGTCACGCAGTACCCCTTTAAGCCATTTTTTCGGGTTGTTCTGGAATCTATCCCCTTTAATGAATTAGTTAAAAGAGAAATCGAAAGAAAATCGATGGCAGAAACAAACCGCGAATTACACAGATATGACAACACGCGCATTGTTCAACACGCCTGAGTTTCAGGAGTCTGTGCCAGTGACCTATTTCCAGCCACCCAGGGGCACCTAGACTCGCAAACTAGCCTTAATTACCGCAAAGTCCCTACACGCAGACCAACACATATCAGACCGGGAACACATACGCAGACTGGCTGGACTATTTCAGTCGCAGATGCTCCTCCAACAAGGACATTATTGTTAGGAAGTCCTCATTGCTCTAATGAGGGTGTGTATGTGTGCATGCACATAGGTCAAGCGTGAATCGCGTTTCAAAAAGAATCATGTCCTGCCCGCAAATACGTTCATTATTTACTGGCGTAAATTTTCCTTTTGTGGTATAGTTGAAAATAATCTTGACTTTTGAAAGAATTTTTTTAAAGTCTCGGTCAAAACGTTAGCATTAGGCATCATTTCCAACAAAAAACTGAAGCACAAGTAGCAGTAAAAACGCATCCATGAACACATAAAGTCATAAATAAATGCACGACTCAACATTTGGCGTGTCCGCCCAATTGCTTTCCGCTCATCTGAACCAGACCAAAGCCGCCGTCGGGCTCCAAGCTTGACGGCATCTGATTGGCTAACGCGGTGTGGCAGGCACGAGATGCACGTAAACAGCCATTATGGGAGCGCGGCCTGACGGTGGGCTATTTTACAACTGCTGGAAAATAAACAAATGAGGCGGGACCTTTCTCTGAATTAGCGTTATCAACTTCAGTTATAGGCCATCAAAAGCAAGCCTACTGGCTTTTTCCAATTCCCAACCTGTATCGACCTTGGATTTGGATGCCAGTGGTCTGAAACAGCATTTCGGCATTGAAAATAAACAGTTCTTATTTACAGATTAGTGTGAGCGAGTCAGACAGAGCAGAGTGGGATGATGGGACGGTGGGAAAAGAAGGGATTAACAGAGAGCCCTATTTTAAGGATAGAATGCCTAAAAAACACGACGGCATCAACATCCCCGACCACAGATGTCATATGATGTGTTTCCTCCGGCTGCTCTCAGGAGTTGATTTGGAAGTTCGGCCTGACCTCATTTCCTGTGTGCAGTCAAAGAGCCACAGAGTCACGGTGAACCGGAGGATGCCACCAGGGTCATACGCAAACGGAGCAGTTCTTTGTCCTGAGCTTATCACTTACTATCGCTGTTATTAAACACCCAAAAAACATTAGAAAGACAAGTATATTTGGGAAGAAGATCATGTATTTTGTACATGGACTTAGTGCTAATTTAAGAAACGAGCACTTGTAACAGGTGACTCGACTCATTTCACTTTCACAATGAGCAGCAGTTTGGCAGGTGCCATTAGGAAATATTCTTCAAAACAAGAGACTTCAGGCTCGCTTGCCACTATCGGCCAAAGGTTACTGACAAATTAACATAAAAAAAAACAATTAGCCTAATGCTAATGTTCAATGGAAAACACCCACAATTAGCACGTGTAAAATATGGTTTTGTTGAATACGCACAGGATTAATTTGATAAGCAATTAGTTGTAGATTAATTGATTCATTTTAACATCTCTAATCACGATCATATAACCACGAAGCCCAAATATGAAGAGAAAAAATCCAAACAGTTACCACTTTTTGGTAGTCTTCTGTTGGTGTACCGAATGCACTAAAGATTAGCGCTGTCAAAATTAAGTAAACGATTATCAAATTAATCGACAAATATTTTAATAATCGAGTAACCGTATGAAGCCATTTTTTTATTTAAAATTGTATCAACAGTAATTGTTCACTGATTTGAAAACAAGGTGATGACCGAACCGGTAACATAATAAGTACAAAATAAAAACTAATCACTTATTAATAAACAGTAATCAGGGGAAAAATGCGTTTGTAATACACTTTAATGCAAAAATTAGTCGATTAATCGATGTAATAATCAATAGATTAATTCATTTACACCCAACCATTTTCACACTGAAGCAACCTCCTTCGGCCCACAGAATATTGTGTTCTATTGCTATTAAAACATGGAACCTACCTAATGAAAGATTAGTCTTTTCTTTTATCAGGAAAAAAGTATATTTGTATCTGTTTCCGTTTTGCAGTAATTAGAATTAGAATATAGCTAAGTTTCATCATTATTCACAAATCTGTTTAAAACACTGGGGAAAAGAGTCTTTTTGCAACATGGCCTTGGTTGATCTCTTATACTTTGCTGCCACCTGCTGGCCATTTAAAAAAACCTAACATTGCTTTAAGCGTTCTCTTCTGTTCAGAGGCTGCATCAAAGCCTTCAATGTGCTCTAGCATAAAAAACATGAAAAACGTATCAAACCATGGCAATATTTAAAATAGCAAACAAAACAAACAAAATCCACTCATCTCAGGATGAGACGCTAAAGCTAATTTCCGCTTCTGCTGTCTCCGAGCAGGTAAACAAAAAGATAAACACAAAAGTACCCTTTGTGCAACAGTGGGAATGGAATGGGAAGAATACAAATTGTGTCTTTTCCAAACAAAGCTTGTCCTTTTCTTTTTATAACAGCGAAGCGCCAGGGAGAAAAAAACAAAAAAACACTGGATGTCCTCCATCGTCCTTTGTTTACTGTGTTGTATTGCTCATCTTGGTAGAAGCCATTGGGCTGGCTACGCTGTTGCCGTGTTGTCGTCACACGGCGACAGAGGAAAAAAAGCTTAGCATGGTAAGACACGAGGGTTAAGTCTATGAAGAACCGCTAGCCTTCTGCGTTAAAGCAAAAATCAGAAATGACAACCAGTGTGTTTCCGTCATGATCTTGTGTTCTAGTCAAGAGCCTACTAAAAGACCCATTGAGTAGTAATGGAAATAAAATCAATCAATCGGCGATTTACCAAAGCTAAAACGGTGAACAAGACGAGCGAACTGTGTCCGGCCCGCTGCGGCATTTGAAGGATGCTTTAGCCTTAGCCTGCCATGCACCTAAAGACACCCGAGTCACTCATCAATAAGGATGACTGCATGCATGTTTGCTGGTAGCCACTTTTAGAAACAGCCCGCTCAGCAACACGGGAAGCCATATTTAACACGACACGTGCGCTCGTGATCAATCTCGATAATGATCCGCACTAATAGAACTGTCAGACAATCGTCTCCTGCCACAGACATTTTGCATGAACAAATACAGTGTTCTCATGCTACATCCCGATTCATCGCTCATGTTTAGCTATATCGTGATTTTTTTGGTTTTGATGTGTTTTTTTTTGCAGTGCAGAATCACATTATGCTGGAACATGCCAGGCAGCACTATGCCCTACTACAAAAAAACAAAAACGCAGTGTTGTTAGTAGCAAGAAAAGGATGCCTCTTTATTGTGGAGCAGTCCCTCACAGAACACCAATACAAAACCATCCTAATGTTCTCCACTGTAGTATCTGTGACTTGGAATGCGTGTTGCCACAAAAGGCTTGGCCTAGCCTCTTACGTGAAGTCGCAGTCGGTGACTGAGCTTGCAGAGTCGGTCGTGTTGACTCAGGATATCACACCGGCTATTAAATGGCTAACTATTAGCCAGTCTGTGTGTTGATTTACTTGGCGGAAGTTGTAGTCATCGGCAGCTCTAGAATGTGCTTTCTTACCGTTTGTTCAATAAAGCGATTTTTTTTTTCCCGCACCGGTGGCTGTGTCTATCCTTGAACACAATCCGTTCTTACTAGCGATGGTAGGCTATATTAATATAGCTAACGATGTTCAGTTAAATGTGTTTAAAGTGTGTGAAAGGTGCAAAACAAACACAAATTCATAGTTCCCTTTAAATTGTGGATTTTCACCTGTTGCAAAATTACAGGTGGTCCTGGAACGCATGTATCTGCCAGTAACAATGTATCTGACCTTCAGGGGTAAAACCCATCTCAAGTTGCTCCGTGTCTTCTTTTTACTGAACATTCATTCATTACTAAAATGATGTCCTCGTGTGCAAATCTCGAAGCAGCTCTGACGCCCTCAAGGAACGTCGTCAAAGAATGACCAGACGTCTCAACCCAAAAAGCCCCCCCCCCCCCCTTCGACATGCCACTAAAAGCTCTGTGGACTCTAATTAACGTCAGCCGGTCGGCACGTGAAACCCAGCAACACTTGATGGCCCAGAAACAATGCTGATGTTTTAGTACCCGCCTCACATGTCGGTCGGCCAAGAGAGGGAGAGAGAGGGGGAAAAAAAGTTGACTGTGGGCGTTCCCGTTTAATGCAGCCCGAGTAGCGCTGTTCCCAAGGATGGCATAGGACACGCTGAGTCAATGAGGTCATCGATTCAGCCCCGGAGACGACTGCTGCATTATAAGACACACACGTCTGCATTGCAGATGGGCCTTCTGTATACAGTTACAGTCAACCATGGGAGGTGAAGTAGAAGACTTTGCAAATATGCAACGAGGAACACCACAAAATTTGGTACAACTGCATGATCGACTAAATGTGTCACAGTGGTTTTGATTGGCCCAATTGGAGATAATAATTGAACAATGTTTATTTAATTATGGGTGCTGTTTAGAACTGTACTGTATCATACCAGGACGTTTTTTTTTTCTTTTTTCTTTTTTGTACAATGTGATCCAAAAGTCAAAGACTAGCAATTGGTTAGTCGCTCTTAGGTTATGCTAATATGACTATAATGCAGTCTTGAAATGAACGTCTGCAACCAGCTACTAGAGTTATACAGTATTACACACTCAGTACTAAGAGACTGTAACTACCTAGCTAGTAGGGGTGTGCCCCAAAAATTGATTCTCACAAGAATTGCGATTCTCATTTAGAACGATTCTGAATCGATTTTAAATGTCCCAAAATTGATTTAATTTAAATTATTTTATACCGTCTTGCCCTTGTTTGTGTGCGTCTTTATTGGGAGCGCTGTTCACGTTGTACATGATTTGGCCACTTAGGGGCAGTGTGGTTCCGCACGTTCTGATACTCTGTTACGTTGTAGTCACATTAAAGAGTAGAAGAAAAAAGTCACAATCAAGTTATGCCAACAAAAGTCCAGCGAGTAGCGCGCTAATTAGCATTAGCGAGTCAGACTGGAGTAGATCAGGACAATTCTTTGCACATCTAAAAATTGAAGCAGAAATTGTTAATCAAATCATACCATAAGACCCCCAAAAATCGGAATTGGTTTACACTCTGACACTAACATTACTTCATAGAGCAGAATAGAGAAGTAGCTAGTAGTTTAACTTTAATAATACGTTTTGATTTGATAAAAAACAACTGATTAGTGTTTTTCGTTTTAAATTGACTAATGTACCTCCTGAGTGCGTTCAACTGAATAAAGTTATTTAAACTCACAATTATAAAATAATACATTACTAGAGCTATCATTGCAATACAGTGATACCACAATATTTTTGCTCATGATTATCATGTCACCAGAATTTGATTTTGGCAAGAGAGGCAAGCTACCCGCCATACTTACTGTTTTTTTTTTTTACATTTGGGAGTTTTATATTTATGACCTACAAGTCTTTTTCATACAAATAATAGCACAGGTTAGTGATTCCGGTCATAGGAACAGAACTCTGTTGTAAACCGAAGACCCTTTGAATAAAGTTTTATGATGTTTGCCTTTAATTCAACCTTAGTGAAGGACACAGACATAAGTGCTGTTGTCATGATATATTATTGGGCAGATTAAAATGGAATCGGATCAGCCTTCCGAAATGAACCACATTAAAGTCATAAAAAATATGAAAAGTACACTTTTTTTTCTAATTCAACAAGCAAGTGATAAAAGTATGCATACAAAACAACAAAGCAATCATTTATCAGCCATAAAACTCCAAAGGACCTCTACCTGCATCGAACCACTCAGAGCAACCAAAGCAGACATCTGAAAGGCGCGCTGAATAATTCATAGCAGAGAGCTGATTGGCCAATCGCTCTCACATGATGACGCTGCTGCTACGCGTCGTCACCTGGCAGCGGATAACCTGACCCTTCACATCTTGTAACCTGGACCGAACTCAAATTGCGGCTCGTCCAGCCGCTCGTACTTAGCGGCGGCGTGGATGTTCATTACTGCGATGTGTGTGCACAGATTACAAACCACATAATAGGCTGTTAAACAAAAGAGCCCGCACACTGAAATGAATCTCGGTCAGATGAGATGAGTGTCTCTTTTGTGCTGATTAGCTGAACAATTGCAGTCAGATCCCATTATGATCAAAGTCAATTACACATGTGCTTGTGGACGGAGAGCAGCACTGGTGGGGGGCGCAATCCAGACAGATATTGCACAAGAGTGGGGAAAAAAAACCCGTGACTTTGTATTTGTAAATTTGAAAGCGTTTAGCTCTACCAAAAATTAAAGTGATATTCCTTTTTCACGTTGGAGCTATTTTGCATCATCACGTCATGTGTTTATTACTTCAGCAGTTTGCCAAAGATTCAACTCTTAAGAGAATTGATTCTTCTTGCAGCTAAAAGGCCTTTTTACATCATTAGATTCCTGCGAGCCAATGCAAAATGTGGCGACAATGCATGACCTTGCTACTTTTTTGTATTATAGGTGATTTGTGAAACAGCTGATCAGTGAAGTTTAATGTAAAATTAAACATAAAGACCAAAATGTGTATTTAACTCGCATGCTCCCAAAAACGTATAAATATGTTCTATTTTAAATATTACCATGGTCCCAAAAACGTATTGATAATTTTTTTTTTATGCTAGAGCATACAGAAGGCTTTGATGCAGCCTCTGACCTGAAGAACCTGAAGAGGTCGCTTAAAGCAATGGTAGTCATTACAAAAAAATGGCCAGCAGGTGGCAGCCGAGTATAAGAGATCAACCAGGGCCATGTTGCAAACAAGCTCTTTTCCCCAGTGTTTTGAACAGGTTTGTGAATAATGATAAAACTTAGCTACATTCTAATGCTAATTGCTGGAAAAAATCCAGTAAAACAGCCGGGAGCAAAGGGGGTTGCTTCGGTGAAAATGGCTGGGAGTCAATGAGTTAAACCAAACAATTTGTTTTACAGTCAGCTAGCTTAATCCCAACACACAACACAAAACACCATACTGACAATGTTCTTTATCCTCCGCATACAACGACTAACAGCACTGCAGCGTACGGAGCAGTTGTGACCGTCTTCGTGAATACAAGTATGTACTATACCTCGCCCTGACATTCAATTACTAAAATATTCAAACAGCCGCATCCCTATTTTCTATATTTTCACCAATTGCGGTGGACTTTGGAACGTATCCCACGATAAACGGGGATTCACTGTATGGTATGACAACGGCTTAAAAGTAATTATTTTACTACTTTTATGGGAACCTGGCAGGGAGGGGGGAAAACGATTTCCCTTAACGCTACTTTAATATCGATGAGATATTGCAATCATGAGCGCCATTGCAGCCGAGCCAAGAGATGCATCAAGTTATTAACTGCCGCTTTTACAGGGTGTGATTGTTGTAATGGCCCTTTAATGTGCGCCTACAACATCCGCATGGCAATTTGCTCGTCATCCACTACACGCCAGAATCAAGAGAGGTGAGCTGTGATAATGTGATGTGCAGAGGAATACAGTAAAGTGCCTCTGCCAGTCAAGCCGCAGTATTTTTAGATGCAAAACTCAAAGCAGGTGGCTCACACACACACACACATTAGCAGCTGCATTAGTGGCAGTGTTCTGCTTGTCTATAAGGACCGAGTTTTTAATCAATGTGTGAGTGTATGTGGGCGCGAGTGTGTAAAATCGTGAGAAAGGGCCAGATTTAGTCGCAGTAATCAGGAAACAGGCCCTTTTGTTGTAATTGGTCATGACTGTTAGACAAAAGGGAAGGTGACACAAAGAAGGCAGCCGGTTGTATTTTTAGCTACGGCCAAACCACAAAACAAACTGAGTCAAGAGTAATGGGTGTGGTTTAAGAGGGAGGGAAGTGGAGGTGAGGATATCAAACACACCCTGAGGTTATATGTCAATACAACAAATCCATTTACTGCATTTAAAAAAAAACAGGAAAACCAAATTGTTATTTTTAGCTTTTCCTCTTTGTATGACTTCAGCGTTACGTTATCTTACCTGAGATGTGGTTAAAATTTGATTTTGTCAACTACTTCTAGGTTAAACCAGTCGGTGGTGACTTGAATTTAGTTGGGAATTGGCCATTGAAAGCGAACACTGAATCAGAATTTTCACATTTGAGTCAGAACAGGTCATAGTATACTGACGTGTCTATGTGGGAAGAGCACATGTGTGAAAGCTACGTACGCACGTACCTGCGCAGGCATCAGACGTGAGAGAAGAACTAGCTTAGCACTAGCTAAGACGACGCTAGTAGGCCGACAATACAACGGGGATGGGTTTAAACTAGAATCAAAGAGATGTGGGTTGATAGTTTATACGCTTTGTCAAGGCGTTGGTGTGGGCTATCAATGATACGTTTGAATGAGATAAGTGAATATATGGCTTTTTAAATGTATGATGAAGATAAAGGGCTTTATACTAAGTGCACTACATTTACCATTTAGAAAAAAAAAGTTTTTATTTGTTGGACTATAAAGTGCCCACCCCCGAAAAAGCTCCAAATGAAAATCTTTTCTAACACGATTGGCAAATGGGTGTGAGTTGGAGCTCAGGTATGATATTTAGGGGAAAACATCACTATTCCCATTATTGTGACTTCCTTCCAGCATCTGAGTGGGAACAATGGCCATAGGGGTTAAAAGCTAGTTAGAATCGATAGAGTGAGTGATCGATTGACCGATTGACTGTTACGAAAATATTACCTAAATCATTCTAAAACCGCAACAGTTTATTAGCCCATCTATGGCATTTCCCATTATGGGTTAGCATTAAGCTAACGTACTCTTTCACTAACTAAAAAAAAACTAAAAAACTAAATTAAAAAAAGCGAGCTCAGAGAAAGACGAACATCATCTTAGTGGTTGTTCAGTGACACTGACATAAAAACAAAAATCTGAACATTTCCCCATACGTTATAATAAAAGAAAGACAAAAAATAGATTTGTAAAAATAAATTAAAATGATATTAAAAATGAAGAAATTATTGGATCATATAGATGACAAGCAGGACCTACCTTCTGTAGACTGGTGGGATTCAGCTGGGTTTTATCTATAATCTTGACTGCCACCTTGGGAGACAAAATGCGGGGCGGGAGAGGGAGAAAGGAGAGAGTGAGATAGAAACTCGGCAAGTGCCAAACTTAATTCCCACTCTCGTGGAGTTTCATTTTGTTTGTTGCGAACCATCCTCATTATTTCCCCGCATGTGGCAGCTTTACCACAACATGCCGCGGCTGAATCACGCCTTGAAAAAGCTTTTGACTGGCATAAAACAGAAATATTTATTTCCCAGAGTGATTGTTTTCCTGCGGTGCACTGTATGCAAATGAAGAATGAAACACAGACAGATTAGCATAAAAGGCAGCGGTGAAAAAAATTGTACATGACTCTGCAGGTCAGCTTTAGCCCGGCGGGTTGGACGGGTCAGCAGCGTGAGACGTGCAGCTCAATGATCGGCTTAAAGTGCAAAAGGGAGAAATAGATCGTCTTCGCTGCACTTTGTGAGCGTTCAGCAGCCCTCCTACTCACCGCCGTTTACAATATGCTACAACTTAAATCAATACCAACAAATGCGTAGTCACAATCATAATGTATCCCACTGGACATATTCTGCACTTAGTTGTATTACCGTGCAGCTTTTCTACCTATTGGGGGATGTCCATTTCTAAAAGATTTCATGAAAAACACACACCAAAATGCAAATAGTTTAAATTAAAATGTGTTCTGCACACACACAAAGCTATAAATCCAGAACTGTTGTATGCTTTGTTTGCATGTGTTGATGCGCCATTATTTTTTTTTATAATTACAGTACGATTTACACCAGCGGTCACCAATGTGATTTGGTCCTGTTCTAAAAATAGGTCATCAGTGAACTCCCCCTTTTATGTTGCTTTTCTTTTTTAAATCACACTTACATTGGTGTAAATTTGGAAATCATTTAAAAAAAAATAATAATAATTTTTTTTAATGTGTAGTTCAAAAGGCCAGTGCACTCTAAACAGTTGGGTCAAAGGGATCAACCTGCTACTTGGGTAATAATCTGACCCACCCAACCCAATTTTTTTTAAATGTGGGTCAAAATGACCCAAGTAACCCGCTCGGCCCTTTTTTTTTTTTACCCAAACTGGGCTTATTTTTGTACCCAACTATTTTTAGAGTGTATTGTAGCACATGAACAAAACAAAGCATTCATGGAGACAGTGAGTGAGCGCAACAAAGATGGAAGAGATGACTTAGCCCTAAATCATTTTTGCAAATTTGTTATTACTGGTAGCTAGTGATGGGAAAATGAAGCTTCATGAAGCACTTGTGATATTTTTTGACTCCCCTAGATGGTGCTCTTGGTTTAAATATAAATGCTAGTGCAAAGGAAATTGATTACATTTCCACTGCATCTTTCAACCAAGAGTGGCATCTTGAGGAGTCAAAAAATATCACAAGTGCTTCATGAAGCTTCATTTTCCCATCACTACTGGTAGCCTGTCGTATTAATATGTACCCAAGAAGTGGTTCTCAGTTTCAAAAAGGTAGGTGACCTTTGATCTATGCTTATTTCCGTTAAGATGTTTATGGTGTTTTACGTTACAGGTATATGTTAGCATTAAGCTAGCTGGCGTTTCGTTATGATTGAGTTGAATTTAGGTTTGAAAATACAATGTTTCATTATCTTTTTTGGTGTCAGTTTACTGGTGACATTTAACTGGGAGTGACACATAAACAAAGTATTCATTTCATTTCCTTAACGCGAAATTAAACGATAATCTCCAATTTCTTGATAGTGAGAGAATGACAAGAGCTAACTAAAAATTTTAAAAGTACGTCATTTAAATGTGTTCGTTTTTTTAAATGGTCTATGGGTCACAGATTTTCACCTATCGCTGGTGGGTCTGGAACTTATCCCTCATTATAAACAGGGGGTTCAGTGTTTTATATTACAGTTACATAACAGTACAAGTTACAAAAAAACACCATTGCTGTTCTAGCAAACAAAAGAGCAAAGCGCTGAGTCATGGTGAGCAGAGTGCGGGTTATTCATGTGGAGCTGTGTTTCTTTTAAGACCTACTAGCCGCTGGCCTGGACACTTAATTCCATCCCAACATGGAAGCTACAACTGATAACAGCACAACTGGCACGGTGACGGTTACTACTCTGCTTGAGTCACAAGTGATTACTACAATTCCTACAATACATGCTGAGCCAGTATTTCCATGTTTTTGTTCTCTAACTCTGAATAATTCAGCGCGTGTTTACGGCGAGTCACCACATGCATGTCCTGAAAGCATTAAATATGCATTCAAAGTCAGTGGGCTGTGGATGGAGTATTCTGGTGCCACCTCTACTCGTGGGTTGCCTGGCTAGAGTTTTGGCCACAGTTCAATTAATTTCCATGATTTCCTATGGGGGCAAAATGTTCTGAGATCTAAATAAATCATAACAGATTGCATTCCAACTTAGTTGCTCCACTGTAACAGAGATTTCTACAAACCAATCCATTGGTCGATATGATGTTGATAGATCATTACAATTGAATATTAGAATGATGTCGTCATGATAAATGAATCCGCCCAAGCAGAATACGGGGTTCTCCAGTCGCTCACATTATACAGTATTAGTAGTAGCAAAAGTACAATGGATTTCCATTGATAAAATTTCAAATGACTTCAGTGTACTTCACTTTTGTTCTTATCCAATTATTCTCATATTTGTCACATACTGTAGGAGCTCTGCACTTATGTTTGCTTTTTCACAGAGTGTGTGTCTATATTTAGGTCTTCCCGGCACTTGTTCTCTGTCGAGAGTGCGAGTACGCCGAGAGCCTCTTGAGTCAAATTCCTGTTTGTCATCAACATGCGAACCCATGAAAAAACCTGAAGAACGCAACAAAAACACGCCTCGCCACAAAGCTTGATTGGGTGGTTTGATTTGAAATAACGGCTGAAACCGCATCTGTGACTATGGCTTCCCTTGCCCCATATGCGAAGGTTTTTACACACCCTTTTCCCCACTTAGTTGCGCCATAACTGTCTGAAACTTACTTTGTATTTCAAATTTTGGCATCACAGCCAAAGTGTGGAGTCATCTGAAGACTTCCGCTTCCAAAAACATTTAACTGAAACCTTGGATAAACTGTGAGTGTGACTGACAGGTGATCAGTCAGGCTTTATCCCGCCCATGGCTTCTCACAGCGCGCTTTTGCTTGTTTTGTCTCCCCCCTCGCATGCAGATCGCATCGGTTTTATTGGTCTGTGTTCTTTGCAAATGTTCTTTCCCGCACCCTGGTCCGCGTCTTTGCATTCTGATGAGCCAGCGAAGCCACTCGGGCACACAAAGCAAGCAAGCAAGCGACTGACCTTCTCCTCGTGACCCGGACCCCGTATCCAATACGCCTGTATAACATTGGCCGGCGACAAGGACACCGTTAGCGCTCCAAACGGGGGGAGGAATACATTTGTGGCGTCAAAGCTCCTAATGTGGCCACACGCTGGATGAAACGCGCAGGATTTAATAACGAGGGATTGCAAGCGGCTAAGAAAGAGTTGTGTAGCACATTGTAGGTTGTTGCTCATTCTGGAGAGCCTTAAAGAGTACATCGTCATTGATACCTCACTTTAAATGCCGGACTTTTGTCATTCCTGATTCCCACTGGCCTCATTTTGTGGCGGTCAGTTTTTATTAGTCGCGGGGAAACTGTGATAACGACGTCACGTTGACCACGCCAATCCCGTGTGTCTCAGATGTAAAGCTTCTCATGGCTTCACATAATAATATTCCGCCTCTGTTTACGCTTCTGGTACTTGTGCGTCATCTTGACATTACGTTCCGTATCGGTACCTTGAACACAGGACAGCGAGTCAGGGGAAAAGCAGGGGCTTCCGACGGAGCAACGCGACCAGATGACATTTCGTACTCACACTGAAAAGCGGGTCACGTATGCGACCATTTTGGTCGCAGCCTCAAGGCCTGCTATCGTGCACTTGCACAAACACGACTAAAATAAATTCTTACACGCACATGCC
Organism: Leptonotus elevatus; assembly: GCF_054856555.1. Lineage (NCBI taxonomy): Eukaryota > Metazoa > Chordata > Actinopteri > Syngnathiformes > Syngnathidae > Leptonotus > Leptonotus elevatus. Next base: position 6,396,398 of record NC_141251.1, on the reverse strand, counting down.
AAAAAACAGGTCGCATATGTGACCATTTTGGTCGCAGCCTCAAGGCCCGCTATCGTGCACTTGCACAAATACGACTAAAATAAATTCTTACACGCACATGCCGAAAAACAGGTCGCATATGTGACCATTTTGGTCGCAGCCTCAAGGCCTGCTATCGTGCACTTGCACAAACGTGATCAGATGAAATTCTTATTCACACGCTGGAAAACAGGTCGCACACGCGACTATTTTTGTCGCAGTCGAGGCCTGCTATTGTTCAAAAAGGTAGAAGTAGGATTCCAAGCTACAAAAGTCAAGTAACAAGTGTGAGGAAATGCCAAACTAGTGGAATGACATGTGGAGATGACTTCTCTTACCTCTCGTCCAGTCAGGACATGTCGCGCCAGCTTGACTTTGGCGAAATTGCCCTTCCCGATGGTTTTGAGGAGGCGGTAATTCCCGATGTGCGGCTGCTCCTCCGTGGAGGTGAAGGAGTTGCGACATCGCGGCAGGCTGTGGCGACTCGACGACTTTGTGGGGGGCGCCGGGGGCTCCACGAAGCCGTCCACAGATGAGTGCTGTAAAGAGACCGTGTGGAGGTTAGCAGAGGCATGAGCGATACATGATATTGGGACTTGACCATTCCTTGGTAAAACTATAACCATAGTTTCATAGTTCATCTACTGAAATGCATTTCCAAACATATACTTTAAATGTTCAATCACGAGGATCATCTGGCCTTAATGATTTTGCTGTGATTCTACTTGCGAGGCATGCAAAGGTTGTGTTTGTACTGCTGTTTACAAGCGAGAACGCAAAGTAACAGCCTGCATGCTAATCTAATGAGAGAGCCATGTGACCTCTTACCCCTCAGTGACACACTGACCTTATCAGCGCCGGATGACACTCATTCATTTTCAAGCTTCTGAGAGAACTGGCAAAAATTCCAGCACACCGCCGAGAGGCCTTCTAACAATACGGCGATGCGAGTCGCACTGCCCTGGCAATGCGAAGGTGAATTGGCGGTGGCTCGCTGTGATCGCAACGCTGGCAACGGCAACTGCCCGCGTCAGTCGGGGTCAAAGGTCACATGATCCTCCAGCCAGAGGATAATTCCCCGGTGCGGTAACCCGGGCCGGCTGGCACCCGTTTCACGCAGGGAAACGCTACAAGGCCCTGCAGGGTGCGCATCACCTCAATCTGAGCGTGCATGCTGACATCCTATGAGTCACTAGGCTGCATTTGACAGAATTTTTTGGGGGGGAAGATACTAATTTGGATTTTCTGCATCACCTTGAGAGTATTTGTTGGACTGATGAATTGGTTTTAAAAAAAAGAAGAAAAAAAAAGTGTGATTGAACATTTGGCCTGGTCCCAAAACGCTCTGAATGAACCAAAACGGGGAACCGGGACAGGTTCTTCTTGACGTGCTGGTGCGTCACACTGAATACACAAACCTTGCTTCCCATGGACTCCCAGCCACACGAACCGACAGAGGTGATTTATTTGGATAGGAAAAACATTGGTATTCAGCTTAAGGTCCATGTACTGGTATGCTCTTTGTCCTCACTAGTCAGAAAATTCAGAACACGAGTAGAATGACTAGGATGCACTAAGTAGAGCCTGGCTGATATGGATTTTGTAGGGGCCGATTCTGATATTTGGCAAAATTAAATTCTGACACCCGATTAATTTTCAAAAATGATAATGAATAGAATAACTTTGTTTCTGGCCCCTAATGCTTACAACAATAAAAGGTATAAATTACAGGCAGATCATTCGCCTATTTTAAATTACTTTGTCCTTTAATAATTAAGTTAACTGTAGAACAGACAGAAAATCAGCAAAAAAAATTATCTGATCATCTCTGTCTTTAGTTGTAATGTACAGATGTTTAAGTAAAATAATAATTTGCAGAAATCAGTTCATTTTTTGCCAATTTTAAAAGAGCTAATATTGGCCAATTAAATCGGCCAGCTGATTAAAAATAGTAAAGTTTTTTTTCCCAATAAACACTTCAACGGCTTTAGTGAAAACCATTTGAGTAATTATACAAGTTCCAGCAACAGGCCCATGTACTTGTATGCTCTCTGTCATCACTAGTAAAACTATTCAGCACACTGGCAGAATGAGTATGGCACACTTACGAGTAATTTCCCCCCCCACTAATTGCCATACCAACTAAAGCAAAGCTGTTTGAGCAATTATTCGAAAGTACACTCTTTGACACGAATACACTCTGTCATTACCAGTAAGACAAATTAGCACACAACTAGAACAACAATGTCTTACTAGTCATGTTGTTTTTTTGTCATAAATATACTCAAACATTTATTCAAAATTCTTAATAATCAGTTCAAGTTCCATACTACTAGTGCACTCTTTGTCCTCCCTAGTGGGACAAAGTGACAAATAATATCAAGTAGCGTAGTTTAGCTAGTTTAGCTTCACGTGTAACATCCAACAAGTATGCCAAAGTTGTGTGACTAGTGAGGACACAGGGTGCACTAGTACCCGTGTATGGAACTTAAACTAGCTTCATAAAAAGTCAGTGGACTATTTATTCAATAACAAGGATATTCAAACATTTGTTGGGGGGAAAAAATGGTACCAATAGGACCAGTCATTCTACTAGTGAGCTGAATTTGGCTTACTAGTAGTGACGACAAAGGGCGTAGAAGTACATGGACCGTAAGCTAGATATCAAGAATATCAAATAACGTTTTTCCATATCATCGATGTAACATCTTCACGGAAGTCTGACGCGCGCACCCGCACCCGCACGCACACGCGAGACTGTCCGCTAAAAGCCTACCGTCTCCCTTGAGTAATAAGATGTTATGCAATGAAGTTCAGTTGCTCGTGGGCCTGGGGCTCCAAGCTGGAGTCCAACTCATTCGAGCCCGGGTGGCTGATGCTGCGAGTGCCTTTTATTTATTGATTTTCTTTACAGCCGGCACATATAGAGTGGATATAAAAAGTACGGGCACCCGTTAAAATATTTTTTTCCCGGGATATAAAAAAAAAAGAGACCAAGACTTTTTGCGACATTAATATGACCTTTAGCCTGTGCAACTCAATTGAAAATTGGAAATCTTTGAGAGAATTTTTTTAATAAACAAGTGAGACAAAAATGGTTGCACACGAGCTCAGAATTAACCAACCCCCCATTCAATCTCATGTTAAATTGGAATCAATAATAAAGTCAGTTCGAGTCAGATTTTCTTGTCATGGTTTGCTTTCTAGCAGAAGCCTAAAACTTTTGTGCCTAGTGTCTGGTACTTGTAAATGTTCATAATTCACTTGACCTTGACTAAGGCCTAAGTTCCAGCTGAAGTTTTAAAAATAGCTCTAAAGCATGACGCTGCAAGTTGCAACCACCAAACTTTGTCGCAGATAGGCTTGGGCTGGTATCAGATTGTGACAATATGATATGCATGAGCAAAAATACTGCGGCTTTACGGTATCACATTTATTTATTATTCCAATTAACAACTCTAGGATGCATTATTTTAAAATGTTTTGTTATGTCGCTTTTTTCCATTGGAAGGTGCGCTATTGGTACATTAGCATGTAGCAAACATAAATTCATTATGTCGTGAAAGAGTAAACGATATCCACTGGTCTGCTCTTCTGCACGTTATGACGTAACATCAGAGCATAAACAAACTGATGTTAGCTATGCTATGCTAGTTAGCGAGTTACAGTATGTGCATCCCGTGAGGAGTGTATAGTAATTATTTCACCAATTGCCTGGCATTCAAACAGGACAGAGTATACTGACTTTTTTTTTTTTTTTTTAAATCAACAGCAGCTTTTTATCAACATCTGAGCCGATGTAAAGCTCGAGAGTTGAGACCACCGCGTTCGGTTCAAGTCGAGTCTGAATTGCAGCTGCAAGTGTTAAACAGAGAAAACGGCTAGCGTGACCTTTAGAAACAGTGCGTCAGACACACTTGTGGTTCACACACCTCTGCAAAAGGTCGTGTTTAAGCACTTTGCCTATGCTTTTAAATCAAAGTCCAAGCCTTTTCACTTTCAGCAACCTAACACTGTTACATGTTTACAGAAATGTAACGCATACCGTAATTTCACGGTGACACTGAGAGCCACACACAAAGCGTTCCGCGTGCGCTTCTGAAGGATTGAAGGATGAATAGAATAGAAATGAAACTGAACGTTTATGTCAACATATTTTACCCTACATTTCTACATGCAAAATACTAGCTCATCGCTATCAAATCTGATCATTCTTGTGAGAGATGAAAGCACGACACGGTGGAGCAATTTTAAAGCGCTTATCAGACCTTGATACAAAATATTGAAATTCAAAAACTGTAAAGCATCCCAAGCGCTCAAACCATAAAAATCCAAGAATTTTAAGCACCCAAAAGAACAAACTCTTAGAATCCAAGCACCAGTTGGACCTCTCAATGCAAAAGGGATGCATTGTTTGGTTATTGTGCTCTCATCATTCCAACGCAGCATCCCAAGCACTCAAACCCGAGACGGCAAACATTTTCAAGCACCTCAAAACAATAATGTGTTCAACAACTCAAGCATTTCCAACTATGTGAAGCATCCAAAATTCAAGCACCAATGGAACCCCTGAACACAAAGAGGAGGAGGGTTTTGTGTGTTAATTGTGCTCTCACACCGGGCAAATTTTAAGCATTTCCGAGCATTCAAAAATGATGAAACATCATAAATCAGCCATTCCATGCACTCCAAACATTAAAAATCCAAGCTTGTGAAGCATCTCAAGAACCAGTTGAACCTCTGAACACAAAAAGGAGAGATTTTGTGTGGTCATGGTACCGTCAACATGCAGCGTGTGCTTTAAACTAGAACGTTCTGTATTTGATCATCAACATCCATAATATTATTTTGTAAGTTATTATCTTAATTACATGTCTTTCCATGCTGCCATTATCAAAAATTCTAAGCATTTTCAAGTGTGGCGCTGTATTCGAAACATGAGAAATCAAGCATTTCGAGCATCCTCGGCACTTGAAACATCCAAAATAAAGCATTTACAAATTCAAGCACCACAAAACATTACAATTAGACATTACACACACACACACACACACACACACACACACACACAAAACCAACAACCGCACGATGCATTCTAATTAAAACATTTACCAATGGAAAGAGGTGTTTGTAACACCATCATCACCATGCAAAATCAAGCCATTTTCCTTCATCCCAAGCACTCAACGCTTCAATGCTAGCATTTACATATTGCAGGCACCCCCAAAACATGACAATTTCAGCATTTCAAGCTACAAGTGGAACCCTGAACACAAAAAGAACTGCAAGGTATTGTGTGGTTATTGTGCTGTCGCCATGCAGCAGAATTTGTTCAACATCCCTCTTACTCTTTCAAAATCATTACTATCCTTATTCCAAATATGTCTCTATTAAAAATGGGCAGCGTATGTTGGTCGGTGTCGTGTCGGGGAGGGGGGGGGGGGTTATGAATAATACCCCCACCCCCACCCTTTCTCCAGCACCGAGCGTGCAGCTCGGGGCCCACGAGGTGATGGATGTTACATTGCGATGCTTCCGAGCGAAAAAGTAGGGCAACATGACATCCCCCCACCCTAAATATTGACGAGAAACACCCAGCCCGGTTCGTTTGTCTCACGTTGCTATATATTCGACCACGAAGGTTGACGCAATGCGTTGTCTGGGCTAGCTTTCCCCCAACCCTCAAGTGGTACCGTCATCCACGCCAAGTGCACCATCCGTAGCGGGTTATTCTGGTCCCGGGTGGGTTTTATTTCCCGGCAGAGGACGGGAAAAGAGGCGGTGGGGTGATTCCTCATTGGCCGTGTGCGGTTTAGCCCTCCCTCGAACTAGCTTAACCGCTGCCATTTCCCCCCCCCACCCGCAACGAAACAACGCCACACGGAACAAACCCAAAAATAAAATAAAAAGTAGACCACACGACTTACGTTCTCGGTGTCACGCTCGTTCACCGTGGGCAATGGCGTCCTGGTCGACATCTTGTGTGAGGGGAGCCTGGCAATGAGGCCGCTCGGCGGACGGGCACAGAGCAGACGCGGCTTCGGGTCCCACCTTCTCTCTACATCCCCCCCTCCTTCCTCGGCACAAAAGCCAAGCCGGCAGGAAGTGCGCAAACGGCGGCTAGTTTAGCGCAGCATTGCCCGGCCAAGTGGGGCCCCGGCCGGCTCGCGCCTAGATGGTTTCCGTTCGGTTCCGGGGTTCGGCGTGAGGAAGCTAGGCCGGCTCAGACTAGACGAGCGCCGAGAGGAGGAGGAGGAGATGGAGGGAGGGAGGAGAGCGAGCGAGCGAGGGAGGGAGGAAGATGCGCATCTCAAAACCTCCCACCAGGAAGGATGGAGGTCTCTCACGCTATTTCTCTCTCACTGCATGTGATGCTCTCTCGCCCTCTCCCCCTTTGTCCCCTCCTCATTGGAGTCACCAGCAAACAGTTAGTGAGAATACATTTAAATCCCGTGTAAAAGGTGACGAGGGAGTGTTCGGCCCTTGACGAACCGGTCCAAATTATTTTCTTTTCTTATGTCGCCGGGTGGAGTGAATGAATAAAGGGTGCAGCACGACGTTTTGGATTCATGTACTGTATTCCTATTAGTTGTACGGTTTGTTGAGATGCTAATTGTGTGGTAAACAGGGTTTAGCTCCCTAGCAGCAGGTAGGGTGAGGCCTGGCCTGTCAAAATTCTACGATTTGATCGACTCTGACATCTGCCGGAGAACGTCAGTATTGCGCCTCAGTCATTGTGATTGCGCTTCTCAACTGTTGACAGCCACGCCTAGGACAAAGAACAACATATTTTCAAGATGAAAATATGTTGTATTTTGTGATGTACATCCAACTAGGGCAAAAAATATATATCTTTATCCAATGACTCGTTTAAATGTTTAACGTGCAGTCACTCCTTCATTGCATAAAGACGGATGGATTACAGATTAATGGTATATGAGGTGTACATGAGTGCTGCGGCCACTAGGTGTCAGGCCATACCAACAAATGTGAGCAGGTGAACTTGTAGCGCGTTATACATGAAATCAGAGGTAAAACAAAACTCATTATTGTAGACCAGTCAGGTTAAGTGAATGCGTACTGTAGTTTATTTGTTTGGTGTGGGGGGGTATTATATGTGCCACGTAAATTTATAAGTATTTTTTTTTAAATAAAGGGACAAATGCATCTGGAAAATACCAATAATATTTAAATACTGTTTATACTACCAATTGTTTACTATTGGTAGTTATTTATTTTGTTATGATTTTATGTATTATTTAATTAATTTACTATTTATTTAATTTTACATTTTAATATAATTTGGTATAGAAAATGAATACTTTATAATACAGTATCTATATTACTATTTGCTATATACAGAATAACAGTACTTGGACTTTAAAACAATTTAGTATTCTTTCCACCTCTGCATAAAGTAGTAGGCCTACAACACTAAGATGCGGTAAAAAAAAACTCAAATGTTGTTTACAGTCAGCTCAGTTACTCCAACAACAAAAGTGAAAGTCCTTTGAATACTTTTGGCCACGCTTCTTGTCGGCTGCTGTGTCAGCAGTGAGGCCCCAAGAGTAACAATGGACTCAGCATGACGCCACGTATCACAATAAGTGATGATTATGGGACCTGAAAGCCACTGAGAACATTCTGCACGACTTGGAGGCATCTGAAGTTTGTTTTCAATCTTACAGCAACAAGGTTTTCTCGCCTCTTCATCTTTTCCCGAATAAAGGTCACTGAAAAATATTTTTGTTTTAGCTGATGTTTTCCGATAGCAGAACAAAGAGATGAGGTTGTTTTGGCGAAACAAAATAGGGGGTTCAGACACCCAATCTTGGCAGGAAGCGGGGCATTTTTGGAATTCTGCACATCTGATCCCAAAATGGATTGGCTCCCAAACATAGCAGATCTAATCTTTTCTGAGTGCAAACAAATGGAATCGTCAGAATTACTTAGCTTTTTTTCTTACAAGTCATGGTGAGATATTTAGCTGATACGCTTCTATTTTAGATCTGATAATATTTACAAGGCCCGCATCAAACTGCGCAATCAAACAATGAAATACAATGCTACCTCCCTTCTGTGGAACCTTGGTTACTTTCAAATTCTCCTACTTTCAAATGAGAATTCTCAGGAAAAAAGCGCAGTATTGCCCTACATATTTGTAGGACCCTTCCTCTGTTATTCGCTAAAAAAACGACGTTTTTGCCATTGTCTTATGGCATCCCAGTAACAAGGGACTATGTTGAAGTGAGTTGAGAAGCTTCATGTAGTGCTTAGCTGCCATCTTGTGGGAAATTGTCTCCATTGTTGGCAGGGCTTGGTCCCAAAGAACATCGTAAAGTTTGTAGAGCAAGACTGCCACCTAGTGTGACTTTGTAGGTACTGCTGGACTCAATACGAGTTGTGCAGTGGGGATTTTTAATGAAATAAAATTTTAGAGGGGTTTAAAAAAAAATGCTTCTTTGTGATTTAGTTTTTTAATCGTTTTTGTATTAGCTTTAGTTTTATATATTTGTACATAGGACATATTTGTAGAGTGCAATATATAACGTGTAATAAAATAAAGCAACCACGGGTAAGAACAGGCGTTAAGGGAGACTCTAAAAAGTGTCATTTAGTAAGTTAAATGTGTTTGATGCAAAAGTAAAACTACAGTACTAAAATAATATATAAAAGGTTAGTTCTTAATTGAATTAAACTGTCCAACTTTTACTGCATTTGACTTTGTAGATTCCATTCTATTCCTGGGAATGACTTACACTCCTCCTAACCTCGGAGCATCCGCCCAGGGAACGTTATTCGTGCCTGGGATTCCAACGCTGCACCTGAGCTGCAATGCCGCGGAATGTAATGGGCACTGACACTGGTTTAATGAGTGCATGTACACCCAGGGCCAAATGCAATTACATGCTCCCACAAGCAAGCATCAATAAAAAAAAGAAAAGAGAAAGAGCAAAGAAAGAGTGATATAGAGAGACAGAGACAGCTGTGAACAGCATTAATGGCTCACGATACCTGCAACTAACTGTATTCAGCAGGCTACGAATATTTTTGGGGTCATTGTTCTCATACTTTTTTTTATAACAGTTGGGCCACTGAGAATTATAGTGGGCTAATTTCATTTTTGTCATTTCGCAGGAGAGCGATTTCTAGTTTTATGGCTGCAATAAAATCTGTTGGATTTATACCCGGGTGATTTATATGGCAATGATTACTTCTGGAAACATACAGGGATTCTCAGATTTTGGCATTTTGCCATACATAATGATTTTGATTTTGATGAGCTTTCAATGACACTTTTATCTTTAACTGACGTACTGTCTTCATTTTCAGTTTCATGATCAATGTTGGATACCGGTCAGTATCTTTAAGGTCACCTGAAAGACAAGAAACAAACTGAGGTTTGAAAATTTGGTGGATTAGTGGTCCAAGCATCTGTCAAATCTCTGAATATTTCATGAAAGATGATAAATAGGGCCTGGCAATTATGGGGAAAACAATAATCACAATTATTTTTGACTGATATTGAAATCATGATTAATAGACACGATAATTCAATGAGTTAAAAATGTAGTCATTATTCAACTACCAAAACTTAACTTTAAACAACAAAAAATTAATTTGTATCAAATAATAATAATAATAATAATAATAATAATAATAGCAACAACAACAAATACCGCCTGCTATGCACACCTTAGCCTTTTGGGGGCAGTGTGGAGCCATGCATGCATGGAGTTACACACTTGAAATGAGTTAAAAGAAGAAAGTCCCGATTAAACTTGATTAATAAGACTCGTTTTTCGCATCTTAGGAAGAATGTATGCCTTTAAGTGTTGTTTTATTAACTGTCTTGTGTATTACTAAAGTGTTTGTGTGTGAGTATTCATTATTTGAAGGAATATCACTCTGGGAACTCAATGCTAATTTTCTATGGGATTTTACATTGACTTTAGCATTAGCACTGGCGATGTTTTACAACAAAGTATGTCTTCTATTTAAATGTGTGTAACTGTTTTTTATGTGTTTATTTTTTACTGTAAACTCCAACTGGGCTGTTTTTAAACTACTTAATGTCACGCAGGGAGGGCAGAAAAACATTCGTCACGCGCTTGTGACACAAGCAACATGGTACATTCAGGATGCTTTCACCATGTAGGAACTTGCATACACTCACCGCACCATTTGCTACATGAATCGTCCTTCAATTGTGATATTTTTATGATCATGACAAGACGACATTGAACCTCACTTTCTATGACGTTGCGCTGGTGAATCAGGAAAAGTTGACAACATATTAGCTGTCAGTATGATAAAGTGTACACCATTACAAACTACAACTTTAATAACCTGCTAAATTTGTTTCTCTGTGACAGTGTCAATCAAAACAGCGCGATCACATTCGTAAAGGCAGGAACCGTTGTATTGGATCCTTTTGCGTACCTAATGTTGTGGCTGATAAGTGTAAAAATGTGGCATGCTCCTCTCCATAAAAAACATGATCGTAAAATATACAATGAAGGATGAGAATCCACTGACGGTTGCTTGAGAAAGCTAACGTTAACGCTTGGCAAGGCAGCAGCGTGCACCCTGCTCGGACAAGTCAACAAAACCTTGCTGGTATGCTGAATATTTTTGGTAGGCATAGATACGAGGCCGCCGAGGAATTTGATCAGGCAACGAGCCAGCAAGCCAGCCAGCTAGCCTCCAGCTCATTATTATTACTCAGCAGCAGCAGCAGTAGCAGCAGCAGCAACACACCCTAAAACTTATTCTATGAACTGAGTGGCGAATCCAGAGCCCTCCGCCCTACTCCTCACCTGCCCTCACCTGCTCGTCTTGATGGCTGTCACTCATGCATGCGCTCACGCCCACGCATGCAATGGCCATGAGTAAAAAAAAAATATGGAGGAAAAAAGTAAAAGTAAAAATGGGATGTATAGTGAACCCCTGATTTTCACAGTACATTCCACACTAATGCTCCAGGCCATGTACAGATTAATAAAATAAACAAATAAGATTATGCCTTAAAATGATCTTTCATTTTAGTTGTCTGGTCTGTTTTGTATTGATTTAGTTTTTAATCCAATAATGGCTGAATTTGCTTATTTCTTCATTTTAAGATGCTAAGTGAGGCCGCTGGTTGCGTAATCCTCCACACACGCACACAAAATACAAACAAACCTGAAATAGCACCATCTATTGGTAAAATGACTGTACTATAAAAGACGTCTCAATTCTAATGTTATCAGACACTTTTAATATGCATTCTAATTTTCCGTAGTATTATGTTAGTATTGCATATTTGTGTGTTCCATATTTAGCTTTGCTGATGGCTAAAAACGGCACACAAAGCAGAAGGTGAGGCAAACGGTTTTCTGCCTCCATATTGTAGGAGCCAGCTTCCGTTAGCACTCAGTATGGCTGTGGCAGCCACAACAATTTTTTTTAAATTAAATATAAAATTTTAAAAAAGTAAATATAAAATAAACTTTGTACTGCCAATATTTTGTACATTGATCACGATGTCCCTCAGTTTAGACTTTCGGACCACATTGGAATGATGTCCTCTATTTGATTTTATTAAATTTTTAAAGACGGCCTTCAAATGTTTTTAATGTTTTTCTTGTTCTCAGTATTATTACATCAGTATTAGGCATGACTGAAAACTCATTGCAGCCATAGTTAACTAGTGGCAAGGCTTGGAACATGTGTTTGATGTAGCACAGAAGTCCAACACAATCAATGTAATGACTCCTTGGAAATTCATTAAAATGATTCATTTTTAATGACCACACGCTCAGTCTATTCTGAGCCCTTGTTTAATCGATCTGTACATGTAGTACAGAATGTATCGGGCTTAAACCAGCACACTACCGCAAACTACAGTACAGCCATAATGATAAACATAATGTTACGAACATGACTGAGATATATTATCTCTGCAAAGGCAACATTTGTGCTACGGCTCTCGTATTGGATCTCATTTAGATTGCGCCGACATTGAACACAACATGCTCAATCGGCCTTCTGACAAGAATAACAAAGATTTTCTCACCGATATGAACTTGCAGCATGGTAGCTATAATCTTCCTGCTTTTACAGCATGTTTGGCCTTGTAATTATGTCATAATTCAAAGGCTTCCCTGGTGAGCGACCCCCCCCCCCCCCCCCCAAAAAAAGAGATCAGGTTCGTGGTTGCGTTCTCTGAAGAGCATTAATTGTCAGGATATAATTACACTGTCTCCACCCCCGGGCCTGTTTTGTTAAGTCAAAGTAATAAGTGAATGTATGTTTTGCTTATCATAAGATGGGACCAGGCGGCAACACTTAACACGTTCCCCACAGGACAACAACTCAAATAGAAAGAGAATAATCATAACTAATGTTTTCCCACCAGTCTTTTGTCCTGGCAACACTGCTTCCAGTCCAATCAGATTTCAGCCTCTATGTGTTGTTGCCATGTCAAATTTATCTGCCAGAGCATTTAAACATCAGCTTTTGTTGAAATCCTAATTTCAAACCCAGGCTCTTAATTGTTTGAAACCCTAACCCTGAGTGACTTGTGGGCTATTTATTTATTTATTTTATGCAAATTGGAAAAATCCTTGAAAAAAACGCAAAGTCTCGCTGATGACCTCCTGAGTGGAATATTCATTAAAAAAAAAAAAAGGAAGAAAAATGAGAAAGTGGTGCAGAAAGTGAAGGCAAGAGAGGGAGGTTAAGGATCCCTCCTGAGGGGGGGGGGGGGGGGGGGTGGTTTGACTCACGCGCTTCCAGTGAAACAACAGAGCAAGGGGGGCGAAAGATGGGAAACAATGACACATCACGGATCGTCTTACATGTCCCGCATAACACAACGCGACCATTGACTAACAATTTACCATCAAACCACTTATTCTTAAGTGTGTAGGTGTGTGTGTGTGTGTTTGGGGTGAAAACTATGTTCATGAGTTAACGCATGCTGAATACACTATGCAAATGAGCATGCAAATAGTAAACAAACACGTGCACACGTACACGCTTATGCAATGACACGTAAACACGCGCGCGCGTACACGCGTGAACGTTCATACTCACGCAAATCCCTAAATGACAATGCAAAGTCGCGACGTGGTGTACGTACGTCCACGCGTCAAATCAATATAAACAAAGTGGCGTTGGTGTGACGTAATAGATATGACATAATTAAACATAATGAACGTTTTCAAACGTTTTCACTTTGTGTTTCTGGTGCTTGTGCTTTGCCTTCATTTCAAATTGCATCTTCGCCTAAGATAGACAACGACAACAACTACTACTACTTCTACTAATACAACATCGAGGTTTGTTGCCTAAATCTACAAACACGACCAAGGCAATGTTAGCAGACATCGTTGGCAACATCAAATGATAATACGTTTTCGTTGGAACTATTAAAACAAATTAAATACAAATAAAAAGATACGGGATTTTCGGGACCTCTGTCGTTACGACGCGCGTGGTGTCGAAAATATGAAATGCTGACCTCGGCTTCTTTCGTCTTCTTTCGGCTTTTCCGCACTCACTTTGGCCTTTTTCCGCTTTACAAGTAACCAATCCGGGAGAGTGAGGCGTTCACGTTACCTCGAACGCCTCGGAAATTTGTATATCCACTGTTTTTTTTTTTGCTTCTACTACAGTACTTGTTCAAGCGTTTGTGGTTCTTTTGTAGTTCTACTACTCGTTGCACTACCTCTGGCTCTACATTTTGTTTTACTTATTGTTCTTTTCTACTTTTTTAGCTACTTATAGTTCTACTTCTGGTTGTACTTCAACTTTTTTTTTCCTGATTTTACTAATTCTAATTCTACTTATTCTCTGTATTACTATTGGTTACTATTGGTTCTAATGCTGGTTATTGTATTTGTTGCAGGTCAAGTCATGGCAGAGAATTTGAACTCGGATTCGCTGTTTTCAGCGTTCAGTCGTTTCGCGGTCCACGGTGACTCCATGGCCAGCGGAACGGAAATGAACGGGAAGAACTGGGTTAAACTCTGCAAGGATTGCAAGATCATCGACGGCAAGAACGTCACCGCAACCGACGTTGACATCGTCTTCTCCAAAGTCAAGTGAGCACATCCGCGGCCGCTCTTTCCTAAGCAGTATTCAGTGAGTGACGTCAGGATCTCTGCTGGGTTAGTCTGCGTGTGAGCGTTTGGCGTGAGTTGTGGCTTACAGCAGTTTATTGCGAGTGTTCTCAATCTGAGGCTCATCTTGCTATTTATTGAATTGGGGTGTCAAAACTCCGGATGTCACTCACTCCACTCAAGGTGGGGAAACCGATGGTAGAGGGCACTCTAGGCCTCCATCAAGTCATTGTAAATTCGTGTATGTTTGTGTAGGCAGAAGTCGGCCCGCGTGATCACCTTTAATGAGTTCATGCAAGCTCTGCAGGAGTTGGCACCAAGGAGGTTCAAGGGCAAAAGCCGCGAGGAGGCCATCATGGCCATCTATCAAATGGCAGAGTCTGGAGAGCCCAGCAAATTTGGAGTCACGGTCAGAAAAACACACAACACAGGAAGGCAGAGAGATTTGCAAGGTTTTTATTGGAAAAGCTCAAATTAAAAAAATCTGATTGAAAAAATGGATTGGAAAAGAAAAGACAAATACTGTAGGCTGAAAAAATGGATTGGAAAAGAAAAGACAAATACTGTAGGCCCTCAGAATTTTTTATTTTTCTAAATTCCTAATTTTAGGGGGAGGGACTTTTTCTTTTTTTCCCCAAATAAACAGCTTTTTAAAATACCATTTATTGAAATAATAGACAATTCTGGCTCTTCTGGGTTTCGCAAATACATAAAAAATAATTATGAGTTAAGTCGATTTTGTTTTCCCCCTAAATCCAACCTTTAAAAAAAAATCAAAATGTATTACAAAAAAAAAAAATTTTGATAAAAAAAGATGTCTGGAAAAAATGGGCAAAAATTATATATTTTCAAATAATGACTACTTTTTCTTTAAATCGGCATCATCTTTAGCAATACCATTTGTCTAGTTAGCATCATTGTTAGCATTGCTGATATGGTCAGAATTTTCAGAAGGGATAATTTTGCATTTGTATTAGCAATCGTGTTAACATTAGCATTAGTGTTGAAGTGACGCAAGGGTTAGCATTAGCAATGGTTAGCATTAACATTAGTTGGTTAGCATGAGGTTAGCGTTAGCACTATCATCAGCATTACCAGTACTGTTATAGGATTAGATTTCATGAGGGTTAGTGTTAACATTACGTTATAGCGCTGGGTTAGCATTATCAGTAGCATTGGCATTTGGGTTAGAATTAGCTGTTTGTATGATGTTTAGGGTGCGAAAGTGTAACCACGCTCATCCCACTGTGGCCTGTGAGTGTGTTTTGTTGTTGTTGTTGTTGTACAGAAGACTGTAAAGGCCGGCGCAGTAGGCCGTCTGACGGACACGTCTTTGTACACGGGGGCGCACAAGGAACGCTTTGACGAGAGCGGCCGAGGACGAGGACGCGAGGGACGAGAGGACATCGTTGAAAACACGGGATACGTCAGCTCCTACAAAAACGAAGGAACTTTTGACGGCAAAACGAAGTCTGAAAAATGAATTCAACGCACACACACACAGGAAATGTAAGCAATCTTCAACTTTGACCCTCACTTGTCAACGTGTGTAACTTCCTGTCGGGTGATTTAAGGATAATAAAAGTCATAATTAACTACTTGTTGCTACTTAATGCGTTCTGACACCCACACAAAATGGTTTGTAGTAGCCTATAGATGCCACAAGATGGTAACAAAGCACTTTTGTTCTTTTTGACAACGTTATGGCTTGACTAAATGGCACCAAGATGCCAATAATTATATTTAAGACATGCTTTAGGCCTGAGCACAGAAAAAAATGCACATGCATCCACCCCAAAAACGTTTTGCGATATTTTTTTTGTTACCTCACATGACCATCCAGGTCGATGTTCATTATTCAGCGGACATCAAAGAAGGAATTGCAACAGAATTGAATAAAATAAACTAATAGAAAACTCCATTGAGACAAGCCACATTCTTGGAAATCATATTTTATTCCACAATAAACCTTTGCTCTTCTGGGTACAAACATTCGATACAAGATACGTATTTCAAAAAATATATTTTAAATATAAGATACCCACAAATATTTAAACAATATATGGAAAGCATGACCGGCTGGATTAGTGCTGTGCGTGATGGTGGCGTTTTGCTCCAGGCTCTCTAAAGGCACGATGGCGGATGACCACGTTACAATTTAAGATTTTTTTTGTCATTAAAGTGAGTTAAGGCGACACGGTACACACACACACGTGCACACACGTTCTCCATATGTGCTGCATTAGTGAGCCACTACTATGTGACGTGTGAAGCAACCGTGGGGCCGAGTGACCCACAGGACGGCCCGTTGGCTCGCTTGCATCCACATTTCCTGTTATTGGCGTTGGAAGTGCGACGGCGCAAAGTATAAACAGCTCGGCCACATTAAGGACGCCCTTTGAGGCAGCTTTTTCTCACACACACACACAAACACACGCACACACAGATTTGTTACCTAGCTATGTACATGACTTAATGCGTATGAAGCAAGCCACTGGCAAGATGCCCTCTCTCTGAAGCTTTCTGGGAAATTGTTACTCATGAGCGATACACAAGCATCTTGTGAACGAAGTGATGATGGCGCAAATGAAATTCTCAGGAAAATTCAACTTAAAAAGCTTTGTGTAATAATTGAGTCTTAGCTCAGTTTGTCTAACTTCTTGTACACTTTGATAAAAAAAATGTTTTTAATGAATGTGTAGCTATTTGATGAAATATATGACTTTAAAAAAGTCACTTCAATCTTATTTTGCTATCCATATGTAAACTGGAGTTACTCGGGATCTGATCCTGTTTGCGCATTTAAGCTAATTGAAATAGAATTTACAAAATCCCACCAGCGTTTCTATTCAGATAGTATCTGATTTGTACAAAATTGCATACGTTCATATGGGCTTGAAACATAGGATGTCAAACCTGTTTCAATCTGGATTCAAACCGGGTAATATTAAACATGATCTGGCGTTTATAGCTCTGTCAATTCATAGCCAATTTGAACAAAATTATACAGTATGTTCATATAGGCTTACAACACAATGTCAAATTTGTTTGAGTCTGGATCCGATCGAAATAATTATTTTTAACATGGTAGGGCATTTATATCCGTAAAATTAAATAAAATTTAAACTAGGCTTCAAACCCAATTCAATCTGGATCCAATCTAGATGATCCCATTTAACATGGCTCAGGGTTTATATTTCTGTCAGATCATATCCAGTTTGAACAAAATTGTACATGTTTATGCAGGCATTTAACACGCAAACCCTTTGAATCTGGATTCAATCCAAATGATCTCATTAACATATTGTAATTTGATTCTGATCCTGGTTAGCATATTTCAAAGCAAAGACTGCAAATTCAATTTAACACGTTAAGGCTTTTATATCTGTCAAGTCTTATGAGACTTGAAAGAAATCTGATATTGATGAAGATTTGCAATCGGGATCTGCCGCAGATTTTCAGATTGAGCAATTTCAATTGAATATGAAAATCGACATCAAATCGTGCAATATTTTTTGTCTTTCTAGGATATTGTTACATTTGCTATGAAATAGCAGTACGTCGTTTTCATTTGGAATATTTGTATTGTACATTTAGTTTTTTGTTTTTTAAATGACTGCATGTTTAAAATATAGATTTTTTTTTTTTAAAGTCATCAATGTGCGTCCACTAAGTTTCTTCATCATCTTGCGGTGGGTCCCATATGCAAGTGCTCCTATTTGATGTATAATGATAACGTAAGGGAAATGTACAATATGCTAGGCGGAGACAGACATTGGCTGCGTGACTGCGGCGTGCGCTCAGAAGGCGTACGCCCCGACGATGACGGTGAGCCTCAGCAGGGAGCTGGAGTGGTAGTTCATGGTCAGGTGGTGCGTGATCATCTCCAGGTCCACCACGTACTCCCTGGGGCCCGACAGAGGCTTGGTCAGCACCAGCATGGCGCTGGCGTTGCTGGAACGCTGCAGAAACGAGGCATCGCTCAGTTACATATGTCACTTATTAGGCCACGCCCCTTCAAGGCTCACACACCCAACAAAAGAATACTGCCGTATGCATCTTATTTAATTAAAAAAAAATTTAAGTAGTGGATCAGTCCATTTTTTTTTACCCAAATTGGGTTACTTTTTGACCCAGCTATTTTTAGAGTAAACTCTAAAAAACAGTTGGGTCAAAAATAGCCCAGTGTGTAGAGTGCACTTAACGGTTAAACAAATAAAAAATATAACCCAATTTGGGTCAATAATGGATCAATCCACTACTTGTTTTTCTTGTATATAAAACGGCCCAACGGCCCCCTCCCCCCATATAAAACGACCCATTTTTTGGGGAGTTGATTTGTGAAAAACAACTTAGAAAGTTAGATCAAATTAACCCAAGCAGTGGATTGGCCCTTTTTTCTTTTTTTAATTTATTTAATTTTTTTACCCAAATTGGGTTATTTTTTAACAAACTGATTTTAGAGTCCACTCTAAAAAATAACCCAGTTTGCCCAATACCCACTACATACAGTATTTTGTATTGAATGTCGATTGTAGTGGATTGGTCCATTATTGACCCAAATTGGGTTAATTTTGAACCAACTGTTTTGGAGTCCCCTCTCAAATTGGGTTATTTTTTAACCAACTGTTTTTAGAGTCGTCTCTAAAAATAACCCAATTTGGGTCAATAATGGACCAATCCATTACATGGATCAATATTTGATACAAGATACTGTATGTATTGGGTATTGGGCAAAGTGGGTTATTTTTTAGAGTGAACTCTAAAAATAGTTGGGTATTTGGGTAAAAAAAATTAAAAAAGGACCGATCCACTGGGTCAATTTGATTGAACTTTGAACCAACTGTTTTTGAGTGCACAGTCCACTCTAAAAATAACCCAATTTAGGTCAATAATGGACCAATCCACTACTTGGATCAATTTAAACAAATCTTTCTCCAATTTTTTTCATTTTTTGTACAAACCCCCCTTTTGTTGTTGTTGTTGTAGAATTGTTTTGTGTGTGTGCTAAAGATAGGTCAAATTAACCCAAGTAGTGGATCAGTCCATTTTCGACCCAAATTGGGTTATTTTGACCCAAATGGATAAGCGGTTCATGGATGCATGAATAAAGAGATGTTTTTAGTGTCATAGTGTTTTGTACAAATCTCAGCGTACTGTTCGACTTACCCGGAGAAAGAAATCCACCGCCTCATTTCCGGCTTTGATCCGGAAAGTGTTGTGCGTGTTGGCGTAGATATTAGTGGCTTGAATTTGGAAGATATCGGCGGGCACGGGCCGCTCGGCCTGGATGCTCATGTACTTGTAGACGATGGACGGCGGCAGACCCTGGCACTCGTTCTGAGAGCGGCAGATGCAGCGGCTGCAAAAATGCAAGACGATGGCCTGATTTTTAACGGAGCGACAACACAGACGCAAAGCAATCGGGCGGCGGTGACGCACTTTTCCGAGGATTGGGTGTAAGGCGCCTCGCAGGGGTTTCTGGGATAGCAGCGGAAGCCGCCGTAGTAGTTCCAGCACATCTCATCGTCTTGACAGTTGTGTGTGCCCGTTTCGCACTCGTTCACGTCTAGTCATGACACAACAAACAACTTTGTATTAAGATATAATTACAGTAGCCACTTTAGAGTGCCTCGTTGTCTAGTGTTAATTTAAAATTTTGTCTCAGTTTTAGTCCAGTTTCAATCACGCTTGTTAGTTTCTATCATAGTTAGTCAACCTTATCCCATTTTTAATTAGTCAATTTTTAGTCGACTATAAGTCTAGCATTTTAGTCTTTATTAGATTTTAGTTTAGTTTTAGTCAGAACAATCATTTCACCAATGTAATTTTTTTTCTCCATAAGATTATGTTCAACATTTCAGATCTAAAACTATTTCACATAAACATTTCTCTAGACACACAATTACAGTGGCTACTATGGCTCCATGCTACGAGCAAGTAAGTTAGCTAGCATTAGTTAGCGGTCAGTTTAACATTATTCTTAGAATGTTACAGCCGTTTGAGTAATGTTACGTTACTATCTATAACTATATATATATATATATATATATATATATATATATATATATATTTTTTTAACCTTTCACCGTGAAACCACCTCCTGTCTGTCCAATGTGTTTGTGCATGTTGCTAGCTTGCTAGCTAGCTGCAGATTGGAAAGAATGTGTGTCACATGACAAACTTACAAAATCATATAATTTTCGTCTCGTTTTTGTTTATGAACTAAAATGTCCATATATTTTAGTCTACTTTTTATTAAGTGAAGTACAATCTCGTCCTTATTAGTCGACGAAAATACATACTGATTTAGTCCTAGTTATTGTTTATTAATGAAGGTTTTAGTCTAGTCTAGTTTTAGTCCGGTGAAAAATACATTTTTCACCGGACTAAAACTAGACTAAATTATTTTTGTTTAGTTTTTGTTGACAAAATGAACACTAGTGCACACACGTCAGGAGAGAAAGGCAGTGGAGCAAGAAGTGCAAAAAAAAAAAAAAAAACTAAAAAGTTTGACGTGACAACAAGCATGTGGACATGGACTTTGTTCTGACATGGCTGCTTTAGAGCGCCTCGTTGTCATGGCATGAAAGGTCCGAGCACGTTTTTAATCAGGTATGTTTTCCCAGCTCAAAAATGTCATATGTAGATACAGTTAATATTATGAACTGCTCCAGATGATGTACGTGGCACAGATGCTCGCTGAAATTACAAACACCCAGGTACCAAAATATGCGGTCTGCCACGGAGTAGCACTTCTGGGGGGGAATCCTGCATGACTGACGCCAGTTACGCAAAGGAGCATTAGGAGCAAGGATGTGCAAAAAAAAATAAAAAATAGCCCGGTCACAGGTAGTCCAAACCGCAGGTCTATTTGCGGCACAGCGACCTGGATTCATCTCCTCCCTCGCACAAGCGGCAGGATTCATGAGCGCCCCTCGAGAGGCCTGCACCTGACCAGGGCAGCCGGGGCAAAAACATAACATCAAATAAATCCACTTCAAAAAACTAACACCGTGTGTGTGAATTCACTGAGGTGTCTTAGAGGGGAAACACTGTGTTGATGTGTTGGTGGCTTGTTGCGCTGCTTCAGAGGGGAAACGCCAACGCTAATCACGAGCAAGGCATTCATTGATTGACATCAATTCTGATGATTGTCTCATCGTGTTAAACTGAAGTCAACCTTAAACATTTCTTGACAAGAACATGTTATATGTGACCTCACTAGTCTAAACATGACATCCGGATTAATATTACATTTGTGGACTATGAGTTATGAAGCAAAATCCAGTTGTTTTTGTCCATCTCAGGGGCGGCCATTTTGCCACTTGCTGTCAACTGAAAATGACATCACAGTTGCTCAGGGCTCAGGCAACGACCAATCACAGCTCACCTGTTTTCTGAAGCTGCGCTGTGATTGGTTGTTACCTGAACCCTGAGCAACTGTGATGTCATCTTCAGTCGACAGCAATGGCAAAATGGCCACCCCCTCTGAAATGGATAAAAATGGCTCTATTTTGCTGCTTAACTCATATTACACTAACACAATATTAAACAGAATAATTGACTTCTCCTTTAATAATTGTTAAAATGTTACTTAAATTACTTAGCTAACGGACTTGTGCAGCAGTCCTCAACCACTGGTAACAAGTGTGATTTTCAGTGGTGTTCCCCAGGGGTCAATCCTGAGACCATTATTGTTTAATCTGTACATGCTTTCATCAAGCCGCTAATATAAAGTTAGCTATAAAGTGTCCACATTTACGCAGATGACACCCAAATCTATGCGTCCCGATGGCACGTGAACACGGTCAGATGGGTTCTACTCCAGCTAGTGAGGATAAATAGTATGTAAAATGGATGGATGGATAGAATATAGCTTTACATGAAACTGGTCCGCGGCGCAAAAAAAAGAAGAAGAAGGTTGCACCTGACAAGAGGACTGATTGATGGAAGAAATTGCAGTACCTTGACACAATCTGTTGCCCTGCAGCTGGTATCCCTCTGGGCACTCGCACGAGTAACTTCCCGGACTGTTGATGCACTGGTACTGACACATGTAGCTGGAGAAGCTGCATTCGTCAATGTCTGCGCAGGAAACAGCAATATACACGATGATGTCATGATACACTAACCAGGGCTATTATAGTTTGGGGATTTTCATTTTTGTTAGTTCATATTTCGTTTTGAGATTCGTTTTTTTAAATTTAGCTAGTTTTAATTAAATTTCAGGGTATTAGTTTTGATCCATTTTTTTTTAATGCTTAGTTTTAGTTAGTTTCAGTATTAGTTTTTTTTCATGTGCGCAATATTTAATAAACACCATGGTAAAATGAAAAAAGTAACACACTTCTTACCTAGCGTTGCATTTCGGCTGAGTTAAATGAAAAAGCAGGCAATATACTGATATGCTTTTTAAAAATGTCTTGATTATAACATTCAAAATGACACGGACAATTATGCTGTTAAACCATACGCCATTATGCTATGCTAATGCTGTTATGCCATACCGTTAGCTTAAGCTATGCTAATATGCCATACCGTTAGCTTAAGCTATGACATGGCATTTAGGAGTGCACATTTGACATTTTTGACATTCGACACAATTTAGTTAGTTTTAATTAGTTTTTAGGGTTAGTTTTCTGTTAGTTTTTGTTAGTTTTAGTTTTTTTTTTTTAATGCTTAGTTTGAGTTATTTTCAGTATTTTATATTCAGTAGTTTTTTTTTTAATTTTCAGTATTACTATTTTTAAATGTGTATTACTTGTGCGCAATATTTAATAAACACCATGGTAAAATGAAAATATTAACAAATTTCTTACCGAGCGTTGCATTTCGGTTGAGTTAAATGAAAAAGTCGTCAAGGTGAGCCATTGGAGCCAAAAGTCAAGCAGGCAAATTTGTTGCTTTTCTATTAGCTGCTGCTAGATGACATCACTTCTGTGTGACACACTTTCAAACGTCTTTAGTCCGGTTAATATCGAAAATCATATTGAAAATCAACCCCAAAGGGTCATGTATTAAATTAATTATCAAAGACTAAACGATGGACATTTTCGCTATAATTACAGTTGTCTTTATTTTATTTCATTAACGAAAATTATTTTTTGAATTTTTGTTTTTCGTTAGTTTTCGTTAACTAAAATAAACTTGACACAAAAAATTTGTTATGGATATTGGGCTTTCAGGTAAATTATTTTATTACCATTATGGGTGAATTTAATTAGTTTGATTGTGCATGTTCATTTGTTCAATGTCTCAATTGTTTTTGCACAAATTGTTGTTCCCTAACAAGGAGCTGAATGGCAAAATTCGAGGATTGCCGTTTCGCTCCTTTGTGCGAAAAGTACTAAAACATTGAGATGTTTTTAGGAACATCTTAGAGAAGGTCAAATTAAGTTCATCTGTGACATTTTCACCCAAAATCCCATTTCCCTTAACTTTGGTATATGTGATATATGACGTTCACCTTGGCAGGAGACCAAGTCCGGGGCCAGCTCGTGGCCTTGGTTGCACTGGCACAAGAAGGAGCCAATCAGGTTGTAGCAGTGGTGCTGACATGGACTCTGCGTGTCACATTCGTTGATATCTGACAATGTGACAACGAAACCATGTTAATATGTTACATTAATAAACAGGCAGACAATTAAAAGAGGCGGGAAAACTACGTGTGGGTGGAAGTCTGTCAGCAGGAGGACTTAATGCTCTTTGTCCTTTTTTTTGTCTAGAGCATTAAGCAAACACAAAAAAAAGTATTAAACGTCTATTTAAAGTGATGGCGAAGGTGTACCTAATAATTTGGCCAACTCACTCCAAAAAGTTCTGCCGCGATTGATTCCTGATGTGTGGTCTTATTTCCCGGCCCTTGTAAGCATTCTAACATCAGCCATGACCAGCACTACTAACGACTCCTGCGACTCGCTTGGCCTTTGTATTATTGAACCTGGCAGACGATTACTACCACGTTCCTGTCGACCAAGCGTACCATGCTGCTTTTACTACTTGTAAACACACGCACGCACGCACGCACGCACGCACGTCCTCTGCGCGACTTACCAACACAGCTGTGGTTGTTGCTGGCCAACTGGTGACCTGCATTGCACTTGCAGTAGTACGAGCCCTGAGTGTTCACACACGTGTGCATGCAGTAGTGGGAGACGGCACACTCGTCACTGTCTGAAGAGAGACACACGGTCGGTCAATTTTAAATATATATGTATATATTAGGGGTGTCTTGCGATTATTATTATTATTATTTATTGTAATTAATCGCATGACTTCAATAATTAACTTACGATTAATTGCAAATTTTATATCTGTTCTAAATGTACAATAATTTTTTTCCCAAGTTTTTATACTCTTGTTAATATAAAAGTGAAAAAAAGTTAAACTAATAGAAATATGGCTGCATCTTTTAATTATTGATACAGTAATTTCATAATAATTCATAAACTTGAGTTTAAATAAAACAGATGAACTGTACTGTAAAAAACGAGTGTGATATTGATTTGTGTTGAGGTTAATTTTTCTGCCACTAGTTGGCATAATTGTATTTGTAAGACGTTAGTGACAGATCAGTGCATATGTTATTCGGATTCTTTATGACTATTTCAGGTACATTTTATTCTCCACACTTTTTCGATGTGCAAAAACTCCCATATAATGCATCCAATTTACACCGTTCGAATTTCAACTTGCTTCAAAAATTCACGCCATCTTGGGCATATATCGTCTGATTCCACATTACGTACATTTAACTTTTTCTAATTCCAATTAATACTTTGTGGTTTTCACATATCTTTCAATTTACTTCATAAGCATTCAGCTTAGCATTCAAGCGAGTAGCATTCAGCTTTCAGCATTCCCACGCAATTTCTGCAGAAATTGCACTTATTAAGACCTATCTAATCTTTAACATGAAGGAAATTCTGCACATTTTTCAAATTGTAAAAATTGTAAAATGCAACTTGACCCCAGTCTCCACAAATATATGCATTATTATTTAATTTATTACTGCTAAATTTTGACATGGACGTGTCTGCTGAGTTTCTCCAAGTAAGGGGCGGTCATTAATGGCGCGTAATTTTTTTTTAGTGCCGTTTATATATAAATATAGACGATTGGATACGTATAAAGGGGAACTATTTGATTCGGTTCAATTTGATGCACTAGCATCATTTAATTCAAACCTGCCGTACATTAGTAAATGTTTAGTAAATGCCAAAGACTGACCTACACATTGGTCTCTGTCCCTCTGATAGCCCGCAGGACACTGGCAGCTGTACGAGCCTCTGGTGTTGAAGCAAGTCTGCTCGGGCCCGCAAGTGTGTCGGCCTGTCGTGCACTCGTCTATGTCTGCTCTCCACACACACACACACGCACACGCACACACACGTATACTGAAACATATGGCAAACAAAGCCAAGCAAGGCTACGCAAGGTGAGGTTTTGCACCGTAAAAAACGCTGTGTGTGTGTGTGTGTGTGTGGGTGTGTGTGTGTGTGTGTGTGTGTGTGTGTGTGGGTGGGAGGGGGGGGGGGGTCACCGACATGGTCACACAGTGCACGCATCATAAACTCACACAGGAAAAGCAAGCGGGTAAAAACACACACGTGGCTCATCATTTTGTGTGATACAGTATATGGGTGGCCTTGTTTTTCATTCTTAACACGCATCCATATGTCAACTTAAAATTCTAATTGTTTTTTTAAGTTGCCAGCTGTTTTCTCTTAGTCTTTTTTTTTTTTTGCCTTGTGTTGCGAAAATTGTGTTACTGCCACATTTTTGGATACGCTGTCACTCAGGTAAAGTGAAAAACTAAATGGAGCAATTAAGTGTAATGGCCTCACATGTGGGCAAGGAGAGCCAGAATTGCTAATCAACTTTCAGCCAGTCATTGCGCAGGACAAAGAGTCAAACACACAACGACAAAATGAAAATATTCTCGAGGAGCTGCCAGCCAACTCAACTCCAGCTGCTGATGTCAATCACTAGGCCACACCCCTTAAAGGCACATCCAACACACAAATACTACAGGATGTACGGTTTTGAAAATGGACAAAAACTGTTTACATTGTCTATTATGATGTCATACAATGGAATGGATGAAAATGATACTTCAATCAATTCAAATAAGGAAAGTTTGATTACGGAACAAAAAGCTACTTCTAAAACATGAGAGAGAAAAAAACTGATTGTAGTCTGTTTTTCTTCTTCAAACTCATGTAACATGATTAACCGCCATCTGCTACCTCCCTCCCACCTAACTCCTCTTCTCCTTTCTTAATGCGTGTGTATTAACTCCCCCTCACACACACACGCACGCGCACGCACGCACACACACACACACACACACACACACACACGCTAAGAGCGTCCAAACACGCCCATGCATTCTCATCCCAGCAGGCCCACCAGCAGTCCTCCTGGGTGGTCCCCACCCCCAATGTAGACAGCCATTGGGCATCAGTTTCACAGTATGTCAAGTGAGTTATCCTTAATACCACACACACACATACACGCAAAGAATTGGGAAAGAGGGAGTCGTTATTTTTGTCATCTGGCATCTGCGCGGACCAAAAATAGTGCAAAAAAATATGTTTTCAGTGAGTGGAAAAAGCTAAAAATGTGCTGCTGCTGCTGCTCGGAAATGTGAACAATGCAACTAAAAAGAAAAGAGCCATATGTCTGTCAAAAGCTTGACATAATTGTTCAGGTTATGTTCCACGTAACATATTACGGAAAATGGACTTTCCGTATGCATATACAAATATTTGGGTCTCTGGAGTCCAGAGGTGGCAAATCCAGATCCAGAGAGTAAAAATCCTGCCGCAGTTTGGCTTTAGCCCCAGGTGCTAGCTAGGTAGCTCCCTAGCTAGCTCCCAGGTTGCTCGTTTACCTGTTAGGGAGCTAGCTAGCAAGCATCAGGGGCTAAAGCCAAATTGTCCCCACTAGTCTAAATACGGTATTTTGGTTAATATTGTGTTAGTGGAATATGAGTTAAGCAGTAAAATAAAGCAGTTTTTATCAATATCAGAGGGCGGCCATTTTGCCACTTGCTGTCGAGTGCAAATGACATCACATTTGCTCAGGTCTCAGGTAACAACCAATCAGCAAGTGGCAAAATGGCCGCCCCCTCAGATAGATACAAATCCAGCCATTTATATCCATGGCAAAATGGCCGCCCCCTGAGATAAATAAAAGCAGAGACACTCTGTCTCCGTGGATTCAAATCCAAGCACAGAAGACAAATCTATTGAAAGCGAGCGTCGGCCATCTAAATGCACCCGGAGCATCTGCCCCATGTGCACCTTGGCGCGCTGACGAGACAAAGCGTTTAAGCGCGTCAACAGACAAGAGCGAGGCTGATCCAAAAGGGCAACCTGAGAGACATCAGGTGCAAACTTCATACGGGCACAGACAAGATTATTCCACATGCCACAAAAGACAAAAAAAAAAAAAAAGAAGAAAAAAATGGATGAAAGCAGCGTTGTGCCGGGAAATCCACAACTCACTGATGTGGCTTGGAAGGCACCTGTGACCGACTTCAATAGCGTCACAGAAAAGGAAGGTGACCCGTGTGAAGTCGTCAAAGATGGGTTGTCACATTACTCTCTAACGTCTGTCAAATTTTCCCCAATTGAAATGTTGTCGTCGCTCCCGCAGAGCACAGACAATAAAATGTAAACCCGTTGGTATTATCGAATGCTGTGTTTGTATGTGTTGCTGCTCCATGTGTTGAAGTAGCAGTATAAAAAGTTATATAACTACCGTAACAACTATGCTAATTGGCAAAAAAAACTAAAACAAATCATCCTGTCTATAATTCTATATCATCCTGTGTTTTTTTCTTTTTTAAGACAAAAAAAGGTTGTGCTTTACCTTGACAAGCTTCTCTTATCATTAAAAAAGAAAAAACACAAAACTATGCTAATTTCCGTTAGCCTGTCTATGGCGTTTTGCATTATATGTTAGCATTAGGGTCGTGGACAAAAAAACATTTTGGTGTTTAAATATTGAATGTTTTCATTCTCTTTGGTTTTATGAGTAAGTTTTACGTGTATATTGGCCTTTCATTTTCTTACAGAGATGTTTTTGTTTTTTTTTTGGTTTAAATGTGTCAACAGCATGTGTGTGTGCGGGATACAACTACACACAGTCAAAGAAATAATGATTAGACCACCCATATTTCTTAAGTGTCAACAAATATAGCTAATATGAATTGAATTTTAAAGCTGAATTAAGGGAATACAGTTAAGCCGAAGTAAAGTATTATGGAATCAGCTATATTCCACCATGTTCAGTATTTTTTTCTGTGGCCTCTTAATGGAAGACCATTTGAATCAACGTCAGTAAATAGACAGGTGCAAGTCAGGACCACGCCTTCCGACTGAAGGTATTTGGTGATTCACAGGGACTGGAAATGGCGTGTCTCCTCTCCTGTCAGCAGCCGCAAGACAAACACCAGCGCTAAAAACTTTGCAACGTTACACAATGCTGATCTCTAGAAAACAAACAATAAACGTTGTTTTCGCCAGTTCTTCAAATCACTACCTGCTAATCCCGAGTGCCTCCCACTCATCATGGATGAGTGCTGCAGAACATCGTGGCCAATCGGGTGAAGCGGGGGCCAAAGTAGGCAGGCCTGACATTTACAAATGACTCGTACTGGATGTTTTTATTGCAGAGCTGGGCAAAATGACTTTTAGCCAAATTCCTGCAGATGGGGGAAGGCGGCTATTAGGAATGGAGGCCCTTTATTTGCCCAAACACGTTTTTGGAATAAAAAAAAGAAAAAGGAAAAACAAATTTTGTTAAGGATATTAGGCTTTGGGGTGAAATTTCAGGGTGAACCAAAAAGGCACTATAACCTTTCCAAGTGAACTTAATTTGACCTTCAGTAAACTTTTGACTGTCCAACTGTTTGAGATTCGATCATTTTGAGATACGAGTGTGGTCATGGAACGAATTAAAATCATATCTCATGGCCTCAGAGGTGGCCAATCCAGGTCCAAAAGTAAAAACCGTGCTACAGTTAAGCTTTAGCCCATTGTGCTAGCTCGCTAGCTCCCTAGCAGGTAACCGAGCACCCAGGGTGCTAGCTCAGGAGCTCGCTAGCTAGCTTCTGGGGCTAAAGCCAAACTGTGGCAGGGTTTTTACTTTCTGGACCTGAATTTGCCACCGCTGCATAGCCCTACAAGAGATTCGTTGGGGACGTTCTCTGTCTCTGTCTTTTTCTCACTGTAAATCCGCTGCATGTCTTTCAGTAGAGCTCTATGCTGCCAGGCATATTGCAGTGCTTCAATATGGTACTACACTCAAAGGCGTCTAACTCAATTTGGACTGAACCCCTCCCCCATAAAAACACTTGTAATGAGCCACTTGGGCTCCATTTAAACTGAATCATCATTTTCTGACAGTTTGTTTCTCTTCGGAACGACATCAAGATGGACTTGAGCACTAGTTGGCTTGACATGATTAAGACAAGAAAAGCTGGCATATAATAAATACATCTAAAGTAAATTATTATCACACGCGCGTGTGCGCTGTAAGGCAAAGAACACTCTAAATAAAAGCATATGCGCAGCCCGGGAACATCTCACTAAGCAACTGCTACTTTGTCGCTGAGCCTTTGATTCGCTGCCAGGGAGGGGGGGGGGGGGGGGGGGTGTTATCCCGTACTTGGAAGGCTCCCGGGTCCCGTAAAGCCCCTCCCCCCCAACCGCAGCTTACCGCATGGAGTAAGTCCATATAGTTGACACATAAAACTTTTTTTTTCTTTTTTCAACTGCAACAAGCCACCAAAAGTGTGAGGTCATCCGCATTGACTTGACACAGCGCTCTTGTTAGCAACACGCCGGAGCGAGGCTTTCCAGGGGACAAGTGGAAGTGGAAAGAATGAGAAGAGAGAAAGAAAAAAAAAAGGGTGGAGAACTTCTTTTTTGTTGTTGTTGAAGATTTGAAGTTAGATTTACGGCGTTATGTCAGCATTTTAAAACTCCCTTCGCTCTTTTCGGGATTAATTCTTAAGGCCTCGTGGGAGTTTTGGAGGGGTGCTCAAAGAATGCGTGTGCGTAATATTGTGTGCGCGTGTGAGTGTGAGGTTTGGACGTGATGTATTGCTGGGAAGTAATGAAGTAAAAATACTTTGCTACTTTTCAGGTATTTGTATCAGGGTATTTCCCACCTTATTTCAGTTTGACTTAAGTTTTTCAAATTCAGTAAATTTGATTTTATAGTGAGGTCGTCAGTTTTTATTAGTTTCTGTAAATGAGACATTTTCTGTTGAGTTTTTATTAGTTTTTCCTCAATCTGTACTTGAGTCTTTTTCTTTCTGATGACAATTAACTTTTCGTTAGCCTAGTATCATCGATAATTTTGAACTTAGTTACGCACAATGTCAAAATATGCTGATATGCTTTTTAAAAATTTCTTGTTTATTACATTCAAAATGACATGGACAACTATGCTATTAAACTTATGCCGTTATGCTATGCTAATGTTATTATGCCATACCGTTAGCCTAAGCTCTGCGAATATGCTATTATGCCATATCGTTAGCCTAAACTATACTAAAATGCTTATATGCCATACTATTAGCCTAAGCTATGCTATCATGCTATTATGCCATACCGTTAGCCTAAACTATGCTAATATGCTATTATGCCATATCGTTAGCCTAAACTATGCTAATATGCCCTACCGGCGTTAACCTAAGCTATGCTAATATGCTATTAACCAATACCGTTAACCTAAACTATGCTAATATGCTATTATGCCATATCGTTACCATAAGCTATGACATGGCATTTAGGAGTACACATTTGGCATTTTTGACATTCGATACATCACCACTACCTGTAATTTTTTTTATTTATGTTTTCGGAAAACATGAACAAACAACAGCACATTTAACAAACAATTTATGTCCAATTTCTTTGATTCACTAGGCTAACGGTAAGATTAAGTACTAGTAATTTTTGTTATATCTCCACAAAAGTATATATTTTTTGTTTATTATTAGTTGTTAAAGGACTAAGTAAAAGAGTAGAATCAGAACTTCTACATTTACCTGATTTTTTTTCTTACAAAAGTATCTGCCCATCGACTTATGTGCAAATTTTTAGTACTTTTCCCACATCTGCTAAAATGAGCTTCACAGAACACAAGTGTGCAAAGAACAAGTCCAAAAATGAAAACGTGTGTGATCTTCTTCTTTTTTTTTTTTCCTTTTCACTGCAGATTTATTCATGACATGACAGGGCCTGTTGTAATTATCACTCGAGAGTATTTAGTTGTGTTTTCACTGAAGCCATCGCGATGGAAAAGCAGGAAGAGATCCAAGCAACGGTTCGGATAGCATCGCTCTCTCTTTATGTATCTGGGATTATGGGATAATTGCATCTTTGCAAAAAGAAGAGAGGGTGGGGGGGAGCGGGGGCAAGAAGTGCAATGCTAGTGTAAAAATCACTGAGCTAAGATGTAGTACAGTGTCAGTGGCACAGTGTAACATAACTAGCTAGCTACATTAACATTGCACAATTTGAACACTGTGCTCAAATACAGGAAAATAACCTGTTCAAAATGTATTGCTTAGACATAAAAAAAAAAAAAAAGGGAGTGTTTCCCTTTCAAAGCAAGCCGGAGCAGAAGACAGATAAGAAAATCAAAAGAAGCAAAGACATAACTGTGTGAAATATTTCCGTCTTATGTTGTTGAGATGGGCGTTTTAGTTACACTTAAAGCCTGCCTCACTTTGATTTGTGCTCCCAAAAGGTCAGAAACATCCTGATGTGTGCCAGCAACATTCCCTCTTTCGCTCCCGTCTGGTAATGACCTGTAAGGAACTACAGCCAAAAAGTGATACCATTTATTTAACTCATTTGCTCCTAAAAACGTATAAATATGTTCTATTTTAAATGTTTTAAGTGTTCCAAAGACGTATTTATATGTTTTTAATGTTTTTTTCTATGCTAGAGCATACAGAAGGCTTTGATGCAGTCTCTTAACTGCATAAAACGGTTGAAGCAATGGTAGTTATTACAAAAACGGCCAGCAGGTGGCAGCAGAGTATAAGAGATCAACCTGGGCCGTGTTGAAAACGAGCTGTTTTCCCCCACAGTTTAAAACGGAT
This sequence comes from Leptonotus elevatus, assembly GCF_054856555.1. Taxonomy (NCBI): domain Eukaryota; kingdom Metazoa; phylum Chordata; class Actinopteri; order Syngnathiformes; family Syngnathidae; genus Leptonotus; species Leptonotus elevatus. Next base: position 6,364,139 of record NC_141251.1, on the reverse strand, counting down.
TTGTGAATAATGATTAAACCTAGCTACATTCTAATGCTAATTGCTGCAAAACGGAAACAGATACAAATATACATTTTTTTCCTGATGAAAGAAGAGATTCTAATCTTTCTTTTGGTAGGTTCTATGTTTTTATAGCAATGGAACACATTATTCTGTGGGCCTTGCAAATTCAGTCAAAATCCAGTAAAACAGCTGGAGCAAAGGGGGTTGCTTCAGTGAAAATGGCTGGGAGTGAATGAGTTTAAAATGGTGTGATATCCTGTAATATTATTAACAAATAACATTTATTTCATGTTTTGTATATGGTATACTATATATATATATATATATATATATATATATATATATAAAGTTGAAGTATAATGAGAAAAAAATCATGACTTTTTATTTTATTTTGTATGAGTTCAAAAAATTATTATTTTTGTAGTATCACGCCTTTTGGAAAGATGCCATTGTTCTCTAAAAAAAAAAAAGGAAAATTTTCTCTAAAACAAAAAAAACTGGTCCTCATAAGTAGGTGAATGAAAAATCTTTTGATTAATAGAACTGAAAATTGGACGGGAATTGTGATTTGCAGAAGCTCTGCGATTACCAAAATAAAAAACAAAAGCGCCACATGGAGATTTATAAGCATTGCGTGTCCCTTTCCCGACATGAGGTCAACGGAAAGATCGGCACACGGTGAGCAGATGAGTGGAGGAAGCAGCTGGCTTCTGGACCGCCACCAACGACAACAGGAGAACAAACAGCTTTGTGGACGCGTTCACCGAGGACACCGCGCAGAGGTGGCGCTCACCGAGCAGCCGTCGCCGATGCCAGGAAACGCTGAAAAACATCAAGTACGCAGGTGCTGCCTGCACCATGGATACGCGCGCCGCAAGAAAAAAAATGAGGTTGTTACCTCCACCAAGCCAAATGTGAGAGGGGATAATTGATTTTCTCTTGGAACTATACCAACAATCCAGAATGTATGGCTGTCTAATGCTAATCTTAAATGTGAGAAATGTGTTTTGTTCTTGATCGAAGAAAATCGGGACGGCTTCCAATTCTGTCTCCGGGATGTAATAACTATTAAGTGATTTTCATTGCTCTGTACTCGTGACATGTTCAATGACAATAAATGTGATTCCAGTCCATTCCATTCAATTTTTCGTCAATGTGTGGGCGGAGCATGGAGCCAAAGTTTGATGACTCGGCATAAAACACATAAGTTAGCCAGACTTAGCGACATGAAATGTGGTAGACATGCGTATGATGAGCAGACCTACAAAAAAATTTTGATATGACGTCAGACATTTTTTTTTTTTCGGAAAAATTATGACTCGGGATGGAAAGGGGGGGGGGGTGATTTGTCAATACAATTTTTGAATGTTTCTAGTCCCTGGGAACTTAAGCATTGGAATTTTAGAAATATTCCGAATGATAAACCTTCTGAGTGTAATTAACACATAGGTTTCATATTTAAGCTTAATCATAAACATTTTGTGTCATTAAAAACCACATCCATGTAAAACAAATAGCTCCATTTTTATTTCTAAATTGTAATCACATCACTTGAGTGGCAGCGTACCCAAAGATTGTTTGTAACTTTAAACTTTGGATCACAACAAAAAGAAGAAAAAAAAAAGAAAAAAAGCCAAAGCGGTTTCTCATAACTTAAGTGGGGGCATTCTTAGGTCAAGGTATCACAAACTTCTAGATCCAAACTTCAATTTTACAAATCCTTGGTCGATTCCTGTTTATTCTTTCAAACTCACATCTTTCACGCACCAATAACACAGAATAACAACAGTGACAAGCATATCTTCTTTTTCCTCTGCGAAAAATGACTAACATTACTGCAGCTTACCGAGTTACAGTACTTGTGAAGCTCTTCTTCATTTGAGTCTGCATAACTGTATTATACTGCCCCTAGTGGCTAAGTCACTGTGTTGACATTGACCTTTCTTTCTTTCTTTTTGTTGTTATTGTTGTTTAGTGTATGTGTAGGCGTGCATATGTTTATATGTTTACTTGAAAAAGATTGTAATGAATTTGGAAGAAAAAAAAACGCACACCGAAAAGAGCTGCAATTAACTCATCGTGATACAAACGGTTTAATTGATTAGATTTTTATAAAGTGCAATATTATATAGTGATGTTTTCCTGATCAAAAAATCATGAGAAAAAAAATCATGTTTAGATTGAGTGGGACGAATTAATGCACTAAAAACTTTTTTTCCCCTGGTTTTTATATGGTCGATTTTCAACTATTGCGGTTGGCTCGCGATAAAAACACGGTCGCGTGTCTCCTTCCGTCAAACATCAGCAGGCTGTCAAGTCGAAAGGTGAAACACTCTCTCTCCATCCCTCCCTTTCATTCCCTCTCCCTCCCCGTGTTCATTCTCCCGCCTGCATTCCTCCTTCCCGCAGATCGATGTGATGCTTATCTGTCAAGGTGGTGAGTAATTTTTACCATCACAAAGGACGGGAGCAAACGAAAAAAAAAAGAAAAGAAAAAAAAAGCCCGCTCTGACATTCCAGAGATATTCCTCCCGAGCGCATTGCATGCTCACGGAAAAATGTTAGCACCCGGAAAACAATGAAAAAGTGTGAAGGGGGTTAAAGCGGCACGAATATTTGGGAAGGATTTCAGGTGAAGATGTCGCCGAAGTTTGCCAGGCATGCGGGTGCTAACGTGGCCGGCGTGACCTCGGCAAAAGCAGACGGGTAAACAAAAGGGGCAAGTTGGTTCTTGCAGCGCATGAGTGTCTCATTTCGACCATGAAAAATACAACAGTGCCTTCACTTACTGTCATGATCTGTCTTTTCGTTGGCTTTGTTTTGATGACATTTGGTTTTGTCATGATTTCCTTGTTTGACTTTTTTTCATGCATTGTTTGTTTTTCTCCACCTGTCCTCGTCAACCCTGTTCCTTCTGTCAGCCAATCAGCTTCCTCCGTCCGACCACTAGTCTTTTATTTTATTTTTTCCTGTATTTGCCGATTCTTTCAAAAAAACGTCATTCGTGGTTAGCGTGGATGAGTGTGGAGGTCCCTAACGCCAGAAAACGGTGATGCAACGAGAGCAGGAGTCTTTCAAAAGTTCATTTTCAAAAACAAAACAAAAAGGCAAATAAGGAATGCTATAACCAGGAAGAAAGCAGGGATCTGATTGGTTGGCAGAAGGGACCAGGCTGATGAGGATAGGTGGAAACAAAAACTGAAGGAACAAGTCATGAAAAAAGGAAAATCAGAAAGAAAAAGAAAGAAAAAAACTGATTTGTCGATTTAAAAAATAAGCTAGTATCAGTAAAAAAAAAAAAAAGGGGGGGGGGTACAGTATTTGTCAATTTAAAAAGAACTAGATTCGGTCGATTAAATCAGCCACTAATACTACCTGATTAGAAGCTACATTTTGACAATTTTAAGTTCATGTCTCTAAATGACTATCAAAATAGTTGTTGATTAATGTGTGCAGCTCCAATTAGTATTATCAATCATCATGATTTTAGAATATACAGTGATAACGTTACGGGTTTAATTTGTTCCGTAACTGAGATCGTATCTCAATTTAGTAAATACATTTTCCGCCATTGACACCATTTTGGTGTTTGTTTAAAAAAAAAAAAAAAAAAAAAAGTACTGTAAGTCAAAGTACATCTTTACTCAAAATTGGCAGTCAGAAGCAAAGTATTCAAAAGTATCAGTCGATATTGTCACGGGCGACTCCAAGTCGCCGTTTAGGGAGGTCCTGGAAAATGCCCTAAAATAATAACGCTAACCGCTTGTCAACACTGCTAATGACTAATTAGACCACGTTTGATGGACAACATTCATTTGCGGGAGAGGCTGATCTCACCACTGCTGGAAATCAGACTTAATATGCATAAATACGACTTAGAGCCAGCCGCTTGTGGCCATCTTCCCTCGTGTGTGTGTGTGTGGGTGTGTGTGGGTGTGTGTGCGTGTGTGTTTAGTGGGTGGGCGAGGTCATGGAAATGCAAGTATCATTAAGCTGTCACACTCGCACTTAAGTTTTATAACTTGTGTGGCTGTTGCGAACGTAGGTGCCAATTTGTGTCACTACAACAACAAACTGACTGGGTTCAACTTGAAGGTCTTTTTTTGTTACTTGTCAAAAGATATCTGCGAGCTCATCATTAATAGACAAAGTAGCAAACTGCGCTAAAGTTACGGTGTTACCTCGCTATATGGCAATTCATCCTTCGCATCCCTGATGAATTGAAGGCTGCTACTTCTTCTTCTTTCTTCTTTGTCTTCTACTTCTTTTTTGTCTTCTACTTCTTTTTCTACTTCTTCTTCTTCTACTACTACTTCTACTATTCTTCTACTTCTTTTTCTTCTACTTCTTCTTCTACTACTACTATTCTTCTACTTCTTTTTCTTCTACTACTACTTCTTCTACTTCTTTTTCTTCTACTTCTTTTTCTTCCACTTCTACTTTTTCTTTTGTGAGATGTGGACTGTTAACGGGGCACTGTGCGACATGAATTAGGAGGCGCTATGTTTTAGTGATGTTCTGATGTAAAAGCATTTTATTTTTATTTTTTTATCTATTTATTTAATTGCTTTTGCCAAGCTGTGTGTTATGAAAATAATGTAAATAAGTGCGGCAAATAAATGTAATTTTTTCAAAATCAAAAAATTATTTTTCTTCTACTTCTACTACTACTACTTCCTTCCACTTCTTCTTCTTCTACTTCTACTACTACTTCTTCTACTTCTTCTTCTTCTACTACTACTACTTTTTCCTCTACTTCTTCTTCTACTACTACTTCTACTACTACTACATCTACTTCTTCTTCTTCTTCTTCTTCTTCTACTACTGTGAGCCAGTAATGTATTCAAGTTTCTAAAACCACAAATATTGATGCTAAGTGTTGGCATAGCAATGGCGTTTTCCATTCTATGTTAGCATTGCTATGCTAGCAGGGCATTCTTAAGATGACATTGTTCGGTTGTTTTAATGACACAATGTGTAATTCTCTGTGGTTTGTGTGTAGTCCGACGGTATATTTTATCTGGGAGTGGCAATAAATAGCTTTATAGTTTTTGAGGATTTGCCAAACTGTCGCTTAAAGTGGAAGTCAATCTTAAACATTTCTTTACAATATGTTATATGTGACCTCACTAGTCTAAACATGACATTCTGATTAATATTACATTTGTGGAATATGAGTTATGCAGCAAAATCCAGCCCTTTTTATCCATCTCAGGGGGCTAAATAAATACGAAATAAATGACGATATCACATTCTACACTTTGTTTGTTGTTTGTATTTGTATATGCTTTTATTTTGTCTGACAGGTCGGCATTGCAAATGAGAATTGCCCAATTGCTTTACCTGGATAAATAAATGTTAAGTCATATATATTTTTTAAATGTATTTTAGAGGAGCTGTGATCATCTCTGTGGAAAATCTTCCAGTTTGATGTTTCGGCGAAGCCTGATCTTGGCCGCCGTCCCACCCCCATTTCGTGCGATGAAAGCTCACATGCTTGGCAATTTAACAACGCCTAATATACCCTGTCTGAATATGAAAGGCATCCAATAAATTCCCTATGAGGAGAAGGTTAATGTATAACATCTGTCATTTTTGGCCATTTCTTGTCATCTAAATGGCGCAGTGACAAATTGTATGCATTCAATGCAGTGGATATGTTCCAGATACACACGCAATAGGTGAAAAAAAAATATGTTTTTCAAATACACACATGCCTTGAGATATAATCATCTTCTGCCATTGAAATGAATGGAAATGCCAGTAATCCGTTCCAAACTCCCCTCAAAATATAAAAATGTCTACAATGTTGTTGTTTTTTAAAATAATTTAGCTCTCTGATTTTTACTTCATGGCACAGTTAAATAGAATGTAAAGACATTTTTTCTGTTTTTGACATGTTTTGCTTCACTTCAACAGTCATTGTGCTGTTCCTTCTGATGTGCAAGTAGCATCCTTTTTTTTTTTAGGTCGTAGTTACGCTATTTGACGGACACGCCCACAACGACAAAATATTTATTTCCAATTTAAATATGTTCTTTCATCATCTGCAGAGGTTGAAACAAGTAATAAGCCTCTTTTGACAAAGTAAGGAGTGTTTAAATGAAAGGAGTCAAAGTAAAACATTGGTAGAAAAATTAATATTTGTATAAAGGACAGATACCGAAAAAAGCATTTGTACTTCCCATAACAGCCCCTTCTTGTCATATCATCATTTTTCAGTTCAAAACACTCCTTTGGCAGTCCAGCTTGTGGAAAATTGGCCGTGTTCTTTTCCCCGCTGAGCGTTTCGCTGATCTCGGTTTATTCGCCACACACGCGACATGGAGTCACCGGAAAACAAGCGGGGCGGCCCGTCAAAAGCCGTGACGTTATTACGAGCATTTCTGCGGTCGGGCGATCGCTCCCACACTTTCATGTTTCCCCTCTTCTTCTTTTTTTTTTTTTTTTTTGCTCTTCTGCCCGGCCTGACGCTGCAATACTGCTTTGACTCAACAGCAGCGAGCGCTGCCATGTTTTACACCGCAATGAAAAGTTACGATTCACAAAAACACACACGTGAGGAACATCATCACACGGATCGTTGCCGGAGGTGTAAAAATCACATTTGTTACTTTTGTTTTTTACCACCGCAGCCGCTCGCCACATGCCTGGTGCAGTTAAACCACAGAACACGTCCATAAATACTACACGCATACAAAAAAAAGTCTTTGATTTGAGAACGAGAGTGGGCTACCTCGATTTTTGTCGTTTTAAAGTTATGTGCGGAAACTAATACAGAAAATGCATACAGTATATTTCACATATAGGCTAAATCAAGGTTTAATAGCTAGCTAAGCTAACAAATTATGGCAAATATGTGCTTTGTTTTTGTCTTTGTCAATTAATTTCATATGACTTTTTGGGGTCTTCTTCTATCTACTTTTATTTATTTATTTATTTGAATTTTTTATTTATCATTATTTATTAGCACCTGTAATATTTAGAATGTATTTAATTTCCATCAATTAAATGTTTATTTAAAAAACACCAATAAAAGAATGGCTTTAATTACAATCAATTAAAAATAGTTTAATTTAAACAAAATACCATTCACAAAAAATAAATCTGTTAAACCTACTTTTCAATTAACTGCAGCACATTTAAAAAGTCTACACACCCCTGCTCAAGTGTTGTGTTTTTGCGATACAAAGCAAGAGACCAAAATAAATCATTTAAAAGCTCTTCCCAATGTTAATGTGGTCTGTAACCTGCACAACTCAACAAAAGTAAAAATAAACAACTGAGGTAGTGTGGTTGCATAAGTGTGCACACCCTTTTAAGACTGGGGATGTGGTTATGTTCAGAATTAGCATATCTCATTCAAACAAGTTAAATGGGAGTCGGCACACAACTGCCGCCATATTAAGTGCCTTTGAGAACCCAAAATAAAGTTGAGATATTCTAGTAGGCTTTTCCTGACATTGTTTGCTTTCTTGACTGCTATATGGAACTTTTCATAATTCCTTCCACCATGACTAATCCAGCCAAACTGAATAAAAATAAAATAAAATCTTAACTAAAAAAAACGAATAAATCCATTTTAACTCAACAAATCTAGGAAAAAATGTCCAAAAGCAACAAATATTAAAGCTTTTGGACGTTCCACCATATTTAAAACCAGAGTGGTCGTCAAGTTTGATCCCCCCCCCCCCCCACCCCCCTGGTTCACGGAGCTGAACACATTGGTTGGCTTGTTGAGGAGAAGCCAAAAACATGACGCCGCAAGCAAGCGGTTTACAAAACGTGACATCACACAACACACACAAGCTTGCAACACATCTGGCGCGCACGCGTGCATGTGTCACGCAGATGGATGAACGCTTCACCTCTGGAGCGCTCAGGTCATTAACACGTAATTATCGAATACCGGCCCGGCTCGGGGACGCACGCTCCTGCCGCTATTGGCCAAGTGCAACAGAGGCATACTGATGATATTTTGGGGAGATAAGGAGCACCTTCGGGCCAAATATTTTTCAAGCGTGTCAAGTACGGCGGTGATGCAGAATTGCAATTGGCAATTGAGCTGTTGGCTGCTAGTCAATTCTGTCAAACGGTGCAATGTTTAAAGGGCCATATAGAAAATTGACATTTAAATGTCGCTCCTGCTGACTGATCAACCGCATCACGGAGTTATTTCTGCATTTCCACAAATAACAAAGCTCACTTTCAACTGATCCCGTCTTACCTCTGCAGACGTTCTGATCGTCCGTCATGAAGCCGGCGGAGCAGCGGACCGTCGTCCGGCTTGTATAAGAGACCCGTCCGGGGAACACCCGAGGGGCCTGCGGCTGGCTAGGTGGCGCGACGGGATCCGCAGCGGGCGCCTCCTCGCCCTCCTTGCTGATGAAGATGCGGGCGCTCTTGGGAAGGCACAGGTAGCCGCCGTAGTGGTTGATGCACTGCATGCCTCCTTTGCAGGCGCCGTCCAGCAGTGCGCACTCGTCGATGTCTAAACGTGGACGACCGAAAGAGCTGTCAGAAGCGTATAATGGGATAGAATAGCTTTTGCAATAAGGAAGTATGGACTCTAAGCTTCCATTTAAGAGGTTTTACAAAAATAAAGCATTCACCTTCAAGGAATGACGGCCATTTTGAAAATGTGATCCAATGCATACCACATCATGTGTCTAGTACCGAAGTTTAGACTTCAAGCTATGAGGTCAGAGGGTCCACAAAATTGTGGCATTTACCAGATAGGAATTAGCATTACCACAGCACATCCTTCCACTGCTACCAAAGTGTAGACCATAAGGCTTAATTTAAAAGGTTTTTACAATTTTTTTTTTTTTTAAATTACCATCAAGGAATAATGTCAATTTTTAAACCATGATCCAAAGTATACCACATCACACATCTATAACTGAAATGTAGACTTTATATTTATTTATTTATTTAAAAAATGGTAATTAATGGTATACTGAACACAGGAAAGTGCCCGTTCTGTGCTTCGCTGTGATTGGCCGGACTATATTTTTTGGGGGTGTGGCTTAGCAGAAGCTCAGTTCTCCAATGGTACAGTTGATATTACATAACTCTCTAAGAGTTTGATTATTATTGAAATAATAATAAAAAAAAGAAATAAAAATACTATGAGAATTAAAATAACATTTTGTAATTCTGCCACCTATAGACCAGTCTTACCTTTGCACTGCTCACTCACACTGTCATACTCATAACCTTCAGTGCACTGTGAAGGAAACACAATCATATTAATAACACAAATCGACCAACAATGATAAATAATTCTCATTATGAGGTTGTTATTTTTTTTTATTCAGGTAGTTTAAAATAGCTTGATAAGCAGATTTGTTCGTTTTGTTTTATGTTTTGAAAATTTTAGTTTAGTTTCTATTCGTTTTGGCATTGGTTTTATAATTCTGCAAATAGTGCTTATCGGGTGCAAGATTAAAAGTTAACTTAAGGTACTTTAATGCTCTCATGATGTCACTCACTTGGCCACGCCCCTCAAAGGCAAAGAGCTCAGGCGCACAGCTGTTGATGTGACTTTCAACTTGCAGTACTTACACTTTAGAAAGCTATTTCATTTCTTTACATCCTTTTTATTATTATTTTATTTTGTTTCTACACAATAAAGTAATATTTTTCTATCAACAAAATACATTGTGACGGTTTTGGGAGTTGGAACAGATGAACGGAATTTTTATTAATTTCAGTGGGCAGAGTTTGATAATACTATCCCGGTGATTCTCAAAGTGTGGTACCAGTCCCAGAAGTAGAACACAGGCGCCATCTAGTGGTATGTGGAAAAATCACCACCTAAGTAAAGTTCAGTTGTATTTAACTTTTTAGCACAATATGTTTGCACTTTATCTAAAAAAAACACACACACACACACACACACACCAAAAAAACAAACACTTATTTAGTTTTTTCCTTTTTTCTTTTGTGCAAGACATTTTAATTGAATTTTTATATAAATTTTCATATATTTAAACAGTGTTGTTCAAATTTGAACTCAAGTTACAGGCCTGGTCACTGAACAAATTAAACTTGCAAGTCAAGGTACTGATTGCATTTTCTGCAATATCTTCACGTATTTTTATTTGTATTTTTTTTTTTTACAAAATACAAATAATTTTAAAAAACACAGTTGTTACAATGTCCCCAAATCTTCAAAATTGATATTTATTTTAACAGTTCATTGTTGTTCTATTGTATAGTTAAAATATTTTTCTTCTCTTGTTTTTTTGGTCATGAATATTATTTAACTTTTTCTGTGCTTACTTACCGAGTAAGAGATGGGCTCTTGAGCCTCCTGTGGGAGAACGCGGGAGAAAAGTCCAGCGAGGAGACCCACGCAGATCCACAACATGTTGACGGTCACTGCGGGGATGAGACAAAGCGAAAGAGAGAGAGGGAAGGAGAGCACAGTTAAGTTTTAATAGCACGTATGATGACGTCTTCAACGAGTCCTGACATCTCCTGTAATGTCATGTTGATGTTTGAACCTGGGGGAATGTGAACACGGAAAATGAAGAATCGCTGCGTCAAACCTGTGCGTAAATACGCACGAGTGGGTAAAACATCCGTGGATTAAGAAAAATTAAAGTAAAAAAAAATAAAAAAAATCGGTCAATTGCTTACCTGGGGGGCCACGCAAGTGGATACAAATAATGTCCGATAAGGTGGAGATGTTAAATATAGTTTTGCGGCGAAGGTGCGCGAGTTGTGCAGCATTTGGGATGAACACGAGTTGGGTGAGGGGATGACATGCAGGGGGCGGGAGGCGGGGGCCGGTGTGCCGGCCAGGTTGGGTCTCGCTCACCGGGCTGTAACCGGAGCCCACCAAACAGGCTACAACGGCGTCCTCTATCGACACCTGGTGGTATTGCATACGTGAAATGCCCTTTGAAGGCCAACGTGTTCATTACAGGCTCGTAAATAACTTTTCCTTTCTTTTTTTTGTTTTAAAGATTTATGTATCCTGATTTATCCTTGGAGGGTAGAATTTATCAGTTCGCTCGTTGAATAGGTTATTTATTTTAAATAATTAAAAAGGTACATTACATTGAAAATACAGCAACCTTGAAGCGTACAACTGTAGGCAGAGCCCGCGGAAAAAAGCTGAAATGGCGTTCTCTAGCGTCAAGTGGTGGTACTGCATATTTGAGGATCCCTTGGGCCTTTTTTTTTTACATTACGGCTTCATAAAAAAACCATAACAATTTTATGTATTTGCATGCACTTGGGTGAGTTATGTTTTAAAATATGAAACAAGGCATTTTTAATAGTTAAGCATTCATCTCATAAAAAAGTTTTAGATAAAAGTACAATTTAAAATTTATTTAAAGTATATAAGACTATATAATTCAGTTTTTTTTTCATTAGGTTGTTTAATGGACCATCAAAGTTCAATATACACACTGTGCCATTTGCCTTAAAAAAAGAAAAAAGAAAAAAAGGAAGTAGCCATACATAAGACTCATATTAGAGAAGACGAAATGGATGGATTGATGATGGATCCTTTAATTCACGTGTCAAAACAACGCATAGGACACAGCAGCGTGCCAACAAGCAAATAAGAAATCCTTGATTGTCTCCCAGCATTTTAACATTTGATTGAGCAAAACCGCCAGCATTGCAAGGTCAAATCTTGCTGGTATTTACAGACACTGGTTTTATTATTTAAATGATTGACCTTTTTAATATTCCTCCATCATCGTTGGAGGGGGCTTGTGTCTTACAAATGCTGCCCTTCTCCAGTGAGAGGCAAGCAGTGGTCAGCAGGTGGCGAAAGCCAATGATGTGTCAGCAACTTTTGGGACGTTTACAAAAGGAACATCTGCTGCCACGATGTCACTTCCTAATCGTCAAATGGAAAAGAAGGGAGGAAAAGAAAGACGGTAAAAGGCTTTTGCGTGAATGTTTATTTTAATTGGCAACGCACGGACAAAAGCAGATACAATCAGCTCCGCGGGTATTACAAAAGATTGGTTAAGTGGGAGTAAGTCAAATATGTCAAGTATTAAAATTCAAGTTTCAAACAAACACCCAGACTGGCCAGCACAACGGTCAAGTCATAACCTACTGGTAGATTGCCAGTTACGTGCACACTACACACACACACACACAAAAAAAATTATTTCAACAAGAAGCTCCCACCTCTGTTATTACCTGCTGTTGGTCACGTACACGTGCGTGCGTGTGTAAAAGTGCAGCGAAGTGTGCTACGGTGGTCCGTAAGAGGGTGCGAGCGACGTTTCTTTCGATGCTGAAGGCAATGCATCAGGTACTGTTGGCGTTTTGAGAGCGGGCCAATCAGTTCCTGATGCAGTATCATCCACATCAGAAAGCTCTTCCTTCATCATCCTCATCCTCATCATCATCATCGGTGCAGGAGAGGAAAATGAACCGTTCTCATGTAGTAGCATGAGGACCAAATGTAGGACTCACTCTGGCTTGCTGGTGGACCAAGTCAAAAATAAATATAAATATAAATATGGAATATTTAAACACACATCCAATTTGAGACTTATTTTGTTCTACAGTACAGTACTTATTGATCAAATTCAAATGTACTGCACATACAAGGTTAATATAACTGTACCTGAATACTTTTTTTTTTTTTTTAAACAGTCGTAAAAGATATAACGTGCATAATGTTTTGCATGTCAAAGTTAAATACAACTGAACGGTACAGCTTTTAAATGACCTGGGCGAGGATTGAATAGGTAAAGGGTTAAGAGGAACGACACTAAAATGTTTCAAATAAACTGGTAAGTGTTTAGTATTGTTATCAGAGATGAGCAGTAACAACACATTACAATTACTCCATTTAATTTTTCCTTTTTTTTCTTCTTTTTTTTTTGTTGCATTAAGCGCACGCCTGAGTTGTTTTAAAGAATTACTTCTTCTTTTTTTTTAAATAAACTTTTGCATTTCAACATAATCTCTCATCTGACTGGTCATCTTGTTTTTATTTGTTGTTTCCTAAGTGTAAACAATGGAAGTCGATTTAAAACTACTGTATTTGCTGTGGCTGTATTTGCCGTCATTTATGTTATTTCATAAATATTAATTTTATTTTCTTTGTTTTAATAAAGTGGTTAATAAAATGGATGGATAGTTATGAGATATTGTTAGAAAATAGCTGAATTTGCACATTATTTTAAATTTTGGCCTATTTGATGTTCATTACTCAGTACACAAGTATTTTTTTCCTCAGACGATCCACTGAGTAATTATTTGGAGGATTTGCATTTTACTTTTACTCAAATTCTATAGTAGTACTCAAGTGTGCCACGAGTACCAACATCGGCACGTGGGCTCCCTCTAGTGGTATCAGAAAGAATCACCAAATAAAATCTTCAAACTATTGGTGGCTTAAGTGCAGTGCATTTGTCAAATACATTTACACTTCTAGAACTGATTTCAAACGTCTATTTAGGTGTTAACTTATTTTACTTTTATGTGCAGCACATTTCAATAAAAACATTTTTTTTAAAGTACAATTTCTTTATTCATTATATTTATAGTAGTGGTTCAAACTATGTAGGAATTGTTTTAACTTTCATTATGGAGGTACTTTGTTTTTCAAACATTTGTACCAACTCAAAAAAATATTTAACTCAATGTTCTAAAGTAAATTTACTCGAGTATAATTTTGGCTTCGCTAACCACCTCTCTTAAGGCAATTATTAGGAAACCCTATTAAAGTGTGTGCTGCCTTCATGGCCATGGGAAAATGGGTCAAAGTGTACAGTACACATCACTGTAAGTCAAGATGGCAGCGCAAGCATCTGGAAAGTGAGTGCATGCAAAATCCGAGAGAAGCATGCATTATGAAAGGAGGCTGTGCTTTAAAAAAGACAAAAAACTTTTTTTTTTTTGGAACCAACCACCCCGAAAAGTGCGGAAGGAGGGAGGTGAGGAAGAGCAGACAGGTCCCGGGTGAGAGGGCCCCTTGTGTAATCGCAGTGACATCTTCATTGAGGGCCCGCCGTCTCCTCGCCGCGCGCCCTCCCAAAAAGGGCGTCGCTGATGCCGGTCGATGGGCGCGGGAGAGTGAGGGGCCGAGGCGCCGCGTTTAGCATAATCCCAGAGGCCATTGTGAGAGGAGCAAGTGAACGACTCACAGTTGCCAGCTGAGATTTCACCAAAACACGGCAGAATAGATGTGGACGGGGGCGGGACGAGACACAAGGGGGAGGCAAAAGGGGGGAAAGGGAGGAGAAGCAGGAGAAGCAGCAGCAGCAGCAGCCTTGAGGAGGAAAATGCAGATGTGTTTAACCCTCTTGGGTCTGGAATGGCCTTTTGGGGCCATCTTTGCTTTAAGCATTTTAGCTGTGCTAATGAAAACGATCAATGTCACTGTAAAGTGCCTTTGGTGTCTTGATTAGAATCGCTCAGTCGTCATGCAGATGTAAAATCTGAGAGGGTCCAACAGTTGCCCGCATAAAAGTACAACGATAAGTCTCAAATGAATGTCCTTCATTTTGATACCATTTAGTTTCATTGGATGCACATGTTTTTGTATAGTATAGTTAGCACAGTAGTTTTTGCCATTTTGTTTGTTTGTTTTGTTGGAGTCATGTTGATCATTTTTATAACGACATGCATATTTTGGGGGAACTGGCCCTTTAAGAATGTTTTCAGTGTCATAAGACCATAATTTTGTACATTGTCTGCTTGCAGTTAATTTATAAAAGATGGATTGAAGGCCAGATCTTCTGTTACAGCTCTTTCATAGTAATTTTTTTTCTGGATCTCTTATGTATTTATTTATTTTTTTAACCAATAGAGACACTACCACTTACAGTCAACATGAAAGTGCTTGTATTATAATACAGATATATTTAAATAACTACATTTTATAATGAACACTTTTTTGGCATTAGTTACTATAATTTTTCACTAGTATGTATAATGTTATTAATTAAATAATTTTATAAAAAAAATTCACATTCACATTCTTCTGCATTTTGGCTTACGTTTAAGAGTGAATAATGCTCATTTAAAAATGACACCATCAGAGAGGCATTAACTATAGTTTTACATTCTAAAAAGAGAATTGTTGAACCAATTTAAGATGATAAATTCCAGTGTTGACCAATTTAAAAACAAACAATTGGTAACACATGATTTAATTAAGTTAATCAAAAGTTTAATTAACTCATAATTAAACTTAATATATTCCTTTGGATTCATTTGATTCAAATCGTGTGTTATTAAATGAAGCAATTTTTTTTAAAGTTGGTCAACAATTTAATTTGTAACCTTCATTTGGTTCAACAATTCTCATGATGTAGAAAGGCACTGTAACATACCAAGAGTTTTTTTTTTTTTTTTGCCACAGTCATGTAAGCAAAATATAGCGACTGACTGTGTGCGCATTTGGTACCCGGGCCTTCAATGGGGTTGCACTACAGATATCACGTTGTGATAGAGAAACCATCTCCAACTTGCAAAACTGCAATATAACAGCACAAAATTGTCATGTACATCATCTGGAGCAATATTTGTCTAATAACATGACAAAAAGTAATTATCTTAAAATGAAACAAATCATTCACCAAATGTATAATGTATGTGTATATTAATGTAGGCAAATGTTTTGCTCTGACCAACGAATCAGAGGACAGAACTGTAAAAAAATATATATATAATTTTGGCAAAATCACGTATGAACACAAGTCGCAAAAAATACAAATATTGATGAGTGCAGGTTGCTACAGGTGTGTTTTGCTAGTTGAAGTTGACTAACAAGCTTTGCTCTGACCAACCAATCAGAAGACAGTAACGCTAAATGGTTAAAGAAATTGCTAAATTACATCAGAATCGTTACGGACTGTGAAGGCCTTAGGCAGATTAAATTGATATGGCAACACAAAATGCTGGAATCCGATTGAATAAAAAATAAAAATAAAAATAAAAACCCAAACATCCACATACCCGAAGCAGTGCAGCCAAGGGAAATGCTATCAAATGAAGAAAACAGACTGTTGGGAGTAAAAGGCAATTTAAAAAGATTATTAATATAGCTGAACACCCAAAAATTTGAAACCCAATAATGCAGTGCAGCTGTATGCCACTGCCAACTCAAACATCTGTCCATGTAAAATAACCCTCCATTTTGACATGCTCGCGAAAGGTTTAGCAATGCGTGCTCCTGACACACTGATGATGATAATAAGACCACAATTGTGAGACAAACTGCAGAATCTCTCCAGGTGATTGTGAGAATAAAAAGCACCTTCACAGTTGCCTGCAGAGATTACCCAGTCAGCCCCTTCAATGGTGGCCAGGATGTCTCCTACGCATCCAAGTCAAATCGGCAGCAGATGGTTAACACCGATCACAATGAAGGGACAGCTACGACCGATACGCCCCGCCCCTCCTGCCAAAAGGTCCTTCGTTACCATGGTGACCAGGCCAAGGCACGTGCCTGGCCATTGTTGAGCTGTATCCTCCAGGGTTGAACCGCACGCCCGGTTAGGGGTCAGATGTCACCGTGGCCTCTCTGTGAGGTCACCGCTCGCCCGCGCTTCAACCTTTGACCCGTCGCAAACACTGAAACAAATTGAGAAAAGAGGATGAGATGGACATTTGCTCACCAAGACGAGAGAGTAAAGGCAGGTGATTCTACTGTTTATTTTTGGACACTGTACAGGACAGGACAGTAGAGAATAATTGGATAACTGCAATGTCTCCCTCTTGTGGTCACCCTTATCCAACATACAGTTTAATACGTTCAATGTAGGGAGAATTGTGATTATAGGTCAACTGCACACTAGTGCAGAGGATCTTGACACCCAGCCTTACTTCCCCTTTTTCATGTGATTGTTTGAAAACACGTTTGCATTGTAGGCCAAAGTGTTCATAGACATGACAGTTGCTTCATTCCTATAACACATATTTAATATTACTGTAAGCCACCAACATTATGTACAGTTGAACCACTGTGCTGAAATAATTGAATTCAAAAGTGTTTCACGTAAGTCGAATAAGAATTTTATCTTAAATGTTTGAAAACAAACCGTTCCAAAAGATGAAATGCAATTGTATGGCAGTTTAAAATTAAACAACTGAATTGAAATTAAATGTACCGTCCTCGACTTAAAAGAAAATAGAAAGAAAGAAAGAAAGAAAGAAAGAAGAAGCCTAAACTGCAACTACAAGAAGAGTTTCGTTTTAAAAACGTCATCAGCGCTAATGCTAATGTCAGTGTAAAATCCCATTGACGTGCCAACGGGAAATTAGCATCAAATTCCGCAAGTGATATTCCTTCAAATAGGGAGGTGTGCGGGATGAGTACAACTGATCATATGTTTGACATTGTAGGGGTGCGGCCTGGGTGGGTGGGTGTCCAAGATTTTAATCTGTAAAGCACTTTGAGTTGCAATCTTTGCATGAAAAGCATTTTATAAAGTTGTGATTGATTGAGTAGTTGAATAAACAACACGTTTTGAAATCAATGAATACGCATTTTATTAAATCGGGATTTCAATATAAAAATAATCGTGATTATCCCCCCGTGTTTGCAGTGTTTATATGAAACAGCTTAGCAAAATATCCTAAAACCGTTTTCTGCATGGCACCAAAATTTGTGTTAACCAGTGTAATTTAAAGCCAGTATGCAGGTTAAAGGAAGCCTTATTCAAGATTTAAAGATGATTTTTAAGGCTGCTTTAAAAATTCAAGACCACTTTTTCATTAAATAGGGAAGAGTAGGCTAAAAATGTAAGACCAATAGTTGAAAAAAATGTGATAACATTTTGTATATACACAAAACAGCATTATAGAATTCTAAAATATTTTAAAAATAAGACCAATTACAAATGGCTAAGGCTTCCAAACACCACAACATTAGTGTGTCACATTTTAAGACCTTTGAACTGCAGATGTAAGTATTAAGTGCCATATGAAGCACAATTAAGGCCTTCAATTTGGACTTTTCAAGGATCCGCAAAACAACGCGCGTTCATACATTTTGAAACTTTCCTTCCTGCAGAGTCACAGTACATTTGAGGATATTTTCAGGGTCACCGGGTTGCGAAAAAATGTTGCTCGGACATTGACAAAAGGAAAATCTTAAGTTTATTAAACGGAACAGGCTGACAGTCCCGACTTTGTTAGGCGCTAAATGAACAGAGTGGTTGTGACAGGCCTAACCTCTTAAGCTTTGGGTCCCACTGAGCTCGCGCAGCTAGAGCTAAATGCCATCTGTCCCAAAATCTTCAGCACCCCACTACACCCCCCCCCTCCCTAGCGTCTCCTCAAACAGTTCAGCATAGTAGTAGTTGTACTAACTAGTGCTAGTCATAGTTGTTGGGTTCTAGTATTTGTAGTTTTGCCCTGCGATTGGCTGGCAACCAGTTCAGGGTGTACCCCGCCTACTGCCCGAAGCCAGCTGGGATAGGCTCCAGCAACCCCCGCGACCCTTGTGAGGACAAGCGGCACAGAAAATGGATGGATAGTATTTGTAGTAATGGTAGACGTTGCAGTAGTACTGGTAGTGGTAGTCATAGTCAGTGCTAATGGTGGTCGTAGCGGGGTTGGCGTTAGCCTAATAAGCTGTGGCTGTAGTAGCAGTAGCAATAAGTGGTAGTCATACGTAAAAGTAGTAACAAGTAGTAGTAGTAATAATATTTAGTAGTAGTACATTGAATTAGTTTTTTTCTTGGTTTTGTAAACACTACTAATTTTCTTGGACAATTAAGCTATTAGGCTAACGATGTGTAGCCCTAATGCTACTTTGCTTGCCCAATAGCATATATATGTTAGCATTTGATAGTTTTTTTATTTAAGAAAAAAAACAGTTTTTAGAAAGCACATTGGTTGTTGTTTTTTTGACATTGTGTAGTTAAAAATAACATTGGCAATGATGCTATTGAGCTAACAATTTGCATTAACCTAGCTAAAATGTTTGTTTAAAATAAATAAGGCAACGTGGCCACCATTAGGCCCCGAGAGGTCATCCAAGTACGCTCCCTCGTGTTCCTGTAACTCGTTACGGACGAGCCACTCACATCTATTGTCCGCTTCACTTAGTCTTTCACTGAGACTCAACGGATATTTGGGGATTCAGTCTTGACAGAGTTCCTTTACGCTTTGCTGACCTCAGCGTGTACATGGGTCCGAACAATGCCGTAATGATATCATCCTATGAACTTTAGTCTTAGGCTCCATTCAAAAGCGGGTGTCCATTCCGTTAGCTGTCAGCCGACGTTAAGAGCGAGAAAATGACCCCGGTGCCCTGTAGGCAATGTGTGCTCTTTAGCACTTCATTAAGGCCCCGAGGACCTCCGCTGCACAAGCAATTGTCTTGGGCCCGGACAAAAAGACTGACGCATTGTATCAGCTGGAGGTAAATTTATCAAAGAAAGGCCGATACAATGGTGGGACCAGCCCAAATTATGAAACAGGTCTGCGAGGGGCCTCCTGCTGTGGAACCATATTGTACTGTTTGTTGACGTGCCAGTTTTGGACTTGAGGGGTGAGATTCAGATGGAAAGCACATCAGAGCTCATGTGAGAATGCTTTAGACCAGGGGTGTCAAACTCATTTTCATCGCGAGCCATAGTGTAGTTATGGTTTCAATCAGAGTTTTGTTATGACCCTGACAATCAAATAAAATGTACCGTGTAACTTAATTATGAGTAGGTATACACAATTGCATTGCATTTTCACATACAGCTTTGGGGTTGCGGGGACTAAAAGTATCAGTTCCTCTGATTTTGAACATTTATTGTTTTGACTAAAACCAAGTTAGTGTTCATTAAAAAAAAATACATACTACTATTAAAACTATTCTTGAAACCACTGAACAGTAACACTGTGCTTACACAAGAAAAAAAATACTTAAATTAAAATATATTGCAAGTAAATGTTAAATGAAAATTGTGCCGATTTTTATTATATTTTATAAAGTATTTCACTTAAGCAATGATTATTTTGCATACCACTAGAGGGACCCCACCAGACTAAGAATAACAGAATCGAAAATTTGCTTTAAGGGGAACGCATGACAAAATAACTTCTTGTGTGGACCCACTAATCTAAACACAATATTCCGATAAATATTGTATTTTAAGAATATTATGGAATAAATTACGCAACTTAATCCATCCATTTTCAAACATTTTTCCCCCCCCTGTATACCGCCCTCTGCTGCCAATTTAAAATTGACATCATTGTACTCTCAGGCTTACGTTGCAAACATCTTGTGACCAAACCAAAAGCACAGGTGTGTCATGACTGTCAAAAATTGATTCTCCCCACTTTTTACAAATACCATCTTTTCTCACCTAATCCTATCGGAATAAATGGTACTGTAGCAGCATGCTTAAACATTTAGTTGTCACCATTTTCTGCTACTTTTAAATGTAATTTGTTGAAAAATAAAATGCAGGGGCAATTGCGTATTACATTTCACACCAATTGATTATACATTTACTGCCTATGATTTTCCTCAGAAGGACACTACAATTTGTTCTGCGACAAAAACAAATTTGACAACCGTGCTTTTTACAACATCTATGATGACCCCGTGACGACAGCTCGCCGTTTTATTTTCTTGAGTGGTGCGCACTGGCTAAAAAACAATCGGCATCTCCGTGAACTGATGTGACATTTGCATCACTCCTGGATTCAGGAGTCCCGCTGCAGGAGTGGAAGGAGAGAGAAGAGGAGGGGAAAAAAATGAATGGGAAAAGCGAGAAGAGGAAAGCAGGCTAGAGTAGATGTGACAGAGGAAACGCTGCATGGGGTCATGTCATTCACAACACGCTTTTCACACAAGTACTGTAGGTGACTAGAAACAAAAATCAGTCCATATACTCCTCATTGTTACCCCCTCAACTCAATGCATTTCCACAAATGTCCTTCCATCATGACCAAATGACCTTGGTTGTTCATACCTTAAGATGCATTGAGGGCATTATACATGGGATAAATTCTACTCGACACATTCGAACAGCACTGCAAAATGGAAAACTGAGCCACACAAGCAATTACATGACGAGTTTAGTCACACTTAAAATGGATTATGAGCCAAAATAAAAATTTTAAAGTAGAATGTAGAAGATCATTTTGTAGAAGACGACTACAGTGGGCTTAAAAAGTTTACACACCCCTGTTCAAAAGATTTTTTGGGTGACAAAATGAAACCAAGATAAAAGGTATTTTCTCAACTACATTGGGAAAATATATAAAAAATGAATTTTTACGTCAGGAAAAGCCTGCTGAACCAGCTGAACATTTGGGGTGAACCCCAAGACACTTAAAATGGTGCCAAGTGTGTGTTGACTCCCATTCATCATAAGTTTGATTGGTCAACTTTGAACACAGCACCACCCAGTTTGTAAGCAGCCATTTTACTGAGCAACTGAAGTAAGCAAAAAGTGTCAGGAAAAGCCTACTAGAACAGCTGCATTTTATGTGAGGTTAATCAGAGGCACTACAAATGGTGGGAGGAGTGCGCTTACATTTAATAAGGACTTTCTATGTAATTAGTGCATTTTGAACACAGCCACATGTCCAATTAAGAGGGTGTGCACACATTTGCAATTTTTATTTTTAACATCCCCTCTCAAAAATATTTAAAAAAAAATGTAAATTGAGTTGTACAAGTTATAAGACACATTATGGTGGGAAATGTTTTGCAAAGATTGATCATTGTCTTATTTTTGTACTGGAGATCACAAAAAACTGGCATTTGAACAGAGCAGTATAAACTTTTTATATCCACTAGGTTACATTATTGAGCTTGAACGGCGTGTTGGTTGTGGACTGCACGCTGTCCTTTCCATATTTACATCCCGTCTCAGTAATTGGGATCATAATTCCCCCCCTTCACACACACACTCCCTGCCCCTGCCCAATCTTCTATCACCTTTGCGGATGGCTACAATCATAATGTCACACAAGCCACGCGGAGCAATTTTCTACCATTTAAAATGTGAATTTATGTCTCACCATGCAAATGAGGTGGGCCAGGGCCGTCCATTTAGGCCCCAGGACGCCATGTTTGAAAAAGGCCCCATGGTCATTTACAAGGTGAACTCTCCTTTTTCCACTATAGCACATATTCGATCAGGTCTCGCCATCCAACCACCTTTTTAAAAAAAAAATTTTTTATAAATACATGGCCATTCGTTTAAGGGAGCAAAATGACACCAACTATTCTTTACAGCAACTAATTGAACATCTCGGGTTGCAAAATGGATAGAAAATTTCTAGACCTAGACAGTTTTCTAAAAAGTCAATTAAAAATCCTGATATAGGGATTCAGGACTGAGGAAATGAGCGCATGATTCCGTATAGTGGAATATATATAATTCACATATCAGTCAAATGCAAACTCCCCCTTTTATTAATGCACATTGAAACTTTTCAACAGAAACTGAAATTTGCAATCCCAATTCCATTGCAATCAAATGTCAAATTTGGTAACCTGGTTTTCACTTCAAACAAAGCAGCACAGCTTTTCTGATATACTGCTTCTGCGTCTAAGCATCGCCGCACGTGGTTGACCGCAGGCTAAAAGGAATCCCCGGCGTCATCCAAGGGCAGACAGTGGCTACCATTAACGTTTTTTTTTCATATATAACCCCCCGAACGGCATGCAGTCTGTTGGCAAAAAGTCCAACATTAAATTAGTGCCGTTTCACAGGATCACTCAATGGGCGTTTTATTGGGTACAAGGCAGTTAACGCATGACCTTTACAAAGAGCATTTGTGCACATTACTACAGCCTGGCACCATTAGAGGACAAGGCCATGTGTCCACTTTTGATATGACTATTGTCCAGTACGGAAAAATTAGCATTCAGAGATTGAAATATAAAAAGTAGGGTCACAAACTACTGGAGTTTCAAAGTTGGAGATGTTCCATGAAAATTAAGAATAGGAAATAAACCAGGAATGTACAAAATATTAAACGGGTTGTTTAAGTGTTTTTGGAATGGGATGATTTTTTCTTTTTATGGATTGGGTTGAGGGATGAATATATTTAACTCATCCTTCATGTTTTCTTCTTCAATGAAAGAATCAATTGTTCAGTAAAAGAAAATGCTTCTTTAGTTTAAATATGAGGGCTTTCCATTGAATTAACCTCAAATCCCTGTTAATTTCTACAGAAACAATCCAATTTGCGTTTGAGTTAAAAATAAAAAATAAATTATCAGAAAAGTTATGGAAAATTACTGGAAAGTTCCACCTCTTTGCAATCCAATCTAAAAGTACTGCGTTGATGGAGAACGTCTACAATAAGAAACGTACTTCTTCACAACTTTTAGTCTTGCATACCACTAGCAGTCGTAAAATCCTCATCTCCAAAACCCCAAAAGATGGCATGTTTTAGTAGTAGATCAAAGAGAGCCATTTTCAAATGCTGATTGGTCAATTTGTATAAATAACAGACTAAAGGTGGGGATTGGCCAATACTATGGATTTGTGCAAAAATGTGAAATTGACCTAATGTGGACATGGGAGGATTTTGTCTGGCAGTGACGATGTGACTAATACGGACTGACTAATGACTGATTAGACTGTCGAGTATGTTTGTGCTTGAGGGGATAGTTCCATTTGGATTAAATCAGACAACACCACTAATTCATTTGTATTTTTTCTCTACCTTCTTGTATTCTATCTACCTTCTTAAACAGCTAGCATTAGAGCTAAAACGAATACAAATAAATCAACTTTCATGTGATAAGTGACTATTACGCGTGAACCTCTCAGCTGACCAAACTAACTGGGAAGACCTTGAGCGTGTGATTGATCACAGATTCGTTATCAACATAGCACCTGCCGTTTGTCACACGCCCTCTGCTCGTCCGCACTGACGCCAACACTCCAGCTTTTTCTTATCCAAGGTCTTGACATGCACTTCTCAAAACCAGATGGGCTGTACCCACAGTCAGGATATACCAACGTAGTTAAAGTGAAAAAATATATATATTTTTTTTCCTTCCGCCCACATTCCAAAAACAAGAATCAATACTTCATAAAGTAGATGTGAATACAAACGTGCCAAAGTCAGCTAGGGTAGGCTCCAGTTCACCCGCGATCCTATTGATAAGTGCTCAAATTTAAAAAGGATGCATGAGAACTAGATCTTGTATTACGTATATAAAGAAAGTGCTTAAAAGGCGTTCATTACACACGGGGTTTTGAACCTACGTGCCGTGAGCCACATGCGGCCCCACGAGAGCATTTAATCTGGGCCGTCATGTGGTTTTAAAAACAAATTAAACCAGTGGAACCATTCAAAAAAATAAAAAAATTAATTGTCAACGTAGTTCCGAGTAGAAACTAAACTGTTGCCTGATTTGAAAAAGCTTCCCCTGCATTATGTACAAGTTATGCATCTCAATAAAACAAATTATTTTACAAAAAAATATATATAAATCACGTCAAATAATATTTTTAATGTACAAAAAAATATATTTTACGGTTTTTATGATTGGAAGGGAGCAGTACAAAGATGATAATTCCTATGGTTTACCTCTAACTTGAACTCAATTTTAAACAGTCTGTCACATAATAGTTAACTGTACCGCCATCTACACACTCTCCATTATATAAACAAAAAGCAGTTAATTTAAAAGGCCATAACAACTCAATCTCAATATTTGAATAAACTGTCAAATTTTCAAAGCACAGTTTATCCGTCTCGATCATTCTGTTGAGAATCCCAAAATTGTACTCCGACAATAGAAGTGCACATATAAGGTGGGCTACGGAACTTTTCACGTGGACATTATGTAGCTCTTCTTCTAGTACTTTATTACATGATACAAGCATAAGCAAGTGTATTGTTTTTTCCATTACCTCACCAAAATAAACGCTAATACAGCTAAACTTACAATGCGGTGTTGAAATGAAGTTTAGAAAAAAAAAACTAACGCCTGTTTACTTGTCAAGTTTGATTTCACTTCACCTGGAAGAAGAACTGCGCACGCAATGTTCTTATTTTTTTTTGATTGATGCTCTCTTCCTGTGCAAGCGCTGACCACGCAACGCAAGTAGCTCCCACCCCACACACTTAAAAAGCACACATGGACTGTGGCCATTTGATAGCATGTGGTCTGCGTTCAGTGATGAAACATACCTTTTAATAACGACGGTCACTCGGTTTGTGGGTAGCGGCCTCAACCTCGCACCCTTCCATCTTGGCTCCTCCATTTATGGCACACACTGTTGAATCAAACATTGTTACGTTTATATGTCAAGATGGAACACTTGCATTTCCAGTCACCCTTAAGCTTCCGCAGTTGTGTTTTTTTTTTTGTCATCAAATGCAAGACATGGCTCCACAGAGTCTGGCTTTCGGCCACCTCGGCACTAGCAGCCCAGCGTAATGCTGACATCCAGTTAATGTCGGCCAAGTGGGGGGAGACCTCGGAAGATACTGAAATAGAAGCACAGCACCACTTCGGGTGCAAGGGATGGGATACGCTTATCCGCAGTGAGGTCTCAATGTCTATCTAGATCGAGGATATCCGAAATGTTTCCACTCAGGGCCACATACAGAAAAACGTAAGATTGGGTAAGGCACTTGGTGTGTGTTCAGGAATGGTTCTGCAAGTGCACACAGCGAAGAAGTTAAACCCCCCCAAAAAAAAGTCAAAATCTCAAGTTGGTGTGATTGGTGATGAAATTAACAGCGACTGCATTCGGAATCATTCACTCATTTCCTTGCTGCCTAATCACTATTTTTAGGGAACTATCAAGGTCCACTATGTTAAAATTCAGAATATTCCTTACCTTAATTTATGATCATTTTATTTTCACATTTAAAATTTTTAACATTTAACCTTTTGTGTTATTTATCATTTTATTTGTATCTATTTTGCTATTTTTCCAACTCTAACCTTTTCTGTTAACCTTTTCACGCAGGCCATGTTTAATTTCATTTTCACATTAATATGCAGCTGGCCAATGCGGTTGAAAAAGAAAAAAAAGATGCCTAGCGATGTTGCAAATAGCCCAGAGGCTGGACTTTAGACAACCCTGCTCCAAATACTTTTTGGATAAAAGTATCTACAGTATATAGTGATCTGTATATCCAAGTTAATGCAGCTCTGGCCACTGTTGATTCATATATCACTAATACAAGTGTATATACAGTACGTGAATATTAGCTGCTGAGACAATTTCATCTTTCTATGGTATCCATCGATGGTTCGAGAAAGCATTGCACCAATATGAAGCATTTGCATGCGTTAAATTAACATAGACACCTCAAATAGAAGAAAAATGTTCCTGAAAAAGGCCCAAATAGTTTGAGTTAACAATGAAAATGATAGTTTCACCCAAAAAATATATATAAAAAAGGGGCAAAAATGACAGCCGTTTTTTTTCTTCTTTTTTTTTCGGGGTTCCCTCTCCATGCCGCATGGCGCTGAAAAAGGTGTGGCCTCGAGATCTGCAAAAACAAACTCCAACCTCCATATTGGGTTCCATATTTGCACTTTGGGATCACCTTGACGTCAGACGAAGGAAAAACAACTATCAAGCAAGTTGGACCAAGCAACCGAACCTTTTTTTTTTCTTTTGTTGTTGTCCATATGTCCGATTGTATCAGCCCTTTAGTGCTTGGCAACACATGCAAATGAGCAAGGGGCATCGATATGAGCAGCGGGCCTACTGATTGATGATGCAAACCTTCTCGCTACAGCCTTGTTGGTGACCCCTGACTCCTGCTGCCTTCGGGGGTTAAACTTATTACCCTTTGACTTGCGCGACCTCTGCTGTAAAAAAAAAACAAAAAAAACAACAACAAAAAAAGCGCAAGATTGAAGGATGACCGCCACTCCGGCCGGAGTGTGTCCACAGGGGCTGACCATCCAAAACCCAAGAGGGACGTGACCCCGTTGCTGCCACACGCTCTCTGGATAATACTATTAGCAGGTCAATACAAGCTCGTGTGTGATTTTGGGTGGGTGGGGTTAGCGGGATTTTCTTTTTTCTTTTTTAGGATGAGCAGAAGAAAGGGAGATGTAATTGGGTGTGGATATGGAAATTGAAGAAAGTATGTATGCATTTTGGATTGCACTTCTTGATGGATACTTTATCTCGGGTAAAGGGGTAGAATTGAACTATGTTTTAGCTTCTTTCTACTCCTTATACAGTCGATTTTTTCCCCCTCAATGAGGCTTCCAAACAGAAACCGAGACAGTACTATCAATGATGATAGGGTGCAAAAATTTGAAAGGAAACGGTCCAGCAATTAGCCTAGTTGAGTGAAATGTAGAAATTGTAACTAAGAGTTTAAAAGAATACAACAAAACCACAAATACCGAATTGGCTAGCATGCAGAATTGCCCATGGGGGCCACGTGGAGTCCAATATGTAATCCAAAGGGTGTGTTGGGTGCTTGCCAATACGGCACGTTAGAGGCAAGCCACTGCGTTTTCCGACTCACTCATTCCATCCAATGGATTTCGACATGGTGTACAACAAGCTACCGAAAACTACGGCAAGAAATGTTGCTTGTTCACTTTCGTATTCGCCAATATCACCAAAACTGCCAAATATCCCGCAGTAACCACAAAGATGTGCAACGTAAATATACAAAGATTATGTGGCATGAGTCACATAACGGATTAGTAAAGTACGAGAAACGCAACCAAAAGCCAAAGTGCCTTGAAAATTAAGTTTGCACGCCTTGTGAAATTCATTAACAAAACACAACTGATCTCACATTAATGGCATTTGTTGTTATTATATAATAATATTTAATATTTACTGGCCAAATCAAAAGCTCCTGCATGTGGCCCACGAGCCGTAGGTTTGCCCACCCATGTTCCGTATAACAGGTTTAAAAAAAATAATTAAAAAAATACTGTATTAATCATTTTAAAAAATAACAATGATAATAACAAAATAGAACTATTCTAATACTACAAGCAGATGTAGTCTACAAGAAAGTGTACAAGCATGTAGGGAACCCTGCACGTACACACGCCAAGACCGCATGCACGCTGGCCGATTAGGCGAACGCGAGAGGAGATCCCCAACAACGCAAGAGGAAAAAACTTTACGGGTAGAAGAAAGTCTACACGAGAAAAAGGGAATAGTACCGTCATGAAGCATCCATGAGGAGGAAGAGGAAGAGGAAGAGGAGATGGAGGGGTGGGACACCTGCAGACGCTGGCGTGTTCTCTCTCCTCAGCCGCTGCTCCCCTCATGGAGCAGAGTGCATGTATGAGCCAGAAAAGAAGTGAGTGTGTGTATGCATGTGTGTGTCAATGGGGGCTGAGAGGAGGGGATCCGACCCCTCCCCTCTTCCTCTTCCTTCTTCTTCTTCTTCTTGGGACTGCCTCCTCGATTGGGATGGAGGGGTAGGTGGGGCCACTGCAATAAAGCAACACAGACACACATACACACATATTGCTATGCTCCTTCATTTTCACATTCTTTCCCGCCTTGTGCTTCCCTCTCCCTTGTCTTGACTGTACGCTCATATTAACATGCTCTCATTAATCCCAGGAGGGGGGGGGGGGGCATATGCCGTTTATGGCTAGTGGTGGTCCACAACTTGCCCCAATCCGGCACGTCCCATCGTGATTGAGCGGGACGGTAAAAAGGCGACGGTTGTGTCGGCTAGAAAACAGAGAGGGAGATAAAGAATGAAGGAGAAGAAGTGCCAGGATGAACAAGCAGCAAAGGCTTTTAGATCTTCCTCTAGGGTCTCACATTGTGCCAACATCATCGCCCCTCCACATTCCCCGTCCCGACATAAATCATTCCCATATTCCACGGCTACTCGTTACATTCAAAGTATTGATTTTTTTTTCCTCCCCTACCGCAGCGCTGATTGCAAGGAAACCCTTTCACAACGGTCACAAACAGGAAGTGGGGAGGCAAAACCACAGGGTGGCGGGGGGGGGGGGGGGTTCGATGGACAAAAATGGCGGACTAGCAAGATGAGGTTCAGTGCCTTTCTGCACAACAGTTTTTATTCTTTAGCCAGCCAGTAAACAAATCCATCCATCCAAAGAGGAGGGGTTGGTGGAGTGATTTCAAAGTGCCAACAGCACGAGGCAAGTGGGAAGCACTTCAATGCTTCCAAATATGGGCAAGATTGCACCCGAATGGTGTCTGTCATGCGCCCTGCCCCTTGGTGATCACCAGGAAAACTAAGTGCAGTGCGAAAAGGCCTCAACAATGAACAGCTTTGGGGCCTTTCCTGCATGTTGTGTATTGCCAAGTCCCACTACACACGTGATGACCAAACCAAAAACAATCCCAAGTAATAACAGTTCCCGGGTCACAAAGGGGAGGTAATCAAACTGATTGCAGACGAGAGGCAAGCTATTCAGAGCCAATAACATCATATTGTAAACATCCTGAAATTGAGTATCAGTATGGTGGCCAAGACTATATTTGCATGTCATATTGAAAAAATTTCAAAATGAAGCCTATTTAATTGCATTTCCCCTCTGTCATATAGTTACTCCGATATTGATATTTTAAATTATGTCTAAAAAAAAAAATTGGGCTAAGACCTTATATATCTCCACAGAGCTGCACACACAAAACAAAACAAGGGTGGCTGCAGTCCTAAGATTGAAATTGACCATCCGGAGGAGCAACCGCTGCCGTTTCCATGACAGCACAGCTGAGGACACTTTGCCCTCCGACCTTATGGACCACTGCGTGTGCTCTCAAGCGCTGACCAAATCAGGGGTCAATTAAAGCCAAGGTCGGCAGGGGTCAAATGTTAATGACCTCCCCTTCACTCCGGTTACGCAACCAAATGGTATCAAAGTGCCCCGAGAAGCATCATTCATCCTAATCAGAGCACTGCACCTTGCGCAAATAAGGCGCCATGCTCCCTCCGTGTGATGGATGCGTGACATACACAAGATGCATGGGGGATAAATGTACACGTTTACATTAATGAAATGTGAAGGTCGCTCAAATGTAGGATACAGGACCCTCGCTATTTCGGTGTTCATTCTTTGTGTCCGTCACTACAATGTCGATTTTTAAGTTCAAATTTAAAGTTGCATTACGCGGGGCAGAGCACTATGGTGAGCGTGGGGTTAATACAGTGTGACCAGCAAGACAAGGCAAAGAAGGCCCCTAATGGAACTCCAGTAATAGTCGTTTTTTTGCACATGCCCGAGTTATTTTGATGCTTCGTGTTTGTTTAAGTAGCAGTTGTTTGAAGGTAGACAATAGTCAAAATAGCTGTTCTAATTTCCATTAGATCATGTACGGCATTTTGAATTGTTAGCGTTAAGATAGCTTACTTGCAAATAAAAAATTTGGGGATCGTCCACTCAAGTCGTTTCAGCGTGGCCCAATTGTGCTTTCACTTTCCACCTTCAAGCTATCCAAAGCACTAACACCATCTCCTCATTCACCAACTGTTGACGCAGCATCAGGAGCGAATAGCGGTTCAGTATCGTAACCTTCAAGTTGGGATATGACCACTCTAGCATCCGAGCCATGCCAAAAAGTTGATTGCTGTGATTGACTGGCGACCAGTAACGGCTCTACCACCTCTCACTAAAAGTCTGCTCCAGCTCAGCCGTGACACTAATGAAGACGAGCGCCATAGAAAAATGGAAGGACAGCAGTTGATTGCCATTTGGAAGTGTTCATAATTCCCACCAGCTTGACTGAAGCTGCAGTTCCAGCCGAAGAAAAATAGCTTCTATCGTAGGATGCTACCACCACCATACTTCACTGCGGTATGGTGCTCTTATAGTGATGTAGTGCGATGTTTTAGATGAGATGAAAAACATCAAATAAATCATTAGTTTCCCCAAAAGCATGTGAGACAATGCGTTTTAGTCTGATGAGCAAAAGTTGAGCTTTTTTGGGCACAAACAACACTGAACATGCTCACGTTACGTTATAGCATCATGGTACATTTGTTCAAAAGCTACCTTCCAGCACTCTAAAAACAGTTGGGTCAAAAATAACCCAAATTGGGTCAAAAAAGGGACCAACTCAACTTTTTGGGTTATTCCATTCACCCAAAAAGTTGGGTCAAATGATAAACCTACAAAATAACCCAAGAATTGGGTTGTTTGTAGTAAATTAATTTTGGGGGGGGGGGGGGGTCAAAAGAATAGCCCAAAAAAGAACCCCAAAATTGTGTTACTTTGTGGGTTATTAACTTATTTTTACCCAACTTTCTGGGTGAAATAACTTGGGTCGGTCCATTTATCACCCAATCTAATTGTGTTATTCAATGTACCCAAAAAAGTTGGGGCAAATAAATAACCCACAAAAAAACAACAATTGGGTTGCTCTGCGGGTTCTTTGATTTGACCCAACTTTTTTTGATTAAATAACTCAAAAACGGGCGAGTTCATTTTTGACCAAATTCAGTTGGAATACCTGTATTCAATTAACCCAAGAAGTTTGGTCAAATGAATAAACCACACAACAAGCACACAAAAAATAGGTTGCTTTGTGAAATATATATATAATTTTTTATTTTAATAATTGTATTCATTTAATTTGTTTAGTAACTCAAAAAGTTGGGTCGGTCCATTATTGAACCAATTTGGGTTCTTTTTTACCCAACCGTTTTTGGGAATGTGAGAACTTGGAAATTTGAAAATTTTTCGACCTCTAAACAAAACAGAGCATTTAGCAATCAGCACTGGTGTGACGTATGACATTCTTGTCAGACAGGGCGGGAAGCTTGGCAACATTCCACTTCCTGCCTGGCATTCCCTCACACACGTGCCGCCTCGGGTAGCGCTATGATACTACCACCCACAATAGCAAACACGTCCTGATGGGGAATGTATACGTGCAATTGCGACACAGACTTCCTGCCAAAATGACATACTTTAGTGGGCCACGTAAAATGACTTGGTAGGCAAGGTATGGACCCCAAGCCTTAAGTTTGTTAACCCACTTCAAAATACAGACTGACGGGGAAAGTCGACTATTGGCGGCAGTAAGAGGGCTGATGTTGAAGAAAAAGGATGACACCGTCTTGGGCGTCGAGAAACTGGGTTGGGATGGGGGGCAAAGACAGATGAAGAGGAGGGGGGGGGGGGTATCAGAGGGGTGCCAGACACAAAAGAGGCCAGGCCGTGGCCGGTGGCACGCGATGGGCAGATTAAGCAGCGTTTCCTCCCCTAACTGAAGCATTAGGACACCTGACTGAGTCCCGCCAATGGCAGGCAGCCAAGGATTTATATGCGTGTGTGTTTGAGATGGAGCGGGTGGGGAGGGGGGTGACTGGGGTTCGCCTTTCAGCACTCCTCAACAACACAAAGAGGGGTGGGGTGGGGAAATAAGGGGTGGCTTGGAGTGCGTGTGTGTGTGTGTGTGTGTGTAGGAGGGGTGGCGGTGGGTCCAAGCCTTACCCTCACCATCTGCTACCCGGGCTAAGTGAGGACAAGGAATACACACACACACACACACACGCACCTGTTAGTGTGTCAGTGGGCGGGTGGGCGTTGTGGCAGATGGGCAGGGCACCGTCCTGGCACCCACAGACGGCCCGTATTAAAAGAGAGTATTCCCCGAGACCCTCCCCCTGCCACATTACCAACCTCTGCCAACCGATGCCAGCCAATTCTTTAGGCTTTGCCCCCACTTGATTAAGACATCCGTGATTAGAGACATTAGGGGCGGCGAGGGAGGGGGAGAGAAGGGGCCGATCACTTATCCGTAAGGCTTTTACTGTAAACAAACATGGACCACTTTTGCCCTAATGCTACTTAGCTAGCGCTAATATTTTCGTCAACTAGATCAGTGATTCTCAACTGGTGGGTCAGCAACAAAAAGTGGGTCCTGAAGCCATTTTGGGTGAGTAATAAGAGTCCAGCGTTACAAATGGTCGAGACATCAATGCTAAGAATACTCAGGTAACAACCAAATCACAGCTCAGTTTCAGAAAACAGGTGAGCTGTGATTGGTCATTGCCTGAGCAACTGTGATGTCATCTTCAGTCGACGGCAAGTGACAAAATGGCCGCCGTCCGAGATGGATAGAAACGGGTGGATTTTACTGCATAACTAATTTTATTGTACTATAGATGTTTTAATTGTTCGGCACCTTGAGTTGCATTTTAATGTATGAAAGGTGCTGTATAAATAAAATTTGATATTCCACAAATGCAATATTAAATCAGAATGTCATGTTAGTGACTAGTGAGGTCACATATAGGCAATTTTGACATCAAGTATGTGTCGTTAAAATTATACGTTTTTAAAACAGTAGGCTACCTTAATTGTACCAGTCGACAAGTTTTGCCACTTGAAAAACTAGCAAGCAGGTTTTTAGTTTTTTTACTCGAGTACTTCTGTCACTGCTTAACATGGGAGTTAACCAGCGTCACCGATTGTGTTCGACTTTGGAGGTGGCGCTGCATTTGCGTTTAACCATTTTTACAGTAAGCGTAGAGATATGTCTGTTAAAAAAGGGGGTCAGAGAGGCAGACAGTTCGGTCTTGCTGAGCAGTAATCTGAAAACACCAGTAATCCTCCACACACACACACACACAGAGACAGACAGAGCCCTTCTGGAGGGGCGAGGCGGTGGCAGTGGTCTAGCGTCGCGAGGTGCGGCCTGGTCTCCGTTTAGCAGCCTCGCGTCTGTCCGGGTTTGACACGCAAGCCGAGCCTTACAGCTGCCAGGACTCACACTGGGAGATGAAGCGCAGTAAAGCTGCCCCTGGTCACTCAATGAGAATAATTGCCACTTTTTTTTTCTTTTTTTTTTCCCATACAATGTAGACTTGGAGTGCAGGTCAATGAACTCATTCAAGCAGAGTGTCGGAACAAGTGGCTCCAATGAGTCGGTGCTTAATGAACGTATAAAATATTGTTTTGTTTACAATAATAAGCACTATTTTTTCCCCCCACACAAACAAATCTCTGATGACTTTACTCAAGTAGCAAATGCAGCACACCTGCTCTGAAAGAGCACATACGTATGTTCCCAGGAGATTTCTCCAACAATGAAGCTGCACTGAAGCTCCTGTAATTACATCACATTAATAAAAAAAAAGTGTACACTTGAACGAGCCGCAACAGTACAGTGAACCCTTCGCCTACTCTCCAATGTGCCTGTAGAAAATAACTAAAAATGACTCTCTGAAAAACACACAGATTTTAGGCTTGACAGCATACAGCGCAATGGAAGATTCCAGTAGAGGTCAGACAGGCAGGCGAGGCTCATTATGGGGTTGACGCCAGGAAAAGCAGAGTGGTAAATGTCTCGAAATGATGCAGAGAAAGGTCCGGATGGCTACTGTCAGCTGCTAACAAATAACTGCTCAACATGCTTTAAGCTACAGTAAGATAGTTTGTCATGTGCATTTAAAAAAAGCACACATCACCAAGTAAAACAAATTGGCAAATAGGAAAGTAGCAATTAGTGTAGTTTTTATACCAATCACCTTTGACTTGTGGTGAGTGTTTTTCGAAATCAAAGATTTACTTTTTGTAATGGTAAAATGAATTTGACATGATTAAATCTGACCCATCAAGCATTTGAATTGAGTCCCATATTTAGTTTCTCCCCCCAAAAATTTTTTCATAAAATGTATGGATCCATTTTCTTATTTTTCTCATTTAATAATTGTATATTAATTTATTGGACATAAAGTAAAACAATTGGACACATAACATGTAAATATTCAATATAATATAAAATGCATATTATAAATATTAACAACGAAAATGTGAGACTTATTTTAGAGTATTTTCTTATACTTTCAAATGTTCTATTACATGAATTGTGCTAGATAGAAAAGTTGACATAGATCTGTTCTACTTTATTTTGTTTACAATAGGTTAGTTAAAATTGGATTACAATGCACCCCAGCTACTCATGAAGAATGAGTAGACCAAGGCTGACCGCAAACATAGCGAAAATTAGCTCCCTTGAAATTGCAATGGAAAAAACAACAACCCCTAAGTGGGGTCAAAATAACTACTAATAAGCCGAACTGCAAACATGTGGGGGTGCACCAATTGTAAAATAAAATAAAAATGCTATATTTATTTTTAGGAAATTGTGCAATTAACCATCATTTTATTACAAACAAGAATGAATATGAATTGTATAACTGGTTAATGAAATACAATTTTAAAACGGGAATAATTCATTAAAATAAACACGCACTACCCAATACATACCCTTAAAAATGGCCTATAAATTGATGAAAAATACAATTAAAATTATAATTATTCTTATTACACAAAATAAGTTAAATTATAGTGCAATTTTCAAAATAACAATTTTTTTTCTAAATAAAACAGACCGTCACCTAATTTTCATACAACCACATTTAAGAAACCCCCCCCCCCCCCCCACCAATCTGTCACTTTTACAAATCAAATGTTAAGCACAAAAGTTTATATTCCTATATGCAATTCTAATAATTTTCCATCTTAAGACAAATTTTACTAATTGCATCTTACTCCCTCCCTCACTCCTGCAAATAGTGAGGGTTCACTGTGCTGTGGTGTCAAGATAAACGGTTCAAACTTGCCTTGTATGGAATGAGGTGAGTGCAAGCTTGCGGGGATGTGTCCTTCCCGCAGACCAGTGCACGGCCCAGCTGCATAACCAGGGAATATTTCAAGCAGGGAACCCACCTGCCGGGAATAAATCACTCTTAAAATATTCCACTAGTGGTGGGAATCAAACACAAATATGCCGTTACTGTACTTAAGTAAAATTTTCAGGGATCTGTACTTAAATTTAGATTTTTTTTCTAAAGACTTAACTTTTCCTCAATACATGAAGACAGACATCACTACTTTCTACTCTTGTCAAAATAGGCTTGTAATTGTTTCCCCCCTTTAAATAAAGTGGTGCCTTGTGAATCTTCCAGTAATGACATAACTGGAGTTATTGACTGCTGCAACCGAATACTGTACTGCGCCTTCTGGTGTGCTCGCCACATGGGGGCAGTCTAAGAAAAACTGTTTCTTGAAGAGTCCTCTTGATCCCATGGTTGTAGCAGGACGAGCCCATGATTGAGCAAGTAATGATTGGCTGCTGCATCCAGGCAGGACTGCATGCAGCAGCCAATCATACTGCAGCGAAACATATGCTGCCTACAACTTGAGTGGGATTCATAATGACACCAAAGTCCTCTTCCAGATCATCATTTGTACGTCAGCAATTAAAAAAACAACAACGAAGAAACACCACAACATAGATGAAAACCAGCATTTATATTAACTGTGTGACAGAAAGGCAACGCTATGGCTGTTTTAGAAACAATTGTTTTACGTTTACTTTAAAGCTTCAACTGGGAGTGGCAGTAAACTTAGCTTAAAGCCTTTTTTGTTATCATTAACTATTTGCCAAAGTGCTGTTTACTGTGAAGAGAGTTAAGCTCACAACCACCATACAGACCTTGTATCTCAAGAGCTGTGCAAACAAGGCGTAAAGTTCCTTGAGATAACCTCCGTTAAGTAGATAAAATTAACTTGGCTTTTTCAGTTTCTATTTTTTTCTTACAGTTCACAATGTGACACCATTTTCCTTGATTATAGCACTATGTAGTTTTTATTGTTTTTAAAAGGAAACTCGTGTGCAGATCCATTTGTGGTTGTTCGTTAAAATATTAATTAAAAAAAAAAAAAAAGGTTATTTCGCATATAATTGGCCGTAAAATGTATTGTTAGTTAAAAGTGTGTACTTTTACTTAACAGGTGATGAATCATGTATTGTATAACTTTTATTTGCCACCTGCTTTGCACACAGTACACACCGTGAAAGTTTTTTTTATTACACTTCCATTCCGCTTACCTTCACTTCGGCTGACGTTATATTCACCAAGCTGTACAAAAACTGCGCCTCGGGGTTGATTCGGTTAAATTCGGCCACGGCCAAGCGAGCAGCCGCCAGCACCCAGCGGTCGCTTACCGACACCCGGCGAGGATGGCCGGTCATATAATTGGCTCGACAGCCTTTTGGACCGAGCAAAGAGACACACACGCGAGTAACAAACACGCCAACGCGAACACGTCGAACGAACCTAACAATAACCAGGCGTATTTCACTAGTGTGGGTCAGAAAGGCGAGTTTTGAAGACTTGTCGGCGAGTTGAACTCACCTGTTTGCTATCAACTCATTTAACTAGATCGGAAATGTTGTGGTTGCCGTCAAGGTGGTCATGGATGAGGTAAAAGTCAAGGTGAAGTAGAACAGTTCTCACGCTTTTTACACCAAGTACCATCTCGCCAAAATTTTATAAAAAATTGAATTTTATGTATTTTAATGAATATTTGCAATGTTTGAGAACAGTTCTTCTAATATGAATGAGGAATCATTAATTTGTGTAAGTGGTTTTCAAACTTTTTTTTTTTTTTTTAACTACCTCAAAATAAATGTACTACCATCATAACAATCATTTAAAAAAATAAATTTAAAACTGTTGGTAGCCACTGCAAACAAATTGTACAGTGATGAAGTAGTACTACAATTAAATATAGGGGAATAAACTATTATTCAATTAAATACTTCTATTAAACCCAATTGCATATAAAAGTTTAAACATGTTACCAAGTATGAAAAATATTTGTAAATGTTGGAAAAAAGTACATATGTTGTGAAATATAAAGGAATTATTAAAAGTTATTTTAAGTCATTTTTAAATTGAGTTCATTTTCAGCACAAGAAAAAATACAATTTTCTTTTTATTCAAAAGCATACTATCAACCACACTAAACTTTTACAAAGGCTTTCCCTCTTCTTTTCTTTTTTCTTTACAGATCTTTTTAGTGTTACAAGCAGGTTTTTTGTTGCTGTTTTTAAATGGACAATTACCACAGAGACTGACATGAATGTTCCAAGGATTTGAGTCACCTTTTTTGGTTCATGCTTACAAAAATGGGAAAATTAAAAAATAATAATAATCCCAAATGCTAAACTAAATAAACATAATGAAAAGAAAATAATCCTTATTTTTTACAGCTCATTAAAAACAGAGCACATCAAATTAAAATACCTAAAAACAATTCCTCGGACATAATAGGAATGTATCATTGCATTTTTTTAAACTATAAACTCATGAACATGTTTGTTATAATGTGGCCTTGTTTAAACATTGTTTGGCACATACTGTAATGAAAAAACATAACAGAACATAAAATAGTACTTGGGGGAGCTGATTAGAATTGACAAATACCAAGTACTTTACATTATATAAAATACAAAAAAAGCTTATTTTACTATTAAACCATTTCCCTTAAACAAACATTATAGGAAATGATCTACATGAGGTACCAAATAAATGATCCAAAAGTATGAATTATTCCAGTAAAATTCTATTGTTAAAAAAAAGAAAGAAAGTGAGTGCCTCCTTTGTTTAAATACAACACACTGTAATGACAATTTTGATGCAAAACATAACGTGAGCACTTCTGAGCTGATTAGTGTGAATGAGGGGAAAATATTACTCCTCATTAAAATAAGCTTGTTTTGCAGTTTTGAAAAAAATAAATGCTGTGTAATAATAACGATAGTAATAAGTGGCGACGTGACAAGATATTGTTATCCTAAAAGCATAATAGTCTAAGTTATTTTTAACTTATCACAATATCAATAAAAAAATCAATGTGATTGCTGAAATAAATGTTCTTTATGTATGTATAGATTTTCAGTCATTCGGGTTATTGTAATCCGCAAACTCGAGGAACCTGAACCCTTCTTGCTAGCAGAATCATTTCTTGTTTTCCGAAAACGTTAAAAAATGGTGTAGGCAATTAGACTTTCGAATTAACAATATATTGGTTGCAGCACACCTCGAGTCCCAAAAGAGTTTGTTAGAGAAGCTGTGGCCCACTCCTCCTCCTACAAAGAGTTATTCTCCGGATCGAAAAGAGCCGTAAGACCGGTCGTTTCGTCGCTGCTCAGCACATCCTTTTCTGGCTTCACCTTCTTATAGAGAGACGGAAGATTCCGGATGTGGACTTCTTTCCTGAACTGCTGGCACAAAGCTTTCTGTTGGCGAGAGAAAAGCGAGAAGCCTATTAAACGTGCATTCTCCCCTCCTCCCTCTCTCACTTTCTCTCTCTCTCTCTCTCAGGGAAATTCATGCATTCTGCAGAGCAGCGTTTCTCAAACTAGGGGTTGGGACCAAAAATGTGTTTCAAGTTAATTAACTCATTCACTGCCAAAGATGTTTAAATTTGTCAACTGGACTCCAACCGTTTACTGCCACTGACATACTGCAAATATTCACCAAGTATGTTTAACAATAGGTAGGCATGAAAGAGGGTAAAATTCAAACTTCTACACTGTAATGATAAAGCCCCCTGTAGATGGTGGCGTTGCATTACAGGTTTTGAGTAGAAAAAGATTAGGGGGTGAATCTCTGCTTGTCACGTAGATTAGGAGGGAGAGAAAGGCCTACAGGTTGAATTGAACAAGTTTAGAATGAGGAACACTATGTACAAAAAATAAGCCTCTGCCGTTCAATTCGAGCCATGTGGTGAGTCAACATTATTTTGCCATCAAAATCTCCCAGTCCTTTTTTAACTTTTGTATAGTTTGAGATGTTAAATTCACTGTCCTGTTTGACATGTTTCTTCACAAGAAGTTAGTTTTCTCCACTTTTTGATCAGAAACCAAACATGTTCTTCACTAAGGAAAGAAAAAAGCTAGAAAATGTTTTTGCTGAAAGAAGAAGAACAAAAAAAAGTCTCGTCTTTCTTTTGGAAGGCTCCATTCTTATCTCGTCACAGAGCACAATATTTTGTGGTTCTGGAAAGATCCGTTAAAATGCTCTGTAACAGCTGGCAATATGGGAAAATGCTTTAGAAAGGGCTCACAGTGAATGAGTTAGTTAATAGCAGTAAAGTATTCTGGCATGATCGCGTTGTGTGGTAGCACTGAGGCAACACCGCCACCTAAAGATTGATTCTCACATTGATTCTCTTGTAAAAAATAATAATATTTTTTTAAAAAGCTGCGCCTTAAGTTAAGTTTCTATTTTAGAAACAAGTTGTGTTTTTCTTTCCATGCAAGGAAGACACTTGTGGCTGCAACATTTCTTCCTGGAGACCTTTTATACTCTCATGCCCCAGCCAAAGCTCTACATAAGTTATCTGACTCTGTTTTTCATGCCTCCCCTGCGCTTCATAACAAACTATGGTCCACAAACTCATCACTGTGAACTGTATTCCCAGGTTGGATGGCCTGCTTTGGACACTCGTCGGCTGACACACTGGCACAGATTTATTTACAAGGGACTCATAGGGTTACTCCCTCCATACTTGAAAGTGTATCTTCAGCGGAAGTCTGATGGACCTTACGCTCAGCCAGAGAAAGGAAAGATGGCTTTTCAGCATCAAGCACCTTAAGATTTGAACTCTTTACAAAAGACAATTCAACTTCCAGATCTCACAACTTTTGTCTCAGTTTGATGCCATTTTAAAGGACCTGGAAATGAAGTGATTAACCTATTGCCGTTTTTGATTTACCGTTTTAACTGTACGTAATGATTTGCGCCTCTTAGCCAGGACTCCCTTGAAAAAGAGATCCGCGGATCTCAATGGGATTTTCCTGGTAAAAAGAAAAGAAAAAAAGACCAGATATGACATTACCCCAACGGCCCCAGCGATGAGCTTCCTGAATTTTTCTCTCCTCTTCTTCTCGCCGACCTTCTGCGTGTTGGGCTCCAGCAGCCTGCGGTCGTACATGTCCAGAGACTCCATATCGATGTTGGGGATCTGGTTCATCACCGCCCGCAGCTCAATGTAGCGAGGGCGCTGAGGAAGGACAGGAACGAGTTACACGGAAATTATTTGTTGTATTGGACATGGTGGACCAAAAGTAGGTACCCTGTATACACTTTTTAAAAGAAGGGAAAGGGAAGCAAGGAAGGAGTGACAATGAAAGCAGGAAGGAAGAAAAATAAAGAAGGAAGGAAGAGGAATGAAAGGGCAAAGGAAGAAAAGAGGGAGGGAGGATGGATGGTAGAAAAGAAGGACAAGAGAAGAACTGATGAGGAAAGGAATGAGGGAGAGGTGGATCTAATGAAAAGAATGGGGGAAATGATTCGTGGAAAAATAAAGGAAATAAGGAAGAAAAGAAGAAGATGCATGGAATGAAAGAAAATAAGGAAACAAAAACATACCGAAGTGAAGTGGATGCTAAGGAGGAAGGTTTGAGAGAAGATAGCAAAGTTGGATCAAGAAAAGGAGGGCGGAAAAGAAAAAGAACCAAGGAAGGAAAGAAGGATTGCTGTAAGGAAGAAAGGAATGACCTATGAGAATCAAGGAAAGAGGGTGACAAAATGATGTGAGATGAATGGTAGGAACAATTAATGAATGTAAGGAATGAAAACAAGGCTATATTAAAGAAACAAAGTACAGAACTCCTTCAACACCGTACCATTTTTGGCCCACGGAGTGTGTGTTGGCCTTACCAGGTTGTCGTAGATTTGCATGGCCAGCTGAGAGAGGCTGGCATTGCAGACCTCGTGTTGCCCGTGCGTCTGGAGAGCCTTGAGGACGCTGACAAAGAACCAAGAGACTGCCTCTTGAAGAAGGTTGAATCCCATCACCTGCACAAGAACAAAACCAAATTGAACAAAGTCACTTGTCATAACCGACCAGCAACCTCCACTCCATGGAAAGAGTCATATCAATCCAATTGTGTGTAGCAACAATTCAAAAGGTTGTCCTGCCTGCCGCAGAAGAGTCCAGCAGATGATGGAAGCCGCGCGGTGACAGTAAGTGGCGTCCCTCCACGACAGCGAGGTGAAGGAAAAGGACAACAGGGTCATGTAGATGTTCTGCGTAAAGAAGAAAAATACAAGTGAAAAACATTTTGAGTGTTCAGTAAGTTCTCGTGTGTGATATCAAGGATCGTGACAGTCCTGACCTCATCCTTCATCAGGCTTTTCCCCAGCTCGGTGAGCTCTTCTGTGGCCGGGGCAGCGGACGACGCCTGCGTTGAGTCCATCATCACGTCGTCTTCTGCACATTTTAAAGAAGCGCCCTTAGAATTTATTCATTTATCTAGTTGTGTGAACACAAATATTAAAGACCAAAATAATGAGGATTTTTTGCAATAGATGTACTGCATTTCTCAAACGTATTACTGTATATTTTATTCATAATTAGGGCTTGACCGATACAGATTTGAGATAATGTGAGACAGACTAAAACTCTTATAACCAATTAATCAGCTTTTAATTAAAATAAATAAAAAAATTAAATTAAATTAAAAAAATATATATATACACACAATGACTAAAACGTCTACAAACATAAAAACTGACAAAACGTTTTGATGGTTTTACAATGCTTTGACCTTTAGTCTGTTTAACTTTACAACAGAAAAAAAAATCTTGTTTTTTTTTGGGGGGGTCATTATCTTTGTCTTATTATTACGGTGTTTCAATAACCGCTAATGAATTCTTGCGTAAACCAGCCAATTTGAAGTTAATTGCTTAATTAACTTTCTTCTCTTTCTACAGCGAGTGAGGAGGAAGAGGGAAGAATTGAGAGAGGTGGGAGGGTGGGGATAAGGCGAGACGCTTATTGTCCTTAAAATAAAAAATAAACATAAATAAATAAAAATAAGTATACATGTGTAGGTGCAAGCGTGTCCCCAAGGACAATGAGGGTCTAAAAATAGCTCACCAGTGATGGGACACTGACTTGCTAAGAAGAATGTCAACATTTATTTATTTAAACTTAGCATGGTACACAATATTTAATATTTAGGTTAAAAATGAAAGAGAATGTGTTGAGTATTTTTTAAAAGGACATTTTAAGAGCTGTAATTTTAATACCGTGATACCGCAATATTTTTGCTCACTGTTATCATACCGTCAAAATCTAATATATGCCCATGCCTACTGTCAAGCCACATTTATAATGGTGTATCAATATTTTCCTTATGCCAGATATGATTCTCACCTTCTATTTCCTCCTTATTGGCAGCAGGTTCGGCCACTTTTCGTGAAATGCAGCTTACAGCTGAAAATGACAAACATTACAAAATCATCACAAAAAAACAACAACACAAATATGAGTAAAAACAAACCTCACACTCCATACATACACTGACCCACATCCACTCACCCCATTGCCAACCATGCTCATCCCTATTTTTTAGAATGTAAAACAAAACAAAAAAAATGGAGGCGGGGAGTAGAAAAACATACTGATGAAATCCAGCATGTCCCTGGTGAGAAGGCGCACCAGCTGCTCCTCCAACATCTCCTCTGTCACCTGACTCTCCTGACACACCACCTCCTCCTCTTCCTCCTCACCACTGACAAAAAACAAAAACCCTGTTTTTTTTAACACGTTTGACAGAATACATATCCTGACAGACATCCAGAATAGGAACATTT
This sequence comes from Leptonotus elevatus, assembly GCF_054856555.1. Classification (NCBI taxonomy): domain Eukaryota; kingdom Metazoa; phylum Chordata; class Actinopteri; order Syngnathiformes; family Syngnathidae; genus Leptonotus; species Leptonotus elevatus. The sequence goes on along the minus strand of NC_141251.1, from coordinate 6,320,810 downwards.
AAACCCACTGAGGTATAAAATAATATTCCGTGCAGACTTACTTGGCAGAAGCTCTCTGGATAATGACTTGCCACTTCATGTTTAAACGCTACATGACGTATAAAAAGAGAAGGCAGGAGAGTGAGCAACTGGCTTGACAGGCGCTTCCTAATAGACTTTATAGTTGAGTATAAAACCTGCAGCATGTAGGTGAAGAGCGGGCCGAGCAAGGGGCACAGGAGACTGTCGTTGTATTCTGCGGGACACGACAGCACCAACTGCCTTAGAAACAAGCGTTTACATCGGTTAAGGAATTGTCACTTTAGATCTTGTCAGAAACATATTCAACAAAAAAACACACATTAAAATACGTAGGCCTGTACATTCCACTGTGATCCATTTAAAAAATGCTGCTCTGAGAGTAAAAGGGTTCCAGACTTTTAAAAAAAATTGTTGTCTATGAACTCAAAGTTATGTAACATTGGTTATATTGTTGCGTGCATGTTAGAGATGCATGGTGTTAAGCTTTGTGATTTTCCATTTCAAGTGCTTTGCCGCCATCTTGTGGCATATATGTGTAATTACAAACCCATTTTGGGAGGGGTGTCAATTATTTGATGATTTTTGCTATTTGCAGCAGGGCTCACAGTCCCTTATTCCTATGCGAAAAGCATTCGTTTTTTTTTCTTTTTTATAAATCATATTGTTAAATTGCCACCCCTCAGAGTGTTTGGTTTATTCAAGACAAAATTGTCCTAAGATATGACTGTGAATGTTATTTTTTCTGAGAGACTGTAGACTCCAGCTTGACTGTGGCCCTAATGAGGATAAGCACTATAGAAAAAGAATGAGTGTTACTAAACTGTGCAGGCATATCAAAAGGAACCACCAAACAAAAGCAAAAGAGGATATGAATGACAGGGCGAAGTCTGTAGTCCGGCACGTGGTCGAGGGAGAAGAAAGTCAAGGCGGATATTTCTTCGGCCAGCCTATCGATCTTGTGGAAATCCTGCTGCAGCGAAAGCCCTCCGTTTCCCAGGATTTGGAAACTGCAGAAGAGGCAACATGGGGATATGAATATAGGAAGTGACACTCAAAAGTGGGGTTTCACTTACCAGTTGTCGTACAGCTGGCTGAAAAAGAACTGCATTCGTTCCAAATTAGTTTTAAAGGACGGCGCGTCATCCGAATCCTGAACAGGATGAGCCAGACCTGGAGAACATAAGGTTGGAATTGTGCTGTGTCACTTCCACCAAACAGTGAAAATCCACCATAAGATGATGTTGTCCTGGCTGCTTCAGGGGAAAATTAGCAAAAAAGGCTCACCGAGAACCAGATTCCTCTCTCCGTCCATCAGCTCGTGCGCTCTGGTAAAGGTCTCACTCAGGCGAGCTCTGTTCTCCGGCGCAAACAAACTGTTTTGAGTTCTGTGGGGGGGATGGAAGAAAAACTTGAAAATCCTTCATTCAGATGGCTTGGTGAATCTCCAGCACGTACTTGACAAGAGCCAGAAGATTGGGCAGGAAGGCTAAAAACTGGGTGGCGCAGGGGTTTCTGTAGACGGGAGTGCCTGACGCCGAGTGGCCCACGAAGAAACCTCCAGCCTTGGCGGCCTCTGGGTCCGCAGGCCAGCGCGCCCGCTTCACCACGGCCAGCATGGCGTTCAAACAGAAGCCCAGCTGGGAGAAGGTTGGAAAGAAAACATTAGCAAATGCTGCTCTTGGTTGACTTAAGTCCTCTGGGAAATGCGATTTAATAAGATATGTTATTTCTTACCCTCCCCCTGTTGGTGCCGGCAGCTTCCGCCTCTTGGTGCTGCTCGTTGACTACTTGATCGGCTCCAATGAAGGATAGGAACACGGCGGGATTGGAAAGCACTCTGGCAGGCGAAGCAGGGCCAACATTCAATGAACAAAAAGTTGCAACAGAGCTAAAAAAAAAAAACACTTCAAAAGCGGAAGAGACTCAAAACTCACTGCTTCGTGGCGTCTGAGGTCCAGTCGGCCATCACGGAGGCCAGCAGCTCATCTATGAACGCCTTCTGCTTCTCAAAGTCCTTGAACTCGTTACTGATGAGCACCAGAGACTCTATCAGGGCACACTTCTGCATAAACGTAAGTGTGGCGTCGCTGGAGAACATCTTCTTCACCTGGTTGTAAAACATGTCGAAACAAGGCTGCGACAAGAGGAGAAAGATAAATGGCTTACAAAGTACCACCTAAAAAATACTTTGCTCTCTAAGTGACCAACATTAAAATTTAGTAGGAAAGAATTAAAACAGCACTTCACTTTTTCCACATTTTGCCATGTTAAAGCCTTAACATCAGTGGTTGGAAAAAATAAAAAAAAAAAAAAGTAAAAAAAAAAGTAAAACTCCTATTACACAGATTCATAAAATATTTTTTCCAAAGGCCAGTTCCTGCCTATTTTCTACATAAAAGAAAAAACTTTTGATTTCTTGAGAATGTAGATTTTCTGAAGTAAAATCTTAAAAATGTTAATCCAGTGTGTGGAGAGAATCTTCATAAAACATACAAGTTTCACTTTTTGAATCAAAATCAAACTACAGATCCCTCCCCCACAATATACACTCGTACACATACTTCAACTTTGATTCAATTCAATTACCAAAATCAACTGTGGATAATCTCTGCAAATCTTGATGATGGCGGAGCAGGCGTGTCTCCTCACGTTGTTTACAGCTCGGGTGCGTGGTACCTGTGTTTTTAGTAGATTTGTTCAGTATTTAATCTACATGTTGTGGAAAAAGCAGTGAATGCTATTGTGTGTAGGTGTCCTACCTTAATTTCTTGAACAGACCCAAACGAAACAGTTTCAAAAAGCTGCAAAGCCAAAACAGATAGGGGAATGAATGTTACCATTTTGCAAAACGATCAGAATATTCCCACAATAAATACTGAAAGTTTTACATTACAAGCAGAATTGGAAACATTCCCTTCTCAGAAGTAAAGTTGCACATTTAATTCCCCACAAATAGTGGTAGTTGCTAACCAAAACTGCAGCACTGAAGCTTGTGAAGAGAGCTGAATTTAAGTGCAGAGTCTACATTTTCTGTTGATTCCTCCGTATACCATCTGTCAGCAAGAACCCATGTTGTGCGTCATGTGTTATTAGTCACACTTTAACGATTAAATATTTGCTTAACAAATATTCAAAGCTTGATTCAAATTTGTGATGTGATGGGTGGGGTTTAGGCCAATTAACCAAAACAACCCTGCCGCTCCCTGATTTCTTCTGACGGCACACCGCAAGGGGGTGCGTCCGGTAGGCCCAGCGGTGCTTCCCGCGTTCACGTGCCTGCTGCACGGCAGTACAAAAAGGCAAATAGTCAAGTCTGCAAATGATCCTGTTACCACAAGCTTAGTGGAAGTGGAGGAACATCATCAAGGTCCTCATTGTCTCTGCAGCCTTCTGACATTCGCTGTACTGGCAATTGGTTTATAAATTTATGAATGGGAAGAGAAACAGCTTGGCCACCTTGTGAAGCAATGCAGCTAGGTCGTAGTGATCGGACAGGCACATCCGTCTAAATTACCGCGGAGCTCTGCGGAGAGCAACTGACGGGTTTCATCATCAATCATGATGGAGACCACAGCAGAAGTACACACTAATCACCAGGGGAATTTTACATGATAAAGAAGTCGGAATTGAGCAAGAATTGCATCAGAATATTGTGGGTAATGAATGAGAATACAATATGTGAAATGAGCCGAAATACAGTTAGAAAAAATTTGTGCTGTGAAATAAGTGTACGTTTTTACCAGACTTAAGCTATAATATTGAAAGCTAAATCAGAATATTCCGAGAAATAAATTGCAATCACGTGAGTAAAATCTAAAGTCGCCCCTGCAACGTCAGCACATTCAATACCCTTGACTGACCTTGCAAAGGACCTGAGGCAGGACCTGCCGTCTGTATTTGACAAAGGGGAAAAGAGTGGACACGTTGGTGAGCACGCATGACACTATGTGAGGATCTTGGGTGTCAAAGCTCAGCACAGCCTGCAGCAGCTCCATGCTCCCGTCCACGGGCAATTTCTGCACAGTCACATTCAAAAGTATTGAGCTTATAATTGAGCCATCAACTACCATGTCAGGTTTATAAGCTGCGTCCGTTACCTCCTCCTCGAGACTCTTCAAGACCTGTGGCACCACGCACTCCATGAAGACGGTCACGGCATCCCACTCCAGCACTGGCGTGGAGAAGAGCGAGCTCAGCCCCTTGCCCCGAGCTGGAGAAAGTGTGAGATTAGCAAGTATCACATCATACACTTTACAATTACCATTACAATATAGCTAATTTACATCATTATTCACAAATATGTTTAGAACTGTGGGTACATTAGCTTTTTTCAAAATGGACCTGGTTGATCTCTTTAGCTCTGCTGGCCATTTTTTAAATAACTACTATTTCTTCATCCGTTCTTTGCAGTTGAGGCTGCATCAAAGCCTTCTGTATGCTCTAGCATAAAAAACATACTGTAAACATTTAAAATAGAACGTATTTATACGTTTTGGGAGCACATGCGTTAAATAATTATTAACTTGGATGAATGAAGGCAAAATGTTTTTTTTTGTTTTTTTAAAGTAAAGTAAGTCCTTTTACAAGAAAAAAGTAAGTTTGCAAGAATCAAGTCATAATACAAAGTACAGTAACAAGTCTAAACTTTAGGATATTTATTTCTTGTAACACTACACTTTTGTTTTTTTGTAGTGTTATTTTCTTCCCCCACAAAATTAAGACTTTACAATTCCAGGTAATAAAGACAGCTAAAAACTATTGAGGACTGATTACCATTTTCTTTTGAAAAATAAAACGAAAATGCAAATCTCGTATTCCAACCAACCTTTTTGCAATTGTATGAAACACACAACTTGGGTTCAACTTCATCCAACAATCATGCACTTTTTAATAATTTAAGCACTCTGATTAAAGAGTGATTGGAGCAGTCTGCAAAAGTACGTACCTGTAGCATTGCCAAGCTGGTATTGCAGCGACATGGCGGCCATCTGAAAAGCCTCCAAGGGAACAAGGCGACAAGCGCACCGCACGTCCTCTCCCAGGTGCGCCCGGAACGCTAAGAGGGAGAGCGACACATGTCCAAAACATTCCATGACATTTACAGAGGGATACAATTCCTCACATTTCAACAGAAGAAACGCTTACAATTAAAGAAAGCGTTGAAATCCTCGTCACTGTCAAAGTCCACACGCGAGTATTGACAACTAGGGTGATCGTTTCTGCTGGGGAAACCCGTCTGGACAGAAAAAAACAAAACATGAATGAACATCCGCGTTGGTTCCAAATGCACTGCGACAATGACAACACGCTGACCTTGACGAAGTTGCTTATGGACGATCTGAGGAACTTGATGGCCATTTCTACAACAATGGGCTCCTGGGAGAGAGTCTCGTGTTTGAAGACGGACGCCCACGTAGGCTGAGTGGACCACCTCAGAAACTGTGGTGCAAAAGACACATTCAATTAAAACTTTTTTTTCTATAAAAAGGTTTCTACACAAAAGGTCTAATCACCAATTTCATCAAAACAATAAACTACAGGTAATAACGCGGTGGTACCATTTTGTTCATTCGCAGTGGGCTCACACTCGCCTGGCTCAAACACTTTTTCGTTTAGGTATTTGTTTACTATTTTGTTTCATTGTTCTTTAACATTTTCTTTCTCTAAAAAACATTGTCACTGCCTGCTCCTGAACCATACTCACTCTTTTAAGACATCTATGAAACCCAAAATAAAAAAATGTGTCTGCGAAATCCACAAAATCATCTGACACATTGTCAATAGGATGAATTTAGGAGTGACTTCAAACTGTTTCTGCTACAAGACCACCTGACCACAATTGCAATTACAAATATTTTGTGCAATGCCTGTCAGATAACTTTTCAAGATGTCAAAATAGAGACACAGATGTCCCCAAATTTTATCTGCAAGGTAGTGTGTAAGAATTTGCTGTTCATTTCCTCTTACCAGGCTGGAATGTGTCGTGAAAGCCAACAAGGCTTCCAAGTACTTGCTGAGGTTTGCAGGAACATCTACTTTGACATCAGAACCCTGTGGAGACATTTTACGTATCATTTATGTGGGGACCGTTTGGAGATTTAAAAGCTTAGATTCCACCGAGCTCTGAAGTTGGGTTCATTTGGTACAGTACGCAGTATCTTTTACATCTAGTACCAAAAATGTCGGACCTCAAAAAAGTAATTGTGATCTATATCACCGAGCCTGCAAATATTAATTTCAAGTGGCAACTTTGGCAACTTTTATAATGATTCACATAGCCTAAACCACTGATTTTCAGCTCGTGATAAAAAAGATAAACATTTACATGTAATTGCATTCAGTTTTTATTTTATTTCCAAGAACAGTAGTGAGGTGTACCGAGTTCCCACATGGAACGTACAATATTGAGTAAGCATCAAGCAATGTTACTCACTTGTGCTTTAGTCACTTGCTATTCTAAACAAATATTTTTACAATGCAGTTTAGCCTTTGGCTAGTAGACAATTGGATAACTACCAATATACCTTTGGTGGTGCATCAAACATTTAAAACTGCATCTAAAAATGTTACATACGTTACTAGTATTTTCAGATTATTTTTTAACAAAAAAAAATGCTTTATTCTCAACTCCAAATAGGTCACAACTTTGCAACAATATGAAATATGGGTCACACGGCGACAACCACTGGCCTAAACAATTACAAATAGAGAGCAGGTGCGTTTTCCCGCCTTTTTTTCCCATGTCGCTGCTCTGTAACACGGCACTGACATGGAATGTGTGGTCTGAACAAACGCACATTTTACACAATAAAATGACTTTCATACATACCACCAGTGAGGTGAGCTGACTTCCCAGTGCACACAGCACCTGACACAACCTCTTGAGGAACACGTAGCGCCGCTCCACCACCACAACTGGTCTACAATACATAAACACAGTCACCGTCTACGTAATATTAGAAACATCACAGAGTCCTACCTTAAACCTTTTTGGGTTGTGGCCCTGCCAGAACCTGCTATGGCTCTGTACTATATATTCATGATATAATACAATACGTTTCAATAATTTATTTATTTCATATTTAGCGTTTTTATACTGTTAAAGTTAAGATTTTAAAAAAATATTTTTGTGTAGTGGTCCCGGGCAACTGTTAATGTAGAACACTGCATCCACATCTGTACCATCTACTTACTGTGTTTCAGAGGAGGTCGGACCGTCGGCTGACCTGGAAGGAGACACACCAGGTTGAAACGACCACTAAATACTAAAGAAAGCGCACAATGAGAATCACAAGTGCACTCACTGGGCTGCAGAAAGAATATAATTAATGGCGACGTCCTCAAACAGCAGCATGAACGGTTTCCTCTCCTCCAGTTTGCCCTGCGGAACAACAACAACAACACACATTTCTAAGCTGTAACAAAAATTCCATAATAATGATACCCAACATCTCTCCTGTCGAGTCGAACCTTGCGGCTAATGGCGATGAGAAGGCACTCGGCCGCCTCCAGCTGCAGCTCAGGTTCGCTCAGCAGTAGACACAAACTCTCCAGCAGACGGCAGTTCCCAGACGTGATGTACACCAGAGACACCCAGTCGATGTAGCCGGCCAACGTGCTCAGGGTCGCCACGGCCACTTTGCAGTGAGCCCTGGCCTGACATAACACACAACGGCCTTTTTTGGTGACGTTTGTCAAACGACGATTTTGATTGAAAAGCCATTCTACAGTTTGTAAAGTCAGCATTTTTCCTTGTCGCAACATAAACATAAAAAATTACATTTTGCATTTCATCACACAACATAACATTTAAAAGTCAGCTAGCTTAATGCTAACACAAAATACAAACGGTCATAGATAGGCTAAAAAAAACTAGCATGTTTCATAGTTATAATCCAACAGACAATAAAATACAAACACAACAGTGACACATATAAAAAATGTTACTCACAGGTATGTAATCCTCTAGGAAAAAAAATGAAAATGACTAATATTTCTAAAATATATTTGTATTGGTGATTTTGGGGGATGCTGGAACAGATAATGGAACTTTCAGTCATTTCAATGGGGGAAAAATATTATATACAAGTTGAAAACATGGAAAAGAATCACTCACCTTCATTTCATGTTCTGGCGACCCTTTCTAAGTAAAACAGACCAGATTGATATTTTGGTCAATTAATGCAGCTTGTCCAAGATTAAAGATCTTATCTTTTCAACATCTTATTTTACCAGTTTCCGGTACCCTTCGATGTTTAGGTGCAGAATGGCCATTAGGAAGCTGAAGATACTCTCCATGTTCTGCGAGAGCGTCTGCTGGATGTCTCGGCGCCGCTGCTGATGCAGTGTCTGGAAGGTGATCACATCTTCCGCCAGCCGCAGCAGGATCAGCATCACCAGCTCTGTCTGGGCTTCCTACGTGAATGGTGTCAGTTTCATGAATAAAGAATAAACTTTGAATACTCTTTTTTTTAATTTGACTTTTTTGTAACTTGTATTACAAAAGAGGAACCACCCTCATGTGTGAGTTTACATGAGATGCTAGCATACCTCACAAGAGTCAAGTTCAGCATACATCTCGTCACTAACTTTCCAAGTTACAATGTTTTACAGAGGTTAACTACTTTTAAAATGACAGTTAAAGGGTTCCTACAGCTCAATACTTTTTAATTCCATTTTGAATTGAATTCAAGTTCACTATGTTCCCAACATCCCAACGTCTCTCATGGATTCAAAGCCATTCAATACCTAAGTGTTTCGCCGCCATCTTGTGGCATCAATGTCCCCTGCTATCAGGGGAGGTTCACTGAATTGTACACACCCCTTCGCTCGAGAGTGTCTCCATCTCCTTTAGCATATTCGGCCAATTCTGCGGCCATTCCCTCTTGATCATTTCCACCACCACTCGTGAGAGGACATCTTTGATGTAGCTTTCCTCCTCCAGGATCGGATGTGTACCCTGAGTGCAAATCAAAACCTAGCCATTACAGTTATGAAAAAAAAGGAAAAAAAAGTGCACCAACACATCATACTCACTTTTGACAAGAGCTGCATGGTGCAGTCTTTGACCTGGACTTTCTCTTGTTGTTGCATATCGTTCCATCGGAACCTACGAGGGGAAAAGATGCTTATTGCAAATGTTCATTTGCATTAAATTGTTAAAGCCCTTAAAGTTAATTGTGAGACTCACTTGATGACGTGTTCAAAAATTTGCAGGCCAAAGTGCCTGATTACAGCTGGCTGGGATTTGTCTGCTAGATGTAAGGCGCATGGGACACACAGTAGGCTTTTCTCTTTAAACTCTTCGAAAAACTGTCAAAAAGACAACACATGTCATGTCATCCCACGTTCCCAACATATTTTAAGATAAAGTAACCCCATATCATAAGTATAACCTTACAACTGAATGGCTAAAACTTAACAACTAACATTAGATTGTTTATTTCAGTCATTCATTCCATCCATCCACCCAGTTTATATAAACATATTGGTCCTTTATCATACTCCACGTGACGCCGGCGTTTGAATGAACGTAATGGAACGATGTTAGCAATATAGCTAACTTTCAAAACATCTAGCAACCAACTGCCAGTACGTATAGCAGAAGAGCCACTTTAACAACATTAATGATTCAGGACTAATGTTGAGAAAGTGTTTGACTTCAGAACAACACTACAGGTTTTTTTTAAATAACTCATTCAACTAAGTGACGCGTTTAGCTACCAGCTAGTAGCAACGAGCTAGCAACGATTCTACCTTTAGGGCCTCCAGCCGGTATATCTGACTCGATTCCGCATCCATGGTCACGTTCACAGCCTTGATAAGCTGCTCACACGTAGCGGTTACATTCTCCTCCATGGTCCACGGAGCACTGGGCTAATGTTTACAAGGAGACGAGCCGTAAACCACCTGCTCCACCGTCGGAGGCGACGTCCACACAAACCCAACGTGCGGAAAATGTGACACTGAATACTTTTTGAACCTTTCGCTTGCTGTAGAAGGACGTTCCTGGGAAATGTAGTTTTTATTGAAAACTCCAGTCTTAACTGCGGAAAATAGCAGTTGTAAAGTACATACAATGTGGGTCACCAAATATTGTATTCGTGTCATTATAAAATACCCAAAATGACTGTTTGTAAATTGGCAATTGCATAAATCAACCTGGTAGCAAAGGTGAGAAAATATTTAGCTGGTATCCCAAAATTGAAAAAACGATTACATTAATATTTATGCATTTTAAAATGTGTATATGTTTTTGTGTGAATCCATTTGTTTTCAAAGGAAACAAAACTCGTGAGTCTGTTTCTGGTATTATAGTATATATTAATATTCAGGAAAAACAGAAACAATAATTATTTTATAAAATAGGGAAAAATTATTCAAAAAACAGAAAAAAATATTCAGAAAAACGGGAGGTTTTTTTTAAACAGAAAAAAAATACTATGTAAAACAAAAACAAAATATTCAGAAAATCATAAAATAAAAAATAAAACTAAATAAAACAAAGCTACCCCCCACCCCACTGTTTTTTGGGGGGAGATTTTTTTCAAGTGAATGCAATACACTTCTGTACAACTAAATTTCAAATATATGTTTTGACTGTGCACCGCTCGGCCAGGTGGGCCGGGCTTGGATTCCACAGTCTCCTCTTTCTCCTCCTCTTCTTCCTCCTCCCCTCCTCCTCCTGGCACGTCATTCTGGGCTCGGTTGCGAGCTAGCGAGCACCGCCTTACCAATACGGAGTTTGTGGCTCTTTCCCATCGTCTTTTCACGGGTAAGTCTTACCTAAAACACGCTCAATACTACCGAATATGCTTATATAAAGACGCTGTGTGTCACCAAGTTGAGGGAACTGTTTTTTTTTTTAAGGCGTTCACCGAGCTCGAGTGGTAACGAATGTGTGTAAAGTTGTTTAGTCGAAACTTCGTAGCGGAGGAGGCCATGTTATTAGTTGCAACAGGTCGGCAGTAGACGTGTAGGTTTTCCGATGAAAATTCGAAACATTTTTTCTTCTTCTTTAATGACAGGACGGCGGGGGTTACGGAGAGGAGAAAGTCTCCTTGCCCAAAGCGGCTTCACGGACTGTGCCGGGGATTAAAGTCGCTCCGCTTTCGTCGAAACTGCCAGTGGTGTGGATTCATGCTTAGCTAAATGCGGTACGAAGCTAAAATGATGCCGGTGAGTAAAACATTTTTTCTACCTACACCCTTTTGCCATTATGTTTATAATCCAATTTTAATGCTCAAATCACACACACCGTTTCCCCAATTTGACATGGCGAATGTGCAGTCGTTACTATGGCTATCGTTGTGACTTTAATGTTCACTGTTTGTTTGTGTATGTATGTACTGTAAAAGCGACATGACGTTCTGTGTTTGCTTCATGACGCATGGTAGTGTTGACACTCTTCTTGGGACATGGTTCATGTTTATATTATGGGTGGGAAGCGCACAGCTTGTCACTTATGTAATGTTTTTTTTGTACAATAAAATACAATGGTGCTTTGAGATACGAATTCAATTCGCTCCTCAATTTAAGAGTAGTATCTCAAATCATCAGTTCCCCATCGCAATGAATTGAAATTGCATTAAAAAGACACTTGATTGGGCTGAATATCTGCACTTATATAATAGGTCACTATGTAAAAATGATGTCAGCACTAAAATTGCAAAAATATTTATTTAAGGGTTTTTTGTGACGACTTATAGTACATGTTGCAACGCCCCACAATTGGGATGAGACTGTTTGATTGACACATCAGGCTGACTATATTAAGGCGGAAAGCATTGTAATATTGTTTCCTGGCTTAGTTTGTCACGTTTTGTAGCCTAAAAACGGTGACCCAATCACCACCAAAATTTATATTACGCCTCTTGAACTTGTTAAAATATAAAAGTGACTGGCACAGTATTTGGGATTTTATTGTCATAATGTGAGCCCCTTTGAGGAAAAGCCATTATTGCCTTCACAAATATTAAAATACTGTGCTGATTATTTTTTTATCGTTACAGGTGAAAGAGGACAATAGTTTATACTAATGAATTTTGGTGGTGATTGGTCTTAGTTTTCAGACATTTAGCAACGCTAAAGTTTTGTTGGACTTCATTGGCAAGCAGCGGCTAACTGGCTAACACTACTGCCGCTGTCGGGGCAGCAATTAACCAAGCTTTAGTCAGCATTCACGCTGATGCAACCAAGGTTAGCGAGGTACGAATCTATCTTCTTACCGGCCAGAGATGGACGCTCTCCGCATAGGCAGCTGGGGTGCTCGGCCAGCTTTTATAGTATACTTACTTAGTGTAATGCCCTCACGTGGGAAAGGAGAGCTACAGTCAATGCATTTTCAGTCTTTTTTGTTTTGTTTTTAAAGGGTCGTTAGGACTGTAAAACGCTGTCATGCATAAACTGCTGTCAGCCACAGCTCACGATGCCCAAACACTCAATGCAGACTTGTCACACGCCATCCATGGCGCTGCATGTACGCAGGCACTACACTATGTTGCCTATACGTTTTATGCTTGTAATTCGTTTTTGTTTTGTTAAAATACATTGTGATAAAAATGTAAGTGTGTTTAAAGCATGTGTGTGTTTGTATTCAGGATATTTAAACTCATGCTTAAGTGTTTTCGAATCATAATTTGGAGTGTAATCGATTAATGTAGACATTTCAAAACGCTTTTTTTTTTTTTTTTTTGCTTGTGAGCTGGAAAATAATTATTCACAAATTTTTGTAGCTCACGTCAGTCCCTAACCCTCAGGAAAATTGCGAGGCTTCACCGTACACAAATGCCTTGTACAAACTCGTGTTGCATTCTGAAGGATTCTCTTCCCTTCCGCTCAGACTGGTGCTTCTAGTAAGACGGCTCAATCAGTGAATGAATCACCTCAGCGGCGGCTACTAGGTTGCCTTTTAGATGACTTCCTCTTGGCGTGCGACCTCCGCCCGCTACTCCCCGTGATGGCGTTTATCGGCGTGTGGACAGCTGTAAATATCGGCATCCTTTCAAGATTACTTTCATTATCGAGCACATTTGCCTTGAAGCTGTCACTAGTTGAATTTATATGCGAGTGTTTGAATGAGATACAGCCCCTGGGTTTTGCCTGATAAAAAAAACAAAACAGCATGTGTACGCCATCTCTGATGCGAGGTATTGTCCCGAAATGACAGCCGTAACCCATGGTCCTGCTTGTACAGGCCAGGGGACTGGAGGCGGAAGAGAATGCAGTGTTGTAATTGCTTCCCAGGATTGTAAATAGAGGGGGAGGGACTTCTTTAGTGAACACAATGAGCTGTAGAGACTCTTCAGCTGTGCAATGTAGAGAGCAGATTGTATGTGACTGTGCTGACACTTTACTGCACAATATAATTCACGTGCCTCTTGATTTATGATTTACTGTCCCGCTCCATTCAAACCTCCCTGAGATCGATGATTGGATAGTGAAACCTCCTAAGGTTGAGCACAGTCCATTTCAGGACACCGGTTGACCTCCCATAAGTTCACTCTATTTCTCACAATTTTGACATCATAAAGAAAATGTGTTTTTATAGTCTGCGACTCTGCCTAATGGTGAGTTGTTTCTTTCTGCACCAAACTAACGGTACCTTACTTTTTGGTGGTAGTACAGCTAAACACCGAGAATGTTGAATAGTTCAACAGCAGCGTTAGGATGTCCGTGTGAAACGGTACAGAGCAGCTCCTTCGAAAGCGCTGACATTGTTGGCACGCCGCTGTCAGGTAACAACCAAATTCACACGCGACAGCAACATTTTACCTTGGTAAGTTGGCTGTGGGCGATTAATGTCAATATTCTCTCGAATAAAGTGACTGTTGTCAATAGGCTCATTCGTTAATGTCAATATTCATTGTATTACATACAGTAAGATAATGAGAAGATTCTGAGTGAATTTTGCATATTTTTGGGTACGTGTGACGTTCGCAGTCACCAACCTCTTCCTCAGTCTTCTCCCATGAAAAAAGAAGCTTACTGTGTAGATTAAGAGCAGATAGGCCTCTCTCTCTGAACACACATTTGTACGTATTTGTTCTTCTTTTTTTTACTGCAAAACCACAACACATGTCTCCAATATGTTACATTGTTTGGAAAATGTGTGTGCGTGCGTGCGCATGTGTGTCAACAGAAACCCGAGCATGCTTTCTGTGCAGCCGCTGTAGGCTTTGTGTCTGTGCCCTGTGGCTGTTACGTAAGCACGTCGTCAACAGCGATGTTTAAACTTTTACCTACAAAGCAAGAGTTGTTAGAGTGACTATCGATTTGCAAGGCGAAATTATGCTTATGGTGGTTGTCAATATGTCTTCTTAGTGCTGACTACCGTGGTCTTCTTCTCACAGTACAGCAATGCGCAGGCTTCGACAAGCAGCTCGTGCGTGTCCGACTGCTTGTAGTACAGAATTTAGCATCCAAGTGGTACAATTCCAGTGGACATTGTGGTGGCTCTGTACGAGGAAACACAAGGAACATGGAGGTAACTCACCACTTGTGGTCTGTGTTCATGTCTTAAGGCGGTGTACGACTGTACGAGCCTGGACACCATGTTGTGTGTCAGTGCTTGAACGGTAGTGTATATTCTGTTGCTGTTTTTTGCCTCTCTTGTTACATTTCTGACAGAATTGCTTGCCTTGTAATGTCACTTGTCTATAAGTAACTTATTTTTTGTTGTGATGTGTAGCGCTTCAGGTTGAGCACCATGCTGTAACAGTTTCCTGTAATATGAATGTCTGTTAGGCTTCAGTCAGCAAGGTAGTTTAGAAAACACACTCTGCCCATCCCGTTAGGTTAAATGTAGACCCGGGGTGCTGATTAAGTGCAGAAAGAGGTGGTCTCACCTAAGACAAAAAGTCCATTTGGGCAGGGACAAAAAGTCCATCTGTGTGGTTTCTGCCGCCTTGGCTTTTTTGAAGGACTCATGATGACATATTGGAGCTGTGTCAACGCTGAAAGCTGTGGCAGAGACAGCTGCGATGGCCACCGAGGGAAATACTGCTGCAGTGTCTCACCACTGGGCAGTAATCACATTCGGAGGTGACATTGTTAGCTACTTGATTAATTTGCTTACCTCAGCTAGAAGCAAAAGTGTGCGACGACGAGCCCGCTAAGATTACCCTCCGGAGGAATCGTCAAGGATATGGCATTCGATTGGGTGTTGTTTGTCCAAGGGATTTAGTCTTGAGGTGTCAAGCCTGACTATGATAGTCAATAAAGGTTTGAAAGTATTAATAGAATAATAATAATAATAATTTGATTACAAAAAAGTTGAAGCAAAATCTCTGCCTCGAAACTTCACTCTGAACAGTTTTCCACATGGACTGATGGACTACTAGTGCAGCTAACTAGTAGTTCACAGATCTGACTTTTGTCGTTCCTGTAGCTGGCACAAGACTTTCATAATTTCTACAGCTGCCAGAATCGCCTGAGATTGGCTGGCGACCAGTCCAGGGTGTAGTCTGCCTCTCATCCTTCAGTCAGTTGAGAACGTCCTTGAACCCGATAAGATGGAAAATGCACAGCCGCATGAATCAATGTCTCTCCTGACACAAGAGTGAAAAGCCTACGTTCTCTTCCTATGTCCCACAGATGTGAATACAAAGAACTAATTGAGAGCACAAAAATGTTGCTCTGCACAGATCGACAGCCAGGATAGCTTATCTCACATGGACCAGTTTCCAAATGCCAAATGAAGAGATAAGGAATCCTTTCTGACAGTGTTGTTTTTTTTCTCTAGCCAGTACCAATGTGGAATGTGAGAGGATGACCTTACATTCGCTAGTTATCCTGTTGGTGCAGAGTAACTCAATTACAGAGACGTCCCCGCAAATAGGAAAGTGCCCGTCAGAGGTTTCATCGCTCTTAACTCAATATGCGACCAATCGTGTTAGAACAATGGTCTTCAGAGGCGAATTGACCCTGACAAGGAGAATGAGGGCTTCAAGGGTTGACAACATGGATTGAGATTGGTGCAGGTGCTTTTAACCCACCTTTGTTCGAACTGTAGTTTTGATTGGCTTTCAAACTCTGCTGATTCACTACCTGTAAGTCATAAATCATCCGCCAAGCGCACTGCGCGTGTTCACCCATTTTTCTGCTGCACATATCTGAATAATCAACGGGAGACTGCTACACTCCCTGACTGTGATTGGTTGTGGCTGCAGTGTTGACGTTTGAAACGCTGATCTTCTCACAGTCTAAACAACTACCCCAGAGCTACGAAGGGTCCCGTTTCTTTAGGCATGCAATCAGTGGCATCTGCCGCAGGCCTTCCATATGCGTTTAAGGCCAAATTGCTATCTAAAGTCTTGCTTCTGCCAAGTTGTGGAGTTTGGTTTACCTCTGTCTGTATGCTTTGGAATGCTGGCTTGATTTTAACCCACACCAGTAAATAGCATGTCCATCATAGCAGTGTGACACCGTGTAACCCGCTGATGAATTCCAAGGAAGCCATATCGTGCTGGGTGTATGCAAACAAGAAATAAAAGTTCCTTTTTAATCCTCTCAAGATCCAGAATATTTACATCCCTGTGTGAAAGCGCAAAGAGGAAAGCTATTGTTTTTGCATCCAATTTGCTTATTTTATAAACCTTTTCTAGACTTGGCCGAGCACCTTTCGCGTCATTGCGTGAACAGGTGACCGTGTAACAATAAACTATATTGACAGCTACAATATAACCGTGACCAAAATAATCCAAGGCTAATCAAAATCATTTTCTTTCTTTGTTTTTGATATATTTTCTGTAACCCAGCTCACTTTGAGCTGCAGTTGTATTAACCTCTTAGATTCCAAAGCCTCGACTGGTTGTCAGTGCCATCCAATTGGAGGGCACGCACAACCATTCATTCACACATTTAGAACTAAAGCGGTAAATCATATAACTTAATGTTTACAGAAAAGATAGAAATCTCTGCCTCGAGCTTGGCATGGATTTTTTCTCCACACGGATTAATTGTTACAGCAGAGCACAACTGCACGTAGAAATGATTTGGTGCAGTGACGAGCCATGACGGCAGTCCCTAAAACAACAGAATATCCACAGTTTATACTTATGATAAAGTGCTACAAGTACTACAAAGCAGAACTGGTGTACCACTACATCACATCCATGATCACCAACACAAGTTCACGTATCAATGTTAGCGAATATAATGTACCCTACAAAAAAAATAATACCTGCACCTTTTACCCATATTGACAACAATATCCCCAAAAAGAATGTACAGAACCAAACACAACTGCCATATTTGGTAGAAACTTGTTTTTATTCGCACCTACGCTTAAACAATGTGTGCCATTGTTTAAGCGTAGGCGCTTTGCTTCAACGCACACTAGGTGACACAAAGGATTGATTCTCTTTCTATAACCAAGAGAAACTGTTAGTGTTTTTTTCTGTTCCAATCCCTCATAGTCAGCTCCATTCCTTGTCAACCCTTTTTCAAGATGGCAAATCGAGCAAGTGCTGCCAGCTGCAGGTGCTTTATTGTCCCTTAGATGTCTTCTTATAGCACTCCTTATGGTCGAGGGTTTGATGTTTGCTGCCTTTCATCTGGGGAGGTTGTTTTTATGTCTGTAAAAGAGACGTTTCCCTAAAACTAACCCTAGCTAGCATAATGGACATGCCTTCACAGTCCCCTTGTTTCTTACGATCTTGATGAATGACTATTTAACTTTGGATGACAAAACAATAATTACTTGAGACTGCTTTGTAAGAACCTCCCGAGAATGGACACTTGCAACATTAACAACATTAATGATTCGTCAGCTGTTGGCACAGTCGCTGCCTATAGAGTTGCAACAAGCCCAGTTTAAGCTTACCGTTGTAATACTGAGCCAGTAGCCTGGTGAGAAGCTGTATTTTTTTTTTTATATATATATATAGCAGATTAATTTAATCCCCGAGATGTGGTTCCAATGCCTCAGCCGTATCACGGCTCTGCTTTAAGAGTATCTACAGTGAACCCTGCTGAGTTGAAGCCCACATGTGCTCACTGTAATTGCCAGTTTGTCATTTTGAAGCTGTCATATCAGTCCAAAATGCACGGAAAGAGTTTCTGCATCTTTGATTGTGTTAGAACTCGTATCAAAGTTATAGTGATAGATTTCCTTCTCGCTTGGCCTCAGGTCGATGCACTTGCCTCTTGTCCTTGGCTCAGCACTGAATCGTTTGGTTACCTAAGGCACTGAGTTCTCGTAAGTTCTCCTGTTTGTTTTGACACACAAGGACATAATGTTCAGACAAATGTTGTGTTAACATGCAAATTGTTAGGCCAAGAGTAAAATATTAAAGACGCCTTCTTAATAACGTGCCATAAACCATGATTGTATTCACTTTTTAATCGGCTGGATAATATTTAACAAGGATTAGGAGTTGACAGTTAACTTGAAATGAAGTTATATTACTCATTACATGACAACAATGTACTCAACCGTGGCCCCCAAAAAACGAAAGGTACACACTATCACGGGTTACCTGTGTTCACCCCTATTTTTGATTACCTGATTAGTCAGACTTCCAAGTGTACAGGTTGCCTATTGGTCACAAACATTTATAGTCACCGAAATGGCAAACTCACACGCATGCTAACATATTAGGCTAACTTGTTGCCCGATTAGTCAGACTTCCAAATGTACAGGTGGCCTATTGGTCACAAAAATTTATTGTCACCGAAATGGCAAACTAACACGCATGCTAACATATTATGCTAACCTGTTGCTCGGCTCTGGATCCTGCAGTACTGAACTCCACAAGTCCACATTTTCCACTTTGCTGCAGCAGTCAGTTTCAATTCTGCCCTCAGTCCCATCTGGTTAAAAAGTACAGTATTCTTTGTTGATGCCTCATTCTGACGGCGTTCAGTACTATTTATGTTGTGGAATACTGACTGGAGTATTGAGCCCCAATGTTGATATTGGCCTTATTTTTGAGTCATGAAAAAGCCAACAGCCATGTACAAAGAGATGTGAATATTTGTGCAGGCTTATTTGATTATTCACATACTGCACATACCTGCAGTGTACTGCATCAAATATTTACTTGCTCAGTACAAGATAATTTTTGCCCTGGTACATTAACTTTAGCGCTAAGAGGAATTGGCTTTTCAGCAGGCACCGTTTCCCCCCTCCCACCTCCTTCCACTGTCCCCCCCCCCCCCCCCCCTCGCTGTGTTGTCTCTCCTCCACTCTCCAAATATTAACAGGGGCATTTGAATGTCCTACATTGCTGGGAAGTTTTGATGATGTCAGCTGCTCTGCTGTTGCTGGAATCCCAAGTAAAGACAAGTTAGAGCATTTGTCATGATAACTAACTCACCAGGTTGGCCACAAAGGTGATGATGAGCAATCAGGAGTAGGACATTTGAACAAAGCTGTTTATAGCTTCCTCACCAGCTGCATTACTCTCTCGACGATGACTCACGCGCCGATTCACATTATCAATGGGTATCTGAATCCTAATAGGGCAGGCCATTAGTTGTGTCATACCTTTTGCTGTGCAAGACAACTTGTGCATGTTGCTAAGGAAACGTGACTCCTTCCCCCGGCGTCACTGATCTACTTGAAGATGAAAAGGGGAAGATAAAGCCACTTAGAACTGTGTCACAATTGCCCTCTTTTGCCGCCCGGTATAAAGACAACCCAGATACTTTTGTTTCTGGCTAATAGCTTCGGCTGCCTTGCATACTATACTCGCTTTGTATCTGTGACCCGGCTGACATGATGTGTTCCTACTGTGGCCCCTGTGGGCCGCAGCATCCCAAGAATAGAAACCATTTAACAGCTCGACCTGGGGTTGGGGATTGAGGGAAAACGACGTAACACGATGGCCACTTATCCATGGCAGTACAATATTATAAACCAGTGCCTGATGCAGTATGGTACTGCACTGCTTTTACTTGAGCCTTATCAAAGCTGCCATTCCTACTGTGTGATCAGATTACATCTGAGAGCATATTCCTGTGTCGGCCCAAAAGCCTCTTAGGCATTAGATTAGACTAGATTAGATTAGAGTCTTTTTTATTGTCATGCCACGCCACTATTAAATGCAGTCTTACCAGAAATGCACAAAGCTTTTAAGTGCAAAGTGATGTACACATAAAGAAAATACTGTACATGGTTTATTTTTTATTAATGAGTGTAAAAGCAGTGTAGTGTGAAATATATGAGTGCATACATATGCGTCTGTCAGGACTTGCATAACTATACTGTGCGCGTGTATGCATCTTCCCATGCTTTTAGTCAAACATATATTCCATAATTTTTTTTATCTAGTGCCCACTGTAGGTCTATTGTAGGGTTATGGATCACTTTTTATGGTCCTTAACTGCCTTTGACTCGTATTATCAAGACACCCCTGTATATGGGGTACATTTATTGATACTTGGCAAGTGTAAAGGAAATTTACCAGAGCAGGTAAATCAGTCTTTGTCTTAACATGCATGTGGCTGCCGCTATTCGCAAGGGTCACAAAATGAGCCCTGCCAGAATAGCAATATACGTCAAGTAATTGACGGCCACCCAAAAAGGGTTGTAGTTTCCTATGGATGTCACACAATGGCAGCAAAGTACTTTTTTTTTTTTTATTAGCCACAACATGGTTCCATGCCACCAGAGTTCACCAAAGCTAAACTGCAAATATGCTTGGCTTCACTGTATGCCAGTTTCTTCTTAAATATTTTTTTTCTCCATACCATGGCCAACACCCTGATGTAATGATAGAGCAGTTTGTTAGCATGTCTCTTCCTAATCCTTTTTTTTTCTCTTTCTAATCCTAACTGATGCATGCAATTCCTCGTAATTTCCTACAATATTGAGGCAGAAAACCAGCTATCCCGAAGCGAGACGATAGGGTTTAGCCAAGCCGGGGAAATCGTCACAGTCGTGTCAACACTAGCTAGCAGGTACATGGCACAGGGTGAAATGGAATTTTGGAAGCTGTCCTCTGATGTCTGTGTTGACACAGAGGAATGCGGGCCGGCCTGCTGATACTGCTAGAAGTGATGCAAGACTCATATACACATACACTGAAATAAGATGCCAACTAAAGAGAATCATGTTCTATTTGCTTCCACATTGAACACCGGGATCTTGTGTTTTTATAGTTGTACCTCGACTTGACAGTTTTCAAGAACTTATTTTTCTAATGTCATTTCTCTCTCCTCAGATGTTTCTGACAGTTTACCTCAGTAACAATGACCAACATTTTACTGAGGTGCCCATCACTCCGGACACGCTATGTCGGGACGTGGTGGACTTGTGCAAAGAGGCTGGGGAGGCCGACTGTCACCTGTCAGAAATGTGGCGCGGATCCGGTGAGCGACCAGAGTTACCTTGTTGATGTTGTTTCTGAGAAAAAAAACACAAAATGGATATTAGCTGTGTGTTTGGCTCGAAAGCGATTTCATTCTGAAGACCCCTTAACGCTCTCAAATGCAAATGGAATCCATAATCTCTGCAACACATTCAAGCACCCAGACTTCATTTAGCATCTATCCATTCCTGAGAAGCATTTGGAGCTGAAGGAGGTAGTTGCGTCTGTGTTTCCATGGCGATGCTGTGCCAATTATCATGTTTGAGGACTTTCACAAGAAGCGTGAAGGGGGACAGCTCAAAAAGTCATTTCGCAATACAGACTATTCTCTCCTTTTTCGACATCTGCTTGACTGCAAAGTGTTATGATATGGAACGGCTTGAATAAATTGTTCCTGAATGGGTAATTGATCATTTGGCTCGATATCTGCAAGAGTAATTGACAGAGCATCAGTCATATTCTCTCTCAGGTCATTTGAACAATATGATGAAGGCAACGATGGCTTTGATTCTGGCACCATAACTGTGTTATGTTGGACCCGAGTAAACGTTACTATCCTCCGTGTTGCAGAGCGAGCTGTAGGGGATGGAGAGCGGATGCTGGATGTGCTCCAACGAAGAGGACAACACAGAGCGGAGGTGCGCTTCTTTCTGCGTCACAACCGAGCCCCAAATAGGGAATCTGGTAAGTGTGCACCCCCCTTTTTCTTCACTCCACAGAAGTGGAAAATTGCTCTTTTTATCTGGTAAAGTGTCCTGAAAATATCTTGCTTCAGGATAGACACCGCATGATAGGAATATGGATATACGAGAATAGCTCAGTAAATAGCTGTAATAGTCTGTCGTTCTTTGCAGAGGATATCGAATTAAGAATTCTTATATTATCTATCTGCATGTGTTTTTCCACAGTTTTCAAAAATCAAATATATTGTTTTATGTTTAGTCAACTTCAACTTGGAGTGGCATTGAACAACTTAAAGCCTTTTTTCCCCCTAAAGAATTGCTCACCATCTGCCAAACTGAAATTACTTAACTTGTTGTCACTGACACCATTCATTTGTTACGTCAAAAATAAAAAAATACATACAAATGAATGGTTTGTATTCCCAAAGGCTCTGAAGTCGGGTCACTAGTATCCCAAGGCGCCGCCGTACTATAGACCTTATGTTGCTGTACCGTCTGAGCGGGATTAGAACGCAGGGTCTCCCAGTCAAATTGGCATAAGCTTGTTACCTTTCTGTTTTCCTTAAGAACACAGAAAACCTGAGTATTTTTGGTGGTGTGCGATCCTCTCAGCCCTTAGTTGCGTAACTAAGCCCCTTTTGCCCCCTCACCGCTTGAGTCTGGGCTAGAGATTAGACGCTTGTTTTCTCTTCCTGTTATCTTAGCCCCTCTTATTTTCCCACAGTTGGCTCACCTCTGCCTTGTATTTATGACACTGTCCCTTGATGCCTATTCCTCTTATTTTAAAGGAAATTCTGTTTGGTTTGTCGTTGTAGTCTGTGTCATCTTTCCTAACCTAGATATAATGGATTTGGATCACTTATCTGATTAGGCAGGAATTATGAAGAAGGCAAATAACTAAGGATAAAAAAAGAAAACATGTTTTATTTGGCCCTTACGTTTACCTGACTGCCAAAGTAACGCGCATAATAGTATGTCATGGGTCATCCAAAGCCATTATGCAAGCTAAAGGGGTTTGGTCATTGGGAAGGGCTTTATAGGATCTAGCCTGCATGGTCTCCTCCCTTGTCGTAAAAATGTAAGCAACCTGTTCCGGTGGTTAATAGCCTACCCACCCCTCATGTTGGTGAATGCGTCCTTGCGGGGGCCCTCCCACCGGCCGCTTGGTTATGTATGAAGTTAAATCCCGAGATTGCCAGTCACAAAGAATGCTGTTGTTTCCCGGAGAAGGAAAGCGGCAGCCAGCCTTTTGTATTGCTTCCTACTGCAGCACCTGCGAGATAACAGAATAATGTGTGCGTATGCGCCTTTGTTGTAGCGACTGTCTGAGCTGCCTGTAAAGGGGAACAATTACTGTTATTAAACAAACAAACAAACAAACCTTTTCTGTATACTCATGTCTGACTGGGTGTTCTACCATGTTGTTTCCTTAGGGGGGTCCAGAGGTTTAGAACCAAAGAGAAATGGGGTGAAAGGTCCTACTGATAGAAGGATGGAGAATGGGGTGAGTACTAATCTTACTTTTTAAAGAATAATTAATCCAATTATTTAAAAAAAAAAAGTTTGTTTGAAGATAGTAAGAAGGATCTGCTATGACTAGAATTAACAAGTAATCAAATAATTGTTATTAAAAAAAAAAGAGTAGGTATATACCTTTTTTTTAGATGGTAAAAAAACAACAACTAAACCCTCATGTTCATCCCTCATTAAGTCCACATTGACTTCAATGTCTGATTAAACCACTGACTTGCTATTGTCTTTGAATTACATCATGTTAACATAAAGTATGTGACCCACTATCTTCTTTCTCTATACTGTGCACCGAGGGAACTAATTAATCCCGAATATAAATGCAAATTAGAATTTAAATGGGGGCATGTGTACAAAGACTTGCTTGTTCATGTACTTAACCTCCAAAGTCTGCTTGACTTTCAAGTTGTTCTAATTCCAGAACATTTTTTTCCCTTTAAAACAATATTAAAATGTGTGCAAACATTGCCATGATAATAACTTACCAGTAAGCAACATTTTTAACATGCAAGCCTTTGACTTTTAAGGCTTTTTTTTCACAAATTGGACTGCTTTTGTTGGTCATTGACTTTCACTTTCCGCTTTGCACTAAAATTCAAAAGGTATCATGTATCGCTGGTGTTGGACCAAAACCTCCTATGTACATGCAATTTGATAAGATGAAACGAAAATCATGTTTTTGGGGTATCCTGAAAAGTGATGATTTTGGAGGTATCAGGATTTCGCCCGACGTCGGCCATGTGTTCATTATTTGCAATCAGTATTTTTGGATCATTTTTTTCAGGTGTCAGCTCCCAGGATGGACATGACTTTAGCCGAGCTACAGGAGATGGCTGCCAGGCAGCAGCAGCAGATCGAAGCCCAACAGCAACTCCTCGCTTCCAAGGTACAAACCAGCATAAGAGTCGGAAGATCAAAGTCCAGACTGGGGCTGGTAGAGATGATTGGATATGCAGGATGAAGAGCTTTAGTGGCGGTGGTGATAAAAGTAACAGCAAGCGGATGGAAGAATAGTGAAAGGAGGATTAAAGGAGGACTGGGGTTAAAAAAAGAATGACAATTTTAAGATAAGGAGGTTTTCCTTTGCAAGTAGGATGAATCGCTGCAGGTGAATTGTTTAGAATTTTAGATGCCTAAGACAGAGCCCTCATGAATTCTCATAAAACGTGTCAGATCTCTTGTTCATGCTCCCAGACAAATCACAGTAAAATAAAATCAAGATTTGAAAGTATTGCACCTTTTCAAATTACACCCTTTCGCTATTATAGACTGATAAGCGGTTTTAATAAAATCTTCAATTATCTCTTTCCGCAATCCGCCATTTATGCAAACCTGTGCATAAGCCAAGAAATGTACCTTGAAGCAATCATCAGAACTCGCAAATGACAACAAATAAGAATTACCCATCGGCATACATGGCCTCAAACTGTTCCTCCTCATGTTCATGTCAAAATGGATGATACAAAAGCATCCCCTTGATGCTAGTAAATAACATTCCTCTCTTCTTAATTTGTGTACAATCTGCGTTATTGCTACTTGAGTAATTAATTGTTTGATGTTGCTAGCCGCAAGGACTCGGGTGGAATGTGTTGTCTTATGCCAGCCTAAAAACCACCAGATCCTGGCGTTTAAAACATCCGTGTAATCTGAAAAACATAGATTGAAACCACCAGTAGGCCAATGGCGGAACGGCAGGAAGCCAACATAAAGACACAACGGAGTCGCTGCTGGAGTGTTTTGATGTCACTGACTAGTTTTATGTTTTGAAAGAAAAATACATAATTAAAAAAAGAAGAAAGTTGATCTTTACTTATGTACAGCATTTGGTTTCAGCTCCTGTTTTTAAGTGCTCTATAAAGTGAATTGAGCATTTATTTGTTCCTCATTTCATAAGGGAACACTTTCTTTTGATAGTATAAAAGTCGCGCCAATGATGTAATGTATTCTCATTACGAGCACAATAAGTATTTTGTGTGCGAAGAAGTTAACAAAATGGGCATGTAATTGACAGTAAACGTTCATTTTAGCTTTGTACTAAAGTTTATTTTTATTTTAGGTAATTTCAAGAGTTGAATCAATGCTCCTTTTTTCAGAGCCTTTTTTTATTCAAATATCTGTACTTCTACTTGAGTACGCATTTGCACATTGTGTGAGTACTTTTGCCACCTGTGCCACCAGGAGCAGCGATTGCGCTACTTGAAGCAACAGGAGCAGCGCCATCAGCAGCAGGCCTCCGAGCAGGAGAAGCTGCAGCGTCTGCGAGACAACATCGAGAACCAGGAAGGTCGCCTCAAGAAGGTCCGAGCCCTCAAGGGCCAAGTGGAGCAGAAACGCCTCAGCAACGGCAAACTCGGTAAGATTCTGAAACCATCAAGATGTGTTATGATGTAATATGCTACGATGGATGTGAATTTAGAATACAATTGCAATTATATTTGTTCCCTCACCCGCTGGGGGTTTCCGTTTTTGTGCAGTGGAGGAAATCGAGCAGATGAACAACCTCTTCCAGCAGAAGCAGAGAGAGCTGGTCATGGCCGCGTCCAAGGTGGACGAGCTTAGCCGACAGCTGGATTTGCTCAAAAGTGGCAAAGTAGACAACTTTCATGACAACCAGAGCTCCGTGGCTGAACTGGACCGCCTCTGCAAAGAGCTACAGGTGTGCACTTGGAAAGGCAAACAAAGCCACAGCTTTGACTGGGCAATTTATAGAATAGACAGGTCAATTAAAAAAATATATATATTATTATTTTTGTTTTTTGACCACAGATATGTGCTTCCGAGGTGAATCTATTTTTGCGAATTCGCCGTTAGAAAAGAATGTGAGAGATAGATGGCAATAGACAATGTCGACCAGCCAAGCCATACAAAAAAAAAATCTGCCACTTAGCTTAGGACATCATACACTGACAGATACTATTTAAAACATGAAACATGCCAGCTCTTAATACAAGTCATAGACAAATAAAACTAATGAAATTAATGCTGTTTAAAATAATAATAAAAACAGTAAAAATTGGAAATAAGATTTTTGTGGGGAGAAAGATTTTACTTTAAGGCCATATCCATTAAGTGTAACTTAAGTCTGATGGAACTCTTTTGTCTTAGCTGAGGAACAAGCTCAACCAGGACCAAAACTCCAAACTGCAGCATCAGCGTGAGAACCTGAACAAGCGCAACATGGAGGCGGCTGCCATGGACAAGAGGATCATCGAGCTCCGTGATCGGCTGTGGAAAAAGAAAGCGGCACTGCAGCAGAAGGAGAACGTACCTGTAAGAATCACATGCATTATTCAACCATTTTTAATTGGGGTCATTAGCTGACCACATACAGGAATGCTCTTGATCATAGCACTCTCTAGTGGCCTCTTTTTTTCTTTTCTTTTCTTTTTTTTTTTTTTTACTAAACTCTCAGACACTCTTGCACTCAGAGATATTCTGTACAGTGAAGCCCATTTATGTTCCAGAACCACCTGTGATAGGTGGAAATCCATGATAGAGAGAAACCATATTAAATCACACACATTTAAACTAAGGCTTATTAAGATGTGCCAGTAACAGTGGTGGTGCTTGCTTCAAACTGTTTGTCACTCCTAGTTGTACTTTACTATAAAACTGACATGTTAAACAAACACATTAAAAGATGGAATTAAATGTAAAAATGACATTGAAATCTTCGATCAAAGAGCCTGAAACCTTGAAACTGCTACTTTAACACACAGGGAACAGCAACACATACAAACGGGATACAACAGTACTGCACTCCTATTCACAATATTCTCTCTGCTATGTGGGGGAACGACTATTACTCAGTCAAAAGGGGAAGGGACCGCTTCATAAAGTGAATGTTTGAAAGCAGTATTAAATGACGAACCGCGATATTAGCGCAAAACACTACTTGCTTTTTTCTACGTGAGACTCTTATGCTGTTTGTTCCACTCGTGTTCTACTTCTGCTTGTCTGTTATTTGGAGGGAAACAACTCCGCAACATGCGAGTGGACTTACAAGTGCCCTGCTGACATTGCAGACAAACCGTAATGTCAGGGGAGATGTTATCTACTCAACAGGAAAAGGGCGAGATTGACTATTTTTCCTTAAAGGGCACGCAACCATCTTTTTTTTTGAAAAAGGAAAACAAAAACATTCTAGGAAAGACTTGATGGAGAAATTAACATGTTAATTAAATGTATAATGTGGAATACACGTTCACCACGCCCTTGTTTAAGGAAAGTGTGAAATAGAATTTGTCTTCAGAACAAAATGTTTGTATTTTTGCCAAAATGGCATGATTGGAGATTTGATTCTTCTATATGCTAATACATTAAGAATTATGAGTTATATTTTACCTTATTTGTGTCAGTTGTTCTACATGAAATCTTAACTAATGTGATTATTTTATAGTACGTAGAGGCACAAAGAATTTTGTAGATATTAACTCTTCAGTTGCAGGCCAAATTGGCATTTTCTGAATTAGATTTTTAAAAATACAGTATTTAATTTTAATGTTTAAAATAATTTGTACATTTGCAAATAAGTCCATCTAGTTTTTATTATTATTGACTGAATAGTTAGTAATGGTGTTTTTTTTTTTTTTTTATGTATTTATTCCTTTATTTATTCTTTCTTTTTATTCATGAGTAAATACCCTCAGTGGGTCATGTTGATCCAACGAATCTTTCAGAAATGTTTCAATTTTTAAATTGAACTACTGAAATACACTTTTCTATCATCATTCTGAAGGATATTTTTCATTGAAAAGGCCCTTTTTTCGCATGCACAATAAAGTAGGACTAGTGTCTCATTTAGACGGGAGGTCCAGAAAAGGTTCTTGCAAGGAGGTGATTCACCCACCCTGCCCGGAATCACAATGAGCGGGCCTTTTTCACACCCGCACAAAGACTTTATCCATCCCAAGCTGCTCTCTCCTCCATCTCAGCTCAACAACCACTGTGTGGCTGACATATAACACACACACAGCTCAGGTCTTCCTTTGTGAGTCAGCTAGTTCAGCAGAATCTAAGCGCAGGGGTGGTATATTACTTCATAGGAACTAAAAAGAGGGGCAGTGTTGTTGTTGTTGTTTTTATTGTGAACTGCTGTTGCATGTTTCTGCTTTTGTTCTCCCAAGAATGGCTATCCGAGTAAAGAGAGGGCTTCAAAAGACACACATCCTCAGGTAATCAAAACTAGCGTTGGCGCAGGATCGTCTCTTCCTTGTTTTCCTCTGATATCTGCAGTTTGACTTGGAACAAGTTTTAGTGGCTCTTAAACAGAACCGTGATAAGTGTAGTGGAGCCACCTGTGTCCAGTTTTTCATGGACCTATGTTGACATTTTGACATTGTTGTAGTCATTCACTCAAGTAAACTAAATATTCACAATATACATTATTTACTTGCACAGCAGTGAATACAGGGCGTTTATTAGCGGGGGGGGATTCGGTGCTTGTGAACTAGCGTAGCTATGGACTTTACTTTTCTTGTTGTTGTTGTTTTTATTTAAACAATACATAGCATAAAATGTTTGCATTCTTGTATTTACTGGCGTCAACCTCAGCATGCTCCACATGTTTTCCCAAAACATAGTAATTATAAATAACCATTGTCATTCTATTTGATGTGCTGGAGTCTTAACCAGTTTTGCCTTGGCTATTCTCTACTTCATACAAGATATCCGAATATTAAATGGTAATCAAAAAAAAATTTCCCTATCCCCAGGTGCCTTCCGATGGCCCAGCAAGTCAACAACAGTCAGGCGGTCCATCTCGTGTGGCAGCAGTCGGCCCGTACATCCAGTCGTCCACGCTGCCCCGCGGTGGCTCGGGCAGACACGAGCTGCTTGTAAAACCAGCCTACCCGGACGGCACCTCCACCTTGCCGACGCACGATCTGCAGAGCAAGGCCGGAACAGGTGAGTGGATGCAGATCTAAAGACCAAACCACTGTGTCCCCCCTTCTCTTTTCCATCCGTTCTTTAATCTGTTCCAATGAGCGTTAACATTATCAAGAGTTCTGTGATATTTGTTGCATTACCGTAATTTCCGGACAAGAAGCCGTACCCTAAAATCGAATGTGCCTCATTAGTACAAAAACCTGCCCAGCACTATATTAACTAGTCAAAAATGACACGTGAATATATAGACAAATCTACAGACCAACTTTTGACATTTAACCAGACTGCACTGCCCCCAGCAGGAGCAGAGAGATGTGACACTTCAGATGCTTGTGACGTCACTCTGAGCTCAGAAGGTAGCGAGTTAACCTCCTGGTTTGCCGTGTTTGTTTCTGTTCATCATTAGCTTTCAAAACAGCTTTGTTTTGTTTCTTGACTTGCTTTGCAGTGACTTGTTGAGCTGAGCTTTGTAAAACAAAGCAATTAAATGCGGTTTGCTCCATCCCCGGTTATTTCTTTGGGGGGGAAAAGCTGACTTGCTCTTGAATCAGAGCCTCAGTGTCTTGTAGGCTGACAATTCATTTCATATTTAAAATATATTGCTGTATTTTTGCGAATTGTGCCTGCCCTCCAATGGACGCCAAAAGTGTTGTCAACATAGACAGACATGGCATCTGTAAAGCTGAAAATGTGTGTAAGAATTTTCCATTGAATAGGGTAAGGAAATTGATTCCATATCCAGGACTAATATCAAGCTTCCCTTAAGCAGGAATGTTGCATTCATATACCGAGCTGTGGATTTGGATTTGAAAACGTATTTATTGCATGTGACTATTGTAGCATTTTATGCCCTTTCAAGCACCAGCTAACATGTCCAGCTCTAAAGTCATACTGTTTTTTTTTTCCCTTTGGAATGCATCTTCCTCAGAAGCCATGTTCTTACTTGAGCCTCTTAAAGAACTTCGAGCCAAGAGAAAAGGTAGAAAAAGTGTGTGTGTGCTTCACACTGGCTTTCATCGCTACTATTTTTGAAGAAGAAAAGATTGGTGTTTTCACTTTATTATTATTATTTTTTTCATTTAGTTTTTTTTTGTTTTTCTTTTGATGAGTGCTTTTGAAGCTTTTCTCTCCACTAATGTCTGCCTTAAAGTGAGGTTGTGTGTGGTTGAGATCAGTGGCCGGTCCGAGTGGCACATAGTTGAAATAATTAAAAAATAAAAACCTAAGAATATTTTTAGCTTATTTATTATCCGAACCTAAAAAATATTTATAAATCTTTATTCCACAAGCTAACAAAATTTGTATAAAAAAAAAAAAAAGACGTGTAAAACATTTCTTTGCAATGGGGAAAATCCTGAATAAATGTGCCTTCTCCAGAAAACTGCCTCTAATTATTATTCATACATGGGCTCATGTGTATCCTTCAGGGAACCAGTCATCAAAACTGGAGTCGAACGGCCATGTTCCAGCTTCTTCAACACTCCCACGGATGACGTCTCACTCCCATAAAGACCAAGGTAACAATATCCATTTGTAAAAGGTAGGGCAGGGCAAAAGTATGCAACAATAAATTTTTTGCTAGAAAAAAGGTCTCAAAGCGTGTTTGGTATCAGGACAAATAACGCAAATACAAATTGAAAAAGACAAAGCAAATCTTGTTTTGAATAGTGTCAGTTTTCTATAAGCCAAGGAGGGGAAAAAAACAATTAAAGTTGGAAATCTGTGTTTGTAAAAACAACAGTTATATTCTAAGGTCATATCGCCCAGCCATAGTACAATATGCCTACAAAATGGTGACTTCCTTTCAGCTTTGTTTGACGCGTACTGCATATAAGTTAAATCGCATGCAAACGTCAGTGTCTTTTCTGCTCTTGTGATTAGATGACACCGAGCCCAGGAGGGATAGAAAGGTGCGTCCATTTTCCATGTTTGAGCCAACCGAGGTTCCCGCCACCTCACTCCGCAAAAACCAGAGCAGTGATGACTTGGTCAGAGATGCTCAGGTGAGAAAGCAAATATCATTGCAACATTTGCAGAAATGAATGATTTGTGTATGTAATGGGTTTCACCATCTTGCCATCGTAGTCTGCTCCCAAGGCTCCAGCCAAGGTCCCACCACCTGTGCCTACAAAACCAAAAGGCCCAAATGTCATCCCGTATGGCAAACAGGGCCTCAACACGGGGACCTTCCCAAAAGCTAAGCCACACAGCAGTCAACCCCAGCCCAGCCACGGCCACGTCCCTCTCCCGCCCTCCCAGAGCCAGACACTCCCCCTGCCCCCGAAGCAGGACCCTCCACCTGCAGCCGCTGTGCGGCCTTTCACCCCGGAGCTGCCGTCTTCCAAGCCGCAGACCCTCGCCACCAGCTCCATCTATTCCATGTATACCCAGCAATCTGGCATCCAGGGGGCCCTCGGCAGGTCCCAGAGCCGCACCAACGGCTTCGTCAGTGGTAAGTAAGCCTGTCACAGAAAAAAACAAGCTCACATTACTTACTTTGTAATGGATTTTGTGATTTTGTTATTCATTCGGGCACTTACATTTCCCATGGCTTCTTACCATTAACATAATGTCTTATTGTAGTGTATGGAAAGCCGGTGATTCCCAGTGGAGGCTCCCAGCACCCAGAGAACCCCTACCTGGAACGTCGCTCCCCAGCACCCGAATCTGAGGTGGACCACAACGGAGCAAGTCACACGGGTCCCAGTCCATCCGAGGGCACCCAACCAGAAACAGAGCGCATCCCGCGACCCCTCAGCCCCACCAAGCTACTCCCTTTTATTTCCAACCCCTACCGGCACCAGAGCGATGGTGACCTGGAGGCCCTGAGGAAGAAGCTCTACAATGCCCCCAGGCCCCTGAAGAAGCGCAGCTCCATCACGGAGCCGGAGGGACCCGCGGGGCCCAACATCCAGAAGCTCCTTTATCAAAAAACCACGCTGGCAGCCATGGAGACCACAGTGATCACACCGAGCACTCCCACCTTTCCTGGTGAAGCAGCAAAGGGGGCGGAGCTACCAGTGGGGCCACACCTTCCTGCCCCCTTGAGCGGTACAGAAAGCCACCCATCGGATGTGGGACGATCTCTGGAAGGACCCCATTTCCCATTTGGTAACGTTCACATTCCAGCACCCGCTGAACAAACCAGGCCACCCTCCATCCTCGACACAGAACACATCATCCCCCCTCCTCCTCCGTCACACCCGGCACCTCGCCCCGAAGACGCGCTCTTCCCGCCGCCGCCCCCTGCTGGTCTGGATGACCTGCTCCCCAAACTTCCCCCTCCGCCTCCGGAAGGCTTCCTGGAAGAGTTTCCCCCTTACCCACCGCCTCCGTACCCCAGCGGAGCAGAGCAGGACAGCCTGGGAGAGGACACCTTTAATATGAAAGCACCTGAAATCACCGGTCAGGTTGCTCTGCCACCGGTAAGGACCAAATGTCATGGTGGCTTGAAACCCTACCCATTGTTTGAAACCCTAACTGTCCAACTAACTAAAACAGGCTAGAGACTCCGACTTTGGCTTCAATCCCAATTTAAAACTGTAACCCTGGCTTGAAACATTACTTTTAAACACCCTTTACCTGAAACACTGACTCAGGCTCATTTGAAACCCTAACACTGTTTTCAGACCCTGGCTTGAAATCCTAATTTTGAAAATAAATATATGAGCCAGGCTCAAAAACAGCTTGAAATCCTGACTCGCGCATGAAATATTCATTCGAAACTTTCACCATGACTTAAAACCCCAATTTGATGCCCTAATGTGTCATGCAGACCTGCACTTAAAACCCAAATGTTTTGCTTCAAACTCAGATTCAAACTTGTAGCTCAATTTGAAACCCTACTATTTGCTTGAAATCCTAAACCTAGCTTGAAATCCTAATTAGAAATTATGCTAGCCCTTGATTGGAACCCTGGCACAGGCTTAAAATCCTCATTTGAAACGCTGACCAAGGCTTCAAAACCCAATTCGAGACTTTCTTGAAAACCTAACACTGGCTCATCACCCTTATCTTGAAAAAGAGGAGAAAACTAAATCAATACGCAACGTTTTTGTACATCACGCCCCGTTTGTTGGTTCCTCGAGATTCGTTGAGTCAACACGAATGAGCTGGGCCAATGTTATATAATTAGATAATCCCCATCAAGCGCTGCTATTGTTTCTTGGATAAAAACGGTCCTTATTCTACTTAGGCTAAATAGAATTTCAGCCTACTTTTCTCGCAGGTTTCGACACGCCTCCATATTCCCTCAACCACACAGAGTTAAAACACCAGTTTACACGTCTTTGTGACCCCCACCGTCGGAGGAGGATTTGTGTAGGTTTTACCCCAAAAAGCAACCAATTAGAAATCAATGCTGTGGCCTATTTATCTTGACCCCCGCCGTCTCTTTTCTTCGGCTATTCAGGTTGCATAACGCCCAATTAAGAGAGGCAAAGTTGTTTCTTGAGGCTCGGCTTAATTGTGCAGAATCACATCCCGCCCTCTTCTCTCAGTTGTGAGCGCGAACGCGGCAAAGAACGGACACCTTGCAGGACACTCACTGTTTTTGTTTCTTAAAGGGCAAAAGGACCAACCTGCGCAAACAAGGCTCGGAACGGATCGACCACAACATGAGAGTCAAGTTCAACCCACTGGCCCTCCTGCTCGACTCCTCTCTGGAGGGAGAGTTCGATTTGGTCCAGAGAATTATTTATGAGGTAAACGCTCAGACCAATAATGCGCACCTTCTGTTTGGGATTCAGGCTTGACATTTTCCACCCCACTGCACCCACGCTCAGGTGGAGGACCCCAGCCAGCCCAACGACGAAGGCATCACCGCGCTACACAACGCCGTGTGCGCCGGACACACGGAGATTGTCAAGTTTCTCGTCCAGTATGGCGTCAACGTCAACGCTGCAGACAGTGACGGCTGGTGAGTTAGTTTGTCAAGACGAAATCTGATTTTCAGTTTCAATCAATGTTTCCCGCGTCACCTAGAGAAATAGCAAATGACAGATTATTTAAAGCAAAATGTTCTTGTTTTCTTTTTTTCCTTCTGGGTTTTGCTTACATTCTCTTTATACCAACGAGCTTTGAAAATGCCTTTTTTTCAGCAATGACATGGAATTCCACCTCCAAAATGACTATTTTTTTTTTACAATTTAGAAAACTTGCGTATTTTGTCGTAATGCTTGTTTGTTGTAAGGACACATTTTTACATTATCTGTGAAGGAACAAATTATTAAGTGGTACCTTGACCTGATTTAATTTCCTGCTTTTTCATTATATTTTCAATAAAGAAAAATAGCACTGTGTGTACGTAAAATACAAAAATACAACCTAATGTAATAAACTTGTTTTTTCTTCTTCTTCTTCTTTTAAGAAAGAGTAGACATGTTGAATCGATAAGATGACCGAAGGAACAATACTGAGCTCTCTCAAAAATAATATTAATAATAAACTGATTTTATATATTACTTTTGTGTTAAAATGCGCCTTGACATCAGAAACTGGAGTCAGGTTGGCTGGTTTGAAAAACAAAACTATCATTGTCACTTGCTTTTTCTTTAAGCGAAATAAAAAAAAATTGCATCAAGCTTGAGAAAAAGCAAAATATACCATTTCTGACTTAGTCTCTCTTCTTCTTGGACCTCAGGACGCCTCTTCACTGCGCCGCCTCCTGTAACAACGTTCAGGTATGCAAGTTTCTGGTGGAGTCGGCCGCAGCCGTCTTCAACACGACATACAGCGACATGCAGACGGCAGCCGACAAGTGCGAGGAGATGGAGGAAGGTTACACCCAGTGCTCCCAGTTCCTCTACGGTCAGTTGGTTAATGACTTTTGTTTTACAGTGAATCCTCGTTGACACACCCGCAATATCGAGAGGCCATAAAGTAATTTATGAGAAGCAACATATGCAAACAAAGAAAATCAACATTGTACATTTAAATTTTACACATCAAAATGTTAAACTAAACCCTTATAAAAAGTGATAGCTTTGTGCTAACATATAATGCAAAACAGCATAGACGTGCTAATGGAAAATATCAGTGTGATAATTATTTTAAATATATATATATATATATATATATTATGTATGTGATATAGGTTGATACGTCAAATTGCTCATTTTTGTGTGTCCCTCTTGTCTAGGTGTTCAAGAGAAGATGGGCATCATGAACAGGGGCGTGGTCTACGCCCTGTGGGACTTCACGGGGGAGAATCCCGACGAGCTGTCTTTCCGTGAGGGGGACTGCATGACGGTCGTCCGCAGGGAAGACGAGGACGAGATTGAGTGGTGGTGGGCGCGCCTCGGAGACGAAGAGGGCTACATTCCCCGCAACCTACTAGGGGTAAGACAAAAATTGAGCCCCCAAAGCTAGTTTTTTGCTGAGCAACATGACATTTAGTCGGCATAGCTGTCATGAATATAATCAGAAAAAAAATTCTTAAACTATAGCGTCAAAGACTGTAAATGTCAGCTATTTTGATTCAAAACAACCAGTTTAGATTAAATTTGGTCGTTTACAATATTGGCTTTTTAATCGTTCAGGATTCACAAAGACAAAAGTAGACTGTAAAAAGAGGTCTTGTTCATCACTTCTTGCACCCACCATTTGCATTTTTAACGCTTGGTTGTCATCTTTTTTTTTTTTGCCTGTTGCAGCTGTACCCGCGAATAAAGCCACGACAGAGAAGCCTCGCTTAAGGATTCCTGCACATTTCAACATGCACACTAACACACACATATACACTACTTGGTTGATATATTGGGCTTTTGGGTACAATTTCAGGATAACTCACACCATCAGCTTCTTAATGCAAGGTTGTGCAAAAAGTATTAAAACATTGAACAGTTTGACATGTGCATTTTAAAGTTTAGAGAAGGTTCAATTCGATTCACCTGTAAGGGTTAGAGTACATTTTAGGTTGATGGTGGAATTTCACACTAAAGCCCAATATAACAAACTTTTTGTGAGTAGCGTGTACATACAGCGTATATACACACACTGACTTCAACAATCCGGGAAGAGAAGGAAACTGTTGCAATGAAGAAACACAAAAAAAGCAGAGGTGGGGAGCCTGCAGCACCATATGGGCCATATACAGAAAATCAAACCTCAGAGAGAAATGTTCGACACGTTGTGTTTGCTCATAAATTTATAAGGCCCTCCGAGGACTTTTTTGACCAGGGTTCCCCATCCCTGCGCTAAAATGAAGGATCAACTAATGAACACTTTGTGGCCCAACTGTGGCACTTTTCTCAACACTAATGGCTTTTTTTTCTCCTGGTTCCACTGTTTGTTTGTTTTTATTACTCATTGTCTGAATTCCTAAAGTGACCGAAACTGTGGATGTAAACGGAACACGCAGTATTTGACATTTTTACGTGTCTGTTAGGTTTCTGGTTTTCATGAGTTGACTAGCGTCAAATGCTCCCTTAACGTGACAATCTTTAGCAGAGGCTTGTTTCTAGTGGACTGTGCCTCTATTTGTGTATCTGCACTGGAGCTGTTAGTCTCCTCAGCTAAGCTAAAAAAAATAAATAAATGGTGATGTGGCCGATGATGCCGGAAAGCCTCGCCCAGAGCATTTATTTGATGTAAGGTACTTGTATTAACATGCTCTTTGTCCTCTCCACTTCAAGGCAAAACTGTGCACTAGTTGACACAAAGGTTACTAAGTATGGAAAGCCATTTATTGGATATCTTTGATATCAAGACCATGTGAGCATTTATAAAAATATCAATTAAATGCTGAAGCGTTTCATAAAACCGTTTGAGAACCAGGCTTGATAACCAGGCACTACTAGGCCAAAAGTCATTCTACTAGTACACTGAATTGTCTTACCAGTGGGAGAAAAGTGCATACTTGTGCATGGACCTCAAAAGTAAATGTAAATCGTCTGTAGCCGCCATCTACTAGTGCACGAGACGTTAGATATCAAGGATATCACAGCTTTTGAGCATTGATCTGTTTTCCTTCAAATTTTGTATTAATAGCCCAAAGATTGGATATCAAGGATATTTAATAAATGCTCAAGCAGCTTTCCATAGCCATTGGGCTTTGGCTGAGATGCCACTACTTCTGTAAAGGAGTAAAATAAAATAAAAAGACTCCCAAGAGGATATGCCTAGTATAATGTTACTCCAGCCATTCTCCTGCTAATAAAGTAATGTGCAGTGACTAGTTGAGCTGACTACCACGAAACCTAGTTATTAAGGTAATAATGATGACTTCCCATGTATTCCCAATTCACCGACTGGTTCTCAGTCAAATCTGACAGAATGGAACTCACATACTTAGATCCATGCATATCTCACAGTGCAGATATATTTATTTTTGTTACCGTGTTTCTGTATGCTGTCTAAGAAGTATAACCTCAAATGTACTGTAGTATTTTCAACATTTATAATAAAAATACTTTGTACCATGCCAGGCCTCCTGTTTCCCCTTTAGTCACATTAACACCTCTGGACATTTTTAGAGTAGGGCTGTCAGAGACCATATGCTTCCCTCAGAAAACTCAGAAAAAATGTAAATGTTATGCAATCACAATTTTATCATTTAATTTTTTAATGGAAAAATGTTTTGGGAAGTTAAATGTATCATGGACATTTTTATTTTGTTAAATTATTCAAATACGATTGAAAGTATTTTTTTACATAAAATATATTTTTATATAAAAAATACGAAATTAATATTGCAGATTAGTGAATCCCAGTGTAGTCATGATTTAGTCTGTAGGACTGTAGTATACTGCCCTCTTGTGGCCAAAGCATGCACACCAGAAGGAGCAGCACAATTAATTGATGCACAAACTGAATACACAAAGAACAGTATAATAGAATGATATTTTCTCTATTCAAAACAAAACCAAAAAAATGGGGGTGGCTCCATGATCCAAAGACATTGCTTGGATTTTATAGCCAATGTGAAAGACCCGCAGGCAGACTTCTCATGCAAGTTTCAATCCAATCTATAGTTGTCCAACAGATTAATGAAAAAGAAAGTCCTGTCCTTGCCCCATATAAGATGTCCGCTCCGTCCAGCCTTGCTCATTAAGTATGGAGACAGCCTCAAGTGATTTGGATCTTGGACCTGCCTCATCAGCAAAGCAGTATTTCTCCTGTCTGTGCCTCGAAAAGAGCCATAGGTGGAATGCGATACAGTGGATTCCCATTAAGCTTGGATGCGTTGTCTTTTCTTTTTTTTTTCCAGCCTGGAGTGGGCGCCAGTCATTGACTGGTTTCCTTTCAGTTCATAACCAAGTTTATTGTATACTGATCGTTTCATATCGCTAAAGTGCATGTCAAAGTGCCACCAGCAGATGCCACTGTTGCACTATATAACTGTTCGACATAAATCCTTGAAACAAATGTATTATTATGAATCAAAATAAAAACACATGCGTCACCATTCATAATTCACATTGATGGAAAATAAGGAAGTACAAATATTTTGTTGATGTGCTTTACTTTTATTTTCTGGCAACGTTTTACTTTTGCGAACTCCATTTTATTGTTATAATTGTCTTTGTTACTGTATGACTAGTTTTTACTCCTTTTACAACACTTTGTATGCTGCGATGGTTGTTTAGAGTGCTCTATATAAATAAAGTTGAGTTGAGATGTTTTTAATTTTAATTTTTATGTTGTTTTTTTAAGAACAGCACTTAGCAGGCTCCCACTAGTGTTATGCTGTCTGAAGAATCACTGAATTAAATGTTCAAACTGTGGATGTTACAAAGTTTTTTTTATTTTATTTTTATATTTAACACAGGTCATTTGGTAAGCACAGTTCGGTTATAGTTATTTTTTAGGTACAATACATTTGCATTTAATCTTTTAGAACGGTTTTATTTTTGGTACAATTTTTGATTAACTTTTTCACAATGCATTTTATTCAAGTGATTATATAAGCACTGTTTTTTAATTGTCATAGAGCACAAAGAGTTGTTCATGTTAGAACCAAGCATAATTAAATATTAAAATATACTAACTTACTTATAATATAACTTGAATAAAACATTTGCCACGTTTTGGTGGGCATTTTATTGTTGGTAGGTAAGTGTAAAAAAAAACGTGAAAACCGCAACTCAATAAATAAAGTTGTGTGTTTTGCCTGCAGTTCTGCAAGTGTCCTGCTGGCGTCACTGCTGCCCCTCTCACTAAGATTGAAACAGACAGGTTGCTCTAGTGCACCTTTTTTTTTTTTTTTTTGGCACCTTCTCGAGTCCCCCCGCAGCACACTCAGTCACATCGTAAACGACGCCTCTTCGCCGGGCATAAAAAGCTGCTTTTACCAGATAAAGTGAATATACAAGGGGAGCCGGTAAGAGGTTTATGGAAGGTACAAGTGTGACCGTCGTGTGCGGGTTTGGCTGGGCTGAGTGTTCCCATTTGGTGGCTGTTGATCTGCAGGACTGTCAAAAGGGACTAAAGTCCACTTGGAATTAACTGCTCGAGGAAGACTTCCCGTTTGCTGCTTTCCCCCCTTCCCTCACGATTTCTACGGGCTTAAGGTGAGACTAAACACCACACCGCCGACTTTCAAACACCTTCACTCATTTCATGCTTAAAATGTGTTCATATTGTGTGACATTTGACAAATCAATCAACCGGTGTGTGATCTAATCATTTTTGAAACCATTTATTGACTTACTGCCACGGTGCCACATGTCATCGGAGTGTGTGGGAGAGAAAAAACATTTTTAAGCGCTTGTGTCAAACTCAAGGACCGGGGGCCCAAATTCGGTTAGACACATACGTTTTCTGGTCCACTAAAGTGTTTACTTCAAGTTCCTCTCTAAATGGATTTGTTTGTTTAATTTTTTTTAAATTTTTTTTTGTATTTGACATGCAAGCTCATACTTGAGAACTCAAATCAACTCAATTCAAAGTAAGCAAGCCGTTGAATTAATGGGACAAGCCAGAGACGGGCTAAGGAATAGCATCTATGTACTGTATATAATATTTTAAACCCAAGCATTCAAGTAACACATGTAGACTGTGTTTTATTGTGAGTAAATTCAACTTTTATCTAAAAGCACCACTGTACCTTAACTGAACGTGATTTGTTTGTGTGGGTTGTCACCGTCTTCCTTCGGCAGTTCAGAAATAAAATCCATCATATTTGTTTTGCTAGCGGAGCAGTTTTGCTCTGACCAACCAATCAGCGGACAGCACAGTGAATATGAATTTGTAATATGATTGGTTAAATAAACTCTCATTGCTAGTCTAGTTCAAGTGACAAAGGTCGGCACTGGCCTGGGGCGGATTATTAGATTATTAGATGGAATCCGATTGGAAGAAAATAGACTGTTGCGATACCTTATTACATCGACATGGAAGAAATGATTAGAATTGTGTGCTTGCGATTGGATTTAAGCCAGCAGAGAAACCCACCACCGTTAAGAATGGACCGAGTGTGGAAACGTCACAGTTGAATGAACTCCGTGGATCAACATGAGCTCGTTTGTGCTGTGTGTCCGTGGTACAATGTTTCCGTTCTTCTATTGAATATCGGCTGCATGCGCCCTTGTTCTCTTCCTCCAAACAAAGGCGCACCATTTGGCCATTTTTTGGTGACGGACTGATTACAAAACTGAAGCGAAAGCAAAGTGATTCCTCCCCGAGAGCGGGCTGTCTTTTGTCATTGCGGCGCAAGCAAAGTCTGCAGTAGACTCAATACGATACAAACAAAAACGCACAGTCAAACAAGGAGGCTTATTAAAAGCTCACAAAGCCTTTGACTGTCATCTTTTCTACCATTTGTCTCACAAAGACACTCGTGCATTGTATACTATAAGTAAAGAGTGGCAAGTCTCTTTTTTTTTTTTTTTTGTACGACTGCTAATGAAGTCGCCTTGTCATGTTTCTCAGCTGCTTTGTAGACACTGAGGGTTGCTCGGACAAAACCAAATGTTTTGTTTCATCAGGCGTAAAACTGTAAAATGGAGAACAGGTTGACAAACAATAGGACAGGCCATAATTACTAGCGTCTGTTCGCCATTACAGTTAGCTAGAAGCTTGAATTTCAAAGACAAGCTAGGCGAGACCCTTTTCCACGCCTACCTGTTGAAAAAAACATACTTGACTGATATAATCACCTGTAGGGCTTTCTTTATGTGCTTGTGCGAACGCCTCCCATCGTCCTTTCTTCAGACCACATCAGCACCGTTTTGGCAGACTGATGGACCGGCCGTCTGAAAGCATGGAGAGGCCTTGACAGCCATTTGAGTGTGCACGAGCCAGATGAATGACTCCTAAAGGGCTCCCCGGCGCGCCTCCCCCGCATCACGATAAAAGAAGCTTAGACGAGCCGGTAAAAGGAAACTGGCACCTTTTCATTGCCGTTGACAGCTCTCAGGGCGGATGGAAGTCCGTCACAAGAGCGAAGCACACGATCGCAGTAATCGGTGGCCCCGATGGACGGTATATTTGCGACACGCTAAGATATAGAGAGTTGGAACGTCGTTACGATGAACGAAAAGTCTCAGTAAGTCCCGGCTGAAAATCAATTTTGATTTAGGACAGCCAGTTTAGGGTCAATTTGGACGTTTTCGAAATTGATTTGGCAGTAGAATCTCCAGAATCTTGAAAAGTTAGCCCCTAAAGTCATTTTTACATAGCAAAATGACGTCTGGTAGACAGGTATTATTTTTTATTTTTTTAAGTACATCAAAAAAGTCGGTTTACAGTCAATTTGGACATAGCTAAAGTAGGTAGGCCTGGAAGTAACTCACAGATTCATTTTGAAGTTCAGCTCTTAAAGTCAATTTTGCCTAACAACATGACATTTTACATGACAAATTAGTCACGAGTTGTCACATGTGTTTTTTTTCAGGGCCCCGATACCTTATTAATAGTCAAGGACGCCGATAACCAATATTTGTAGCCGATATTAATTTTCACTAAAAGGGAAAATATTAGCAACAAAAATGTAAAAAATACAAACTCTAGTTCTTATTTTGTTTAAAATTTTAAGCATATGTTTATTGAAAAACGTTTAGGGTTCGTAAAATATTGGAGTTAAAAAAAAAAGTTTCACAAATCTAACAGAAAGTTCAGGAATCTTCCAGGGGAAGTAGCATGTCTACAAAAGTTAAATAAAAATTTTGTGAATAGCTTCCAATTATTGTTGTTGTTACAGTTGTTTTTAAATTTCAAAATATCTGAAGTATTTTTTTTATTTTTATAATTTATTAATTTGTTTTAATTTCAAACAAAGACAGAAGGTGCAGAGAGTACCCAGAGTCAGAAGCATCTATGAAAAATGATATAATTAGTTCCCTGATTTTTTTCCGCCCCAAACACTTTTTTTAAATGGATCTATTATCAGCCATATAATTCTTCAAAATGGCCGATGCCAATATTTGTCAAAATGGTGAATATCGGCGCCGATAATCGGCCCAGCCCTAGTTGTCACACAAAAAAGTCTCATGAGGCAATGTCTGAAAACACACAGGAAGTCTGCCATTTTGGTTGGAAGTAGACAATTTTGGGTGAATCTGGTTATTTATTAGGTTCCATTGCAGAATTTGTTTTCTAAAATGCAGCCTTCAAAGCCAGTTTCACTCACATGAAATGTGAAAGTGGCAGACCTAGAAAAAAGTCTCAGGAAGCCATGTCTGAAAAGACACGAGAAGACAGAAATTTTTGTTTGAAACTAAGATTTAGACTACACTGTCAATTAGAACACCACTTTGGAGAAATTAAAAGAAGACTTGAAGCAAATTGTCAATAAGAAGCAAAGCAGTTGAAGTTTAGTGTAAATCTAACATTAAAAAAAATCAAATATTCAAACATGAATGTTCAACCAATCCATATAATTACGTTTTAACGCGAATTTACTAGCATAATCCCAACGCATAGCTACTGTAATATGAAACGCTATACATGGGCTAACGGAAATTAGCATAGATGTTACGGTAAACATAAATCTTAAAACAACTGTTACTTTAAAACAAAGCGTAAAACAAAATAATATTTGACATTGTATATTTAAACACCAAAATGTTCAACCACACCATCCATTTTGTCTAACTAAAGTATGCTAGCTTAATGCTAATACATAATTAGCTTGGAAATGCGGGATATTGTGGGGGTGTCATAGTACAAGCTTAAAAACAATTGCGAAGAAACTGTCTGAAGTACTTTTTAATTGGCTACCACGAGACTTGTTGTACGCCATTCTGCTCTGCTGTTGTGTGTATTTTTGGAAAGTCAAAGGAGCACATTTAATATTTACACATGCACGCCCGCGTGCTTGTCAAATGTCAAAAGCCCAGACGGACCTCTGTGACTTTGTGGGACAAACAAATAGTGGCGACGCATATTTTCATCATTTTCAGATGGTTGTGGAGGATTTCTTATTCTTTCTTCCTGTGGTTTAGGACTTATTATTAACAGTGGTCCACGTCATTTGACCATTAGCACACTACTGCACACGGCCCCGCCTCTTAAAGGCACATGCATGTCTAACATAGACATTGTATACATTTATATTTGCGTTTTGGGATGTGTGTTTAAATACGTTTACGTGTTTAAAAAGTGTGTTTTGGAGTGGTAAACTGAAAAAAAAATTTTTTTTTAATATGGTTTCCTGTATCTAAAATGTAGACCTTTTATGGGTTGGTGGCATTGGGTTTCATTTTGACTCAGTTTCCCTTATTTCCTCATATTTCCTACTTGTTTGTTTTCATGCCTTATCAAACTTTGCGAGGTTTTTAAAGGGTGAATTCAACTGTGCTGTCTTTCCACATCGGTGTTGGGTGAGTGATATTTGGAGTCGTGTGTTATGATAAGATCGTTTCGTGATCAGCAGTCACAGAGTGAATGAAAGCACTTTGTGTTCTTTTTATTTCAGCTGTTTTGTGTCAGAAGCAACAACCTACATTTACAATCCAAATTCGGATATTTGTTTGTCTTCATTTACATTTCTTATGGCTGCGCTGCTTTTATGTGGATGATTTTTTTTTGTCCAATCAAATTTCAGCCTTCATGTGATGTCATATCGATTTAATCTGTCCAGGGCCTTCAGAATCAAAAGCACGAGTAACTTGGACTCTCTTAGCAATAAGAGTGTTTCATTAACCAATCAGATTTAAAATTATGATCCTTGATGACATCAGAAAGCTTTCTGATTGATTTGAGACAATTTCAAGTAACGATACATATCCGTGATTGTTAATTTGCCCACTTTTATTGAAAATTGTGTCCATGTCTCAGTTTCTGGACCTGACTGTGTGTGTATATGTCGATATTATTATTGTTTGTATAGTTATTATTAATGCACCGAAGGCCCTCAACTGTGCAGTTTGAGTGTCTCTTTGTTGTCCCTGCTGACTGTTTTCTCTTC
The DNA here is from genome assembly GCF_054856555.1 of Leptonotus elevatus. Classification (NCBI taxonomy): domain Eukaryota; kingdom Metazoa; phylum Chordata; class Actinopteri; order Syngnathiformes; family Syngnathidae; genus Leptonotus; species Leptonotus elevatus. The sequence continues at coordinate 6,276,024 of NC_141251.1, read as the reverse complement.
TTTCAGGTCCTTGCAGTGAACCAGGCAGCCAGTGTGCGAATATGTTTGTGTGAGCTTTTTTTGCTGGTGTGTGCACCCTGCTCACAGTGTGTGTGTGTGCGCGGAGATGAAGGCGGGCCACTCCTCATCACTGCGGCTCCGGCTGCTGGTTAGCTGCTGTGTGTGCGTGGCGGCCGCCTACCCGTTCAGACCGCCGCTGGATCTCGACGTGACTCCGCGCGTCACCGTCTTGAGCAACAGTAAGCGTGTTTTGTGTCACTCGTGTCACCAAAGGTGTGCTCATCAACCACAACGTTAATTAAGTACACGCGCACAGTTTATTGCCACTCCCCGGGGAAGTTGACAGTCAAACTGAATATAAAATAAAAACAATTACACATTTTGTAGTTTAAAAAAAACAACAACCACATAGCCTAGCCTTAAGCTTAATGCTAATGCTAGGTAGCATCCATGTTGTTGCGCTAACTGTTAATACGCATTACAAAAATGGTTTTATATATGTTCCTAATAATATGTGATTTAAGTCTTTTTTTCTGTGGCTCTTTTACTTTTTCATCATGTAGTCAGCTTTCTTTACTTCCTTGAATTGTATGCCGCCGGTCGCGACGCTCCTCCGACGCAGCTCCTCTCTTTGTTTCCCGCCCCCCCCCATCCCGACATCTTCCCGCTAGTGCTAACGGCGTCGTTCCATCGACTTGCAAACACTCGCCGTCTGTCGTCTCGCCCGCGGAGCTCCGTTTCTCAAAGTCCTCCCGCTAGATCCCCCGCAGAGACCCGGCTTCTTTGAGGGAGGCGCCGTTACCATGACGACCGTCCTGCTCGACTTTTGGCTACACCTGTGCCGAACATCAACATTTTATCTGTTCGTTGTCTGCCGGGTTCTTCTGATATTAATACAGTAGTGCCTTGACTTTTGAGTTGAATTCATTCTCTCAACTCTAAATAGTTGTATCTTAAATCAACTTTCCCCATTGAAATGAATGGGAAATGCCATTTATCCGTTGTAGCCTCCATTACAACAACACATTTTTATCTAACCCTCTTCAATATTGTACAGTGCAAAATGAAACAGTAATTTAAATGAATTTAAAGAATTAGACAGTTTTTGCGTCATGATTCAAGCTTTAATTCAGTGAACATTGTGCTAGTCCTTCTGGAGTGCACACTTTGGCCACTAGGTGGCAGTATATCACATGCGGTGCATAATACATTTAAGAAGAAGGTCACAGCACTCAGCACTAATATTAGTTATTGTTTTAGTTTTTGTTTATGGTTTCTAACTACTGTAACATTGACGCTAGTTTCGTTAGCTCTATCTATGGTGCTTTGCATTGTCTGTTAGCATTAGGCTAACAGACTTAAGTGAGGCAAGGTTGTGTGTTTGGTTCAATACACAGCATGTAATTCTCTTTGTTCTTATGTTCAGTTTTCCAGTAAATTTACACCGCGATTGTAAATCGAGATACCTGGCTCCTCTCTGCATCGAAATCCCGCATCGTGAGCTCCAGCCTTGCCCACGGGTCCTCCTACATGACTCACCTTCGCTACAACAATGCCGCTCTAATCTACAATCTGCCTCAGTGCTCCAACTCTCTTTTCTGTTCATTGGCACGCACTTTTTCTGTCAAAAAGTCCTCCTCGAGTTAATTGACCTTGCTCCTGCGTGAAAGCTTTTCATATGTAAATGCCGGCATCCATGTCATCCAGCCACTTAGTATCTTAGCAACCTAATGAAGGTGCAGACCCCCCAGCCAGGTGACAAGATTACCTGTTTTCGCATCGTGCGTCATTCAAACAAAATTGCTGAGGAAAAAATAGCAAATCGAGCCAAAAAAAACAACTCGCCAATAATGTTTGTATGACAGGGTCGAGTGGTATAATTTTCACCTGTGATGAATTCCAGTGCAAATCTGGTGATGATTTTAGTATTCTACAAATGTGCCATATTTTGATGTGCAGCTATAACCTTCACCTCAAGTACCTTGGAATGATGTAGGCTTGTCTTGCTGGCTCTTATTTTCCTCTCCGAAGAGCAAATCAAAACGTGCCCTTTCACCCTGAATCTTGTATGCAGCGCCTACGTGCCTCGGCTTGTTATCCCCTCATCGTATAACGTTAATGTAACCCCGACCGAAGTAACCCCCCCCCCAACCCCCCACCCGTATCGCTGTCCCAGCACACTTGCTTTAGCTAACCCAAATCCTGTTTTCATACATATGTTTTCGAACACACCATAAATATGAAAACATCAGATTTGTTCAACACTAAAATAAAGAAGCAAACTAAACCGGCTAACTGTTGAAAGTCTGCTAGCTTAATGCTAAGGCTGCAATTACTTCTTTTTTTTAAGTAAAAATCAACCTTAAACATTTCTTGATAATAATATGTTATATGTGACCTCATTAGCCTAAACATGACATTCTGATTAATATTACATTTGTGGAATAAGAGTTATGAAGCAAAACCCAGCCGTTTTTGTCCATCTCGGGGGGCGGCCATTTTGCCACTTGCTGTCGACTGAAGATGACATCAATGTTGCTCAGGGCTCGGGCAAAGACCAATCACAGCTCACCTGTTTTGTGAAGCTGCGCTGTGATTGGTAGTTACCTGAGACATGACCAACGTTGATGTCATCTTCAGTCGACAGCAAGTGGCAAAATGGCCGCCCCCTAAAATGGATAAAAACATCTGGATTTTGGTGCGTAACTCATATTCCACGAATGCAATATTAACCAGAATACCGTATTTAGACTAGTGGGGCTGCATAGAACCCACTATTGTCTTTTTTTGGGTTGACTTCCCCTTTAAATAATCTATAAATCTGTCCATCATATAATATAAGTAACTTATTTTCTGGTCATTGAATGTTTACAACAACAAAAAATATGATGTATTTGTTTTATGTTGTAATGTGTGTTAAAAAAAAAATCTATAATCTGATATGCCAATAAATCTAGTACTGTAGTAATTTGGAAAAAAATATATAACTAGCCCAAAAACCTATTTTCATTGAAAGCCATATAAATCAGTCCCATTGTGCATTTTCTGACAGAAAAATATAAGGTGCCATGATGCTGCGATCACACAGCGGAATCTTACAGTTATCGTCTGGGCTGCGGAGCATTGTGTTCGCCCACGGTGAGCCGCTCATAGTGTGCGCACTCACGTAGGCAAAGTTATTGTCCAGGAAATCCCACGCAGCCATCCGCTAATACTCCTCTTCCTCCCGCTGAGAGGGAGGCGGCGCACAATCAGCCAGCAGGAATGAATCGCGGCGCGTCTGCAGAGGTGGGAGGAAGTGACAAATGTGCAAGTCATATGCAACATATGTAACAAATCCCGAGTTACTTTTCAAGCAGGGCCAGTCAAGCCGTTACAAAGTTAAGAGTTTACTGTCTAACTAGGTATTAAACACAAATGTACTCATTTCAAACAATCACAGTCTATTTAGCTTAATGCTAGCAAGCAATGCAAAATGCTATAGAGGGGCTGTCGCGTTGTTATAACCATTTACAGAGTGGCTTTCTTAACACAAACGGTGGAGCAACAGATAATATAACAATACTCACAGGCATATATTCTTTATCCTCTGTGAAGAATACATTCACCGTGGCAAGTACAGTATTTTAGAGTAGGGGTGTGCCAAAAAATAGATTCTCATAAGAATCGCGATTCTCATTTAGTACGATTCAGAATCGATTTTAAATGTCCCAAAATCTATTTTATTTTAATTATTTTATACTGTCTTCCCTTTGTTTGTGTGCGCCTTTTATTGGGAGCGCTTTTCATGTTGTACCCGATTTGGCCACGATTTGGCAGTGTGGTCTCACGGAACACTGTTAATTAGCGAATATGTTTTTTTGCAGCGTGGAGCCGTTCTTTTGAGTGATAAAAATGCCGCGAGTAGCGCGCTAATTAGCATTAGCGAGTCAGACTGGAGTGGATCATTACGATTGCTTGAACGTCTATAAATTGAAGCAAAAATCATTGCCAAGCAAATCATTTTGAATCAAAAATCGTTCTTAACAGAAAATCGATTCTGAATCGAATCGCACACCCAAAAATCTAAATCGAATCGAACCGTGAGACCTTCAAAGATTCCTACCCCTATTTTAGAGTGCTGCTTTTTGGGGTTAAAACATTTTTTCAATGTTTTTGGGGGGGGCATGTGGTACAGATTAATGGCATTTCCATTCGTTTCAATGTGGAAAGATGATTTGGAAGCTAAAACAACACATTTCACACAGAGAGATCATTCATCGAAAGAACTGCCCCAGCTGATAAGAATCTCAACTGGCACAGGAGCTGATTTACTGTACTCCGTGACCATAAAACACTTGAAAGTGCATATTGCTTCCTCATGAGTGGATGGATGAGGTATTTAAAATGTAAATCAGGAGCACAGGGCGAGCCAAAAGCCACTAAATTGCACACCTTCGTTGATACCTGCCAGCTTCATACTGTTTTTCACATGTTGTGGGTCCGGCCGGAACGTAACCCGCCAAAGAAGGGTCTAATCCTGTAAAACATTCTCCCTCCCAACGGCCGTTGGATGTTGCTGTTACAAAACGCCCGGAGGTGGTTGCGGTGTCATGTTTACTCAAGTCAAGTGGCGCCCTGATAGACGCTCCGTTTTTGCTTACGCAAGCCCCGGGGTGTCGTCACAGGACCTCGAAGTGAGGAGCTTTTACCATGAGAGCAGCACATGCAGTATGCTGTATGCCAGGGGTGCTCAAGTTCGGACCTCGATAGCTTTCCCTCCTGCAGCACAGCTGAATCTCATGATCCGCTAATCAGCAAGCGTTGCAGAAGCCTGATAACGATCCTGATCATGAATCAGGTGTGTTAGTGGAGAGAAACATGGAAAACAGGCCGGATAGGGGCTCTCGCAGACCGAACTCGAGCACCCCTGCTGTATGCCATCTCTCTTTGCTTAGAGTCAACCTCATTATAGTATATGCGGTATTTGATGTCACATATAGGCTGCAGGGAACCGCCAGCTGAAAAGCTTCATTTTTTTTGTCATTTCTGTTGAGGACTATAGCTACGCAGTATGACGAATTGAAGATACACCCTTATATCCTAGCCAGGATGACTTTTTCATTGCGGCTACAGCTCAAATTGAAACGAGAGCAATATAGTGGAAAGTATCAAAGGGCTTTCTCACCACGGTGCATTTCTATACGCTGAGATGTGTCGCAGAGGGTTGAATGCATGCTCACACGGTATGCAAACATATTCAGTGACATGCATGAATATGAGCGTGTGTTGATTTTTAAGTACTGCATTTCCTCATGCAATGTGCTCAAGACCGTTTATTTTAACTCATTCATTCCATTTTCACTGAAGCAATCCCCTTCGCTCCCGGCTGTTTTACTGGATTTTGACTGATTTTTGCAAGGCCCACAGAATGTTGTGTTCTACTGCTATAAAAACATGGAACCTACCAAAAGAAAAATTAGAGTAGCTTCTTTCATCAGGAAAAAAATCTATCTGTTTCCGTTTTGCAGCAGTTAGCATTAGAATATAGCTCAGTTTCATCATTATTCACAAATCTGTTTAGAACTGTGAGTAAATGAGCTTTTTTTCAACATGGCCCCTGGTTGATCTTGTTTGCTCTGCTGCTATCTGCTTGTGTAAAACCTACCATTTCTTCAACCGTTCTTTGCAGTGGAGAGGCTGCATCAAAGCCTTCTTCTGTATGCTCTAGCATTAAAAAAAAAAAAAAAACGTACAAATACGTCTTTGGGACACTTAAACGCTTGAAATAGAACAAATGTATACGTTTTTGGGAGCAATTGAGTTAATTGATTGCGAAATGGTGAATTTTTGGATTAGTAAACATTGTCCACTCTACCATTTTTTCTTCTTTTTTAATATATGGTTTATATATTTTCTTTTAACAGTATAGTTACTGTAATACCCTCATTGATGAACATTCAGCCATTTAGTTACTGGAACAAAAAGCTCTTGACCACACTCACTAGGCCACGCCTCTTAAAGGCACACGCAGATACTACAGTATGTGCAGTAATTGCATTTTGTTATATAAAAAAAGTCTTTACTAGTTTATTTTTAACATGTTTTATCAAGTTTTTACAGTGTTATTTATTTTTGATGGATGGAACAGATTAATGGCATTTCAATTGATTTCAATGAGGAAAATTTACTTGACGTACACCGGTGCCTTAACATATTAATTTAATTTGTTCTGTGACCTTTTCCTATTACAAACTAATGGAAAATCCATTAATGCGTTCGAGCTTCCTGCAAAAAAAATCATTTTAATATGAAAAATTGTGCCTTTAATATGTACTTTGTTAAACAAGCACTAATGTCATAAGTAAATAGGATGTAAATAATTCATTAATTTTTGTTTAGTTTTTTTCTTCCAATTCACTCGACATCGTTCCACTCCATCCAATGTGTGTGCCTTATGAAGAAGAGTTTTACAGCTAACGCAATAATGTTGGTCATTTTTGGCAAAAAGATAAAAAAAAAAAATGTCTATAGGTATTGTTATATTGTCTGTCTACATGTGTTGCTGCCTTGTTTGTTCTAGTTACAAGCTTGGTCATGAAACAGATTCATACCACTGCATTGTGTTGAAAATGTCTCTGCATCTCCCACAAGTGTGACTGCAGCGTAAGAACGAGATTGCGTTGCAGATGTTTCCGCACAATGGTGAACCGATGCCGCTTGTGCCCCCCGCAGGTCTGCAGGGCTGCAGGCGCTTCAGCTCCCCCTCGGCCGTCAACTACAGCACCTTGTTGCTGGAGGCTGACAGCCAGCGCCTCTACATCGGGGCCCGAGGGGCCGCGTTCGCTCTCGACGCCGCTGACATCTCTGCCAGGCCTGCGCTCACTGTGAGTTTTGTTTGTTTGTGCTGAAAGCGTCTTTTTAGTCGACCTCGGTTTTATTTGCATTTCACTGCATTTTTGAAGAAACGTACCGAAGGCTTGTGGATGCTGGTGCAAGCATTTTTGAAATGCCAGAAAAAAAAAGACTATGACATATCGTCTATTCAGTAATGCAATTTTGGAGTTTCTGGGTGCTTTAAGGGCTCACTTGGAGCCAATCACAAGAAGGAGTCATCCCATGAAAAAAAGATTTTCAACTCTACATCAGAACATTTTGACACAAGTTTGGCGGAGCAGTATTCTATCCATAAAATGCAGTCTTTGGACAAATTAGTTAATGGAAATGAACAAAATATTTTTGTTAACAAAATAAACTAAAAACAAGAATGCTTAAAATTGCATTTTACTTTCATGAAACGTAATGAAAAGGATTTTTGGAAAAATTGCCCTAATTTTTGTCATTGTCAATTACCGGTAATTTCATACATGAGCTTTCGGGGTTGACTTCAAATGTATTTATTTCAGTATTTCTGTACGGATGTACAGAAGAAAGAAGGTCACGCAGTCGTTGGGAATTGTAGTTTACTTCATTACATAATACCTTTTGTGACCTGCTTGCAATGCTGCACTTAACAAATACTCCTTATATAAAAACAAAACTAAAATGAAGCATTTTTTGGAAGAACAAAAACTAACTCAGCCCTGTTCTAAAACCAAATTAGAACGAACTGAATTCATAAAATAAAAACTAAATTAATAATATTTAAATATTATGTAACTCAATAATGATGGGTTTTTTTGTCTTCCACTGTCACTTCCAATTCCATCACACACTTGTTTTGTGAAAACTAATACAACAACCTAAAGTGCTAAATGCTTTTTTATATATGCCGGCCACTTAAAACCTGTTGCCAACAGTCAACAATTTGTTAGCGTGAGTGAATTAATGTGCAATTTATCCCTTGCTATTTGGAATCATAGTAAATCAGGCCCCTGTGTTTTAGCATCAAATAGCATGGTAGTTAGCTGCAGTGCCTCAACCAGTCTTTCCAGTATAACGTGCATCTGGAAAAAACTCAGTCCTTCCCTATTTTGCTCAATACTTTGTTGATGCACCTTTGGCAAAAATCCCAGCGTCATTTTGCATGGCATTATTTACTTAGTATCAGTTACAAACTGGGAATGTGACTGTGTTCGGAATTACCAAATCACATTGAAACTCATATTCATTCATTCCCGGTCATTTTCACTGTAGCAACCCCCTTCGCTCCCGGCTGTTTTACTGGCTTTTGACTGATTTTGCAAGGCCCACAAAATATTGTGTTCTTTTGCTAAAAAAAACATGGATTCATTATTCACAGATCTGTTTAGAATTGTGGGGAAATGAGCTTGTTTGCAACATAGCCTGGTTGATCTCTTATACTCTGCTGCCACTTGCTGGCTGTTTTTGTAATAACAACCATTGATTCAAGCGTTCTCTTCAGTTCAGAGGCTGCATGCGCTAGCATTAAAAAAAAAACCCATTAAAAACATATAAATACGTCTTTGGGCCACTTAAAACATTTAAAATAGAACGTATTAATACGTTTTGGGGAGGAAATTAGTTAAATGGGATTCAGCACACCTGCCACCATTTAAAGGGCCACTGATGAAACCCAACTAAAGTTCAGATGATCTAGTAGGCTTTTCCTGACATGTCTTTTGTTTACTTAGAATTATTTACTTAGGTACAGTTACAAACTGGGCGTGTGGCTGTGTTCAAATGTTGTAGTATTTTCACCATAAATAACTTTTAGAGGGGAGAAATGACTTAAGACTGTAATAAAATGTGTAAAATAAATAATAATAAAAAATAGTATTCTACTTTATTTCCGGATGCACTCGATATCCTACTGATCATGCTATTCATTCTCTAACAAGACTTATAGTATAGGTGCTAAAAAATAACCAAAATGTTGGCATCGGGAGACTGAAAAGCAGTCTTTGAGGTCATCATGCAATAATTATTTGATTGTGAGCTCGTAATATGCATGCTAATCACTGTACTCTGGAAATTCCTAACTGAAGGACAAAAAAAATGTGATCAATCATACAACAATAGTCAGTGCTTTGTAACCTGCTCTTGTGTCTGCGTTTTGTTACGTCAGATTGATTGGGAGGCCTCCCCCGAGCAAAAGCTCCAGTGTCTTCTCAAGGGAAAAGACAACAAGGTGGACGTTTAACTTTTCCCTCTTTCCTTTTGTATTTATATCCTTACTAAATCTTTTATTTTTATTTTTTTTTTATCTCCTCTTCCTCTTCCACCAGACGGAGTGTTTTAATCACATCCGCTTCCTGCAGAGGTTCAACTCCACGCACCTCTACATGTGCGGAACTAACGCCTTCAGTCCTCTTTGTGCATATATAGTATGTTCAACCCGAGTGCGGGCCTGCTTTCATGTTGCATTTACATACAAATGTCACTGATTTACTTATCAGGGTACAGTAGTACACATCTATGAATTTTTCGAGTCATGAGCCCTCGCTTGGTTAAATATTTTGCTTCGTTTCGCAAGCCATAGATGTACTCCGATTTGAACCCTGAACCTCGGAGCAGTGAGGCAGACGCGCTAACCACTACAACACCGTCACAAGATTTCTCTTTAGTATTCTACTGATTGCATTTATTTGAACGTTCTGATATTCCAACCTTGAGGTTCACAAGGCTACATTGACGCGTGTCTGTGCTGTATTCAAGCCTTTAGACCGACAAGGCCACCGGCCCAGGTGTGTGGTTGTTATGCCAACACAAAGCTTTCAGGGAGAATTAATGCGTGAGCTGGAAACACATAATCCATTCCACAGCACTTTTTCTAAACAGATTAAGTCTTCCAATTTGCTTATTGTGTCTTCAAATATGTGTATATCGTGTGTTTTAATACATTTAAGTAAATTAAATTAATAATAAATCTAAATACTGTATTCTAGTATTTTAAATTCCATCTATGTCTTGTTTTTTTTTTTTTTTTTGTTTTTTTTTTTACAGGATGCTGAGAAATTTGTGATGTCTTCGCCCGAAGAGGGCCGAGACAAATGTCCCTACAACCCGACAACGGGGTACACCGGTCTCATTGTTGGTAGGGGCTCCCTTCAGATACCAGCCACCTCCAAAAAGAACGGCAAATTCCCGAGATGACTTTGGTTTTCTCTCAGACCAGGAGCTGTTCACCGCTTCCCAATATGAGTTTCGAAGTTTCCCGGATATCCGGCGCAATTCTCCCACTCTGAAGACGGAGGATGCTCCCACGCGATGGTTGAATGGTGAGAAGTCACATTAAAACTCTTCTTCTTTTTTTTTTTAAACCAGCAATTGTATAGTGCAGTGATGCATATTTGTATTGATTTATCACATTAAATAATTTTCTTTATAATTACATAATGTAAATAAAAAAATAACCATCATCAAATCAACAGTTTTAACTTTCCAAATTAATAAATAACATTTTAAAAAAATGAGTAACTGTGTTATCATTAAAATGAATACTTTTCAATACACATTTACCATATTTTAATTTATTTTACAAAATAATTGGTTGGTTAATTAATTATAATTTGATTGTGGGAATGCTGAAGCATTGCAAATATATTCATGCCCATTATGCTAAGTATACCAACTGACTACCATATCAAGAAATTAATTATTATAATTTCACTGAAATGATTAAATGCATGCCTAGCTTTTAGCATCAGATGACACTTTTCAAAATTAATACGCCATGATTTCAAACAAGTATACTCGGTGGTTAGAGCAATTTCCTTCCACCACGGAGTACCTGGGTTCAAACCCTGCTTGGACCACATTTTAGTACCTTAGAAGACACTGTTCTTTTTTCTTTCTTTTTTTTAACTCATCTTCAAATGACCTGACCCATCTATTCAGTTTACATATCAAACGTGGCCCTTGACTACAAACGCTTGCCCACCCCTAAGATAACCGTCTCTACATGTGGCAAGATAAATCAGATTTTTGTGTTTGTGTGAGAATTGGGGTAAAAAAAAGCCTGAAAAGCTTGCAGTGCTTGTCTCTGTTTTATTGGATATTTGCCAAGCCCGCTGAGTGAAATCTAGTTATCGAGCTCTGCATCTTAATGCTTGTTTTCTAACAAGCGGGATCTGAACGAGCCTCTCATGTTAGCGTCAGTGACTTTGCTGAGAACATGCATAAACATGAGCTCCAGATATAATTGGGTCTCATTCTCAACGAGGAATAAAAATCTGTCCTGTACTACTGATACTTTACTTTGTTACTGTACTTTACTTGAGTATTTACTTTGCTGGAAACTTTCTACTTCTACGCCTCACATTTGAAAACGTGCACCGTACTTTGATAAAGAGCCTTGTTACTTTTTTCAACCTGTGCTGATAATGACACGACGTAAAACGGACCAACATGAGCCGGGGGAGGGAAAACAAACCCTATGAATTTCTTTTCTTTTTTTTTTAGTTGTTATCGTTAGCTAATTAAGCATTTTTGGTTTGTGTACAACGTTAGCAAAGCTATGGAAATATGTCGTTCTGATGGTACATTGTTTTCATCTATTTGCAGGGCATAGGGTATAAGGGACCATTGCAAAAATCTGCAAAAAATGGAAGCCCCACAAAAACAAAAAGTATACTTACTTATAAATGCCACAAGATGGCAGCAAAGAGGTACTTTTATATTAGACAGTGCAATGGCCTTTAAATGAAGCTTGTCCCATCCCTTCAACCCAACTCAGATTTATTTATAGAGCAACAAAAACAGATGAATGAGTTGTACCTAAGAATAAAACACAGCTGAAATTGTAATCGGGTTGACTGGAGCAGATGATGGTTCACTCACAGAAATATTTCAAGCCTAATTTAAGATTTATGTTGTTGTTTTTTTACAAAACAAATTCCCATGTACTTTTTTTTTTTGGGTGATAATTTTAACACAAACCTACCAAATAAAACTAATATGATATATATTCATTAGTCTAACAGCCTATTTATTAGAAATTCATATTCCTCAGGTTTATGCATTTAGCATTAATAAAGTATAACTTTTTTTTTTTTTTATGTTTTGGGGATGTCTGCATTCAGTTTCATCCCAAAAACAACCCAAAAATTTTAACATAAGTGTTTTTCACATAGCAGTATGTTTATCGTGTAGAGGTATTAGGTAATTCAAACAATATACTTTATGTATTTTAAATAAATACTCTCATTATTATTAATATAGAGTAATTATACTTTACTAATTTTTAATACATAAACCTGAGGATTATGCATTTTAAATAATTGGGCTTTATTAGACTAATGAATATGTATTATATAAGGTTTATTTGTAGGTATGTAAAAAAAATACATACATTTTAAGTTAGGCTTGAAATATTTCTGTGAATGTTGAACGTCAACAAACAACTGCCGTTTTCCAATAGGGGCCCGTTTGCCCGTTGAAATGAACAAAACGAGTATTGTATATAATTGAGAGTACAAATTATTTGGTTTTTTTTACTGGTTGCTTTTGTCCTGAAGTCTACATTTGTCCATCCTTCTTCCAGAGGCCAACTTTGTGGGCTCAGCGCTGGTGAGGGAGAGCTCGAGCAGCAGCATGGCGGGCGACGACGACAAGATCTACTACTTCTTCACCGAGGGCGGCCAGGAGCACAGCGCCACCTCGGGCGGCCACAGCAGGGTGGCGCGAGTGGCTCGGATTTGCAAGGTGAGCCAAGATTTGGCTAATGATACCCGAGGAGGCTTTAACCTAATGCGTGATGGAAGGCATTTGTCGCAAAGCCCTGGGGATGATTAGAAGAGGAGAGGATAAATGTCTGATGGATTCATCGCTGTCTTCGTTGAAACTTTATTAATGCGTTTTTTTTCTTTCTTTCTTTTTTATGTGGATGAAAGTATTACACAGGGAATAAAATTGAATGAAACGTGGACTGTGTTCAGGAAGGGCTGGCTTAAACTCAGCCTTTTGGATTTAAAGGTGAAAGTTCCTCAAGAGTCCAGTTGTGGACTTCTCAATTAGTGTAGCAGATTTTTGAATCTTCTCATGCGTTAAAAATGTCTCGAGGCCCTTAAAATGACCTCAGTGTGACTCCTTTCAAGCTTTAAGTTGGTCATCTTACCCCACAGGTGACCATAGCATTTGCAAAAAGGACAGTAGAAAATTTGAGAAAAAAATATAGTAAAATAAGAAAATTATTACTTTAAATAGGCAAAATGATCTGCCAACAGAACAAGAAAATTTTACTTAAATTTATCTGTAAGATTTTGACAAATAAAAAAATAATACTAGGCCCATATCAACCACAGCGGTCTTGAAAATAATATTTTTAGACTAAAAACAAGTCATGTTAAATTTTTTCAAGCTGTAACATATAGAACAATTTTCTTAAAATACTTAACATATTAATTTATGTTTGAGTGTCAAGCAGGGATGTAACAGGTCACAAGTTTTTGCAGTTTGCTTTTACATGCCATCTGTTGCTCTCTTTCAGGGTTTCCTCCCATGTGCCAACTTGAGCCGAGCATCATTTTTTTTTCTTGTATCTAACCCTCAGGGAGACCGAGGTGGCCTCCTCACTCTCCAAAAGCGCTGGACGTCCTTCCTCAAGGCCCGGCTCACGTGCTCCCTGCCCGAGTACGACTTCCACTTCAGCGAGCTGCGCAGTGTCTTCACCGTACCCGGAGACGCGACGCGGGACACGCTCTTCTATGCCATCTTCGGCCTGGGCTGGTGAGTAGCGGGGAGGGGGAAAGAGGGTGATGAAAGTCGGAGATCGATATTTTAAGGCAGTCGGAGCGAGATGAAAGGTGGGATGAGACGGCCAAGATGGGAGCGAAAGGAAAATGTGGCGGGGAATAGATTAAAAATGCAGATTTGAATATGTTTCAAAGGAGGAACTGTCTAGGGTGAAATCAGAGTTCCTACTGTAGAGTAAACCCTTATAATAAGTTATTTTATTAAAACAAATGGAAATGTCATTAATCTGCATCAGTGTCTCCAAAAACAGTCAAAATTTGCAAAGTTATTTTTATATGTCAAAATAAGTTCTCTACAGTATTGCACGTCATAAAAACATACAGTATTAACGTAAATAAACAGAATTACCACATTGTTTATCGTAAAATTGACACTAATTTCATTAACCCGTCCATACCATATGTTAGCATTAAGCTAACAGACTTAGTCTTTGTTGTGTGTTTAGCTATATAGTACAAAATAAACTTCAACTGGGAGCTTCAAACAAGCGCTTTGATATTTTTTGTACAATCTGCCAACTGCCACGGTTGCCAAAGCGTTTTTCAAAATGGAGTTTGTGTGTTATATTTCTCAAATGATCACTTATGATACAACAAATTTTCGAGAACGTGTAGAACTGTTTTACTGTGCTGCGTTTCCTCATTCTCAACTCCTGCTTCTCACATCTCACATTTTCTACACGTCCGTCCTCCTACTCTCTAATCTGCTCCTTAAATCTCTGCCAGAAGTCCTCCTGTGCCTTCCCTCCTCTTCCCTCTTCCCATTTATCTTGTTATTTTCATCTTTTTAAACTAGGTGCGCCACTGATCTACTGTACTTCTACTGCGGTCGCCATGGTAACGCCGGGTTTATCGCTGTTGCCTCTCACACTGTGTACTCTGCTCTCACTCACCGCGTGTGTGCGTGTTTGTTTCTGTTTTTTAATATTTATTTATTTTATTTTTTTAGGAAAAACATAAAGGCGTCTGCGTTGTGTCGCTTCTCGCTGTCTGACATCCAAGAGGCCTTCCGAGGGCCTTACATGGAGACGCAGGACTCTGGCTCTAACTGGAAGGAGTACAGTGGAAAAATTCCTGACCCGCGACCTGGAACGGTAAACACACACACGCGCGCGCACACACGTTAAGTGGCACCTTGCCTTTCGATGCACCAATCTACGAGCTCTTCCATTTAAAGGGGAAGTCCACCCCCCCAATTTTTTTTTACAATAATATGTTCTATGGAGCCCCCTAGTCTAAATATGGTATTTTGATTAATATTCTGTTAAGAAAATATGTGTTAACATATTTGAAATGGCCTGGTCAAAACCATCAAAAAGCCCAAAACGGGTCACAACACCGCCTAGGGGTTAAGCAGTAAAATCCAGCAGTTATTATCAATATCAGAAAGCGGCCATTTTGACACTAACTGTCAAGTGAAAATGACATCACAATTGCTCAAGTCTCAGGTAGCAACCAATCACAGCTCAGCTTCAAAAAACAGGTGAGCCATGATTGGCCGTTGTCATCTTCAGTCAACAGCAAGTGGCAAAATGGTCGCCCCCTGAGATAGAGAAAAATGGCTGGATTTTGCCACATAAATCATATTCCACAAATGTAAAATTAATCAGAATGTCACGTTTCTGTTTATTATTGTCAAGAAATGCTGAATGTTGACTTCCCCTTTTATACACCTCACCGAATTATCTATCCCACCTTTACCAAACTTGCCATGCAGCTATTTTAACATCCCTTCCCCCCCCCCCCCCCCCCCCCCGCGAACTCTCGTCACAGTGTGGCTTGCATTCACCTCATAAGGCATAAGAAGCTAAATGAAGCTCCTGCCTCTCAACGGAGATCAAATGTAAGTGATCCTTAGCAGAGATCCAAAAAGGAGGCAGATTAGCAGATAGAGGCTGATAACGAGTCTGTAAAATGAGGAAGACGAGACTCCAAATCCCAACCGGCTTATACCACTGAAACCTATTTCCCCTGCAATTAACTGCGGCGATGTCTTAGTAGCGCGATAGCCCGGGCTTGGGCTCCCTTAACATTATCTGCCGCGCTGTCACTTGAACACTTAATTTTGCTATTAAACGCAGAGCGGCAGACGGTCAAGGGAGCGGGAAAGCCGCTTACATGAGTCAGCCGCACTCATTTGAGAAAAGGACCCTTGGATGTTCAATCAGGTGTTTAGAGCTGACTGGCTAAATGGGGTTGACGTTTCTTTGCATGCTTGAACATTCTTTAAGCCTCTTGACACTGCCTCATACTTCTAACCATCCTTTTTATTTATTTTTTTATTATTATTTTTTTTTACAGTGGCGGAAAAGTACAATTGCTATTTAATGAAACCAACTGTTGGGATTCACTACATAAAGGGGACGTCAACCTTAAACATTTCTTGACAATAATATCTTATATGTGATCTCACTAGTCAAAACATGACATTCTGATTAATATTACATTTGTGGAATATGAGTTATACAGCAAAATCCAGCCATTTTTATCTCAGGGGGCGGCCATTTTGCCACTTGCTGTTGACTGAAGATGACATCGTTGTTGCTCAGGCAACGACGAATCACAGCTCACCTGTTTTCTGAAACTGAGCAATGATTGGTTGTTACCAGAGTAACTGTGATGTCATTTCACTGATCTATATATATGACCGGATAGGCGATAGGCCAAGACTTTTGAAGCTGCGAGGCCGCCATATTGCTCCTCCCAAGAAACGTTTCTCGGTATACAATCATATACATTTACAATATCAAAATTGAAGAACATTTGGGACAGTACTTAGTAGAAACAGCATGATTTATGATGTTTTAATTTGTTAAACATGAACGAGAGAACTTCAGACATTTTACAACTTGCCTTAAATACATGTTTAAATTATATGCTTAATGATGTTTACAGGAGGAAACTTTTTTTAGTAAATAATTTAGTAGCTTAGTAAATATTTTTTATCAAAGAATTATAACTGTAATTGTAAAAACAAATGATGCCTGCCAAATATAATATTAGGGTCTAAGGAACTAAGTGATAATAGAAAAAGGGGGTCTTCAAAGCAGCACATACCGTCCACTTTTTTTTTTTTTTTACTTGTTAAAAAATAGTGACCACCCCGTCACAAACCCCGCCCCCGGCCCTATACTAACTGCCTACGAGCTGTATATGTCTAATTTGTACGTATGCCGTATAGTTATACAGTAGTTTGCTCGCGAGATGGGAGGAGCAAGATGGCCGCCCTGTCGCTTCAACGGCTTGCATGGCGTGTATGGTCATATATTCATATCAGTTTGTTGTTTTCACTCCACAGCAAGTGGCAAAATGGCCGCTTTCTTATATTGATAAAAACGGCAATATTAACCAGAACACCAGATTTAAACTAGTGGCGCTGCCTAGAACATATTACTGTCAAGAATTTTTTTGGGGGGGGTTGACTTCCCTTTTTAAATGACAAAAACACACTGAAACCAGTTAAAATATGTACTTTTGCCACCTTTACCTCTCTGTTAACTGAAGACTTTATTCGCCCCATTTTGGCCCTTCAGTGTATCACAGACGCCACGAGGGCCAGGGGCATCAACGTGTCCACCTCCCTGCCCGATGACGTGCTCAACTTTGTCCGAAGGCACCCGCTGATGTCCCAGCAGGTCCAGGCGTTCGACCGCCGCCCCCTGTTGTTCAGGAGGACCACAGACTACACACACATGGCTGTGAACGCGGTCCAAGGCTTGGATGGGCAAGAATATCATGTATTATACATGGGAACAGGTGGGTACCAGTGGGAAGCAGCTTTTCATTTTACAACAGTTATCTCATTCACAGTCAACCCTGGTTATTTGTGGAGTTCATGCAAATGAGGAAACATTTGAATAATGGATGCCCTCCTCTGAAATGTATATAATTCCCAGCCTAAAATTATCAGTTTGTCTGCGTTTGCTATTTCAATGCTGTACATTAATAAGTGTTTGTGGTGAGTATGATGGGATTGGTTTATATACAATGTAAATTTTGTAGAGTATGTATTACTATAAACAAAGTCTATTCAGCCCCACTCTACGCAGAGTAAAATTTACACTTGGAAGTGAGTAAAATATTAAAATATTAGTACTTTTTACTCAAAGTATTTTTACTGTGTATGAGAGAATTGGTCTATCCCATGACAAAAATCTAGTACAAAAAATTTTAGAAGGAATTTTTTTAGTACATTTTACTAATTTATTAAAGGAATACTTGACTCATTGAGCCATTTTCAGCAGTAAAAAGTTAATATTTTGTCCAGAATGAATTTGTTAACATCATTATTTTACATGTACAATTAACACCTTTAAAAACAAATTGTTCCACTTGCTGTTTACTGAAGATGACCTCACCTGTGCTGAGTAAATAGGTAACGACTAATCACATCTCACCTGTTTTTTGATTGGTTGTTACCTATTTCCTCAGCTCGACAGCAAGTGGGAAAATGTGTTTTTAAAGGAATTAATTGTTCATAAAAATAATGAAGTTATCACGTTAATTATTGACAAAATATTATCTTCTTATTGCTGAAAATGGCTCAATGAGTCAAGTTTCCTTTAAATAAAAAATAAAAAACTCACAACCTTCAGCTTTGGAGACTGCCCCTCTACCACCCGAATTATGCCACTCCCACTGTTTGGTACTATCCAAAAGGAGGTACAAAGATTCCAGCTGGCACGAACAATATACCAACACACAGTAGGAGCGGCTTGGCTCAAAGGGTAGATTGGCTGTCTCCCAACCTGAAGTGCTTTGTTTGTTCCTTAACCCTTGAGTGACTTTATTTTTTATTTTTAAATAAACTTGTAAATATTAGTCAAAATCTCTGTGAAAAATATTTTAAAAAAAAATTCATGGGACTTTTTTTTTTTATAAACTTGTAAAATGTAGCCAATATCTCTTCTTGCAAAATGTATTTACAATTTCTTAGTGAGAAATATTTATTAATATTTCATGGAACTTATTTATTTATTTATTTTAATAAACTTTTAAAATGTAGTCAAAATATCTCCTTGCAAAATTTACTTCTTCAATTCACTAATATTTTTTTCATGGGATAATCAAATATATATTATATATATATATATATTTGATAAATATAAATTGTGACAGCTTCAGAGGATGTACGTTGCACAGTTTGAGCGCATAATTTAGCCTCACTCTGTTCTGCGCAGATGAGGGCTGGTTGCACAAGGCCGTCCACGTGGAGGGTCAGCTGCACATCATCGAGGAGCTGCAGCTCTTTGAGGAACCGCAGCCTGTGGACCGCGTGCTCATCTCGCTTACACATGTAGTGTGTCTGATCTGCACGTACACACACACATACGCGTCCCAATGCTTGTCACAGTGTTTATTATTTCTCGTTCGTGCAACACAGGTGAGCGTGTACGTGGGCTCTGCGTCGGGCGTGGTGCAGCTGCCCATGTTCAACTGCCGTAGGTACGCTTCCTGCTACGACTGCATCTTCGCCAGGGACCCTCACTGCGCCTGGAGCGGACACCAGTGCGTGGACGTCGTGGTGTACACAGACAAGTGCGTTTTCTTTCTGTCACCGAGCGAGCGAACGAGGAGCATTTCACAAAAGGACCACCTTCCATTTTAGCCAAAGTGAGGGCGCATCCGTCTGGCATTTAATGAGAATAGGAACACAGTAAACATACGTGGATAGGCGAATGTGCGCGTACGCTTTCGTGTGCCTGCTATCAGGTGATCAAAAAGCTGCCGACCGCCTTTTGACGAACCTCAAACAACGCTGTGCCCTGTCACAGTGTCCCTTCCAAGAAGTATTACGCAATCGCTCTGTTGGCAGAAACAAGCATGAGCTGAAAGTAAACACAGTGTGCAGCTGTGTACTCCAAGCCACCTTTCCAACAAGTGGGTACACTTTTGCTCACCACACTATGGTTTGAAATGGTTAACTCTTGCCACTTAAATGTTGGTTATTAAAGCTGCACAACTTTACCCAAAACACAATAGCCTTTTTATTTATGAAATGACATTTGTAGTAGATTAACACATTAGCTGGTCATAATGGGAAGTCCTGCAAGCCTCTGGCCAATAGTTTTCAGACAGGATTCGAGTTTGAATTACACCGCCCTCTGTCTGCGGATGTGACGTCATGTGCGCGTTGTGTTATATGAAGGGAAAATGCAGTTTCATTTTTCAGCCACAGGTACTAGCAGTAGCGATTTGAAATTAAATCTTCTGCATTCGGTACACTTTAAAAAGAGAATTGTTGAACCAATTTAAAATTACAAATTGAATTGTTGACCAATTAAAAAAAAAAAATTGCTTCAATTGGTAACGCACAAATTAAGTACGATTGAATTAAGTTAATCCAGAGTGAATATAATACATTTAATTAATTATGAATTTATTAAACGTAATATACTCACTTTGGATGAACTTAATTTGTGTGTTACCAATTGAAGCCATTTTTTTTAAGTTTGGTCAACAATTAAATTTGTAATCTTAAATTGGTTCAACAATTCTCTTTTTAGAGTGTAGTTTTAGAATGTTGAAAATTTAATAAGCACTAACTCCATGCAGCTGCCAGCATGTACACAATCAGGAACCTATGTTATATAAACAGCTGAATTCCGAAGTTCAATATTTTAACTCAAACAAACCATCTTTATTTCTATTTGTACACATGAAAACGTTTTGACTGTATCCCAAATACAAAACCGCACAGAATGTTCAATGTTGAAGCGAGGAACATCAAACATGTTTATGCTTTGCGCTCATGTGTCGCTTTCTCACCTTTGCCCCGCAGATCCACGTTAATTCAGGACATCCAGCAAGGGAGCAGAGGGTGTGACAACACTCAAGCCGGTACGTAAAATTCTCCAAAAGGTTTGCTCTACCAGTGATGAAAGTGAAATTAAAAAGTCAGACAAAAAAGAAAGATGCCTAGTTGGGCGTGGAGACCCCGTTTGAAAGTTGATTATGCACACGCTCGCCCCTCTGTTCTTTTAATCCCATTCTGAGAGAGATCTGCTTGATATTCATGGCAGGCGAATGCTGCCTTCTTCCTCGCAGTTTCAATCTGATCAAATGTGGCAGCTCCTTGTTTTGGGCTGTGCTAGGTGATAAGATGGCTGAAAGTAATACAAATGTAAAACTTTGGACAAGCCTTTGATATGTAACATGCGTTAGATGTCAAGGAACTGTTTTATGAAATAGGACACAGAGGACATTGTCTACACTGATATTTTTAAATGGCATCTTGTCCTACCTCTTGGTAAAAAAGAAAACATGAACATGAAGAGTGCAGGAGCTCATGTATTTGTCAGATTGAACTGTGAAGCTATGTATGAATCACAATTTTTGGTGTTTGTTATTGTTAACGAAATAACTGAAATAAATAAATCAATCAAAATGAGACTGCTTAGTATTTCTCAGTGGGATGTTTTGGTTAACTCAGGATTCTATTGTAAAAACAACCAAAAATTTTATAATTATAATTTTTTAAAACTATATTATAATGTATTTTTAAGCCGGCTGACATACACCATTTCCAGTTTCCGATTCTAGTTAGCATGTATGATTTTCTCTCCAAAGTCCAGACGCTTACTAATCTCCCTTCTATTTTGCTCTTCAATGTGTGAATGTTCTCGGTTGTAACAGTTCCAGCCAGACGTCTGTGAAAAGTGTTCTCAATTACCCAATCACTTTATTCCCGTGTTAAACTGTTACATATATCATTTTTAGGTTAGCATAGCAATTAGCATGGCGTCTTTCTTTGTCATAGTTAGCTTAGCAATTAGCATGGCGTCTTTCCTTGTTATAGTTAGCTTAGCAATTAGCATGGTGTCTTACCTTGTCATTCCTTTTATGAGAATGATACTTGTCAGAAATGTAACATATTCGTCACCACGGACGCAGTCATGACAGGCTTAGGAGCGACTCCGCTACGTGTTTAGCCGCACTAGTAGCTAGCTGAAGCTCGGTACTAGCTAGCTGCATAAGAAGCGATGCATGCGTCCAGATTCCAGACCAGTGAAGCTTTTTAGGACCCTCTCGGCGGTTGATTCTCTGTTTTGCTCAATTTGTTTTTAATGAGGTACAAAATGCAAATTTTACTATACATATTTCGGGTCTTACATACTTTGTGTGTTTTTTTTAAATGTATTTTTATATTACTGTACAGCTGTACAGAGGTAAGGTTGAACCGTCGTTCAGGGATTATAGTTTAGTATACTAAAACTTTTTTTTATTTTTTAAATGAAGCACTTTCTAAATATTTAACCTGTTCTAAAAACTAATTACACTGTAAATGTAACAAAAAGAAGTCAAAATTAAATAAAAACTAACTACTAATGAAAACCAAACTACATGGTCTCAAATTTGACTTTTCTCACTCTTCCAGACGTGTCCACGAGCAGCCGCTCCGTACGAGTGAGCGACGATGTGCTCCTGCAGTGCGAGCTCAGCTCCAACCTGGCCACGCCGCTGTGGACGCTAGATGGCCAGGAGCTGCACGGCTACGGTCTCAGCTCGGGCTTCCGCACCGGCACAGACGGCCTGCTCATCATCCGTGCCCGCCTGGACCAGAGCGGCCTTTACACCTGTTACGCCGTGGAGAACCACATCCAGGTCGCA
Source organism: Leptonotus elevatus (assembly GCF_054856555.1). Taxonomy (NCBI): domain Eukaryota; kingdom Metazoa; phylum Chordata; class Actinopteri; order Syngnathiformes; family Syngnathidae; genus Leptonotus; species Leptonotus elevatus. The sequence continues at coordinate 6,253,780 of NC_141251.1, read as the reverse complement.
GTGGTTACCTACAACGTCACAGTTGCTCCCCAGCCGCCCCTTCCGCCCACGGAAGACCCTCGCCGCCGCTTCACTGTCTCGCCGTCGCCCACTCCCTCCGAGGGGGCACCGGCACCGGCGCCTCAGATGCCGCGCTCAGAGTTTCTGTCCGCCAAAAACATGGAAGCCCTGTATCTGTCCCTCATCACCATCCTAGGAAGCCTGTGTGTGGTTCTCTCAGTGGTGCTGTTCTACCTGGGCTTCTGCCTGCGGTTGGGCACCCGAGGGAAGTACTCACTATCAACAGCGGCCGCCACCTACCCGGGCGGCAAGAGACCCCACAGGAAGCAGAAGCGAAACTCCGCCCACTTGGAGCTGAAGACCATCTCAAGTAACGGACACGGCGTCCACAACGGCATCGCCAAGCCGCCGAACAGCGACATCCGCGACGGAGGCTCTCTGCAAATCGTCCCAGGCGAGGCTTACACGTCGCCCAACCCGCCGCCGGCCCCTCCCCTACCCACCACGCCGGAGTACAACTTCCCCAACGGGTTTTCGGCCACCCTGCCCAGCGTCCTGCGCCGGATGAACGGCAACAGCTACGTACTGCTCACCCAGAGCGACGCGGAGAGCGCCGCACCGCTCTGCTCCACCTTCACCGACGAGCTCAACAGGATCTTGGAGAAGCGCAAATGCACTCAGCTGATGCCCAGGCCGGACGAGAGTTCCGTGTAGCCCGGGGACAAAGATTTGCTTTGCTGAATTTTGAGGGGAGGGGGAGGGAATGAGAGTGGAGGCGTGAATTTGTGCCCTGAGGGACACCTGCACCCTATGGCGGATATAAATAAGAGTGTGTGGAGACTTCCATATTTGGCTGGACTCAAAACCAAATGGCAGCTAGCCAAAGTTTGTTTGCACTAACTGGGTGCAAAGATGGACCTATGCATTTTTAAAATGTGTCACAATTTTTTTGACAAAAAAAAAATAGGGCACTTGTAGGAGTGAGTGGGACATGCTGCTGAACTTCCTTTCATGCAGATGACTCTAGTCAACTAGAGTTCACTAGTGGGACAAGCTGAAAGTTGCAACAACAGTTGAAAATAGTTGGGCTTTTGTGGGAAATTTGCTGATGAACCCTAAAATGTGCTTTACGCTTTACACAACCACTTTTTTGCCTTTCAGTGACTCCTCCAGTATCTCTGCTAATGACACTATGAACTCTGTGGCCACTTCTCTCTGTCTGACGCCTCGCATGGCGCTCCCAAAAAGTGTTGTTCTAATAGAATCATATTTGACCCACAAATGCATGTCGATTATTTTTTAAATAATTGCATACTAATTTCTTGAAGGCTTTTCAAATGTCAAACTCCTGACTGAATCTCCTACTAATAACATTGCATTTGGTGTACAGGACACTTTTTTTTAATAAGATTAAAATAATTAAAAACATATAAAATAAATGACTTGATAATAATGTAATGATTGCAAAACAAACCGAGAGAGAAAAAATGTGTTCTTATATTTATTTAAAGCCTTTATGCATCTGTCAGTATTCTTTTTCAAGGCTCTAAAGGACTGGGATTCCATCAAGTCAGACCTTTTCGGATTTATGAAGACAACCGTCCACAGACGCAACACAAAGGACAGCACAGACGCGGCGGGGCAGTGAGGCAATGTCAGTGTTGCGTTTGAGGTAATTCAATTTTTCTTTTTTTTTCTTTTTTTTATTGTCCTTATGAATTATTGCACAATATCAACATTTGAAACTTTGATGTATTAGGGTTCCCATACAAACTCACTAGCCAAAAAGTGTAGTCAATTAGTAATATTAGTTTTTTTCTTTTTTATTGATTTTGTAACAATAAGCTGAAAATGACATGAATATGTCATTTGTATATTTACAGCTCGGATGCCACCTCCAAAGACAAAATTTGCAACCGAAAAGATAGAGAAATGTTGTGAATTGTTGTAAAATTGACGTGACAAGCAGAGCAGCATGCAACGCGCACACTTTATGACATAAAGTCACTAATCCGTCTATTGTCTGCACTCGACACACTGAGCTTTCATTTTGTGATTGTTATTGCCACGTGTTGTTTTTCCTTTCGCATGTTCCTCCACTCCTGTTACTCCTTTGTGTCCTTCACTCACGGAAAAAATGACGGAATGCTGTTCGGCTTCCGCGTTTCACTTTAAATAAACTTTCTACTTACCGTCTTCTCCTCATTGCTTGTCTTTTTCTTCTTTTCCTTTTTTCTTGTGCAATCTCTTGTCGTTGGTTGGTAGTTTCCAAAGTTCTGCTTTCTACTAAGGCTGGGCGGTATTACCTTAAATCAAATTCTGTTTTTCATTTTCTATTTTGATGGATTTGTTCTCATTTGCATAAGGAAGCAGCTGACATGCTTCCCCTTGGGAATAAAGGAAAACTTTATGCTGCTCTGTAAAAAAAAAAAAAGACGAAAGAGAAAATAAGTTTGCTGGGCGATATAATTTTTTCAGCCTTCAATTACAGAAAAAGCAAATACCCTTTTTTTTTTTTAAACATGTTACCAGTATCTGCATGTTTTTTTGTGCATGCTTTATTTCTTCTGATACCAAATGAGATTTGAAAATGTTTCCCCACTGTTAGCGTGCGTCAACTTCCACAGAAATAAGACCCCCCAAAAAAAGAAGAAGTTTTGACCGACAATGTGAAAGTAAGTAAAAAAATATATATATATTTAAAGTGTCCCTTTTGTTGGAAAAAAAAAAGGTTTGTAAAATAATTAACAAATTAAGATCATAAAATGTGCAAGAGTGGGATAAAATCAATATTTTTTTAATAAAAGTGCAGAAATTAATGAGACATGTAGATAGATAAGACAACAAAACCCACAGTCACATATTCTTTATCCTCTGTAAAGCTCCACTAATATTACTGCAGTTTACTGAGCAATTATAATTATCTCATTCCTGTATATTTGTGTGATACTGCCCCCATAAGGATCAGCACAAGGTCTATTAAATTGTAGCAAAAAAAATGTTTAATTTACTTTCTGTTTAAACATGTTTTTAGAAAGTACAATATTACAGTGTTTTTTGTTGAACACAATTTTTGGTGGGAGGCCGAAACCGATTAATCACACCTGTGTTTATTAATGCCACATGACATGATGTTGTTGTCGTAGTAATGAGTTCGCCAACAGCAAAACATGCCGTGTCATTTATGTCAAAGCGTCTCCTCCTAAACAGGGCCAGCAGGAAGTGCCGGTTCTCACTCGTTTTGTTTTTCTCCACCGGCACTGTGAGGTTGAGTTTGTTTTTTGTTTTTTCGCCATAACGCTTCATTTTGACAGCAGTTTTCTGTTTCAAAGAAACAGCATGTCAATTTGGAATGCTTTTAAGATAAAAATATCTCCAGTTTTCTGCACCAAATTAGCATTTTGGAGAGAAGCGATGGGATCAAAAAGGGCTTCGTAAAATAAGATCCTGGCGGAGATGAGTGGCAGATGAGGGTTAAGAAATTGTTTTATTTTTTCTCTTTTATCAGGATAAGTTTCAGAAAGGGTGTGGAAAAACACACAATTAGCCGTGTGCCTGATGGTTGATTTCTGTAACTTGCAGATCTTTCTCATGCACCTTTGATTACTCAATGGTTGTTTAAAAAAAACAAAAAAACGTTTAGGACAGGGCTTAGTTAAATTTTGTGGTCATTGGCCATTTGTGACGTTAAATTGTATTTAAATTATGTAAAATATTATTTTGTAATAATTAATTCTAATTTTTACATACTTAACCCAATTAGTATTAATTAATCAATTATTTAATAAAACACAACCATGTTAAATGCATACATACAGTATACGAAGATAGTAATTTTACTTGTATATATTTTTTTACCATTATATTAAATCAAGAAGAACACAACTGTTTAATCGGATAAATGGATTGGACAATCACTAGATTATTCCATTTCTCATTCAGATTTTATTCTGCGATGATTTACTTACTGCATATGATTTCTTCTTCTTTTTTTACAAAATTGCAAAAAAAATCCTCAACTCAAAATAATTTTATTTTTGTCATTATGAGATGTTGTGTGGAGATTTATTCGGGATTCCATTTTGGAATCAAGCAATAACAGCCAAATAGTCAGTGTGTGTGTTGTACTGTTTTAGACAGTATGACTTGTTTTAGGCACATAGAGCGACATCTAGCGGTCATTTAAATTCAGTGGGTGCACTTCCTCTTCCGTCCACTAAAGGTCGCCAAAGGCTCATTTATTGGTACTACTCAACTCAACGTCACACAGGAGAGAAAACTTTTTTATTTATTTTTTTTGCAACAGCCTCAGGCATGTAAAAAAAATGTCAAAAATCAACCCCACGAAAAAATTTCCAAGTACAACCCTCTTGTTTAATGTTTGCTGGCACTTTTTTTTTTGCAAGTTGAAAGCGGTTTTTTTACCTGACCTGACGAGATGAAGAAAAAAAAAAGTCACACCTTTAGAATGGGTCAAATTCACTTTCCCCTTAGAAAACACACACATGATGACGTGTGGATTTTATTTTTTTATATGTACCTTTAAATTCAATTTAAACAGTTTTTATTTATTAGTTTTATTATAAAATCCAACATTTACTTGAAATGTATTTATTTAATTACAATCCAAATTGCACAGGACATTACTTTACTTGTGTGTGGTTAAGTTTTCAATAATTTTGTTGTTTTTCTTCCTTCCTTCCTTTGTTCATTGGATGAAATAACTCACACTCTCTTAAAGAGAAATATATATTTTTATTATTATTAAAGAATCATCTTATGTATTTAAGCTGCTGTAATACTAATAATAATAATCATGATGATTCAGGGTTCAAGGCAAACATAAAAAATTTGATAATAACCATAGAACTATAATAAAGTGTATCTTAGTCATGGCTGTTCAGTGTAAATATGATTGAAGCGACAACCAGGTGATTGCAAATAAGAAAAGAAGATCTGCAGTTACTGTGACAGAAGGTCACATATCCACGCGCATAAAGGTCCGACTGAATTCCTTCATTCTGTGGCAGTTTGGATAAGCGACTAATCTCGCAGTGCAATTTTGGCCCGCCTCACTTTGTGTGTGTGTTTAGTGAAACTGATGTGTGCATAATTGAGTTACCGGAGGCAGCTGCAATCCAATGGATTAAAGCTCATCTCTGAGTGTTTACCTCGCAGTGGACACGCTGGTTTGACCCACTTGCATGTGCACGTTCGCCCTGCACTAAATGATAACAAATGGGGAACATTTTTAGCAATTAAGGTCCTGCGATGCCCTCGCATGTAGGCAAGGAGAGCCACAGTTGTCGTTTGTTGAATGTGAGTAACTATCACTAGGCATATTTGTTTGCCCATGTGTGATGTCACTTTGTGCTAGCATTGAGCCTAATGTGAAGGTTTTTATTTTTATTTTTATTTTTATTTTTATTTTTAATTTTTTTTAATTTTTATTTTATTTTATTTATTTTTTTTGAATGTATCATAGGTTCATGATTGTGTAAATGCTATGTATGGTGTTGGTGCTTCAGGATCCTCTCCATTTTAAGTACTTTGCTGCCACCTTGTGGTATTTATATGTCATTACAAACCCCATTTTGTGAAGCGTCAATTATTTTCTGCAGCATTTCAATTCATTTTACTGGCAAAGATTGATTGTACATGAGTAAATTCATCATGTCATCAAAGTGGTTTTATTTGTGGTGTGGTGTTTATTTATTCAAGAGGACATGGCGTCTATTTCAGTAGAAGTCGCTATTTGAGGAAATACGCTGGCAGTAATGGTGCTTTATTCTCATAGTACCCCTTCCTTTGTGGCAGATCTCTTATGTAATTCAGATTAATGCCACACACTCTCGCTCGCTTTAAATAATTTCTCAGGGCGCCAATATTTTTATAGTAGCCTGGAATGACCCCGACTTGTAAGGAGAAAGAACACAAAGTCGGTGGAAATTGTGTTGCTGGCTGAATTGAAGGCATTAATTAATTAAGGGCTCTAGTTTGATACCCACCGAAAGTCTAGCGCAGGAGTTTTCTTTCTTTTGGTATTTTCCTCGACTCTGCACATGTAGAATTGGCCTTAAGGGGGCATTTGCGCAGTTGTGGGATGGAATGCAGCCGACTCCTGACCAATTGAAGCGGCTCTTTATTCTTGAAGAAAATCGGACTTCAATCTTTTAACTTTACAATTGTTACCTTTAAAGATTACTTTTTTCTTATAATAATTGGAAGGGGGGGAAACAAGTTACTTCTCGTAAAATTCCGTCCGTTAAAAAAAAAGAAGATTGTTAAATTTAAGATTGTGACTTTATTCTCATAAAATTGCAACATTTTGTTGTAAAATTCCGTCTTAAATATTATAATATTGTGACTTGTAAAATTACAAATTTGTTATAGTAAAATAATGAGATTTGTATTTATCTCATAGTATTTACTTTAAAATCTTAACTGTTCTTTAATTCTTAAAATATTAGGGTTGTAATCAAATAAAATTGTGCTTGTTTTTTTTACTTCTTAAAATCATGACTAATTTAAGAAAATATATATTTTTATATATTTTGTATATCAAATTTTTTTATAATTTTTTGGCATTTTATATTTTTTGTATCATAACCTTAGATTGCACCATCTACAATACATTTCTTTAATTGATTATTAATTACTTTTTATTTCATCCTTAACCATGGCAATAATAATTTATATTTTGTGTTTATTTAAGGCTGATCAGGCTTTTTTGGGTTTTTTTTTTATAAAAAAAATCGAATTAAACTTCAGTTTCTGAAATTATTATTATTTTTTAAACAAGACTTGCATTGTTTGCTGTCCTACTGTATGCCAATAGGGTCATTAAGTAAAAATGTGTCGTGTACTACTGTCATCAACTCTCTGGAGGTCATATGCAGGGCATAGCACAGTTGAACAGTTGGCCACTTATTAAAATGCATTAAGAGCATCTGGATGGCGAATAAAGGGGAGCATCAAAGTAGTGGCTGGTGACTGAATATATTACACCCCCCCCCCCCCCCTACTCCTAATGAGCAGATATGAAATAATCATTCCCTCTTATGTTGGAGAAAGTGAGCCGTCAGGTAGATCAACCTCGACAGTGACGAGATGAGAAGCTTCGCTAGTACACAACCCACTCAATATTGGATGAGCTGCCATCTGAAAGGGAACGGAGCATTTCATGCTACACTGCACCCTCCCCATCGGACCATTATGGAAATATGCAAATTAACTCCCCACGACTATGTGCGTCTCTAACTGATGCATTTGTTGTTGTTGTTGTTGTTGTTGTTGTTGTTTTTTTAAGGGACAAAACAATGGCTTCACTATGCAGTTTGAGAGCTTTTCCAGACTCACCAGCAAATGTGGCAGGTACGTGCATTTAGTTGTGGTATTTGAAAATTCAACCTCCAAAGCCTGTTTCACTTGGCAACATGAAATTTGCTTGAGTAGACTTACAAAAATTGCCTCCAGAAACCAAGTCAGAAAAGAAACAGGAAGTTGGCAATTTTGGTTCGAACCAGCCAGTGTACAGTCAATTTGGTCATTGCCGAAACTGTGTTGCATCGCTTGGCAATTATTTGTAAAAGGTTTTATTTAGCAAATCGAAATTTGGTAGACATGTCTATCATAAGTAGACCTACAAAAAAAAGCCTCAAAAAATTATGCCCAAAGAAAAAGAGGAATTTGCGAATTCGGTCTGTAGCCTCGATTGGGTCATTTCCCAAATTGACTAAAATTCGTTGGAAATTAGTATTTGAAAATTCAGCCCCTGAAGCCTGTTTCATTTAGCATTGTGAAATTTGGTAGACATGACTATCATGAGTATATCTACAAAAAAGTTTCAAGAAACAATGCCCGAAAAGTAACAGGAAGTCTGCAATTTTGGTTCGAACCAGCCAGTGTACAGTCAGTTTGGTCACTTCCGAAACTGTGTTGCATCGCCTGGCAATTATTTGAAAATTCAGCCCCCCGAGCCTGTTTTATTTAGCAACGTGAAATTTGGTAGAAATGTCAATCATGAGTAGACTTACAAAAAAGCCTCAAAAAATGATGCCCAAAGTAAAAGAGGAAGTTTGCGAATTTGGTTTGAAGCCGCCATTGTAGCCTCGATTGGGTCATTTCCCAAATTGACTAAAATTCGTTGGAAATTAGTATTTGAAAATTCAGCCCCTAAAGCCTGTTTCATTTAGCATTGTGAAATTTGGTAGACGTGTCTATCATGAGTATATCTACAAAAAAGTCTCAAGAAACGATACCCGAAAAGTAACAGGAAATCTGCAATTTCACATTTTTAAAGCCAATGAAGTTTGATGAGTATAACTACGCTCCACTATTTCCAATTTCCTTCAAACTCTGTGTACTCACATGGAGTCAGCCGTGGCATTGCAAGGGCCCATTCATCACTGCCCACCATGTTTCTTTACTGAGAAGCCAGAAGCAATCACTGCTTCATCACGAGGCGTTGGAGGGTTGTTGGTGGTTAAATTCAAGTACCGGTAGTCATCCACTTGGCTTGACGTGCTTGTTTATTTGGTATTTATGAATCACGCCGAGGCAGAAGGTCGGGCTTGGGTCAGGTTTCTGACGGGGGCTGAAGACCCTGGAGGTGGGCGACAACACATGAGTGAGTCACATGATCCGCTTCTTTGGCCTTCGCAGCAAAGAGGATCGGGGACAAAAAAGCTGAGCGTATTCTTTCTGAGTGCCAGCAATTCCTTTCAAGAAGCTTTTCATGCTGCAATGGGTTGATGCTGTATGTGCCATTAAAGTCCCAATAGGAAGTTAAGATTAAATGGATACTAATTGTTTTGAAGAGGCAATACATGTCATAAGTTGTCTTTCAATAAATAAATAAAGATACATTTTTGCTTGAATTTGACTAAATCTTAATGGTATAGTCCTAACTTTGATTACAACTTTATTCTGGTAAATTTGTGACCTCATTCACATGAAATTGGAATTTCTGTCTCGTAAAACGAGCATTTGGTGGTAATTTTTTATTGTACTATTGCGACTGCATACTCACAAGATTAGAAATGCAAATTTAATAGCATTCATTACTTTTGTAGTGTAACATTTTTTTCTCCTAAAATTATGACTTTTGTCGTAGTCTTATGACAATTATTGTGAGGATGACTTTTTATTCTTTTTTTTTTTCGTTTTATGTACTTTATTTTTTCCTAGTGTTGTAAGGTTACAATTTTTATTCTCATTGTTACTTTCTATTTGATAAAATGAACTCATTTTTGTTATTACCGTATGATATTGACTTATAACACTCATAACATTGTGACTTTTTGCACATTTTGAATTTTTCTCGTAATATTGCGAATATTATTTTAAATTCTTAAAGCACTTTTTTTCTTATAATAATATGACTGCTGACAACTTAAATTGCATAAATTACCACTCATTTTACACTTTTTTTTTTTGTCATTCTTTGGTGTAAATTATGAATAATCTTCCTTTTTTATTTTAAATTTTTTTTTACTAATGACTGGGCCTATATCATTACAATAAAATCTGATCTCATTATACAAATAGTCCCCCCCCCCCCCCCCTTCGATTATAGAAAAAAAAAATTGCAATTATTTAATAATAAAAAATAAAAAAAATTGTTCTCCCTTTCGGGATTAGCTTTATTTTCCCAGGTACTAAACAAGCAAGATTTCATCTCCAGAAATATAAATATTTTTTCTTAATTACAGATAATGTGAAAATAAGTGCTTCGTTTTGGAAAAATATATATATTTTGTCACTCACCAGTCTTAGTATATTATGTCGAACTAGTTCATCGTAAACATCGTAAAACCAGTCACCAAACTGCATTGCTTAACTGGTAGAGTTGCTTTTTTTGTTTTTTTTAAACAAAAATAATAATTCGGAAAAGTCACTGTATCCGTTACTAACTGAATGTGCTTTTTATATAGCACTTCTCCGTTTGCAGCCCTGTTGTTAGTGTAAGCAGTGCACATCAGCGGTGATGCACTTTGAAACCTTTGTACTCAAAAAAAATGCTTGAGAACAAAATGATCTAGGTGGATTTTTGAGACGCTAAAGGATTTATTTTTTTTCTCAGACCCTTTTTTAACCATCTCCAGCTCGCAACGGGGAAAAAAAATTCAACGCCCTTCGCGACATGATGGAGTCGACTTTAAGAGGCGGCCCGGTGGGGATGCGGCACATTTGCACGTTGCTCATTTCAGCTGGAAATCATATTAGCCTTGGCGGGCTTGAAATCAAGCGTGGAGAACATTTAAAGGAGAACGGCTCGGAGGAAGCAGGCGCAACTGACGGACTGACGCACTGCAAAGGATCAAACGGACGAGACTTGAAGGCGTCGGATGAAAGCGCAGGGGAGACGTCAGTCAGTCAGTAGTCAGTCACGTCCTTGGCCGTCACGCGGGAAATGAAAATGTTTCACGGAGGTGGGGGCGGGGTCACTGAGAGTTTACCATCCTGAACATCAAAGCGGTCAAGGTGATGCTGTGATCAAATGAGATCAATAAACTACCTTACTTATTGTGCAGTTCATTTTAGGCTCATTCACTGCCATTGACAGCTATAGACGTCAAAAATTCATTTGAGCTATTTCTATTAGTTTAACATTTTTTTCCTCCATTTTTGTTAACAAGAGTATGAAAACCTAGATTTTTTTAAATTGTACATTTAGAACAGATATAACAAAAGTGGAAAAAAAATGTTAAACTAACAAATAGTTCAAATTAATTTTTGACGTCTATAGTCGTCATTGGCAGTGAATGAGTTAAAAGTTAATTATTAGGGACTAGGCATAATTGATGTGTCAGTTGGCATAAAAATCTCAAGAATCACTGCCCTAATTAGTGCACAATCAAAACTTGTCTTAAAAAATATATGTTCTATGCACCACTATTATCATTAATATGTTTGTGGAGTATTTTTTAAGCAGAAATGTTTTCATCCATCACGGAGGCGGCCATTTTGTCACTTGCTGTCGACTGAACATGACATCACAGTTGCTCAGGTAATGACCGATAACAGCTAAACTGTTTTCTGGGTTTAGTCATGTTCCATTCGCAAACCTGAGCCCTGAGCAATTGTGATATCCTTTTCAGTTGACAACAAATGGCAGTACAAGGCAAAATGGCTGCCCCCAAGATGGATAAAAACAGGTGGATTTTGCTGCTTCCATATTTATTTAATATTACACAAATTGCAATATTAATCAGAGTACCATGTTCGGACCATGCACTGTAGGTTCATAAAACATATTGTAAAGAAAATTTCACAATATATGTTCAAACAACTTTAAAACCGACGGTAGACCGATGATTGGTGAATGATTTCTTACTAGTGACATGTTTTGTTGTTATTTTTTACAATGCACGTCCACTACAGACAGTGTGACATTTCTGCACACTAGTAGAACATTGTTGACATACTATAGTGGGAATTTTGGCGCTACTAGTAGTGCGTGATATGCCGACTATAAGGGGCTGTTATGAGTGAGAGTTATTCTACTAATGTGCTAACTGCTAAATAGTATTACTAGTGAGCACAAAAAAAAAGCATAGGCTACTACTAGTGCCACTTTTGGACTACTAGTAGACCTTATTAGAAAATGATTGTGCTTTACTTGTAAGACTACTAGGCCCATTGAGTAGGCATGTGTCATGCACTAGTAGCCTTCTGTCCCTACTTGTAGCATCGAGAAGCCCACTAGGTCTCTTTCTCTATTTTCTTTGATCCTTCCTCAGGTCTCCTGACAACCTCACGACTCTAGCTGGATTCTGAAGTATTCGGTTTAGGTGAACGGTATGGGATTTTTAATAGGTTTTAGGCGAATCAATGAGCACACACATGTGCACACACACACCCGCACATGCACATACAAAAAAAAAGAGAGAGCTATGATGATGACATGTCAAATCGGTAAGATGGTAAGATTACCGAATGAACAATACTGAGAAAGAAAAGAAAAAGATAAGAAACCCACTAGGTGTTTTTTCATGCCAAATTTGCTCTAGTAGTGTGCTAGAAATGTCAAACAGCAGTAGGGGGGGGGGGGGGGAATTCCAAAGGCACAGTCAAGAGAGTACGAGAAGCAAAGTTGAGTACTTTTGTGGCAGCGCCCCTTGGCGGAGTTCCGGTGATTACACTCCAATGAGCTTTAACTGCGTGACCCCGCCCCCCCTCATCCTGCGAGCGGGCTCTCCGGGTGCGCACGCCGAGCAGCCTCTTTAGGTGGACCTTTTCGCCAGCTGCCCTCGAGCTGGAGGAGAACCTCCGGCGGTGGAGACACTTTCGTCGGGGAGACCAAGCCAACAGAACTCGCTAAAAGGAAAAGATAAGGAAAGTGGAATTTTATCGTGTGGTTGCCACGAAAGTTCCACTCGGATACGACGAGCTGTCTTGGGCAGTCTTGTGGAAATGTAGTGTTGTCCGGAGCGTCAAGACGTCTTGTTTGAGGTGAGTCTGAGTCGCCCTTTGCTAACTGAATATTGACTTGAGCTTGATTAAACGCGTATGTTTTGGACTATTGCCCCTAATTGTTTGTGGTTTAAAAAAAAAAGAACTAGACAAAACTAGTACGCCGTTAAATAAACACGAAATGATAGTGGACAGTGATGTGTGCTTGTTGAGAGGTTCCCAAACTCAGGGTTGGGGGACACAAAATGGCCCCTGGCCCAGGGTCAGTTATTTTATTTTGTTAGTTTTTTTTGCTCAATGAAAGCCATTTTAAAAGAGAGAACCTTTTGATTGCCAGCCAATTTAGCATATTCTAATAGATCTTGTAAAGGCTCACAGCAAAGTTTTATTTTATGACTAAACAAAAAAACTAACAAAAAAAAAACGACTAAATCAAAGACTTTAGACTCTCTTCTTTGAGCACACACTAAAAAGTTTGTTTCTATTGAATTCCATTTGGAGTAATCAGCAGTATAAACATGAGTTGGTTTGGTTTCACCCAAAGGACCTTTTTGAACCAAGCTTTATGTGAAAATATATATTTCATGCACAACAGTGAATTTAATGCTAATCATTTTTTTTTGCTTTAGTGACGCCTCAGACAGCCGAACAGTCATTTTCTTCTTTAAGATACCAGCAACAACAATGGCAAAATAATGTACAGTTTTTAAAAAAATAATCACCTGTGTAACAATTTTACATTTGACAAACTTTACAAACTATTTGCTCACTTTAGTGGTAGTAGTATTTAATAGTGTGTGTGAGTGTGCACATGTACCATATGTACATTTTATCATCGCTCCTACTTTTAAATTGATCTTTTCTCTCTTTAGTGACACTTTGTAGTAGATCACTTTGATCAATCACAAGCTGCTTGTAATGATTATATATATATATATATATATATATATATATATATAATGTTTTTGGGGTGGGCAAAATTTCAAATACATAAATAAATAAATAAATTTATGGGAATTATCTTTTTTGGCTTTCATTAACAAACTCAGGCTTTATATTTTGTCAATTAGATATTGTAAGAAAAAAAGCAGTGATGAATATTTCCGCTTATGTTTAACGTATTTGTATAATTTTATTTGACATGTAATTTTAGTTACCCCCCCCCCCTAGCGTTTTTTTGTTTGATGTTCATGTTTGAAAGGTACTTGTTCGATGTACCTGATCTTTGATTCTAAATTGAAATGGTTAAATAAAGTTTTTTAAAAAAATCCAAAAGAGACCCATTGTTGCCATCTGCTGGCCATAGTTAATGTTTTTCCTCCTCTTTTCTCTGTCCATTTACATAAAAAACCCGGAGTTGATGATATTTCATGTCACCGGTTTTGTTTTCATGCCAATGGCGCTGAAAGAGTTGAGCAGCGTAGACGCGTTCAGATTTTTGGATTCATTCTATTTTGTGCATCCAAATATTTTCCTTTGTAGGTCACCTTTTCTTACCTGCACAACTCTACATGACAAAAATGGCATTAGGAAACGGGTTAATGCCAATCAAGTATCATCTTTAAGGGTAAGCAGTCGACGCATTTGAGAATCGGGCCCTTGCTCACTTGGATTAGAAGGGTCGGGGGGGGGGGGGGGGGGGGGGAAATACTCAAATTCATCCCCATTATTGCGTGTTTGTAACTCCACTGCATCTGAGTGGTTTGTCATCTGACTTGAAGCCTGTGACCAACCCACTTTTTTTTTTTCCTGTGTTGTGTTTTTAATTAAGCACTCAGTGTGTGAAACCAGTCACTATTTCCACCATTTGCTATGTGCAGCTGTTAGTATACACACACAGCCACGCATTCATATACACACACGCGCATTGTGACTGTGATTCCTGATCCCTCCAGCTGTTTTCTGTTCTTATGAAAGCCAGGAGCACTAATGAAGAGGTTGAAGGTCACCAAAGATGCCAGAGAGCACCGTTTGCTTTTATGATCCCTGGCCGGGCTTACTTTAATATATGGATTACTTTGGAGTTGGGATGGAAGCCTACCAAGGTCTGATTGGATCATAAATAATCCCCCCCACAGAGCATCTCCTCTCATCTGCGTTGAACCCACCACGCTCGATGTGATTGGTCGAAAAGTTAACGTCAGTGGGGAAAAAAAGAATACCTGAAGAAAAATTAATTTGAAGTTTACTTGTTTTTTTTTTATACCTCCCCGTATGTTTGAGAATTCTCCATTTGAATGTTAACATAAATGTGGCACATGCTTCAACTCCTCATCCCAATAGCGTTACATCACCTCTCCATGGGAATGCTCGGGTATCATTCCGCCTCGCTACAAGGAGACGCTATATCATCCTTGGCTTGTCACCAGAGGGGCAGAGACAAGAGGGGGGATTTGTAGGTGCTGGTGGAGATGTGATGGCAGAGCTCAGGGTCGCAGCAGCTTAAACGGAAGGAAGGAAGGCGAGCGGGTAGGGGAGGCGGGAGGGTTGAGGGAGCGTTCTGATCATCTCGAAGAAGTTGAGCGAGAGGACCGCCGCGGTCACGGTCAGTTCAGTGTTGGCGCCGTAACTTACGGCAGAGTTGTAAAACTGTCATTGTTGCTGGTTGTGTTGGCATTCCCATCGACGAAACCAGATAAAGGTGGTCCTTGGTAGGGCACGACCGATTATTCAGCTGGCCGATTGTTGCTTATTTTATTTTTTTAAATGTGCAAAAATCAGGTGCTCTTTTTTTTTTTCTTCCTTCTTTTTATTGTAAAGTTAAACAAATACTGTAGGACAAAGTATTGTACAACAGTCAAACAACAAAATTTAATATTGCTTTATTTATTTATTTATTTATTTATTTATTTATTTATTTATTTGTGTTACAAATAAATTAAAACAAATTAAAAATCGTTCAGCCTTATTTTATTCTTGAAAACTAATTGGACTCTATTCCTGTAATATTACAGTACACCTTTTGTGGGGGGTGGAACAATTCAAGCAGGAATATCAGATTCGCGTAATTGTACATCACAACCAATTCGGAGCTTTTAAATGCTAAAACGAAGTCATCAATAGTAATAAGTAATTGTTTTCTAATAATGTTGGGTATAGCTCATGCACTGGATTGGCTGTGCCCGGTGTACTTCTACGTTGTGTCCAGTGAGTGTAGGCACGACGGGAGCCAAATTTCCAGCTGATGCAAAAACCACTGCTGTCTTCTCTCAAGTCGGGTGGCGCCGTCTGTTCAGGACCCCGCGGCTGCTTTTGCATAATGCACTCATTAGCTTAGCGACACGCGGACGCTTGTCGTCTGCGCTTTCGGGAGCGGCGTTACGTAACGAGTAGTCAAACATGGCGGCCATCGCTCGCATGCAACCACCCTCAACTGAACCCTCACTATTTGATGCTCACCCCGGGGCCAGTTCTATTTTCAATCAAATAGTGTTTTGGGAGGATTTTTACTGATTGTTATTATATTTCATGCAGTACCAATTTTACTTTTATAATTCTTAAAAGTATCAATGCTGCAAATAGTAGAAACTGCTTGCTCTTTGTTGGTGCATTAGCATGAAAACAATATATATGAACATTTACTTTTAAAATTAAATCCAAGGCAGTCACTTTAATCATGTTTTTTTTTTATTGAACATGACTTGATCAAAACAATAAATAATAACTGAAATCGATTTACAACCACATCACTATGTAAATAAAGTGGCAAGAACACTGGGGTCCTCTTGGGGGTACTTTGAATAAAAGAAGGGCACATTTCCATTTGGCAGCCATATTAAAAAGTATAGATTCATGGTTTTATGAATCGATATTGGGCTATGAAGAGGAATATATCGATATAGCGATTTTTATTATTTTTTAATTTAAACCCAGCCTTAATCATGTAATACGGCTAACATAGTTTGCAATTTTTTTCTATCTGTGGATGAGTAAATAAACTCCCCCCGGGCTATTTGAAGACATGTTTTTTTCATGATGTAATATCGGGAATGAATGCCAGGAAACTCCACCTCGCACTGGACTTAGTTTGTGCCGCTCTTTGCGACAAATACCAGCACTATTCCATGCAAAATATTGCGTGCGTGCATTGTGTACTGTATGTTGTGACGTCCCAATTCATTGTCTCGATTCAGTGTGTGTGTGTGCGTGTTGATTTGTTAGCCATGTTGATGGTTCCAGTTGTGCTTCTTAAGTCCGCTCAGCTGTCATGTGCGGAACATCGCGTCATCATGGACAGCTGTCAGAACATTTTAGAGAAAGGCTCTCTGTCTCGCACGCACACACACATACACACACACACACACACCCCCACACACACACACACACACACACACACGTGCGCGTCCGTACACTAGTACAACTGTAAGCTGCCATTTGTTAGCCGCCTGCTTTTGGGGTGACCTTTCCTGCTTTTATGGTCTTGTTCCACACTCAAAATTCTAAGCCTTAATTCTCTCCATATGCTTTTTTGATTTACACGCTCATTTATCCAAATAAGGTCGTATTAGAAGCACCTCTCATTATGATTCAATGAAGCTCTAGTCTACAGCACTAATACAAACCACAAACGGCACATTGAATACTTAATACATTGTAAAAATGCAGAATAATTATTTTTCACACTATTTGGTTTGTGTGAGAGCAGGTTTACAGCTCGTTTTTTATCATGTGGCATAAATTACTATTAAGCACTGGTCATTTCATCACCAATTGAGTTAATGACGCTTCATTGGGAACTTTACAGTTTTTATCTCTTGGAGGTAGAACAAATAGTGCTTATAAAAACGGCGTACGTTGAATTTTAAACACCGACAGACGCGAGATCAAAGACAAAACCGCGTCGGGCTTTCCTGTTTTTTATTCATTCCCGCGTCCACCTTGACAGCTTTTTCATTAGCACAAGCCCTCTGAAGCGGCTTCAGCGGGGTTGTGCTCATCCCCTCATTAAATATTTAAGACCACACGAGGACATTAAATCACTGATTTGTGTTGTCTAGGTACGACTGCTCTAGCGACTTCACATTTAGCGCGGCTGCACTGGAAAATGTCGCTGCCAAGCAATAACAAAAAAGATGCCAGATAAAAATTCATGTGGTGAACCATTTTTATTAACCAAATTCCATTTTGCGTCCATTTGACTGACTCAAGAGCCAGATGGAATGATAATGAATTTCCAAGTCTCTATAATATTTCTTGACTCAAATGAAAAATATTGCTGTAACTTTGAGGTGTGGCTGTACAAACTGTTCATGGTCGACTTGTGTCATCGTCGAGCAGTCTTGTTCTTGTAACTTTTACGGACTTCAAACCATAAGATGGCTAGCTAGCTAGTTTAAAATAATGTATTAAGCCCATCATGAAGTCTTACCAATTAACATACACATCTAATTCAAAAAAGGGAAAAGTGAGCACAAATTAAGAGGAACGGATATTTTTTCCAAACCTAAATACAGAACAAATTGACAATTGAAAATGGAAAGAAGGAATGATAGATTACTATTTCATTCCACCCTGGTCATAACCTGGCGAGGTTGTCAGGAAGCCAGCAAACCCAAGACCCCCTATAATGAGAGTGTCTCATGTGCCATAAGTAGAGTACAGAGCAAGTCATTTGGAATCTGATAGTGGCAAAGACTAAAAGCCTCTACAGTGTGTAAGCAAAGCTGGAATCGATGCCGAGTGTATAATGGACACGAGTGGCCGGGCTGCACATCACCCGGGAAAGCGGCGGTGCTAAAGTCTGCCAACTGCTCCCAAGCATCCATTAGTGGGCCGGTCAAAGCTTATTTGCTGAACACAACACAACGGCATCTCATCCGTCCCCGGCATCAGTCTTTGCCGTCTTACCCGGTACTTCGTCCCCACATGCAAGCTAAAGCGGTCTCGCGTGTCGCAAAGTGTCAGGAGGCTGATGTACGAGGGCCCGAATGACCCATGCTGAAACAGCAGACCACACACATATACACTAACACACACACACACACACAAGCACAATGCGGACAAGGTTGATGGATGAGAAGAATTGGGCCGGGTATTGGAGGCCCAGCACGGGAAGATCCAGATGTTTTTATTTGAGATGCACTGATTTACTGGCCAATATTGTTTCCTGCTTCTTTGGCTTGGCAGTAAAGAATATCGAGGGATTCTGCCAGCTGTTAATTCCAAAGACGGACATATGCTCACATGTGTTAGGCTGGGCGAAAAATATACGGTCATAAATGTAGCAGCCAGTAACCCGCTTATGAAACAAAATGTTCACTTTCTAGGTAAGTGTTTGATTTTATTAGGCAAAGTCACAAAACACTGTTTTTAGCTACTTTATGGCTAACTAGAAGATATATCCGGTCGTTGGCAGTTTCTCATAACCTTTGCAGCTGTCTCTTCTTGCCCGGAATGTTGTTTCCATTAAAGATAAAAAAAAAAGATGAGCTGATTCAGCAGAATGAGCTTTTTCAGGATGTTACACCTCTTAAGTGGCAATGTAAGCAGGAGGGATGCGTTGACACTTATTGTTTGCACACACGTCATTTTCTAAATCCTCTTGACCGAGTTTTGTGTGCATCGGAGGATACGTCTGCCAGATGACCCCATGGCAAGATCCGTCACCGGACCTTTCCCATCATCACCAGCTACTCCCTCTTCCTGTGTCAGCTGACTGGTTTTGTAAAACTGTGGCGGGGTTTGTCTTGTAGAATCTGGGAGGCGAGGTAGAGGGGGGGGGCTTGTTAATTTTTGTGTTTACATCCTGATTTCCCCCACCGATGAAAACGTTGGGTCAGTCTGTGCCTCATTCATGGCTGACGTGTGTTTTTGTTGGAGACTCTTGGGATTTCGTCCCAGCTGTGGTATCCGCAACATAACTCCCACTGCCCTCTTGTGCAAGAGTCCGGCCTCCCCCCGTGAGTTCCTGAGACATCCCAGCAAGCCTTGGATGACGTCCCGGAACATTTTGCTGTTGTCAAAGATGGTTTATGAAATGATAAGCCATCTTTTCACGAAGTGGTAAAGTTTAGTTTATCATGGTATGGTTAGGTTAGGAACTTTGGACTTTGGTTTTCACCACTCAATGCATTAAAGGGGAGCTTAAAAAGTTTTGGGAAGGCTGTTTTACAGCATAAAACTAACATAGCTATCGTTTCGTTGCTGGTATTTCCCCTTCCAACATGTGAGGGGAAGTCATAAAACAAGTTGAGAACGGCACTATCTAATCATGGACAACAACCTCCAACACGACTGGAGTTTAAGAAGAAGCTTTATCAGCCATGACCAACCACTAACAACATCCCGGGAGGAAACCAGACTCCAACTCTGGTTGAAAAAGCTTCAAAAGGAACCACCACCAGTTGACATGCAGAGACCACCTGCTGAAGAACTTCCTCCAGGCTCAGTCCAATCATGGACTCAATGGAAAACCCTCAACCGCCTTAATAACGGGAGGATCCAGGGCTGCTCTAAACAAATGGGGCTACAAGACTGGACCAACCATCTGACTGTGGAGAAGCAGACCACACCATGGAGTACCGTCTCATCTGCCCTTTACCTTTTGTTGGGGGAATTTAAGGGAGTGCGTGACTTGAAAAGTTTGGCAAAGGCTTCTGTAGCCTAATCAACTGACGGCAGCTCTGTGCCAAACATTCAGGCCACACAGATAGAATATATTGGCATCCATTACACATTTTGACAATGGAAATGGCAAGAATGCACACTGAACTATTTAGATGAATGGAGACGGTGTCTCTGGTTTCATCTGAGCGTGACGCAACTCCAATGACGAAGGTGCTGTCGGCCTCTGTGTCTTTGTCATCTCTGCATGATCCCGCAGGGAATTGGTTATGGAGGATTGTGTCCGTCTGCTGAGTGGGATTTCTTGGAAACGGGAGTCTCGGAACGGATAAAAAATAGGAGGCACACGGGGGGGTTGGTCTTGTGTGTGTGATCAGCAGAAAACTGAAATCAAGTCCTCAGCAGGAGATGCGCTGAGTGTGTGTGTTTGTGGGCTGAATTTTCAATGAACTGTATCAATGTGATTCTTCTTGCATTCTTCCCTCTGGCATTTGACATTGAAAAGATGCATTGTCCTCATAGGCCTTTTGATATTCATATCATATCAGCCTGGGACAGGGGGACCCTCGCTGTGTTAGGGATTCTTTGGTGTACCCCCACTCCGCCACTGTCCACCAGACAGAAGTGGGTCAAAGTTTATTGGAGCGTCCTGTCTGAGTAAGGGGATTGGTGAGGTTGTGGGGCTTAAGGGGCGTCCTTGGTACCAGGGACCACCCTCCTGTGGTGGGGGCTTTGCTATGTTGTATCAAAAGACTTTAATTCTTGCCAATCATCAGTTAGTAGTTTGAAAGTGAATCATTAACAAATGTATTTCAATGACCGATTAATTGTGATCTGTCATCAATTAAAACCGTGCAAGCGAGTCTTCTTTTTAATTTCCTCAAGCTGTTGTTAAGTGCGTGGGAGAGAGTAGCTCTAAAAAAAAAAAAAAGGTCTTTCTAGTCTCTATAATGAGGATTTTAATCTATAGTGGATGGTTCTGGAATGTATCCCACTCAGTAAGGAGAGTTCACCGTTAAAAGGATTTTGGTGGTTGTTTTCAAGATTGTGTAATTGCACTGTAAACTGATTGAGACGAATAAACCCAAGGTCATTTTAACACCAAATACATCTGCTGACCCACGTTGAGCCAAGCATACCTCCGCAGATTACAACCACGACGCGTCTTGTGATGAGTGTCAAGGTCAGACTGTGTGGGGTGGGGTTAGAGTTTAAAGATCAATAGCCTTGCTGTGAATATTTGTCATCATTCTATGAATGGATCCTACCGCTGCATATAAGAGCACAGATGTTATCTTTGATATGTGGAAGAGCTGCCGCGTGCGCTGCAGATCTCTTTATGATGAAACCGTCAGTTGCGCGATAGCTCAAATGCTTTATCCGGTACGTTCTGCTTGCCGTCGGATGAGAATTTGTGGGCTTGGCGAGAAACTGTCATAGATCAACCCGATGAAGGTGAAGAAGAAATAGAGTAAGAAGGGACAGCGGGATGAAACGAGGGCTGTGTCATGCTGTCTCATTTTCGACGAGGGGTTGGGAAGGGATTAGCATCACTTACATAACACTCACCCCACCCAAATTCCCCTCTTTAACTAGCCCACCTCTCCCCCCTTTGCCTTCTCACAAGGTTGCCGTTTGCCTGATTGTTAGACAACCTTTATTTACAGAGCCTTAGCACATGTTTTACGAGGGGAAAAAAATCTCACGGCACACCGCCAAACAAAAATGTCACGAAAAGTAAGTACTTTTGGTTAATTATGTATATTCTGCCATCTAGTGGAAGAGCATGTAATTGTTATTCCAGTCACTATTCTTCACTGGCATAGATAGTTGAACAAACACCATCTGCCATCTTGGTTCTGAAGTGAATTGAGGAGCTTAATTCAGGCAAAAGTGCTGCCATCTTGGGGCATCAACAGCCAATTACAATACGGTATAATCTTTTTTTTTAGGGTGGCCTTAATTACTTACAGATTTTTGTTGTTTTCGGAGCTTTTGAAAGGATGGGAAAAGGCTTTGGGAGAATAAGCATGTGTGTTTGTGATGCAAGCAGAGCATAAACTGTTAAAAAAAAAATCTGCAAAAGAGGTAGGCATATAAAGCAAATGGGGAAAAGAGGGAATAAAGAGGAAAAAACAGGGGGATGGGGGACTGTTGGGGCTGGATGAGAAAGCCTATTTATAGTTTATCCCCGCTGCTGGGTTAGACCGCCTGGCCCAGCGCAGCACAGCTCAGCATCCATGTCAGTCCTCGTGTCAGTCTTCATTAGCTCTGCACACACACACACGATTACTCCGAGGGCGTAAAAACGCCTGTCACGCAAACGTGGGAGCACTGACCTTTGCCACTCGGCTGTGAGTTAAAAGAACCCACACAGTGTTTGTGCGCGGCCACGTGTGCACGACGAAGATGCTGCGCAACATCGGTGGGAAACTGAATGCAGCTCATCTTCACAGAGGAGCATTAAAATGGAAGCGCATGGGTTGGTGTTTATAAATTATCTCCAGATTGAGTTTAAGCATGAGACGTTACATTTTCTAACCTGTTTTAAAGCTACAGGTGTCAATTGATCGCCCTATAACAGGGGTGGCCAAGTTCGGTCCTCGAGAGCCACTATCCAGCCTGTTTTCCATGTTTCCACTAACGCACCCGATTCAAGATCAGGATCATTATCAGGCTTCTGCAAAGCTGGCTGATGAGTTGATCATTAGACTCAGCTGCGCTGAAGGAGGGAGACATGGAAAACAGGCTGGATAGTGGCTCTCGAGCACCGAACATGGCCACCCCTGCCCTGTAAGGTTGCAAAATTAAGGAAAAGCCATCTGGTCTTGTATTCCTTTTTTTTTTTTGGTAATCAATCCATTGCTCTTTAATGTGGATGTGTTTTGTCAACACAAGTCCTTTTTTTTTTTTTTGCATCTTTCATCTTTCTTTGTGAATAATGCATGAATCTAACACCCCCAAATTCCCCAGAACAGATTGTCATATCCACATTGTAACTGGATTGACTGTAATTGCAAAAACCGCATGAAATACAAACGATAGATCCAAACCATATTGGAATGTTGGCTGAAATGTGATTCATTGATTTCAATAGAGCATCTTCAATACAGACCATTTGGTTACTTCAATCGTAAGGGATAAATACTGTATGTTCCAGACCAAGTCTGTGAAAATCGTGATGATTTATTTATTTTTTTAAATCTATGAACACGCCACTGAGTTCTATTATATTGTTGTTCCCCATGATCTCTATGCTGTGAGGACTGTACCACTACTGTTTAAGTTGGTGACTTAAAAAGTGTGGCGGTTACACAGACAGGATCTCTCTTGTGTGCTCCAACAGCACACTTACTGTAAGTCCAACGCATGGACAGAATGTCATTCATTGACACAAATGCATTCCCAACACGCACTCGTGTAAAACTGTCTGGTTTTCATCACGCCTCGTGCCACATCGCTTCCTCCGAGACTGAAATGGGATAATTTTCCCATGCGTTTTGGTGACGCCGTCATCAAACACGCGTGCGATTGGCATTCGCTGCGAAACGTGACTTGGCTCAGGCTGAATAGTCATCTGCAGGCCGCCACTGAAGTCATTTCAAGTTGTCTGTGTTGAAAGCTCCTCGAAGCCAGCGCAGACAGACGCTGACAGATGCTGCCGTTGAGTGTTTGTAACAGCCCCATGGCAACTTCATCTGTCCGTTTCATTTGCTTTTTCCGCGGAGGCGTCTGTTCATAGAAAAGTGTTTGGGAGGGAGAATTAAAAAAAGAAAAGAGAAAAAAAAAAAAGCTCCAGACAGAGAAAACAGACGAGATAAGAAGGCATGCGAATGAAAGCGCAGCTACCTCGAAGAAGCACAAAAGGCAAAGATGAAGCTTTTGACAACGAAAAAGTGCGAATGGAAACTTTCTAGCTGCCTTTGTTGTGAGATTGTTTGTATTTCTTTCTCCCATTTCTTTTATTTCCAAGTGGTCTCCTTTTGCAAACCCCCCCCCCCCCCCCCCATGTCTGGCCGATTTCCCACTGAAGACCCTCATTAGTCATCTGTCTGAAAATGCAACATCATTCTCTTCCCAAAAGGGATTTTTCACAGTCTACCTTTAATTTTGGCTCCAAAAACACTCTTTATCTCATCTAATCTGGCCACCATGACTGAAGACGACTTGGAGGTTGGAAAGGAAGAATATCGTGCAGTAATTCTGTAAACAATGGCTGTTTTTTTATTTTATTTACACAACTGTAGTTTGGGAACATTGTGTCAATTAGGGGGGGGCTTTACAGTGGTGCCTTGACATCCGAATTGAATTTGTTATTGCGGCTTCCCTGTGCTTGTATTGGTTTTCTGGCTTCCTCCCACGTTCCAAAAACATGTTTGTTATGGTAAGTCAATATCCGTAGTTGTAAATGTGAGGGCTGTTTGCGCGACAGATGAAAAATCTGAAAAGTAGTGACCATGTATTTTCAAAATATGCATGTGAGTTGCAATTATTGTGTTGTTGTTGTTGTTTGTTTTGTTGTTGTTTTTTTACTTGGGTCATGTTCTACACTGTAGTATTTGTGACTTTGGCCTGGCCTTTTGAGTGGCATCTTAGTCAGCTAATGAGTTTATAGTTGTTTGGCTGTTTTGGCTCAGGAGAGCCCTGGCTGTTAATTGGCTAACTCTTAGCCTAGACAGTCTGTGTGCTGAGTAAGTTGTGGGTCGTGAGCAACTCGTAAATGAATGTCCTTTTTATTGTTGTATGTTAGTGGTTGAAAGTGCACGGGCTGATGTGTCTGTCTATGACCACCCGTGGATGGATTACATGTTGCTCTAATTAGCAGAGGTTGGCTATATTAAATTAGCTAACGATGTTTACCTAACCGTACAGGTGCAGTTAGGGAAGCGATTTCAACGTAGCTGTAGACACATGGCACTTTTATCTTCTGATCCTACCATACCATAGTCATGTACCAGTCACATGATCACCGCAAAATCATGTGATTGGGCATAAAACCCGCAATATGAAATGTTATGAAATCTGCAATACAGTAAATCCGCAAAAAAGTGAACAAGAATATGGAGTAAGAACTGTGGTTATCAGTAATTTGCCCTCTAGTGGCCCAAGGTGAAAGTGCACCAAGCCTGACTTCCATTTATTGTTCAGAGGTTGAAGTGTGTGCTAACAAGACAAGAGTGAAATATAACCTGCAGATGGATCTGTCAGAGCGGCACTGGCGAACGAACGCCGGTTCCCACACATCTTTTTCTTTACCGCCAAGACGAATGGCTCTCATTAATCACGGCCGTTTGTCTTGTGTTGTAAGTTTGGAGGTCAGCGATTTAAAGCTTGTTCTCGGCACACTTGCCAACGCTCAGCTTCACGCTCATTCTCTCTCTTTCAAAGGATCGCATTTGCGTTCTCTCCTCTGCTTTGCTTCTTCTGATGACTCGGGCGTCGTCTGCCACCTAATCCCCGACGAATAAAAGTCAGGAATTGAAGCAGCAAATCATGTTTTATGTACGCGTGCTTACACAATGTGAGCAGGCTGGAAAAGTGGGCCAAGCATCACGCGGGGCAAATTATGACAACAAAGAAGCGTTGCCTTTATTTATTTTCTTTCAACGTCACAACAAGCAGCCGTGGAATAAATTTTTGAGATTCGTGCTAATGTCAGTGTAGAAATAGGACATACGTACACACTACTGGCAAAAAACTGTACGCTTTTAACTCTAGATTTCTTGATTGAAGAAAATGCAGTTAATTGTATGGTAGTGAGTGACTGAATCATTTGAAGCAAAATTGTGTGTACCAATTTATTACAATACACTTTTTAAAGATATTTGAATACCCCCACAATTAGCATGAAATGTACTGTATAGAAAATACTGTTTGTACATTTAATAACTGAAATGTTTGAAAGTGCATGACTGAGGTTCTCCTTTCTCAGATACAAAAGCATTGCAAGTAAGTACTATAAAAACACATCAAAAAAAATATCACAGAAAAAAAATACGACGTGAGCAATGAACAGTAAAAGCTCACAATGTAATTTATACCCCTTTGTGAGACCTTCAAGCCCAACACACAACCTCCTTGGAGGAGGTAATAATCGCCTCATCTCCTTGGCACAATATCAGCCTGACTCTTTGATTGACAGGTCCCACTTTCTCCTTCAACCTTCCACTTCCAGGACGAAACGGCGTTAACTCTCCAAAATGACAGAACACAGTAAAGGCCCGGACTACCCTCATTTGTGTGACCGTCGAAATTGTCTGCGATACGCCCCGATCGAGCGGCGTAACCTTGATCACCGCGCAAGTTGGCATCAGATACTCGCTTTAAGTGCGGTGACCGCTGTGAGGACATATGCTGCCACAGCCGTGTAATCTATCTAACACTAGGATTAATAGTCTCACTCTAATCTGCACCCGTGGGTGTTCCCCTCAGACCCTCAAGCAGGGTGGCACAAGGTTATGCGTGTTTCGCTTCAAGATTCAGTTAAAGCTATTGAGCATTTCGAATCGCTACTGCCACCTGCTGACAAAAAAATTAAACCGCACATACCTTTCTTCACATACACACCACGCACATTACGTCACATCCGCAGACAGGGCGCTGAAAATTCTAACCCGATTTCAGTCTGAAAACTATTGGCCAGAGGCTTAGCTAAGGCTAAGGTGTTAATCTATTAATTAGAAGGCATCATAAAAAGCTTACTGTAAAGTTATTTTTGGGGGGAAAAGTTCCATATTGCAGCTTTAATAAAGAATCTTTGGGAAGGGCCAGACCATCTGCCTGGCAAGCCTGACCCCCTCGCAGCAAAATCCAAGTCACATTAGTTACCTCATCAACTACACAATAACCTGGCAATCAGAAGATCAAAATTTGTCTGTGTTATTGGAAATGATGCTCAATATCAAAATGGATGGAAGGTACCTTAATCATTAGGTCCTGATTAATCAATTTCCTATCCAGTAAATCTATCCCACTGTGCTACTTGACTAATGTAGAAAAGTGTTTTTACAAAGTGACAAAAATCCATACAAATAAAATGCTTAAACCTTTGAGCTAGCAAATGACAATGAAAACGTGTAGAATAGTAAAAATCCTCTTGCAAATCTCAAGTGTCGCCAGGTGGGGGCAGTATTACCCCCTCACAATCCTCACCCCGACTCAGCATCTGAATATCTGCCAATGTTACTGAATAAAGTGTGCTTTTTGCTTATCTCCAGGCTTGTGGCTAGCCAGTGGAGGCCCAAAAATGATCTTCGTCTTGGGATGAGATCTGTCTGCCATTACCTTGTCTCCACCAAAACTGCAGGAGGAGCACTTTGGGCAACAGGTAAAGAACACACTTTGACATCATCTCCAGACTACATTAGAGGATGCTCCATATGCACTTAGTCTTAGTGTTGAAAGAAAAAAAAATAACAACACTGACACCAAAAAACACCTGAAAATTTAGGGACATTGTCCTTTTTAGGCGGAATTTGAATTTGAAGTGCACATCTTTGCAAATGTATTGTGTTAAACACCTGCTGGGACATTGAACAGTTGTACACGTGCCTTCGTAAATTTGAGACTGTCATCGTGGTTATGGTGCATTTTCGATTCATCTGATATTTCACCCCAAAGCCATATATCCATTACTTTGTGTGAGTAGTGTATTTATGGAAATTGGGGCTCTTGGCCTCTGTCTTTGAAGAGTCAGTGTCGGGGATCGGGTTTGGGTATGAATGACTCTCAGAGTACGGGGTGACTACAAGTTCAAGGGGTCAGGGAGTCACAGCTGAGCACTCGGCTGATACGAAATCATATATACTCCCTCTGTCAGCTCGCTTTTCACCTCACACCTCAGTGTCATCGCGTTTCCTCATCACAATCTACAGTTCAGAGTTTGTTTGTGTTTCAACCTCCTGCGGGCCATGCGACACTGCAGCCTGACCTTATCATGGCTGAGGTGGGGGCGGTGTTTTTGCGAGATGCGCGCTGTGATAAGCGTGTGCGGACAACAACAACACAGCAGCAGCTGTCTTTCTATCCTCCTTCCAGCATTTCTTCATCACAGGCTTCCTTGTTTCCTCTTGTCCAAACCCAGCTGTCCCCGTCCCTTACTAGACTGGAACAATTTGCAGCGCCTGTATTGACACGGTCCCTCGCATAATACAAATGGCTTACTGTCCCTAAATTTTGGGTTTGAATCCCCTCCCCACATATAGTTTTCATGAAAAGTGTGTCACATCAGGAACATTTAATTCATTTATTAAGGATTGGAGTTGACATCCCCATGTAGCTTTTTAGCACTTCTATGGCATCACAGTGATAGGGCAAACTCTCTATAAACAGTTGGTTCAAATTCATTATGATAGTCGAAGGGTTTGGATTTCTGCTACCTTGAAATGCATTAAAATAACATTAATCTGGTCTACCCACTCCAAAAATTTCTGCAGCTTTTTAAAATGTATTTTTAATTTTAAAAAAATAGCCCTGCATTGTATTTTCAACTTTTTATAGTGGTACCAAAATATATTGTGCTCCTTTCGCCTCCAGGACTGACCACCTGCGGCCCATAATTCATTGCTGTAATTGAGACGGGTGTGAGTTAGATGTATGGCCTGCCACTTTGCTAGAAATTCTGCAATGTTCCTGGTAGCAAATGTACCTGTCTACCTTAAGTTTTTTTTACTAACGTTTTTACTAGCAAGCTGGTCTCGGATAAAAAAAATAAAATAAAAAATAGCAGACCAATGGGCTGTTATGTATGTTTTCTCACAAAATGTACACTTTTATTCCGAGACATATGTCAACGAAGGGTGTACAAAAGTTGCGTCGAGATTATAAAAATGTTTTTTTACTTAGGAGAACACAACTTTAGTCATGATTTTTCTCCTCTACTCGTTCAGATGCTGAAAATCAAACTTGAGCTGACATTTGCGCACGTACACACACAACACACATGCGTGCGAGGCTCAAAAGCTTTTTTGTGTTACTCTTCGTGGCAAGGTGGCCAGTGTTAAGTGCAGCAGGGGAGAGCTAAAGTGAACTTTCCTCTCACTTGTTGACCGACATGGGAATCATGGGGAGTACATGTAAAGTTTAAGTAAAAAGTTGAAGTGGGGGGAAAAAACCCCACATACACACACACACACACACACACACACGCACACACGTCTAATCTTGTCCAGCATTACTCAGCTCTTACTGGTTGTCCACTTTGGCACGCAGTAAGAGTCCGCAGCGTGCGTGCGATCTGTAAATAACTTGATGCTGAAACAGTTGGTGCATTAATCACGTGCATTAGCAGGAGTCAACCTCATTTCAGCATCCCAACGGGTGGATCAGGTTGCAAAAAGCCTTGACGTGAGCTTCTCTTCTCTGCAGCTGCATAGAAAGACGTTTGAGCATTCATTCAATATTCTACCTTGATACCTGCTTGAGGTCCATGTACTAGTACGCTCTCTGTCATCACTAGTAAGCCAGTTTGACGCACTGATACAATAACTGTTTCTTGCTAATAAAAATGTTTCCACAACTAATGCTACTTTAACACTAGACGTAGTAAATTAAGCCTCCTAGTCAGTTACTGTGCTGCTCTAGTAACACCACTAGGCAGAATTATTAGGCATGTGTCACACACTAGTAGCTTCCTGGACACATTAGTGGCATGCGCTTGTCTTACTACAATAGTATGCCATAGTTGACTTGGATGTTGAATAAATGCTCAAATCGTTTTTTAGGAAATCCTGTTTTAGCAGTTATTCGTTCTCAAGGATATAAATCTTAAGGTCCATGTAGTAGTATACGCTTTGTCCTCACTAGTAACACAGTTCAACGGAATTTTAGTACAACTGCATCTTACTAGTAAAAAGAAATCCACTACTTTACTGTATTTCTGCATGCTCGTAGTAGTAGGACAACTTTGGTAAACTTGTAGGACAACTATGTTACTAGTGAAACAAAAGTACTAGTGGGCATTTTGGTGCTTCTAGTGCATGACGTGCTATTAGTTGGGCCTAGTTGTGTTATTAGTGCAGCATAGTAGGTTTAATTGTACTAGTCTGGCACAAGTAGTAAAAATTATAATGAGAGTCAGTTGATTTACTAGTGAGGCATCTCAGTCAACTAGTACATTGACCTTAATCCAGATCTCAAGGATATTATTGAATGCTCAAAATGGCTTTCCATATGACAAATTTCTATCAGTGACTACAATCTACTTACTAATGAACGTCCTCTGTCACCTCTGGGCGGATGATCAAACGTTATGTAATATGTCACGCCCTCACCCTATTATTGTTAATAATTTTTCCACAGAGTGTCAGATGCTGATGATTGGATGGAAAAGGGGGGGCGTTGCCTCGCCTGTACTTATGCGCAGCCTCCAAAATAAATAAATAAATCAATAAGACATAATCCTATGCAGGAGTTGGCAGAAAGAGAGGTAGGTCCAAAAAAAGAGAATGGAAGTTGGAGGTGGGTGGGGGGATTAAAGATGGAAACAAGAGGAAAGGGGTGGGGGGTGTAGACAAAAGTGAGGGAGGAGTGGAGTGGAGGGATGGGAGGGGGGGGATGTTGTAGGCGGTGCTAATGCAGGCAAGCGGGGAGGGAGCGCAGAGAAGAGTGCGAGGAGGACAGGAGAGGAAAAGAAAAGGGGGGCGTCCGTTTTGAAAAGTGTCAGGATATGAAGAAGTGTCGGAGCGATGCAGAGGCGAGGGCGGCGCCGCCGGGAAAACGTTAAGACCGCAACACCGGCGGCCACCGGACTGATTTTCACTTAGTTTTCCCCCAAAACGAGCAGAGACCCAAGTGGAGGCAGAGATGCAGGGCTCGCACCGGGGTGAGTGTTTGCATAATGGAACGGCATTTTTGTTTGTGTGTCTTGCAAATGCTCCAAAGTCACCATCCTGCCGTTTGGCCTCATTTGCATGAAGGCAAAGTTTCCTGGAGGAAACTTTTGTGTTGATGCGAGGGCCACAAATGGAGGCTAGACACAAAAAGTTGCTTGGCAGGAGCACTCCCAAATTCCTAATGGACTTAACGGCACGGGAAGCTGAAATCAGATTTCATCTCGGGCATTAAATAATGAATGCTGGAAAGTGGAAGCAGCAGCTGGATGCTTGGGTCAGCTGTCCACACGCAAACTTTTCATTGAAGGGGACGTTTGATCTCAAAACGCATGAAAGCGGTGACATTTTGGCCTGAAATGGTAACGAATTCAAACATTAGAACATTTTGTACACCGCCTTTATGTAATTTCACAACCTTTATTGTGTAAGGCACATACAATTGAATTATTCTGCCTGTCGCTATTTGTTGCTAGCATGAATAGATAAACAAAAATACATTCGTAACTAAATAATACTTTTCGGATCAATTAAAGTGGTTATTTAAAAGTCTACACACCCCAGGTTTTTGTGAAAAAATTACACCAAGATAAATCATTTCAAAACTTTTACACCATTAGTGTGATCCTGTCAAACTGAATTGGGGGGGAAAAAAAGGAAATGAAAAGCCTACTAGAACAGCTATACTTAAATGTTGGGTTAATCAGAGCAACTTCAAATGGTGGCTAGTGTGTGCTGACTCCCTTTTAACATTTGTTTGAAGATGAATGGTTAATTCTGAACAGCCATATCCCCAGTTTGGAACTAAGTGACTGTAACTGAATAAACTAACTGCGACCCAGTTAAAAGAGGGTGTGCACACTCAAAGATGTATTTTTTTTATTTCGATCTGGTATATGCGCTTCCTTCCGGCACAAGTAAACGTCAGAACCCTATAGCCAGGGACTGAGATGAAGTCATCTGCATAAGGAGGTTTTTATTGTAATTAACGCTGGACAATTGTATCTTGGTCTCATTTAGTTACGAGATAGTGAGTTGTTCGTCAGGAGCTGTTATAAATGACCCAGAACGCACAAACATCACCATTAAAAGTGATGTTGTGGAATGAGGAGTTTTTCTTGTGCTGCTCATTATAGGTTGTTGAGGTGTTGATTTGAAATGTTTGCCTTGGAGGACCTAAAAAAAAGAAAAGAAAGAAAGCAGGTTTAGTTTACCCTAAGATAGTTGGCCTGTAGGAGGATGTCATTGAATCTCACACGTACCATATACTGTGTACACATAGCATTGAAGATAAGAAGGTGCCGGCTCAACACACACTTTCAGGCTTGCGGTATCAGAACTTGTTTCTTTAGGGAATTAATCACTTTGACACACTGTTCCACTCCTCCTGTGGGAGGGGGGGGGGGGTAATTACAAGACAAGACTACTCGCCGCATATTGTAAGATGCCAGCAGATATGTTTATAGACGGCAGTGCGTGCCCTCCACTCTTTATAGTAGTCATGGTGACGTGTTGACATTTTCATGTGAGCGAAGGCCGCCATTAAGTGGCCGCCGTAAACATGGCCGCCATAAATGGCCAGGTGCTGGGGCGCTGACGTAACTTTGAAATGGAAAATGGTGAGGGTGATGAGGTTTTGAATCAGAGGAAGGCGAGTTACCTCATCTCCTCTAAGCGAAACCAGTGAGGTAAACGTGTGCTGCAGGTCGCACGGAACCCTTTTGTCCCCCCCACCCTTTCTGTGCTGAGTCATATATGGACACAAACTGCACAGGTTTTAAGGTTGTTGTTTTTCACTCCAACTCCTCATCTTCTTCTTATTGTCCTCAGATCCACTTTTTCAAAAGCTCTTGTTGAGCTCAACCTCACAAGCCAGGTATTTATGTAAAGCCTAGCATGGGAGACCGAGAGCAAGCGGAGACGCCGAGAGATTAGAAGTGGGCCTGGCTTCTCTTCACTTTGCTGAATGAGACTTTTCCAAACCAGTCTACCCCCTTCCTCCTCCTCCTCTTCCATCTTTCTCCGCTTTCCCAGCGACACGCATTCAGAGCAGCGCAAACGCTTCAGTACATCGACGCATATGTTGGATATTTTCTTAGATGAGTACAAGTGAATTATACATCAAGGCTAGCCCAGTTGAACTGAGGCGTAGCTGCTTATGCAATAGCAACTCGTTTAGCACCACCGCCTCGCCAAGTAATAGCTCACTGCAATGACTTTGCTGGAAAAACAACAAAAACAGCCTGGGTGAAACCTACACGTGATAATTAAATGAGTAAAGCTGCCACAGCCCACCCCCACTTCCACTCTCACATCACAAGCCAATCTTTATGTTTGAGATAACAGGCCTTTTCTCTCTGCTCTCTGCCCTGTGTTGTGACGAAACAATGGCCCTCCGCTGTGCATACAGCCACAGGCTGCAGGGGGTGAAGGAAGGAGGGAAAACTTCTATGCATCCCCTTTTACACAGCCTGTAAAAGCTGGCTTTTTTACGTCCTAGCTGACTTTGGAAGAGAGGCAAGGGTACACCCAGGATTGGTCACCTGCAGATTGCATACTAACAACAACCATTCATGCGTACATTCACCCCTACTATGGAGGACCAAAACTGCCAAAATTTTAAATAAATAAATGATTAAATAGATAAATGACTAAAAGTGAAAATAAAAACTGATATAAAAATTTGTTTTTAAATTAAATCCAAAAAATTTATATAAATGGACATAAAAACAACTATCTATATATATATATATATATATATTTTTTTATTATTATTTTTTTTTAATATACATTTTTATTTTCACTTTTATTTAATCATTTATTTATCTTTTAATTTTGGCAGTTTTGGTCCATACTGCCAGGACGAAATATTATTCAAATGAGGGGCATCTTGGGTTTGGGCTCTGCCGTTGCAAACTGCCTTTCATTTGTCCAGTGAGTAGGTCGGCGAACAAGCACGTCTCGTCGGCTTGCATGGAGAGCTCCAGCAATGGACGACTATCTTGTCCACTGTCACCTCGACTTGTTGTCGAGCGACTCAAGTCGCAAGTTGTGGTGACAGTGGACAAGATAGTCGTCCATTGCTGGAGTTCTCCAATGCAAGCCGGTGAGACTTCCTTGTTCACCGACCCGCTCACTTGACCATTGAAAGGCAGTTTGCAATGGTCGCCCCCTCATTTGAATAACATTTCGTCCTGGCAGTATGGACCAAAACTGCCTAAATAAATAAATGACTAAATAAATAAATAAATGATTAAATAAATAAATAAATGACTTAAAGTGAAAATAAAAATGAATATACGTGTGTGTGTGTGTGTGTGTGTGAGTGAGTGTTTTTTTATTTTCATTTATATATATATTTTTTAATTTAATTAAATTTTCGAATTATATATTTTTTTAATTATCGATTTGTTTATTTTGTCATTTATTGATTTTGAATTTAGTTTTGGTCCTCCATACCTACGAACAATCAGAAGTCTTCAATGAACCTAACATGAAATTGGAAAACCCACGAAAGCACCAGAAGAACAGGCAAACTCCACTCAAGAGTCCCAGATTCAAATCCCTTACCCTAGAACTGTGAAGCAGATATGCTTACCATTTGGACACTGTACATTTATTCTCTATAGTTATTTTGTTTTAAGTCCGCCTTGAGCTGGAACTTATCCAAACAGACTTGGGCTGAAAGTCTCCATCCTTGGCTGTTGGCCAGTCAATCACAAGGCACATATAAAGACAGAAAGCCAATCACACTTGCAATCTTACCGCTACTGAGTGGGAACTGAACCCACGCTTCATGCACTGAAATTATTACAGTGAACCGCTACACCATCAGTACCTTAAAGAGACAGAGTTGACCCATCAATCTTTCGAGGTAGCTGCAAAATTCTGTAACGCCAGGACAGATGTTTGGAGTTGGAACACTTAACATTTCTTTCTCTCTCCTTGGTGTGTTGTAAGCAATCGTCGCAATCCAACAAGTATTCCCCACGTCCAACCAAATGCTGGCGCTGCGGTCCTCACAGATTTCATTATCTGATTGCAGAATGCTATGTTACAATATGAAAGTGCAAATATTGGCTGGGTTCTGTTCCAAAGGCGGATAATAAGAAGGATCCTCTTTATTGTCATAAGCAAGTGTATACATTCATGAAATTGGTTCTCTCCATTTAATGGGTTCATCAACCGTAGAAATTTGTACTGGCCCAATAAGACAGTGTCCGTAAGGTACATGATGACCCGACGCGTTGTCATGGCCCAGGGCCATTTGGCCACTGTTCTTGTCGTACCCTGTGGGGCTTCATACACTGATCTCCTTCCCCAGCCACATTCTGGGCCAGCCTGAGATACTATTACAACTCTGATGCAGCAATTTTCTGGGATCTTTCCGTTAACAAAAAGAGAGAGAGACTACTGAATTACTGGCCCTCCACTGTACATAGAGCCTGAGGCAAAGGTGGTGAAGTTTCAGATCGAAAACGTCTGCTTTCTGCAGACAGTGCACATCTAAATTTAAGTCTCAGATCAATGTCTCCTCAAAGTTAAACATCTCAAGTGGTATCATTGATTCTCGCAAACAGACAAAGTCCACTGCGTCTTTAAAAATGACACTCTTGGTATTTCCAGTGTCTGCCTGTCTGACCGCCGTCGGGTAGCTGTCAGCGTCTGGAAAAACTCCTGGAAAACACAACATGCAGCAGATCAGGAATTTCAACCATCTTCCTACTTTTTTTAACAGACAGCTACCCCTCTCTTTCCACCTGCACCAGACTGCATCTGGCCAAATGAGTCTAAGCCAATCTGCCCCAGAACTGTAACAAATAATCAGCTGGTTGTTCACAATTAAATTTGTCATCCATTACTTTCATAATCAATTTGAATTATTTCCTAGAGAAAATTGAACAGTGCTAAAAAGTGCGAAGGAAAAGTAGCTCATACTTTAATTTAGCTCATGGAGGGGCCGTTGACCAGGCTATGACCAGATGTTTTGTCTGCTCTAATGGTTTTTCCTCGACAGGCTGTGCTTGTAACCTCATTTTCTTCATCTGAGCCTCTCAACGGAGACACAGACGGGGCAAGTTGATTGAAATTGAACCCATAAATAAGCATGCGCTAGACAGTTTGTGTCCCTGGATGACCATCTCGTCTTCACGAGACTGTGTCGCCTCATGTCGTCATTGATGTCCAATGCATTCTACTTTTTGTCAGTAGCTGGCTGCTCTCGCTGTCAACCCCCTCGGAGAATTTTGGAGTGTGCCTGTAGGAGGATCTGGCTTTGGTCAGCCCACACTCGAGAGTTCTTGCATCCAAATTGAAACGATGTTTGCACTCAGCTTGGTTTGGGTAATTCCTTATCAGGTCTCCATTTGCGGGGAGTGTAGGTGGCATGGCATTAGCTGCATTAGCTAGTCCATAACTAGCGGTAAATTAAAACAGCGAGCCTGAAAGAGAAATGTGACATACTGTCCAGTTGCTGACATCTGTGAACAAACCACACAAAAACTTGGTCAGGCAATTCAGTGGCATTTTTGTACAAAAAAAACCAAATAACTTGCGTGGTTCGTGATCATACTTGACAACTGCAAGCAGGGGCAGGAATTTCAATCAACATATTTACTCTGATTCTTTTTCCTGGTAATGCCACACATGAACTAGTTCTGGTAGTGCACTGCCTCACTTGCCCCCACTTCAGAATGGCCACTGAGGCTCTCAGATCTTTACAAAATCTGTCTTTCCAACGTCTCCCATTCTGCCCGTCTTCTTTCTTCTTTCACATGAACAATGCGGGTCTCTGCTTCCTTGGTAACGCTTGCAAACAGAGAGGGGAAAAGTCCAGAACCAGCACCAAATTGACTGTAAAAGATGAGGAAAGAAGTGGACTTGCGTCTGTTGCCAATTACTACCAGTAAACTCGCTTATTCCCCCCCTTCTTCATCTGAGAGAGGCTGCTTAATCAAGTCCCAGCCGCCTGGACGCTTGATCTCACAGCTTTTGTTCGAAGTTGCAATCAAGCATGTTCCGTTGCCAAAGTAGACAAAAAGAGCTTTGGCACCCAGGCGGCTGTTTGTGATCCCAAACTGGCCCGCTGAGAGACGGAGACAGAGAGGCCATGTGGGGGAAGGTGACAGTAAGCAGCCTCTCAGACAAGACAGTCACAGTGTTGGAATGGCGGAACAATATAACCTCAAGTCTTCTGGCGACACATGAAAAGACTCCCCTCAACGTACTGTGAGCTGGAGGGATGTCTTTGTAATAGACATTTCTCGCTGGATGGCAGGCAAACAAATGCAAGCGTGATGTGGTGTGGACTGATTGCGCGTGTCGGTGGGCTTCTTGCCTGCACTAGTGGATCTTTCTTTGTTCCTATGACTCACCTACTGGCCTGTTGACTTTCTCTCAGGATTAATGGCTGCCACCCACGCTGTAAAAGTGGAATATTTCCTCCCATTTTCAATGCCCAACTCTGGCTACATTCTTTCATTACTTATCTTAACTGTTGTGGTACTGTGCACTGTTCTAAACTCTCCTGATTTGTGACCCTAGAAAGATATTTTTCTTGAATACCTCTTTCTGTGGCACCCAAACGTGTAGTCCAGCGTTTGTTCATGCAGGGACCGTGATCCGACAATATTACACTTCCCACCTGTCGCTCTCCTCGACACGCTGGCTTTGCCCATTGTTAGTCATGCTGTGCGCGTCGCTACTACAGAAGCAGATTGAAAATCTAACCACACAGCTTGGGCAAGTCGTGCGGGTGTGGAGGGGATTGGATAGACGGCTCCATTTGCGATGTCTTTTTATTGCTTGAAATTAATCACCACGCCGAAGAGATGACAAGAGCAAGCAGTGTCCTGGAGAGATGAATAGTTTGGTTCATCTTGTCTCGGTACAATTTGGAACAGTAAAATCTGATCTGGCTTGTGTTTCCACTGCTGGTTGTACATAGCAGCATGACACAGTGTGACCCGTCAATGAATAAACAAAGAGGAGTGCTCCAGTCCACAGTATACAAAAGACCACAGTGGAGGACAACAGGCAGTTTTGGTTCATTTGCATTGTTGCTGTTTGTCATAAGACAAACCTTTTGTTGTTATTGAGAAAACACTTAAGGAAGTGGCAATTCTGTTTTGACCAATCAACTGGCTGTCGAGGCCCACTCTTATGAAAGTATTCCACTGCTGTTGATTACAAACATGCCAAAAAAGACTTTAATGTCTTTCAGGTCTGTATGATTCTAGAGGGAGGGAGGGAGAGATGGGGAGAGAGACATGCATAATTTTTCCTACAGAAGCAGAACAAGTAGCAAAATACTATTAGTACACAGTACTCTATAATATTTGCAAGCAAACTCAACAACATGTTGACACACTGATGAAAAACAAACTTTGCAAGATGTCAAGGTAATTAGAGACTGGTATGTTAAATGTCCAAATGAGTTGGAAATGTAGTCTTGGTTTTGATTTATCAGACTAAATGGTTAAAAGTATAAATGCCTTACTTTCTTTATTATCTGAAAGAAGCAGATGTTTGGAAGACAGATGAGAAAAGACACATTCGGTGTTAAGCAAAAAGGGGGGTGATGGTACTATTTGTAACTGTCTCCCTTCACGATTTATGTCCCCTGCTAGGACATCATAAGGCGTCTGTGTGCTCGCCAAACAGGATTAGTGAGTTCTGCTTTTCCCAAGGCCTCTGTGGAGCCTCTCTTTAGACAACCAGGTACTGGATGGAATCCTTGTGAACTCCAAACCCCCGCCCTTTCCCCATCATGACCTCCACCCGGTTCGCCTTTGTCTCATCACCCCTGAAACCTTCATCTTTTTCTTTCGCCATCCCTCCGGAACAGCTTGGCTTGGAGGTTGCGCGTGATTGCGAGGAATGATGTGTTGCTGCGGAATAATGTGTTTCCGCTCTTGAGAATAGGCTGACGGTATTAACAGTCTTATAATAACGGGATTATTTGCCCATCAAGGACCCTGCAAGTGTGCCTTGTTATTCGAGAACTACCTGATAAGCTCTTGCTTCTGTCATCATCCTTGGCCAGTTGGTAGCACACACAACCACCTTCAAGTCGCTGTCTAAGCCTGCCTCTGAGACATTCAGCATCATTTCATAGTTTTAGAGCGTGAGGATGCAGTGTAAAGTGCCCCCGGGCTGACCCCATGATTGCTGGCTGCGGCTCGATTGGTGTTTATTTTTAAACGTCGACTCAAATGCCTAGCCGAGAGAAATATCCCGTGAAAAACTATCTGGATGATTTCAGCCTCTTAAGATGTTTTCTATTTTTAGGACTGATGACAATAGTTTTCTTCTTTCTGCCTTGTGCTGATATAGGGAACGATGCATGAACAAGGAAAGTGGAGATGGACACAGAAGTCACATTTCAACCTAATGTTATAGGAACTTTTAGTAGTTCCTGGAACTTAAATATTCTAATTATGGTCCTTCCCAACCAAGGGATTTTTACCCTGGTCACTGGTAGTGTAGTGGTTCATCTGCCTGACTTTGGTACAAGACTGTGGTTTCACTTCACATTCAGTTACAGTGTGATTAGCTGTCTGTTTCTATAGGTGCTCTGTGATTAACTGGCGGCAAGTTCAGGGTAGAGTTTGCCTTTCCCCCCCAAAATCAACTGGGATTGGCTCAAACTCATTGCAACCCTGAACGGGATAATCAGTATAAAAAAGTGGATGGAATTTTACCCAAGGAACTTTTGGTAGGATCATTGTGCTTTTTGGACCATTGGACCTATTGTCTAAATGAGGTCAGTCGTATATCAGAACTCTTCAAAGATATTTTGAAACATCCATGAATCATTCGAGCAGGGTGTGCAGCACTAAACGTATCTGATTGGATAACGTCTTGATGTTTGAGTCGTAAATGTGGTTTCAGACCAATGGACATTGCCAAAGTGCTATCCCTGACTGTCTTTTGGCCCCGATAAATGAACCCCAAACTAAATTTCTCAAAGTCCAGACACAAGATGGTTGGTCCTGCAAAGGTTTCTTGTTCTGGGGTGAAGTTCCCGTGGTCTAAATTTACTACTTTACCCATGAAGAGAAGACTTCCATCACATCAGAGGGGATATTAGCTTTTGGGGATTTATTGCCCGAGTGGCCAGAACAAAACCAGACCCTTGGCGTTCAGGGGGTCACTGGGTTAGCGCTCAGGGGGTCACACTTGACGCTCTCAGAGGATTGTTAATTCTATTATCCCTTGCCTGGGAAGTCCTCAGATGAGCGGTAGTAGGGATAAGGGGATAAAAGATAGAAGGTGGTCACGAGGTGTAGTTTTGGGTACAGAAAGCAATCACATCGCAAACCTGCCGTTAACAGTTGTGGATCACTTGCACATGTGCAGTCACAAAACCCGCCTCAGAGGAATGCAAGACACAATTGGCTGATCAATTACAAATAATTAGGCAGCCTTTTTTTCTTATCGTGGGCTGGATAGCGTGACTTCCTCACGGTCGGCAACCTTCCTGGAGTTATTTTAGTCCGTTTGCTCATTTGAAAACGACAATAGGTTGTTCAGGAAAGTATTGTTTTTGTTATTTCAATGCCTACATCTGTTGCACAGATTGTCCAAGATTCTTTATACATCTCGCCACCACCAACAACCTAAAAGTTGTCAGGGTTGGAGCGATAAGAAAATAGTTTGAGATTTGGAATGAATGCACTCACCCACAAACATTTTTGAACTGTACCTTCAACATTTCCACATTTATTTCCAGGTCCAGTGGTACCTTAAGTTATGAGTGCCTCAACTTGTAGGTTTTTCGATCTACGAGTCATCATTTGCTCGATTTTTATTTATTTTGCTTTGTGTCGCTGCTTGAGTGTCGTAAAAAAAAATTTGACTAGTAATGCTGTCATGTGGCCAAGGAGAACCACTGTCGCTAATGCTGATTTAGTTGTCAAACACATTCATGCAAAATTTATTTTCATAATTTCTTATTAAAAACATGTTTTTGGGCGGCTAGAATTGGTTAATTGCAAATGTATTTGATAAACAAATAGCATGTAAGTCCATGTAGACAATGGTAACTTTCATAATGAGTTTCATAATCATTTTCATCATGAGTAAAAAAAAAAAAAGAAGAAAAAAAAGTATTTTCCTTAAGTAAGGATAAAACA
Organism: Leptonotus elevatus; assembly: GCF_054856555.1. Lineage (NCBI taxonomy): Eukaryota > Metazoa > Chordata > Actinopteri > Syngnathiformes > Syngnathidae > Leptonotus > Leptonotus elevatus. Next base: position 6,212,835 of record NC_141251.1, on the reverse strand, counting down.
TTTCATGGAGGTTTTGTAGTTTCAAGCAGCATATATCACCTGACATCTTTTTCCACTGGACCCGACTGATGTGTTCCACGGTGCCACGATGGTGTTAGTCCTGGCAGACTGTGCACACTTATATCTGCTGTGGATTATTCCGCTTGGCCAGACGGATTTAGGCTTGGCACGACAGGCTGAGGATGTGTGTTCACCCGGGCAGCCGACACTGATAATACTATCTGCAAACGGAAAGACTTAATCTGCTTCCACGCTTACAGTTTGAATGGCATCGAGTTAACATCGTTTCATCGCAATATTCTGATCCGATCAATCGGTGATGACTTTTCGGGCTCGTCTGGTTCAGACGGAGACATTCCCCAAAAAATCACACGATCGCGACTGATTTGTTGCTAAACCCAAACTCTTTCTCTCCTCCTGCCTCATTACTGCAATTGGAAATTAGCAGCAGCGTTGTTAGGGAGGTGCCTTTTGACAAATGCATGAGGCAGTAGAGATTGGATCTGTTAATAATTTGGTAGCTTTGTTGCCAAGATTTGTAATAAAACCTGATTATTGATGGCTTGACTCATAATGTAAAGTTGGCGGTCAAGAATACGCTGTTGGGTGTAAACTAAAACAATTTGATGAAACGAATATTAGAATATAGGTTGTAAATGTTTTCTCCTGTCTCCTACCACAGGGTGCGTGGTGTGGCTAACACCGTCGCGGTGCCATGGCTCTGGTTCAGGCTCTTCCTGTCACTGACCACCCCAATCCCGCTGTCGACGTCCAGCTGTGCCAGCCGCGATCCTCCTCTCACTCCCCTTCAGTCTCCTGCAGCTCGGCCACCGCTATGGGTTCCGTAAGCAGTCTGATATCGGGCCGGACGTACCAAGAGAGGCACTGCCGAGCAGCCAGCGAATTCACGGCCAAGCAGCGGCGCTCGACGCCGGCTACCAGCTGCTTCCGCCTCCAGGATAACACCCTCCGCAGCGCAAGCTCCTTGGAGCAGCTGCTGCTTATCTGCAACCAAACGCAAGAACAACACCCCCAAGTCCAGGTTCTACCTCCACCGTTGCCCACCAAGAAGCAGCCTCGGCCCGGGAACTCTGCAGCTGGTGGGGGTGCAACAACCGCCGGTGCTACGGCAAGTGGGGTTAATAATAACTTGGCATACGTGAGCAGTGAGGTGGTCGTCGGAGACTGGAATGACAACCTGGTTGTGGCGGCTGTAAGTCCCTGCAGCGACTCGGAGGACCAACGGGGCAATAGGACTCTGAATGGCAATATAGGAGGACCTCCCCCCAAACTCATCCCAGTTTCCGGACAGCTTGAGAAGGCAAGTAGTTAATTGTATTTAAAAAAAATATAAATATATTACGTACTTTTTTTTAACCTTATCTATGAATGAGCTGTAGGTTTTAAAAATCAATTGAGCAATGTCATCGTGTGTGACCTCTGACGATACACACATGAAACATTGTCTTCAATTACAGCATCTTATGAAGCAATCACGCAGATGTGTACGTTTTCATGGCGGATTACTGCCGTCGTCTGATTGCCGATTCATCACTGTCCGCTCAGAAAGACGCTTCATCACCGGCCTGACAGGATCAAATGGATCATTTGACAGTCACTCACCTTGCACGCTCATGTCGACCAATGTCACAACGCACGTTCATTCCATGAGCAGAAAAACAAGCTAGCACACACTGTGTTCCACAGGCTTTGTCTTTTAATAAGATTGTCTTTGTCTTTTTTTTCTTTTCTTTTTTTTCTCCCCTTTTGTCAGAAACAGGTATTGTTTTACTGCTAATTCCTAATTAAGAAACAGAAAAAAGCTATATATTTTTTTAACTGCTAAAAGAGAGTCTATTCTAATTCGAGCACCGCTGAACTTTTATGCTTTTGTCCTTTTCAGAACATGGAGAAAGTTCTGATCCGTCCAACAGCGTTCAAGCCCGTCGTTCCCAAGAATCGCCACTCGGTGCATTACCTGTCACCGCGACCAGGTGGCTGCAGTCTGTCGGAGAGCCAGGGCAGCCTCAACCTTCTCCTTCCGCTCGCGGCCTCCACCGGTGGCTCAAACGTGGCCGTCAGCGGCAGCTCCTCTTCGGAGGAGAAGCGCGACTCCTTCGGCGGAGGGCGCAACGCTCGCAGCAGCCAGTCTTGCTCCATGTCAGACTCCGGGAGGAACTCCCTCTCCAGCCTGCCCACCCACAGCAGCACAGGTTACAGTTTGGCCCCCAGCGAGGGCTCCAGCTCCGGGTCGGCTCACCCGGAGCCTGGGCAGGTTCTGATCAGAAACACTTCGGGCGGAATGGGGATTCACGGTCACTCGGATAGCGGACGTTCATCGTCCAGTAAGAGCACGGGGTCGCTAAGCGGGCGCGGGCAGCCCCTGTCGGACAGCGGCTCGTGCGGCCACTCCTCGCCGCCTGTGGAAGGCTACGAGGCGGTGGTGAGGGACCTGGAGGAGAAGCTGAGGGAGCGTGACATGGAGCTTCAGCATCTGCGGGAAAATCTGGACGAGAATGAAGCCGCCATCTGCCAGGTGAGACCCAAGGCAGTTGGCAACACTGACAGTTTATCACTGTTGCATACAATAAATCAATAAAATGTTTTAACCATAAAGAAAATGGACAGCATAACTTAAACCTTACGACCCGGATGCTTTGCCCTGAAAGGTGTACGAGGAGAAGCAGCGTCGCTGTGAAAGAGAGATGGAGGAGCTGAGGCAGAACTGTGCCAGCAAGATGAAGCAGGCCTCTCAGAAGGCCCAGAGGGCTCAGCAAGTTTTACAGTTACAGGTTGGCTATTTGGAATGCATTCATTTCCTTAATGTTAGATTATTTGACTGTCCCAACAGTTTCATTTGAATTTGCATCAAATTTTGCGATCTCAAGTCTGGTCTCAAGTCTGAAGCCAATAATGCTCTCATGTCCTCAGATATTTCAACTCCAGCAAGAGAAAAAGAAGCTGCAGGAGGACTTCTCGTCCCTGCTGCAGGACAGGGAAACTCTGGAGCGGAGGTGCGCCACCATCCAGCGTGAGCAGACGCAGCTTGGACCACGGCTTGAGGAGACCAAGTGGGAGGTGGGACACCTTTTTTTTGGGACATGAGTTTAAAACCCTAATCCTAGTATACAACCCTACTAAACCCCAATTTGAAACCCCTAACCCAAGTTTAAAACCCCAATTTGAAACCCCTAACCCAAGTTTAAAACCCCAATTTGAAACCCCTAACCCAAGTTTAAAACCCCAATTTAAACCCCTAACCCAAGTTTAAAACCCCAATTTGAAACCCTAACCCAAGTTTAAAACCCCAATTTGAAACCCTAACCCAAGTTTAAAACCCCAATTTGAAACCCTAACCCAAGTTTAAAACCCCAATTTGAAACCCTAACCCAAGTTTAAAACCCCAATTTGAAACCCTAACCCAAGTTTAAAACCCCAATTTGAAACCCTAACCCAAGTTTTGAAACCCCAATTTGAAACCCTAACCCAAGTTTTGAAACCCTACTTTGAAACCCTAACCCAAGTTTAAAACCCTACTTTGAAACCCTAAACCAAGTTTAAAACCCCAATTTGAAACCCTAAACCAAGTTTGAAACCTTAACCCAAGTTTAAAACCCTAAACCAAGTTTAAAACCCTAAACCAAGTTTGAAACCCTAACCCAAGTTTGAAACCCTACTTTGAAACCCTAACCCAAGTCTGAAACCCTACTTTGAAACCCTAACCCAAGTTTGAAACCCTAACCCTAGTTTGAAACCCTAGTTTGAAACCCTAGTTTGAAACCCTAGTTTGAAACCCTAGTTTGAAACCCTAACCCTAGTTTGAAACCCTAGTTTGAAACCCTAACCCTAGTTTGAAACCCTAACCCTAGTTTGAAACCCTAACCCGAGTTCGAAACCCTAACCCTAGTTTTAAACCCGAGTTCGAAACCCTAACCCTAGTTTTAAACCCGAGTTCGAAACCCTAACCCTAGTTTGAAACCCGAGTTCGAAACCCTAACCCTAGTTTGAAACCCGAGTTCGAAACCCTAACCCTAGTTTGAAACCCGAGTTCGAAACCCTAACCCTAGTTTGAAACCCGAGTTCGAAACCCTAACCCTAGTTTGAAACCCTAGTTCGAAACCATAACCCTAGTTTGAAACCCTAACCCTAAACTAGGGTTTCGAACTAGGGTTAGGGTTTCGAACTAGGGTTAGGGTTTCGAACTAGGGTTAGGGTTTCGAACTAGGGTTAGGGTTTCGAACTAGGGTTAGGGTTTCGAACTAGGGTTAGGGTTTCGAACTAGGGTTAGGGTTTCGAACTAGGGTTTCGAACTAGGGTTAGGGTTTCGAACTAGGGTTTCGAACTAGGGTTAGGGTTTCGAACTAGGGTTTCGAACTAGGGTTAGGGTTTCGAACTAGGGTTTCGAACTAGGGTTAGGGTTTCGAACTAGGGTTTCGAACTAGGGTTAGGGTTTCGAACTAGGGTTTCGAACTAGGGTTAGGGTTTCGAACTAGGGTTAGGGTTTCGAACTAGGGTTAGGGTTTCGAACTAGGGTTTCGAACTGGGGTTTCGAACTGGGGTTAGGGTTTCGAACTAGGGTTTCGAACTGGGGTTAGGGTTTCGAACTAGAGTTTCGAACTGGGGTTAGGGTTTCGAACTAGGGTTTCGAACTGGGGTTAGGGTTTCGAACTAGGGTTTCGAACTGGGGTTAGGGTTTCGAACTAGGGTTTCGAACTAGGGTTAGGGTTTCGAACTAGGGTTAGGGTTTCGAGTTAGGGTTTCGAACTAGGGTTAGGGTTTCGAACTAGGGTTAGGGTTTCGAACTAGGGTTAGGGTTTCGAACTAGGGTTAGGGTTTCGAACTAGGGTTTCGAACTAGGGTTAAGGTTTCGAACTAGGGTTAGGGTTTCGAACTAGGGTTTCGAACTAGGGTTTCGAACTAGGGTTAGGGTTTCGAACTAGGGTTTCGAACTAGGGTTAGGGTTTCGAACTAGGGTTTCGAACTAGGGTTAGGGTTTCGAACTAGGGTTTCGAACTAGGGTTAGGGTTTCGAACTAGGGTAAGGGTTTCGAACTAGGGTTTCAAACTAGGGTTTCAAACTAGGGTTAGGGTTTCAAACTAGGGTTAGGGTTTCAAACTAGGGTTTCAAACTAGGGTTAGGGTTTCAAACTTGGGTTAGGGTTTCAAAGTAGGGTTTCAAACTTGGGTTAGGGTTTCAAACTTGGGTTAGGGTTTTAAACTTGAGTTAGGGTTTCAAACTTGGTTTAGGGTTTTAAACTTGAGTTAGGGTTTCAAACTTGGTTTAGGGTTTTAAACTTGGGTTAGGGTTTCAAACTTGGTTTAGGGTTTCAAATTGGGGTTTTAAACTTGGGTTAGGGTTTCAAATTGGGGTTTTAAACTTGGGTTAGGGTTTCAAATTGGGGTTTTAAACTTGGGTTAGGGTTTCAAATTGGGGTTTTAAACTTGGGTTAGGGGTTTCAAATTGGGGTTTAGACTCACATTAGGGTTTCAAACTAGGGTCTCAAACTATGGTTAGGGTTTCAAACTAGGGTTAGGGTTTCAAACTAGGGTTAGGGTTTCAAACTAGGGTTTCAAACTAGGGTTAGGGTTTCAAACTTGGGTTTCTTTTTATGGATTGGGACGGGGATTCCAATGTCATTTGTCTTTTGTGTTGTGTTTGTGTAACAAATAAATAAAATCTGCAAACTGACGACCAATTTTTGTTGATTAAGCAGTCGGTCTCTAGTCATTAATCTCAATATATTGAAAATATAAATATATGTTGGTGAATAAAGGCAAATTGTAATGGAAAAAAAACCCGCTATCAACTAACAACAACAAATGTTATGTCGTGGGCGGCTGCAGGTGTGCCAAAAGTCAGGAGAGATCTCCCTGCTCAAGCAACAGCTGAAGGAGATCCAGTCGGAGCTGAGCCAGAAAGCTGGCGACATTGTGACGCTGAGAGCCCAGCTGAGAGAAGCCCGATCGGAGCTGCAGGCCGGCCAGGCTCGCTGCCAGGAGGCCCAGGCGGCCCTGCGCACTCGCTCCCTGGAGCTGGAGGTGTGCGAGAACGAGTTGCAGAGGAGGAAGAGCGAAGCCGAGCTGCTGCGGGAGAAGCTGGCACGTCTGGAGGACGACACGCTGCGTCGTCGCGACGCTCTGAAGGCCGGCGGTGGGAAGATCCAGTGCGTCGGCCTGCCCCTCCATCCGGGTCGGGGCCTGTCCGGGAGGGGGGGGCCCAGCCCGTGCGTGTATCGCGACGTGGAGGACGGTCACGTGAGATGGGGAGGAGAGAGCGATGAAGCCAAGGCGCTCAGGCAGAATGCAGAAACTCTGCTGGGGCTCAGACAACAGGTACGAAACGTCCCTTTAAAGCTACTTCATTAATGACGACATTAAACGCTTTTTCATCAATTGATTAATCAGTCTTGGGTGGTGTCACTCCGGGACACTCACTTTTTCTCACAGCCAAGCGATTTGATTTGTCAAATATGCTCTTCCAGTACAGACGTAGTCAAGTCCCGAGCACACTTCTTTGTACCACAGTCCCAGTTGAGTCACATGATAGAATGGAATCAAATTGATTGTAATTGCACAAGTAAAGACTACAGAACAACGAAATTCACTTCGTAGTAACAGCCTGTCCAGGAGACGGTATGGAGAAGCCTGACAAAATAGTGCAAAATGTTTGAGTACTACTGCTATGGGGGAAAATGTGGGATACCTAACTTATTTTAAAAAACAAAACAAAAAAAAAACACCTTTAAAATGAACTGAAACAGAAAATCAAATAAGGTCATATAAGGATGGTGGACTATATAATGTTTGTGTGCTTTGTGTCAGGTGGACAGGCTGAAGGGTGAGCTGATGTATGAGAGGAGGACAAGTGAGGAGCAGCTGTCTCGATTCGACAATGAACGGAGGGTGTGGCATGAGGAGAAGGAAAAGGTAAAAATTCCTTCAGTCTTTACTCATTTGCACAGCGGCTAAAGTACTCACACTGCACTTTGAGCGGAATGTTAAGTGCAATAATGTTTATATTTAAGTGCCCGCCCCCAAAAGTTTTTAAACACATTATTAAGATTTTGTAATGTATTTGTGGAATAAGAAATAAGATGAAAAATCCATTTGTTTTTATGCATCTCGGGGGCGGCCATTTTGTCCAATTCTGCCACCTGCTGTCAACTGAGATTGACAAAATGGCCGCCCCCTGAAATGGATACAAATGTGGATCTTAATTCTTACACCACATATGCAAAATATTAATCAGAATACCATGTTTAGATTAATGGGTGGTCTCATACAACATATGATTGCATATTATAAAGAAAAAATACTTTAAGTTGAAGTACAAATAAAACAAAGTATTTGTACTTGGCTTGCTTGAGTCATTTTCCCTAATCTGGAACCGGACCCTCAGGTGATCCGGTACCAGAAGCAGCTGCAGCAGAACTACATCCAGATGTACCGACGGAACCGCGACCTGGAGCGAGTGATGCGGGAGCTGAGCCTGGAGCTGGAGAACAGGGACGACTACGAGGTGCACAGCGGCAGCAGCGACATCCACTTTGAGGAGATCACCGCCACCGAGATCTAAAGGCGTCGTGCGAACCCGCAAATGCTGGACAGAAAGAAAGAAAAAAACACTCACCGGCTGGCTTTACCTCTTGAGCAGCTCTCAAAGGTGTGTTCTTCCTCTACTGCTGCACTCCTTGTGATCTTTCATACAGTGTTTCACCTGCACTTTTTTTTTTTTAAGACTTTTATTCCACCACTACAAAGTCAGCACAAAAACATTTTCTTCTGAAGCAGTGTGAAGTTCAAATCAGGGAGGATTTTTGGAAACCGTAAAAAAAAAAGTTGGCCACGTGCACATTTTCTTAAACAACAGCGCACAAGCATGCATGTCATGTGATGATAACGCCCGACACGTCTGCTACTTAATGTTGTGTTGTGTATTCTTTAAGGGGGATATTAGCCAGAGCATGCTAACGTAGGTTCTTTTCATCTGGTAATACCACTTCAATCCTTCAGAGGGCGATAGTGAGCCAACATATTGACTAATATTACTTTTCTCTACTCGGCTCAGTTTGGCGCGGTTGGAGACTCAGGAGTATAAGAACAGAAACAGGGTAAGCTAACGTTAGCGTGTTTTTCATTTCTAGAACTCGAATGTTACACTAGATTTGGGACCAGCATAGATCAGGAAGTACAAATACATACCGTTTTGTTCGCATAGTTTAAAATCTGCAATATAGAGAACCGTATAAAAAAAAAAAAAAGATTATTTGAATAGTTTTACCCCTCCCACATCGCTTCCAGTAGATCTCAGTGCTGCCAGGCATATTGTGGCACAATGTGGTACTACACTCAAGGTGGCTCAATTCTAAATTTGGACTTGAAGTAATAAACCAAAAAATGTTTTATTGAACATAAAAAATGTTGTATGTATGAAAAAATAGGCAAATACAGTAAATAAAGATTTACTTGGTGGTTTTATTTTTATACCTGATTGGTGGACAGACACTCATGAGACAAAACTATTTGTATACAAGCATTGCAAAATGTATTTTCCATAATACGTCCCTACTGAGAGGAAGTAAAAGAAGTGCATCAGTGAGAGATGTCAGCAGGATGCTTGTGATTCTTGCTCTTTTGTCTGCCTTCTCACTAAAAGCTATTATTAGCAGTGTTAAGAAACTAAAAATGGACTTTATTAGTCTCGTTGCTGCTTCTTTTTCCCTCTTCCGTTTGAACCTGTGGGCTTGTTATGCGCATTTTTCATTTGTTCCTTCCAGCGGGCTTTAATGAGCTTCCAGCAGCACAAAGTCACAATCGTTTGAATTTGAGTCTTCCCAAGCTTTTTTTGAGATGAGCCAATCACAATTTAGACAAACAACAATTCCTTAAAGTCCGAACGTCCTAACAACTGCGAGGCAGACGTGCGATGACGCGAGCCCACCGCGCCGCGTCAAATTTTCTTCAACCGCTACAAAAATTTGAACCACGTACACAACACAGACACAAGGCAAACTTTAATAGCTCCAAAAGGTCAACTTTAATCCTGACTATTTTATTACCCAGAATGAGAGAGCTTAAATTTTATAGACTAAATATATATCGAAAAGGAAATCTATAGTGTGAAGGTTGTATATTTTTATATAGAAATACGAATAAAGCACCTACTAATGTTTTTTTTCTTGTGGCACCGGTGTGGGTTTCATATGCCAATTCTATCTATATGAATGTCTATAGATTTATTATATGCAGTAGACTGCAAAGCTACAAACGGAAATAAAACCTCAGCGGAACCGGCAGAGAGAAAGCCCCCAAAAATTCATCTACAAATCATTATAATAAACATTTTGTTCCTATTTTTTCATAAAGAGATCTAGTGTGTCCCTTGGGAAGAGTTTCCAGACTGTTACTTCTTTCTTTTTTTTGTCTGTAAATATGTAAAAGCCTTGATAGTATAACACATTATCTCAGATATTTCATATGTAGCCATTGTGACTATAGACCAAAGGAACCTAACTCATTATTTGTGTTTTGTTTTGTCGTGGCTTCTTTTTTGTTATCCTTTTATACGCTAGCTTATGTTGCGTCACACTTGATTCATAAAGTAGATGTTTATGTAAATGTGTACATTTCTTGTATAAATGAATACCTTGTTTTTCAGTAAAGAACAAGCTGTCTCACCTTTAAACTGACTTTTGATGTGTTTCCGTATGGCGGATGTGTATTGTTAACCATTTCATGTTCCAGATGTCTTCATACAGTGGCCAGGCAGGCACAATGACAAGTAAAAAGTTGTCATATATTTGGGTAGGAGTAGTGAAAGAAAACCACTCAAGTGCAAAGTAACTGGTGAGTAACTTGCCATTTATTAAAAAAAATAAAATAATGCATAAACGTCGAAAAGACAAACATATAAAATAGGAAAGTGCAAATTCAATGATTGCCGAATAATATCACAATCTGAAATTGTTTTATACAATATATGAAATAAACCAGGGCTAATCTGACATCTGTAAATATTTGCTAGCCTATTTTAGCAAAAATACAAATATATCCAAAAGATTATTTAAATTGTAGTGTCTGTGTGTGTAATTGTATTTTTTTGTTTTTGTTTTTGTTTTGTTATCCTCACTAAGGCACTACAGTGCGTATTCACCTACTCCCTAATGTTGTTTTCTGACTTCAAACTGTGTCACGGCCTGCCTGTAGTCCCCCCCCCCTCCCCCTCCCCCCTCCCCAAAATCCTGCTCTTCCTCCTCATGTGTAATTAAAGCTGCAAAGTGGCAGATTGTTCCAGAGCAGGCAGCACTTGTGCCAGACAGAAATCCAGCGCCCAAATGCCGAGCAGCCATTTTGCAATCATCTCCAAAACCCCTGGCTTTTGACGTAATACATCAGATTTAATCTGGCCATAAATCTCATGGAGCAGCCTGGGATTATCTCCTTTTCTGGCAGACAGCTCGCCGCATGTTAACTTCATAAATGACAGTCTTTTTGTGGCATTTAACTAGAATAATAATAATAAAAAAAATAAAAAAAATATTGTACAATGAGCATCTCTTTGTCAAGTTGTTAGCAGATTCCCTCAGGGTGCTGGGCGGGCATCTCCTTGGGCACCTTGACCACCAGCACCATGGGGTCTTTGGCCTTGTTGCTGAACGAGCGGCGAATGGCGTCGACGGCGTGCTGGTGAGTGACACCCTGCAGATTTTCGCCGTCCACGCGCAGCACTTCGTAGCCGGCCTGTGAACACAACAACGTGCAGTTCTTGATGATACTTGCTTTTAACAAGCTTCATTTTTTTTTTTTATCGGGAAAGTCCATTTAAGCTTAATGCTAACAAAGCAAAATTATTGAATATACCCAAAAGAAAACAAACCTCTAGTGTACACGCAGTTCTCATTTTATTTTGTACAATTTTTCATGAATACATACATAAATGATAATATTGTGCGCTGTAACAGTAAGCTGATTTATGTCAGACGCAACTGGGCCTCTCCCTTCAATATAAAATAAGCACACGCACACTTTCCGCAGTGTGTAAAGTACTCGCGTGTTGACAGCAAATTCCTCTGATGTCATCCTCTTTTCTTTCTTTCCAAGGCTGAGGATGCACCTGTGTGGTGAAGGTTAAACACGCACGGCCATTGTTGTCCACCAATCAGCTCTGTTTCCTTTTCCTTCATTTGTCAAGAAAACACATTTAGACAGCCAAAGCATTTGTTTTTGTTTTATTTTCTCTCTTTTTCTTTTTTTTATCGCCGCAGGCCCTCGCAGCGACATAAAAAGATTTGGATCCATTTACTCAAAGTGGGGATTAAAAAGTGCATAAAAAGTAATTGATTTGAATTAAATAGATGGCCACCTAATCTGACCCGCTTTATGCTCAGTTAGTGCATTAAGCATGATTAGGTCGGCAAAACAGGAGGAAGGTAGTAGTAGTACTAGTGGTGGTAGTAATAATAATAATAATAATAATAGTGGCATAGCAGGCTGTTGTCCATGTACTAGTACACTCTTTGTCCTCATTGGTAATAGAATTGAGGTGTACTAGTAGGAAAATCACATTACTAGTGACAGTGAGGCAAAACTGCACCAGTTGATAAATGTGTGCTACTAGTACTACATGTGACATGATAAAATTCCATTTAACATCTAGATATTCACTAGTAGCACTACTAATAGTGCACAGATGTCAACTAGTGCACAATTTGGTCTCACTAGCATGTAGTGGTTCTACAAGTGCACCTTGGTCTTCTACTAGTGCACAGAACTGCCATATGGAATATCCAGTTTAAGGTAAGTGTACTAGTATGCTCTTTGTTCTCACGAGTAAGACAATCCAGTGCACTAGTAGAATGATTGGAACACTTTCTCCAATGCTGCCTTCCACTTCTGTGCACTAGTAGAACAACAAGGGCTCAATATCTTACTAGTAAGGAAACACTGCACTAGTTATCTGCAAGTACAATGTAAGTAAAAGCACATGAGTACATGGACAATTCAGTGCTCTAGTGAGATGCTGACTAGATGCTCAAATATCTTGCTATACGGTAGTATTAGAAAAAGTAGTGCAAGTGAAGTTGCACCTAGTGCTTACCTTGAGAGCAGGATTCATTGAAGCGGCTCCTCCAGGGAAGATGTTCTCGATCTTGATGACAGGCTGAATTCTTGACTCGATCCCCCCAGACACACTAATACCTGCACATACACATGCAACACTAGTATTTTGTACTAGTAGTGGAATTTTATTATTATAATATATTTATGTATTATAATTAACTACCACTAGTGTTAAATATTTTTTTACTTGTTCTAGTAGGCTTTTTCTGCCATTGTTATTTAGCGACAATTACGTGATTACAGTAACTTGGTTACAGTCAGTTACATTGTCAGCTCCAGTTACTCAGTTACAATGAGTTTTAAAATAGCGATGAGGCCTCTCATTAACCCAAGATAAAGTTCAGATGTTCTAGTAGGCCTTTCCTGACATCTTTTGTCATCGCATTATAAAGCACAAGCCACAAACAACGAAGCATTCGTATAGGGGTGTGTAGACTTTTTATATCCGCTGTGTATTCGCTTGAAAATGACGTCTCACTGACTTTGTACTCACCGAGCGACTGTTTGTCTTTGGAGATTGTCAAAGTGAAGACGTGGTAGTCTTGCGCCATCTGCGAGTGTCCATTAAGCGTGACCGCGGGCGTCCCCTCAAAAACATCCTCCCTCGTCCTCCTCACGGGGGACGACCTTCCTCGCTCACCTCCTCCAAGTCCGTTGGAGGACCGGGAAGAGGAGGTGAAAGTGTCCACAGGTATGTCCAGCAGGGGGCGGAACACCTGCGATGGAGACAAAGTCAGTCCCTCCATGCTGTCAATCACGTGAGAGGCCCTCGGCGCCGACCGGAGAAGGAAGCCGCCACGGAAGTCTGAAAATGGAACGGGTCAGCCCAAAATATGTTTTTAATATATATATACTGTATGGGAAAAAAGAAAAAAAAATATATAAAAAAAAAATTAACTACAGTTGATGAACATCTAGTCAATGAAAAAAATGTGAAGCTTTTTTTACTGCAATTTAAAAAAGCTGTTTGTAAGCTCAAAATCCGTCCTTGACTGACCACGGCAACAAAAGGCATGTCTGGCGTCACCACGGAAACCGCTTTGCGTGCGCCTACCTGGGGCAGGAGTCACAAGCTGGCGTCGAGGGGTTCCACAGCAAGGGGAGCGTAGAACTGGAGAACGCACTAAGACAAACACCCCAGAAAACGATTTTATTTTGAAGAGGAAGAAAAAAAATACCCCAAAATAAATATCAGCCAATTATTGCCCTTTTTAATCGAGTTAAGTCTAACGAGTGTATTTCTCACCAGCCGGACTCTTGAGCAGATTGCAGGCGTGCACTTCAAAAGGCGTCACCATGCTGTCAAAGCGGCCCAACTCACTGGGAGGAATCAACATTCTGGATGCAAAATATAAAAATTATATATTCATTAATAAAAATATCGTGCTATAATTACGTCATGCTTCGTTTTTTGCATCAGACCTTATTTCTCGGAGAAGCAGAATCTTCTCTGGCTGGTCCAAGATGGCCAAAAGGGGGCGCACTAAATCTTCCAGAATCTTCTCAGACAAAAACTGCAGGAGAATAAAATAGTTTTTTGTTGTTGTTGTTTTTTTTTTTTTTAATAAATCCATGCGCCATGGAAGCTCGAGACTGACCCGCTGACAATGCCTCATGACAGCGGCCACCTCGTCCTTGCTGAGCAGCTTTTTGGATATGACCTCCACGTGCTGCAAGGGCGACTGCTCCCCTTTAAGGCTTGCGTGGGACTCCCTGGGGGAGGTCATCCCATCAGGCCTTTTGTCTAAAGCATAGGCGGAATATATAGTTGGAACTAGAACCATACAAAACTTTATTGGCTTGGTTTGAACTTTTCATTTCTATTGTACATTATTTTTCACTTCCTGTATTACCTCGTGTCCAAATACTTTTGTCATAGTCATTATTGTTTTGAACCAAGTGCGATTATTTATGACCAAGTCGAATCGGTGATATTGCGTTTCGTGATCTGACCTTTGGATGGGCTCCTGTCGTTGCGATCTTTCTTGAAAAACAGGCTGAGAAAAGTTTTGGAGCGCTGCAGCTTGGCTTGCTTGTCTTCTGGGCTGCGCGTCGTCTTTTCCACTTTGGTCTTCTGCTGCTCCTCTGAAAGAACAATCCATAAACAACATTCATCACTTTGAAGCAGGATTGTTACTATTACCGTCATAAATATTGATTCATGACATTGACATTTACAGATTTTACTTGTTTTTTAATTTCTAAAAGTATAAAAAATTTGGGGTAATAGTAGCCTTCTATTTGAATACTTTTGAAAATTAATATTGTAAAAATATAGTATTTTGTCAGAACTCTGTTTTCATGCTTGTTTATTACAGTTCTTAGTTAGATTTTTTTGTTTTACTTTTTAAATGATATCACAGTACGTTTCTTGTCGTGAATCCTCTTTCACTTTTGTTGCAAAAATAATGTTTACAATTTTTGAAATTTTAAAAGTTTTTAATATATTAAAATATTAAAAATATTGTATTAGTACTATTTTTTTCATTCTTTAGAAATGCATTATTTTTTACAATTGTTTGTTAAATTATGTATGAAAGTTTAATTTATTTTAAAATTTTCATGTTATATTTTGTAATTTACAATATTTTAAATATTAAATTTTTTAATGATTTCTAAAAATATTTTTGTCAGTAATTGATTATTTATGTATTTAATATTTTGAAAGTGATTTTTTTTTTTACATTTTAAAATACTATTTAGAAAACTTGTACTATTATTATATATATATATTTATTGTTCAAGAACGGACCAGTAAACATGTTCCTTTCAAACTGGCTTGATGTCGCTTCTTCTGTAGTGCACAATAAATCTGCTCTGTGTGTAATGTAACGCTGATAAATGACATCCATCTTTGCACGAGCAGGCCATCCATACGAAGAACCCAATCAGCCAAGTGGCGAATGCATTGACGAATGAGGAGGGAAGGCCAACAAGTCAACTAGCTTGGATGAACCACTTACAAATAATCCTTTGTTTATGGAACAGTTTGTTTATGGAAATGAGGCTGAAGGGCGTGTCTATCTTTGACTGCAATGATGATTTTGAAAATGAGGTGTATTTGAAGCTCAATTTATGTTTTCATTTTTGATGGATGATATAAATGGAATATATCAATTAGTTGTATGCGTTTCTTAAAATACTAATTCCTTTTTTAAAATAACATGCTAATGAGATAAAAATGTACTTAACATAACATTCATGTGTATTTTTCTATTAGCATCTTAATTTTCCAATAATTATTAAATTGATGGAAATTGAATTATCGAAACATTTAAAGATACAGTATCTCTGGTTGTTTAAAAAAAACATTTTAGAAATCGAAAAAATATATACGTAAGGTATTAAATGTTCGATGTTTAAAAAAAAAACTTTTTTAATTGTTTGAAAATGTCATTTCTAAAAATATTTTATTTTGTACTGTTTTAAATGTATTACAATATTTCGAAGACAGTACTTTCCAAATATGCTGAAATATTTTTAAATGATTTTGAAATATTTCTAAAATATATATACTATTTTTAAAGTATTATAAAGAAGCATAATAACGGAATGTTGGTTTTTATCCAAATAAAATGTTCTGTAATTAACTATTTAATATTTTTTAAATGTTTAAATAAATTTAAAACAATATTCATTTGTACTTAAATACATTTCCCAATTAGTAGTCGTATTTATTTTCTATAGTATTTATAATGTATACTGCCTGAGTACCAAGTAGTGTACATAGCAATGTAGCATAATCACCTGAGACGGCGCTGTGGCTCTGGGACCGTCTGATTGGCTTACGAGGCCTACTGAGAGCCATGAGGACTTTGGTCTGGGGACCTTGTTGACGTCCGGCCCCGGCCCTGGTCCCGGCCCTGGTCCCGGCCCCGGCCCCGCCCACATCTCCCTTCCCTTGTATGACCGTGTCCTTCAGGAGCAGCGTGGCACCGACCGTGCGGCCCTGTGTGGAGGATGCCTCCGTCTGTATGGCCATGTCCGCCGTGTCGGACCCGAAGACATGAGGAGGGAAGAGGAACTGGGAGAGACCACTGAGGGAGCTCGCGGGGGTGCCGGACGACAACGACGACACAGACGAGTGCGACTCGGAGCCTTGGGAAGAACCCGATGCCAAGGATGATGACCCATTTGAAACTGTAACATGGAACATTTCCCTTTGTCAGATAGTGAACAGGTTTGTTTAGCTGAATTCTAGCAAACAATGCAAAACACAATAGATGAAGTAATCATAATTTTCAATTTGTAATTTTGTGTTTTTCCAATCAACTCCAAAAGACACAGATATCAGCTTGGCTTGTTTTGTTTCCAGATAACCAACCCCCCAAACCCCCCAATTCAACATACATTTGTCCAGCCAACCATACTCTGCCACCATCTCCTTATATGCAGGATATCTTCCAGCTTCCTGTAATAGCACAAAAAAATGATATCGTGTATAAAAAGTCTACACACCTCTGCTCAAATGGCAGCACTTTGTCACATGAGCAATGAGATCAAGATAAATCAATCATTTCAAACGCTTTCCCACCAATGATGTGCCCGAAATAAAAACGTGTCAGTTTGAATGTGATCCATTCTGACCACATCCACAATTAAGAGGGTGTGAACACTTTTGCAAGAACATCTAGGCTTTTGTTTTTCTTTACAATTTAGATGTAGCATTCGCTCCATGAAGTCAAATCATCATTTGGATTTTTCACTTGGGGGTGTGCTCACTTTTGTTGTCAGCAATTTAAACATAAATAGCCGCCCTGAGTTATTTTGTGGGGGACAGTGAATGTGATGAATCGGTTCTATAATTGGCTGCACAGCATCACATCGTAGGCCAATTCGAACCTGATCCCAGACCGCTTATCAATCATTAAAGGGACGCGTTTCACAATGCGCAACCTGAGATGTGAGCAGCACAAAAATGAGAACGGCAGATCTTGAACACACTTTGAGGCTATTGTGTGCCAACAAAGAAAACCCTCCGTCACAGGGCAAACCATGGACGCTGTCACACTGACACGAGGTTGTTGAGTCAGTGAAAATGTCTGAAAGTTCTCACCCTGATGGTTAACATGACGTGCGTGCGGCTCTTCAGGACCTCCACGGCGTTGCTGTGTGTGATGTCATCAAAGCTGACCCCATTGGCCGCCAGGATCTGATCCCCCATTTTGATGCCGTGCTGCTCCGCCAGCCCGCCTGGGTCCAACCTGACCAATGGACATGAAAAGACGAATTCATTTTTTATTTAATTTTTTGCAACAATTATGACCACCCAATTTATTTTATGTATTTATTATTATTTTTATGAATTGTATTGTTGGGGTTATTTTTCTAAACGTTTTTACCAGGATAAACATGCTTGCCAAAATTGGTGAGTTTTTCGATATGTTGAACTTATTGGTTAAAATAATACTGAACTGCAATTTCACGAAGCCAACTGGCCAGAAACACTAAATTACAAATTGAAAATGATGATTACTTTGAGACGTAAATTCCCAGTCCAAACTCCCGTCCTCCTCGGATGTTGAAGCCCAGGTAATAATCGTCAGACGTAGTGAAGAGATGCACTATCCTGCAGAGGGCGCTGTCCGAGCTGTCCTCTGACGGCGTTTGTCCGCCCTCCTCCACCACCATCCTCCTGTGAATCAGGTCCACCCTAATACATAAGTACAAACATATGTGAAACACCAGGAGCCATTTTGCATTGGAGGCCAGCTGAGCAGTGCCTCAAGACATCCAGCAGAGGGCGCTGTGGTGTCGCCTGAGTCCATTCACGAGGCTGGGTCATCGGATGGCCGAATTTGTCGGCTGCATGACGTCACTCCCGACGCGACTCGACAGCACGCACGGACTTACACACAAATGGATTGTCAATACTGCTTGTATTTAAGAGTACATCTTTCCAAAACAGTTGAAAATCTCCATCAATCTTTTCAGCAATAAATTTACAAATGTCATTCCAAAAGCTTTGGACAAAGGGGCAGAGCCAAAATTAACGAGTCACTGTTTCGACCTCCACAGAACAGAAAGTGCATTTCTCATCAATATCGTTCTTGAATATTTTAACAATATAACCATTTAAGGGGTAAAACCTATGAATTATTTTAAAATAAATGTCTCTAGAATTTTGTTAGTTAACAAATAATGATCCAGCCTTGTGAATTTGGGACACAGGCAGAGAGAGTTTGGCCAACTCTGTTTCGGCAGGGTAACAAGATGGCGCCTGTGTGTCATGTGACCAGCAACTGGTCACATGACACACAGGCGCCATCTTGTTACCCTGCCGAAACAGAGTTGGCCAAACTCTCTCTATATACGGCTCTGACTCAAGTCTTTCTTTTTTTTTACTCTCTCGTCTTTTGGCTGCTGATCTACAGCCAGTCACTATCAGATCATCAAATGACCAAAATGTGAAAGCAGTAATCCATCCACTACTGCAATATAACACCAAGGAAGAAGGATATGGTCGAAGTTAGCGTGTGCACTCACCACGTGGTCTTCTCCTCGGAGTAGCGTATGCCGGGGATCTTGCCCACCCGCCGCACCGCCATCCTCAGGCGGCTGTTTCCTGTCAGGACCTTGACGGCGCTGCTCATGGTGATGCTCTCAAGACTCACGCCGTTCACCTCCACAAGTTTGTCCCCAACGACCAGGCCGGCCTGAGCTGGGTTGCGGGAGCAGGTGGATGAGTCCAGAATGAAATGAATGGCGGCATTTTCGGAGCGTTTCTTGCTGACCTGCTGAGCTGTGGTCCTCCACTTTACTAACAAAAACGCCCAGTCCGTGTTCAGATCCGCCTCGAACGCTGAAACCAAGTCGTCCATCCACAGTCTTGTCCACTGTCACTGTGTGGATGTCTTCACTGTCATCTCCTCCTGAAAAAAAAATAAAAATACACCAAACGGTAGTAATAGTGCGCAGATGTCAACGAGCTATATTTGTCTCGACTCACCCTGTGCAGGAGCATTGATGAGGATGACTCGTCCCACAGGTGAGGATGACCTCCGCCTGTGTCCTTGTTGCCTCTTAAGCATATAACTGTGGGACCCCCCGGCCTGCCCCCCGTTGTGGACGTGGAGGCGTCCACCCCCGTTTGTCATCTCCCTCCGGGAGTGAGACATGATGCCAGTGCGACAAGCCTCCCCCCCTCAGTCATCCAGACTTTTTGGAGGATAATAGAAAGGAGGAAGTCCACTTTTTAAGATTCACGGAGCCTCTCTCGTTCTCCTTTGTGAAGTCCAAGCTGAAATGCATGGTGCTTTCCCCTTGAGCCATGTTTAATTAACAAGGGTGTCTGATGTGACAAGCCATCCTGGGAAGATCCTGTGTCCTGGGGACTTCTTGGTGGTAAAAGTCCATCTTATTTATCCAACGACGACTTGCCAGTGGAAAGGAATTCTGTACTAATGCGTCCGTACTGTATTTCAAGTACTTGAGTATTTTTGACTTGTTGACCCCATCCCATGACTCACCCATTGTCCCTCTTCAGGACATGCCTGACATGCCCGTGCAATGCTGCAACGGTATTGACTCATATGTTCTTCAGGTGTCACACGAGGTGTAAGCTTGTTATATAAGTACCCCCCCCCCTTCCCCACCTTCACCCAGGGCAGCTGTGCACCCACTAGTCCAGTACTGATGGAGATACAAGGTGGAATTGTGGAAATATGTGACTTATTTAACCTACATGGGGGGGGGGGGGGGGGCTGTTTTTTAAGCTCTCCTAAGTGCTTGAAAATATTGTGTGTGTGGGGGGGGGGGGGGCATTTTCCTAAAAGCACTGTGCACAATATTAAATATACATCCCAGGGATAAATAAAATAAAATACATTTTTGATGAACACTTAGGCCACTACTGAATTTTATTGTTAGTCATGATGGTGTTACTTGGGAGACTTACGTATTTTTCGTTAGGTTTTACTTGGTGAAAACAGTTTGAGAATTACTTACTGCTTTGGCATTGAAGGTCTGGGTCGTGACAATATATTGTGAAACAGCACCATCTAGTGGCCAAAAGGGTGTATTCCCATAGACGTACCGTCATGGCTCTCGAAAAGAATAAAATAAAAATAAAAGTTATGATAAAAACACCGCCAGGTCATATAACTATACGAAATGCTACATTATAAATATAATATAATAGAAGCTTGATAGCCTTATTCTCTTTTCGTGCCACTGGAAAAAAGGCAAAAACACCAATCAGAGAGAGGGCGTTGGTCTGACCAATCAAATGTCGAGTTGTTTACCCTCGTATCCCCGCTCTGTGCTGCATTTAAATACATCGAAATTTTACAACATCTACTCCCGCGATGTTTAATTTTGCCTTTAGGGAACTTGACGCTGGCTATATTATGAACGTATAACTAAATTTACTTCCGCTGGTCTCTTTTTGTGTGTATTTCGCGGTTGATGAGCCGTCAAATTGGAGGAAAATTCCAAATTTCCAACACTGCAAAGGGCACTTGAACTTAACACATCTCTCCCAGCCGGTTGCAGTGATATTGAGAGGTCAATCGTCTTCAAATTCAACCTGAACAGGTAACGTCTAGATTTCTTGCCTGTTTGAATATTCTTGATTCACATCATAACGCGACGACTGCGTTGTTTAAACCTCACCGCGATGCTTTCCCCCGCGACTCGCATTGGCAAGCTAAATGCTCTACGCTAGCCAAGCCGACTACAGCCCGAATGACTCGCTAACCATGAGGGCGCCGAAATGGTGGAATTTGGGGAAGAAGCTGTGCAGTTATTTTGCCACCACAATGTCTCATTCGACGGGTCGTGGCCGTTTTAGTCAATCCCAGACTTTATGTATCAGAAAACATGTCACCTTTTTAAATGGAAAAAGCTCCAATGCTCACCGGTGTGCTGCACTGGATTGGCTCAGATTGATTGACAGCTCACAGTCACGCGCCAGGTCTCCATACAGATTTGTGTTTTTAACGTAACCGTAATAAATGCCATTTATAGTTCAGTTATTTACTGAACATACATCATCATAACGTCATAACATGGAACATGTTGATGATGCCCTTGATTGCACCATTCCAGCTGTTGTACATACTTGGTTGTCCATTAGTGAGGGAGAAAGAAATATGTTTTTTTTTGGACTAAAACAGATACCATTAGTTCCTATTGAGGAAAATGTTAAATTATTAACGACTTGCAAGTCAACCAGCATCGACTTCAGAGGTTCCACTGTATGATTGATGAACCAGTGTCTTTTTTTTTTTTAATGCAAGGGTACCCAAGATGTCCGGAGATCTGCCCCTCAACATCAACATCAAAGAGCCACGATGGGACCAAGGAACATTCATGGGCCGCGCCATGCACTTCTTCATGGTCACAGACCCCAGGAACGTCCTACTGTCTTCCGAGACGCTGGAGGAGGCCCGGGTGATCGTGGAGAACTACAGGTAGAAGGCTGACCTTGCTTTGGAAGCAGGACAGGAGAACAGATAAAGGAAGTAGCCAGTACATTTTAGCATCACAAACGTACGCTACTTGATAATGGCGTGTTATAAAATTCTAACAGTTCATGTCTTCACTTGTAAATGATAAATGAATTTGTGTTGCTCATATTGTATTGAGCAGCCAGGCCATGTGTCATGTTGCACCAAGTTCCAGTTTGGGTTCTGTAGTTGTCACGCAAAAAAAAAAAAAAGTAATTATTTTTTTCCAATAAATAAAACTGGTTGAATAAAAATTAAGTTAAATAAAAAATAAATTAAATTATAAATTACATTAAAATGTATTACATGAATATAACTTAAAATGTAAAAACATAAGATAGTACAATTAATTAAAAAGTAAAATTACATTGAAATTAAAATACATTTACTGGTAATTTGAAATGTATTAAAATGTAAAATAATTGGAAATTCTAATCATGTAAAATGTATATCAAATACAGTCAAATAAATTATAATTTTGGTTTTATTTAAAATGTAAAAACAAAAAATAAATCACTGAAATTAAAATACACAACTTAAAATAAAGTGCAAAAGAAATTCAAATGCAGTTAAAATTAAACAATTAAATTTGAATCTAATTTAAAATGTATTTTTAAATTACATTTCAAACTTAATTAAATCATTATTATTTTTATGCAATTGAAATAAAATCAATTATATTCCAAATAAACGTTTTGGAAATGTAGGAAAAACACTACAAAACGAAATATCGAAGTGGCCATTTTTCTCCAGGGACGGGGTGGTGGCGCCCGGCCTGACGGAGGACCAGCTGTGGCGGGCCAAGTACGTGTACGACTCGGCCTTCCACCCCGACACCGGCGAGAAGATGTTCGTGATCGGCCGGATGTCCGCTCAGGTGCCCATGAACATGTCCATCACTGGCTGCATGCTCACCTTCTACAGGTACCGCCTTCTCTGCCTCTACTCTGTGTGTTAATTAATTCATTAATTAATTAATTCAGTGATGCTGAAAGACTACATTTCATTTCATTCAATGTACTGAGAGAGCATCACGGTGACTGAACGAACGAGAGCTTTAATCCCAGTTGAGAGTGAAAATCCTCAAAGAGTCTAAAACAAATGTCATGCCAGAACTTGTGCGGAGGCGACACGTCGGTAGTCACGTGCATCATGTTGACCTGATTTTAATGTGTAATTTTTTTTGTTTGTTTTGTGAGCACTCATGCTCACATGATCGCTTGGTGACAGTGGAGAGCATTTATGAACCATTTGTCACATGTTTATAGGACCACACCGGCGGTGGTTTTCTGGCAGTGGGTTAACCAGTCCTTCAACGCGGTGGTCAACTACACCAACCGCAGCGGAGACGCTCCCATGACTGTCAAGTACGGACCACCCCTCACTTTCCCCTTGATCAGGACTGGCAAGAGTATTGCGAGAGGCGTAATATTCATTATTTGTAAATTGTTATGATTAGGGGTGTCAGGTGATTAAAATTTTTTTAATCGTAATTAATTGCATGATTCAATAGTTAACTCACGATTAATCGCAAATTTTATATCTGTTCTAAATTTATAATAAAATGTACATTGTATAATACTCCCCATAAAAGTGGGGAAAATGTTTAATAGAAATATGGCTGCATCTTGTAGTCATTGATACAGCAATTTCATAATAATTCATAAAATTGAGTTAAAATTAAAAATATATACTGTGCTGTAAAAAACAACAACCCGAGTGTGATATTGATTTGTGTTGGTCATTTTCTGCCACTAGATGGCAAAAAGCAGTGACAGCTCAGTGCAATAATCTAATCTTTAACACGAACTTGTGAAATTCTGCACATTTAAAGAAATTGTAAAATACAATTTGACCCCAGTCTCCACAAATATATGCATTATTATTAAATTTATTACTGCTAAATTTTGATGTGGACATGTCTGCTCCATACAGGCTTCTCCATTCATTGCACGTAAAAAAAAAAAAATAGTGCTGTTAAAGAAACTTTTAATTAAATTAACGCACCAATTTTGACACCCCTAATTATAATACGATGAGCATCATAATTAAATATAAAAGAAGAGCATGTATTATTCAATTTATTTCCCTTTCAAATCGCATATCAAATGAAGTTTGATGTCCGACTAAAAAAAAAAAACCAACCTGATGTGTTTACTTCCAGTCAGCTTGGTGCGGCGTACGTGAGCGCCACGACCGGTGCCGTTGTCACCGCCCTGGGCCTCAAGTCTCTGGCCACGGTAACGGCCCATCAAAGCGATGATTTGTTCAGTGGATCAGCAATCTTTCCGTTAAGTTTCAAGTGTGTCCCGTGCCCTCCCCTTTAGCGCCTCCCGCCCATCGCCAGCCGCTTCGTGCCCTTCGCTGCCGTCGCCGCCGCAAACTGCATCAACATTCCCTTCATGAGACAGAGGTGAGATCTCCTTCACCGCAGCTCTGCTCTGCTCGACTCGACCCCTCGTTCCTGTGTCTCCCCCCCCCCCCCCCCCTCAGGGAGTTGAAGTACGGCATTCCCGTGACTGACGAAAACGGAAACAGGTTAGGAGAGTCCGCCATTGCGGCCCGGCAGGCCATCATGCAAGTGGTGGTGTCCAGGATTGGCATGGCGGTGCCAGCGATGGGTAATCAAGCGACGGGAAATGTCTTTCCTGCCGGTCGTACTTAGTGGATGACATTGCGTTTTTAAATGTTAAGTTTTTCTCTCCCCACCCGTTCAGCGATTCCTCCCGTCATAATGAACGCACTGGAGAAGCGAGCCTTCATGAAGGTAGTAACATTCTTCCGTCACGTCGCGACCCCGTTGGCGTCCTTCCACATTCCGACCTAAAACATGTCGTTGCCTCCCCTGCAGCGCTTTCCTGTTCTCAATGCTCCAATCCAGGTGGGGCTCGTGGGCTTGTGGTAAGTCGGCGGTAGGACGTTCGATTTTGGGCTCGAACCAAAAACTGAAAATAACCCTGCGCTCTCTTTGATTGATTAGTCTGGTGTTCGCTACCCCTCTGTGCTGCGCCCTGTTCCCGCAGAAAAGGTAACGCATACAAAATGAGCCCCAAAACAAAAACACACTAATCACATGCATGCACACTAAAAAAAACACACATCACAAAAACAAAAAATAAACAGGCTCAAAAATGTGATTAGCAGTTTAACTCACTTCAAAAGAAAACCACCCACAGACTAAAAAAACGTACCAAAAAAAACCCCCGCATTTACGCACAAACTGCACAAAAAACACAACCTGCACTTAAATACGTTTAAATCCTATGACTTACTTACATTTAAAACTGCACAGATAATGTACAAAATACACCATTTAATTTGCCATCGTTTGGAATCAGAATTATTATTTTTCTTCATATTTTTGTTGTGATGAATTTGTACATCGAGTTAAAAAAAAAAAAAAAAATCATTTTTTTAAACCAATTAAATTTCTATGTTTTTTGTTTCATAACGAAGGCCGTCAGCCGGACATATGCTGACGCCTTTTTGGTTAGCTGTATATCCTTTGTTATGTTTCAAATAGCTGATTGATTGAAAAATAAAACCTCGCTAGACTCCACTGAAAGCTCACAACCACGTCACACCCCAAAAAAAAACGCACGCTCACACACCCAGTTAAGTAAACAATGCGGCTTTGTTCCACGCCCTTTCGGTTATTTCATGTTTGCAGCTCTATGAAAGTGAGCGGGCTGGAGGCGGAGCTTCAGGGCAGGATACGACAGAGCAACCCGGCCACCACCGTGGTCTATTTCAACAAGGGCCTGTAGGACCTTCATGCGCACGGCATGCACACACATATGGGTACACAAGCAATTTATTTATGTTTTGTTTTTTTATTTTATTGTTGTTTTTGGAATTGCTCCCGAGGAAAGATTTTTGTGTGTTAATCTGTCACTGATGTATTTAGTCATGAACTTGAATGTAACATCGCTGTCCTATTGTACCGCTACACTGGTCCTATTATTGATTGATTTCATTAGGTCAAGCCCTACCTACCCCTCGATCCGGCCAGACATTCATTTATAAAACCAGAAATGCTCAAAATAAATCACAATAGTGGAACACTTAATTCAATTTCAATAGTAGGATTCAAAGAGTGAAATTCGGAGTGGAAAGATTCCAGTTTTTTGTTTTTGTTTTAGTCTGGTCAGCACTGCTATCTTGTGGCATCTATAGGCAATTATCAAGCTTTCAAGGCAGCAAATAACGGCTCACTGTGTGTAGATTTACTACTCAGAATGAAATAATTCCTGACTTTTGTGTAATTTTGATGATTATTATAGCATACAAAAACTAATTCCACCAAAGAAATTAGATTACATAAAAAAAAAATGTGGGGGAATTTTCCTCCTGAAAATTCAAATGTTAAGCATTTAATGAATCTGTGTAATACTGCAAAAATATTCCTCAGCTTTAAGCGTACTTAAGCCAAAATGTATTGCAGATAATGAGCTACTGCGTATTAGGGGTAGGAATCTTTGAATGTCTCGCGATTCAATTCAATTCAGATTCTTGGGTGGGCGATTCGATTTAGAATCGATTTTCAATTCACAATGATTTGATTGACAATGATTTTTGCTTCAATTGATAGATGTGTAAGGAATTGTAATGATCTACTCGCGGCACTTTTATCACTCAAAAGAACGGCTCCACGCTGCAAAAAAACAAAAAAAAAGTTTTATTGGAATAACTTGAATGTGACTTTTTCCTTCTACTCTCTAATGTGGCCACAACTTAACAGTGTATCAGACCGAGTGGAACCACACTGCCCCGAAGTGGCCAAATTGGGTACAACATGAACAGCGCTCCCAATAAAGGAACACACAAACAAAAGGGAAGACGGTATAAAATAATTTAAATAAAATCGATTTTGGGACATTGAAAATTGATTCTGAATCTGAACTAAATGAGAATTGCGATTCTTAAGAGAATCGATTTTTTTGGCCACACCCCTACTGCGTATACACGCATGTCGTCAAACGACTACGCTCCTGTTGCACAGTGGATGAGAACATACTCCTACGTTTCAAATAGTTTATGGCTAAGTCAGCACGCTTCCCGCGAGAAAAGTGAGTCAGCGGCTGGCACGTGGACCTAAAGTTGTCATTGTAACCAGACGGCACACTGCCATGATTTAAAGGAGTAAGCAATAATGGAACAAGTTGGCAATGTTTGTTTCCTCTTTGTGGTTTTATTTTTAAGTGCTCAACATACTTGAAGGGGGAAGCCATCGTTTTTTGTGTCGGACATATGGTGCACCGTATGTAGGTGTGGAACGTGTTAACATTATTATGAAACTCTATATCAATGTAAAGGTTATAATGTAAAGCACAGTTGGTATCAGTGCTGCCCGTGTAAAGCAGTTATGAATACTTGAGGGAAAAAATGGGGGGGGGGGTGTTGGTTTTAATGCTTGTAGTGTTTTTGCTGTGTTGGCTTGAACAGGGTTTATATTACGGTATATAGTTTATATCGCTATACACATTGCACTGTATTTCCTCAAATAGTGGCCACACCTCAAATGAAAATCAGGCGCCTCAATTTTGCCCATGATGGGGAAAAAAAAGTAACTAATTAGCTCAGTTCATACACTCCATCGTTCGAGTGAACATTAACTGCTCTGTTGCTAACCAAAACAGCAGCACTGAAGCCTTAAACAATTTCAAGCGAATTATGTTGAGCGGAGACGCCATTACTATGATGTCAAATTGTCTTATTAGTCCAAAAATCTCCCCCCATCACAGTTATTAGATGTTTGCGGAAATACAGTTCTGTTGTTGCTGTTGGATGCAATGTAAACAATGTCAATGTTTTTTTTTTTTTTTTTCTTCCTTTCAAGACAAGTTGTGTCCCTGAATGCACCAACTTATAAACAAGCAACTCGTTTTGATTCATGGTTACAGAGTCCTATTTCTAGTATGTGCATCTTTTTTTGGTTTTTGCTTGAGTGAATTTTCCCCAGCGTGTGATCAATTATTTCTACCGTTGTATTCCTGAATGGTTTCATTCCAACATCCTCTATCTTTAATTGTATATAATTAATCTCACCAAACCTCACCAAACAGGAATCACCGCTTTCATTTCAACCAATAACGAGCATTTGTCGCTCCTGTCAAGGAATCACGTCGCTGTTCAGGACCAACAAGGAAGTATCATGCTGCAAAGTTCAAATACTGAAGATTGTACTCGCCGAGTGTGTTTCGTTACGAACTGCTGATTTTATTCGTCTCCTCCGAGAGCAACACGAGCAGGTGTTAAGTCAGCACAGTACTGATACATTTTAGCTGTTACAAATGTATCCAAAGAGGAATGTTTTTTTTTGGGTTTTTTTGCCGCAAGCTTTATTTGAAGTGGTTTTCCACAGTGTCACTATGCATAAAAAAAAAAACACGTCTGTTTGAAAGCGCTTCATTACATCTCGTGTGTTTTTGATGCTTTCCAGTCACGTCTCAGTCAAGCACTGTAATGGCACAAATTCAGACGTGCACTGAAGGCACAGATGTTACGACAATCCATGTTACACTCCATGAATGTTTTAGTCATATAATGCTGTGTCAGCACTGGCAAGGTGCACGCCCCTTTTTTTTTTCCTTTTGATGTTGGCATATATACCCCATTTCATTTCTTGACATGCATTTTATTCAGTACTACAATAAAAGATGTGACTGACATCCAATTATGTCTCCGTTTGATTTGAAAAGCACTTCCAAAGTTTTGGACTGTGTGATTATTGGGTCTATCCGTTTAATTTTGGGATATTTGCCGTCCAAAATCTCAATCATGAAAACTTATTCCGGAGGACTAGTTGCCAAATTATATATTATTTTTTTTACAGTGTGCACTGCCAGAAAAAACTTTGTGGAGTCAGATCAAATGTTTCTTTCATAACGGAAAAAAATGAACGTATTTGAGGTTCAACACTTGCAAACTCTTTTGAGAACTTTTCTTCAGTTTTGTGCTAAGGCAAAAGTCACGACCACTATATAAATAGCTTCATTCAGTCATGCCATAGACTTGTCAAATATTGCTCGTGGTTTCTGTAGGCCGTTACAAACCTTGCTTGGGCGGGTCCAAAAGTCGGCGAGCTGAATGCTAATGCGACGCACGATCGATGGGCGAACAAAACTAGCAGATATTTGAACAAATAATGAAAACAAATTTGACACTTTAGTCAGTCAACAAATAAATTCCTTTACAATTATTATTTAAAAATATTAGGAACTGCTCTCAGCGTGATGCAATGCAGTTGTATACGCCTGGAAACTACAACCACAAAATAAAGGTATTCATTCCAAAAGGGAACATTATTTTTGGTATTGGATGTCATTACTGTGAGTCGCTGCAGTTAAACAAAACCAAAACAGTCAATGAGGGTTGTACTGTAGTTCTCTATTTATTGCTTTTCTTCACATGTACAAGAGCACGCAAATCCCCCCCCCCCCCCCCCCCCCGCCCGCACCCTCCAGAAGGCCTCAGAATGACAAACGTTGGCGGCATCTGAGGAAAACGCACGTGTTTTGATCATCAAACTTGCTCCTCTCGTTACAGAGTTTACAGAGACAAGTCGTCATTGTTAACACGCACAACCACACATAAGCGCGCGCGCGCGCGCACGTCGGTCATGTCCGGGGCCAGCTGGGGGTGTTGGGGCATGATGGGGGGCAAATGTGTGCCACTACCGAGTGCATTAACAAAATTCAAATGGAATAATAAAAATCTAGTGCTCATTTCACCCCGTTTCCATACCCGTCTAGCTTTAAAGTGTCTTTAGAGGTAACGTTTGACCAATTTAGTCAGTTGTAAATTTCACAGCTTTTTTTTTTTTTTTCTTGCAATTGAAGCGACTTGCTAAACTGGCCTCGGTGTCGATACTGGACGTAGTGTGTGTTTATTAGTTACTTTCTAGATTCACTATTTTTAATAGTCAGTGCTCTAATTGGACTTATTTGCGAGGTACAATTTTCTCGGCGGCTTGGAGAACATCCGCCACATCCACTTTGTTGCCAAACTCCTTCTCGCGGTGTTCCAGTAGCACCCCCTGTTGGCCACAATGCGAAGTTTACTCCGAGTGGTTCGTCTCGTACTACGGAAAGCCGTTTGAGCGTTCATTCCGTTAAGATGGCGATCAAGGTCAGATGAGGACAAATTGCGCTCCAGTTGACAACTGCACGCTGCTTATGACGCACTTTAGACTTCAACTCGTCAACAGCTTTGCTTTACTAGTATACCAAAAACGTGACTAGTGAGACACTTGCTTAACTAGCTCAAAAGTCTTGCGAGTACATGCACCTTAAGTTAGATAAACAATATGGAATAAATGCTCAAATGTCTTTCCGTACTCCCCCCCGTGTGTTTTCTGTACGCTACCTGTTCACCCGCGCCGATGACAAAGACGCCCCCCAGGATGAAGCCTTCGCCCAACATGTTGCCCTGGTAGCCGGACCTCCAGGCCCGCACGAAGTTCTGCAACACGCCGAAGCGCAGCAACCCCATAGCGCCCATTTTCGCCCCGTAGAAATGCTTCTGTAAGGTGGCGGGCATGAACAAAGCCACGGTTAATTGATGTCAAAAATACATTTTGAACTGGGCCCGGCTGAACGGGTTTGGTATGAAATTTCAAGGTCAACTTAAAATGCATTTTAAACTAATTCTACGCTTTTTTTGAGTAGTCCTGTAAATTGCAATTCAACAATTTTGTTAGCTCGCTCGTAGCACTCGTTTGGCATCTTATTACTTCTCTATCGTAACTTATGTGTGAGTTTTGAAAGGACAGCTGACCTTTTGGTCGATGTAAATGTCCCCGGCGAAGTGCGGTCCGAAGTCCTGGATCTCTGTGCCCACGCGTTCCTTCACCAAGGCCACCAGAGGGACCCCGAGCTCTTCCAGGCGGGGCTTCAGAGAGGACAGCTCGGAAGCTTCCTGCAAGGAAAACATTTGCGTTGGGATTCATTGCGCTCCCCCAGATCGCTGGAACGGAACATGTGATCTCACCTCTCTGCACAAAAATCATCCGGGCCGCCGCACGGCCATGATGACGGCGCCGTTATTTTCCCACAGACTCTTTGCTTTGATGAGCTCGCCATCTGCAGACAAGACACAATCGTTTTTACTAGCAATCTTTTTGGTCTGATTATAAGTAGCACATGATTTGATTTACTTTACATACAACGAGTGTAATGACCATTCTCTTTAGATTACAACTTATTTTTGTAAAATCATCACGCATTTTGTTGCAATTGTACATTTTGATCTCTTTTGAACATAAATAGTTGGGTGAGAAGTCAGGGGTTTCGTATTATTGTACCCTCGGCGGTGGAGAGCAGGTCAGCATCCGCGAGATATTCCAGCGAGGCTTTGCCGACTTTGGGGAGAGTCAGACTGGAGTTGACCAAGAAGATGCCAGCCAGGGCGGCCCCCACGGCCCCCAGACCCAGAGACCACATCCCCATCCCCAAAAGGTCCACGTCAAACACTGACCCCAAAACTGCGGCACAAACGGAAATAGAACGGTTGACTGATTAGCACAATGAGCTTTATTATCAGCATTTAAATTTTAAAAAATTAATCATTCACACAGTGACATTAGTCTGGAACGTAAAAATTGAAGAGTAAAAATTTGCTGTAAAGAGCAATTTTCAGGTGTTTTTAATGTTCCCGCTACTTTATTTTCCATAACGAGGGTGCAAATTGTCTCGCTCTCGTTCCGTCTCTCCTACTGTATTCGGGCTCACTCGGTTTGTTTTTCTCTGGCTGACGCTCTTGCGCTTTCTTTATAGTGCGCCCCCTTGTGATCTGATGGATAAGCCGCACCCTTTGTATTAAGTAAGCCGCAGGGTCAAATGCAAGTGAAAAAAAAGGAGCGGCTTTGAAGGTTCCACTAAAAATGATATTTTAATTTGTCATTGTTCTGTTACACAACTCAGCGCGCCAAGGTTATTATTGTTGACGAAAAAACTGATACTTCCTTAAGTCGAAAACCATAATTATAGCGAAAATGACCTTAGTTTACATCTTTGTCAATTTCACATACAATCTTTCACTGCTAATTTTAAATGGATTCATTTTGGTAATACTTTACAGCCATACGGAAGAAGGAAGGTCGAATTGTAGTTTATTACATGATAGTACTTTCTTTAAATTATCTTACACTCCACAAATATGCCAATTAATTAAAAAGGAATAAAACTAATACTAAAACTAATAAAAAAAAGGTACAAACTAAAACTAACAAACCCACTAAAAAAAAAATTGATTAAAGCTGAATTTGAAAAACAAAAAATCTAAACTCTTATAACCCTGCTCTGCTCAAGCTGTTAATAGTCACACCGGTTCCGCAACAAAGTGCGAGTTTTGGGATAATTAACCATGTGAATTCTTGCCTGGAGCGCGTTTCTCTGGCTCGGGACTGGCTTTGGTTCTACTTGTGTGAAAGTGAGCGACCGGGCTTCTTTCATAGCAAGCGACGCAGGAAGGGAACGCCACGCGGCGATAGTAAGGAGGGGGCAGAATTCGCCTCAAAGCTGCCAGCATTGCCGCTGTGAGATTCACTGCACGTGCTGGAAGAAAAATGTTACAGGCTTTTTATGGCAAAATATGACGCCTTCGATGACTCTGCATGCCAAATTCCTCTTAATACACCATGCAAATGATTGTAATGGCCAAGACGCATACAATTGCATGAAGTGCAACAAGTGGACACTTGGTTATTTGTACCTTCCATATCGTGGAAGAATTTTAATGGATCTGATTGTTGATGGCAAAAAAATGATTGAAGATACATTTGTAGGAAACACATTTTCCATCACAGCACACTGCTTGGGAATCACTGATATAGAGAGCCATTTTGTAAGTCTTTCATAACGTCTATCCATTTTCTAGTGGTTGTCCTAAAATGGTGTGCTGGAACCTAGCCAGTTGACTTTTTTTTTTTTTAATACAGGATGAAGCTGAACTATCCAGAAGATGAAAGCACCACAGATCGTCAAACAGATATGCCTCTTTTATAACTTTGCACGGTTAAAGTAATACTTTTTCTTGCGCTAAAAATCAGAATGACACTAAAATGACAGTCGCAGAGAACCCGAGGAAAAAATCTAGATACATATTGAAATACGGTATACTAACTTGTCTCCATTGCCTGCTTGCGGATCAGCTCAGTCCAAGACAAATCCCAAAATGTGTTGGAGGCGTCAACATACGGCTGATTTTGGACAGTACAAAGAGTACTTGAACAACTGATAATGAATGTGCTCCGAGTGGGAATTAAAACACCCACGAGTGCAACAAGGAAGAGTTTAGGTTGTGCAATTGTGCCACCGGTCACGCTGCGTGCACATAAATAAGGTGAAGTTGTAAAAAAAATTCTTACTAGACAAGCACAGTGAGCATCAAAAGTATTAACTCAAATGTAATTTTCATTAGCTTGCATGTGTGTATTAGGAGTGGGCAGCATTGCCTTAAAACAAAACGAATGACGGGAGAGAAAAAAACTGCACAAGAGGAACTTCAGCAAAATATTTTAATCTTGCAAGCACAAAAAGTATATATATATAAAATCAGCATTGCCTATGGGGGACAATTTTATTCCAGATGAACTCAATTGGTAAAGTCTAAAAGTGGTTAATTGGGAAAGCAGGTCATTCTCTGCAGTTAAAAATCGTCCAAAATTACTTTTTATTCTTTAAACGTGTCAACGCGACAGATATCTGACATTTAAAGTTAACCCGTAACACGCACTGCTAATTTATGGGTTTATGAAGTCTTTGTAAATTACAGCGCACACAAAATAAATACAAAGCTAACACTGGTAGCGAAACAGTTAAAACACTTTGAATGAAACCTTTAAACATGCAGCTGATAGCAGCTAGCTCGCGTCGACGTTAGCATTGAGTCGCTAAATAAGACATTTAATTGGTTTGCTGCTTTCCCGCACGTCTGTCGCAATGAAACGCTTTATATGCACGTTGTGGGTCGCCAAGTTCCGCACCAAATTAATAATACAATGGCAGCGGTATAAACACTCAAGTTGACTCACCTGTCAGTGACAAGATTAGTGAACGCGACTTCCGCGCATGCGCACTAATGCTCCCAAGACTGAAGACTCTTCGGAGGAAAGGAAACTAATCGAGCACAGATGGATCGCTCGCAGTTTGCTGAGTGGATGGCACGATAGATTAGATTAGATTATTTTTTGATGGATGGCTGGATGGCTGGATAGATAGATAGATGGATAGATTCATGATTTTTAGACTTGCTTCAAGATTTTTAGACTTGCTAAATGCTAACCACTATTCCACCAAGTAGGTGGCCTTGCAGGCCATACTTTATCCACCCCCGGGTTTAAAAATAAATAAATAAATAATAAATAAATCAGTGGGTAAGTATATGTCACCGCCCATTTATTGTTGAATCACGTTGTTTAAACAACAAGACGGACGAAAAATGTCATCGTTTGTTCTTCCTCATAGCGTCGGGTGGGCTGCATGGTTGTTTGTGAACAAACATCAGAGCTGCTCCCTCAGAAGAGTTTAGAGTCAGATCGTCATTAAAGCGCACAAAAGGCCGCGACAGCAAACCAGAAACAATAAGTTAACAAACTGTCAAAGTGACACATTTCATAATGACATCATCAGGCATTTGAAATAGTGCTCTGCATTCATCATTATTGCATAAGCCTCGATCAGGTCAGATCTAACTTTTCATTTCATCTCGCATTTTGCGGGCTGTTCTGAGGACGGCCAGCATGTTGACTTTATCCCCAAATTCCTTCTCACGATGCTCCAGCAGAATTCCCTGAAAAACACAAACAAGAAAATTGCATTTAAAAATAAATGAAGGTGGCTACATTGATACATTGAGGCTGTTTACGTCAACGGATTTCTAGTTTCTCTTGACACAGCAAAGTGAAAATGCTGGATTTTCCAGATTTTAGCAGGTGGATTTAAGATTCTGTCTCAGAAGATGGAAAATTCCCAGGCTGACTGTCTTCCCAGTCTATCGATGCCGTTTATAAAGAACAGCAACACATTGCTGCTGTTTTGACTTTCGTCTTAGTCCTGTGAGATTACACCTCTTTGGTTCACACAAATAGCTACAGTAGGTCGTTGTGACCTTTCTCCTCCTTTGACCTTCCTTATCTATCTGCGCCCTTGCACACTTACCAGCTAAAACCAGTTCAGACCTTGGAGTCGCACACAAGAAGATACCAACACATTGTTTAGGTTATGCTGCGCTCCTACGTGGGCGCGGCTAAGGCAGTCGAAGAATAGGGCTCGATTGGAAGAGGAGGGACCTTTTTAAACATGTCGCCGTTAAGACTCCATGTTTGTGTCCGTTTGTCTGGACAGTGAGAGTGAGCAAGCATTAACGGCAAAATTTCCAAGCGGTGTCAAAGTATCTTCATGGTGCTATCTCAGATGGCGTGATATCGCCAGGATGACTTAATCCCAGTCACGCAGAGTGAAGATAACCGAAAGTTACTTCAGAAGGTGACAACTTCATACTCTCTTTTCCACGTCTTACGAAACAGCCTAAAATAGCAATCTTTAAAAAGGGCCATTGTGTCTACCTGATCTCCAGGCCCAATAACAAAGACTCCCCCCAGCACTAGTCCTTCCCCTCTTAGGTTTCCTCTGAAGCCTTTGCGATAGGCCCGCCACAGGTTCCTCCACACTCCGACACGCAGGAACACGGAGAGGAACATCCAGCGCTCTTGAGGCCCGTAGAAATTTCTCTGTGAGGGAAAAAAAAAGCGGCTTAACGGCTTACGCTGCGCAACAGTGAATTCCACTTCGGCGTAATTGGCAAGACCTTCTGATCCACGTAGACTTTCCCGGTGAAGTACTTCTTGAAGCAGTCCAGCTCCTTGCCCAGGTTGGCTTTGACCACAGCAAAGAGAGGCACCTCCAAGTCCTGCAGCTGGGACTTGAGAGAGGACAGCTCCGCGGCCTCCTGCATAAATCGTAACAGTGTCTCTTGAAATGATGACAGTGATACAGTGACACAAATATAGCGACACGGCTACTCACCTCTCTGCACAGCAATCATCCAGGCCGGCGGACCACCATGACCACCGCTCCGCTCTTCTCCCATAGACTTCTGGCCTGGTGTCTCTCATGGACTAAAAGACACAAAAAACACAATTAAAGTGGAAGTCAACTTTAAACATTTCTTGACAATAATATGTGACCTCAGTAGTTTAAACATACTGATCGGATTAATATTACATTTGTGGAGTATGCGTTACGAAGCAAAATCCAGCCGTTGTTATCCATCTCAGTGGGGGCGGCCATTTTGCCACTTGCTGTCGACTGAAGATGATATCAACGTTGCTCAGGGCTCAGGCAACGACCAATCACAGCTCACCTGTTTTCTAGAGCTGAACTGTGATTGGTTGTTACCGGAGACCTGAGCAACATTGATGTCATCTTCAGTCGACAGCAAGTGGCAAAATGGCCGCCCCTGAGATGGATAAAAACGGCTTGATTTTGCTTCATATACCCATAAAATAACTCATATTCCACAAATGTAATACTAATCAGAATGTCATGTTTAGACGAGTGAGGTCACAAATAACGTGTTATTGTCAAGAATTTTTTGGGGGGGTTTGACTTCCCCTTTGAATCCTACTCAATCCCAGTACCGCATCAATCAAACCTCATGTTGTGATCCATATTTGCATATGAAATTTTACCTCCACAATCCCCGACTTACCTCCTCCGGTGGCCTTCAGCTCTGTGTCGCCCAGCACCTGCAGGTCGGCCCATGTCGGCGAGGTCTGAAACCAGTCCGTGACGGAGCTGATGAACTCGGCCACAAACAAGCTGACCGCCTTCAGGATGGTGTTCACCGTCAACATGGCCGCCTAAATAAACAAATTTCATTTCATCGGCAGTGTCTCCCAACAAAATGTCCGCATAAGCGAGATGTTACTCACCGGCCTGTGGTCGCCCGCTATTGAGCTGCGGTTTAAGCCCTGAAGTGAGCCCAATCTGCGCGAAAAGCCTTTCTTACGTGAGCACAACATAACAGGAATTCCTCAAGAAGTGGCTGATGGGAAACGAGGTTGGTGTTGAGCTGAGCCCTCAGTACCAGGTACTGCTGTTGTATAGTCACCAACAGTAGGGGGGGTGTCAGGGCAAGTGAGGCCTTCTCTACCGGTTTAAACACATTTACAAGTGTTGACCTACAGCCTGAATTCTAATATTGGTTCCATTGAAGTGTTATTATTCATCGTGTTTATTTTGGTTGGAATGCTGGAAGTATAAGATATGGAAATTGGATTTGTTTTTTTTTAGTCCAATCAGATTTTAGTCTCTGTGTTGCTATGTCAATGTAATCTGCTCAAGGCATTCAGAATTAGCGCATGATGTAATTTAAACTATATTAGCAATGGTTAAACGAATAAGGTTTGAAATTTGGTCTCCAGAGGCTCGCTGATCTTCAATGATGTCATTACTTTTTGTCTTGCGGATGGTGCAAATCCAGTAAAATACATCTATAAAGATCTGAATTAATTGATAAATTGAACAACCAGCATCTCTGGTGAGTATAATGCATTTAAATATGTTTTTGTTATGTTAACTTATTACCTGAATATTGATTGTAAACTGCTCCAGATGATGTACATGGCAAAGTTGTGTGGTATTATATTGTGTTATTGTATAGTTTTGATGGTTTCTAAAATTTCAACATAATAGTGGAGGTATTAAGAGGTGGATTAAATCAATCCCCACCAAAGACCCAGGTATCAAATGTACCACATGTCACTTGTGACAGATGAGGCCCCAGCAGTTCATGTATGTTTAGTTTAGTTAGTGTATCAAAAAACAATCTCACATACATTAATACTATATATTCTTAAATGTCATCAACATCATATCATAAACGTCTCAAAGGGTCAGTGTCAGTCTTCCGGTGTCTGCAGAAGCCCTGAGATTGTTGTATCAATGCTGACCTCCGCAGGAAGTTAGCAGTACTGCAAAAAAACTACAAACTTCGATTTTTTTTTTTTAGTAAAGATTTTTTTTAATTGAAATTACAAGCTAATTGGCAATTTTATCCTCTTTATTTATTTATTTTAGGAGGGCATCAATCAGCATTCTGAAAGCATTCTTCATTTGCATGCTACAGCTAACCAGCTAGCTAGCTGGTTTATCTGTGTGTCTTGTCTTCAGGTATGTGAAGATATCCATCCATCCATCCATCCATCCATCCATCCATCCATCCATCCAATGTAAGCTAAGCTAACTTGAATGCACTGTATAACTAACTGGCTTATCTAATCAATACATCATCAACGTTAATATTGTAACGCCATCAGATATAGCTGCATTTTCAGGGCTTTAATGCTATATAGAGATAATGTCCACTGTTGGAAAAACATCCTGTCACTATTTCATGTACTTTTCTTTTTCTTTTTTTTTAACAGCTTGCAGTGTAGATAACTTTGCAGGTTGATGAATGTCAGGGTCCACTGTAGCATGTGGCAGTAAAGCGGGTTTAGTTTGAGAGTCACTGATAATGAGTGATAAAAAACTTTTCTCGTTTCTAGGCATTTTAACACCCGTTATACACAGTCACGTACAGTATATGTTTATTAGTGAGTTGGTCGTTTGCATTAGTGTAGATCTAGACTGTATCATCAGTGTTTCATTACTTCAACAACATGTTTTAATCTTTAAATTGTGCTAAATTGTCTTCCAGCTTCTTAGTGAGGTCAAAGAGAACACCAGCACATGGACCGAAGCTGCACATGAATGATATCCAATGAATGCTCAAAGAGCTTCCCATAGTGACAGTTCCGTAACTGCCTCGCAGAGAGGAATGTGCTTTGGGGTCCAAATTGGCTGGAAGCAAGCTGGGATATCAGGTGACAACTTACCAGCTGCTGCATTCCTTCTGCTTAGTGCATGTGACACTATAGTAATAAACATTTACGCAATGTTATGTAACTTAATATTAAATGCCCTATATGCTCAAAATAGTCCATGTGTGTTATGCACAACTTGAGAAGTTCAGGCGAGGGCTATGTTAGTGTACAAACACATGATGCACGCACACAACTGTGCTTGGGCTGCTGGTGGGAGGGCGAGTAAGCAGCCTATCACAGCGCAGGATCTGCACCCCACCTCCCGCGCAGCCATTGGCGGAGACTCTTTATTTGCTATGGTGAAGCCAATCAAACGAGAACATGGAGTTCACTTCACTGATAACATTGGTGACATTGGTCGACTTCCAGGTAGTCACCAAAGCTATTTTTCCCCCGTAGGAAGTCATGAAAAGTGAATACATGTGTTCCAGGTTTAAACTGCCCGATTTATAAAGTGCACAGGCCATGTTTCAACTAACATTTGAAAATATTTAACTGTCATACAGTGAACAAGGTGACCTCTGTATTCACTCATTCATTCATTCATTTTCCGAAAGGTTTATCCTAACTGTAAAACTAAAGTAAATTAAAACTACGCACCCTATGATGAATGAAACGTAAGCAGAACAGGATGGCGTTTTCAGTACGATACTGTCACCTAGTGGCGTTTTATAAGTATTGCTGCAAAAAATAATTATTTGCTGAAATTGTTAGCCTAGCGGCTTAGTTGCCCAAATTGGATGATTTTTTTTCTTTCAGAAAACAAGTAGCATATTGACATTGTTAGCCTAATAGCATACTTGCAAAAGTCATTTTTAACTTAATAAAAACAAAAATATTGGAGGGGGGGGGGATCATTCATATATGACCTATGCAAATATGCTATTCGACAAAAGAAATTTAGTATGAATGTAAAGTTTTTGTCAACCTGAAATAGAATTAGAAAAAAATGGTAAAAATGCATATAAAGTGGACCCCTGCAAAAAGCGAAAATATTGAAATACATTATTAAACCCAAACAACACTGATGTTACTTGAAAAATCCCTCCGCAAAACAAAATAATATTTTGAAAAATCTTTCGGAATAAAAGTGTTCCACTGTAATTAGATTTTTTTCCCTTATCAAAAGAAGAACCATTTTTTTTTAAATTTTTGGTAAATTGTGGAGTTTTAAAAAATGTGATCAAATCTGCAACTTTCCCTTTCAAATTTATTACAGTACAATATACTGCATTTTTATTTTTTTGCTCAAATATATTTTTATCAAGGGATGTTCAACACTACTTTCAAAGCCATCAGTATTTCATGAAAGATGATAAATAATACTCACTTATACCAAGTTAAACACAATCATATTTTTTTTGAGTCGTCCATAGCACTTTGAACCTCAACTATATCAGAAATGGAACTACAACTAATCCTTGATTTCGACCATGTAAAAGAGATACAGTTTCAATATTCATTTCGTCATTCTCGGTGCCGCCAAAGCGGCCACTGTAGTTCTCAGTGGCTCAATCGAACCCTAACCAAATGTCCTTCTATTTACAACGTCAAAACGTCTAGAAAAGGTTCACTGCCCCGCAGAAATCAGTCGATTGTGTTATATGAAATCTGCAAGCAAACTCATTGTCCTCATGAAAGTGGTTGCAAGTCAGATGAATGCTCGGTTTGCATTGGTGGCGTTCAACTTTGTGTCCTTGAACCCTTGAAGGGGAAAGACAAACATACTTTTTACAACCCGTAGGAGTTCAACCCAAACGACACCCCAACCCTGACGACCTCAAAGAGGTGTTACCCTAGCGACACTGTCAGGTCATTCTGACACATTTTCAGTATGAATAGTAAACTTTGGTACAATTGGAAAAAAAAAAAATTCTCAAACGTAGGATGGACAGATGGATTATTCTTTAAAAAAAAATTGTTTTGCTTTTTTTTTTGGGGGGGGGGGTATTTTTTGTATTATACTGTATACAAAAATACAAGGCGTAGTATTCTTAATTTAAAAAATGCTTGAATGCTCTATGAAGGTTTTTTGTTTTGTTAAAATGCCATATAAAATTATTATTAAATTCAGTTTAGTTAATGTAGTTGTTTTCAGCTGTCTAGGTCAACTTGCATGTATTTGTTTAATTTTTTGAGTTTAATTTAATTAATAAATACATTTAGTGTAAATGTTTCATTCAAATTAGTATGAATTAAATTTTTGTGTTAATATTTTGTAGAATTTTAAAAATCATCAAATGTTGTATTAAGTCAACATTTGCAAATGTATTTTTATTTTTACTCAGATTCTGGTTCTTTCAAATACAATAAATGTAATGTAATTTTTTAAATATATTTTGTATAAAAAATGAAAAGGGGTTACATAGCTAATTATTTTTGTTCAAATTTACTTACGTTTAGTTAATTGATTTTATTAGTATCATTTTATTTATATTAAAAATGCTCAAAATTGCGATTACTATAAGCAAAGTCAAATTTACTACATTTTATGATTATCTGTGAATTTGTATATTTAATTAATTTAGTAGTGTTTAGTAATTTGGGTACATTTGTGTAGATATTTTGAGATATTTTGAGTATAATTGTTTAATTTGAACAAATCTCAAATTTTGAAAAATCATAATTCTTTGGTGAAAAAAGATAATACAATTTGAAATAAATGTCGAAATTTAGTATGAATGTAATTTTTGTACAAAAATTTGTATATAATTTTAAAAACGCTAAAATTATGTATGAAGTAATTTTTTGCTGAAATTTAGTAATTGTTTTGAATATATATATTTTTAAATGTTCAAGTATATTATTTTGTTGAACTTTATTTTTGCAAATATTATTTTTTCAACATTCTAAAATGTTGTATACAATATTATTTTTGTTCAAGGTCATTTATAGTTTAATAAAAAAATTATTAATTTTTTTAGTAAATGTAATTATTTGCTCCAATTTTTTTTTCTTGCCATAAAAATGCATGATTTTTTTGTATTTTCTCAAATTTAACATCAGTTTTTACTCAAATTGAGCATTCATTTTTGTTGTTTGTTTTTAGTCCCAATTATTTACGGCACATTTGACCGATAGCACAAAGAGGGTTCTCTCTCGAAGCCGATTAAGGACGACTGCAGCTGTCAAACTGTTAGAAAGTTTAACGAATCTCATACAGTGTATGGTGTCATTAACCCCTGTCTCGAGTCAGTGTGAGTGTTTGCCACCGAGGAGTTTAATGTTTGAAAATGTTGTTTAAGGCAACACAAAGGTCGCCGGGCCTTTTATCGCTGCGCTCGCCGTCCCCGCGAGGGGCCCGCCGGCACAACTCCGTGCGTCAACCTTCGCATTGGACTTTCAACTAGGTTGAGTCGCACTCATAAAGCCGCCTGCATCTCGCCCATTCATCTATTTGAACGCAAATACGAGAAGCATGGCAGTGCTTACGGATAAGACATTTTCACATCAAATATGAATATTTTCCCTTTTGCAAGTGCAATATGAAGTCTGACAATGATCAAATTATGATATTATACCAATTATCAAAGATAATCTTAATAGCTCCTTGTTGCGACCTCATTAGGTACCTTTATTCAAAATGGCAGAAGAACCATGTGACCAATCCCAACCAATCAGGAACAAAAGGTTATAATTATTGTACAATTGCGTCTATTTTATTTTATTTTTTACAGAGATAGCATTATTATAAATGTGACTGCAAAATATCAAATAATAACAGTCACTGACCTCAAAACATTCCTCCAGAGCATCTGTGTCTTTAGAACTAAAATTGTTATTATTACAATGTATCAAATTACTGTATCTTTTTATTTTCATTGCTAGCTGGGGGTTTCCGTTTAAACAAAAAAATATAAAATTACCGATAATATATTTTTGATTCAAGAACGTTTGATTTTTTTAAGTGGAAAGATTCGATTTGGTTCGACATGTTCCGGTTTTGTTCGATTGTGTATGATGTAATGACTTATTGTTGTCAATTTATAAAATGAAACGTACTTATCAGTAGGTTACTGTGAATGTGACATTTCTTTCCTTGGCGATATATTTTCTAATAAAACACGATTCGATATGTATTTGACTTTTTTTAAGTGGAACAATTCCATTCAATACACTCACATCTTTTGAATAAAAAAAAGTTTTTTAAACTAACCAAACCGATACCGTATACCAAATATTGTGTCCGGCGAGGATATGAGCAATGCAGTATTTATTGGAAATGTAGGACAGTCGGCTCGATAGATAGCACTTATCTTTAACCAGAACCAGAACGAGCTTGTCAGGAAAAAGAAAAATAAGCTCATTCGTAGTCAGTCATTAACAAACAGCCCAGCGACATCCCCCAGCGACACCCCCCCCCCCCCCCATCGGCATCCAAGACAAATAAGAGGCGGATCGCCTGTTACACTTTCAACCGGTTCTGTTCGGTACCGTTCAAGTCTTCTCTGGTTTCACCCGGTTCCTGCGGAGGGGGGAAGTGGCAAAGTCGCAAAAAGAAGATACACGAGAGCAACTTACAGTTCATATTATGAAAAGTCTACACACCCATGTTTTAAATATGATACATCAATTCCAATTTTGTCCACCATTAATGTGACCTCTAACCTGAATTGAAGAAAAATTGTCATCTCTATCGCTAGTCGGTAAGAGCAGCGTTGATGTAATAATAGTAATATTCAATGTACTGAGAAGCTAATAAGCATCGTTTCTTATGATTTGCGTACGCGTACATCCACTTGTTGTTTTTGAGGAAGGTACCTCCAGGACGAGCGAGGATGTCGATGATGAGGAAATGGTCCGCAGAACAGAGCCTCAGGCTGCGCAGGGATGGAAGCAAGCGTTGAGAAAAACAGCTGAATGTCTCCTCCTAACACAATTATTGCCTCCATCATGCCAAGTGATGGATGCTGTACTCCACTCAGGTACACATATTGAATAATTACTTCTTTTTTTTCTTTTTCTTTTTTACTCCTTTTTGTTATTCTCTTTTATATTTTTAACAATTACCCAGTTATATATATATTGCAGGGGGTTTGCAAATATCAGAAAGATACCATCAATATACTGTGATAGTAATCAATAATGAACATATACAATTTTTAAAACAAACATTATACTTTAGTGTAAATGTTTATATTCAAAATACACACACATATTTATTTAAATGAGCAGACAAATTAAGACAACAATAATAGTAAGATTGAAAATTTATAATAATAAAATAATAATGAATACAAATAATAATAATATTTTTAAAGGAAATCTTAATTGTTATGCGCAAAATTAAAATAAAATAAAATAAAAACAAAATACGCTTGAATATTTATTCATGATAAAAAAAAAAATAATCCAATCATTACAAAGATGAATTCAGTTTCAACAAACACCTCAGCATGAATACTGCACTGTTATTTAATGTTTCATCATTATGTAACAGTAAATCAACACTTTTACGTTTTAAAGTTAGATGTGAGAACTTATTTATTGATTTTTAATGAAACTATTATTTTGGTTGTGGTCGGGAAAGGCCTACTAGAACATCTGAACTTTATTTGTGGTTAATCATGTAGATGTGATTGGTTAATGCTGAACACAGAGCCATAGTGCCCAGTGTGTAAGAAACTGTAACTAAGTAACTGTAATGGTAACTATATAAGTAACTACAGAAAGTGAAGCAAAATTAGTCAGGAAAAGCCTACTAGAACATAAAATTGTTATTGGTGGTTAATCATAAGCACTTTAAATGGTGGCAGGTGTGCGCTGACTTGAATGTGATTGATTAATTCTTCAACACAGCCACATTCCCAGTTATGAGGGTGTGTACACTTGTGCAACTACTTTACCTCAGTTTTTTTTTTGTTTTGTTTTTTACTTCACCTCTCAAAATGTTTTTCTTCCAATTGCGGTGTACTTGGTCACATCAATAGTGGAAAAGTTTCTTCTTCTTTTTTTATAATATCACCAAAAAACTGGCATTTGAATCGGGGTGTGTAGACTTTTTATCTCAACTGTAAGTATCTTTTCACTTCCCCTTCATTCCTCAATTTTAATCCTCATTTGTGAAAATGTGTATTCTGATATTTCACTTGCTCTCCCCACAGCATCTCATGGCCCACGAGGGGTTAACGTGCCGTTACCACAAACCCTCCCATTGACCACCACCTCCCCACCCCCCTCCCCCCCCCACCCCCTTCTCCTGGAATGGACTATCCCACGGATTCACATGACGCACGCATGTGTGCGTTAGCCCATGTATCTATATAAAGGAGCATGTGCACTCGGACGTGGAGTTTCGTAGCCCAGAACTTGTGTTGGCTGCCTCACTCTCCCTTAGAAAAAAGACACGCAGCAGCAGCGGCGGCGGCGGGAATATAAACTTGTCAAAGACCAGGACTGCTCGCCTGTGGGAACTGAGGAAATCCTTTCACAAGCCCCCCCCCCTCCCTTACCCTAAC
Source organism: Leptonotus elevatus (assembly GCF_054856555.1). NCBI lineage: Eukaryota > Metazoa > Chordata > Actinopteri > Syngnathiformes > Syngnathidae > Leptonotus > Leptonotus elevatus. The sequence goes on along the minus strand of NC_141251.1, from coordinate 6,167,939 downwards.
ACACACACTGCCCAAAGCTGCCCCCCGTAAGCAAAAATCGCAAAATGGGTGATCTGCCGGAGGACGGCTCGTTTATGTTCACGTCGGAGTCTGTGGGAGAGGGACATCCAGGTGAGCTTCGCATTTCACACGGCACCCGAAAAACTTCTGCTCTTTATTTTTTTTTAAACGTCCTATTTACTCCCGGAGTAGTCATGCTCGGCATCCCATTCATAGCACATGTGTTTGAGCCTCACGCCGGGGTGGGGTGGGGGGCTTGTTTGCAAGCGGCGGGGGGGGTGTAAGGTTGCGTGAAAAGTGAGCAACTTAAAAAAGATGTTTTTCAGTAGGGCTGATCGATTAATCGGCCTGCTGATATTAGCCCTTTTTTTTTTAAATGGCACATTTTTGTAGCTGTTAAAAATGTACTTTACATATTTAACTTATTACAACAAATGCCAAAGATGATGACATGCAAACACCAAAAATTTAAAATTATTATTATTATTTTTTTTTTTTACAAACACAAGTATTGTAAAACTGTCACATATTCTGCCTGTCATATCTTCATTGTTATAAATGTTAGGGGACCAAAGTAGAAAATTATTATTATTTTTTTTTTTAATTAATCACCGATCAGTCTGTTGTCGGAATCACCTTTAAAAAAATAAAATAAATCCTTATCCATATCCTCCCACATTCCAAAATTGCATGTTAGGTTTATTATCTGTCTTTTATCTGCCCTGCGATTGGCTACCGACTAGTCCGCCTCTCGCCCAATGTGAGCTGGGATAGTCGGATATAGTTGTTATCAAACTAGAAAATAATTAGCTATTTGAAGGAGATTTTATTCTGAAAAAGTGTATTTAATATTATTGCAACCCACTGTAACATTGTGCACTATATAAATATTAACACTGCACTTAAATATAGGAACATTAAAAAAAAAAACCTACTTGAATAATGATTTATTTAAAATTTATAACTCAAACAAAAAATTCCAAATAAATGTTTAAAAACAAGCATCTCTTAAAGATTAAATGTGAATGTATTGAACTTCAAAGTTGAACACAAATGAACTTTATTTAGGCAGAATCAGCCGTATAGAAGATGAATGGATGTTAAGGCCACTGCATTCCTTTAAACAAAAAGACGCATATTTTTCTATCTCTCTGGGAAGCCGACTTACTAAATTATATCATATATTGCCATAAAATCAACACGTGCTGTTGGTAAACTAGACCCTTTGCAAAGAAATTGCAAGCTTCATGACTTAAAAAACACAAAAAAAAAGCCGACATTTTACTTTTGGCTTTGGAGTGGAAAACTTGAAGAATCGCCTCTATATGACAAATCTTCAATCAAAACGTCTTGCATTCACTGGACTTTTTGGATCTCACCCCCCACCTCACCCCCTCTCCTTGCACCACCTCCTCCTCCTCCTGTCAATGTGTCATAATCCTGTCAAAGTCCACGTTGCTCCATCCATAATCAGTAAACACGGCACAGCAGGGTAAACACCTTGACCCGCTTCACACACGCGTACATCATGTAACTGGACCTTTAACTTGTGCCCCAAAATATCAGTCAAATAAGAGTTTTTTTTTTTAATGAAAAAACTCTATAATTTTCCATACATCCATTTTAATAAATAAAAGTGAAGGATTTGTTGAATTGGACACACATTTAAGATTTTAAGTTCAACTAACGATAACATTCTTATTTTTGTCACTCATCAGGATCAACAACTTTGCTATTTACTGGAATCTGTTCCGACACACTATTATCGATTTTTAAAATATAGTGTTATATACAGTATATTATGTAATTAATAGCATTGTGCAGCCTTGCAAGCAAAGTGCAGCGTGCAAACTTTTGACTTGATAACACACTTCAAGGTCTGCTCTGTTCTCACAGGTAAAGTAGCTGGCCTGGTCCAGACAAAAAAAATACTAATTCATAATTCCTATTAAAAATAAACATAGCTTTTTAAACATAACAACAAAAATTAATTCTACTCATGGATAATAAAAAAAAAGTACTGTATAATTTTAAAAAATACAGTATATACAAACTTTTAACTATATTTTACAAAAAATGCTACAAAAATTCAAAATAAAAACCTAAATAGTTAAAAAAATATATAATAAAATAAAAAATATTTGTGTTTTTTATTGTCATATAATAAATTTTTTAAATAAATAAATAATGAATTAGACTTATTCCTTTAGAAAAAAAGTTAATATTTAAAAAATAATATTTTGGGTATATGTGTGGTCCTGCACATGTTTTCAGCAAAAAAAAAGATTACATTTTATAAATATTTTTTGTAATTAAAAATGTTTATGTATCATATTTATTTTAATTATAAATCCAGCCATACAAAAAAAATATTCTAATTATTTGAGTATAAGTGAACAGCCGTACTCAAAAAATTTGAATATATACGTATTCTCATATATACAGAATACATATTGCATTTTTTTTTTAGTATGACTGCATTTACTATTTGTGTCTAAAAAAAACATAGCCATTGCTGTTTCTGATGTAACCCGTGTGTCAGATTGCTTCATCGTGGCCGTGTGGGGGGTGCACACAATGCGTGCGAGAGATGAATGGGCCGCTCAGTGCGCCATTGTCCCGCCACGCTGCACCTCACATTTCCTCTTTCCTGAACTTCTCCAGTAGCCACAAGCAGAAAATATGTCCACGCGCTCCTGATTGATTAGCACCGTCCGTCTGAGTTGACACTTCCTTCATTCTCCCTCATTGATTTGTTTTCTTCCCACAGACAAAATCTGCGACCAGATCAGCGACGCCGTCCTGGACGCGCATCTCAAGCAGGACCCCGATGCCAAAGTGGCCTGTGGTGCGTAAACTGGAGCACTCCCGAAACACTCTGGCCTGAATCCCATCTGGAATGGAGGCCACTGGGATATGCGTGGAGTGCATTTCTTCTTAAATGTGACATGGCGATGAACCTAAGCAGACGTTGCCACATCGCCGCAACGCAAAAGGCCGAAGTCTGACCGTTTTTGAGATCTTTCTTGAAGATAGTTGTGATAGTGTTCTCATGCTATATTCCGGTTCACCGCTCGAACCCTTGTTGTGGGTTTTTACAGTACGTTGAACCTACGTTTATGGCGGCTGCTATGTTCCAGGACTGACTTGCGCTAAAAAAAAAAAAAAAGTAGTTTTACTCCTCACACATGGTTTGAGAACATTTACATTTTAAAAACACTTTTTAATGTACTACATAACGCAAGTTCTTTCTTAAATTGTCGTCAAGAAATGGGAGGTCGTCGTATAGCATCATTTTGAGGAAGTGAAAAGACGAATTGAGCTTGCCTCATGCTGCCTAATTGAAGTTTACCGTGAAACTGGCCCATAAAACAAAAAACATTGAATATTCAACCACCAAAATGTTCAACCAAACTATATCATTCAGTCTAACAAAAGTCCAGTAGCTCAACGCTAACATATAATGTGAAATGCCATCTACACGCCAATTAACATAGATGCTATTAACTCATTCCCTGGCAGCCATTTTCACTGAAGCAACCCCCTTCGCTCCCGGCTGTTTTACTGGATTTCGATGGATTTTGCAAGGCCCACAGAATATTGTGTTCTATTTCTATAAAAACATGGAACCTACCAAAAGCAAGATTAGAGTCTCTTCATTCATCAGGAAAAAAAGTATATTTGTATCTGTTTCCGTTTTGCAGCAATTAGCATTATAATATAGCCAAGTTTCATCATTTTTCACAAACCTGTTGAAAACAGTGGGGAAAATAGCTTTTTGCAACATGGCCCTGGTTGATCTCTTATACTATTTTGCCACCCGTTGGCCGTTTTTTGTAATAACTACCATTGTTTTAAGCGACCTCTTCAGGTCAGAGGCTGCATCAAAGCCTTCTGTATGCTCTATCATAAAAAAACCCCATTAAAATCGTATAAATAGGTTTTTGAAACCATGGCAATATTTAAAATAGAACGTTTTTATACGTCTTTGGGTAGCAAATGAGTTAAAAGTTTTCAAACTACTTTATTTAAAACACACGGATCTGCCACACATAAACACGGTATGCAAAAATACATTTAAAATTTTTTGTCAATTAATTGATAAAAAAGATACAAATAAAAAACACTTTATTTTGAGCCATAAATTAATCATTATTCTGGTTTGGGTTGTAACTTTTGTGTGTGTTGTAATTCATATTGTTTTGCTACATTGCAGATTTTGACCTATATTCTCAGAGTTTGTGTGTAACACAGTAAACGATAAACTGCCGTATTTCACAATTTGTTTTTGGTGCGCAGAGACGGTGTGCAAGACGGGCATGGTGCTGCTGTGTGGAGAGATCACGTCCCGCGCCAACGTGGACTACCAGAAGGTGGTGAGGGACGCCATCAAACACATCGGCTACGATAACTCCGATAAAGGTGATACAATAAATCATTAGAAAGAATATCACGCAGTCCTCTACCGAGGTCACTTGAATCCAGATTTGCTCCTTAATTAACCCGTTTTTTTTTTTTTTTAAGTATTATATAAATAAAGTTTTATGTAATCCTGCTGCCAAATGAAGCAAAAGCCACTTAAAAAAAATACATCATAATCTGCGCTGTCGTTTGTCAGGTTTCGACTACAAGACGTGTAATGTCCTGGTGGCTCTCGAGCAGCAGAGTCCAGACATTGCTCAGGGTGTCCACGTGGACCGCAAGGAGGAGGACATTGGCGCTGGAGACCAGGTGAGGCTTTGCTTAACAGCACCAACGTCCATATTTTGCATGTCGAATTACAGCGTTGTGAAACCGTTGAACCAAAACGTGTCGTACAACTTTGTGTATTTTCAAGGGTCTGATGTTCGGCTACGCCACGGACGAGACGGAGGAGTGCATGCCGCTCACCATCGTCTTAGCCCACAGGCTCAATGCCAAGATGGCCGAACTCAGACGCAGCGGCGTCATCCCATGGCTGCGCCCGGACTCCAAAACCCAGGTATGATTTAAAAAATTATATATATAAACCAATAGCAGGGTAGGGACTTACCTAATTTACCGTAATTCTCTGTTCTATTGATATAAATAAAAACATAAAACCTACCAAAAGAAAGATTAGAGTCTCTTCTTTTATCAAGAAAAATATATATTTGTATCTGTTTTCGTTTTGCAGCAGTTAGCATTATAATATAGCAACGTTTCGTCATTATTCACAAACCTGTTGAAAAACACTGGGGAAAAGGGCTTGTTGTAACATGACTCTGGTTGATCTCTTATACTCCGCTGCCACCCGCTGGCCGTTTTTTAGTAATAACTACCATTGCTTTAAGCGACCTCTTCATGTCAGAAGCTGCGTCAAAGCCTTCTGTATTCTCTAGCATAAAAAAAAAAACACATTTAAAAAAACAACTTATAAATACGTTTTGGGGATTGCAGTACAAAGTATTCAAAAACATATTTATACGTTTTTGGCTTTAATAGTGCCACTTAGTGAATAGTGAAACTAGTATCAATACTATACAAAAATACAATATAAATCAAGGCTTGAGTGTATTTAGCGTATCTACAGTAATCAAATGACAAAAACGTGAAAAATGTCAATCAAATACATCATACTCTCCAGAGATGCAAATTTTTACATTAATGTTCGCGACTGACATGTTTTGTTAGTCGAACAAGCTTTGCTCTCTCAATCAGAGGACGGAACAATAAACCCGTCTGGCCCACTGAGGACCAATTTGAAACATGATTGGTTAAAGAAACTTTCAATTGGCAAATATTTGGTTAATCCATTCATTTGTTTTTGCCTTTTCTTCTTTACATCATCTTAGTATTATTAATTCAACATTATTAGACTCGATTCTAGCTTTCATTTATTGATTTGTTTGGTCATAGATGTATTGTTCTGTCATTGATATGCTTTATATACATTTTTGGGGTCAATTTATGCTACATCTGTTACTACTACTACGATATTGCTTTGTCTTTTATTATGCATTATTTATTATTTATAGCAGTATTAACAATTTTTTATTAATATATTCAAATTTTATAAAGGGTCTACAGACCTAAATGTGAATTTAGTCCATTAAAAACAGAAACTGTTTTGCTTGTCAAAATATGCCAAATAAAGCAAATAAAATGTGGCTGCAATAATCATAATTCCTTATTATTTTATGACATTATTTCAAATTTGTTGACATGAGGCATTGCAGCCTTTGTAGATACCCGGCACGCTTTGATCTGCGGATAAAAGCCCTCGTAGAACGACAAAAGATGAATTCCCAACGTGTTTGTTTGGAGAGAGTGGAGGATGAGCTTCACCTTTGTTGTCGGACCCGCAGGTGACGGTGCATTACGAGCAGAAAGATGGCGCCGTGATCCCCAAGAGAGTCCACACCATCGTCATCTCGGTGCAGCATGATGACTTTATCTCTCTGGAGGAACAGAAGAAGGTCCTCAAAGAGAAGGTATGATACTGCTGCATCGAGCCAGGGTTTTGGATTTCTCACCTTTTTTTTGTGTACCTAATGAAATGACTTTCTTCTCAGGTGATCAACGCAGTGGTTCCCGCCAAGTACCTGGACGCCAACACCGTCTACCACCTGCAGCCCAGTGGCCGTTTCGTCATCGGGGGTCCTCAGGTGACGCCCGGAGACCCGGACCGTTCCGCCGCGCCGTCACCGAGCCCGCTCGAACCCTCGGTTTACTCTGTCTTCCACAGGGGGACGCCGGCGTGACGGGTCGCAAGATCATCGTGGACACGTACGGTGGGTGGGGGGCTCACGGGGGCGGAGCCTTCTCCGGCAAGGACTTCTCCAAAGTGGACCGCTCGGCCGCTTACGCCGCCCGCTGGGTGGCCAAGTCTTTGGTCAAGGCTAAGCTGTGCAGGAGGGTCTTGGTGCAGGTGGGTGTCGCCCCAGATCGTCACCCTGAATTCTCCCAAAACTAAAAAAAATAATAATAATAATAATAACTCCCTGAGCCAATTGATCCTAAACGGACTGCTTCAAACTAAAATGGCGGTGCAAAATGTGCACCTGTATGTGATGTTGCGCACGTGTCCTGCAGGTGTCCTACGCCATCGGTGTTGCTCACCCTCTGTCCATCTCGTTGTTCACGTACGGCTCGTCCAACAAAAGCGAGTCGGAGCTGCTGCACATCGTCAACAAGAATTTCGACCTGAGGCCAGGAGTCATCGTCAGGTAAAGCTAACAGGAAGTACAGGTACTGGCAACTCGGTGTTGTCCTCACCTGAATTCCCATTGGTTTTCACAAAGCTTCATTTCCAAAGGCTTCTTGTGTCTGTGGTATCGTCACTGAAGTAAAAAAATAAATAAATAAACATACGGCAATGACATCATCAAACAAAATGTAAAGAATTCAACATTTTTTGCTACTTTTCTTTCGTCTGTTGGGGACGGTCACAGCTTCCCAGTAAGCCTCAATAATGTTATTATGTATTAGCATTTAGCCAGCAGACTTTTAGCAAAATATTACATGTACAATATGTCTGACTTACACTGCCCCCAGGTGGCCAAAACTCAGACGAAATCAGCAGATTTCAGATACCCCCAACAAAGTTAAGCCGAAGTTGCATGCAGCGAGCATTTCTTACCTTCCTGTAACGACCAAAATGATTTCTCTGCAGGGAGCTTCAGCTGAAGAGGCCCATCTACCAACAGACCGCCACTTATGGCCACTTCGGTCGACCCGAGTTCAGCTGGGAGGTGCCCAAAAAGCTCGTCCTCTAAGCGCTCCATGTCCTCGCAACAAATACTACCAGGGGGGGACATGGACCAAAGCAAAACCAATCAAACCAAAGTTAAGGGGCTGAGAAAGTGTGGAGGTGAGGCGGTGTAACATGAAGGACACCATGGGAACAAAGACATCCCTCCTATTAAATTGTTGCTCTATTATTATTTTTTTTTTTAATGTAGAATCATAAACACCTCAATGCTGTGAACGTACAACAGCCCCGCGCGGAGATATTTTTTAGAACAACTAATAGTGTAATTCCTGCTTCAACCAAAGCTTCACTTCTCAATGTTTGTATGTCGCGTGTGCTGCTGGAAAGCAATCACAATCGTCACGGTGCTCCACCAAACAGGTCAATAAAACGTCTTTATCTCATCACAAGCATGTTACAACCAAGCACATGTCAAAAAAAAAAGCCAGTTGTGTACAGATGTTCACGTTCAGGGACCTCTAATACGCCGTTTTTAAAACAAACCTAAAAAGCCTTCAAAATGGCACAAATGTTCATCATACTGTATTTAAGAATGCCACGGGAAAAAAAATGGTGCCGCGACTACTGGTTGCTAAGTGCGTTTTTTTTTGCCATGCAAACCCCAAAAGAAGCAAAAATCGAAGGGAAAAAAAAAAGCTCATCGTATTTAATAATGTCCTAAAAAGTTGCCAAGTGCCTTTATTTACATCATCAATTTCTACAAAAATAAATGAACCCCACAATGTCATAAAATTTAATGATGTCAGAAAACATTACTTAGCGCTTTGTTTTTATTGTGCGATAAAATACAAATAAATCCAGGGTAAAAATCCTCAAAATGACAAAAAGCAAGACAATCCCCCAAACAAGTCAAATCTGAATTGACTAGAACTCATCATATTTAAAGTAAAAATCCCCAAAACGTCATTTAATGACATAAAAAAGTTAGTGCTTTGTATTTATTGCACAATGAAAAGAATGAAATGGGAAAAGCCCTTTTATTTAATAATGTCCTAAAAAATTAAGTGCTTTGTTTTTGCCATCCTTTCAACTTTTATCTGAACCGCATTTTCCATGTAATTCCAAAAGCAAATGAAATATAAATAACATTTTTTAATAATGACCTAAAAGTGCCTTTGTTTTTGCCATCCATTCAAAAAAAAGAAAAAGAAATGAAACATTAATTTAATAGCGTCATAAAGTGATCTTCTTCATGGAACTAAAAGCAAATGAATCAGTTATTGGCTTTTATCATGCAATTTAAAAACAAATGAAATGTAAATAGCCCCCAACGAGCACAAACGCTTATATTTAATGTCCTACAAAGTCGCCAACTGTTTTTTAAATCATGCAAATGAAAGGGCAAATTAAATTTAAAAAAATAAATAAATCATAATATCGTATTTAATATTATGAAAAGTTCCCTGGTGCCTGTTTTTAAATCATGCAATTATCCAAACAAATCAAACGTTTGAATAAAAAAAAAAAGTCACAATTGCTCATCTTATTTAATAATACAGTATCCAAAAGTTTTTTGTTTTTGCCATGCAATTCTGAAAACAAATGCTTTTCCTTCTTCCGTGATCCGTGATCTGTTTTGCTCATATCCAAAACAAGCAACAAGAGAGTCTTAATGTGTGTTTTATGGGGCATTATTATTTTCTTTCTCGCTTTATTTTTTGTTGAGCTTTTCAAGTCTTAATTCTACAAAAAGTGATCAGTGTCCTCGCTGCGGTCATCTTTTGTTGGCAAAGTATAACTGGATAGTGTAAATAATTAAACCACAAAGAAAATTAAAGATGTCAAATGTCTGTGTGCAGAGTGCTTCGTTTTTGTGCAATAAAGGGGAAGGGGGGGGAAATAATATTTATTTAAAAGGGTTTATTTGTTGAACATTAAGGCATAGACACACGCACAGGATACAATCATCAAAATAGAATTTACAACTTCAACCTCTTTGGTTTGCTTTATCAAAGTAATAAGGCACGTAGGCAGCATAATTGAGTACTGAATATACACACACAGTATAGAGACTTAATATTGATCAATGTGAGGTTTACAGGTTAATTATTCCGGAGTCTGCTAATGATTGCATGATAGCTTTGCTAATATTTAACATGATGTGGCTTAGCAGCCCAAGGAGCTAACAAGGCGGGAATGTTTCTTGCTTTTGAACCATAAAAAAAAGATGCACACAACGGGTTTTCAACAGCAGAAGGCAACAGAACAGAAGTGGGTGAATTGTGTCCTAACATTTTCCTGAGTGCAAAGATAAGAAGAAAATTATATTGTGTGGGGAAAAAAATGTTTACATTTGCAGAAATGATTTGGAAAAAATGGCACCATCTGGTGGGCGATATAGAAATCCAATGAATTCTTAACTATCGATAGGGTCATGAAGGATTTATGAACATCAATAACGATGCACGCTTATTTCAGAATTGAGGCAGGAAAACAGTACAAATGTGGGATTTTCCCCCACACTGCTGCATGCTTTGAATGAGGGTGCCATCTGGTGGACAAATATGAAAATCATAAAGCTAACAGAAAAGATATAAGGTGGGGCATTTTGTACATTGTACATACAGTGAACACGCTTATTTCAGTAGCGAGACATCACTGCTGCATGCTTCGAATAAAGGGGAGTGGCATCATCATCTGGTGAAAGTATATAAAATTGAAATCCAAACGGAAAATGTGTGACATTTTTGTAAATCAAGTATGCTTATGATTTCAGTAGCGAGCTAACTTTGCGATAAACCAGCAAAAGTTGTATGACATTTTTACAACTGCCTGCTTTGAATTGGGAAAAATGGCGCCATCTGGTGAATAAATACAACAAAATAGTACAATCTTGAACTGAAAAGGTAAATTGGGACATTTTTGTAAATCAATAGTAAAAACGTATTCTTCACAAAGAAGCAACCTGGCGAAAAATAGTAGTAGTCTTTGCTGCTGCTGCACGTTTTGAACGGAGTTAAAAAAATAAAAAAATAAAAACGTGCCATCCAATAAACTAAATGGTTTTTCAAAGGGGCTTTTTTGTCACCAGGACTTTCCATGGTTTTAAAATTTTATATATAAATAAGACACACACATAAAAATAAGAACAAATATTCCTTTAAATGTACTTTATGGATATTATATATTTTGTTTTTTCTTCCCAATGAAAAATTAGTTATGTAAACATACTGGCCTTTAAAGGATTATTTTAAAAAAAAAGAAGTAATTATCTGTATATTTCAGGCTTGTTAAAATTGAAAACAATGTATATTTAACATTTTTAGAGCCGTTTTGTGGTAATTTTTTAAGTGGTTCAAGACAAATGAGCGAGGACACAAAGACTTTGAATAAAAAAAGAAAAGACCAAGCTTCTGCAATTACAACTTTTGACCGGTAGAGGGATCAAGGGACAAGTCAATTCCAGTTGAGTCACACGCATTCAGTGTACTGATGAAAATAAATAAGAGACCAAAGTGTGGAATGATGATGACTGATATGAATATGAATTAAAACGCGTTACAAGCTGCATAGGTTATTTTGGTTGGCACACCTCTAGAGTACAGCATAGTAGCATATTATGTCCGACTAAGTCAATAAATGGAAGAAAATAAAGATGACTGAAAAATGTCTTAAAAACATGTTGGCATTATTTTAGGCCACAACATTAGGTACACCTAGAAATGACTGCGGGCTACTTAAAAAATATATACTATCAAACGTTTTTTTATTTACCTTTCATGGTCATTTGCTGCCATTTTGTGATCACATACTGGTAAAAATCGCCTTTTAGAGGCACTGCCAGATTTGCAACAAAAGTGAGATGCCAACCGTGTGAAAGGGAAATTGGGTTCTGTGTAAAAAGGCACAGGTGGATGAATTGGGAATGTTCTGTAATTTTGCCCAAACTTAAACTAAAAGTCAAGGTAAAAGTGTCGTAATCTTTGTACGGACACGTTTGTGGTGTACCCAATGTTGTGTCTGGTGACATTCTGTAACACAATACTGATAAAAACGAGTGTACAATATTGCTTTTTCAGGAGCGTGATAATGTTACAATCAGCGATCTAGAGACTCGAGCGAGAGGCTTATCATTAGCACCGAGGCCACAGGTACTACGCACTGATATTTGGCACACTTGACAGTAACATGGCCGCTATCGCCTCTATGAAGAATACTGGAGAAGGTAAGAAGCTTACAGTACGCGGATGGAGCGTGCAGGACTTGCCGACTCTGCGTCGTGTCTACGCGTCTTTGGCGGAGAACCGTATAGTGGTGGAGGTTTGTTGGCAACGTTTGGACAATCAACCGTCTGCATTGTGAGGTGGCGGCAGTACTTGGAGAACATGAGAACAAACAGACAGTGATAGGGATGGCACTGTGAACAAACATTTGCTGTGTTAAAGGGGACCTGTTATGCATTGGTGGGCGAAAATGTGTCTTCTGTAAACAGCAAACTGATTGGGACTAAAGCCCCTTTTTCACACAGCCTGAACGTGCCAGAATTTTCCAAGGTAGTATCAGTTTTGATCACTTTTTATATAACGTGTTAGCCCCCCTTGAACTTTTTTGACCTTTTGCCTAATTTCAGGCTTCAAACATGAAGATAGAAAATTTAGGGAAGGTCTTCTTGTGGCCATTTTATGATCAGGAAATTAAAAGAATAGAAAATTGCCATTAATTTCATGCTTTTTAAGGGAAAATGCTCAACAGTATTGGGATATTTAGATCTTTCTTTAAAATTATCTGCCATGGATTTTTGGGGGAGAAAATTGGTATCAAAAGTACGAGGGGTATCGGTAATTGATCCCAGTAACTAAATTGTTTAGTACTCTCACTGGTATAGAGTTTTTTTGCGACAAATCAAGACTAAGTGGGACACAATTGGGAATTGGAATGAAATTTATACTTCTTTTTTTACAAAAAAAAAAGAAGAAAAGTAGGACGTGTGAGTCTGTTGGCTGCGAAAAGGGGGTTTCGCACACCCTACTTTTCAGTTATTTGTTTGAAGAAAAAAAAAACTGCTCTAAAAGTCTTATAATTTTATTCCCTGTCATGATTGTGTCCCACCCGGTGTTGATTCTTCACGTGGGAAAAAAATAGCAAATTTTCTGTATTTACGTTTGAAAACTGAAATGTAGCAAAAGGTTAAAAAATTAATAAAAAAAAGTTCAAGGGGGGTTAATACTTTCGCAAGGCACCGTATGTAATGATTCATATTCTATATCCAGATAAAAAAATACAAAATAAAAGGCTGGTGACATAGCTAAAAGTCAAGGATTTTTCTGGATTTTTGGGTCTCACACAGAAGCAAAACAAAACAAGAGCAATCAGTACTAAACTGACCTTGAAGTGGAAGCAAACAATTGTGATTCAGTTGGTGCCAGTGTTAACTAAATTATCTTGATTCATTGGGGCGTTATAAATAGAAATGTTACTATTTTGCTGACATGCGAGTGGTGGTAAACAAGGAAGGGAAAAATGAAATAGAAATTTCTTCTCTTCTTCTATTGGGCCGTGTTAATTATGAATCTATTTTAGCATTACGACCTCGGGCAATTCAAAATGGCCCCAGGTCACCCCTGGTGTAACATGAGTGGATGACATGATCCGAAACAAACTATGAACAAAAACACATACCAGGTCCCCTTTTTTTTTTATGTAGCAGTATTCACGTAACAGTTACATACTCGTCTGTCGAACAACACGAAGAGTGTATTGCTTCCCTCCTGACCGTCTTCGTGTGAGGCTACGTAAGCAGCAGCTAATACGGCGCTGCGCATTCTACTTTCAGCTGCGGCCGACCAGCAGCCTCTTGTTTAGCATGCGCGCACTCACCAAATGAAATGAAAAGGCCTCGCTGCAATCACCTGAAGAGGAAATCGTCCAAGGTCACTTGTTGAGACGGGGGGGGGGGGGGGGGGAGGCGACAGATTTTTCTGAATCTGATGCGAGCGTTGGCTTTCCGCTGCTAATAACTGAAGGCAGGGCTTGGCTGGCTGGATGGATGGAAAATTTGGTTTCACACGTGTGCAAAATGCAGACAGGCGAAAAGTCTGACGTAATGACAAAAAAAGCTCTCCACTGGGGGTTTGTCTTTGTTCAAATCGTCACGTGATTGAGTGACTCCACTGATTTGACAACCCCGTCTGGGAAGGATAATCCAGGCCGAGCATGTCAGGCCCTACAGGATGGACATGTTTTCGGGCTGGTGTGGCGGCAGCGGCGGCGGCGGCCCAAGCGCGTCCATCTTGTGCTCCCTCCCCGCGTCCCCCAGGGAGCCCCCTCGGGCCAGTACCGCCACGGTGTCCCCCGACATGCCGGCGAACTCGAAGGCGAAGGTCCCGTAGAAGAGCATGATGATGACGCAGAAGAGCCACTCGAAGATGGCCGAGGCGTGTTGGAGGATGAAGCTCTCCTGGCAGAAAAACACGCCGCCTGGAAAAGCCATTAAGGAGCTTTTGGAGACAAGTAGAAGCGCCACCGACAAGTTTTCGATTAGCATCATTATTATTTTGCATAATTGACTCATTTAAAGACCTTGTTCTATTTCAAATTTCAGCCTCTCAAGAGTAAATATTCTGTTTGTGTATATTCAAAATAATAAAACATTTTGCAAACATCTGCTTTTACTAACCGGTAACATAGTTCAACATCAATAATTTTTTTAAATCACTATAAGAGAGGTTTAGTATCTACTTCGGTGTGCCGTCAATTCCTGTATTGCACCTTCACTTCCGGCCTAAGTCCCGCCCCTTTACAGTCAGTCTAACTCATTTCAGACCCCGCCCCTTTTACCCAAATATGGAAATATTACATCATAGGAAGTCCATATTTGGGCATAGGGGTGGGGCAGGAAGTATGACATCATAGGCAAAAAAACATGCCTATATATGGGTAAAGGGGGCAGGACAGGAAGTGAGGGGCAGGACTTAGACTGGGAGTGAAGGGTCGGGACTTAGAACGGGAGTGAAGGGGCGGGACAGGAAGTGATGTCACACTTGTCAAAGAGTTTGACGAGAAGTAGATACTAAAACTCTCTACTATATGAATACGAAGTACAAAATAAACACAAATCACTGGTTAATAAACAGTAATCAGGGGGAAAAAATTTGGAATACACTTTGGTGCAAAATTTAAATGGATCCGATTAGTCGATTAATTGATTGAATAATCAATAGATTAATGAATTCTAAAAATATTTGAAAGTAACAGCACTACAAACCAATGAATCATAATTTGTGTGTTTTCTGCATTTGAAATCATGCCATGTTTTCGAAGAAAGAAATGGAAATTAAAACGTGTTTTAAAAATCTGACTTCATCGATTACTTACCAAAAACAATTAATAGCTATAATAGCCTAAAATGCAAACACAAAAGCATGACAAGGCGCTGAATGAGCCCCAAAAAGTGTCTTTCGAGGATACTGAGCACCAGGGCGACAAAGGCGAGCAGGGTCATGCAGAGCCGGAGGTGTGCCACGTTGTACTCCCCCTGCGTCTTGGCCAGTCGGTAGGTCAGCGCCGACTGCAGGCACACAAACAGCATACTGGTGGGGAAGGCGATGCCCGCTCCGACATAGTGGAGAATTTTGGCATAGTCCACCTATCAGACGGAGATCACAAAAGTATTGGACCACAGACATTTATCATTTTATGTGTTGCTGTCCACTGTACCTGCAAATGAAATTTGATAAAAAAAATCACACCTGCTCTCCAGAATTCAGACGCTTCTCTGAATATTGTGCAGTCTAGACTAAAAGGTGCGACTGGGCGCATAATTCTGCAAGATGATTCGAGCGACAAGCGAGACGCTTCAGGCTTCTAAGCTATTTGCTCGTTGACCCAGCGAGAACATGCTGAACAGTCCTGTGCACGAGGCTAATCCTTGAAGATTTACCGACGGTGTGATATGAAATGCGGGCCTGTCATTTGTTCGCAACGAAAGGTGCAGACAGAAGATCAATCACGGCAAAGCCTTTCACATCTTTCCAGCTTTATGTACAGTGCTGGGCAAATTTATTACGCAATCCAAGCGTCATGAAGCGCAGACTGTCAATTTTGGCGAGCTCTGCATGTTGTATATTTTGAACAGGCGGCACTACAACTGCAACGTGCTTTTTTTGGAGGGAGGTATTTTTCCCTCGTCTCTTTAAAGGAAAATACTATGCATCACATGATGAATATATTTCTTGAGCTTTTCATTTTGTCTACAAAATAATATTATTATGCGTCCAGTATTTCATTGACGGCAAGATGAATTCTTCAAACAGAATGGATGACTTACTACAGTACATAATTCATACATTGGCGTGTGAATTGAAGCGTGTGCGTGAGTGTTTACATGCGAGCCTGCTGCTCGGTGTCCCGGCCTGTGTGACTAATTGCCATCGTTAAAGGGAGTGAAGGTGTAATGATGCATAACGCCCTCGCTACTCTACTTACCGAAAGAGCGTGCGTGTGTATACAGGAGGTGATGTACGGCATGTAAAGGACACGATGATGCGGGGGCAAGAAAAGGCAGTGAGGACAGAAATCAATGGAACACCAACAAGAAATCTGGCAATGCAAGGTGCAATTTCACAGGTGGCAAGGTGCAATTTCACAGGTGGCAAACTCAAGACCCAGGGGCCAGATCTGGCCCGCCACATCATTTTTTGTGGCCCACTAAAGCAAAAATTTAGTGTCTGCCTCATGTTTCTTAATAAATCGATTCATTCTTTTCATTTTGGAAGAAAACAAATTGCAATTCCATCACTTTTAACAAGATATCACAAGCATCCCCTCACCAAACATGATGTGTTAGCACTTAGCATTAGCGTTAAGTTAGAGGACTCAAATATCGACATGTTTTAAACAAAATTATATTTGCCTCTAATATATGATTTTCACAGTCATAGTTGTCCTCTAAGGGAAACCATACCTACACAATGTGGCCCACAATTAAAACTTTTCAAGGGAGTGAAATAGGACAGGACACCTCAGAGCATCGTGGTTACATCTGATGTCACGTCTGCAGACACAGACTTGAGTTGGTGTTGACGTCAAAGCGGGATAAATAACATTTATATAAGACTTTTCTCCAAGTGGTCTTTCAGCCTCTTGGTGGCAGCTGAGTCATATCATGTGAGCGGATCTGGCTTCAGATGTAAAAGACCCGCCCGGTCCTATCACTGTATGCCTCGTCGGTTCAACTACTGAAATACCAAATTAAAATATTAGAGGCTGTCAGTGCAGTCATCCAAATATGACACATAAATTCCTCTCAAATATAAGTGGCTGTGTTCTCGTCAGAAAAAAAAAACCCAACAACAACAAAAACAGGCCCTAAGTGCAGTTCTCAATTCTTTAAAAAAAAAAAAAAACAACGTTTACACATGGACATTTAACCCTGGAGAACCCAAGAACCCTTTTCTTCTTTGAAAAATTATGAATTATACATTAAATGACTGCTATAAGTTCACTGAACACCAAAATATATGTTTTTTCAATTTTAACCCTTTTTTTTAAACTAGCTCAGAGTTGCTAATTTATCAAAAAAAATAATATATATATATAACATACTCCTAGGCCTTCTGCAACATGATATGAAATAGATTAACAAAAAAAAAAAAATTACCATCTGATGGTTTGCTGAGAAGATATTTTTGTTTGGATTGATTTCCAGCTCAACAAAATCTTGTCACCACCACTCTGGCTCATGTAAGTGCAATATTCATCCACTAGATGACCCCATGCAGGGGTCAGAAGTGGCACTCTGGACTTTTGTAAAATTTGTAAAAAAATAAAAAAGGTCTTTGTTATTTGAGTAGCAGAATTTATAGGGGCCAAATTTGACCCCGTGGGTTCTCCAGGGTTAAGAGTTAAATGCCATTTTAACTCAGTTGCTGACCAAAAGAGCAGACATCATGATGTAAATTAACCCATTCCTTACACAACTCATTGGCATATATTCTTCACCCTCTGCAAAAAAATCACCAATATGCTTAATTGCAACAGTCTTTTGTGTTCCACCATCAAATCTACATGTACTGCCTGTATGCATTGTATTTAATCGCTGTAATAGCGCGAGGAAGACATTTTCAAGGAAAAGCCACACTCACAAGCGACATGCTCCATCTATTTATGTCCTTCCCTGCCCAAACCGTCAGTCTGCCTGACAGCGAAAGCCCCCGTGGCCACACCACAGCTGTCCTGCAGAGCCCCGCACCTTATGTAACAAACTACAGCAGGCGACAGCGCGGGCTATGTCATCAGGCATTTCCTGCCTTTTTGATCAATGTTTCCCTTCGCGCTGTCCAAACTGTTCTTCCCTTTCTTGCGTTCCGTGTTGTGGGTGTCACTATTTATCCCACCATCGTTTGCATCTCTATTCCCTTCCCCGCAAGCATTCCGAGAGCGTGCGCCACATTAAGCGCCTGTGTTTGGGTTAAAGATAGAGCCTCTAGCAAAACGGGCCTGACCAAAAACCCTCGGCTGTCGATGCCAGACTTCATGAGTCACTCCCGACCTGCCTCCCATCACACTCCTTGTGCAGAGGGGAGGGCCCCAAAGGAGAAGTGGGAACCAGGTGAGACTAATAAATGTACTTGGGTGGAATTTCCACTTGTTTTTTCAATTATTCCCTACATTTTTTTCTCACTGTAAGACGCCGAATCAGCACTTCTACTTTTACACTTTTTATCTACCCCCCCCCCCCCCAAAAAAAAGTTATGCACAGCCATGGGGAGAAAACACAACAAGTATACAATTTAAAATAACTACTTGAAAATGACGTAAAATAACATTTGCGAGGAAGTCATTGTCATTCCAGCAAGTCCAACATAGTTATACTGTGTTGCAACAGCATTTTTTTGCTGGGGCTACTGTGTTTTTTTCAGTCAATAGTTAATTCAGCCCATTTGCTACATTTCCATGTTGTTACATCTCCTTCTTTCCACACAATCACAGATGGAAGTTTCATTTAGCATTCCCGTAATGCTCTCTTCCCTCTGCGTGCTCATCTTCCCCCCCCAAAAAAATGCACAAAAGCAGACATCCATCGAGGCACCCAGCCAGGCAGCTCTCCAAATATTTAAACTAAGCAGATTCTTTCCAAAGAACAAACATCAACAGCAAAGCGGATAGGAACAGCTCCATCAGACGGACTTTAATAAACATTTAATGGACAACTCCTTGTGAATGCAAGATACATGAAGTGTATATTAGGGAGGAGGATTCGAGAAATGTATAAATAATGGCTAAAAGAAGGTCAAGTCATGAGTTTGACTATAATTAAGAAATAGTGAGATGTCATGTTTCATGCGCACAAAAAGGAAAATTCAATCCAACTAATGATGCCGGTGGACTTCTAAGTAGTTTGAATTTCAAAACACAGTTATTTAGGCTCTTCTTCATCAATAAACCTTCCACTATAAAAGGTGATGTTTGAAGAAATAGTCCTACCTGTCACACAAGTTTAAATAGAAACGGCTGTACAGGAAATTTTGAGGAAAATTAGTCCATACAATTTGGACTCCATTTCGGGACAATTCAGATTTGTAGGTTTCTCTTTAGTTTGTAAACTGGATCATTTAGTTTGAAAATACTACGCCCAGTTTATGAAGTGCAAGTCAACGGTAAACTGGAGCATTTGGTTTAGAGAGAGCGTACCTGGAAGTTGCCCACCATGATGAGTCCAGCGGCACAGATCCAGCCTGTGGAAAGACTCGCCGTGTTGAGGACACAGTTTTGGTGCTTCTCAATGACGTGGGCGTAGCGGAACAGCACGATCACCATGACTGGGGAACAAAGAGCAACATACAATAAAAGGCAGTGAGGGCTCGTTCGCCAGCACAGTAAAGGGATGATGGTGTACATAATATACTTTACAATTTGTTGGGCATATTCTGCAGAATAGAATAGACAAAAAGTTGTGCATCATGTTATAGTGGCTTATAATACTATTAAATATTGTTTATATATGAAAAACACTTATGTCTATTTTTGTCTTTAAAAAAAAATGTAATTATGTTTTGGGGATGAAACTGAATGCAGATATAAAATGTAAAAAAGAAAGAAAAAAATGGACACGAGTGTTATTCAAATAGCAGCGACGATATATAATTTCAGGGGGCAAAAAAAACAGCCTCATTTTTGCTGAACACTGATAATGTTGACCATTATGGTGGTACATGAAGAAGAGCCAATTATTTGTTGAGATTATACTCTGTGTAAAAAAAAAATCGAGAACCACTGCTATGCTGCTCTACTGCTTATTGTCTTTAAAAAGAAAAACAGTGACTGCACTGCTATAGCAGATTACAGTATGCACATTTTGTTATGCCACACTGAGTCTGGCTTTCATTTGAATGTTGACTCAAGCGCACCTCGTTCATGCCAAGAAGACCGAAAAAAAAATCTTGGAAGATGATTGAAAATTACAGGAAGTGGAATTACTCTCGCAAAGGCAGGAAAATGAGACGGCGGGAAAGTGTGAGGAGTACGAGTGGGGGTGCGGTCTGACATAAGATAAAAGGTGAAGGGAAATGAAACACAACCGTAAGGGTTCAGATGACCGTTTGATGGGCTAATGGGCTGTGACTGGGGGGTATTGTTGGTGTGCTGACAAGCAAGCCCCCACTAAGTTTGTCTTTGTCTGAAACCTTTGCAGCTCCTCCACTGCTGACGCAGGCTGACCAGCCTCTCGGCAAAAACTGGGCCACGGAGGCGAGATGGCAGAATGAGAGGGGACAAGGAGCCCCCTGGTGTCTTGACACGCAGCCCATATATTGTAATACCAGACTAAACTGTTGTCACTGTCTCTTTGTGGGAGCGGGGGAATCAGGGGGGGGGGGGGTGCTCGTCGCCAAACCGGCGTAGTCATGGCAAGCGTGGCCGCACTGAGGAAACACTTTGCTGTTCGAAATTGCTCATCTCTGCTTTGGAGTGTTATTAATGGCCAAAATACAAAACAAATCATTTGATATTCATGTGCAATCAATTAATCGTATCGTAAAGGCTACTTTGCACAAGTGGCTCATCAGCACAGAAAGTCCTGGCAGAGTGATTCAAGTAGCAATGCCGGGGGTTGGGAGCAGCATCTCCTTGTAAACAATCTCGTCCTTTTTTCTCCCCTCCTCCTGTATAAAATGGGAAACATGCTGGCTCACTAAAGGGATAAGTAAGTCAACAGCGGTTTATTGCATTAGATTATAGCATTTCAGTCTCTCTGCTGCAGACTGGCCGACTGTGGACCTTTTTCAATTTCTACAAAATGAGTTTTTAATCATTACAGATGAGGAACGTTCCAGCTTGCTGGCATTAGGCACTTTCGTGAAAATGTCCAAAAGTCGACAGAATGCAAAAGATAAGAAACATTTGGCCTGTTTGATACATGCATCATCCGTGTTTACATTCGATTGATTTCTCTTGGGTGTGCTGGAGTCCACGTCACGCTGACGGGTTATAGATTCCTTCAGAATTCAATGTATGCATCTGGATAGCGAGCAGTGTAATCGACCTCCATCCTTTGGATCTGGACAAGCTCTTGCCTTGTAGTCTTAACTCAATCTATTTTATTACAGCACAGACCGTGTTCCTTTCGCGTCACACAGAACAGTCAAACTTAGATTATATTAAAAAAAAATGTTGCGGCGAATACAGCTGGCCTAAACTATCAGAAGCAATGTTTTACAATCCATGAAAATGTATTAATTTATTCCTAACGGTGAATTCTCTTCATTTCTCTTGGCTGCAATACTTCCAGTACATGTGACTGTCAATATTATTTTATACAACCAGATTTTAGCCTCTGTGTGTTCCTTGAACAAAATAGAAGTCACAGAACAATTTGTGTTTGACTTAATAGACTGCAAATTCATGCATCGAAGCCTTTGGTTGAATAATACTGAACCCCATTACGTTTGTATTAGTCAAAATCTTACCCGTTTCCCTAAAGATAGCCATTACAGATAGTTACAGACATTACATAACCTCCTGAGCGACAGCAAAGAACGGGACTAACTTATCATAAACTCACACACATGACCGACTTTGATCACCTTCCATAAATGTGATCCAAACCAGCTTAAGATGCTCTCTAACTTCAAGAAAACCCTGGTCAGGAAGTGGCACGCTGACTTAAACATTCAATAAGTGCGCTTTGTGGCGTGCCGCAACAGCACAGACATAACATCGTGTGCAACCCTGCTGTCACACACACAAAATAAAATACAATGAAAAAAATAAATACATCAGCAAGCATTGCAATTGCACGTTCCCACAATTAGACCGCGGCGCACCTTACAGTTAAATAAACCCCACTGTCCGCCACTAGGGGGATCCGTATCAGCCCAAACATTCTCTCCCGCAGGAGGTTCGTGGACAAATAATACAATTATTGACTTTGAAGGATTGTATGGGCAAAGAAAAAAATAATAATCAAACTGCAGTGATCACTTCATCGAGTTCACCCCTGAAGCATATAAATCAATAGGCTAAGAAGCTAAAGCACTGATTTTGTACAATAGGCCTACTTACGTGGAGCCACAGCTGCTCGCGCTACGGCGAGTATTAGCATTGCGTGTTCTCAACTTCTGCAATCAGCGTAATCAAAATCAAAGAAAAAGTTATGTCGCTAGCGACAATCTTCAAGACTAAGTTGGCTGACACGAATAGATCAAAAGAGCCCCTGTATTTGATTAGTATCATTTTTATTTGATATAACAAGTTTGAAAAAAACGTACTTGGAAACATAAAAAACAAAAGGAACCTATTGGTCCTCAGCAACAACCAGCTGTAGCCAAAATAATGCATGCTGGCTTGTTGATGAAGGGGTTAACAGCACCCACAAGAGCACAGTGAATGTTGTAAATTATACACATTGAATGCAGATGAACGTAAGGCTCAGGCAACAGTCGGTGCCAGCCAATCGGAGGGAAGGGACTGTCTGTAAATAGCAGAATGGCGACTCCTCGTGAATAAACATGGAGACGAACCAACCCCCGCAACCTCCCGCCGTACTCTCATACACACACATGTACACACACAGCATGTGTGAGCCACAGCTGGGAAACATTAACTACATGAGGGTAGTCAGAACCAGCACTTAGCAGAAGGAACAGCACGTTTGGACCGGCACATGACTTTGTATCATCTCTCAGACGTATTTTCCTTAAGTCTACGGGAGTGCACACTTTTGCCGCACGTGTGCGGTCGTTGGGTACGGTTGTTTTTACTGCAATTCATACGGCGGGAATGAGTTCCTGGTAACCTTTATTTGCTTCCTGGTGGGAGCGTGTGTAAAGGGACATTGTTGTATTACTGGCTAAAACATCTCTACAGCACTTATATGATCGATGTTACGGGGTGAAAAAGTGCATTTCTCAGATACTGCAAGGATATTGGACAGTCTCATGTGCCAATCATTATAGCAGCGCTATTCATTTATGGACGACTAGTCCTACTACAACGGTGATGGCACTTGTTTATGTAACCAATTAGGCCTGACAAGTTAATGTAATTTATTGTTCTTATTTTTAAGCCCACGAGTTGAATAAAGACAACGATAACCATCCCTTCCAATCAAACTCCATGAAGGCCAGATGGTCCAACGTCTATGAAAGATTATCTATGGTGAGAGCAGAAACATCTTTTGCATTATGATATTAAATTATGACATTGACATCAATTATATCATTTGTATTAATCCATTCCCTCGCCCAATGACAATCAATAAGAGAACCGATTAAGGAATCAGACTGATTAGCAGTATCGATAATAAAATCAGAATCCCTCAATTCCAATCCCTACTCAGAACTGTCAGTAGATATGGGGTTGGTTGCTATTTTGCTCGTCTCGAAGTACGCCACACACTATAAAAGCAGTAAAAGTCATGTGTGGAGTCTTGTCAAATTGTCAAAATTGGTTAAGATGTAAAGAAGAAAAAATCGTTATGTTTTGACCGTTTGTTTTGTTAAATGGGAAGTAATCCAGTTCATATAAATAGGCTATCATTTGCAATCCGTTGTGTGTGTGAACTCGTGGCGTTTTCAAGGCCATCAATGAGTTAAATATGACACTTTAGAATGTCAGATCATACTGTACTTCTGCTTCTTTCCTCCCTGTGAAAGCAACTGAAAGAAACCCAAAAGTAGTGCAAAGCATTGCAATTCAGAGACAGCGATAGTTTGATAATGTCAATGTGAAACTAGTAGTAAAAAGCTGCCTTTCCTAGTAGTATGAAATAACTTGTATTTCGGGAGAAGCTAAATTTGGTTTGGTCATGATCACAAGAGACATAAACAAACAAAGCGCTAATGACGGGGGGGGGGGGGGGGTGATTGAGTTTGTGTAAGCGTGTGCACATGATTCCTTACCCATGAATGAGCCTGTGCTGCAGATAAGGCTGAAGAAGCAGCTCTCCGGCGGAAGTGTCCCACATTTACTGCAAGACCAGAGGACATGGACATTAATGACACACACAAAAATAAACTACAGTGAACCCACGTTAGTCAATCGGTTCCAAGAAAATAAAATAAAGTACAGAACTCATGGTCTCAGTTCTTGCTTTGCCAGAGTTTTTCAATTGGCCTTATATGATAGATCGTGCGATAGCTGGTGTCTGTTTGTTTTGTTATACTGTGATTGTGTCTCATTTTGTTTCAAGCAGGCTTTCCTTCTGTCAAAACACTTTTATAAACATGATTTTTGAGATGCTATATATAAATGAAATTAATATTAAAATCCCAAACTGCAGTATGGTAATGCAACTCTTCCAGTAGACTTCAAGGACAAGGCACAAGGAAATGCTACACTGAAATCACCCCACTTTAAAATTGGACTTAACTGCACATATTGCAAAAACATGCACAGTATAAAAAAAAAAAAACAATTGTACAAAAATCTGCGCTATAGCATGGGTGCGAACTATGAACCCCATTATAGTGGCTTCACTGTATATTAAACAGTGTGATAAAGGCTGCTATACAGCTAGGATCTAAACTTCTTCTTTTTTTTCCTTTTTTTTTTACACACACAGCTTCTCTTTCAATGGACAGCAATTGTTTTGTTGGAGGTCTGTTAATAGAGGCCGCCTGTCTGTGCCCGGTGCTGCTGCCCACCAAAAGCCAACTCAGCTGACTGCAGTCACATGCAGTTCATGCACAGTCCGATACAGTGGACACTGGACACACTTTATTATTATTATTATTTTTTAACTAAGAATGAATTCAAATGTGCTTTGCTTTTCCTTTGGCTTTTTTTTTTTGTACGATACCACCGTAAATGGCAACAAGGTGTGAACAAATGGGAGAACTGTGTTCAACTTCAAAAGACTCGCTCCGTGTAACGGCATCTGACCTTTTGTGCACGTTTGCATTCAAGTTAAAGAAAGCATTGCAATGTGTGTTGAGAACTTAAAAGTCAAAACGTATACAGTGTCCGTCTGTCAGCTGGATTATGCAAGAAATTGGCAACTCTATTTCCACCAAACCTGGTGGAGTGCCGCATCACAGGCCAAGAAAAACATGTTCAATTTAGGAGAACTTCAGACAAGTAGCCCCAACCCCCCCCCCCTAGCTATATCTCTGTTCATTTTACATAACCCCTTTGTTTGGTCTCACTTATTATTTATCTTTCAGGAGGCGTGATTTATTGCCTTTTCTTGAAAAGATTTCATCCAGACATGTTACATAAACCTGCAAAACTATCGAGGGTCTAATGAGCCTTTGAAGTTCAAAAGCCCAAAAGTTAAACAAAACAGCGAGCGCCTTGGGTTTGTTCCCAAAGATGTAAACCGACTGCTCTGCAAGTGTGTGTTTACATGATTGCATGGGGCCTGCCCGGCTCTGCCTCTGACCAGCCACAGTGGAAGGCGGGATACTTCAGTCATTTTCCCAACGCGAGCGCACACACACATACAGCACACACGTGCATGAGGAGAAGTGTCTCCTTTAAGCTCACGTGACTTTTATCATCCAGAAGGCGGCGAGGGGGGAGGGGGGTGGGTGGGAGTACAATGGCCTGCTGTTCCTGTTTTTAATCACCAGACAGGCAGACACGACAGCGAAGAGGGGAAGACGTGCGGGAGTGTGGATGGGGGTGGGAAGAGGGCGGTTGAGGGTCCTCACTGACCTAATGAGAGGTATGTTGTCGAGCGTGCAGCACAACGTTGGTCCACTCTGCAGATACAGCTCCTCTTCGCAGGACTGGTTGTACAACCTGGAACAGGCACAGGGTCCGTCATTTTCTGACATCCACCTTGCCTTCAAATTACTGTACAGCAAACCCCCCCCCCCCGTTTATTGCAGTAGAAGCCTTTTGGATTAAAGGTCAAACGTCTCCAATAAACGAGAGCGGTCCAGTTGCTTTGATTTAACCTTTGTGGATTGTTGGGAGAAGTTTGTTTTGGAGATGACTAGGGGCGGGTTAAAAAAAATAAAAAATACAAATAAAAAAATCGAATTAATCAATATCGAATGGATATTCCTTGTTGAGCCTCATATCGATTCATAAAACCATGAATCGATTATTTTAATGTTTTTATCCCATAAATTCAGAAGAAAATGTAATTTTAATTAAAGGCAGAATTTGTTTCTGTTTTCTTATAATTTACACGTAAGTGATTATAATACGTGTTACTTTCATTAATAAACTACATAATTGAACCAGTTGCTACCTCCTTAAAATTTAACTTTGAACGTAATGTTTGTGGCATTTTTATCATGTCCTTGATATTCAAGAATTGATGTTCCATAATTAATCAATATCGGATCAAAGTGAATTAAACCGGAGGGAGGGGGGGAATCTAAATCGAACTGAACTCTTGTGAATCAAAATCAAATTGATTCAGGAAATTAGAATCGATACCCCGCCCTAAAAACAACCCCTAAAATGGCTGCTTTAAAACCAATATGGTAGACTTCATGCGTCTTATTAGACATGGCATCTTGAGAAACTTTATTTACAGTATATAATGCAAAATTCATGCATGGGAAATGCAGCACAAAGTGCTGTTCATAATAAACAAATCAACAGAAACAGAGCAAATGCTACATGCATAATGCATGCATACATTTGCGATTGCATTTGTACATATGGCACAAGCAGAGCAATAACATACTAGAAAATAAAGTAAAATAAGGAAGTAAAAAAAAAAACTGAAGCAAAATTAGGAAATATGACATTTTTATGACACAAAATTGGCTCCGAAAAATTATGCAAACAAGCTATTTTTTTTTCTCATGAGAACTGGAGACATTTGTGAGGGTTTACACATGATACACGTGTCTACTAAATTTCATGTTAATGAATTAAACTGACTTTGGGAGATTTTTTTTTTTTAATTCTTAGAAGTACTTGGTTAATGACCAAAACTGACTTTAAAGTGGCTGCTTTGATCAAAAATGGAAGATTTTCTGGAATGGTTTCTGGAGACTTTTTGTTTTTAAGGTTCTTTGCACGACAGACTGTCTGTCCAAATTTCATGTTGCCATGTGAAACTGGCTTTTGAGGCTGAACTTTAAAAGAATTGCCTCGTTACATACTGATAGTTAAAAGATTCGTTAAAAGAGAACGTAAAAACAGCTGAATTAACATACCAGTTATCCACAGGGCAGACGTGCTGGTTGTACAGCGCCATGGCATACCTGGAGGAGGAGGAGAGCAAGGGTAATTAGCCACAATTCACTACTTTTATGGGGTGTTGTTTACGTACTTGGCCTTTTTCCTGTCGAGATGCTTCTTAAATTGTGAATTCTTGGCCGACTAGCGTTTGCTACTCTGCTCCCCAACCAATCGGCTCCTCCCCCTGCCTTACGTCTTTCCCAACATTCTCCTGCTATGCGTGTTTTAGTCTATGTTGGGTGCTCGTCATTTTCTGTGTGACATGTTGTTCCTCAGTGAAAATGTCTCGTTAAGTGACTTCGCCTGCAGTGCTTTATTTTTATTATATTAAAGTGTTCTCCGGGCTGCATTCGGGTCCACCTGCCTCTTCCTTCAGCATATCTTGTACCACCGCAAAATATGAATACGACCTTTCGTACGCCAAACATTTTTGTCAACGATATACAAGTACCTCTTTTAAATCGACACCCGGTACAAGATTTTGGATCACGTCACACACATGAAAGAAAAGTATGTAGGTATGCTTTTGACAGAACGGCACACTTGTTAACTCATTTACGCGAACAGGAGTAGAAGTAATGCATGTAAAAAAAAAAAAAAATAAAGTAAAAGTAAGAACAGTACAAATGCAACAAATTCACATGAATCAAACGGCTACATTTGTCTCCATCCTTTATTTCCCGAAAAGACAAACTACTGATACAATTACCCAAAAAGAAACTTTTTCAACATTTTAAAAGGTCATTGACTCTGTTCCCCGTTTACATAAATGATAAGCAATTTGCTCCCACATTGTGCCCAAACAACAACGCACGCACCAAACTGCGATTTACTCGTCATGATCAGCTTCACTGACGGCAACCATAACCATGACGTGGCTACTGATTAAAACAATATCTGACACCCGCGCTTCAGGCACAGGCAAACTGCCATTTCTTATCACTCCATCCCCAACTCGATTTGGCTAAAGACAGATACAGCATGAATGCTTTGTTTGAGTCAATCGAGGGTAATCACAGCGTCTACCCAAATGTAATGTCGTCTTTGGTGAGATCGTTGACCAGTTCCATCACTCACAAGTCAGTGGCCAGAGGATCTTTATCTGCAAGATAATGACAACTACTGTTCTTCAGATTGTTGCGTAATCTAACGCTGCCGTAGTCAAATTGATTTACAGTCTATAATTCCTGCTCTGTCCATACGTGGACCAGCCCCATCATAAAGCAGAGATGCAAATGAGGCTGAACGACTTTCTGCTGTGATTTTTTAGAGAGCGGTTCAGCAAGAGTTTGAGTGCCAATTAGGAACGTTTCCAAGTCTGAAAGTGTCCGCGCCATATAACATCTTGTGACATGCGCACCTGTGCTCCACACACGTCAACAAGCGCACGCAGCCTGGCTAGATTGATTGTGTTGTCACAAGCTGTCAGAATACAAAGCATGGCGGCCAGTGCGATGTACAGGAGAAGTTGGATCCCCGTAAAGTCACAATTAAAATGCCACGGAGTTTAGAGCTGTCAAAAGTCATCGATTAATCGAAAAGCAATCAATTTACAAATGAATCAACAACTATTTTAATAATTAAGTAATCGTTAGGTTCCTTTTTTTATTTTATTGTCCAAATCCTCAGATTTCAGCATATCAACAGCAATTGTTTACTGAGATTTCTGTACTCCTTCATGAAAGGCTGATTATCTTCTGTGTTTAATCAAAATAAGACATTTACAAACATCTGTTTTTACTTTGGAAAACAATGACCGAACCGATAACAGTACATCAATCCCTGCCCACTTTTTTTTTAATCACTATACGATTACTAGGGGTGTGAATTGCCTAGTACCTGGCAATTCGATCCGTATCACGATTCATAGGTCACAATTCGATACCGATTAATCCTGATACAAATCTATAAAAAAAAAATTTTTTTACTCAAATTTAGAAAATACTAATCAGTAAAGTTGTACATGAACACTGTAAGATTTTAATGTTTTTTTTTATTTATCTAACATTTCAGGCTTATAACTGTGAGCCACTGTCTTTCACAAATAATCTGTTGCTATCCCTTTCATGTTTGAACAGCATTGAAATAAAATATTAAGGCTTAATGTTCCATTAAAATAACATTCTTCCATGCTTAATGTGTGAACCCTAACCCTAAGTAAGACGTTTTGTTGAATATTTCCATTAAAAATTGATAATTAAACATTGATTCGGCCACATATCGAATCGATTTGAGAATTGCGCGCTGTAATATCGCGATTAATTGCTGAATCGATTTTTTAAAACACCCCTAACGAATGCCAGTCACTGATTAATAAACAGTAATCAGGGAAAAATACTTTTGTAATACATTTTAATGCAAAATAAAAATGTATCTGATTAGTCAATTAATCGATTGAATAATCAATAGATTAATCTTTTCTATAAAAAAATTTAATCGATAGTGACAGCACTAATGGAGTTTGAACCACCGCAAAATCAGACGCAAGAAACAATAATAAATCTATCAATTATGTTTTGCTTGTTCTTTGATTTTTTTTTCCAATTATTGTATTCGTTTTTAATTTCAAAAAATTTACAAAACTAAATCACATATTGAACTATCGAGATGCAAATTAGATCTTAACTTTGGTGTATCGTTACAGCCCTGAAAAGTGTACTTTGAATATTGCACCAAGAAGCTCAAGTGGCATTTCCAGTCATCTATCATTGTTGTTTTCTTTGTTGCCAACTTGCCGTCCGACACTCCTCTCAACAAAAAAAAAAAGCACAAAAGTCAACCCTTTAGATTTGTTCACATACAGTACGTTTCATATTTTTGAAAAATATTGCTCAACTCATTAAGAAAATTGCTTAAAACAGAGGTTAAACTATCTTTTCGCTTTTACACGTGAGGAAGTGAGAACTGCAAAAAAAATGTAAACTATTTGGATGAGCTCCAGCCAAGACTGAAGGCAAGTGCAACCTTGGATAAACAAAGTGTTCAAATCAAGGAGGAATGTTTTATTATAAATTATTACATGAACCCACTTGCCTCAGCCGAGTGTGAATGAATTCCTCCCTCCCTCCACCTCAAGATTGGTAATGCGCGTTTTGGTAACGACTGGCTCCTGCTTGGAATGGTAACATTTGCCTTGAGGTAACGCGAGGTCGTGTAAGCCATATGGCAGACATGATGTCCTTTCAAGAGCTCTGGCGGAGGGAAACCCACAGGTGAGCGTGAAATGGCCTGGAGGTAGCAGGCTAACAAAGCTGTTAAGCTTTTTAAACGCCTGCTTGAACGCTGACAGCATCTTCACAAAGACAAAAAGGGAGGATATTAGCAAACACGTTGGATTAGCGAGTGATTGCCTTCGCAGAACGACAAGAAAAGGCAACCGTGGGTGGCTGACTTTTATAAAAGGATTCTATTGGTTTTGCTTTTCATATGAACACACATGCAACGGCGCTCAAACTAAAGTTCTCGTGATGTAATAATAGGTTTGTTCACAAAATTAATCGTCTCTCGCGGCTCAGTGGCGGCCGTAAAACTTTAACTGCACGTCGAGGTGGAGAGGAGCATGTTTTTTTTTGTTTTTTGTTTTTTTTATAAATGGAACATTTAAGAGGTTCTTCCGTGGAAAAATCTGCTACGGTCAACAGTTCCAAAAGCCTGTGCAAAAACACGGGGAAACCGCAGGAAAGGGTGTGATGCATGAACTATGAATTCTATTTCCATCTATTTATAGACCAAACATTGCAGCATTATATCGCATGGTTCTCAAACTTGAGGCCCGCGGGCCAGCCCGGGCCACCATGTCTTCATGTGGCCCTGGTGGTGCCACCGTTTTTTGCTTGACTTCTCCTTCTAAACGAGTTATCCATTAAAAATGTACACATATAAAAAGGAAATAATGCCATAAAATGGGGCTTTTTAACCGTTTAAAAGTTACAGTGGGAATAAAATGTCTACACACCCCTGTTCAAATGTCATGTTTTTGTGATCTTTTGAGACCAGAGTTAACCAATCACATTCAAACTTATGTTAAATATGAGTCAGCACAAACCTGAGTGCCTCTGATTAACCACCACTCCCGAACATTTCTGATGTTCTAGTAGGCTTTCCATGACATTTATTTTGTCAACCCCAAAGCATCATGCTGCAACTGCCATGAGGGTGAAAAAAAAAGCTTGCTTTGGGATAATGTCACTGTCATTTTGCATTTTTACAAGTGAACCTGAGCTTATTTTTGAAGGCCATAAAACCCAGACATAGATATGTCCTAGTAACCCTAACTCAGACTGTTGTTTAAAGTGTCGCTCAATACACACAGTTCACGCTTTAAATTATGTCCCTGCACTATTTACTTTACTCCCATCCTGTCGCCTGCGGTCGAAGAAGCAAGTTATGCAACAGGTCACACATCCTTTGACATTGTGCTCTTGAGGAGGGGGGGGGGGGGTTGGGGGCTTGACTGCTCCTCAAAACAAGGCGCCCTTGTCAGCGCGAAAGGAAGGAACCTGGGTTTCGAGGGTGGTGAAAACTGGGTTTGGCAGAGACAGAAATAAATGCACGTGTGCATAAATACAGTAGAGGTCTGCATGCATACATAAAGTGTGTCCTAAGCTATCCTTTTGTTTTCACAAGGTTGGCTTGAATTATACAAAGCTCTGTGATTCATAACCAGTGTGCCATGGGTAATTATCCAGTTTCTCTTAAAGTAGCACTAAGGAACGTTTCAAGCTTAATAAAATACTTTCATAACTCTTCTGATGAAACATCGGCTTAAACCTAGTTGAATGGTACCTTTTCCATGGCCTGGGGGGGTCTGTATCATTTTTACTGGCACTAAGCAACTTTGAGGAGGATGGTAGGAACACTGCCACACAAAAAAAACTACAAATGTGCTGACTGCTTTATGGCATATGTCAAAAGCTACTCCGGATAAAAAGACAGTCAAGGATCAACATTGGCCCGGATTTCACTCGCTGGCGTGAGCTAAAAAAAAAAAAACGACGCAATGCGCTTGTCTTCATAGGAAATGTGGTCTTCCTTCTGACATAACAATACCACTTTTGTCTATATGGCAGCGCCATAATTAACGTAAACCGAAAGTTCCTTAGTGTTGCTTTAATTGGTCCAAAAATTAGGGATGCCCCAAACCACTCTTTTTCCACATTTGTATACACATATGTGATAATGCCACAACAACAAGAATCTGCACCTCCTATCAAAAATGACATATTACAATAAATAATGCATCCTTGTTCGTTCATCCATCTATGCCACCGATGTATAGTGCAAGCCAGGAAGAAAAATTAAATGCTCTTCCAATAGCTGACAGGAAGGTACATAATTAACCTAGCAAAATACTTTCTTGAACATTTTTCTAATGTAAAAAAATATGCTTAGCTCAGTAAGTGTTGGGAAACACTTGCTAAGGTAACAAAATGAGGTAGACTTCCTCTTCACACAACCCAACAAAATTTTTCACTATTTATCTGTTCCTCTCCTCCTTTTTGTGATGTGTAAAATCAACTGAATGTGCCCTTATCTATTAATTGTCCATGTTTTAAAGATGCCATTTTTTTTTAACCCCGAATGTGATTGACTGGTCTGGGTTGTCAGCTGGGAGAGCTCCAGCGCCTCAAATCGAATGTCGATCAGCATCGTGCGACAGACTGCCTTCAACAGTATTGTAATACTAATCTTTGCTATGCCATCCTTGTACTAACATGACATCGTGCATACATTAAGTTGCACTCTCTATACACAACTGTGAACATTTGGATCGGGGCCATTTTTCTCTCTCTCTCCCCCTACTCCCCCTCCTATAGCTTGCATTCCTCTTCTAATAACAACGCATAATACCAGCGCT
This sequence comes from Leptonotus elevatus, assembly GCF_054856555.1. NCBI lineage: Eukaryota > Metazoa > Chordata > Actinopteri > Syngnathiformes > Syngnathidae > Leptonotus > Leptonotus elevatus. Next base: position 6,134,766 of record NC_141251.1, on the reverse strand, counting down.
GTCAGCCTGAACATGACCAGGAGGTACTCACTCCCTTCAAGTGTACAAAAAGCGAGAGGTAAGATGTACAGGTTGTCATGCACATTTCACTGTTGTTTTTTTTTTTTTTTTTTTTTACATGGGGATTCTGGAGTGCTTCTTCTTGGAGAGCTAATCCACATGCAATTGCCATGGCTCCCAGGAATTCAGGGTAAACATGCAGCAGTTGCTCTCTTGGAGGCAGGAGGAAGCACCAGTTTTGTTCATATCTGAACAGTTCTCTGACCTTTTGTTTTTAACGCCATGGATCAGTTTCATGTTAAGTAGACTAGCATAGAAGCAAAAAATTGACCAAAAAAAATACTGTAACTCAACATTGCGTTGAATGTAGCGGTTGTAATTAGTGGGAGGTCTGCGCTTGTTTCTACGCAAAAAAAGTACTATCTTGAAGTATACATAACCCATTCCATAATTTAGTTTTTTTTTTTTTTTTTTTGTCGCCATCATTACATAAAATGCCACTTCATATAGGATGTTGGAAAAGGATGCAGTGAATTTTGTGTTTTTTTTTTTGTTTTTGTTTTAGAAATCTCTGCATAGTCTCCCCTTGACTTTAATCCAGAACACAACTGAGTGTGCCAAAGCCGTTTTGAAGGCTTCATCGCCTCATTTGTGAGCCTGTCTCAACCTATTACGTGGAGCGGGCTTGGTGCGTGACAATCACCTGTAGCGATAAACCCTTATTTGAAGTAAGAGCTCTGATATTTGTTTCATAAATGCAGCTCTCTCTCATTAGCCTTTTCTCCTTTCCAAAGAACTTCCCCAAAGATCTATAACCACTTTTGTAGGTATAAGGGAGACCTTTTCAGTATTTATTCAACATCATTAATATCCTCTTTATGGTCCATGTACACTCTTTGCACTAGTAAAAAAAAAAACTCAGCGCTCTCATGACTGAGTGAGCACTAGTAATGCTTTTCCACTACTGCCTTTCACTGCTCGAGGACATTGCTGCACACTAGTGGGACAACCACGTTGCTAGTAAGTCAAACTGAGCATTGAAACGTTTTTTTTCATCCTTAATTTCTACTAGTGCGCTAATAGTGCAAACAAGGTTACTACTAAGATACAGTTGTTGTAATCATACACCCTATTCGAACATAGATTAAATACCCTTGATATCCATTTTATGGTCCATATACTAGTACCCTACATGATGATCAGTACATGTTACTAGTTGACATCTGCATGCTACTAACATTGGCAAATTTACACTAGTTAATGCTTCACTTGTAGTACTAGTAGTCCACAGATGTCAAGTAGTGCCAGGTTTTGCCTGAAGTAACATTTAGTATCCTACTAGAATGACAACGGTGTCCCATTAGTGTGTAAAAATGTCTTAAGAGTAGTGAGAAAATAGTTGAATTACAAAAAGTGTACTCATACTTGGACCTGAAGATGGATTTCAAGGATTTTTAATAAATGCTTAATCGGCTCTCAATTTCGCTGATCTTGACTGACTTTTGCGGGCTTTTCTGACCTTGTGACCATGGGGGCTTATTCCTAGATGACTTCATACAAGAATACTATGGCCTCAGATGATTGAAATTAATGTTTTCACAGTTTTTGTTCTCAATGACAATGTACAACAACAACAACAAAAAAGTGAATACTTACACAACCCAGATCCCAGTGATGGTCAGTGCTGGGAGGCTAACAGGCAGGATCACCCACAGAGACATAGCAGGCACCACGAACCCTCTTTCCTCTTTTTCCTCTTCGACCATCCGAGCAATATGTGCTCAAGTAGTTCTAACATTTAACTGTGTGGGGCTGACATCTGCACTGGCGCCAAATGAGTCATTTTTAACAAGTCGGGCACACTAGAAGGACGATGGGCTTGTTTCATCTTCTGAAAAGGAGGGAAAGGAAAACAATATTACTTTGTATAGAAATGTTCAGCTTTTTTTTATTTTTTTATCGAGCACAGGGTGCCTTGAATCGCGCTGACCAACAGGGGTGTTGTTTTAACATTGCACACATGATATTTTAGTCACGTCTTAATTCAATAGCAATGAATAAAACGATGAATGCTACGCGGAGTCTCGTGTCGCAAGCTAGCAACAAATAACGGCGAGCATCAATAGCAAACCTGAACACTTTACTCACCTTCCGCCGCAACGTTTTCATGCAAGTGTATTTTTTTTCCTCCACAAAAGTCTTCGTTCTAAACTTTTGTGTTCGTCGACTTGTCCTCTCTCCTCTTCAGATAGCCGGGAAAAAATGCAAAAAGGGCGCAGAACCGATAGTTTTCTGGCGTCTCCTAGTAGGACATCCCGCTTAGACGATTTAGTTATCGAAGGAAAAAAGAAGGGGGAGTTCGTCTGCCTTCAACGTGTAGCCCGACCTGCATGATAGCCGCCACGAGACACTCCGGCGTATCCAGCTGTTTGACTCCGCCCCTCACAACCTGTGCCGGCGGCGTGTGCCGAGGAGTAGCGCGGGGAGGCGCTGTCGAGTCAACCAGGAGGACCTCAGGATATTTGATGGTAATTTAGCACTTTTTGTTACCAGATTTAGCAACTTTCCAGTTTTCCACGCTTCTCTAGCATAAAAATACCAAGCAACAAATTAAGTTACTTTTTGAATTTATATATGAAACAATACATTTATGCTTTCTTGTATGGTTTATTAAACTATTGTACTTTTTTTTTTAAAGGGGCTTGGTAAATAAACATTCTCTTGTAATATCTCAACGTTGTTAAAAGTTAAAACTAATTTTCAGCTAACACAATCTGTCAATTTTTATTGTTGAATTGTTCATTTATAAATAAATAAATAAAGTACATCACAAAAAGTGTGTGACTTAAAGGTAACTTTTATGCTGTGGCTTAAGATAGAGGAAAAAGTGTAAGCCGTTTAATAAAGTGTTTCTGCTGCCCCCCTGAGCCTTAATGTATTATTTTCACTTTGTGCAGCATCATGGGGACTAGCCAGTGGCCTAGAGTCAATATAGGCGGATAATGAATAGCTGGAACTCGGATGGATGTTTTGATTATCATCAGCACAGTGTCATTTGTCCAGATCTTGGCTCAGACCTTCATGTATGGAGTCACATGTTCAACTTCTCACCATACTTTGGATTTAGATAAATGCACTAAAGGGGCCTTCATGTATCCTAGTTCCGCATTCGAAGCGTTGTGAGTTTTAATATTTATTAAAGTTGCAGTCATTTCACAAATTCAAAAAACAAAACCTGCTCTGTGTGAGCAAATAAGAAACATCAAAATCCATTATTCATTTTTGGGACAACAAATTACATAAGCATATTTATATGTTGCTCATATAATATGCTTAAGTGTGAATTTGATATGCCAAAACAACAACAATGATCAAAAGAAGTGGGGTACACACCAAATGTGCCAAATTTGAACATTTTCTCTCTCTTTCAGCCCGATTCTCAGTTGTCTATAATGATTATTCTGATGTCAGTCTTGTACACCAGTCTTCCGGTTTGGGGGTGGAGACTCACAATTATCGATGTTGATATGGTTATGTGTGTGGTTTGCTCTGTTAGTCCTGTCAAATACACCACACACTATAAGAGCAGTTAGGCTAAGCACAGACTTGATTTTTTTTTTCTTCATGTGTGGGGTCTCTCACACTCAAATCAGTTACAATGCTAACAATTGCTGTGTGTGTCCCACTTAAGATGCCACTCAAGTCAATGAATTATTCTCCTACAGTCTAATGGTGCTACCAAAGCCCCACACACTGAATGCGGGGTACACCGGCTGCGTAAAAGTAGTGCGGACCTGGTACAGAAGCTGCATGGCATCAGACACGCTGTAAAACGCCAGCACCCCCGACGCGTGATCCAAGTAGACACCGATGCGAGATGACCTCGGGACGGGTATGTCCGTGCTCTTGTTGTTGTGCACGTAGGAGAACTTGGAATCTGAGCAGTAGAGGCTCCAGGATTTGTCGTTCCAGCCTAGACTGCACACGTTGTTGTTCCCTTTTCGGAAAATGCCCCTATAGGTGACGGCCACATCGATCTCCGATCCCTTCCAGCTCACTTCCCAGTAGCAGCGAGCCCCGGCCAGGCCTTCTTTGCAAAGAATCTTGAAACCAAGGGAAGAGACAAACACACAATCAGCAAAGGAATTACAGTGAAACTCCAGTTTATCGTGGGAGATACGTTCCGCACCAATATAAACAGACCATGTGATTTTTTTTTTTTTTATAGTTTCCCCAGTCTCCAAAAAAACATTTGCCTCTTCTAATCAGCTCTCTTCTCACTTTTCATCAATGTTGGAAATGTCATCAGCGGTGGGAAAAAGTTTTTAAATGACTTATCTTGGTCTCATTTTTTTAATAACACAAAAAAATGGTATTTGAACAGGGGTGTGTAGACTTTTTTTTTTATATCCAGTGTATGTTGAAGTGAGTTGAGAAGTGTCAAATAGTGATTTGGTACCATCTTGTGGCATCAAGGAACTATGTAAAGGCAAGTTGAGGAGTTTCATGTAGTGTGTGGCCACCATTTTGTGGGGGGTGTCAATTAATTCGTGGAAGGGTATAGTGACGCAAGTCTACACTGTAAAAACCCATTTTTAAAAATGCTACAGAGGAAGTCAACCTTAAACATTTCTTGACAATATTATATGCGACCTCACTAGTCTAAACATGACATTCTGATTAATATTATATTTGTGAAATATGGGTTATGAAGCATAATCTAGACGGTTTTATCCAACTCAGGGGGCGGCCATTTTGCCACTTACTCTGGACTGAAGATGACATCACAGTTGCTTAGGCTCAAGCAACGACCAATCACAGCTCACCTGTTTTCTGAAGCTGAGCTGTGATTGGTTGTTACCTGAGAGCTGAGAAACTGTGATGTCATTTTCGCTGGACAGCAAGTGGCAAAATGGCCGCCTTCTGATATTGATAAAAACTTCTGGATTTTGTTGTTTAACTCATTTTCCACTAATGCAATATTAACTTAAATGTCTTATGGTCAATACATTTTTGGGGGGTTGACTTTGAAACGATGAAACCGTGATTTGTGAGGTAACACTAATAATAAGTACTAACCTGTTGCCAGTGGTCAAATCGTTCCGGGTGATCAGGGTAGTTCTTAGGTTCATTCTTCATTGTGGCGGTCCGGTTGCCCTCAGAGAGGTGAAGGTTGCGGTGTACAGTGTTTACATCCAGAATCGGCTGGCAAGAATCTGAACAAAACAATAATAGTCAATGTTGAGGGCCAGGGATTGTGAAATTGTGGTAATGCACCAACACCATTCAAGAGATTGGCTGAAAGTGTGTAAAATTGAACGTTTATGTTGCACATAATTTTGAAAGCAGCCTTCTAAAAAACTATGACAGCGTTTGTTGAATGACTCAAGTTGTTGCAGGAACACCTGTGTTTGCTTAAAGGGATCCTGATTTGTAGGCTTGCTTTCTCCTATTCCACCAAACCTGTTCTGTCACGAGTGTTATTGTAACGCTGGTTTCTGTTCCTACACCACATGCTGTTACTACCATCTATCCAGGAGCCATGATTAGCTTTTTTTTCCCCCCAACAGGACACATCTTGTTCTGTTCTCTAGAATCTGGTTTTGGATCTTTAGCTCAACAAGGACGGAATAATCCCAGAACAAAAAAAATTCAGATAATTGATGTACTAGTACTGACTGGTTTTCTGACCTCAGCCCCAAAAGGAGAAGTGCTCACTACCACTTTCAAAGTTCACAACATAAGAAATGTGAAGAAAAAAAAAAAAGAAAGTCTCGCGTTGATATTTTTGCTCAGTATAACTTACATCTCAAGAAATCCTCTCTGGTCTTTGGTTCTTCCATCATCCTCGGCTCTGTCAAAAACGACGAATCGCTCCTTTTTTTGTCAATTTCTTGTGTGATGTAGACTTCTTTCACTAGTGACAAAACAAAGGGAACGTGACAGCTTAACGATAGAAGACAATACATGGGTGTGGCAAAAAGCAAGATACACCTGCCAACCTGCTGCGGAGATTTTAGTCGTCTCTTTCTTGCTGATTTCCTCCACTTGTAATTTCAGGCCGGCGATGGCTCTCTTGGTGGTTTCAAAGGAGTAATTAGGAGCAATGCTGACATTATTTAGGTCCTCGTAACCCGAAGGGCCAGACAGAGACTGCCAGCTCTGGGAAGAAACAAAGTAGAATCTATGAATGACATAAAATACATTTATAACTACTGTATATGTTTGGATAAAACATTTTCTTTTTGTTTTATTCTATACATTAAATGACAGCATAATACAGGTCATGCCCACCTGCAGGAAGTGTATGTGGTCGTCGGTGTGCGACAGCTTCTCCAGGTCGGTGTGTTTCTTCCTCAGCAGGGTGACCTCTTCTTCCAAGCGGTCAAGGAGAATTTCACCGCGGGTCACCGTGGTCTTCTCGTGCAAGCGGACCATCTCCTTGACTTCGTTGTACTTCCTCTCAATGGAGAGCAGCAGCTCCGTGAAGATGCGCTCGTTCTCCTCCAAGACCGACTCAGCCGAGTGCTGTTTGTTAGGATGAGCTGGTCATTTATTTCCATAGGACAAATAAAAGGGTGCCTTTTTCTCTCATCGGGGCTGTAATGTTCTCAGTTCATATTGTTGTCATTGATAGGCATTTGAATTCTGTTGCTAACCAAAACTGGGGTACGGTTTCTCATTAGCACAATTATCATCGCCTATCTGCAATTGGGTCAATAATTAGCCACTGTTAGCTTAAAAAGGTAATTGAGGGCCCTTACTTTCACAGCTTCCACAGCTTGTCGGAGATCCTGCCACTTTTTGACTCTCTCGTCAATCCTGTGCTGGGATTTGTGCAGCGTGGTGCCTAGTTGTTTCTACGGAGGAAATGATAACATTACAATTAAATACATTTCTCTTCTAACAAAAAGTTAGTGTTAAAGGGGCTTTTGGAATATATTTCAGGATGAACCTAAAATGCGTCACAGCTTTTATTGAACTTTTCAAAACATACATCAAACGGTTCAATGTTTTAGTGCTTTTTATTCATTCCAACTCAACTCAAATTTATCTATAGAACTCTTTAAACAATTTTTACCACAGCTGAAACAGTTAAAATAAGGGCTCAAGTACCATGTTCTGTTGAACGCCAATGGGGGGGGGGGGGGGGTTAATGACGAGGTAATGTTGAGCAATTGTTAGGTGAGTCTTGGTTTCATGATGTCACACTGTTAAAGCACCGCTTCTAATTGTATCAGGAAATTTATTGGTCCATTTATCTATTAAAGTAGTGAATTTCGCCATTTAGCTGCTTGTTAGAGAAAAGCAAAAAAGTACTGTTGAAATATTTTAGTTCATTCTGAAATTTCACACAACACCCCGATATATAAATTCTTAATGGTATGCCACTAACCTGTTTCTCAGTCCTCTCCGTTCCAGCCGGGACGATGTCGTGGTGCTTGTGCTCATCCATCATACACAGGACGCACACGGACGTCTGGTCAGTGCGACAAAAGGCCTCCAGCAGCTTGTCGTGCTGAGCGCAGATCTTCTCCCTCATTTGGCCAGTAGCTTTGACCAGTTTGTGCTTCATCAGCGCCGGGTAGTCGTAGTGAGACTGGAGGTGAGTCTCGCAGTAAGACGCCAGGCACACCAAGCAGGACTTCTCAGCTTTCTGCTTCCTGGTGGTGCAGAAGTCGCAAAGGACCTCGCCACGTTTGGCCTCCGTCCTAGTCTGGCCGTGGCTCGCGGAGCGACGGGATCGGTCCATGGTGCTGTATCGGTCTAAATCCAGAGAGTTGGGGTGCGACATTTTGTCTTGGAGTCAAGACACAATGTGGGGGGGAAAAAAATCAAAATCAATTAATTTAGAGTTGAAGAACAGGTCTTGAGATTCACAGCCAAAAACTCAAAACACAAGCGAGTAACAAGGAGACAGTAAGTTCCTTAAGTTGTCCGCTTCAGTGAAACTGATGTGTGTGACAAAATGTGAGCTATGTGGTCTGTTCACACTGTAAAACCAGTATTCCCAGTCAAATGAGTGGGCGGGTGACGCTACCTGAAACTTGACAAACAACACATGCTCCTCCTTTAAATGTACAAGAACTCACTAAATAAGACTCAGAAGGGTGAAATGTGCCTAAAAGTTAAATACAACTTAACAAACATACTGTAAAAGCTTTAACCAATGTAACATTAAGCACCGTTTAATTGTTTCTACTGGAGGGAGCCTGCTTACTATTAAAGGTACACATACCACACTACTCTGTGCTAAATATTAGCATTAGCATTACTTTCTGGCATTTCCCAGATTAGAGCCTTTCAATAATGAAACCCTTTCATCAACCACTAGTGAACTATGAAATACATGTAAATAAATAACACATGTATTTTTTTTTTACCAACCTTATAATTTCCCAAATTATGACAATTAAGAGAATAATGTACTGACGGATTAAATGCAAATGTGATGCATTTAAAAATAAATGTGCTGTACTAGATTTTTTTTTAAGCCATTGTGACATATGCACATTTAATTAATTCTTCCTCACTTTGAAAATCACTTCCAATCCAATTTCTCTGTTTACCTTTATGATGTCATAGTAGTAGCTTTATGCATGTTTGTGACCCTCGGGATGCTCAGAAAAGAATAAAGAAAAAATAATAATTGCACATTTTAGGCATTTGAAGGTGCCTCCAGCACACTTTTAACCCCAATGAAGATAAGCGGTATAATTAGAAAATGGATGGATGGATGTACTGTTTTTTTCTTACATTTGAAGTGTATTTATGTAGGGCTTTGTTTCATTTGTTGGACAACCAGAGGGACAAACATCTGTAAAGCTAAACCACATGAAACTGTGTGATCATGCACCTATAGCTAATTAAAGAATGCTATTACATCATATCTGTTTTTTCTATTTAATGCAATGGAACATTGATCCTATACAAGTCCTGATTGTATAATGTTACAAAGGCTACTTTTACTTGAAAGATTTTGAGGGCCTTCCCCCTATGATGTGGCCGTTTTGGTACCTTGATGCGCGGCTCCTTGGCTGCAGGAGGCGGTAGCGGCCTGGGTGGCGTGTGGAAACGACAACACTTGCTTTTCGCTAAAGCGTGTCGACGGTCGGCGGTCCAACGTTGGCGCCAGATGAGCACTGTGGCGCCAGCTCTGCACAGCACGCTAGTGTACCACGGACACCAAGACAAGATAACACAACAGCACAAGCGAGACCACATAACAAGCCGGACTTTCTCTGTCTTTTCTTATAAACGCGAGCGATCCTTTCGTTGGTCCTAGTTCCAGGCCAGAAGAAGAAAGGTGGGTGGGTGCGTGCATTTGTGTTTGGAACGTGTAAACTGTTGTAATCTATATTCCTGCTAATTGCTTTATTATTTAGCAAAAGGACTCATCTTGAGAGGGAAAGGGAGCGCTTAGTTGGGAAATAAAGACAATCTCTGCACGGATGCTCGCCCATATTTGTTGTAGTGTAGTTAAAGCAGCCTGTGAACTCTTGTCATGGAAAAATACAGGGCCTAAATCCACTATGCACATTGTTGTATTATTGTTTTGGTTATTAAATGGTTTACACGCGATGCTACCCCCTCTCTCTGTAGTGAGTGCTGATTTTGTAGTCGTTTTTATAGCAGACCACAGCATTAACGACCCCGTTCGTGTGAAATGGCGTCAATTGCACACCCTTAGGTTAAAGGTGGTTGAACGGTTGGTTTCAGCGAATAATTCGCTTCGATGTTACAAAAAGTCCTCACCTAGGGATAACGGGGGGGACCAGGGAGCAGGAGATGCTGCTTAGCCGACGGGTTAGCTTGGCACCGCGGCTACGTAGCCGACACGCTAACGACGACTGGAGCTGGTTAGCCAGCAAGGCCGCCATTGAAGGGGTGCCGCAGTCCACCAAGACTCGCGTTGGTAGTACAGTATATGCTATACACGCACCTCGGTAAGCTATGGTGTGTGTGTGTACGTAATAAAAGTTTCGAAACGGTTATTAAATCACGACATGTGTTTGTGGGCTAGTCGGACATATGTCGGTTAGTTTCAAACCAAAAGACAATATTCCCGGGCTTTTCCCTTCTTTTTTATCGCCATCGATGTTAGTCATCTTTGTCCCTCTGCGGCTAGTAGCACAACTCTTATTAGCTTGCTAACTTTACCTTTAGCGTTCAAGACACAGTCGCGTCATTGTTTTTTTTTTATGACCGGTTGGATTTTTTTTTAAAACACGTTTGTATTTTGTCACATAGACACGGGGCGGTTGACTTATTTGGACATGGCTCGGGGCTTTGCTGCTGATCCAATGCGGTTTGGGGAGGGCGGAAGCTAAGTTGGCTTACGTTAGCTCGTGGCAGCCATCTTATGCGAGCATTGTAGTCCTAGGGCTGGCTAGCTGCTGGTGTGGCACAACAAGATGGCCTGTTAATACGTGCGGAAGAGGACAATTTCCGCGTCAACAACCGCGCCCTTGTATCGCACCGAAATATTTTTTCTCCTAACTTCAAAAGAGATATTTATTTCGACGGCGTAAGTATCACCGTGAGGTCTGTTTGCTTCGTCTGGATGTTTTTGCTATGAGGCTAGTTAGCGCGCTAAATGGCGACCACTTAGCGGCTAACACAAAGCTGCGGCGGCGTTAACCAGTTTCCCCTCGACCGTAGCCAGCTAACTAGCGGCTACGGGAGCTATCTGTAGCCGTTTGGGGGAGAAGCTAGCGAGTCACCGGTCCAACATTTTAATAATAAAACGCCGATTTGACGACGCCTGAGCACAAAGTGGATATCGCGTCGGGTGGAGAACAAAGAGCCGCGCGGGTTGAAAGCGGTTTAGGCCTGCTGGCCTGTCGCTTTGCGGATTAAACTCCACTCGAGAACCCGATGACGATTTTTGGCTACTTTGATGCTGTTTAGCTCGTTATGACTGCTAACCTAGCCTGCTAATTGACACTTGGCCTGTATATTGGCTTTGGAGAGTTTGCTAATCGGAGGTGTGCTTGCCTACTTCAATTAAAAGGCACCAAAGTGACACTGTCTTACTGCAGAAGTATGCGGGTATATATCATGGAGAGGGCCCGCCTCGGCATTGTAAGATGTTACTTTTTAACATAGCCACCCTTTTAGACTTCACATTGTGTGCGTTTTGCCATTTTTTGTGTGGCTCTAATGGCTTGGCAAATTTGTTGATGGGGAAACTTTTTAATGGGGCATTTTATGTGAAGCCCATATTAAGGAAAAGCCTTCACGATATTAAAACACGCGTACCACATGTCATTGCAAAAGAGTGTGACTATTTGTAAAAAGGTCTGCCACTAATTGCTTATTAAAGTGGTTTGAAGGGGAATTTACTCTGCATGTGAATATTAAAGTAATAAACTTTTGTTGATAAACATTCAAACAGGCTTACTACATCTTACCGGTATTTATCATGGAGGGAACTACATCAAGATCGTATTTAACATAGCTACTTGTTTACAAACGGTTTCTATGCTTTATACTTTACTTACACTTACTTGTGAGTTTATTATTTTAAGAAAAAGTAAGGTGTGTCCCTAAAAGCTTGTCAAAGTTGAGAGAGAAGCATTTCAATGGTGGATTTCCTGTTGTTGTATATTACAACATTAAGCCAAGTCACACAGAGAGCATCACTGGTAAACAAAGTTTGTATTTTTGCCATGTTTTTTCACACTCTGTGCTTGCTTGTCCTTGAGCTCACAATTTAACAGATGCATTTTTTTATGGGCCATTTCCTTTTTGGAGTAATAAAGCGTTAAGTCAAGTCAGTCAGCCTCCTTGTGGATGAGCGATTTATCAGTTGATGGGAGACGAGTGATGCAATTCTCTCAAATGTGCCTTTGAGGCATGGTCTATGGTCAGAATCCGATTCTTGCAATTCTTTGTGGTCAGCTCTTGACCAACCCCCCCAAATTATTTTCTGACAATTTGTCTTGCTATTCCTGTTTTACATACTAATATATACAAATGTGTAAGAATGAATATTAAAGTTGAAATCTTTTACAGATACCTGAGCGTGCGTCCCTGTGATCGTCACGGCCGCCCCTCACTCTTTATTCTCAAGCCACCAATTAAAAGACACTTTCAGGCAAGTATGTTCAATTGGAGTAGGTTGGACATTTTCTATGTGAAATACTGGAACATCCCACGACGGCCTTTGTGTGCAACCTTTTGTACATAATTATTTTGTACCAGTATAACTCTTGACGGCTCAGCTGATTTCTGGGTTGTGCCAGAGGCCAAATTTAATTTTAACGTGATTAGTTCACGGTACAATTTTCAATTGTCATCCAATCACAGGGCAGATATAGATGAACTGTTCATTCACATTTGGACAACCTATGGAACATTTAAGAGTACAATGTTCAAATAACACAGCATTTATTTTTTACAATGTGGGAGGAAACTCCACACAGGAGGGCCAGGGAATAGGTCGAAACCCAGAACCTCTCAGGTGAACATGCAAACCACTAGCCTAAACATTTAATTGAATAATAAGGTGGTGTAACCGGTCTTTAGCCCAAAGTGAAATGAATAAATGTATTTATAAACCCATTCACTTTTGAGCAGAGATGAAAAAGAGTCAAATCCAGGACCTCTAGACTGAGGAAGACGTTAACCACAACATCCCAGTTCCAATAAAATATTTTGAAAAAACTGAAAATGGTGAGGCGTCTGTCATTGTCAAATGTTTGTCAATAGCTCGAGAGAGGGACAGCAGCTGTTGCATCACGAGGGGTTGAACTTGATGTGGTTAACGTTGCCATGTTGGCTTCTCTTCCAGGTCTGCTCACTAACAAACAGCACCAGCGCTGTGCTCATCCAAACCAGGATCAATACCCCGATTCTTAGTTGAGTTACCGTCCGGCCAAAAAACGGAGGTCGTGGGGTTGGAGTGTGTGCTCATGGCGGAGTCAGAGACTGAGTGTGACACACCCGGCCTTGACACGCTTGGGTCGGAGTGTGTCATAGCCCACAGCCATGTCGACCTGCACTACGGAGCCGAGACCGAAATCATGACTGAGGAAAAGCGTGGTCTGGAGTTGGAGATCCACGGCACCGAACTCAAGATCCAAGGCCTGGGGACGGACCTTGGCGCCGTGGCGTGCGTGGACGCCATCGTGGAGACGGACCACGATTACATCAAGGTGGAACACGACGATATGCACTGCTTTGCCGGCGCCGAGATCAAGACGTCGTCGGGCGAGGCGCTGCTCGGGGAGGTGCTTCTCAAGGCCGAGAGCGAGCACGAGGTCAAAGTGGAGTCGGATCATGGCGGCGAGCTGACGGTGGAGTCTGAGAATGGCGTCATCATTCACGAGGCCCACGGCCTGCAGTGTAACGAGTGCGGTGAGATCTTTGGCAGCATCTCTGATCTCCACCAGCACTTTGAGATCCACAAGGACCTCAACCCGTACATCTGCGTACACTGCGGCGAGAGCTTTGCGGTAGAGGCCAGTCTCAAGCAGCACATGAAGATCCACATGAAAGAGAAGCCCTACGTGCCGCCCGGCGTGGAGATCATGGGCAAGGACGTCATCGACGCCTTCAGCCTCAAGTCCCACCAGATGATCCACCTGCCCGACAAACCCCACCGCTGCACCGAGTGCGGCAAGAGCTTCGCGGCTGCCATCACCCTTCGAGAACACATGAAGATGCATTCGGAAGACAAGCCTTACAAGTGTACCCAGTGCAGGAAGAGCTTTGTCCGCAGGAGGCACCTGAAGAAGCACCAGGAGGTCCACGCCCGCGAGAAGCCGTACACGTGCGGCCAGTGCGGCAAAGGCTTCGCCACCACCTCCAACCTCAAGCAACACCAGAAGACCCACGCGGCCCACGCCGCCCACGCGGCCCACGCCGGCGTGGTGCTCACCGACAAGCCCCACCGCTGCGCGCAGTGCGGCAAGTGCTTCGCCGCCGCCGGCACCCTGCGGGAGCACCAGAGGATCCACTCGGGCGAGAAGCCATACAAATGCAACATGTGCCGAAAAAGCTTTGTCCGCAAGCGCCACCTGAAAAAACACCAGCAGGTCCACGCCGGCGGCAAGCCCTACACCTGCAGGCACTGCAACAAGGGCTTCAACCACTCCTCTTCCCTCTCGCGCCACCACAAGACCCACCTGCAGGGACCCGTCTTCTCCCCGCCGCAGCCCGGCAAGCCCATGACCTTCGGCGCCGCTCCCAAGCAGAGGGTGCACTTGCAAGGAGACAAGCCGTACATGTGCCACCACTGCGACAAGGGCTTCAACCATTCCTCCTCCCTGTCGCGGCACCAGAGAGTCCACTCCGAGGGCAAGGGCTACACCTGCGGCCACTGCGGCAAGATCTTCACCCACGCGTCGTCGCTGGTGCGGCACCAGCGGGTCCACCTGGAGAAACAGCAGCAGCCGGCGCCGCAGTCGCCACCGCTGCCCCTCCCCATGGCCACGCCCGAGCAGTACAGCGCCATCTCCTCGCCTAAAGTCTTCCCCAACAACGCCTTCCCCAAGCAACACCTCCTCTCCATGGAAAAGCCCTACCGCTGCACCCAGTGCGGCAAAGGCTTCAACCATTCGTCCTCCCTCTCCAGACACCACCGGATCCATTCACAGACTGAGTAAGTGAGGGGTTTGGGTCCTGCTCCCCACGTAAATGCTTGACCAATCCCGGGCTTCTCTGTATCTACTACCACCCCCGCCGCAAGACCAGTCGGGCCGACTCCTATGGATGTGTACGTGGTCAAGTCAGCTGCAGCGAAAAGGACCAGTTGAGGGAAATGAAGACGACATGACCGGAAGGACTGATTGGCTATTCGGAGCAGAAGCTGCGGGGGAAGCGTCGCTTCCATTCTTTGTTCTCGCTTGCGCGGGAACTCCCATTTTGAACACTTTTAAAATGAAACCGAAAAAAAAAAATGTTACACCATTTTTGGATGAAGCTACTCAGCGGTGAGCACGGGAGATAGTTTGGCGTGGTTCGAGGCGGTCAACACCGGGAACTTTGAATTAGTCATCTCTTTTTCACCCTTGTAACCTGTGTGATGCAAATCCACTGTAAATACTTTATGATTTCTTTTATATATGTATAGGTGACTAGTGTGTTGTTCCAAAAGGAATACATTTTGATAGCAAGACCCACTTTGTCCACTTTTTTTTCACCACCCCCCCCATTTTGAGCCCCACTTTCAGACTCGCCGAATTAAATTTATTGCGGGTGTTTTCAAGCAGCAGTTGAATTTGCCGTTGTGTATATTTACGAGGTTATTTTCTTGTATGTCTACCATGGGTGGGCCGTACAGAGAGCAATACTGGCTGACGGACAACCTGATGTGATGAAACGCTGTCACAAAACAATTCCTGACAGAGAATAAACTCCTCATGGTTAGCATATTACACCAGTCTCCTTTTGTTCGCTTATTCCCGTTCCCATTGAGAATAACTAAATAACCTGTTTATAGACTATAGATAGCAGTTACTCATGTCAACTATCACAATCTGATTTAAAGGCTTGTGCATACTAAACACAATTCTATGAGAAAAGCTTTTTTCCAAGACTTTGCATTATGCTCGACTCGTGTAAAAAAAAAAAAAAAAAACTTTTACAAACGTATTTTTTTAGATATGGCTTGGGTTATATGAAAAGGAGTAAAGATGTTTTTATGGGAGGAGGGCACGACAAGCAATATTTTGTTTTCTAAGTTTCTCCCCTATTTTTTGCTTCAATCTGTAGCATAGTTTTCTTCCCTGTTAGCTAGGTGCCTTATTGCATGCTATGTAGTAATGGATGCTGAGCTGTTAATTGCTGAAAAAAAGTTTTTAAGTTCTCGTTCATACCCTTTGTTTAATTTTATGTCAATGACACCTTTTATTATTTTTTTTGCTTACATGTATGTTATCCTGTTTACACTGTATATTGTCTTTTATTTTCTCCCCTCTTCTGTTTTTGTAAATGGCCTAATTCTTGAGAGGAAAAAATGTAAATCAAGCCATACATGCTTCTCTTTAAGGGCAAAACTTGTAACATCTTTTCCTTTTTTGAGTGGCACACATATGGATAAATAAAGGTTGTTGACTCTCTTCTGGTGTCCTGTAGAATTTAATTTTACGATGTCTTATGGATCTGACGATGAGAGTTTGAACCGCTGACTTTTTTTCCCATTTGCTTGTGTCCACAAACAACACTTTATGGGCAATTTAAATTAAGTGAACTGGTCTACCTGTGTCTTGTGGTTGGGTGGCAACTGGTCCAAGGTCTAGCCAGCCTTTTGCACAGGCAGCTGGAATAGGTTCCCTGTAGAAAATTGATGGAAGTCAAACATTCATACTGACCTATATATAGTTCGTATCAGAGAAACTCCTTGGCAAGTGGCGGTCAGTGATTCTGGATGTTGCACTACCTCGACAATCCTGAAGGTGTCGCTCTTGCCATATGAAATCGTGCTCAGTGACTCCAGGTGCTGCTCCTCCTCCACTAACCAGCGCAAAGAAGTAATTGTCGCTAATTTACATTTTCAAACTATACAAGAGGAGGAATTTCTGGGAATTATCCGTCCCCAGAATTTCCTGGCTGTTTCCCACAGTCTGCCGGGTTTACATTCTTTCCCGGTACGTTATTGAGGTTCACGCTCAAGGCTGCTGAACTGGGCTGTAACCTTAACAATCAGCTTTTATCAGTGGTCTAGGGCAGTAAATGTGGACTAATTAAAAACAAAAGTAGGTTTAACTAAATACAGTTTTATTTTTGGTTCTCAAGCCCTACAAGAAAGAAAATTACGACTTGCAAAACTGTACATTACCCCATAAATGTTAATACACCTCGGGCTGGTACACAATATCATCTAGGCACTTTGTACTGCATAACATATTGGAAAATATTTACAATAGGGACAAATATACATGCAACATTTGTACAACCAGTTTTGTTTTTGAACAGTTGCATAGAACTCGAGATTAAAGCACAAGTGAAGATGTAGAGGTTCCTTCTACACGTTCATGACGGGCGTGAGCTGCAGCAGCGAGCTTTGCGGTCGAATGGCGCTGCTTTTGGAGTGCAGTTTGTCCAGGTTCTGTAGGAAGCCCCTCCTCTTGAGACCCTCCAGAATGACTGTGTTGCTGGAGGCCAAACTTATGTGGGTGCTGCAAGGAGAAAGGCAAAAAGGGGGGGGGGGGGTTTATATATATTTGATAAAAATGGAATTAATAAGGCGCCATTTCATACATTCCTACATGGAAGGCTGCCTCGTGAGTTCAAAGCCGTTTGTTTCCTCCGATTTGAAATCCAAGCACGGCGCAGCAATTACACGTCATTATCAGAATCATTCCCTGCTGTCCAAATATCGGACGTTAGCGTTCATTACAAGGTGTTTGTTCAGCTTTATTACCTTCTAAAGGAAGAAACACAAATTGGTGAAAGGCCAAATGCAGTAATGCAGCCTGGAGGTCTAATGTCTCTCACTGCAGTGTTTATTTTTTTGCCTGACTTGACTGCAATGGTCTTTGGGAATACCGTGGGATTGATTCTGGTGCGAAGCTGGATAAAGCTCGAGTAACGCGGGATTTAAACACCAGCTGCAATATCGAGTTTAACTTCTCATTCCGTTTGTTGGTTACGTACAAAACTCAAAATATTTGAGGCATGTCAAATATTCCTGGTCTTGGAAGCCCTCGTTTGTGATCTCTCTTGACGCGTGTCAGCAAAAATGGCCTCTCACCGTGGAGAATCGATCCCGCTGTCTTCTGTGATGCTCTGGCTCTCAACCAGTTCTACTGCCTCTCCAGTTTCCGCCGCCCTGGGCCCGCTGAGACCAGCTCCCGTGGTCTGGGGAACTCCCCTCTTGTGAAATTCCTCCTCCTCCTGCGCCTCCTTCACCTCCCAGCGGGCCGAGTCGCTGTCCCCCTCATTGGCAGACTTGCGGACGGTCTCCGCGTCCGATTCCACCTCACTCGCCGGGCAGTAATCAAAGATGCTACTGTCAAAGGCCTCGGGAGGTTCGGGGCGGTCCAACTCGAGGCTGGACTCGTGCGGTTCTTCCTGGACAAGGACTTCGTTCCCGGAGCTTGGTTCGTCTCGAGGTAATATTTCACTCTGAGGATACCGACGTCTCCGTGTGGTTTCCCCGTGTCTGCCCGGACTCAGGGAAGCCTCCCTCGGGGCGTTTGAGCGTCTTTTGACCGAGGCGACTTGTTGACAGTGGGAGTCGTAATAGTGACCGCCGGGTTCGACGGCGTACTGGTGGTAGCCTAAGTGGGGGCGAAGGTCGTTTGGTATAATGTCCTCCTCGTTCAGGCAGAGGGAGCTGCAGGTTTCTTCGTCCTCGCGACGGTCTGTCCTCTGATAGAGTCTGCGGTCATCTTCGGTGTCCGTCCCCGAGGGGCGGTCATCAACTGCGGGTTCGATCGGATTCGGAGTCTCTTGCTCTCTGCTGACAGCGATTGCTACGTCCTTTGCGTGTTGACTTGCTGAAAGCTCATCAGGCTTCTGAGATTCGTCCTTTCGCGGTTGGGTTAGTCTGAGCGAGCGCTTCCGCTGCAAAGAGGTCAGCCCGGGCCAGGCCCGTGTTGGGATTGTGTCGGAATTGGCGTGCAGATGCGCGTCCGAGAGGCCATCGGTCGAAGCCTGGTTTTTGCCGTCTTTCGGCGGAAGCTTTTCCCGGCTGCCGTCTCTCCAGAGTCGAACTTTGTCATCGATCCGCAGCGTGCAGCTCTGCGGATACGCCGAGCCGTAGTCCGGCGGCAACTCTCGGTTGAGCTTCACGTCACAAGGCGGCGGGCGTTCGCAATCGGCATCCCTTTGCTGGTCGTATTTGTCTTCGGACGCGGGGAACTTTGCCGTTTGCTCGTCGTCCGCTACGCTCAACTTGGTCCGATGCGCGTCCCAGGATTTGGAGCGATGACTTTTTCGTTCTTTCCTCCCCGATGATGGCTTGCCCTCTTTTGGTTTTCGATGCTCCCAACCGGCTGCAGCAGCAGGAGGAATTCCAGCGTCTGGAGTATGGAACGGGTTTTCAATGCGTTTCTTGTAAAGCGATATTCCTTCCGCAGCGTCTTCCACTTTACCTGGTTGATCAATTGGGATTTCCAATCGCAGCCGGGTGGGGATCAAATCCTCCCCCTCCGGATAGTCGGCGAGACGTCCAGTAGGCTTGTTCTTGATCCTCTCCCGTTGCTTTTCCCTGGTGGAGTGCAGCCGGCGTTTGCTACGAGAGCTTTTCTGAGCGGACCTTTTCGCCGACCTGGAGGAGTGGCGGTGCCTGGGTTTCGGACTTAAGATCTCTGTGGACATTCCCTTGTCCACTCCTTTGTCCACGGCCTTCTCCCTCCTCTCTTCCAGCTTCTTCATCAGGACCGTGTGACGCGTCAGGTTGTCAACCGTCAGCTCGGGGTTGATGCGCCTGATGATGGCGTGCTCCAGATCACGGGGCAAGTTATTGAGGTCGTCTTCGTCTCTTACCGGCCACTCCTCGGGCGGGAACTGCCCGGCGAATGACGCGTACTCCTTCTTCGGCTTCTCTTTTTTACCGCCCCCGTTCCTCCGGAACAAACTGAGACCAAACTTCCTGCCCGGCTTGTTGTCCTTCTCTTTGCGGGCGGCGCCGTTGCTCGTTGCCGTAGTTTTGCTGACCTCACTCGCCTGGCAGTCCGCCGCTGTGGAGGTGGACTGATGCTGCACCGAGGGCTTGTGATCCGACGGCCGGGGCCACTTCAAGCTCTTGACTGTGCATTCGCCGACGGAGACGGCGAGAGAATGCTGATCGGGCATTGCGGACGGAGGAAGGGCGGGCGGCGTGCTCGTGGCGGGGACACTGGCGGGGGTCGGGAGCCGGCCGAAGCAGCTGCAAGATTTGCAGTGAGCCGGCGGGGGCGCCCGAGCGCTCTCCACGCAAATGTCATTGCTCAGGAGGTAAGTAATCGGAGGCGGCGAGGGAGGGTCGTCCGCCGAGCCCGAAGCCCACCAGGTCTTCTCTCGGCTCACGTTGCTGGTGATAAAATAAGTCTGAGGTGTGACGATGAAGTAGCCCTCGCCTGTGTGGTAAATTTTGCGCTCCTTGATCAGCGTGCCTAAGGTATTGTAGAGGATGTCCTGAGTTGGGATGGTTATCCCTGAAAAGTAGAGAGAGAGGTTTTTAAAAAAAAAAAATCTGCTTATGAAGTTGAAGACGACGGGGGGTCCTCGTTTGGATTGTTTCGTTCCTACGGCGTCGATGAAACCTCATTTGTTCATAAGTCAGAAAAAGCTTTAGTCTATTTTAGTCTCTTAAAGGTCCAAGTAGTCTTTTGTCCTCCATTCACTGCCAGCCCAGTTAAAATGGATTTCTGACGTCTACAGCCGTCAATGGCGTTGAATGTTGAAAAACCACTAGTAGGACTAGTTCTTTTTGCTCACTATTTTAGCCTACACAATTCAACTAGTAGCCTGCTGGACCTCACAAAATGCCAAACACTAGTTTTGCTTCAACGAGGACACCGGGTACTAGTTTTCTGGACCTTCAGCTGGATATCAAAAATGTTGAATCAATGTCGTAAACCGAGGACCCCCTTCTAAGGCTCCTCCGTAGCTTACCCGGATGCGATTTGCTCATGTGATTCACCAGAGTCTCCTGACTGACGACGGTTTGGGAGGAGTTCATGTCCGAGATGACCGAGCACAACACCTCTGCCAAAGGAATGAACTGAGACTGGGGGACGGGGCACATCTGCAACGGGGACAGGTCGCCTGGAACACATCACAAAACCCGCAGATTGTGAGACGGTGGGACTGCACACAACCGCACCTGGATTCAAAAAGCCTTTCCAAACAATCCCCAACATTTGTTCACTAACCACTTCTTAAGCCCTGACCACGGTGGTCTATTTATGCGAGTTACATGAACCGTGAAAGTCTGGCTGCGACGGACATTCCACCAGCGCCAGGACAAACCACAGAATTCCACCACTCCCACAGTAGTGACCGCAGGTCGCATGCTGGGCGGATCGCATAACCCGCGCCCCGTGTATCTTAAAGACTCCCACGCCGCGGCGGTAACCCCTTGGAAAAACATGACCACGAAAGCGAGGAAGAAGATCTGGACATATTTTGTCTTGTAGTCTCAAAGTGGTTCCATGCAATTTTGACACATCACAGTTGGACTTGCAGGGCAGACGGCAGTCATAAGGGACACGGTCAATCCATTTTTGGTTCACACTAGTTTCCATGAAGCTTTCACATCAGTACAGAGTACAATTTAAAAAAAACTTGCAGGCTAGTAATACTCCAAAATAAACCAGATCCCAGGTGAATGATTTGACAAGACAAACACCCTAAACGTGAACATTGGAAATGTTCACTCTACCGTCGCTACGGGTCGGACTCCATTTAATCAAACATTAACGTATTCTGGTATGTGCATTGACATTGAGTGGGCGTGTTGGAATATCTAAAAGTACAAAATACTAATGTCAAAACATCAGTAAATAATGCATAATATATGACAAATATAATCACTGGGGAAAAAAAACACAAATATCAGGAAAATACAGTACCTACAAAAATAGAAAACAAAAAATTAAAGATTTGACAAAATTATTTGGGGAAAAAAATTGTTGAAAAACTTATTAGAAAACCGGATATTTGGCAATTTTTTTTGAAAAAGCAGTGTATTGAAAGTAACAAAAAAAGTACTAAATAAATACCAAAACACGTCTAAAAAAAAATAAATAAAAAAAAAATAAAAAATTATGGCAGAAAAATAAAATAGAAAAAAATACTAGAAAATGTGACAAAAATATTAAATACAAACAAAATAATGAAAAAGAATACAATTGAGAAAAAAACACAAATAACCCCAAAACAATAGACATAAAATACCAAGAAATTGACAAAAGTACTAAAATATTTAACAAAAAAAAGTTGACATTGCACTACAACAATATTTGGATTTTTTGGGTGAAAAAATACAAAACATATTACAATAGCAATAAAAAAAAAGAAGATCAAATTTAGTTCTCAGTGACATCATGAATGGTGTAAAGACGCCGAGGAGGTGCTACAGGAATCTTTGAATAAGTATATTTGTATTAAAGAGCGATGTTCTACTTATTCATCTATTAGAATTTTGTTTTCTATTTTATGTTTGATTATTTATATCCAGCACTTTGTTTTAACTGAGCTTGTTTTTCCAAAGCGCTGTTGACTTGAAAATGCACTTTGATGGCAATGCTATAGAAAATGATGCAATTCTGAACGGATGCCTGTCCGCGTGTTTCCACTTGACTTTAAGCTTCAACATGTGCCACATGGCCCCCCAAACACAGCAAAGCCCCCGCTTGATGTAAAGTAAACATTTACAGCCATCACATTTGAGCCACTTATGTGCAAGACAAGAGAAATAAACAACACATCACAAAGTATCTGTCATGGGAGCGCATACAAGTCAATGAATAGTATGTTTTTTGATTGTGCGGTGACACATTTTCAAAATAAGGCAGAAAACCAATCAGCCATTGTGGATTTGTGTAATTTTGTGCTTATGCAAGTAAAAAAAAACACAATTAACAGCACTTAAAGCTCATAAGATTCACAGGCAGGGGGCTTTTTTTTTTTTTGTCAGACTGATCCTATGACACATGGAGGGATTGGGTGGGGTAGAGGAGCCCAAAATACCCCCCCCCACCCCCCACTGGACATCAATGTGAGCAAACCTCCGAGCGGATATATCTCAATACGGCTCCGGCTGGCCAGTGAATTAGCACTGCTGACTGGGCTCCTCATTGTGCTGCGCTTCTATAGGAATGCAATGCACAGGGACCACGCACTGTCAGATGACCAGACCAAAAAGGGGAAACAAGGTGGTAATGGAGGGGGTGGGGGGGGGGTCGTCTGAAGGGCTCAGAGGAGAGGAAAAGAACCAATTAACATTAGAGAGATCAATAATCTCCCAATAATCCAATCTTTTACAAATGATTTAACGCTGCTTTTCCACTATTCGTCTTAGTCTACTAGGGGATTGGATATATATATATATATATATATATTATTACATATTTTATAAAAAAATATGAGAAAAATATTTTTGAAAATATAAAACAAATTACAAAGAATACAACAACAAAAAACTTGAGGAAAAAATACAAAACCTGAAAAAACATTGAGACAATGGTACAAAATATTCAACACAATTTTTTTTTTAAATTAAAATATTTGATAAAATACACAAGCATCTGGAGAACCACACAACTCTGTGTACATAAACATTAGTAATAGTGTAAAAAAAAAAAACATGGCAAAAATACAAATCTAAACTCAATCAATCAAAAAATAATAATTTGAAAAAATACACAATTATTGGGCCAAAACACACACACACTAATATTAGAACAAAACAAGAGAAAATATTAGTTTAAAAACACACAAATATCTGGTAAACTACAAAAACCAGAACAACTATGAGAAAGGCAAACTACTACTAAGGAAAATACTGAACACAAATACAGTTTTTAAAATACACAAATGTAAAAAAATGTCTGCAAAAAATACAAAAATATATTTAAAACATTTTAAAAACGGAGAAAAAAGTCAAATATTCTTAAAAAAAAACAAGCCAAAAATATTTATACAAATAGTAATACGGCACTATTAATAGTAGTTGTATTGTGAGACATTTGCAGTGGCGAGCACCCTCTCTCCGGGGGGTGTATTCACAACCTGCTTGTGTAATCCAAGCGCAGGCGGGCCACGCCATTGCACTCATTTCATCATACGCGGCTTGAATACCCTGCTGGCTGGCTGCCATGGCAACAGCAGTGCCATCGGCCAGACAGTTTGGCTATCAAGCAGTGGATTAAGCACCCGGGACACTTGGTGTTTTCGTGAGGGGATGGAATGGAGTTGCATCATGGGTAATGTAGGAAGCAGATGTTAAAGGCACACTTCGAGAGATCTAATGCAAAAACCAAAGAAGTCTACACAAGTACTTTAATACCTCAACACTGATGAAGAGATAAAAAATAAGTCCTCAACTTTCCATGTGAGAATAAAGTGCTCCCATGGGGTGAACAGGAAATATATCTACCTTCTCTCTTTTTTTTTTTTTTAAAGTCTTTTGACCCTGATGAATGCCACATGGCTGGTTTGGTGGCTGCCGCATGAGTCTCATTTCATCACTTAACTCCTACAATAAGCCTCCTATAAGCTTCAATAAACACAAGAGGATAAAATGTCAAGAACATTTCATATCGTGGTTACACTGACCAAAAATGTATACAAGAAAATGTAAATACTGTACACACATACATTCAAATATTTTATTAACTCTCATGTTTATTAGTTAGCGGGATTACGCCCCCTCCGAAAACGTCGAGTAATGCGCTGTTGTGTGTCTACGCGGGACGTTTTCGGACTTTACGAGTCTTTCACGAGCACATTGATGTGTCTCTCGCAGCCAAAGTGGCCTCGTAAAAGTCAGAGTGCGCAGAATAATAACATGGCTCCAGACACGGCGAGAAAGGGTGTATTATCAACATAAAAACAACTCTCAACAGTGACGTTAGCAATGATGCTAACGCTAGCGTAATATGAGTTGTGTCCTGGCTGGTCCACTGTTATTAGAGATCATTTAAATTTATTATCTGCACTGTTATGATAAGTAATAATACTATCAAAACGTCCACATTAGAATAGTGATGTTAGCACTGATGCTAACACTAGCACCCACTCTTGTGTTAAAAAAAAAAAAAAGAGGAAAAAAAGTCCATTTAGGGTCACAATCTGAATGACGAGATGTTCTGAATTCAATTTGGTGTAAAATCAAATAAAATCAAAAGCGCTAATTTTTGAGTACTGACATTAGCCCCGATGCTAAGGCTAGCGCAAAATACAACATGTGTCCTGGCTGGTCCATCGTTATTATACACCATTTAAGGAAGCCGTTTTAAGTAATAATATGCCCGCGACTGCATGAATAGTGATGTTAGCAGTTAGCACTGATGCTAACTCTAGCACAACATGAGAGGTGTCCTGGCTTGTCCACTATCATTAAAGATCACTAAAACATATTTACTACGTAAAGAAAAGTGTTAAGTCAATACAAATTATGTATACACTTCAGAGCTCAATAATAATTGTTAAAAAAGGCAGTCCTTAATCCAAGCCTGTGTACCCTCAACGTGATTTTGAAGCCATTACGTATTGTTCTTTAATCAGCAGCAAAAAAAAAGAAAATACTATTTTAAATTCTTTACTAATGGACGTTAAGCACCTATAAATCAGGAATTCTTTGCCCTATTTGGATAAATATTTCGGTTGCCACGAGGCCAAATTATTACTGACTTTTTGTTAATATTAAGTGAGGGAACATGTCATTTCTGTTGAGACAACTGATCCAGGACTAGCTCAAAACAAAGTGTGGAAAAAAAAAACTAGTAAAACAACCCGACTGAAGAGGAGTTTTGTGTTGTCCGCTGTCGCCATGGAAACCTTTAGCGTGGAGGCAACCAAAGCCAAAGAAAAGGGAAGAATGCACAGTAGTATTGAAATTGTGACCCTTTGGAACCCGACAACAGCTTTTTAGACTCACTTTGTAAACCATTGACATTATGCTCAGGCCAACTTTAAAGCTACAAAGCAACTATTTACTGGACCACAATAAAAAAATATATATATTTTCCAACTTTTTAGAGTAAAAGTAAATTTCAAAAGTTTTTTTTTTTAAATTTTTTTAATTAACTCATTCACTGCCATTGACGGCTATAGACGTCAAAAATTAATTTGAACTATTGCTATTAGTTTCACATTTTTTAGCCGTCAATGGCAGTGAATGAGTTAAAAATAAAAATCTGCACTTTAGATTGGTCAACAATTATAAATATTAATAATTATATATATCACCCAAAACGTGGCCTGACCAATAGTATTTTTATGTGAAAAGAATGTGAAATTTACCACATTGTGATCACATTACTGCACGTCTTTGTGATACGCATATTGCGTGTCCCATTATCACAATTATATATTTTTGGCATATTATGCTGATGTTGTACATGACACAGTTACTAGTATATTGTGTTTTCACATTGTATTCATGATTTCCATAATTGCGGCGATATGATGATTAAGTCTGTTAAGTCCGCTCTGAAGGTACGTCCCGCCAGGCCAATGCAAAAACCTGAGACTTGAAACAAGACAGACGTGTCTTTGAGAGCTCACTGTGAAACGTGATACTAATGTGTGCGAGCGGGCGGGGGGAGACAGCAGCAGACAGCAGACATAAAGAACCGCCTTCGCATTGCCAGACACGCAAACTCAATTGACGTTGTTGTTGTTGAATGTTTTATCTTTATCGCAAATGTGTTTAAAATTCTTTATGGCCTTGGATGGGAGCAATTATGACAAAAATTCAGACGGAAAGGGAGACTATAAAGAGCCCAGATCAATGGGAGTGCAACCAAGATTGTTATAAGATGTGGGAGGGGGAAAAAAAGTACTGTAGGTACAGTATTAGGGAGAAAAAACATGAGTCAAGTTAGAGGATTATGGAGATATTGTTGAAATGAGAATTTTTTACATTAAAAAAAAAAGTCTGATTTTAACAGCAAGTTTTAACCAGAATAAAATCATACTTTTATAAGAAATGGCCCTCATTCCCGGACTTCCTCGTCAACTCGCATCGCAACTTTTTCTTTCTTTCTTTTGGATTTCTTATTGCTAAGGTCACGTGTGAAGTGTGAGGATCACCTTACACCCAAATATTTATTTAGCGCCGCCTCCGTTTTCACCTCCAACCTGAGCGTTGGTGTGCGAGATGCCGACCACATGCAGAATCCCGCCCCCATTCTAACCCCGTTTAATTGAGAGCGATGGTCCTCATTGGATGCAGATGCCGAGCATTTCCTTTGACTTCCATCACCATGATGGCCTCCTTCCAAACGTTCTACGCATTGAAAGTAGAACAAATTTACATATTAGATCATCATTCCCCGCGCTCAAGTCTGAATTTAATATTTTGCAAAAATAAAGCCTTCCTGATCCACCAAAAATCTAACATTTTCTGAGAGTAACATAAAAAAGAAAAAAAGAAAAAGAACATTATGAGAATCGAATCACAACATTATGAGGAAAAATTCAATATTTTGCAACAATTTAGAATATGATAAAAACGAAAAAAAAAAAAATAATAAATTCACAAGCGATTGTCTTCTTCTACCACTTCCGTAGCATTTTCGCAAAGCTGGCACACCTCACCGCAATTCCTACAAACATTCAGTAGTGTCAGGAGAGTTGAGGCTGTTTTTATTGTAAATTCAGCGTAATACGCTGTCGTTGAGTCATTTGTCAGGGGCCGAGTGAGAATCAAAACAAATCCGACGAGGGAAACTCAAGCTGCTGCTGACACGGTGGACAGACTTCTTCTCTGTTTTTATTGGCGCCAAAACCATTACTGTCGACCCCTGCTAGATCGCGGTTCAGCCGTCGCGTAATAATGTCTGTTCCCACAGATACAAGGGATATATAAAAAAAAAAGTCTACACACCCCTGTTAGTTAACATGCCAGGCTTTTGTGATAAAAAGGGGACTGACAACAGCTGAAATTTTAATTGGGGTTAGCCGGAGGCACTTAAAATGGTGGCCGGTGTGTGCTAAGCTAATTCTAATTTAACACTAGTTTGAATGTGATTGTTGAACCAAGTAACTGTAGCTAGGTGTAATTAATTTTAAGTAAAGCAACTCGCTGTAACTAAAATAAGGTCATCAAACAATGTGACGAAAAGTCTGATAGAACTTTATTTGGGGTTCATCAGAAGCACACAAAATGGTGGCAGGTGTGTACTGACTCACGTAGCAGTTGTTTGATGGTTTATAGTTACTGTACCGTAACATAAATAGTCGTTTCCATTAGCCCATCTATGGCGTTTCACACCAAATGTTAGCATTAAACTAACGCAGTTTTCATCAATGAAATGATATGTTTTGATTGGAACTTTTGGTTAAACGTGTTTAAGGTATATTGCGGATGAGGTCTAAAACTAGGAAACTTGAAATCCCGCAAAAAAACGGGCATTGACCGTACAGTACTGACATACCTTCTGCTTCTGAATTTGGGTTCAAAATGTCGGCCTGGCAGAATGGGGGATGTGCGGGAGCTTCCTCGTCCGTGCAGAAAGGATGCAGGGTGAAGACAACACGTGCAAGCAATATGAAAGAGGTCAAGGCTTCCTGCTGTCTGGCGGCTAGCATAAACATTCAACATAGCGCACGAGGAAACGTGGCCGAACATTAGCTACAAACTTTCCGCCTGGTGGGACACACGGCTCATCGTGTAAGTTTACAAAACAAAAAGAACCTCAGAGGAATATTTTATATTGTCAACTATGCTTTTTTATTTTTTATTTTTTTTACTGTGGCTAATTTAAAAAGAAAGCGAAAAACTTAACTTTAGGGCATTAAGCCATATTTATTAACTTTTAAAATTATTATTACATACATATAATCTAGCCAGATATTATAATTTAGAGCCATTATGAGAGGGCAATAAAAAAATAACTATACACATACAAAAAATATATATATATATATATATATATATATATATATATATATATATATGAAAATAAATTAAAAAATATAAAAATAAAAAAAGAGCAATGATGATGACATTACCGAATGAACAATACTGAGCTCTTTAGAAGAAAAAAGAAAAGAAAAAAAAAAGAAAATAACTACTCGAAATAAAGACAAACAAATCCATTAATGCTCCCAATTAGGACCACACACACAATCATATTAAATTAATCACCACACTCTATGCTCGTTTGTTTTTGAAGCCACCTGATCCGCGGCCGCTTGTTAGCAAGAAACCTTTGACCTTTGACCTGCGCTGCTCAATTAGGACGGCGCAAGCCATTTTAAAGCCTGGCCAGAGACTGTGGGAGGGCATCGTGCTTAATAAGCTAACATCTGGAAGAATTATGACCATTAGTGGTGCACTTTGAGGGTCACGCCTCGTGTTAAAGTACGACACTTGAGGAGAAAAGTAAAGGGTGGGAGTGAAGCGAAATCCCGGGGGAAAGGTGTTAAAGCATTTCAGGAATGCTTAGCTAAGCTAAATGCTAAGCTAAGCTCACATCGGGGGATGGACGAGGATAGTTTTGCTGTAGGTGCGACACGAGATACCTCATTACACCTCCCCGTCTAGAGCCGCATAAATGTTTTAGCTTGAAGAAGAAAGAGGCTAAATAATGCAGAAGCAAAGTGAAGCAGCTAGCAGTTAGCACCTACAGAACTATTTTTTCCACTAGGTTTAAGATAAGATGGAAATAAATGACTAACGTTGTGTATGTGTGACTTATAGGCAAGCTATCAAGGACTCAAAAAGCTCGCAACTAAATGCTAGCTGAGCAGTAATGTAGAAATGTTTAAAAAAAAAAAAAATTTAAAGGACAATAACATGGCGTGTGATTTCTTGAGGTGTGATTTTTGTTTTAAAGTGAAGAAACGTAATTCCACAGCAAAGGCAGTTATCTGCCTCTGCATAAACCGTTTTTATTACAAATACAACGGTGCCTTAATTTTGTTTTAGTTTGGCCGATGTTTATTTTAAGATCCTAAACAGTCGTACTTCACATAAAATGACAATTACACATTGTGTATTTAAACAGCCCAGCAGCTGCTTAAAGAAAGCCCCTACTAGCTTACTGCTAACGCAAATTAGCATCTATGTTGCAGAGCTTTAACTGTTTCGGCAATGAATTGAACACTGAACACGTTCAAAAACAAATCTCAGAATTCACTTTACTGAATCTTCAAATAACTGTATTCAAGGAAAACAAAGTGAAACTGTAAAATAGGCGCTAAATCCTCTCTGCATGCCGTTTAAATGCATAGACAAACATTAGCAAGAACCGCTACCGTCTCGTGTCACTAATAAAAACAATTCCTCTGTAGGAATGTGATATTATTCTTTAAAACAAACGCAAAAGAGGAGAAAAAGAAGACCCCGAGGTCAACTTCTGTACAACTGAGACCACTTCCCGCTTGGGTAACCATGATGCATTAAGTCAAAAACTCCCTCTCGGCCCCGCTTTCCCACGTTTTTCAGGTCTAACTGAGACGGCTGTGATAATTAAATTGAGCCGCCATCATGGAAAGGAAGGATCCCCTCACTGACTTAAGTGTCTTTTTTTTTTTTTTAATAAAAGAGTACTTGTTATAATGCGATTGTGTGCTGTGAGGCCACGGCAACACGATACCTTTCGGCTAAAAACACGAGCCCCTCTTCCTAGTCTGTCAAATGTCAAATACCACATTCACAAGACCGTGTCAGGTTCGTCTTCTATTGTTAAGGCAGCGGTCGTCCTGGTCAAAATGGTTACTTTATTGCTAAGATGGCGCCATTCCAAGCGTAATCTCGTCTTGTGGTACCGCACAACTTGTCACAACGCGTCTCGTAACTTAGCGTTAGCCGCTTTCACGCTGGCTTCCAAAGTGCCATTTTGTTATTTACGACTTGACCAGTAGGAGGCAGTAGAATGCAGGCATGCAAACGAAAACGAAGAGGAGTCTCAAATTTAATGTACATGACTCGGTAAACTGTAGTTAAATGCCTGTGAACAACATGTCTCGCGGGGACCCCAGTTTGAGAACCACTCCTATAGATCATTAGACCCACAGTTGCCAAACTGAGGTCAGGCCTCAGTACACTAAATGGCTCCCTGCTCAACTTTTATTGGGGAGGACCCAAATGGAAAAAGTTTGTGACTTAAAGCCAAAGCAGAAAACAAAAGGGAAATGAAAATAAAACCTTACAATTAGCTTGTATAAATCTTCTTATGGCCTTTGCGCGTTTGTGACTTCAGCCAATTCCTTGTGTTCCCGACTGACATATTTATTGTATAGCGGGGACCGTGTCAAGGCCTGACATCAATCTAGCAGTCCAAGAGAGCAACTGAACTAGACCTCGGGTGAAGGGGGGGGTCGCATTAATTGTGGTGGTCAGCCGCTTGGCAAACTAGTAATTCAGCGCAGGCCGATTGTCTGCAAGTCGGCGGTAAAGCAACTCATTTCCATACAAATTGCCGCGATGTGAAGCCAAGGGCGCATATGAGGATCTGGAGGGCGGCCATGAAAACAACTTGTGTGCATTGTGCTCGCATAGTTTAGTATGTGCTTACGTTGTGTGCCTGATTGTTGGCTATAGGAGCACAAAGTGTCTCACATGGGGATGACATGTCAAGCACCCCCCCCCCCACCAGGTCATCACATCACACCCTGCCAGTTGTGTGGTCCCCCCCCTGCACATTCCTCCACAACATATGTGTGTGCGTGATACCGCCTTGAAGACATACTGTTTAACTCAAAACAGTTGTTTACTTGAAAACAGTATTTTAGATGATATTAATATATCAATATTGCTGACACGCCATTTTTTTGAAAACATGAATGTTAGGCAAGGTGTCGCAAAGTGGCAGTCTTTCATCAGTTTCTTTAAAAATGACACATTTCTGTGTGCTGAAAGCTGTATTCAGTGAAAAGGAAAAAGCAAAGTAGCGGTCCATGTTTGCTCACGTCGCCATCTACTGGCTTGGCATGCATGCAACGTTTTCAGCCATTTCGACAACATTAGTTGGGTTTCCATCCAACCATTTTTATTTGAATTTTCAAGAAATGCGAAAATAAAACTGAATTGAAACGCTAGAAATTCAAAAAAGGGCCCAAAATTCGCACAAATGTTTTTACACTGAGAGGGGGTGGATTTTGAAGCATATCGAAAAAAGGAAAATGCAAATTTGGGCTATGGAAACAAGCTTGCGAATAACCGCTGAATACGTCACACGTACGTTTGTAGTCCCAAAGCAATGTCGGACAATAAAGTAAGGTATGAACAGAAATATTTTTGGAATTAATTAAAGAAGTGAATATGAATGCTATTTTAAGTGGAAAACAGCAGAGAAACGCTACGGTTTATCAATAAATACAGAAGAGAACTCGTACGACGTCATCGCACGGCGCAGTCGCTTCCTGGTCTTCTGCTTTTAAATTACTGGTGGATCACATCTCTAAAAGTGTATACTGCCACCTACAGCGGCGGAGTCCCCTCTCAATATTCGCAAAAGAAGAAGAGATGAAAACGGGCATAAGTCCCATGTCCGTTTTCCGCATTATCAGTAAAATCGCTTAAATTTTTTTAAACAATTGGATGGAAACCTGACCAATGTCATCAGTATGTAAACAGGAAAAAAAATACAATTCACTTCTTACTGGGTCGTTAAACGTAGGCTAAAAGCCTGCAAAGCGGCAGCTCTGGTTACAATGTCAGACTCTGATTTACTATCTTCCATATGTGCGACAAACTGAGCTTTGAATTCCTGATTGTAAAGTCACAAAACATAAAAAATAAGCTGGTGTAACCACTCACGAAGCTATCATTAGGGCTAAAACAACACACACGGGCTGACTTATCATTTGACTGGCTGGTGATGTCACACATGTACAACACATGACATCAGGCCATAGGAAATGACATACTTTGCTACTATTGGGACGCAATACAAAAGCTGCATTGAAGGATACAAATGAGCAAGTTTGAGTTTAACATAACGTTTATTAATTTAGTGTGGTTGTTTACACAACGGCACCATTTTGAAAGCTGTTTCGAATGTTATGGTACCTTGTTAATTACGAGATGGACAAAATATTAATAATTAAGATTGCACAGTACATCAACAAGCTTTGGGGACATTTTACACAGCTGACAGCTCGAAATGTTGTACTAAAAAAGGAATATCAGGGGCAATTTCTCTTGTTGTGGTACTAAGAAGGCATTGCTAAATTTATGAACACATTACATTGTGAACATTTAAAAACAGTACAGTATACAGCATATGTATGGGCAGCTGGTATAATACTGCAATTTTTTTGTACACTTGCATTAGATGGTGCAGGTGTACCTAATGTGATGACCAGTTAATGTACAGTATATGTACACATTTTAGGTCCATTTTTATGGCTTTGAAGCCTCAGTGTGAAGCCTCATAAAAGAATACAACTTGATGGAACCGTTAGCTTCTTACAAGCATGATATGACTAATTAGCTTCTTACATACCTAATACAAATGTACAATTAAGAAGTATACTTATAAGTGGGCTTGCGTTCGCGTTTTATGTCACACATCAGTTGCCATGACGACTACTATACTGTCAGTTGGCAAATACTTTTAGTGTATTACCGACACTTCCCCCGTAAAGGAAGCCATTTTGTAGTTAGAAGTGGAACTTGTTCGCTGCCGTAAACACGATTAGGGAATGGGAATTTTGGGTACCAGTGAGCTCCAATTTTAATACATACAAGACAAATATAAATAATCACAGGAACAGACAAATTGCGAGGGGAAAGCATTAGGCTACTTGTAGTCTGAAAAATACAGTAATTCTGACAAATTTGCTAGCTTAATGCTAACACACAATGCAAAACCACATAGATGCGAAAAAAGCACCAATGACGTGGTCTTTAAGCCCTCTTAGGAACATACATTTGACATGTAAACAGACATGTATTCCTTTACCCCATGAAAAATAATAACTGATGCCTACTGAACAGTTGTGAACGTTTTCGTGTACAGACGCGTGGGTTACACTGCCCCCAGTGGCCAAAGCGTGCACACCAGGAAGAGACGTTTAACGAATTAATCAGGAGACACAAATAGTTTGAATGTTAATATTCTATGTGTTAGTAGGCCTACTATATATTTTTTTTATTAAGTACAATATTGCAGAGTGATATTTTCTCACAAAAGAAAGGAAAACACAAAAGTTTAGTTGGTGTTTTATGGGATGCTGGAACAATTTGAGTCATTATTCAAACGGCTACTTATGATGGCTCAAGTATTTTTGTGTCGTACTTACTATAAAATTAAGACGCAGCAGTGCTGTATAAGCGAGTCAAGTGTGCAAGTTCTTACCCACGGCTCTGATGACCAAGCCCGTGGCTGACTTGAGCGCTCGCCTCATCCACGCTTCCCTCAGCACTTCCAAGCTAGTCGAGCTTCCCCGGATAAAAAGCACCAAGCTGTCCATCCAACCCTGGAAGTGCACCTCGCCCATGGCGCGCACCAGCCGTTTATTCCAGAAGCTACGCAGGTTCTGCGCCTTGAAGTCGGCAAACACCTCCAGCCCGGTGGCGGTGGAGCTCCGGCGGCTCTCCTCCGCCGATTCGTCGTGGTCGTCGTCGTCGGGGCCGAAGACCACCGCCAGGGAGGCGGCGGAGAGCTGCACGATCCGTGGCGGGTGGAGCGACATGTTAGCCGCTGTCCCGAGTTCCAGAAACCAGTTGGACTTGTCGAGTTAAACTGCAGTTTTGTTTCTTGGAAGCATAGCCGGGGAGCGACAGGTCCTCCTGCTGAGAGGGTCCTGACATGAGTGAGAGAGAGACGAAGGAGGGTGGAAGAGGAGGAGGAGGAGGAAGAAGGGGAGGGGGGGGGTGCACAGGTGGACCGCCCACTACTTACAGGTGTGTGTGCATTTCCCATCATAATAAAAAGAACAATAATAATTCGTCAATTCTAAAAAGAATTGCAGTTACGCAAAAAAAGAAATAAATAAAGCTAAAAAATTGACTGCAAAACAAGTATTTTCTCAATTTTATTTAGTATACATTTTTGATATACAGAACATTTGGGTGGAAGTGACAAAATTAAAATTAAATCATAAAAAAATATTCATACATCAAATATGGAAATTTAATGAAATAAATTAAAACATACTGAAATAATAATAACGATAACACTGAAAATTATTCATGGTACATTTAGAGTTATTCATTTAATGTTGGCACTCCTGGTCTTCCATGAACAGGTGTGGGTTAAAAGTTATTTGAAACTAACATATTTTTGAATACAACAAAACGATCTAAAAATGGAAATGTTTACATTTTTAAAGCACACAGGTAGATATTAAAATGTTTCAAATATTAAAATATGTATAATTTTTTTTATCATTGTTGCTGTAAGTATACAGGTAGGCTATAGCAACTTGTGCAATATAAAGGTTAATTTAAAACAATTTGAATAAAAAATAACTCATATTTCTAACAAAACATTTAAAAATATGGAAAATAGAATTACATATTTAAAAACAACTTATTATAATCAATATTGATATATTGCATATTAATTAAATGTTCCACTTCAGTTACAGGGGAAAACCCCCCAAATAATAATTAATTATTAATCCACTATATATACACCTACCTTTGCAAATATGCTTTTAGAAATCATGTTTATTTTTAAACAAAATGAGTTAAAAAAAAATATTTTTAGTAATAGTTCACAGTAGTTGCTTCTTCAACCGTGCTCGGCATATTACATACTGCAACAACACTAACATGCTGCTTAAACAATATCATACAAAAAAATAATTCATACATTTGAATCTTTGTAAAGGCATAACGTTTGATGCAGCTCACAATAAGATTGTGCAGACGTACCCAATGTCATAACCGAAACATAACCCGAATGGTCGTCCATATGGCACTAAAATAAAAAGAGTCAGTAAAGCTCATTTCCAAATGTCCGATTTTGCATTTGTTCTCCTGCAGAAACTCATTACAACATTTTGCCTCAAAAATGAGAACCACATCTCCCCTTTTTGACGACGCTTTTAGCGAATCCCTCCGACCTCGTATATCACACGCGCTCAGAAAGCTTTTTTGGCTTTACTTTTAAGCGGCGCTCGGGCCCCCCGAGAGGCCCCGGGTTCCATTCTGCCTGTTAGTATTAAGAGTCTGCGTGCAACAGGATATTGAGCTTCCTCTGCACATGAAAAGAATACACCGGCGCGGCCAACGGACGATGGCTGACTTCATCCTTCCAGAACAATGTTGAAAAGTTCAAAGCGAAGACGCCGCGTGATTACGTTCAATCTGGTTTGCGATGTCAAGGGCGGGGGTGGGGGGGGGGGGGGGGTGTCCGCGCTCTACATTGGGTCACTATAGGGTGAAAAGTCAGAACATTTACTTGATTTTGCTGGGAAGATTTGGAAAATTAGGATGTTGGCATGAAACAATTTCACTTGAGGAAAATGGCTGCCCCAATTTTTTTTTTTTTACAAATGAGTGCTGGCTGCACATCGACAACATAAAAACTGAAACCCTTGATGCCATTTTGAGGCTCCATATACAAAACACTATTGTACTGCTACTGTACCAGCTCTTCGTTGAACCACAAAAACATGGTGCAATTGTCAAGGAAGGAGATATCCACAAAGAGAGGGAACAGGTGAGAAAAAAGGAGATGATTTGATGGATTATAATCATATTTTCCTGCTTGGCCATCACTGCTACCCTTCCGTGGTGAAACCATATTGAACCACAAAAACATGATGCGATTGTCAAAGGGGAAGTGGATAGCTATAAAGAGAGAAAACAGGTGAGAATAAAAGGAGATGATTGGATGGTTATCTTATTTTCCCACTGGGCCTTCACTGGTACCTTTCTGTCGTGAAACCATATTGAACCACAAAAACAGGGTGCGATTGTCAGGGAACAAGTGGATGGGCCCAAAAACAAACAAACAAAAACCTTCTGTACTGAATACTGAAAATGTATTGCATCTTAAAGTTAAATAAAAACTATGTCCAAAAAGTTAGAAAAACGGTTCTACATGATTACAATTTTATCATAAAGTCAAATACAACTAAACTGAAGTAATAGTTTTGCATACCACCACACTGTTTTCAATTGCTCTCAAATCTCACGTAGCACTTTTCCACAAGTGTGACTTTCTGTAATTATTTTTCTTTGACTTGGTTATTTATTCTTCAACAAGTCGATTTATATCTTGGTTACACCTACAATAAACCATTCCCGACTCCAACAATTGGTGATTTCCTGCACGGGAAAATGTTGCTATTATAAAAACTCTGTTAACAATCAAAAGTCGATCAGATATGTGGTAGAAAAAACACACAGCATGCTATATCCATTTTTTTTTTACAGAATACGCATTAGGAGGAAAATTAAAAAAGCGTTCCCATTGTTTGATACTAACGCAGACCAGATGAAAAATATGACAAATATTGTTGTTGGACAACAGCGCATGACCCGCGTGGCAAATGTGAGGTGTCTTTCTTCCAAAAATGTTTAGTCTGCCAGTGAGAGTGATTATCAAGAAGCAAAAGTTGAGCCCACAGTTAGCATAATTACGGCAAAACCCGCACCCCCGGCTCTGTCCATTTCCATACGCTAAGTAGTCTCAGGTGCTTACGTGGAGCCGACGGCCTTGATGTGATCAGGGCGTATATTTGGAATGTGATCAGTGTGTCACCAACATCTGGTCCTGCGAGGAGAACTTGGCTTTCGGGATCCAACCAAAACACCCCAGAGGGCTTCCTCTTTACCAGCGTGCCAGGAATGAACTTGACCCCAATCGTCAGGCAACACACGCTTCGTACACTCTTACCATCTGACGATTTGGGACAGTTTAGTGACCTGCTAATATGATTAGACCAGTGCTAGCTTAACATACAAATTTATTTCATTCTGTGACCACGTAAAACCACAAAAAAAAAAAAAAGTTCCAGCCTAACCACCCCTCCACCCAAAAATAAAATACAATTGTAATGTGGTTTTGACAACTTTTCACTAAAGCGTCTCAACTCCTCTCAGATCATCATTAAGGCACTAATATTAGCCATTCTTCACAGATGATAAGGAATATATGACATAGTGCATACCGTTATACCATTGCGATCAATCTGCTTAAAAGGATTACAGCATCGTAACATAGATGCTATTTAGCGTTAGCATTAAGATAGTGGCCTGAAAAGCTCAACTATGTGCATTTTTTAAATACACAAAATGTAATTCTCCCTGTGTTATCTTCAAATTGACAGTAAACGTCAACTGTGAGTGACAATAATCAGCTTGAATCCTCTTTTTAAATAAATGAATGAAAGTGCATTGGCGATTGTCAGGTCTATCAACACAAAAGTCAAATGTCACAGTAAAAAGCTCGTGCATCAAGTTGTTGTTTTTATGATTTCCAACAAAATTCTTGTCCGAACTTGTGGCACTACGGAGGTGGTGTGCAATTACCACCTTAGCCTTAGCAGCAAGGCAAAACATGAGCAAAACAGTTCTGTCTGGATTAAAGATCTAACGTTACATTTAGCGATAAGTGCTCAGGGGCAATTTTTTATTTTAAATGCGTAATGACAACTCATCTAGCTCAAACTAGTCCAAGCTAGTTAAGGCAACGTTGTGAGTTAGTCTTTGGATAGTAGTTTGGCCTCCTAAAAATTCTTATATTATTTATTTAATGTATTTTCCCTCAAAACCCATTTAAATGATTTTTTTTTGTAGCTTCTATATAAAAAAATAATAATTTAAGATTACTTTTTGGGGGGGGGGGGCTACTTAAAATCCTATATATTATTTATTGAATCCCCCCCCCCCCCCCCCTCAATAATAACCTTTCCCATAGAAACGGAATAAATAATTTCCTGTATTTGTGATCCTGTAAGACTTTGTACAAAAAATACACTTATTGTTCGGGCTACTTCAAAATCCATACAATTACACATTTTTTCTCTCCATTTTACCCACAGAAAATTTAAATAATGTATTTTATAGTTATGTGATTTACTAACTAAATAATGGTTTATGTTTTACTCTTAAATCTTTGTGCAGTTTGTCCCGTTTTTCTTTTCTTTTTTTTTTACTCGCGACTGCCGCCTCTGGCCCAAAGCGTAACTGCAGCATCTGTGTCAGGCTTATTTCATGGTGCGCGTGCGAGTACGTGCACGATCTTAAAGCCACAGCTAAGAAAAACTCGAAAAACTAATTAGTCATAAGTATGAATTGCTAAAGTCGACTATTGAGTCACGTTGGATTAATAAGTTTAGCTTTAAACCAAAAGATGGGACAGAAATAACCCACCACCCCACCCGCACCCCCCTTTTG
This sequence comes from Leptonotus elevatus, assembly GCF_054856555.1. NCBI lineage: Eukaryota > Metazoa > Chordata > Actinopteri > Syngnathiformes > Syngnathidae > Leptonotus > Leptonotus elevatus. The sequence continues at coordinate 6,095,852 of NC_141251.1, read as the reverse complement.
TAGTAGTTAGCAGGCGATGACTGACTGAAGGTTTACACACACAAAGGCCCTGTGGACATGAAGCATGTCACAATCAGGTGCGAGTTGTCCGCCAGCTGCACTCGGAGTGTCCAAATGTCACATTTACACAAAGTCAAGCTACGCTGCAGTCGGGAATGCTGAAGTGTTCTGGGTTGTGTTGTCACAACAGGCTGAGCAGGCGGGATGGACGTCCGCTATGTAAATAGCGCGACCGACTGTTAGCAGGCTAATAAAAACAACAATGGAAAAGACGTAGTCTGCCATCCAACGATTGCTCACGAGTAACTGAGAAGAGGCTAAATGTAGCGTTCCTAAAGAAACAACATGCGATCCGTGCGCTCGTCATTCACCAGACGCATTCAAGAGTTTTGATCGTCCCTTTTGGAACGCTACGGAGGGTTGCTCACAATTCTCGGCAGAGAGCCGGCCGCCGTGCTACGTCACTACGCACTGAATGAGTAAATAAAAATGGCAGTGTAAATGTATTAAACTGGAAATGATTTTTGAAAAATTTACCTCATAGTTATGTTAGTAACAACCAAATAAAATACTATAGCGCAAACTTGTCATTACAGTCGGGGTTGCTTTTAACAGAAGTAGCCCACAGAGGGGACCAGGTGTCTTCTAAGTGATTTATTTTATAATACTGAATATGGGTTACTACTAGGGATAGGAATAAAATTAAAAAACATTCACAGTAAAAAAAAATTGTTAAAGAAAACTAAAGTAATAAACTAAAACTGAGGGAAAAAATTTTAGTAAAAAAAATGCTTGAAAAAAATGAAAATAAACTACGTTACATGTACAAAATTAATTACAACTATAATTTTCAATGTATTTATTTCTGTATTAGCACGTCCGTTAGCCGGGTTGTTCTTGGGGGTGGCGCTATTTGTCTCTGGCGGTTTCCACTTAAAACGATGGCTATATTCCTTCATCCAGATTTAGCAAAATACTGCATAACCAGTGGCAATCAGTCATGTCGCTTCCGGCTAACCCTGATGGCCAACTAACGCTCCACTTTTAGTGTTTACAGGTGCGCCCCCCGCAACCCCCCTCCCCTCCCCCTCCCTCAGATGCAGGCCACTGAGCCGTAATAGCCGTATATCTTAAGCGCTCCCATGTGACGACTTTCAGGGGGTAAAAAGAAAAAAAAACATAGGTTGGTTTTATAGGCGACAAAGTCACGAATAAATGCATTGATCAGCTGGTTTGTGAAGCAGCATTGAGTGCAGCCAGCTGTGTCGCAGGTTCAATGTGCATAAAAATGGATAAACAAAACAATGTGGAGCAAGCACAGAGGTGATAATATTAAATACAGGAAAACAAAAAAACTGCAATTAAATAATGATGTAATTAAAATGTTTTGCACATACAATTTAAATACAGATTACGGGCAATTGATACGACAAGGCGTATTCTATAATGCAAACTTTTATTAAGGCGTAACATCCTGCCAAAAGACTTTCAAAACAAAAGCATGTAATAAAATAAGTTTCAGCACGTTTTGGCCCCATAATGACTTATTTAGCAGTCACACTCACAAGCACAAAATGTGTGACCGCTAAATAAGCAGACCCTGTGGCAAAAAAAAAAAGTGCGGCGAAACGGATTATACTGTAGGCTTTTATTTTGAGGATCAGATTTTTCCCAGGATGCAGTGTTAATTTTGACAAGCAATTTTAATTTAGTTTTAGTTATATTGATTAAAATTAATTAAAGTTTTAGTCGTAATTTAGTCATCTGATTGTATATTAATCTTAATCCAATTTTTATTTTATTTTTTTACGAAAAAAAGAGCAATTCAAGTTGACTAAATTGACAGTTTAGTCAATATTTGTAAATGTAGTTAGGAACATGCTCTCTCCCTTCCAAAAAAATGCCATTTGGCTTTGCCTAAAATCAAACACAGCCCAAATCACTTCCAATCAGCTACTGATGCTCATCATTGCAGCCTGCAATATGTCACCGAGCACCAAAATTAAGATCCAGGCAGTTTCTATCTAAACGGAAACAGAATCTTGAAACTGCTTTGAAAACTTTGGTGGTCATGTGACTTAAAAAAAAAAAAAAAAAGAGCAGCATATGTGCTTCATTAGTGAGGCGCGCTTTAGGCACAGGAACAAAAAAAATCACATTGGCTGGCGTAAGTGAATAAAACGTAAATGTATGCAGACAAAACGAGCTGGGATGAAAATGCTTCCTTTAAGTCATCCAAGGTGACAGAAGCATGCAGGAAATGTCTCGCCGCTACTTCCTGTTGAGCTACAGAGTGAGGAAGTGATGCCAACAGAAGTCACAGGGGGCCAATATTGGGAAACAATGCATAAAAACATGTCATGGGAGGGAGACATTCCATCCAATTTTGAGTACTTTGGGGTCATGGATGGGTAAGATGGAGGTTTTATTGATTTCTATTTTTATTTCAAACATCACATTTTCTATAATTTCTGACTAAATTATCACGAGAACACATGCTTGTTTTGTCCCACGTTGATGTTTCCTGTACTAACCCTCAAGGGTGCCTAATGGAGAGCTAATTAACTCATTCACTGCCATTGACGGCTATAAACGTCAAAAATTCATTTGAACTATTTCTATTGGTTTAGCTTTCCCCCCCACTTTTGTTAAGAGTATGAAAACCTAGAATTGTTTTATTGTACATTTAGAACAGATATACAATTTGTGAATAATCGTGAGTTAACTAGTGAAGTCGTGCGGTTAGTTACGATTAAAAAATTGTAATCACCTGACGCCCCGAATTTCTTATAATCTTTTTCATTATTATTATTCATTCACTGCCATTGACGGCTATAAAAGTCAAAAAATTATTTTAACTATTTCAATTAGTTCAACATTTTTTTTTTTTTTAAACAAGAGTAAGAAAACCTAGATTTTTTTATTGTACATTTAGAACAGACATCAAATTTGTGATTAATCGTGAGTCATGCGATTAATTAAGATTAGAAAAAATTGTCGCCTGTCACCCCTAATTTTGAATAATCTTTTTTTAAATGAATTTATGGCAGTGAATGAGTTAAATAATATCTTCCTTCCCTCCCCGAAGTGCAAAACCCGCCCGACTTGAATGCAGTTTTTTTTTTATCCAACTATTGTTAAGCCGCCTGAAACGTGACACTGGCTTCAGTTTTGGTGTGCGGCGGTGTACCGTTGCATTAATTTGTCAAGCAAAGGAAGCGTCTCATCCTTCATAGATGACGACACCGCAGGGCGGGAGGGGTTATCGTGAAGGCCAGCGAGGTGCCTTTACGCCGGGGAACGCCCCGCAGGCACCCTGTCAAAAACAAGGGTGCAACTTTCTCACAGTGAAAGCCAGTATTCCCTGAGAGGTGGAGGGAAAGGGGGCGGGGGTGTGGGGGGGGGGGGGGGGGTGCTTCCTCGATAACACCACTTTACAGTGCCACTCCACAGGAAGTCGACTTCTTGCGGTGAGGTCCTCGCCACGAACAGGGGCCCCTCTCTCTCGGCGCACTGAGCCGTGAGGGACCCGCAAAAGGAGCCTCTTATGTATCAATTACCTAAAATACCAAACAGGCCCGAAGAGGGTGGTTGACTTGTTTGTTTGATTGTGGCGACCAGGGCATTTCTGGCAAACCTCTCCCGCTGAACAAAGTGCGAGAAGGAGATTTATGGACCCCAGAGGGCATGTAAGGGATCCTTTTTGTTGTCGTTGCACATATTACAATTCATCACCATGCGATGGCAATTTTTGTGTCTAAATGCCTTTCTTTGCCATATAGGGCAGCGCAGTGCTCAGATTGCCGATGCGGGAAGTGGAACAGATGCATTACAAATATTTGCTGCCCTTGAACAGCGGCGGTCCCCAACAGACTCCCCCCCCCCCTCCCCCTGGGAAAAGTTTTATTTTAAAATCGAAGCAAGGCAATTGAGAACATATTCTCATTTGCAACGTCGACCTGGGAGTCAAACAAAGCAAAAACAACAACAAACAATGACATTAAGATGAGCCAGAAGAGTTATTTGATTTACTGTTGCTTGGAGTCATTTAGGACAGAAAATTGGAAAAGATCAACCGAAAGTCATCCAGACTTTGGGAACGAAGAGCTTAATAAAACTGCAGGAGTGGAGCGTGCGGGTGGTGGTATGCATGGTGAGCAGGGGGTAAAGATAGGCCAAAAATAGTCTTACTAATAAGTTTTATTCGCCAAGTATGGAGCAGTGAAATTTAGAGTTTAGAGAGGGCCAATTAACAGGAAAGTACAGTTCATAGTCGTGAGGTTTCCATCCACCCATCTTTATTCGAATTTTCAAGAAATGTGAACATAAAACTGAATGGAACTGCTAGAAATTCGAAAAAGGGTCAAAAATTCACAAAAAAAAAAAGAAGTTTTTACGCTTGGAGTGGGTGGATTTTGAAGCTTATTACAAACAGGAAAATGCACATTTTTATGCAGCCCCTTAATTAAAACGCTGCACACAATCAACCTCGTTCTGTTCTACTTCATGTGGATTAGTTTCCTATGTGTTGTCCAAATAGTGGGTGGGATGACCCGAGACAATTGCGTGGCCTACTAAATGCCGACTCCTGACAGAGTTGAAAAGGCGACAGCGGGCTGTGTTTGAGGGACGGGGGATCGGCTTTTGTCATGGTAAGTACGACTCTGAACTTTTGACATGCACATGGGACGGAGGGAGTGATTAGGCAAAGTGCTGAGTGATGAGAATGGAGATAAAAGGAGAAAAAGAAGACAAGGGTTCGAGGTCGAACCAGACAGCGGCGGGTCATGCATTTGGTTCCTGGTTTTTCCAGGTGGAACTGAAATGAGATACTAAATATTTCATGTATTATTGTGTCAAAGTTGGCAAAAACACGTTTTGCTCTAATCAACCAATCAGAGGACTCTTTGGCCCTTTGAGGACTAATTTGAAATCTGAATAGTTACACTCACGGTCCCATTACTACTGTAATATATTTTTAAATGGAAATTACATTGAACAGCATTACTTATTCTGAAGGCCCTGGATAGATTATATTCACATGGCAACACAACAAAAATCTAACACTCGAAACAATCACAATGACTATTACCCGTTTACTAGTGAACCAAAGTAACTTTTCTGCCATATTCTAATTTATCAAGCCTTTTCCGAGTGTTCCTGATCATGTTTAGACCAGCAGAGAAGGCCTGAACTGACCCCAAGGACTCATTTACATGGAGCACACGATCAGTTCTTTTTCTTTTTAAACTAACCCCGTCTGGAGAGTGTGACCCCGCATTGAAACGAGCGGATTGTCAAACCCGCGAGAGCGCAAGGCCTTTGATATTAAGGGGGCCCCAACAAAAGGGCTTCTGTTGCAACCTGGGGAGTGGGCTTACCTGGCCTGCTCTGCGCCGGCTTTTCGTTTCACACATCACATGCATACGCATAAGCTCGCAAGTGCAAAATCTCTGTGTGTTCCCTCAGGATGGGGACAAATGAGGTTTGTTTGTCAACTATTCGGCGTTGAGCGGCGGGACAAAAGCAGTCACATTAGCAAAGTGCCGGCTGACAGATCCTCATTGTTCTCAAGGAAATGATACAGACAAGCTGCAGGCACTGCACAGAGATGCTTCCTGTGCCTTTTTTTTTTTTTTGTTTCGTGGTGGGGTGGAGGAAAAACATGCATTTGCAGGCCATTATATTCACACCATTCTACAACACTGAGAGGGATTTATGTTATTTTCAAAATAAAACCTGATAGGAACGTTACAATTACCTTAAAAAAATGTCAATGGAAAAATCCATTATAAAATCAAGTATATACAAACAATTTGAAAGATTTCCTCATGGGTAAATTCAAAAAGTAATAACCTCTTAAACATAGACAAAGTGAGAGAGAGAGAGAAAATGAGGCAGATACTCACAATTGGTGGCTCACTGCAGCAGTGGAATTCTTTCCAAGCTCCCGGGAAGGATTCTGATGACTGATAGGCACATCATGCGAGTTATTGAACCCGAGGTCTTTCAGTCACGGGTCACATTCTTAGCCACGATGATGCCCGCCCGTGTTGAAGCCAACCTGTCAACAGATCTTCAAATAAAGTATGTTAGAAAAAAGAGGTCACATGCATGTTACAACTTTAGCGACTACCTCACTCTGCTGGAGACATGTGGCGTTACATTGCAGTTATTGAGGACACTAATACAAATTCTCGATTACCTTACTTTGCTAAGCAAAGAATGCATTTAAAAGAAAATAATAATTAGACAACTTTTCTGTTACATGCATAAGTAAAGAGGCAAACACGCTAAAGGCATGTGCATAGCGTGTTGGGCCAAAAACAGTTCAAATGGTCAAATCAATGCAAGAAAATACCCCCCAAAAATTGTGTTTATTCAACACGGTTTTAAACAGTGGATGGAGTCTTATTTACAAAACAAGTCAGCATGACTCTTGTGGAATCCAAAGTTATCGTCATTTAAATATAGTACATTAGGAATTCTCTCGCAGATAAATAGCATCGGCATTGCCCATTAGAAAAAAAAAAAATCTCATAATAGCACAACTATCACACAAACTGGCACAAGAGATGGCAAAAAAAAAAAATGTTAGAAAGTAAGTTCATGACAAAACATTGTGAAAAAAAAAAATGTACATGTCCATAAAGGAACAAATTCATGAGTAAATCCACATAGGGAGTTGAAACAAGGTCCAAACAATTAAAATAGCTTTTGTAAATATTTACAAGTGAAGACAATGGAGGGTTTTAGGTCAGTTATTATGACAGCAGAAGATAAACTTTTCCCCACCATGGACAATGCAAAAAAATAAATAAAAAATAATCATGTCAACAATCAAACAAATCTGTGGGTTTAAAGGTTTGGGGCTTTTCCTATCAGTTCCTCTGAGGTTTTATTTGTTTTTAGCATTGCATGGCAGGCCACTCTCATATATGACCCACGGGCAGCAGAATTACCGCCGCTGATTTAGGAGGTTTGTTCTTCAGCGCCGTTCATTTGAAGCGGCACACTTTCCTCCTCATTTCCATCTTGAGTCTGAGGTGAGAACAAAAAATAAGATTGTGTCATGTTTTTGCACAAAATCAGTTGGGCTACAACAAGTTTGGTAATAGAGTACAAACACTTGATTATTACAAGTAGTTTCATGTCTTTGCAAATTACTTGATTTTAAATTGTGCTAAATAAAATTGAAATTGTTATTCATATTTCAGGTAACTTCAAATTGTATTCCATTACATCACATTTTTAAAATTGTAAAATACAACTTGACCCCAGTTTCCACAAATATATCCATTATTATTAAATTTATTACTGCTAAATTTCGAGGCGTGTCTGCTGTGTTGTGACTGGAATTCCCCCATGTAAGGGGCGGTCATTAATTGAGAATTAAAAAAAAAAATGGTGGCATTAAAGGAACTTTAAATGAACTCAAAATTAATGCACTTATTTTGACACCATTAGTTAAGATATATGCTATTTGTTACTTGCATACAAAGGAAAATGTGCATGCTTTGAATTCTGAAAATTTCGCATCCATCTCCCCTTCAATAGGGTTTAAGCAGCGCAAATGAAGCAGTCTACCTTGTCCTTGAAATCTTTTGCCGATTTTCGATCATCTTTTCGATCATCTTTGCGATCTCTTCGCTCTCTGTCATCTTCATCATCCTTGTCTGAAGGTCAGAAAATGAAATGTGTCAAAGTGGAACATATTGAATGCAGTGCCAGAAATGACATGATGTCAACAAAAGAAGCCTCAGAGAAAGTGGAAGTGGAATCCATCACAGCTTCAGAGTGGTGCACGATTTCTCATCATTGGCCACAATTTCAGTTTAATGAGATGTCCAAATAATTGAACAAAAAGAACATTACCATCATCGTCATCTTCGGCCTCCATGGGGTCAGACTCGTCCGCGTTGGCCGTGCTGCCGTCATCTCCGTTCTCTCTACAAGTTTGCTAATAGAGTACAAACACTTGATTATTACAAGTAGTTTCATGTCTTTGCAAATTACTTTATTTTAAATTGTGCTAAATAAAATTGAAATTGTTATTCATATTTCAGCTAACTTCAAATTGTATTCCATTAAATCACATTTTTAAAATTGTAAAATACAACGACCCCAGTTTACACAAATATATCCATTATTATTAAATTTATTACTGCTAAATTTCGAGGCGTGTCTGCTGTGTTGTGACTGGAATTCCCCCATGTAAGGGGCGGTCATTAATTGTGAATAATAAAAAAATTGTGGCATTAAAGGAACTTTAAATTAATGCACTTATTTTGACACCATTAGTTAAGATATATGCTATTTGGTACTCGCATACAAAGGAAAATGTGCATGCTTTGAATTCTGAAAATTTCGCATCCATCTCCTTCAATAGGGTTTAAGCAGCGCAAATGAAGCAGCTTACCTTGTCCTTGAAATTTCTATCTTTTGGGGATTTTCGATCATCTTTGCGATCTCTTCGCTCTCTGTCATCTTCATCATCCTTGTCTGAAGGTCAGAAAATGAAATGTGTCAAAGTGGAACATATTGAATGCAGTGCCAGAAATGACATGATGTCAACAAAAGAAGCCTCAGAGAAAGTGGAAGTGGAATCCATCACAGCTTCAGAGTGGTGCACGATTTCTCATCATTGGCCACAATTTCAGTTTAATGAGATGTCCAAATAATTGAACAAAAAGAGCATTACCATCATCGGCATCTTCGGCCTCCATGGGGTCAGACTCGTCCGCGTTGGCCGTGCTGCCGTCATCTCCGTTCTAATTAGACAACTTTTCTGTTACATGCATAAGTAAAGAGGTAAACACGCTAAAGGCATGCGGATAGCGTGTTGGGCCAAAAACAACTCAAATGGTCAAATCAATGCAAGAAAATACCCCCCAAAAATTGTATTTATTCAACACGGTTTTAAACAGTGGATGGAGTCTTATTTACAAAACAAGTCAGCATGACTCTTGTGGAATCCAAAGTTATCGTCATTTAAATATAGTACATTAGGAATTCTCTCGCAGATAAATAGCATCGGCATTGCCCATTAGAAAGAAAAAAAACAAAATCTCATAATAGCACAACTATCACACAAACTGGCACAAGAGATGGCAAAAACAAAAAATGTTAGAAAGTAAGTTCATGACAAAACATTGTGAAAATAAAAAAATATGTACACGTCCATAAAGGAACAAATTCATGAGTAAATCCACATAGGGAGTTGAAACAAGGTCTAAACAATTAAAATAGCTTTTGTAAATATTTACAAGTGAAGACAATGGAGGGTTTTAGGTCAGTTATTATGACAGCAGAAGAGAAACATTTCCCCACCATGGACTTATTTTGACACCATTAGTTAAGATATATGCTATTTGGTACTTACATACAAAGGAAAATGTGCATGCTTTGAATTCTGAAAATTTCGCATCCATCTCCTTCAATAGGGTTTAAGCAGCGCAAATGAAGCAGCTTACCTTGTCCTTGAAATTTCTATCTTTTGGGGATTTTCGATCATCTTTGCGATCTCTTCGCTATCTGTCATCTTCATCATCCTTGTCTAAAGGTCAGAAAATGAAATGTGTCAAAGTGGAACATATTGAATGCAGTGCCAGAAATGACATGATGTCAACAAAAGAAGCCTCAGAGAAAGTGGAAGTGGAATCCATCACAGCTTCAGAGTGGTGCACGATTTCTCATCATTGGCCACAATTTCAGTTTAATGAGATGTCCAAATAATTGAACAAAAAGAGCATTACCATCATCGGCATCTTCGGCCTCCATGGGGTCAGACTTGTCCGCGTTGGCCGTGCTGCCGTCATCTCCGTTCTCTCTACAAGTTTGGTAATAGAGTACAAACACTTGATTATTACAAGTAGTTTCATGTCTTTGCAAATTACTTTATTTTAAATTGTGCTAAATAAAATTGAAATTGTTATTCATATTTCAGGTAACTTCAAATTGTATTCCATTACATCACATTTTTTTAATTGTAAAATACAACTTGACCCCAGTTTACACAAATATATTCATTATTATTAAATTTATTACTGCTAAATTTCGAGGCGTGTCTGCTGTGTTGTGACTGGAATTCCCCCATGTAAGGGGCGGTCATTAATTGTGAATAAAAAAAAAAATTGTGGCATTAAATGAACTTTAAATTAATGCACTTATTTTGACACCATTAGTTAAGATATATGCTATTTGGTACTCGCATACAAAGGAAAATGTGCATGCTTTGAATTCTGAAAATTTTTCATCCATCTCCTTCAATAGGGTTTAAGCAGCGCAAATGAAGCAGCTTACCTTGTCCTTGAAATTTCTATCTTTTGGGGATTTTCGATCATCTTTGCGATCTCTTCGCTCTCTGTCATCTTCATCATCCTTGTCTGAAGGTCAGAAAATGAAATGTGTCAAAGTGGAACATATTGAATGCAGTGCCAGAAATGACATGATGTCAACAAAAGAAGCCTCAGAGAAAGTGGAAGTGGAATCCATCACAGCTTCAGAGTGGTGCACGATTTCTCATCATTGGCCACAATTTCAGTTTAATGAGATGTCCAAATAATTGAACAAAAAGAACATTACCATCATCGGCATCGGCATCTTCGGGCTCCATGGGGTCGTACTCGTCCGCGTTGTCGTCATCTCCTTTCTCGTCCTGTGACTCTTCCTTCTTCACAACCTTCTCATCGCTCTAATCGCGTACGCAAATCAAAAGTGTGTCACAATAAACAATTAAAGCCATCAAAGTGCCAGCTATGCATGACTCGCCTTCCTCCTCTCAACCTCGTCGTCCTCCTCGGGAGGTTTGATTTCTGGCTTTTCAGGTTCCTTGGACTCTTCCAGCTGCTCCTCCACTTTTAGCTGCTTGGTGAGTCGGGCGATCAGCTGCGACTTTAAGCCCTTGGAGCTCAGAGTGCGACAGTCGAGCTCCTTGCGCAGGTCGTTAACCTGCGGGGGAGCGTTGAGAAATTGAACGTCATTAGTTACACAGTGGCAACCAAATTGGCTTTACCAAGTTACAAGGACGGGCAATGTACCAGTCCGCCTGTCACAACAATCACAAAGACAAGAATGCTGACTGAGGTGGAACTGGGCTTCACTGTAGCAAGGCTCAAATTGAGTCAGAACATGGTCCAGCTGGAGGTCTGACACAGAGTGTAGCTTGCAACTAAAAACTAACCGACCATGACAAAGTTCTCACGACCTGAACTGTCAGCTGCTGTTCAATCGTCTCTCTAGCACGGTGGCGTGGCCTTCTTGCGCTGTGACATTTTTATGCATCCGCGCAAAGTAGTTAATTGTGCTTAATTTGTAACCTCAAAATGTCACTTAAAATAAACGTTTATATCAATAAATACACTACATTCAAAATGTTATAGGTCAAATTAAGCTCCATTTTATGAGTAATGCAAAAGTCAATCCAAAAAATAAAAATACTGATAAAGAATAAGCCAACCCCAAAAAATTCTTTACAATAGTATGTTTAGGCCCGCACTAATCTAAACACGGCATGCTGATTAATATTGCTTTTGTGGAATACAAGTTAAGCCTCTAAAGCTACTTATTTTTAACTATCTCATGTGGTGGCCATTTTGCCACATGTCTATTGAAAATGACATCAGAGTTGCTTAGGTTACAGCCAATCACGGTTCAGCATCGGAAACCGTAACTTTTTTTCTTCTATGGAAAAACCCATTATAAATTCAAGTATATACAAACAACATAAAATATTTCCTCATGGGTAAATTCAAAAAGTAATAACCTCTTAAACATAGACAAAGTAAGAGAGAAAAAATGAGGCAGGTACTCACAATTGGTTGCTCACTGCAGCAGTGGAATTCTTTCCAAGCTCCCGGGAAGGATTCTGATGACTCTGATGGGCACATCATGCGAGTTATTGAACCCGAGGTCTTTCAGTCACGGGTCACATTCTTAGCCACGATGATGCCCGCCCGTGTTGAAGCCAACCTGTCAACAGATCTTCAAATAAAGTATGTTAGAAAAAAGAGGTCACATGCATGTTACAACTTTAGCGACTACCTCACTCTGCTGGAGACATGTGGCGTTACATTGCAGTTATTGAGGACACTAATACAAATTCTCGATTACCTTACTTTGCTAAGCAAAGAATGCATTTAAAAGAAAATAATAATTAGACAACTTTTCTGTTACATGCATAAGTAAAGAGGCAAACACGCTAAAGGCATGTGCATAACGTGTTGTTCCAAAAACAGTTCAAATGGTCAAATCAATGCAAGAAAATACCCCCCAAAAATTGTGTTTATTCAACACGGTTTTAAACAGTGGATGGAGTCTTATTTACAAAACAAGTCAGCATGACTCTTGTGGAATCCAAAGTTATCGTCATTTAAATATAGTACATTAGGAATTCTCTCGCAGATAAATAGCATCGGCATTGCCCATTAGAAAGAAAAAAAACGAAATCTCATAATAGCACAACTATCACACAAACTGGCACAAGAGATGGCAAAAACAAAAAATGTTAGAAAGTAAGTTCATGACAAAACATTGTGAAAATAAAAAAATATGTACACGTCCATAAAGGAACAAATTCATGAGTAAATCCACATAGGGAGTTGAAACAAGGTCCAAACAATTAAAATAGCTTTTGTAAATATTTACAAGTGAAGACAATGGAGGGTTTTAGGTCAGTTATTATGACAGCAGAAGAGAAACTTTTCCCCACCATGGACCATGCAAAAAAATATATAATAATAATCATGTCAACAATCAAACAAATCTGTGGGTTTAACGTTTTGGGGCTTTTCCTATCAGTTCCTCTGAGGTTTTATTTGTTTTTAGCATTGCATGGCAGGCCACTCTCATATATGACCCACGGGCAGCAGAATTACCGCCGCTGATTTAGGAGGTTTGTTCTTCAGCGCCGTTCATTTGAAGCGGCACACTTTCCTCCTCATTTCCATCTTGAGTCTGAGGTGAGAACAACAAATAAGATTGTGTCATGTTTTTGCACAAAAATCAGTTGGGCTACAACAAGTTTGCTAATAGAGTACAAACACTTGATTATTACAAGTAGTTTCATGTCTTTGCAAATTACTTGATTTTAAATTGTGCTAAATAAAATTGAAATTCTTATTTCAGGTAACTTCAAATTGTATTCCACTACACATTTTTTTTAAATTGTAAAATACAACTTGACCCCAGTTTCCACAAATATATCCATTATTATTAAATTTATTACTGCTAAATTTCGAGGCGTGTCTGGAATTCCCCCACGTAAGGGGCGGTCATTAATTGTGAATTAAAAAAAATGGTGGCATTAAAGGAACTTTAAATTAACTAAAAATTAATGCACTTATTTTGACACCATTAGTTAAGATATATGCTATTTGGTACTTTTACTTTTTAAGTACTTGATACAAAACCAGCCTACTACCTTTCTCATCACCGCCGTCAGCCCTTTGACCGTGTCTGTCAGAGTCTTGCAGGTCTTGGTGAAGTGTTCGTGGTAGATGCTCTTCTGCTCCTCGGCCTCCTTTAGCGTCTTTTCCGTTTGCGTCAGAGTGCTTTTCGTCTCATCCAGCTCCTTTGACAAGGACCGGTTGTCTTGATCCAGTTGCGCTTTCACCTTGGCGTCTTCCTCTGTCATGAGCATCGAAGAGGACATATTGTGAAAATTTGACTTTTTTTTTATGGCTTCTTTACAAATAGCTGGAGCAGTGATAGCCACACACAAATTGTGAAATTAAACCAACTAAATTTTTATAAGCAGTATTAAAAGAATTACAGTGGTTCAATTATGAAAGACTATTGCTGAATTTCCAACAGTTGGCATGCTGACATATGCCTAGATAGCATCCTGAGAAAAGAAAAGAAAAGGCAGATCAATAAAGATCTAATTTTGTAGTCGGGTAGGCAATGTGCCAGTCCACCTATCACAGCAGTCACACAAACAAAGAATGCCAAATGAGGTGGAATTGGGCTTCAGTGTAGCAAAGGCTCAAATTGAGGCAAACCATAGTCCAACTGGAGGTCTGACACAGAGTGTAGCTTGCAACAACAAAAAACATTCAAACAGTATTTACCCATCTTGGCGTCCTGCACCATGAGCTTGTGTTCGATCTCCTCTCGCGCCTTCTCGCTCTTCTCCAGCTTCTGCATCAGGCTGCCAATGTCCACCATGGCTCCGTTGTACACGATCAGATTGCTGGACTCGCTGGTTTCTGAGCGAGCACAGGATTTGGGAGCAGGCAGTAGTTCTCTGTTGCCTGAGAGGACGTTTAATATTTCACTTTATATACTGTAACCCTTGTGAAGTAAGCATCACATTTTAGCTCACCTAAGGGATTTTCCATTTGTGCTTCGGTTGGAGAGAAATCCGGCTCATCCTTCGGCCTGTCTGTTAGTTTGCGGTAATAACACGACTCTCTCACCACCGGCTTGTTCAGCAGCTTCTTTATCTGAAAAAGACAAACGTGCCATGAGAATGACAGACTTGAGTGTTTGCAGTGGCCAGACTGAAATGTTCTTTGCTCACCTGAGCACGTGAAAGGTGCAGCCCAAGCGTGTACAAGATTTCCTCTAGGTCTTTCTCCAGCAGGTAGCCCCAGTGACTTTGGTCAAAGTAAACAAACGCCATCAGCAGCTCCCTGTTGTACGTGACCATCTGCTTCTTGTCCTGCTGGTAAAACAAGCCACCGTATTCAACATTCATTCAGTCATTTTAATTTAAAGCGGACATACAAAGGAAAATGTGCATGCTTTGAATTCTGAACATTTTTCATCCATCTCCTTCAATAGGGTTTAAGCAGCACAAATGAAGCAGCCTACCTTGTCCTTGAAATTTTTATCTTTTGGGGATTTTCGATCATCTTTGCGATCTCTTCGCTCTCTGTCATCTTCATCATCCTTGTCTGAAGGTCAGAAAATGAAATGTGTCAAAGTGGAACATATTGAATGCAGTGCCAGAAATGACATCATGTCAACAAAAGAAGCCTCAGAGAAAGTGGAAGTGGAATCCATCACAGCTTCAGAGTGGTGCACGATTTCTCATCATTGGCCACAATTTCAGTTTAATGAGATGTCCAAATAACTGAACAAAAAGAACATTACCATCATCGGCATCATCTTCATCGGCATCTTCGGCCTCCATGGGGTCGTACTCGTCCGCGTTGGCCGTGCTGCCGTCATCTTCGTTCTCGTCCTCGTCACGTGACTCTTCCTTCTTCACAACCTTCTCATCGCTCTGCTCGCGTACGCAAATCAAAAGTGTGTCACAACAAACAAATTAAAGCCATCAAAGTGCCAGCTATGCATGACTCGCCTTCCTCCTCTCAACCTCGTCGTCCTCTCTTGATTTCTTCACTGCTGGCTCATCACCATCTTCGTCTTTCTCCTTCTTTAATTCCCGCTTTTCCGGCTCCTTCTTCTCGGCCTCTTTTTTGACCTTCTTCTCCTTCTCTTTCTTTTCATCCTTGACGGGGATTGCAGCCAGGGCTTTGTATATGCGGTAACCAAAGTCTCTCTGCAGCATCTCGTTGAAAAGCTCGGCGAAGAGAGAAACCTGGAGGACAAAACTGACGCTCTTCATCCATACACAAAGCTGGTGTCTCGATGAGGAATCTCCTACGGATTGCTGAGGAGGTGGACAGCGAAACGCGATTGACACCATCCAAAAAGGTTTGGATTTGTCTACAGCTATCACAAAATGGCAGCAAAGCAATTTTTTGCCCTTTAGACAAGGCTATGCCACTCAGTTCAACATAATCCCTTGGCACCAAAGCATTCTTTTTATATTAGACATGACAAACAGAATAGACAAATGTCAAAACAAAAGTCTGCAGGTTGACTGTAAAGTCAATTGATAGCAATTCTCACTTCAAAAGACGTCTCCTTGTTGTCCTCCAGCCTGTAGTCCAACAGCACACTGAGGGACATCACACTGCAGTCAAACTTGCCGTTCTTGGCGGCCCAGTTGGGGTGAACGAGGATGGTGGGCTCATCAGGGAGGATGTAGCGCCTTTCCCGGCGTTGACGCTCTAGCTCCTCTTGCCTCTTCCTTTCCTCCTCCTGGCAGAGAAGAAAAAGAACCTTTCATCATCTCATACTTATCACAAATGAACCAAAAGTTGGCGGTGAAATGCCTCGCGTACCTCTTTGTCCTCCTCGGTGCGACACGGCTCTTCTTCCTCGGGAGGTTTGATTTCTGGCTTTTCAGGTTCCTTGGACTCTTCCAGCTGCTCCTCCACTTTTAGCTGCTTGGTGAGTCGGGCGATCAGCTGCGACTTTAAGCCCTTGGAGCTCAGAGTGCGACAGTCGAGCTCCTTGCGCAGGTCGTTAACCTGCGGGGGAGCGTTGAGAAATTGAACGTCATTAGTTACACAGTGGCAACCAAATTGGCTTTACCAAGTTACAAGGAGGGGCAATGTACCAGTCCGCCTGTCACAACAATCACAAAGACGAGAATGCTGACTGAGGTGGAACTGGGCTTCACTGTAGCAAGGCTCAAATTGAGTCAGAACATGGTCCAGCTGGAGGTCTGACACAGAGTGTAGCTTGCAACTAAAAACTAACCGATCATGACAAAGTTCTCACGACCTGAACTGTCAGCTGCTGTTCAATCGTCTCTCTAGCACGGTGGCGTGGCCTTCTTGCGCTGTGACATTTTTATGCATCCGCGCAAAGTAGTTCATTGTGCTTAATTTGTAACCTCAAAATGTCACTTAAAATAAATGTTTATATCAATAAATATACTACTTACACTGCATTCAAAATGTTATAGGTCAAATTAAGCTCCATTTTATGAGTAATGCAAAAGACAATCCAAAAAATAAAAATACTGATAAAGAATAAGCCAACCCCAAAAAATTCTTTACAATAGTGTGTTTAGGCCCGCACTAATCTAAACACGGCATGCTGATTAATATTGCTTTTGTGGAATATAAATTAAGCCTCAAAATCTACTTATTTTTAACTATCTCATGTGGCGGCCATTTTGCCACATGTCTATTGAAAATGACATCAGAGTTGCTTAGGTTACAGCCAATCACGGTTCAGCATCAGAAACCAGGTGAGCCCTTAGGTAGTGTGGCAAAATGGCCGTCCCGGAGTGGGATAAAATGGGTGGATTTTGCAGATAATTTGAGACTATATTTGCAATCTAACAATTTATAATATAACCGTACTTATCAATTGTTAGACATTTAAATGCCAATTAAGGCCTTGTTTTTAGAATCATGCTGGCTAGGACCCTCTATTTTAAAACCCCAGTGGAAAACTTTCTGCCGAGGGAAAAGATATCTGGTCATCATAAGGTTAAAATGGATTCTAATGTACGTTGAACTGATATTGTAATAGCTATCATTTATACTGTAGCTATCTATTGCTAAAAGTGACAGCAAAAATGCCATGCTAACAGGGTTACTTTTGTAACACTTTGGGAAAAAATGAATACCACCAAGTGCACTTTAACGTTACCTTCATTGATTTCGGATCAAGTTTGGTCCAGTGAGTCGGGATGCACACGTCCTTGGATTTGTCACCATCCTTATCCTCTTCCTCCTTGAGAGAAAGTCAACGAGTCAGAGAAAGAGCGAGGGAGAAAGAGAAGGGACAGGACAAATTCAGCACGTCGCTTGTGATCCTCTGAAGATTTCAAGTTGATCCGTGCAAGATCACAAATGTCTTCTAAAAAAACCAAACAAAACTAAACAAAATCTCATTCTAGTGAGCTTGACTGTGCTTTAAGTCCACTGCTACTGAGGAGTACACAAGGAAGCTCTCTAGTTCTTTAAAAACCAGCTGCCAATCAAACAATCAATCAATCTGTGGAAAACAAAAAAAAGGTAAAATAAATTTTAAAAAAATCAAAATAAATGGAGGTGTATCTGCAGGAGATCTGGTCTCCAAACGGAGTGAGCGCAGGGTTGGCCCTAACAGCTACCGGCTTTGCCAATTATGGGGGATTTAAGGAACTACATATGACGTTCATAGTCCGAATGGAAAAAATAATAATATAGAAGCCAACAAGAAGAACAGACAAGGAACACTCGACTTGGGGGGGAAGGTTCTCGTTTCCCAATCAAATTGGTGTGAGAAATCATATGAAAATAAGACATTTCTACAACAAACACATTATCAGCATGCAACTGACTCCACAGATTCCAGCAGTAATCCAGTTGCGCATGCCAGCGTTGGGGGAGAACAAAAACTGGGCACTGGTTGAAATTTAGAGATTGTTTAAATTATCAGGAAAGAACAGAAGCAAATGAAATCGATTCGACCCAGATTAGCAGCAATTTAGACAAAAGCTGGAGGCTGTTTTACCAGTTGCAAAGGGGAGCGTACACAAACACAAGCTAGTCTCACTGCTTCCACTGTGTGTGTCTGCTGGATGTGGGGGAAGGTGCCGAGTGCTGATGGTGGCATGGAGGAGAAGAGGAAGGGGATAGGTGGAGTAGTAAACAGAGGACGCCTAGGTGAGGTTGGAATGGAGTAGTAAACTCCGTGTCCATGTGTTTTGTGTGTGGCGTGAGGTGAGGTGTGTGTCTTATTTTTGTAATTCCTGTGCCTTCCTGTGAGAAGCGGAAATGAGAAGAGAGGGATTAGCGGTTCAGTGCCTGTTCTCCATCCGCCTCCTTTCGCTCGGCCGACAGCTTCTCAGCCAGCTGCTCCCGGAGTCGCCGCGACAGCACCTCCCACTCTGAGCGGGTAGGAAGACAATGCCAAACATCCGGAAGAAACAAAACCACTGTCTCCACATGAGCGGGGACTGTCCGCCCCTTGTGTGTCTCCTCCGGCCGGTGATAGCGAATCTCTGCAAAACGATACCTGTCGCAAAGGAAGAGGGTGCATTGGAAAGAAACATTCTGGTCAGGGCAAAGCACAACAGGCAAGCCTGGCTAGGGCAAACCTTCTTTAGCTACTCCTGCCTTCACTCCCCCTCCCACTTGGAGTCACCAAAGGACCTTATATGTCATTACAGTGACCCCCTCCCTCACACAAATCACACAGAGGGGCCTGGTCTGCTGCTTTCCAACGGTTGTCATGGTGATGGGAGTCAGTCGACAAACATGACATCACAGCCTATATAGCCCCCCCCACCCCACATTATTGAGCTCTGCCTTTTACACCTAGGATACATTTGAATGTGCAAACAAGAAAAGAATATGAAAGCCAGTTCAATAAATATTTAAACACAGACAATAGAGGAACACAAGAAAAAAACAAAAGTGACGGCGGTGTCGTCTGGTCCATGCTACTGCTTCCAGCCACAGTCCCGTGTGTTTGGTTTGTCACCACGATGAAGTGTGTGCGTCAATTTAGAGAGTGTGACAGAAAGAGAAAGGCAAGACGACCACACACAAAAGGGCAATACAATAAAGGATAACAAATAAGTGGTAATAAATTAACACCACAAAGTATATTCAAATAATTTGTGAGCTTCGCACTTACAAACAAAATGACAAATGAGAAGGAGAGTTCTTACCACTGAGTGCACAGACTAAGATCTATGCCTGTGAGTGCCTTGCAACAGCGTATAGCTGTCTTTATGAGGACTGAGGGATCCTTCTCTGGCTCGGCTCCGTCCAGAGAGGGAGACCAGTGGCCACCGATGGCCATGGCCTCGTCTTTGCCTCTCATTCCCACTAAAAACTGAAGACGTAAAAATTAGACAGGGTAAAGAAGAGAGCCAAAGAGTGAAGGTAAGACAGAGACGAGTGATAACAGATTATAGGTGATGTGATGTCATTCTTTCTCCTAACCGGCCGTGCCGATGTGGTACGTTAGTTCTGTTTTGCAATAGACACAATGCACTCTTGATTTGTAAAATGACCCCAAATGTTAGACATTCTCTTTTCTTTTAGGGGTACCTTGATGAGCCTTGCGGGATGCTGGAAGGAGTCTCTGACTTCCTGGGAATCTTCTGCGAGGGCACATGACTTGTGATATAACTCCTCTAAACTAGGGTTAGCTAGCAGCATCACCTAGCGGAGAGAACAAAAACACACAGAACGGTCCAATATCACTATCATTGTGTGTAGTCACAAATATGTAGCTTGCTTATGGCTCCTTTGTTTATTCAGTTATTAATGGCTGGATGGGATGCATGAATGAGGCCACCACTACTATCATGTGACCAAAACATGAACATGCTTTTTCTTTACAAGCCTTGCAGATCTAAAACTAGGAGGACTGAATGTTTGAGAAACAATTTCAATTTCATTTGTTTTTTAATTTTCAATAAAAAACGAACAACTGTAGAATATGCACCTGTAAGTAAAACATTTTATATTAATCCCACTGCCTAAAATGTCAAGTGAGGGCGTTTGAGAATCAGAGATTAGGTCTACCTTAGCACTGTAAGTGTGGTTGGCATCAGGCGGATCGAGCACAGCTGTATTTTTGACAAACGGATCCACCTCCTTGTGCAATATGTGGAAGTTACATGCGTTGCTGAACTGAAAAGACCGCGTCAGGGGGAAACCGTCCACCCAGGTGAAGGCAGCGCCAAAAAAGTCACTGGGAATATACAGACTCTGATAGCGCCGCCTCAGCTCCATCATGTCACAGCTTGAACTGGGGGGGGGAAAAAAGGCACGTTACATCTTCCGCACTGCTAAATCTCCTGCCGTGATTCAGTGCATCGGCGTTCCACTCACGTGTCCATACTGAACTTTGAAAACTGCACCGTGTAGCGAGGGACAACCCTGCGAGGGCGCCGCGGTGAGCGCTCTCGTCTCGGGGAACGCTCTCGGGAGCGTTTGCGCACGGGCGAGCGTTCTCTCGAACGCCTGCGCTCGCGTTCTCTGTCTCGGCTAAAGTAGTGAGAGAGGGAGACGCTTAAAAAGTGGCACAAGTACACTGATAGCATTTAATAGTTATTTTCATAATATTGCAAACAGTAGGCAGTAAGATACTTTTGAGTATTAAAAAAAACAAGCCATTTTCTATGTTTTCTCAAATGGTCTGCCTAAAATAACATGAAAGGTTCATTTTTTACTGAAAACCTCAGTCTGCTGCAACCAGGAAGCACTTGTGACATCAGAGTGAGTCGGTCTATAAAGTTTGATTAACCGCAATGACCTGCGATCCTCTTTACTGCGGAGGATGAGCTCAGGGGGACGATCGTTGCGAGGAGGGAAGCGTGGCGGCGGCTCAATCCGTCTCACAGGCTGCGGCTGTGGCATGAGTCTCACCGGGGGCTGAAGAAGACCCCCTGGAAAAACATCTAGAGAACATTGTCATACTGGTTTCGGCAGCGAAAGGCACAAATTTGATTCAGTTTTATTCGGACGTGAGCCGACACTGGTGGAATTTGTTTTACCTTTGGGAGGCGGTTGTGGCAGCAGAGGCTGAGGCGGGTTTTGGAGGAGGGGGCCGAGCGAGGCGGCAGACAGCTGGGCCTGCAGTAAGGAGGGAGGGGGGGCCGGGGGCGGAACACTGAATGTGGTCGGAGGCGGTAGCGACTGGAGGATGGGGGGAGCTTTCATCATGTTGGGCGGTGGAGGATGACTCTAGAAGAGAAAAGAAGATAAATAAATCTAATTTGATAAAAACTAACGATGTCTGTGTGAATGAAAGCAGACTCCATCTTGAGGGGTTTGATTTCATCAATTTAAACTGCCACACTTAAGCTGTATGATGATCAAATAAGAGGAAGGTTTTACCAATCAATGAGGCTTGCTTCTGATTTTCCATTAATTGTCTAATATTACAGCTTTATATTAGAAAATGCTGAAACATAAATTGGCATCTCTTGCGAATTTTAAACAAATTGGTGTTGGAATCGCAGAACTTGAAACCAAAGAATTCCAGTTGCTGATATTTAATATACTATAAAAGTAAGGGTCAAAACACTCACGCTGTTAAAAAGGCACTGATTCCATCTTATTGCAATCATTTCTACTTTGATAATACGAGACGGAACATCTGAAAGAAAATTTAAGTTATTCAAATACACACATACATTGTATGGTATCTAGCTAAAGACAGCACTTAGCAAAAACATAAAGTCATGTGTCCATGATAAGGAGCCATCAAGAAATTTTGGGTTAAACTGCCAAAGCAAATATTGTTGAGAAGAGATCTGTGATTATGGTTGAAGTTAAAAATGGAAGCAAATGATCAAGCGAGCAGAAGAAAAGCGTCTCAAGGACGACAGCAAGTGTGTGATTGAAGGTCTATGTGGTTACATTTTGTCTGCCGTCCACTGCGGGGTGAATGTCAGAGTAGCGCAGCTGTATCCCTGGCTCATTGTAAAGGCTGCCCAGCTGTTGGGAAACTTGAGGTAAAGGCTGAGGCTGCTGCTGATGATGCTGATGCTGATGCTGGGGACGGATTGAGAACAGAACAGTCAATCTGCAGCAGAAACAGGATTGGAGGAAAAAAAAATCTAATCTGGGGAGAAGAAGCCCCAAAACATGTTAAGACTTGCAGGGTTCAACTCTCATTCAGTGAAATTGTTCAGACCCGAGACTGGATGGGAGGCATCTTCACACATTTCTAACAATCGTCTGCATGTACAAACTGCAAATGCTCTCACCGACTGGTTTGTGAGCTGAGGTAAGGTCTGGATGCGCTGGGCGTTCCACTTGAAGGGCAGGTTGGCGTTGTACACGGCCTCCACCAGCACTCTGTCGCCCACTTGTGGCGTCTTCCCTTTTACAGCGCTGGAAGTGGACAAACGAAAAACATTCGGTTCATAAACTGATATTACTGGCTCCTCTGTACTTTCAAAGAACATTTACGACAAACAGCTTGAAGCAACAAGATTTATTTAAGCTCCTTGTGTTCTCTTTAACCTGAGCTGAAAGAAGACATCTTCGTCCACGAAGCCGAACGTATCGTGCAGCTTGTTCACAACGCCGGTGAAGACGCGCTGCTTCTGCGGCTGCTGCTGGTGGCTGGAGCGCGGCGTCGGGTACGACACGGTGATCTGGGCCGTCTGCTGGGGATTGGCCAGGCTCAGGCTCGTGGGCAAAGTCAGTGGTGGCTAAGGGAAGGCGAGGAGAAGCATTTCGACATGTCTTGTCATTCAAGGCACAGCCAGATGAATATTAAGAGAGGATTCTCATTCCATTGCAGATTATTCCATGTTACCTGCGATAGCAGTGCCGGTTGAGGCTGTGGAAGCTGAGACAAGAACCCCCCAAAAAAATGGCGTTAAC
This sequence comes from Leptonotus elevatus, assembly GCF_054856555.1. Lineage (NCBI taxonomy): Eukaryota > Metazoa > Chordata > Actinopteri > Syngnathiformes > Syngnathidae > Leptonotus > Leptonotus elevatus. Next base: position 6,072,699 of record NC_141251.1, on the reverse strand, counting down.
ATTGAACAGTAATCAGGAATGAGTGTCATAATTATGGGTGACATAACTGATATGTTTCAATATTACAAAAAATTAGAGGGCTTGCATAATTACAATGTGCTGCATTTTTGTAAAATGGGTGACGTCCCACAATAATATATTGCTTTAAACTGAGTGTACTTTAAAAAAATCAATACAGACAAAACACTACATCCATCCATGTGTTGGTGTGTTGCTTTTTCCGTCTCGCTGCAAAGCATACTGGGATAATAAAAAAATAATTCTAGTGAGCATTTGTTGTGAACTACTTTTTAACATGCATTGTGGAACATAACTACAAAATGGCAAAGTCACTATAGGGAGTGCACCAGTTGTACTTGTTAAATTAGATTGTCCCTTCAGTGTGCTGAGTGTGACACAAGGAGCATGTTTCACCTGATGAGGCACACTATATAACGGCTGTTGCAGCGTTTGCTGCGGGGGAGGCTGCTGCTGCTGCTGCTGTTGTTGTTGTTGCTGCTGCTGCTGTTGTTGCTGCTGCTGCTGCTGCTGCTGCTGCTGCTGCTGCTGATACTGCTGGAGCGCCGAATTGATCTGTGACTACAGACACGTGCGCAGCTGATAAGACACAAGTGTGCTGTTTGATACACGTCTGCTACCAGCTTCCTGTGCTGTGACCGACCTGCTGCAGTGCGGCGGCGGCGGCAGCGGCCGCCGCTGCCGCCTGCTGTTGCAGAGCGGCCGTCTGCTGGGACAGCTGATAGTTGGCAGAGGATTGGTTGCTGAGAGAGGCGGCTGCCAAGGCTGACTGCTGGGAGTAGACGGCGGGGGAGGCTCCCAGGAGGGAAGGCTGCTGCACGCCGAGAGCTGGGGGACGGAAACAAAAGAAATCTTGGCGGGGCTCTCTATATATTCCTATAAAGAAAATTATTAAGCTGTTCAAGTTAATATTTTAGACTATATACAAATAGGGTGTGTAAATTCTGTAAAATGTTCTATAATTCTTGATCCTTGTAGTATTTTGCTAAAACAATGTCCCAGACATATTAAGACAACTTTTTTTGTGTGGGGGGGAAAAGTTAAAAATCTCACCTTTAAAACCTATAAACATAATTTTTTACACCCGGACTCATTAGTGTAATCACTTTTAAGATTTAATTAACTGTATTGCTCGTGTTGTATTGTCACAGTAAGCTCAGTTTCCATCACACTTTAGCTGTTTGCCAACACTGGTACGCTTCTGTGGTGGTAAACACACGTGATGTTGCACATGATGGTTTCAACTGTGACTTTTGAGGTACCAGCGTAACTTCAAACATAAGATCAGGAAGAAAATCTGGTTTATTATACTCACAGTGCAAGTTGATGTCAAGAGACTGGGCCGTGTGGGCCGTGTGTCCCGGCTGAGACACGGCGGTGGTGGCAAACTGAGTCGCCCAGGGCGGATTTTTCTGTCCCCCGAACTGGGCCATGACTCACTCGGGTGAAAGCTCGTCTCCACTCGCCACCGTCTTGCTGCTTATCCCTAAAAATAATAATAATACATTTTTAAAAAATCAACAAAATGCTATGAACGAATAAAGTACTCACATGGCTGCTTAACAATTAAAATAGCTAAGTATCATAACTACTCACTGTCCTGTTTCTTTTCAGAAGCAGTAAAGCACACAGTGCTTGCAATAATAGCGAGCCGCACACTTCCAGGCAGAACGCAAACAACTAGAACTAACAACGTGAGCACACGGGTCAAGGGCAACTTCACAATGCGCTTGCGACATATTTCCACCTTTAATTTAACAAAATACGTAAAAAGAATTGAACGCGAATCACTTAACTCAGGCTTTGAAGCGCTTTACTATGACTAAACGACTAAACATAATTTGCTGACGGGTTATAATTTTTGAATATTGCACTTGCTATAAATAAAGCTGTGTTTAAATAGCAACTGCTGACACGGCAAATCCCGAAAGCTATCGGGCTACCCTTAGCCACTTTGAAATAGCAGTCTGCTAACGCACAGTGTATTCGGGCTACCCTTAGCCACTTTGATATAGCAGTCTGCTAACGCACAGTGTATCAATTAAAGGTTGCCAATACAGAAACGCATTCGTGTGTTTAAATCACCGCGGTTGTATGACCGAGGTTTGTCTTGCTCCAACTATGTTTGAAGTTCAGACTCACTATTATTTAGACAAACGCCACACGGACCACGAGGAAGCAATTAGCATTAGCTTTAGCTTCGTGGCCGGAGTAGCCTCGTGCAGGATTTGTTATGGAGGCCTCGGTTAACGATTTGCTGACACTAGCAGCTGACTCGTTGTCACTAATGTTAAGCACGCGCAACGTAACCATAGTAAGAAGCCTAGTGGAAAAATAAGTCACGTCGACATCTAGTGATAAGTAACGAGAGCAAATAATGAGTTTATGTTTGATATTTAACGAGTATCATTGCAGCTTGACTTACCGCTGTCCACTGCACCCGGCCGTCAGAGAATGAAGACGAGCACTACGCATGCGCGTAATGAAGATAATTTTTTTAATTTGATAAATATTACTATAATAATTTACTTTATTAAAACATACAGTAATTACATAAATAAATAAAATGTTTTCAGCCCACTTTGCAACTATTGAAGGGACATTCTGCTGCTACCCGTCTTGGCCACCTGAGGGCAGTATATGACAGACAGCCTGGTTTGCGTAGTCTTGGACCCCCGCATACTCGCGGTTCGGCACCCGTGTTTTGATTTGGGTTTTTTTGGGGGGTGGGGTGGGTATTATGGAGGTTTATCAGTGTTTTTGAATATTTTATTGGCTACAACAACAAAACCTCAATACATTTGAATATATGTCAATTATACGCAGACCTCTGCTGTTCCAAAAAGAATCCTGTTAAAATCCCAAACCAAATGAAAATACTCCATAGAAACACATCAATTGTAACAAACAAGCTGAAATAGAATGGCATTTCATTAGGGCCCAGGCTAAACTATATAGACACGATATACTGTGCATGGATGTCTGCATATTGTAGATATCTCACCACCTCACAGAAGATATTGAATACATGACTGTGAGTACGGTTATATTGACTGTAAAAAACAGCAGTGTTCAGTATTAGTTTGTGAACTTTATTGTGATGCAGTGGACACGGCAACTTACTACAATAGTTAATTGTGTTCCTTTGTTTGGATACTCCTACCTACATTTCTTTAATCCACAATTTCCCAATAGATCATCTGTTTACAACATAAAGCAGGAATTCAGCATTGTCGTTCTGCATTACACTATAATGTGCAAAACCTTCCAAAAACACATTATTTATACAGTAAAAATAAATATAACATCATTTGCAGCCATCACAGGAGCGACAACACAAAACAGACCGTGCTTTGTGGATACAGTATGCAAAATGTGTATTTTGACAGCACATTAGCTTCTTTAGCTTAATGTCATAACATTTCTGCGATGAAAAGTGAAACCTATTATTTCAACTGTAAATAGCAGGCATAGATAAACACACAGCAACAGCGCTTCTTAATTTCTCTCCTTTGCGAAGCGGAGATGATCAAGTAGCACATTTGTCAATCAACTTTGAATAATTACTCTTGTAATTTGCGTTCCAGCTCTGAAAAAACCTTGGTATTGATTTCGTCTACTTCGTCTTCCACCTGCACGGGGATAAAAGACCAGTAGAGATTAAAATAGTGCTTGTCCCACAAACAAATTCAAACAGTGGAAAAATATCTACATCATAGATTTCACCTATAAACGTGGGTTAAGATTAAAACAAAACAAAAAGAATTACACACTGTGTATTTATAACAACATAACTTTGTCTTCAAATGTGTTAGCTTAATGCTAACACAAAATGGGAAAAGCAATTACAAAGGCTAACGAATAGCATCTCCGTAGCGATGTTACGACCCAACAACCACCAGATATTTGAACACAACAGTCACCTGCTCCACTGCCTTTACTTCGGGAATGTAGAACTGCATCATGTTCTGAATGCCGTACTTCAGGGTCACCGAGGAGCTGGGGCATCCCGTGCAGGAGCCCACCAGCTTCAGCTGCACCGTGCCGTCCACGAATCCCTTGAAGACCACGTCGCCGCCGTCCTCCTGAACTGTCGGTCTGCGTGGATCACAGGAGAAATGGAGAAATATTAGCCCCGTAAATAGTTGTTGCATTAATTTAGTTCTTCGTCTGAGCTCACTACCTGATTCTGGTGTCAAGAAGCTCCTTAATCATCAACACCACTTCATCATCATCTTCAGAGACACCTACAGGTAACAAAATCCACATTTGAATAATTTATATAGCTAGCTCCTTAGCTAATCAGTTCTCTTATACTCACTACTTTCTGGGTGCACGTCTCCTGTCGTGATGGGGTCGCCGCTCTCAAAGAATTTGGCCATGGTCTCCAGGGCATTTCGCTTGATGTCCGTCCATTCCAAGTCCTCGTCGACCTGTTGAGAACACAGCAGGGTTATTGAAGTTCTCAATACATTGGTGCCATGAGATATGGGTTTAATTGGTTCCGTGAATGCACCGTAATTGAATAATTAAATAGAATGTGGGGAAAAAAATTGGTTGAGTTCACTGCCATCATACAGCATCTAAAATGTTGCTCTCAAATCAAAGAAAAATAAGACTGCTTGTATCTCGAAAAACTTATAGTCTGCTCACTGGTACCACTCCAATTACAAAATATTACACATGCGTGGAAAACTGATGTAATGCTTACTTTGGTGACGGTGATGAAGTCCGGGCCAAAGAACACACTTTTCACACCTTCGATTTCAAAGAGATCTCTGTAGAAGTTGTGGATGTTGTCATGTTATTGTTGGCTCAATCAAGCGTTAACCATAAGCAAATTGCATAACAAATTGCATAACAAATTGTGGTGAGTAGAAGACAGTCAAATAAATGAAATAGGAGACGTAATCTAAACCTGGCTAAAGTTGAACACTGCGTTGAGCTCTGAGATGGAAAATCCAGTGTTCCGCTTCCTAAAACTGGCTTATCAGGTATAAATTTCAAGCTTCTCGGGTTTGGGGTGTCTTCAGTCTGGATGGAAACCTGTCGTACTACGAAAAAACAAAGCAAGAGGAGGGTCAAGATATGCTTCAGGTGAGAGCGATGGTCGCTGGTGGCAAGATTCTCACCTGGGACGTGTGTGCTTCTGATTGTGGGTGCAGAAGGGACTCTTCTTTGAAACTGGGTGTGATACGAAATTCCATTTTTTTCTGGAAACCTTAAAATAAATTAAGAATACTCATTAATATGCAGAAATATGCTCTTAAGCCTCAAATGTTGTTTTGCTACGCGTTGTTAGCAGTTAGCTGATGTATGCAAGTTAACCTTGATCGGTGCTAATGTAAATTAAACCTAAACAATAACAGGGACACACTCAAAAAAAGATAAGGCCGTTATTATAATTACCAAGTAAAATAAGTGATGCTAACAACTCAATGTGAAAATGAAAGGACAAAGCTTCTTCCTTACAGCACCTCGCTAAAGAGTTAGCTATGCTTGATGGTGCAAATAACGACACTTCAAACTTGACACATTTATCACATCGGGCGCATAAAATGCTCACGAAATGCTACACTGTAGTGAAATAAAGTTCAAACCGAATGAAAGTGGTATTTCTCGCCGTCCGTAGCAATGGGCACAAAACCCATCTCGCGTGCGCCGCCATCTTAACTGTTTTGAAAAATGATGGTGACGTCGCTACTGTCCTTGGTAAACTCACGTTACTTGCGATCGACAGATTCGCACATTTAATAAAAAATAAACAAACAAAAAAATGGTATACGTTTAATGTTCATCATGAAGAGTACACATTAGTCAATATCTAGTGTTTCTCAAATATATGTTTAAAATGTTTTTTTGTTACGTTTTAGGTTTGTGGTGTATTTATCTATTTATTACTTATATATAAGTGTCTGGAAAGAAAATTGTACAAAATAACGCATAATAGGACGGGAACTTTAAGTTCCTTTACAACGTATGTTACACCTAGAGAGCCAGCAAGGCCCAGGGGGACTGGCCTATAAACTAAAAACGTCAAAAGTATATAAAATAGTTACAATATAAGTAATGTTCTTTTTTTTGTTTTCATAACAGAGTCCCAAATTTTGATTTTGACAGAACGATTGTGCTGCATACCATTTTTTTTAAATTTTTTATAGAAAAATCCTTTTAGATTAAAAGTGAAACACAACAATCAACAAAAAAAACTGCAGTGGCCTTGAATCACCCGTGTGGTATCCTACGAACTGGATGACTTCGAATCTACACAGACAAATGAATGACTATCACGAACACAATGTATCCTCAAGAACAAACAGGTATCCCAGCCCATGTCCTGCATTGCGTTTGTTCTGTGACATAAAGTAGGCGAGAAAGGGAGGACTAACATACCGAAACTGAACTGAGGAGAACACACTGCAACATCTCAGACTTGATAAGAAGCATGTATTTATAAAGTTGGACAGTAAGGAACGTGACAGAAGGACATATTTATTTCATTTTTTTCCCTTCCCTTGTCAAGACATGTGGCTGTGGATTTTCTTCCCTTTGGCCCTCTCACTGACGTCCTTCATTGGAACGTGGGCAGTGTAAGTACACTTGAAATGTCAACGTACTTTTTTATATTTGCGCTTTCGAATTATGATGCTTTTCACGAAAATGCAAATATTCATCAATATTGTCAAAATGTGTATGGATAGTTGGCAAAGAAGATAGATTAAATGTGTTTAAAAAACTTTTTTTAAATGTTAATGTCACTATATATTTTTTCTTGCGTTTAAGTTAGGGCTGAGCAATTAATCATATTCAAATTGACATGGCAATATAAAAAATGTGATTTTCAAATCACAAATGCGAAAAAAATTTGGGGGGGGGAAAATCTGATTCCTTGTGTTTGGCTGGTATGCTTTATTATTTATTTATTTTGTGTCTAGAAAGGTTCATTGAAACTAAATAATCGCATATTGAATCGCAATCAATCATAATTGGATTTTTCTTCTAAATTGTTCAGCCCTAAGTTTAAATTCTACTTTTTACATTTCTACTTTCTACTTCTTCTTTTTTTTTTTACATTGAACTTTTGCATAATTAGAATACATTTTCTAATGGGAAAATGATTAGACAAGAGACAGGAGAAGGAATTTGAGAAAATTGAGATACACTGAAAAAAAAAAGTAATGTATGGACTTTTGGATGCACACATTTGAAATATACATTCCAATGACTTTTTTCCCCCCCAACCAAAATTGTGTCTGCTAAGCAGTACCTGATTATTATTATATATTTTTTTAAATCAAAATCATATATCCAAACATGAAGAGTCCCCGACGCAACCGGTGTCCTCCAAACACATCTCAGACAACTTGCGTTGTTTTGGGAACAAGGTGACCCTTTTTATCCTTACACCACAGCAGAGTGCAAAGAAATCTTTTCCAATAAAGTGCTTCGATTTTATAGTATTTTTACTTGAGTTGAATTTTATTGACCTACATGTGTACCAATTTGGTGCTTCAACTTTAAATATACATTTTATTTGCTATTTAATTATTTTTATACATAATTCAAATTTTGTATGATTTCATTCAATCATCTATTATTATTGTGTTTTTGCTTGATTTTTTTGTTTACAGCCTGCATAAACGATCTGTTTGTGATGAAAAAAATCTCTTGCTATTCTTTTTTTGTTTCATTTATTTTTATGTATTTTTCTTGTGTATATTTGCAGACTTGATTTTATTTTCATGTTATTTGTGTGTTTATAGCCTATATCATTGACAGTAATACAGCTATGATTTCAATGTGATATTTTTCCAGATACATCTTGTTTAATTCACTCGATACAGTTGAATGACATTTACTTTTTTTTCTTACTTAATGCAATTCACATTTTCATTGTATAGATATGCCTTGGCCTACTCCAACCGACATGTGTGCTCGCTTACTGACTGGTGAGTTTGACCTCATTGCTGCCAACATGAGCAGCCAAATTATAAGAATTAATTTGAATGATCTTTCTCAGGTGGGGCGAGAACTTCTGCACAGTCAATCGCACCACTGACTGTTGTAAGGTTCCCACCATAAGGTAACAACATATCCATTAATCCTATCCATTAATTTGCATTAACCCAAAAATCAAATGTGCAGCACAAGCGGGACCTACGCCCCGGAGAATTCACTTTTCACAGCCATCATCAACGCTGGCTCCTTTCTGTGTGAGTTCTCCCACTCGAAGTGGGGATTCATTTACTCCATTCTCAAATAAGGCTAGTACATACAAACAAACAAAAACAAAAAAAAACAAGAGTCTCAATTAGAAATTGCTTACTTTGTGTAAAATCTGGACAAATCTGCACTGGACATGTTAACCTTTCTTGGAATTAATTCAACATTTTATTTGTAGCCACAAAATAGTTTTTCAGTGCCACAAATTGGTATATTATCTCATTCACTCGCAGCCATTTTTTACTGAAGCAACCCCCTTTGCTCCCGGCTGTTTTACTGGATTTTGACAGATTTTGCAAAGCCCACAAAATATTGTGTTCTATTGCTATGAAACATGTGAACCTACCAAAAGAAAGATTAGATAGAGTTGTTTTCAACATGGCCCTGGTTGATCTCTTATACTCTGCTGCCAGCAGAGTATAAGAGATCAACCGTTTTTTATAATAACTACCATTGCTTCAAGCATTCTCTTCAGTTCAGAGGCTGCATCAAAGCACGTATGAGTTAAGCGTACATTTAATGGTACTTTGTGGTATTTTATATGCATATTATATTTCGTGTACCCTTTTCATGACCACAAATATGCATTCCGTATTTTTTTTAAATTTATTATTTTGTGTGAATGTTATATCTATTTAGTGGCCACAAATTAGTACAATATGTCAGGCAAACGTAAAAAATACAACTTTTTCATGGCCACTAATTAGTATTTTGTAGCTACAACTAGTATTTTTGGGCCTGTAAATTAACACAAATTATTTGGTGTCCACATTAAATTTACTTTGAAACAAATGAGTATTTTGTGGTCACAAATTAGTATTAGTGTGCACGACATATCTACAGTAATTCCTGAGTATTTGTATGTACACGAGAGGTGGCAAATCCAGGTTATGAAAGTAAAAACCCTGCCACCGTTTGGCTTTAGCCCCTAGTGCTTGCTATCTAGCTCCCTAGCAGGCGAGCACCACGGGTAGCTAGCTAGCTAGCTAGCGCTAGTGGCTAAAGCTAAGATCCCAGCTCCCTAGCAGGTAAACAAGCACCATGGGAGCCAGCTAACTAGCACCTTGGGCTAAAGCCAAACTGTGGCAGGGTTTTTACTTTCTGGACCTGGATTTGCCATCTCTGGTCACAAAATTAGTATTAGTGTGCATGTGTGGGCACAAATTACGTTTTGGTGTACACGTTATACTTATTTTATCGCCACAGTAAAATTATTTCTTTCCTGTGTCATGTTTGGGGCTCATTGCTTTCCAGACGCACTGTATGATTTTTATTAGTATTTTCAAAACTAAAACAAAACCTGTGTTTTGTAGTTTTTTTCTTCTGCATATTCCACCACGCCCACGTATTGGAAAAAAACGCAAATCACGCCACCTTGAGCAGGTTTGCGTTGGTCTTTGGCGTGGTGGCCTCCATGGGATCGTTTGCCGCCGGAAACTGCAACGTAAGTTCGAAAATACATCAATAGTTATAGCTAGCTGGCGATCGAGCCAGGCAAATGAAATCACCAAACAAACCTGTTTTGGGGGTACTCACACGTGTTGGGACATCATGTCATCCCTCAACTATGTGCCCAGGCTTGTTTTACAGTGGGTGGACTTAACAGTACAAAAATGTTGTAAAATTTCCATTCTTCATGTTCCTAGTATACATAACAATGTAATTCTCTCCGTTGATTGTATTGTATTGAATTGATAACATCATATTTCTTGGTCAACTATGATGACAAACAATGAAGAAAGAATGAAGAATGCAGTATTAATCCTAACATAGCAGTAGCAGGCCTTACCTGTTCTTTCTGTAGCAGCGTTACTAAGCTTAGTCCACCTCTTAATACCACGACTATCAAAATTACCAAATTGATAATAACATGAATAAAAACCATGAAATATTTAAATAAAATACATCATACTCACTAAAGATGCTGATTTAAATGTATTCATGCAAGCAGATAGCTACAAATGTGTAATAATGTAATAATAACAATATAATTACTAATTATGAGTTTCTGAAAATGAACTTTCCTTGCCATGTTCAATTATTTAGTAATGTAAGAATTTAGCCACAATTACTGAATTAACATGGCTAACAAAGGAGTATTATGGGAATAATGTAGAAACATTTTGTTGCAACAACAATAATGCAGTAACAACAATGTAAGAACATAGAATTGCTGGAAAAAATGTTAAGTTATGTAGTTTATAAACTATGACGGACTTGTGTAATAATGTAGTAATAATAATGTATTAGCATAGTAATGAATTTATTAAATACTGCCTCTGCTTACTTCTAAGTATCATAAAAATATAGTGACAATGACTGAATTCACCAAATAACTACAGAACACATGTGCAGTAATGTAGTAATAGCATTGTTATAACGTTTTCAATATGAATGTAAGAAATGTAGTCATGCTCATGGAATTTGCTTGGCTAACAATACGTGTATACTAATGTAATGTAAACCACGTCATAACATAGTAATACCCACCTGGTCACTGTTTTTATGATAAAGCCAAAGCTGTCAGCTATGAAAGTATTGCTTTGGCACCATTTTGATGGACGTCGTTTGAGTTCAGGAGCTTCATATGTTTTGCCACTATCTTGTATCATGATCTATAGGCAGTTATAAACCTTTTTAGGCGTAGACGCGGGTTAAGTACCTGCTATTATATGTTATTCTATTTATGAAGTTCTTTTGTTATACTATATTAATAACAATGTAATAACACAGTAATAAGCCATATGTGGTTTTTTTGTACAGCTAGTTACTGCTTTCATTAACTCTTGACTATACATTGGTTGTTTTTACCCACCAGCCTGGGTATCTGACCCTGCTCCATCACGCGACGGCTGGGGTGAGTTTCATGTGCATCTGCGGCTACACGGTCCTACTCACCGCACTTACAGGTAGATGTCTGCTGACGGGATACGAGCATTTACTCTACCCACTACGCGCCGTGTCCACGGTGCAACAGATCATCCTCACCATCTGCTGTATCCTGTTTAAAAAAAAAAAGGGTGTGATTCTTAAAGTGTGGTACGAGGGCTCCCTCTTGAGGTATGCATAAGAATCACTGAATTAAATATTCAAACTGCCTAGCCTAAACGATAATATTAATTACTTTTTAGGAATAAAACCTCAGCTTTTTCGCTGCTGTATTTCAATGTTGGTTGTACTCGGAGAGGTAAATATTTTTTGAGGTGGTACTTGGTGTAAAAAAAAAAAAAAAAAGCTGGAGAAGCACTAGTGTTTACTGTAATGCAATAGATTAATTTAATAGTGTTGGAACAGGATGTGTGAGGTCTGACCAACTGTGGTCTGAGATAGCGTCATCCTGTTGACAAAGTGGGCCCGGCTTCGACAGTGACACGTATTGTCTCACTCTGCCTTGGTCACATTTCACCTACAATCAGTCCATTTACAATACTGCATATTTGTTTTCCAAAAGCCAAACGGGAATGTGTGAACTGGAAAATATACAGTTTATATTTTTTAAGATTGTGACTTTTTCTAGAAAAATGTTTTGTTAGAAAATATACAACTTAAAAATACAGTATGTTTTTGTTTTGTTTTGTAAAAATATACTACTTTGTTCCTCAAAAATTATGTTTATCTTGAAGAGGATGGCAACTTTTTTTCTAAAGAAAAAACTCTTTAAAATAATTTTTTCCCCTTAAGAAAAAAATAACTTTTCTAAAAATTTGTTTTTTTAATCTCAAAGACTACAATTTTGTTTTTTAATTGTCTTGAAAAAAGACAACTTTTATAAATCTACATTTATTCTAAGAAGACAAAACCTTTTTTCCTCAAAAGTACAAGTGCACTAAAAAAAAAATCACAAAGTTTGAACCCCCCCTCCCAAAAAACAAAACAAAACATTTTTTCACCTAAAAATATACAAAAACATCTCAAGAAGACTTTCACTTTTACAAATTAGTAAAACTGTTTTTGAAATACAAAAACATATATATTTTAATTACTTAGTACAAGTAATACAACTTTTGACTTTTTTTCCTCACAAATTAAAAAATATATGGCTACTCTTATACAAGATTGACTTTTTTCTTTAAAATACCTTTTTTTTTGTCAACAAAACTTAAAAAAATAACTCTTATAATTTTATACTCAATGGACTTTTTTCTTGAAAATAAGTGAAATTATAAACAACTTTGTCTGAATTTACCTTTATTTTATTTATATTATTGGATTATATTTTCTATTCTCGTAAAAATGAGAATATGTCTTTTTAAAATACTGAGAAACAATTTTTGGGGTGAAAAATGTGAAGAGACAGTTCATTATCGCACCCTTTATGATTATTACAAGAAAATCTGACAATTCTCATTGAATTCCGAGCCCGAATCTTGTGAACCCTTAACCCGAATCCACCCTCAGATGTGTTCTGCTTTGCCCACAACGACTACTACTACATCCACCTGTCGGCCGTTTTCGAATGGATCCTCAGTGCCAACCTGGAGCTTTTCGAGCTCAGCTACATGGTGGAATTCAGCTTCTTTTCTTCCTTCATGCTGTCCAACCTGTACAGCCACCGTGAGGAGGAAACGCCTTTTATGTTGGCCTAACAAACTATGAGGAGGCTACCCGGGTCCCGCTGGAGAACGGGTAGTCAGGACTATGAATAATATATATATATTTTATATATATATATATATATATATATATATATATTTTTTTTAAATATATATATATATATATATATATATATATATATATATATATAAGGACTTCCAGATGACTGACTGTTGCTGTCGATATTTATTAATTGGTGTGCTTTGACTGTGAAGATTACTCATGTTGCGTTGACGTCTTTGATCCCTTGGATGATATACAAGAAACAAATCCTGTCGTGCTGGATGCCTGGGAAATGTTGCCAACTCTTCGTCAAGGTGTGACCAACAACGTGAATGACAAGCATGTACTGAAAACATACCATTTGTAGTGTGTAAGTGACACAAAATTAGTGTCTCATTCAATCAATATGAAGAGCACTTGGGAGTGGCCCGTTGTGCGGTTATGCTTTGACTTCCAAGGAAAAAATTCAATATGCTTTGACTTGTGAGCAACATTTTCAGATACAAGCATGGAGCAATTTTTTTCACACATTACAACCATTTTGTTATTTTTGGGTGGCTGGAGCAGATGAAGGCCATTTCCATTCATTTCAATGGGAAAATATGATTTGAGAAATGAGTGTTCTGAGCTACAAGGATGGTCATGGAACAAATTCAACTCCTATCTTAAGGCATCACTGTATGTACGAACAGGACTGCATAATTTCACCAGGCAGTCAAGTCTATGCTGCTTACCAGAAGCTAATGCTAATCTGTGCATCACAACAAAAACTGCAGCTCCTTTTGGGGTTTGACATACAAAGAGATTTTTGCAGTCCCATGATGGATGAGTGTTTCAGATTTGAGTGGCTGTGGATCTTCACTCAGCATGAAAATTTTCCTATTTATTCAATTGCTACAAAAAGATTTAGAAAAAAACATAACATTGTATTATGTGTTTTCCTCACCTCAAAATATGTAATTAAACCAACGTTAATGTGAAAAAGCATTTGCAGTGACTTGAGAGGTCTTGCTGGTGCTATAAAGACAAGATGAAGCAGCGTGTGGTTTTAATGCAAAGCACTTAACTTTTAATTGAAAGAAGGTAATTAATATACATCCTGGGGGAACAGAAAGATACACTATGCAAAAAAAAAAAAAAAGAATAGATCATTCCACAATGAATATTATCTTTTCAAGTTGCATCAATAGAGAGAAAGAGATAGGGAGTGTGTCATTATCTACAATTTGTTAGCGAGAGAACAGTGAATATCACACACAAAAAATGCTGGGTCAGTATCTTTACTGTATGGTACATTGTATAAAAAAAAAAGTCACCTAAGAATGCAGTAGTTCAACGTTTTCATCCATAACAAAACGTTAACAAAAATAATTCGACCTCAACTGCAAGGCATACATTATAAATAAATGTAAAGAGGGCAAAAGAGGGTAAACAAAGTAACAAAAAATACAAGCAACAATCCACAATTCCAGCATGGCTGAAACAATAAGTGGCCTTAAAAATCCAAACCACTGGGGAACGTGGCCACGGGTTCTTCTTTTTTCTCTCCTCCATTTTAATTCATTTTTTAATAAACCAACCAATGTGTAACACTTGACAGAATAAATCAAGTTAAAAACTAATCTTCAACCATTTCAGATGCATACAGTTTCCCCCCTCAACAAAAATTTTGACATTTCTTGCCCTGCTGCTAAACCGGAAAACACACTTGAAATTGAGTAGCGGTGCGTTTGTTCTTTACCTCAGTGAAAAGAAACAACATTATTGTAGTTAACTATAACTCAAAACGTTACCATAATGATGATGGTGATGATGATGATGATTTGGGCTTGAAATTGTTTAAATCTAACGGTGCCGGTGAGGGGCATTCAAATGGAATAGATGTTCTTGGTGGTGGAGCCGCTTTTGCTGGACGTGTCGTCGTGCGACTGGTAGCCCAGCATGGCTTTGCTGGGGATGCTTAGAAGTTCCTTGTAGGTTTGCCTGCCAAGGAAAGAAAATTGACAAATAAGGTTGATGCTGCCATCTTCTGCTCACTTGGTTTTCCATCACTGTGTTTATTTATAAAAAATAAAAAATAAATAAATACAATTTTTAAAAAAACATTTGAGTTGGACTCAATGCAATTCAAATAAATAAAAGTTTAAAAAATATATATAATATACACAAGTCACAAAAAAATCTGCAATTTTTGTTTAAAAGAATTCACATAATGTTTAGAAATGTTGGGGTTAAAACATTACTTTGGCGCCCTCTGTTGGAATCTTGGTGGCTTTGTTAGGTTTAGTTCATTGATAGTGTTGCTAGTGAAAGTATGTTTCTGCATCTCTCCTTTTGGAGCTACTAATAACTGTAGTCCAAATCTAAAGATACAATACTGTTTGTGATGTTGCATCACACTGTGCTAGCGTGCGATTTAGCCTCAAATGCTATTGGTGTGCACCGAGTAATTCAATTAGTGAATCGTTTATTAGTGTAGCTTGTGCGAGTGTAAAGGACGCAAAAGTGAAGAGCTCACCCTATCGTCATTATGGCGTCCTTGTTTTGGCAGTTGCTGGTCCAGATGGCTATTTTGTCCGCTTTGTGTCTGACGTTGACCACGGCTCCGCACACGTCATCGCTTGCCTCGTCGAATGACTCTCCCACCAAACACAGGAGCTGTGAAGACATGCACGCTGTCATAAACACATGACACTAACATCAGCACGTACACGCCTTTGACTTGTCAGTTCCAACTCACTCTAACTTCTGCAGTTATGAACGGTCGCTTGGTTTACGGCTGTCACAAACTGATCTTTTTAGAATTTCCTTTCGATTACTTGAGTAATCGCAATCCTTGGTGAAACCATCTGTGTGCGCAATCTATGTAGTATATTTGTTTATATTACACTGCCAACATTCACAATTCCCATTGAAACAATGCATGAAATCATGGTGCACAAATTGTTTGCATTCTTTCCTCTTATTTACATTGTCATGGTACCAGTGTATTGTCTTGTGCGCACACTCACCGTCTCCATCCAGTAGCGATCGAGGTCGTTGTACCGCTGGAGTTTATTGAGGGTCATCAGCCACCGCCCCCCCAGTTTGTTGCGGTCGTCCTCCCACATGGGCTTGATGCCGTCCTGGAACGCAACGCGCGCACACACACACACACACGCCTGTCATCACAGCTGTCGCAAGCAGCGCGCATTTGTGAGCTTGTTGGTAGGAGGTAAAGGGGAAGGGGACGGGTGGGGGGGGTGGGGGGGGGGTTGACTAAAGTACCTTGAATAAGCAATAATCACATCCAAAGACGAGCTTGCTGGGCTGTTGTATGTGGTTGTATAATCTGAAAAGAGCAAATGAAAGACTCAGAAACTGAAAAATACTCTTTGATGCGACCCTCAGCGTGCAACTCGAAAAACTAAAAAGTAATTTGTTGTAATTCAAGGCACCACTGTACATTAATGAATTTATTTCTGTATAGTCTATTCTTAACAGCAAGTCTCACTGTCATAAATGTTTAAAGACTGACTAATGAGACTTGTGCATGTTTGTGGTTGGCAGGGTAGTTCCTTTTTGATTTAATCAGTGGATGAACTCTGACAAGACCATCTTCCCGGAATAAGAGAAAACAATGGCAGTCATTCGAGAAGCTCAGCAAAGTACTCTTGGAATAACCAGTGCACTGATGCAATGTTAAAATATTATTGAGAAACGGTCGTGTCCAGTTCATGACAGATTTATGAGGGAAAAGATGGTTTCAATTTCAATTATTTGTTGTGGGAAATGTTTGTGAAAGCAGCGTTCTTCAACTTGGGTTCTGCTGTTGTCTGTTCAGTGATCAATTAAAAAATAGGACACATTCAAAGGCAATTATTTCAGCAACTAGGAGAGCAAGTGATCTAAAACATATTTCAGTTTGGTGTTACTACTTTGTCGAATGGTAAAACGACTCAATTACCACTGGTGGTAACTCGTAGCCTGACAACGGATGACCAAGCCTTAGACAAGATAATTTACATACAGTGAGCCTCTTTTTATAGTGGCGGATCTAAAAATCTGCTAAAAATAAAAATAAAAAATGTGATTGTTTTAATACTTCCCACATTATTTAAACACAATAAAAAAATCTCTCTCGATTATATATATATATATATATATATATAAGAAGCTTTCAGTTAAATTAAATGTAATCACGGAATACAAGTTTGTTTTTATTTACTTTTTGAGAACCCCCAAGTAGCGCTATAGGTTTATACAATGTGACAAATTTTGTTAATTTTCCTTGCACCTACATATTTATAACACACACCCTCAATTTTTAATGACATTTTTAGTTTTAAAAAGGTGCATTATACAGGAGAAATTACATTGTGTGATGTGACCAACTGTAGATCAGTAAGCACTATTTTTAATGTATATGTATTCTATATGTCATCTTAACGTTTCATTTGCCTTTCATAATTTATTGTAATGCAGATTGAAGTAATTCATGTGTTTGATGAAAAAATAAGCAGACCTTGGAAAAAATAGTTGCATTATTCACAATCAAAATAGAGGGGGCAAAAAAACAGTTGGATTATTTTCCTAAATTGTTTAGCCCTAAAAAACAACCGCTCAAAAAAAAAAAAAAAAGAAAGAAAGAAACGCATTATAGCGTGGGAACACTGCATCATGCAATTCCAGGGAGGACGGTGATTAAAATGCTGATTTGAGTGCCCAAATAAAGAATACTCACGCCCAGAAGTCCTCCACTGTGTCAAATTTGGAAATAAGACGCAAGTTCTCCGTCCAGCTTTTGCTTTTGTCGTTTTTGAAATACCACAGGGCCCATCTGGGAGGGGGGGAAACAACAACAAACAGTCAGCTTTCACACGGTCGTGGCAAATAACATTTGAATGAATTAATGACGTTTCTAATGGGCGGACACCCTCTCTTCCCGTCTCGGTATGAGAACGGCATTTGACAGTCTTGTTCTCAAGCATCATCGGCAGCTGACAAGAGCAATAAACGGAGGATGGAGCGGAAGACGACAATGCTGCCAGAATGCTTATGAATGCCAGAGAAGAGTGAAAAGTGCAGCACAAGTGCAGCCTTTGTTTACGGCCACTGAGGTGATTCTTTCATTTGTTTGGAGAGTAGGCGGGGCCGGCGGGGGGGCAATGTGGGGCCATCATCTGAACTCGGTGACTCCCCTTGCCTACAATCCCACCCGGCCGCACAGTCACCCTGCACCTAAGCCGTAAACACTGATGGGGTAATTGTCTGTTTGTTTACACCCTGCTAACAGCGGACCGGGCGTCATTGTCCACCGTAATAACACGAGGCGGCACCGGCAAACAGGAATAGCCTGGAGAAGCTGAACGGTCTAGAAGGCACTTAGCAACAGAACTATTCATAAACAACAACAATCTCACTAAGCATGGGCTGAATTCATTCTCACTTGTTTTGCAAGGGGTGTTTGATGTACTGTTCCTGGTTTGCGACTTGGCAGTCGGGTTGCGGCTCTTCAGTTTCGGGTGCCTTCTGCGAGGAGGCAGGAGAAAAAGGCAAAACACATCGGTCTTATGTTTAATGCACTGATCACCACAACAGCTCAATAGAGAAAATCATCATCTTCCCCAAACTCCTTCAGTGGAACATAAAAGTTGAAAAACTTACCGCTTTGATACAGATGAGGGGAAACAAGACATATCTCAAGATAAGAATTTGTAGAGGAGTATAAAAATGGCGTAAGCTGGCATCATGCCTTATACAGTTTGAATGTAGCATTGGTCAGTATTACTGCTCCCCGTTCTGGTGGTTGTCTGTCGTTAGTTTACTTGCATTCTTTTATGTATACATTGTATTGTTATGACATGAATTGCGATTCCATCTTTGTGGACCGACAACCCTTACAAAACAGAGCTATGCCGCAATGTTTTATTTTTTTCTGATTAAATAAAGGGTTTGATAGATTGCTTGATACATAGGGTTTTAATTATTATATAAAGATATAAAGGAATAAAGGTGTTTATGACATCTATTAACTAACTTAACAGGGTTCACAGTTCACTATTTCTAAGCTAGTCAACCTTACTGCACCACTATACCGTTTAGAGGTTTGATGTCAATAGTATATAAAACTGTGGTATTTATCTTGATCAAAAGCACTTCACATAAAACACGTGGTGGTTCTTAGGGACGGGGGTTGATACTGATGACCGCAATGTCATTTTCAATTATGTCAACGAGGATTGGGAAGGTTGATTTGATGGATGGGGTACTATGCCAACGTTACCTTACCACCATCCGTTTCAACATATTAACTCGTGAAGGTGCGTTCACTGCCCTTGTGTGATGCATTCCTTGCCTTAAATGCCAATGTGTGACTTTCAGCACCACTGAATGGTCAAAATGAGGAATCGAAACTGATCCAACCCAAGTAACCCAAACCAAAAACTCCATAGGAGAAATTCAAAACGATATACAGTATAACACTGGCGACTGTACACAAGGGAAGGTAATAAAAGAAAAATACGTTAATAAAAGCCCGACTATTTCTTCGTGGTTAATGATGTATTAGCCTCCGGTGCTAGCTTTATGGCTAGCCCAGCTCCAAGCTTACATACACACACACGTGTCACAATTTAATTAACGATTCAAGACGGCGTTCAGTTCAAGCTCATTAAAGTTGCCACGAAAACAAAGACTCATTATCATTTATAACAGGTAAGCCTTCTAATATTTTTGTATTTCATCCCAACAATTCATTGAGTTTGAATGATGCGACGTTCAGGCAGCCAAGCCTCCCTCCCAGCCAACAAAGTGAGCCATGGCTGGATGCTAAATGCTGCTAACAGCTACCCACGCCAAAAGACGCCCCTTGTGAACGAAACCACAAGGAGTTATTTGAGAATACTCGATGTCGCCCCAACTATGTGCTCCTAAATTACAAAGTGGTCAAACATAGAGAGGATGCGGCCACCTTTTTTACGGGGAAACCGGTCGATTTTCTCAGTTAGCGTTTGCTCCACTTACCGGTTCCGATGTCGCCATCTTGACTGTAGAAATGATCTGCCCGTTAAGCCCGCTGCGTCACACCGTAGCCACTCATGTACGGAAGCCGATACCGCCCAAACATGGCTGACCTACGCCAGTTTACTACCGCATGTATAGTAATAGTAAATGTTCATTCACTTACCATATTAACACACAAAATGTATAATTTTACGCAAATTTGCACGGTTTAATTTAGTTGTGGAAGGTTGGCGTATGGATACAATGCGGATACCGGCCAAATATGGCTGACCGGCAAATGGTTATCATCATTCATATTTATCAACATTGAATTGTAGGATAATTTTCCATATTTATATGAAAATGAATTCCGCAACAATAAGAATGGTTTGTCAACTACACACCATTTTAAAATTAAGATTTTAGTTAATATTTATATATTTTTATTTTATTATTTATCTATGTGGCGTCCATGATCTCTTAAAGGTGAAAGTAAATTCCGTCATTGGTTCTTGAGTCACACTGCATTCAAATTTCGCGAGTGACTCATCTTACATATGAAAAGAAAAAAGTCTAAATTCCACAACAGTGAGTCAAATGTTAATGTAGTACATTCATCAAGCACGGCATTGTGTTGTGAGAATAAACATTAGCCTTGAGTTTACTATAAAACTGCAGCTTACTAAATTAACTAAAAGCAGAGCCAACAGTGTAATATATAGTAGCCCATAAATGCATGCAAGAAACCATAAACAGAATATTATAATTGAGTCCAAAATATAAATATGACTTTATTTCACAACCCCAAAATGATCAGACATCCATAAAAGAAATGCAAAATTTTGTCTCTTCTCAAGTCTAAAATGGATATAATCTTTTTTTGTTTTTGATGTTAGCCACATAATTCTGTTGCAAAATAAGCAAGAGCATCCATCGTCTACACACAGTACAGTAAAAACAATATAGTTCACATACATATTTACACAACATTTTAACTAGTAAAAAAAAAAATCCCCCCCCAGGTTTTTAATGCTGGTGATAGCTTGTGGTTAATGAAAATAAAAATCAATGTCATTTTGTAATGTGGACTGATACAATACATTGAAACATCGTCACCCTCTTAAAATAATCAAAAATATATTTATATTTTTTTGCAATTTTTGTTTTAATGTCTAAATCATCTCCTCATGATGCAAATGGTTAAATTTTTTGTTTCTTGAAAAATCTGGAAGATTATTTTAAGAAGGCGTCGATATGTTTTTTTAAATTTTTTTTTAATGGAGTTTCCTGTAAATCAACTGATTTCAAACATGCTTACATTCATTTTATTGTGTGTTGTTCCGGAAGACATTGGAACAGGACTATGATTTGCATTTAACTTTAAAAATACATCATGATCAAATGTGTTTCACAACAGCATCAAAACCTTTGTATAGACTCCAATACATTTACTTTTCATTTTTAAAAGAGCACCATCCGTATTAAGTATAAAACCAAGTTGAGTCAGTAAACTAACTTATCCTATTAGCACCAAGAGGAAGTTACATCACCAGTCGTGTGACATTTGTGCAGATATTTCTTTCAAGAGTCCTTAAAATTACATTTCAAGTTTTTAAATCAAATCAAATTACCTTATTTTGACTCTGTCAGATGCTGTGAAGGAAACATGAAATTGTCTAAATCTGCTTAAATGAATGATGGTGTCATGACAAGTGTTTCTTTCCCCAACAAAAATCGGCTAATACGGTGGAAATCGGTATGTTTGCACCTTGTTTACAGTTTTTTTGTTTGTTTGCAAATACAGTACAAACTGGCAATTGTTGGCATATGTGACAAATTGAGGTTTTAACAAGCACCAATAAAATGTACAGGGAGTCAGAAAAAGTTCCAAAATCCTATCATCTCAACTCCGATAATTCCAATTTTCCAAGAAAGTGAACATACATAAAATAAGTGCCACTCATGATAAGCACTTTGTTGACATAAATCATAATTGCTCTGAATGCTAAGTGTTTAAAAAAAAAAAAAAGCAACAATATTGTAAATTAAAACTGTAATATATATATAAAAATCCCTATCTGTACATACATAATTAGGCCTAACATTTGGGACAATGTTTCAAGTGAAGCTTGAGAGAAAATGAAACAAAGTGCTTCTTAGCAACCTTCCGGACAACAAATCCTTTCTTTCATTAATAACAGAAACCGGGGGAGCAGATGTGTGAAGCGGTTATGCTACATGAGATCATCCGTAGTAAAAATTACTTTATGCATGATATAGTGTGTGTACAGTGAGAATGGCACTTAACTAGAAACAAAAGCAAGGTACCACTGTCATTCTAATTCTGATGCAACAGGTTATCATAGAACTCTTGCAGTAAACAGGCTTAACACCAGAAATTAAATAGAAATGATAAGAAATAAATAATTACGTTTTTTTTGTTCATGTGTGTATACATATATACTGTATACTGTATATATAAAACCAGTTTTAAAAAACTTTTTAAAAATGCTTCAAAGCACCATCTCTTTTATAAACATAAAACTCACAGTTAACAAAAAGGGGGGAAAGCCCCAAAATACTTTGAGTATTTATTCAAGATCCTAGAATGACTGTCTTACTAGTAACGTTTTATCTTCTACCAGTAAACTAGTAAGACAATTTAGTGCACTAGTAGAACAACTCTGTCTTAGTAAAAAAAAAATCTACTACTGCCTTCCATGACTGTATGACATTTCTGCATACGAGTTGGACAACTTTGACATACTAGTAACATAACAACATGTTTATAGCGAGACAAAACAGTGCACTAGTTGACATCTATGCGCTACTAGTATGGAAAGATTTCATTTGATATCCTTGATATCCAAATCATTTCTTTTGTGGCACTAGCAGTGGGGGGGGGAAAACGTATCTACTCTAGTGAGACACAGTTGTTCTACTAGTGTGCTCAATTGTCTTACAAGTGAAGACAAAGAGCATACTAGTAGCAACATGTACCTTGATGGATATCAAGAATACCAAATAAATTCTCAAACAGCTTCCTACTAGTAGGCCAAAAAGTGTTAGTAGCAGTGGGGATAAGACGACTAGAAAGATAGTCATTCTACTAGTGCAGTGTTGTTGTTTTTAATGAGTAAGACTAAGTGCATACTAGTACATGTGGATATCAAGGATATTGAACAAATGCTGAAATGGCTTTCCATGTAGTAGCACGCAGATGTTATCTAATGACCATTTTGCCTCACTAGTAACAGTATGTCAAAGTTGTATACCAAATAGGGTACTAGTATAGACCTTAAGATGGATATAATTGATATAGAATAAATGCTCAAACAGCTTTCAAAAAAGCTGATTCAGTCTTTATCTGATATCCTTGAAATCCATCTTAAGGGACTCTTTGTCCTTGTCCTCACTGGTAGGAACACTCAGGCACGCTACATAGTACACAGTAAAACTGTGCTCTAGCTGATAATTGTATGGTACTAGTGACATACAATTCTAGTAGTTAACATCAAGTGCTTTACTAGTAGTTTATAGGTAGTTCACAGATGTCAACTAGTGCACACTTTTGCCTCACTTGTAGCATGCAGTTGTCCTACTGGTGTGGCATACTAGCACATGGAACTTAAGATAGATATCCTTGATGATGAAAAAAATGCTCAAACAGCTTTCCTAATAGAATGAGGATGTCAACTAGTGCACAGTTAGTTGTCCTACTAGTATGCCAAAGTTGTCCTAGTATGTCAAAGAACCTTACGCTTAATATCAAGGGTATTGAATAAATACTAAAGCGGCTTTCCATAGACTGGGATCAGAAGAGCATGATTAAAACCAGGTAGAAAAAAAACAAGAGAAGCAGTCTCAAGTTGATTGAGGTAAGGCATAAATAAGCACAGTGTGTGTGTGTGTGTGTGTGTGTGTGTGTGTGTGGGGGTGTGTGTGTGTGTGTGTGTGTGTGTTGACTAAGTCCAGCTGTTGTAAGGACCCGTCACTTGTGTGAGGGCGTATGGGGACACGGTGATGACCCCATCCCTCGGTAGCGTCCACGTTTGCCGCGTGGGGACGTCCCTGGCCTTCCACGCGTCCGCCCCGTCCAGCCCTGCCCCTTCCTCCTTCTCCCCTCCTCCTCCTCCTCTCCCGCCATCCTCCATCCTCAATCTCTGCTCCTCCTCCTCTTCCTCCCTCTCCCGCTCCCTCTTGGCCATCTTGGCGTCCCACATGGCCATCCCGTGGCCCGGCTCGTTGAGGGACTTGTGCTGGTAGAAGACCAGGGAGATGCGCGTGGGGTGGCGGCGGTCGGGTTTGAGGATGGGCGTGGTGGCGTGCAGCTCACGCCGCGCACACTCGATGAGGATGGAGCCGTGCGACGGCGCCACCGCCACGCCGCCGATGTCGTGGTCCAAGAAGTTGTGCTCGCTATCCGACCACACCTCCTCCTGCTTCACTTCCTCCTCGAACCCGTGGAGTCCGTTTAGCCTGCTGTAGAGGCCCTCAGAGGGAGGTCGAGGGGAGAAGGAGGAGGATGGAGGGGCGCTCCCGCTGGTCGAGGGTCTCCGTGGGGGAGAATGCGCCTCGCCGGGCTCACATTTAAAAGTACAGGGGTAGCCGCCCGGGTAACCGTTCATCGCGTCGTTGGTGGTCTGATACGACGGGTTCGAGTGGTTGGGTCCGAACGGGAAGCCGGGTGGGTGGTGGTGGTTGTTGGGGGGCACGAGGTCCCTCTGTTGGTGGTAGTTGCTGGTGCTTTGACTGTAAGTGCTGGCCTGGCAACGGTCCACGCTGGCGGGGCGAGGCGATAGTTTGTTGTAAAGGGCTTGTTGCTCTGTTTTGAAAACCAAAAAATGGATGGATTTAAAGACACTGGAAAGTCATTTTCGTGATTTGTTTCTAACTACAGTGAAACCTCGAACTCCAGACTCAACAAATAGTGTCCAGTCCACTCGAAACTCATTTATACAGTACGTTTGAAAGTTTATTAGTTCCAGAATTTGCCAGAATTGGCCGCAATTTGTCACAGCGCCGGCATTCAGCAGACACATTGGTCATGTGTTGTCCGGCTTGCGCTGCTCTCTTGTCATAGATAAACAAACTTACAGTAGGCTGGAGCAGGCTAAAAAGTGTGTCAATGTGGCGGCCATGTTAGCAGAGGGGACTGTCCCATCAAAGCAATACAAAGCATGGACATTAGCTTAGCATCGCAGTTGGTATGTAGCTCAAAAGGAACGTTTCATAGCAACCTATTTATAGCTATGGCTGTTTTTTTTTTTTTTACTAAGGTGCTTGTTGTGTATATGTCTCTTAAAGATGCTATTTTTGGTACAATACCTACAGTACACAGTTGTTGTTGTTTTTCTAAAGCCCTTATGTACGATTTGGCTTGTATATGTCCTTATCATTTCATCTTCTCACTGTGTCACCTCCTGTCTCTCCTTGTTCTGTCCCTGCTTTTTGTGTCTGTTTCTCCTTCCTCATGCAGTCCTTTTCTACCGTGGCTGACACTCCTGGTAGATCCTCACTTGACTGACTAGGACCTGACTCATTCTCATCAGGAATTGCCTGCAGGCCAGGAGGATAACGTTAACATTTGAAATCTTATTATTAAAAAAAAAAACATCATGGATAAAAACATCCAAGTGACTCACCGACAACCAGGTTTATGTTTTACATTCAGCGTTAGAGTTGGGTACGCATTGAAAGCAGTATGATAACTTGAACAAAAATTTTGACTTACCACCTTTGGTGGGGGTTTCCCGTTTTACTTTAGCAGGAGTGAGAGGGCTCAAGCCGAGCTTTTTCTCCAGCTTCTCAGCTTGAGCTTTCAAACGAGCTTCTTGCCTTATCTTGCGAGCTGATTTCACCGGCTCAGCTAGCAGACGCACCTGACCAAAAAAACCAGACAAAAATAAGGTTTGTATTCATATTTCATTGCATTATTGGTGCCATGGCCATTAGGGAATTCAATATCTGCTTACCTCTCTCGGGAAGGATGACAGAACCTGGAGGGCACCGGTTTGGATCTTGGCCCACTGCCCTTCAACACGACCAAACTCATCCCTGTTGGAGATCTTGTAGAGCGGGAGAACGTGGAGCTGCTCGTCTTCCGGTATGTTCCGAACCGCGCGGTTATCTTCCTTTGTTAAAGTGCAAACCTAGATTGAAAAAAAACAACAACAAGAAAAAACAAGCAAAACAATTAGCTTTGGAATGTGTTGAACTTGAAGCATAGTGTATCACAGCGGTGCCCAACCTTTTTTTTTTTCCACCACAGACTTTGTTTTCAAAATAAACTACTTCAGAATCTAATGAACAATAAAACAATTTTGTTCCAATTATTTGTGTGGCACACAGCCACCTTGTAGTTGGGGAGTGGAGACGCTTACCACAGTGCTGCCGTTATTCATGTTGTGGTTGTCCTTGTGAGCGTGCGCACAAAAGTCCACACAAGCCGTGACTCCCGAGAAAGGACGTCCCTCCCTACAGCCCAGCCGGCAGGAGTCACCTTTCTCCTCTTGTTCCACCTCGAGATGAGATACAGGAACATTTGGTTTGAATGGTGCGATTAATGTAATTTATAGATTAATATAAATCGTTGATCCCAAGTGTATGGAAATTCTGAGGGTTAATGAAGAGTAAATACTGGGTAGAAAAATGTTAAACAAGAGTTTTGTGTTTCATACCTGGTTCTGGAAGGCTTCAGGAGCGAGGCACTTGTACAGTGGTGCAAGGTCAGTGGCAAGACTCTGGAGGTTTTTCTCTATCTTCTCCTCCTAAAAGTCATAAGGATGTGATAGTAAAACCTCCAAGTATTTTTTTTACAGGGTACTTGGTGTAAAAACTTTGACAACATTGAAGTTGTAACGTCCAAAAAGTGCATAGCATTGCTGGTTCAAATGAAACAGCTTGCAGTGCGTTTATCTGTGAAATTAATATCAGGATAGTACAGATAATGGAGATCATTTTGGTGATGATTATCGCGACCTGACAACAATCTCTTACCTGCTCCGGGTAGTCACCAAGCAGGCGGAATTTGCGTGGCACTTTGCTACGGGCAAACTTGCAGCCATTGAAGTACATACTCCACGAGCAGCCGAAGGAGAAGGACGCACCGCAGGTATCCGGGTCCAACCCCTGACAGGCGCAGGTCCGACTGTGGACGGGAAACAGGTAGCCACGTTCACATTAAGTTTCCAGAGGTCACGGCAATTACGGTTCTAGACCACCGACGGAAAAACTGGATAGATGTGAGACAACGTAGAGGGTTGGAATTGGCAAACATAACTGTGATTGCCGTGGATGGCCACAAACAAGTTTCAAAACTGCCCGGTGTCCATGTTTTATCTGTCGAAAGCTTTGACAGAATATGAAAAATGTGTCAGACCTCCATCAGAACGTGATGGGCCAGGAGGGAACACACTGGCCTCCGTGCTAAAAACTGTAATACACCTTTGAGAATCCAGGACTCAACAGCCCCAAGGCCCGTCATGAATAACACAATAGACCTTAATAAGACTTGACTATGGAAAATAACAGCCAAAATCCTACCTTACGCGGTGTAAACTTAGCATAAGCACTTACTCTTCATTGAGGGCGCAGCGTCGGCTGGTCGGCGAGCCATATTTGAAAAGGGTGTCTGTGAGCTCCTGGTACAGGTGATCCGCCACCGCCCGCGGGATTCCCTCCCAGGCCAGGATGAGGATGACCAGCACCGCCGTTTCGCAGTGGTGCCCCGGCCTTTGCCGCACTAAACACAGCAGCTTCTCCTCCTCGCTGCCTCTCCGGACCACCTGTCACGTCATTGTACACACACAACTGCCATTATTGGGACATTATGGGATCTATATATATACACACATACTTTATATTCACATGTATACACACTCTCTGCATAAATATATGTTTTTACATGCGGTTGTCACATACCCATTTAGCAATTGGACATCCCTGGGAGCTCTTTCCTTCTTTTCCAGTGTAGACAACGACTTCCAACCGCACTGCATTTCCCTTGGCGCCATATCTGCGACACACAAATATGCACAAGAGATAGTGACATTTCATTAGGTACACTTAATTGTCAAACTCAAGGCCTGTAAAGTCTTTGACACCCGTTCAAAAATATCCATATAAACCTTACAAACAAACTGCAGGGGAAATTATTTGATGTGGTTGATTATTATGGTTCCCACTCGGAACGTACAGGTCTAAAAACAAAAAAGCCACTGGACACAATAACCCTTCATGCAACAGAGATTGTATAACAATACTCAGAGGCATATGTTCTTTATCCTTTGTGGAAAAACTACTAATATTCCCGCATCTTACTGAGTCACATACAGTAGTTGTGAAACTCTTCTTTCTGTGTGTCTATGTGACTGTATTATACTGCCCTCAAGTGGCCAGGTGGTTTGATTCATTAAATTCTATTTAATTATTATTATATGCTTTTACAAAGCACAATATTATAGAGTACTATTTTCTTTATTAAAAACAAATTACAATTTTTTTGTTTTTGTTTTTTGGGTAGAGGCTGGAACGGATGATTGATATTTGCTTTCATTATATTGGGGAAAGATGATTTGAGATTCAAGTGATTTAATTTATGACCGTGGTCATACAATGAATTAAACTCTTATCTCAAGGCACCACTATACCTATTAATAGCGAAATCTAAGAAACGGACAATTTTGCAGTGCCCTCTTATTATTTTCCTACGCTATATATTAAATAGGTGTGTAACAAAACAAACTCAGTGCAGCTCATCTTCTGTGTCGCCGTTATACATGGATGTATTTTCTCTGTTTGCTGTAAACGGTCCCCTGAGGGCAACCAATAACTATGACGTGACCTAAATAAAAACATGTTTGACACTCCTAACCTAATGAAGGCTGCTGTTATACACAGTTTCTCATGTCGGTTACATCAGAGTTTTCCTGTCTCAACGTGTCGTGTGTGAGTGTCGTGTGGTGTCGAATGTCTCTGTCAGGTGCACATGCTGAGCGTGTTTCCTTTTAATGGCAGGCTCCTTGCCGGTGACCTCGCTGCATTCCACCAAGCCCGAACTTGACACGCTCAGCATGTACGGTAGTGAACCCAACCACACACAACCAGCTAAATAATAACAATTATCACAGTAGTAGTAGTAGTAGTAGTAGTTGCAGTAGTAGTAATATTCTGTAGCAAGCTGTTTGAGCCTGTATTTGATATCCTACTTGCGCAATGAATTATGAATGAAACTAGCACGCTGTAAATAAATGCTTAAAATGCTTTATGGCAGGCTGTTATAGTATTTATTAAACATCTTATTAAATTATGAATGAAAACTAGCATTCTGTGATTAAATGTTCATATAACTGCCCAATTGCCATGAATTGTCTTACTAGTGATTACAAAGTGCATACTAGTGCACATGCCTTAAACTCCATATCAAGGATATTGAATAAGTGCTACAACAACAGAAGGTAGTAGTGGAGCAACCAGTCATTCTACTAACGCCCTAATTTTTCTTCTATTGTAGTAACTTGATATCTAGCACATAAATGCTCAAACAACTTTCCACAAAGTCCACCACGCCTTTAATCAACTACATGCTACTAGTGAAAAAAAACAGTATACTAGTTGACAACCGCGTGCTGCAAGTACTACTAGTGAGTTAGTGACATTGTAAAGTTTTACTCTTTAAAAAATCTAGCGCTTCACTACAAGTACTAATTGCAGTTGTCAACTGGTGCCAGAATTGCCTTGTCCTACTAGCGACGACAAAGAGCACCGCACTAGTACAGTAGTAGTAAATGGAGGTACTCTACCTCTTCTCCATTAGTTCCCTCACTGCTGTAACACTGGGTCCTGCTCCAAGGTGAGTGTAGTAAGGACCTTCTTCCTTTTCAATGATTTGGTCTATGGTGGTGGGGAAAAAAAATCATTATAAAAATCATATTGACAGTAGAGCACACAATGGTATTATGACCATGACAATGTTATGAGAAGAATTCTGCGAAGGGTTGCTTATGATAAAAGTGAACCAATATAAAAGCAATTAAAAAAATAATTAAAATATGACCGAATTTATTGTAAACATAATCTTAATTCCAAATGCTAAATAATTGATTACATACATTTGCAACGTGAAATATATCATATAAAATGGAACCCATTTCATCATCAATTATTTCAGGACAAATTGATGACCTTAATTATTGAATACCATTTAATGGAATTTTAATTTATTCAATAGAATATTAATTATTTAACTTCTTTCTTAAATGGCATTTGTATCCAGGTCAAATTTTATAGTGCTAAGGGATGTGGATGAGCTGGAGCCTGTCCCATCTGACTTTAGACAAGAAGATCCAATGAAGGGCCCATATACACAAACAACCATTCACACTCACATTCACACTTGCAATTTAGTTTTCATACAGAAGAGGGCCGCAGGTAAGATTCAAACCGAGAACTCCACCGTACTGCTTGGCATTTGTGTTTAATCAGTAGAATTTGGAATTATTTAATGGGCTTTGGGCTTTCACTTGTATAGCGCTACAAGTTACTCAAAGTATTTTTATTCACCTACTGATGACGCAGCATCGGGAGCAACTAGGGGTTCAACATGGTCACAAGTGAACCAAGAAGTAGAAGTAACACGTGAACTAAAAGTTAAAATCTCAGGTGACATCAACTCACCCACACATTGACAGCTAGGAAGATCAGACAGCTTTTTGGAGGGCGTGTTGAGCAGATTCTTTGTCGGGGTGTCCAGAAAAGCCATGGGCGACTCCAGGAAGCTGTTGACGCTGTGCTTGGATGGAGTCGACTCCGCCGAGTGGCCTGCGTCTCCATCAGTAGACGTAGACAAGACAGTGACAAGTCCCGATTTCTCCAGCTTGTAGTAGCCCTGCTGGCTTGGAGGCGGGGACTGCCGAGCACCCGAGAGGCCGTTGGCGGGACCAGGGTAGGCGGCGTGGCCGAGGTGAGCCGCCCCGGCATCAGCACCGTGCGGCAGCCCTTTGTAGGGCTGCGCTACCTGAGTTAACAAACACCTTTCCTGCCCTGGTCCTGCAGCAGGATTGTGGTGGTGGAGTGGATTGTGCAGATAAGACAACAGCTGGTTCTCTGGGCCGAAGCTCTGGTTGGTCCTGTAGTGGTGAGTATGCGTACTGTGATGGATGAGTTGTCTTGCTTCCTCCTGGGCTTCGGCCAGATATCTCTTCAGGTCAATCTGAGCCTGAGGAAGAAACAGATTCCTCCGATGGTGGAGACCTGATTTGCCTGGCAAGGGGGTTTTCTTTCCTTTGCTTCGATGGGAAGCATCTCCATTTGCCAAGCGTTTTGAGAGAGGGGTACTACGGTTGATTCCTTCCTGTGGTCCCTCGTTGATCTTCTTCTTCCTAGGCTTTGAAGGAGTTGTTTTAGCTTTCTTTACAGGGGTCTTTTTCTGACTGGGGGATAACTGTGAGTGGTAGTTGTATTTAATGGCTGAAACGGGGGTTCCCTTCATATGATTGCCCTCGGACAGCTGGTTCTGTCGGGACTGGATGATGAAGGCCAGGTCGGCCAATTGGGCAGCTACTTCCTCCTCATCTCGGTTTCTCGTCATCTTCGGTCTCTCCCGGTTCTCCCAAAAGTGCCGCTCGTGGTCTTTACCGAGCTTCACGCTGCTGGGATCCAAGTTGTCATATTCTGACTTGATTATACGGGAACCAAAACTTTGGTACGTCCTCCTGCAGGGTGCCCCGTTATCATCTCCTGAGAGGTCAGTGGGCCTCGCGCTCTGGCAACGCTGGATGACGTTGCCTTGTCTGGCCACAGGCGGGCGTATCACCGATGTCTGGTGAACTGGTGAGCTAATGACCGAGACTTTGTTGTAGCGGAATGCCGCTGTGGGTTTGGCTTCTTGCGTAAAGGTTGCTTGCGGCGTGACCACAGAAACTTGAGGTTCACACTTTCGTTCGGCTTTAATGAACATTGGGGTGCGTTGAGGTATAGCTGCCAGTTGAGTTAAGGCCTCAATGGCGATAGCCTGGTCAAAACTTAGATTCCTCTTCTCTGCCAAAGACTGCACACTCGGTAACAGGTCATTTGAAGGCGGTTCACTTTTGATAGTCTGGGGAGTCCTCAGTAGGCTCCCCTGAGTGCGACGCAAGTCATTCCTAAAGTCCTCGGACTCTTTTTTGATTAAGTGCATATCTGGTGGTTCCGTTTTGATGCACCGAAGAGTGGAAGGACGTGAGCTGAAGAGTTTCTCCTCTAGCCCACGCCTCTCCGTGACGGAAAGACACACCACTGCCGCCAACGTGGACAGAGGGTCTTCGCAGACATCATTTTTGTTGTTAAAATGCGCGGTGATTGCTTCTTCATCCTCCTCCAGTTTGATTCTCTTGAGCGGGCCCGACGTGTCATACGATGAAGCCTTGGGTCCGTTCTGAGAGGGGATGCTGGCGATTATGCTTCGTTGAGGCTCGGAGGCCATCGTAGCCCTGTGATATGCAGACTTCAGGTCAGCGTGACACCCGGCGGTCACATTAGCACCGTTTGGTATAGTCGGGTTTTCGGAGGATCCGTTTTGGAAATTCACAGAAGAGCGTACATGTTGGTGAAGTGCAGTGTTGCTCAGCTGCAGCCCGAGCTCTCGCTGAATAAGTGCCGGCCGGCTGCCGATTTCCAGGTTGTGGCGAAGCGAGTTGGTGACAGGAGGAGTTTTTGTATGTCGTATGTGGCCTTCCTCCTCTTTGTCCTCCTCTGCCGCCGTGTGGGTGACATCCAACTGTGCCTCCCCTTTGCCATTGAACGACACACTTTCTGGAACCACCTGCGACAGAAGGAGAAAATAAGAAAGTGGTGACTCAGTGTGGTGTGGTGGTATGCATGACTCAACATCGGTCACACAACACACCGCCTCTCACCGTCCTCCACCATCAAGACAGTTTGAAAATATTGTGAAAAACAAAAAATCCAACCATGAGGCAACAAAACACTCATGCTCAAGGTTTCAATGGGGGCTCAGCTTAAGAGTTTTGCCAGACAAAGACTCATGACTTAATGATTAGAGTGGAGCGAGATTCAGGATTGCGTCACTTCCAAAAGTGTGTTTTGAGTGTGAGTGTGCTCACTGCTCAGTGGGTTTTCACAGTATTTTTTATCTGAAAACAAATCTGTACTCTGCACCATTGTCAAAATGGGCTTGTTACTTTTTCCAACCTGGATGTAAAAAAAAGACAAAATAGGGAGCTAAAAGTGAAACCGCAGTTGAGATCTTGATTGACTGAGTTCTTGGGGACTTACCACAAACAGGAACAGAATTAAGGAATGTGAACCGGTGAGCATTAACGACCACATCAACAGCCCGAAGAATTTTTTTTGATCTTGTCGGCTAAAAGAATGATTTGTTGCGTCCTGTGCCAGCTTTAAAACACCAGCTTTTGACATCCAGAAAATTCAACATCTAATCTGAAAAAACTACAATTACAATATATTTTTCTGTCTATATCATTAGTTAATTTAGCCTTTTTTTGCTACTCAATTTACAATATTAGCGAAACCATGGGTGCACCTTTTTTTTTGATAGTTTAAAAGTCAGAGTAACATGAGCTAAGCTTTAAGCTCTTGGTATGAAAAAAACCAGCAACGATATGTAACGTTATTTTTCCCCCTTCTCATTCTGAGCACTAAATTAATAAAAGAGAGAAACTGTGCCAAATTATGAAAACAATTATTGTAAATATAATAATATATGTGACAGTAAAAATTCAGTTTTATATTCGCTACACTTCAGTACATTTCAGTCAGTACTTTTTTTCCCCTTTTAATTAAGTACATGAGTTGAATGAGTACTTGCAACTCTCTATCTGTACTCCTACTTACAAAGTTAGTTAACTTAGTAATTCTGCAAATATCTAAGGGTCCACAGTTTTGATGCAGGGTGTTATTACCGTATTTCAACATACAGTGCCCAAGGATGTTTATCTACTTAACTATAGAAAGGACCAACGGTCTG
This sequence comes from Leptonotus elevatus, assembly GCF_054856555.1. Classification (NCBI taxonomy): domain Eukaryota; kingdom Metazoa; phylum Chordata; class Actinopteri; order Syngnathiformes; family Syngnathidae; genus Leptonotus; species Leptonotus elevatus. Next base: position 6,038,891 of record NC_141251.1, on the reverse strand, counting down.
TTTGAAGTAGGATATCTTTATTTGTATAAACAATTGTGTAAGGAAGTGACACACGCCTCTGCCAGTTGATGTCTTGATGTGTTGACACAGAATAGTTATGTGTTATACTGGATTCCTGTAAATCCTGTATATACAGGTGATTAGAATATTATGGAAGTCTTAATTTGTTTCAGTAGATCAATTCAAAACATAAAACTCAGATTCAGTATGAAAATTGTTTTCATTTTATTTATGTCGTTAGGAAAATGACATTTTGTGCTGTCAACTGAAAAATAAGGTATTAGGGTTTGTTTCAGTGTGTGAGAGGAGGATTGCAACATGAGATCTCATGGAGCAGCATGGTTTCTCTCCTCTTTTTACACAGAAGAAACGCCCCACAAACTTTATCAGTGTCTAACAGATTCATCAAGTATAATCATCAGTATCACCAGACCCCAATGAGGCAACTGACCGTTGCTGTAGAGTATATAGGGTGCAAGTATGCAGCGCAAAGGGCCTTCATTGCCATTATTATCATTATTCTTCGAACAATTTAATCATTTTTTGAGAGCAAAACTTCCATGCATACAGTGCACTGTATATAAAAAAGTTTACGCACCCATGTTTTGGCAATAAAAACATGGATAACTCTCTGAAATCCACAGGTGGTCGGTTGACATGGCAAACAAGAAGTGGTGCCTAAAGTGCTGGAAATATTTGACTGAATGAGACCAGACTTACAAAATATGCGAGTCTATTGTCAAATATGACAATAACACAACTGCAGCATTTGTTTAGACGACAAAACAAAGAGTAGCGGTGGTACATCAGCAACCCGTTTGCTGTAAAAATGAACGGGCAATGTCGTCAAAAATGTGTGTTTCGCTCAAGCTTTCATTCAATTGACACATGGCAAAACCTTCTTCCATCTATTGCCCCACCCCCGACTCACCCATCTAATCACCTATTCAGAGAATTTCAGACACCTTCATGATCTCACTGACAGCTGGAACGTATAAAACTCTTATAAAACGCAACTGCAGGCTTGCAACGATAAATTATTACAAAGCCTCTTGTAATTGTTTTCTAAAATGATTATATTGTGTTGCATAGTAACCCTTCGGTTGTGCTTTGTGATTTGGTGTTGAAGTTTAAAAAAAAGTTATGACTCTCTGCAAGGCGGTGAAGTTATCTGAATGGGACTAGATGAGTAAATGTCAGATTGTGATTGGACGAAAGAGTCAGGACTCGGGGCCAGTGCAATACGAGTGAGTGTGGGTTTGTGTTTGGACGCGAAAGCAAGCAAGCATGAGTACACAACTGACAAAAATATCAATGCCACCATTGATTAATTGATCATCAACGACTAAAACAAACAATAAAAAGTGTTCAATCTCTAATTCTTCAGATGATCAAACACTCTATTTATTTCTTACTGTTTACTTTAGCTTGGCTTGAATGATAAATCCAAAACGGACTCTGGGTTTGATCTGCATCAAAAGCTCAGAGACATCCTGAAATGGACAACAATAGGTCCGAGTTTAATCAAAGGAAGAGGTCAGTTGATTGGGGGGGGTTCCCACGTATGATCGTGGCTAGAAAAAAAGCACACATTTTGGCTCATTTGACTCTTTTAGGAAAATACATAAAAAGCAGGACACAGGACGGGAACCAAAGCTCAGAGAGTTCATTTATATCTGGATTATTATACTTATGGAAACTTTCAACATTGCATGTATTCCAGCATACATGTTGTGCACTGATGTACTCACAACCTGGACTTTTACATGAGAGTCCTCTTAAGAGGGTATCAAAGTTCAACATGATTCCAAACGAAATGCACACTGTATGCTACCGGATATCCTGTAATTGTGATAACATGATTATATAGCTAAGTATCATACAGGTCAGGTTTTAGTACCAGCGTCATTAACAGTTGCCTTGTCCTAACATAACCTAAGGCCTTAACCTCAGAGGATCTGTTATAAAAAGACCTAAAACATTTAACCCACAAAAGCTGAGAATACTTAAAACAGATCATTGCGTCATATTTTTCATAAATTCAGTACAGCCCTCAAAGGACTTGATGAAAAGGAAATGGTCCCTGACAGGAAAAAGGTTCCCTAAAGCGTTGCAGTAAATGTTTTGCCTTTTTCTTTACCACGCACAAACAGAGGAAGAAAGCATAACATTTCAGCGTGGATTCGGATAAGCAAACCAATACATTTTGTTATCGTTATGGAACCTCCGATTCCACAACAGACAAGTCCTATTCTCCTTGTTTTTGTTGGCAGCTGGCAAGCGGTTTGTAATGTGCATTATGACCACTTTAAGCTGCAGCTTGGCTACATCTTCCGCACCCTCCACTGTTTGACAAATGACTTGAAATCCATTGCCATATAATAATCCAGAGGAAAACAATAGGAATAAAGATGGCGATTCATCCATCTATTCATTTTCTATAGCACTTATCCTCATTAGGGCCACGGGGGGCTGGAGCCTAACCCAACTACACCCTGGACAGGTCACCAGTCAATTGGCAGGACATATGGATAGCCAACAATTCACACTTATGTTGACATTTATAGAAAATTCTGAGTGTTCACCTAACCTAATGTGCATGTTTTGGTCAACTATTTCATCAAAATAGAGCGGCACCTTAATTTTCCCCCATTGAAATGAGTTGATATGTCATTAATCTGTTTTTGAGAAACAAAAATAGCATCGCATTGTATAAGCAATCAAACAATTCAGACAATAAAATAAGAAACCCGGTTAATTAAGTATACAATGTATTTATATATGTAATAAGAGTTTATCCGAATCTCACTTGTAAAAAAATGTTGTTCACCACACAAAGCAAATAAAAACATTTAAAATAAAAAGTGACAGCTCATAACTTGAAAATGTGTAAAGTAGATTTTGTGGGGTTAGTTGAACACAGAAATTTGTAATACAGTCATTAAATAATGTTAATTTTGTGTCTTTAGAGTTCCTGTAGCTTGTTTGGATAACAGGAAGTAGGTTCCAGACAACAGGAAGTCAAGAGTGACAGATAGCAGGAGAGCTAATTTTACATACAGTATTTCTTTGTTCTTTGCTATATGGCCGAAAACGTTTGTCTGTGAGTGTTATTTCATATCAAAGTATCACACTGTGTATTAGAGAATACAAGAGACTACATTAATTAATACATTCGCTTAGCTAACATTAGCGTTTCCAATCAAATTACGATAGACGTGACGTTAGCATTATGCTAGCGGCGCTTTCGTATAATTTTTTATATGCTATATTTATGTTTGTATGTCAGTGTGTACAGCTGTAAATCATTTTATGAGATAGTTAACATATTTCTATGTTCTTCTACTTTGACAGTGAATTCCTGAATGAAAGAATGAAAAGGAAACCATCTTATTTGGGATCTGCTAAGATGTGTAGTGGGGCTATGGAACGCCACGCACACGCATGCAGAAGCACTGAAACAGAATACGCAAAACGGGGCACTGGTTAAGTCAAGGTACCACTATTGTTCTGTTTCTATTATAGTTTTGTCTGATTTAGTCCAATCGGTGAAGATATTAACTGATTTTTTTTCACTTAATTTTTAAATATGTGTGGCTTCCAGCAATACAACTGCTGATGCAACTGTAATCTTGGGATAACCTTTGGAAGCGGATAAGTAAGGATGGGCAACAGGATGGTGCTTAGTTTATGGAAGGGATAGTTGGGGGGAGGCAGGTCCTCCTGTCACAAAAAAACTGCTTTCAATGACAAAGCACTGCTGGCCGTCTTCCAACACTGCACCAGACGCACAAGTTTGTATCTCTGTATGCTGTGCATCTTTGTGTTCGACATTCAAAGCTCACGTCAAAGTGTAGCCTCTGCTTTTAATTCTTCTCCCTTTGGCCCTGTGATTTAAAAAAATAATGTCTCTTATTGTGGGATGTACAATATGCGTACTCATGCGTTCACATTTAACCAGCAGGTCTCTGGAGAGGTCTGGATGCTGTCTTTGTGTCTGCCTCGGGTCGCCTACAGTCATATGCAAGGTGATGAAGCCATTTAAGTTCATTGATATCCATCTTAAGGTTCATGGGTTCATTAAGGTTCATAGTAGTAGAACAACTAGGGCAAAATGGTAGATTGACTGTATCTTACTCGTAATGTTTTTTTCCACTACTGCCTCTCACTATTTTATGACATTTCTTTCATCTCCACACCACAAACTTACTTTTAACATTCATTCAATACCCCTATTAGTTTAAGGTCCATTTACTAGTATGAGGTTTGTCTTGTAATTGTTATGTTTTTTCTGCTAACTGTATGACATTTTTGAACACCAGTCGGACAACTTTGCATCTGCGTGCTACTAGTGAAGTGCTAGATGATAACTAGATGATAACTAGTAAACTTATGATGTCACTATAATATCACTATAGTATAACGGCTTGGGCACACTAGTAGTACTGTCTTACTAGTACTGTTAGTCCAACTACTGCCTTCCAGTGAACCTAGTGGTGTTACTCAAGCAGCACGGTATTTTAATTAGTAAGGTTAGCAGCAAGACACAGAGTTGATATCAAGGATATTGTATACATGCCCAAAAGGCTTTCCTCGAGTGTGTAATGTTTTACATGGGAACAAATGTTCTTCTTTGCTGTCCCTTGGAAAACTCCTCTGCTTGTCGAAGCGTTTAAGGGTTGACAAAACACTTGAGTAGTTGGGACTGAAAGCTTTACACACGCTCAGAGACGAACCCTAGCAACAGCGGTGTCACAGACGCTTGAGTCCTAACAAACCTCTCTCTCCAGGCGACGCGTCTCCAGGGAGGTTTGGAGTGCTTCTCCGATTCTATTCGCTAACAAACACGCATCGCGACATGTGAGAGTTGTTTTTATGCTACGCTAAAGAAAGTGTGTCTCCCTTTCCTGGCTGAAAGTGGAAGTAGTAGCGGTTTGCGTGTCTGCTACTCTACGCACGTGAGACTTTTTCTTCATTCACTTAAGCGCATTTCCTGGCTCGGTGTTACACCAAAAAAAAAAAAACGCACAACGACGACGATGAAACTTTAAAGAACCGGAGACCGCGTGGGTAAAAAGTGGGGGGCGAATACTGTTACCATAGCCTGACAAATGATCAGTTAGTATTACAAAACATGCTGAGCTTGCCAGAAAAACAGCAGGTGCACGAGTACGGCTCTTGAAACGGGGTCTCTTGAAAGTAATACAAAATGACTCGGGGAAAATAAATTTGTCCCGAGACAAAGCGCCGTGCGAGCGAGGTCCTTTAAACCCACCTGAAAACGACAAGCCAAACACCCTCAAGGTCCTCAGCCAGAATAAAAAAACAGCTTCCAAATAAAGCACTCCAATCAGCTAAATCCAAGGGATGAGCTCCACTGCTGCTAGACTATTGCCACTAAGTCACACACTCAGCCAGCTTCTTCCTTTTTTCTTTTTCTTTTTTTTACCTTATCCGTCCTGGGAGGAAGCCCCTCTGTTTTCGGCAGCATGCCCCCCACCACCACCTCAGCCCCCTCCTTCACGCACTAAAAGGTATTGGTGGCCATCTTGCTTTGCCTCAAAAGACAGGCTACAGTAGCCGAGCGCAGGGCAAGCTCTTGGGTGTCATGACAAGAGTGACTGTGGTCATCCGTAGCCAAACACTGCCACAGCTGAAGCTTACACACACGTAGAGAGACACACATACAAATACATACACACACACACACACATACACATGACATGCCTCTCGCAAGGGGCAGACAGGGTCTCATCAGCCAATGGCGTGAGGACCTTAGTGGTTTGTAAATTATCTTCCATGCCTAGACTCTCCTAAACAAAGGATCCCCTATGTGGGCTTTTTACTCCAGCACTATGCGCAGGGATCGGAGGCAAGCTGTGGAATGGACGGTGCGCACACGCTGGATCTGGCTCGGAGAATAACAACTGTGACTGGGAGAGATTAACCCTTGAGCCACCACCGGTGATACTGAAAGAACTGAAGCTGAACTGAAACATTTGGTGAGATTAGGCATGGCAGTTTTTTCCTTGGTCCATTGTCGGGAAAATTAAGGATCAATTCGAGTGGCGCCTCGGTTAACGGACTTGACTTCTGAGACTGTTGTGTGACATTTGTGATGTGGCTCATTTGCAGCATTACAGGATCTCTAGAAAAGATGCTTTCGACTCAGTTCTTAGCAAAAAATACTCATTTAATAAATTCTTATGGCTGTTGCTACTTTGGAGATTGTACCAGTTTTAATAAGTCATGTCTGAAGGCTTTTTACACAGCACATTCCTTGCTCTCACATGACTGTGACACTGACCTCCTCTCCCTCGAAAACAACTGACTTAAGACATGTGATCTATGATATTAAGTGCTATTGTGCGTCCCTTTTATGATCACTTATACACAGTTACACAGTAACATCACATTTCTTTACAATCACCGCAGTCGATTTGAGGTAGAGGATGCTCAGGTTCTGAAACACCGAGACAAGGTTAGAGAGCACAAAACAAAGAATAAAAAAAATAAAATATATATATATATATATATATAAAGATTTGAGCGAGTTTAAAGGCATCCATGAGGTAAGAGATGTCAGGGTCATACCAGGACAACATGAAAAGAGCTCGAGCATGTGGCTGTGCGTAACACTCCAGTGAGGCCACCTCAGCTGAGCGTTGTTTCATAGAAAAGGCAAACAATATGTGGCACACACAGAGGGAACGATCGCACTGTGTTGAGCTTGGTAGAGGAAGCAGCCCTAGTTGGAAGTCAGTAAATGTATAGCCTCATAATGCTTGCTAATTAGGCTTAAAAAGAACGCCTCAGTCTGTGTGAAGTGTTTAACAGCTTCACAGTCAAATCACAGACCACCGCCGCCCGCTACACTGCCTCCGCTTTTGACTTCTTAATTATTGACATTATTGACCATTTAATAAAGTTGGTAAACAACAGGCACCAGGATACTTCCAGGCGAGTGCCTACCGCAGAACTGAACTGAAACGATGACAAAAACTTGTTGTGTTTGGGCTTTCGCCACCAGATATACAAAATAATCCGTTTTTTTCCCTCCTGATTAATCCAGCACAACCAGTGGGTGAAGAAGATAAATTGAGTCACATTTGCAAGCCTTATTCTGATCTAAAAATATCCGATTCTATGCATTGTTTTTTAATATATTTACTCTGCCAAGTCCCAAATCCATGTGCCACTTAAAAGCCAAAAATAAAAATCTGAATTGTGTCTTTTGAATCATGCAGCGTACATCCAGCCCAAGTGTGTTCTTAACTGTATATCTTGGTACAAGAAGATGTTTATGCTGTCTTGTGTCAGTTACAGATGAGCTGCGATGAACCTGGGAACTGTCACAACTTGTCGAACAGGTTTGACAATGGCAGCAAAATTACTAGCTAGTAACTACACTCCAAGACAAACAAGAAGTGGATGATGATAGATTCCTGATTTCCAAAGCCTGAATGTGAAACGGTATGTGCAGTACTACTTCAAGGCGGAGAAAATGTATTTCCTCGTTCCTTCCTAGATTACAGTAAAGTAGTGCCTCTTGAAGATGTACCAAAAGTTGTGCAAATTGTTTATAGTACAAAATTAGGTGAAGATAATGTAAGTTTAATTCATTCCGTGATCACGCTTGTAACGCTAAATCATTGTAAAATACATTTTATAATATTGTACTGTGTAAAAACATATTGTAATGACATAACTAAATAGAATGCAAAGAATTAAACCGTTTTTGTGACATTTTTGCTTCAGGTCAATGAACATTGTGCTGTTCCTTCTGGTGTGCGCACCTTGGTAACCAATGGCCTTGGATGGATATACATAGAGCTGGTCAAAACTCCTCAGTAAGCCGCAGTGATATTAGTCGTACTTCGCACAGAACTGTGAGTATATTTATACATACGGATGTTTGTTAGCGTTAAGCTAAACTGTCTATTATTGTGAAGCAAGTTGAGTTCTCTGCCATTATTGCCACTCACTCTTCATTAAAATTAATGGAAGCTAGTGATCTAAATTAAGAACAGGCTGAGTGCTATCAATTTAATGCTCCATTTTGGGTGGCAAAAAAAAGTACAACTTTCAAGTCAGAAATAAACTTTCACCACCATCCCTGCTTTGGTTTGCTAAATGAAAGTGTTTGCTAGATTAACACTGATTATGTTTAGTCTTTTCATGTTGATGCCGAGGACCAAAATGTGTGCTTTCCTGTTTGCTTGCGGTTGTCACCACTCGCTGGCCAATGAGAAGCATATTTACATTAGTTGCGGCATTAATGACAACTGTTGGCAACGCTCGCGTTTGGCTGGGCCGGGCTCCAGTGGGGTTTGGCCTGCCAGATGTTTTGGGACAGTTAGAGACTGTGCTGTCGTGCCGCTCGCATGTAGTGCATTTGAAGGTGATTAATGTCCAAACTACTTCTTCCTAACAAGAGCCAGGCTGCTTGTTAAAGAGAAAAACATGTGGCAAGTTTAAAAGCTGAAAATGAAGGGTGCGGTGGAATATTGGTTACAGTGAAGGCGTATTTTGGGATGGAGGCACAGAAGAAAGAGGAGCAGCGGAACGTTGAAAGAATGAGATGCAAAGAGCGTACTATAAGGTGCATACAGGCAGTTGTGCTCTTATTGATTGATTTGCTGTTCCAATTCTAAACCATTTTGAAAAAATATCGAATTGAGATTTTTTATTTCCTCCAATATTGCGATTGTAATTTAATTTGCCATTATTTTTTCAAGGTCCTCTTCCCGTGTAAGAAAAATAGCACTCTATAATACTGTACTTTATAAAACATACAGTAATGGTATACCAATGTTAAGAAATAAAATAATTGTTGACACATTTTCTTCAGTTCAATAGACATTGTGCTGGTCCTTTATGTGAGTACACCATGGCCACCTGGGGGCAGTATAATACAGACATGGGGATGGAAGAGATGGTCACAGCTCCCTTGGTAAGTAAAATAAGTCGCTCTTTCCAAAGGATAAAGAATATATACCCATAAGCGTTATCTTTATGTGATGAAGAAGGTAAACACCATTGTCATGAAAATCTCATGAGCAAAAAATGACAGGACAGCAAAACAAAATACACATGGCTTAAGTCCTGTAATAAAAACTATTCCAATTTCACAAAATAATTATGTTTATCATTTCAAATACATGAGAAGAGGACTTGAGGGAAAAAAATGCAATTACATTGTTTCCCAAAATCATTCAGCCCTGTGTTAAACTAGTTTTAAAATATTTGCTATTTTAGGCTTCCAAAATAGCAGGAGAACAAAACATAAAACTTGTGTGTGCGTTCGTGCTTGGGTGCGTGTGTGTGTGTGTGTGAAAAGTAACCAAATAATGAAATTTGAAGACATAAAATATGCAAACTGTGAGCATTAAATCCTCTAATAAATTAGTTAACAATAAAATGAAAATTTACTAGATAGATAGATAGATAGATGTGTAGTACATAATTATGTGCAAAGTGTTTGGAATTCCTTTTGCTAAAACTGGACATGACTTCAAGTCATCCACATCTCCTTGTGAAGGACGTGGAAAGGTGAGCACGAGTTCGGTTTACGCAAACGCCCGCATGCACGCATTGACCCACAGACACACAAAAACACACATGCGCAAACTATGCAGGCAAGCAACTCCCCCCACAGCCCCCCCCATTCCCCCCGGGGGCCTCGTGGCTGCTCACAAGGAGAGCGGAAAAAGGCTTTTTGAGTTTGTGTTATGGTGAGTCAGCACGTGTGCGCACATGTATTTCAAGCACGAATACACCATACAAGTGGAGGATAATAAAGGAAAATTGCATTAAATTGTACATGGAAGTCTAAGTAAAGCATTTTGTAATGCAAAGTAGAACTATAAAGATAGACACGAGAAAGCTTTGTCCTTATCCATTTGCACTATTATTGTCTATAGATCTGCTTTTTATTGAAGAAAGCATTTTGCGCTAATGGCTTAGGTTGCATCATGACATCTCCAGTTGCTTTTAAGCACGGTGCACACTCAGCAGTCCATCTGCACCGATGTTTACTGGTCTCTGGCAGAGGAACTGAGAGCCACATTCACATAAAACAGACATTTCCTCTTCATCTGCTCTTTTCTGGGGCGACTACTCGCATCTGCCTACCTTACAGGGCTAATTTCCAGCTAATTGGCTTGGACCGGGTTAAAAGGAAACTATAGGGCTGCTGTAACCAACTGTGTCTGAAGTAGACACATAGCGAGTTGGCTCCGTGGAAACGTTGGCAGCGTCCCTGACACTTGAACGCACCACGTGGGCTCTCCTTCTGTCCCACATGTTTAGGCGATGAATGGTGCACATGTGCGTCCTTCTGCCGGCTGAAAAAGCACCCACACACACGGATGCGGGGGGACTGGTACCTTGACTTACGAGTTTAATTTGTGACCAGGTTTGTAACCTTATTTACAGTCACATCAGTTTTCCCCATTGAAATGAATTTAAATGCCATTAGTCTATTGCAGCCCCCTATGAAACAAAACACATTTTTAAATAAAGAAAAATAGCACTCTATTGTAGAAATGTAAAGAAATAAAGTAGTATATCTGCGTGTGAGTGTCTGGGTGTGAGTTGAGGCCTTGTCATTTTGTGTGTTGTGTGTTTGTCAAATTGATGTGCCAAAATAAATTGCTCAATCAACCACTTATCAATTATCAAATGAAATGACAACTATTTTAATAAATGAGTAATTGTTTAGAGGCACTGTTTTACTGAAAATTGTCAAAATCATCTGCTTTCAGCCTCTCAGCAGTAATTATTCCAATCCAATCCCTCTAGTGTGATATTGCTTAATTGTTTAGTTGGTATTATCACTAAACAATACCAAATAAACAACAACAACTAGTTCATAAACAGTAAACAAGGAAAAGAATAATACACTTTAATGCAAAATACAATTTTATCTGATAAAACAATGGAGTAATCGAAAGAATAATCAATTCTAAAACATTTGATAATGACTATGATAATAACCCTACAGCAGTTGCATCAAAGCAAAGCGTCAACAGGATTTGATTTTATTTATTTATTTTTGCGGTCAATATTGTGGCCACCACTCACACCTAGATGCTCACAATGAGATTAACCAGCCAACCCAGCACATGATGTCACTCAGTAGGCCACGCCCCTTAAAGACACAACACATTACTAATACACAGTACGTCCAGTAATGACACTTCCGTTAAAATAAATGAATAAATAAATAAATACAAGCTTTTACTGTTTTTTTTTGCAGGGTTAGAACAGATTAATGGCATTTCAACCCATTAAAAAAAGAGTGAGTGAGTGAATTATTTTATATATGAGTAATGTATGTTACAACCTTGCTCACAAACAAATTTAACTGGTAAGTTAATGTTTTGCTGCATATATTTTAAAATTATAACATTGCAGCACATAGTTGATTTATACAGATTATAGTTTAACCTAATTACCTGAATGCAGGTTACTGAGTTCAGAGTCTTAAACAGCGGCGGTGGTGCGTGTCCACCGGTTATCTCTGGCTAAGCCCTCTTATGACCCTGAGAATACTCCGTCAGAGTAGGCAGGCGGGTCAAAGGTGGGCGGCAGACAATGAGGTCGCCGTGGCAACCGTCGGCGCTGAGACCTCCGAAGGCACAGAGTGGGGGGAAGCGGCCTGACAGGAGCGTCTGCTCGGAACAAATCACTCTTGCTTTACATTAAGGAGGGTCCCATTTTGGAAACAATAGAGGGGGGGTGGGTTGCTGTACGAGAGCTTGAAATACAAGCCGTGTACATGATGACTTTAATATTCAAATATTCACACATGAAAAACACATCTACATGGAAAGCTGTTTGAGCATTTATTTGATATCCTTGATACACTTATGAAAAATGTCTTATAGTTGTGGAAGGCAGTAGTGGAAAAATATTACTAATAAGACAGTTCTTCTACTACTTGTAGTACGCTGACTTGTGCTGACTTGTCTTACTAGTGACCACAAGGAGCGTACTATTTAATAGACCTTAAACTGGATATCAAGGATATTTCCATAGATGCACACGGCTTTAATAATATGTAATAGCGCTAAAGCAGGCAGCATTACAATTGCACATCCCCCAAAGCGCGTATCGCTCCCTCTCTCTGGGGGATGTGCAAATGTTTTCATGATACACGTGTTATCTCAGCTGGGTTACTACTACTCTGGCGAATGCGCCGCCCGCCGCAGTAAAACTGAAGAAGGTGGGATTGGATGATGATGTGTGAGAGATTAATGAGTTGGCAGGAGGAGCTAGGCTGCGCTAGTTGGAGGCTAAAGCAGGTTACGGGAAGCTCAATTGGAGTCCTGGGGGATGCTCGTGCTGCAAATTAGGCCTGACGACATGTACGGTCTTGAACAAATACTTTTTTTCTAACATGGATTTTAGATTTACCAGTGTGTGTTAGTTACATCAAGGAAAATGGTGGGGATCTTAATCTTGCCCTAAATGTGGATTATTTAATAGGAAGGTGGCAGCTGTATTCAAGGGGGAGCTTGAAACAGTACAGAGAACTGTCTGTTCTAACTGCACCTGTACAAAAGTATGACATTTAAAAAAATATTTTCACTTTTGTGTACTTTCGTATGAGGCAGCCTATTTTGCTGTGTGCATGATTTAGCAGCTAGTTTTCATGAGTAGACGACCGTAGGCTACTTTCGGCTGTGTTGCTCTGTGTATGCTGGTAACTGTTGTCACATTTTACGTTGTAAGAATGACATATGACATTTGGGGTATTTTTATGATGAGTTCTATCCCAGAATACCGTGTTCTGAGAGGCAGGGTACACCATGAATTGAGCGCCAGCCAATCACATGAGACATCCTGTGTGGCCAAACAACCATTCACACTCATATTTACACTTTTGGACAATTTAGAGTCTTTAAGGAACAAAGCATGCATGTTAACCATGACCCAGAGAACATACAAACTCCACACAGGAAGTCAGAACTGTGAAGCAGACATGCTAGTCAGTCACTGTGCTGCCCCATGTAAGGACTGTTTCACTGAAGGGGGATTTTGCACTATGAAAGGCAACATTTAGCGTGTGTTGCTAATGTGCATGTGTGTGTGCCTTCAGGGCCAGAGCCCAGTCTTCTCTTGCCTGCCCAACGTAAGGCTAGGCCATGAGGGAGCCATCAAGCAATCCTGAGTGAAACCAGACCTTTAAAAAAAAAAAGAGAGAGAAAAAAGGGAAACCTCCACTACAACATTGCTCACACAAGCCAGAGAAGCATTTTGTCTGCTAAATTGTTCCGAGTGTGTTTTCAGCCCCTTTCAATAAGCCTTCAATTATTATTATACGGGACCAAAACAAAACAAACTGTGTTGCGGAAAACAGGAACAGCTATAGGCAAGCCACTACACGAGCTACTTCACTTGGCCTCTGCCCTTTTTCACAATCCTGTGGAAGAGACGTTTGTCAGGAAGGGTGTGTGAGCTTCATCAGCAAGACTGGCCAAGTGAGTAAATATCGACAATACAGTATTGCTACATAATGCGCACGTTATATGCAGTTGTACTCTCTACCTCGGCTCGTTTAGGCACCCAAACAAGCCGTGAATGAAAATACCACAGTACCACGTTATGTTTATATTATACAGTAGTAGTACTTTGACTTACAATTGCCCCTAACTTATGGTGTTTTATTTTCATTTGAAACAGTCAGTTTGTGCTAACGTATTGTTTAGGCTATTTGGGAGCTGATTTCTACTAATGAGCTGTGGTTTTGTGTGTGTAAATCACCTACTGAATACAGTTGTTTATGGAACATGGGTTCATGATTATGTACATTCTCGAGGTATGGCGTTGATGCTTTATGAGCCTCTCCGTTTTAAATGCCACCACCTTGTGGCATCTATATGCAATTACAAACACCTTTTAGGGGTCAGTTGTTCGTAGCAAGGGTTGGCCTCTATCCCCCGACAATTATGTTAGACAACATAGTGGTGTAGTGGTTAGCGCATCTGTCTCACAGTTCGCAGATTTGGGGTTTGAACCTCAGCTCCGGCATACGTTTTCACTGGGCTCTCCAGTTTTTAGCTCAGCTACACTTTCCGGTTTAGATGGTTAAAATGTTACCACTACAGCCACCTCATTACCACTAAAATGAATAAAGTCTTAATTAGTGATTCCATTTCCATGATTTCCTTGAGAAAACGTATTACAACCTTCGAGATGAGTGCCAATGTCAAGTCAGTTAAGCGCAATGGAGGAACCAGTTTGCTCTGAATGAGAGGAATTCTGACAGGGAGTTTACATTCTACCAGCCAGCATGTTGCGTGTGTGTATGTGTGTAGATAAACAAACCCCAGTGAGCCTTAAAGCCACACAAGCCCACACTGACCCACATTTTGGGACGTTCCTAATAATATGTTTGCAGACTCTTGCCTCCATGTCGCCGCCTATGCTTGGCTATGGTGCACAAAGGTCTCCACTGAGTGATTTTGCAGGTGTTATATAACAGTCATTCCTAATCTGCCTATGCCTCTGATGGGGAGGGCGACTCAGTCAATGCACTCGCGCGCACGCACACACACATACACATAGAGCCACATGGACCCTCGCTTTCAGTTTCTCCCTCCCCCCAGCCGCATGGACACCATTGTGCGCCGCACATGGTGCACGGCGTGGCTCCAAGAACCCATACCAATAAATGAGAAAATTCGGCGTGTGTCATAATAAAATCTTGGCACAATGCCGGCTGGCCCCTAGGTAGGGAGAAACATCCCCAAACAAGTTAGCGCATAATACGATTTTGACCCATTAGCCGCATTAGCAAACAGCTGCTGTGTGACACATGATGAACACAAAGCAACATTAGGGTCTAACCACCATGTTGTGCTTTAAGGGTGCGCAACAAATTAAATGTATGGTTTTGGAAACATAAACATGAGGAGCATAAACAAGAAAAGGGCAGCACGGTGATTTAGTGACTAGTAGGTCTGACTATAGATCTAAGGTTCAGGGTTCAAATGTCAGCTCTGGCGTTTTTACAAGTTACCCCCGTACTCCAGCTTCCTCTCACATTCCAAAAACATACATAAGGTTCATCAAAGACTCAAAATTGTCCATTGCTGTGGAAGTTAGTGTAAATTATTGTCTATGTGTATGACATTGGTTGCCCGGGGTCAGCTAGGGTAGACTCGCTATAGGAAATGAAATCAGTTACCCACACAAAATCATTCAACCACAAAATGGTTATCCATTTATCCATTCATTTTCATTACCATGTATCCTCATTAGTGTACCAGGTGAACTGGATCCTATCGCAGATTACTTTAGATGAGAGGCAGGGTAGCCCTGGACAGGTCGCCAGCCAATCCCCGTGCACATACAGGCAAAACAACCATTGACACTTATATTCACACAGGACACATTTAGAATCTTCAATGAATTTAACATGCAAGTCTTTAGAATGTGTAAAAAAATTAATAAATAAAAAACCTCACAGGAATGCCAGAGCAAAGATTTGAACCCAGAACCTCAGAACCATGGGACGGTTGTGCTAAATACTAGGGCAATGAGCTACCCTATACTTGTGCTAGTTTCACCAAAACAACGAGAAATTATGGCACCATATTTAAAAATACCAGAGAAAAACTAACTGGGTGTTTATAGTTAAGGTCTCAAACACGCTCTAACACACACATAACAGGCGCATTACTCCAACCACGTGCTGAGTGGCTGCCGGTCATGAAAACAAAGAAGGCATCATCCAGCATACTCAATTTAGTCACACATGCATTCACATGGGATGGGTATTCTCCACGCCCCTTCCCCCCACTCAAATATTTCGCAGGAAGGCTGCACCACATGTAAGGAATCTCAATGTACCACTTAAACATTCCATTTTTACTCAGGGCAACCTTGGGTGTTTTTGGCTAAAATTAAAAGCCGAAAGGAAAAAAAGAAGATTAAAAAAATAGACTGACCTGTGTGGCAGGGAGAACGAGCGGCCTCCTCCTTTTCAGTTCCACACACTTCCTCAGCTTGCAGATCTGATGGCCAGTGCTACGGTTGAGGCAGCAGCTGCACCGGCCGCAGCTGATGGTCCTAAGGCATGGCTCGCACCTCCCGCACCTGCTCCGCTTTCGCCTCTCCTTGCGTTGCTGTTGCTTCCAGGAGGACGGGTGGCGTCCTCCGTCGCACCCCAAGGATTTTGGCGGAACAGAGGTTTCACCGTAGCCCGACTCTGACTCGGTTTCTAAGGAGAAGGAGGAGCGCGTACTCTCAGAGCTGCAGGAGAAAGTCGAGCTGCCGTCCAGAGAAGGGGTTGAAATCTTTGGCGGCAGGTCTAGCTCGGGCGCAGCAACTATAACACCCCTATCCTCATTAAAGACTGGATTGCACTCTTCTGGAGTTTCAACTGGACTGTGGTGCTCCAACAGTTCTGGAGAGGGCTTCCTATCTTTGGCTTGCGGAGCAGGAAGAGGAGGATTCTCCAGGCTTTGCAGTGGCTCCCAGAAGCTCCTTGCTTTCAGGGAGTCACTACGGATAATAACTGGGGTACTCCTTGCTACAGGGTTGGTATGCTGTGATGTAGATGTCTCTGATACAGCACAGGATATTGAGACATGTGGTTTAGCACCTTGAACAATAGTTTGCATGTCTGTCCTGCCCTCCCTCTGAACCTCTGGTTGGGATGACTCTGAGGCATCAGGGGCTTCGGTGGCATTTGAGGTAGCTGTGTTTGGGACAGTTAGCACCTTGTCAAGTGACTGTTCTGGCAGTCTTTTGACGGACTGAGGTCTATCCAGAGGTTGTGAGAGAACTGAAGTACTGAGGAGGGACTCAGCAGGACTTCTCTGTTTTGGTCGTCCCTCACCATCAGCCAGAACCTCGGCAACGTCCACCGCCTTTTGCTGGACCTCATCTAAACTCTCAGTTGTTTTCTCTGCCAGTATGTCCGGATTTATCGCAACGGACTCGACCGTGTTGTCGATCCTTGTCCCTCCCAAAATCACATTGTCATCTTTGACATGACTGAGTTTGTGTCCTGTAAAAGATGACGTTTGCAGTCCTTGCGAAATAGGAGATGCGATCCTCCTAGCAGCTACTTTGCGGGGGCTATCTTGACTAGCATCGTCACAGAGGTCCGGTTGCAGGTCTTCACTTGCAGGGGCCTCGGTCACAGCCTCACCAATTATGCTTGTCTGGTTGTCTAGCGGCACACAGTCCTCTGGGGTGTCATTGCATGGTGGCGAGTCCGCTTTGAGGGGGCTGCCCTCTTTAGCTTCTTTGACATGAGCAGGGCCTTGAAAATCCATTTTCAGAGAAACCGGCAGAAGTTGTTGGGGGTCTTCTTTTTCGAGGTCCTCATCAGTAGTCAGGTTGTTGTTGGTCTTTGACGGCTGGTTTCGAGTGTTAGCTCCTCCCCTGGTCTTCCTCCCACCCCTGCACGATTTAGGTGGCAAGAATGAATCAGCTGACATCTGCGCCCCCCGTGGGGACTTTCTCCGCCATAAGGTGTCATCTAACTCGCTGTAGTAGTCGGGCACCTTGCTCAACCCTCTAGGCCTCGCGGATCCTGTTACACTTATGGCATGGTTGACTCTACCAGGGGATTCACTACCCTGACCAGAGGACCGGCTACCTATCCCTCGTCCTCGGGAGCTCCGAGCCGACCGCGCCTGAGGCTTGGCACTCGACCTTGTGGGGGCAGTCGTGGCTTTCTGGAGGCGCTCTGACACTCGTCCCCTGCCTTTATTTGAGTTGCTCGTTTGCCTTTTGGCGCCAGAGACTTTCTGGCCATTTTTTCTCTGAGCGGGGGTTTGTCTCCTGGCGGATTTGGTGGTGGCTGGCATGGCTGACGGTATGGAGGGGAGGGTTTTTTACAGCCAACATGGGAGCCAGATTGCGATCAAAATTCTGTCTAAAATCCACCTCTATTTTATTGATTTGGCTGGGGATGCTGATGGTGCATGACCTATAAAGACAGAATAAACAGGGTAATAAAAACACAGAGAAACATCCATGTACCAAGCCTCATCCAGTTTCCTGTTTTAAAATTGGTGTATCATTCACAAACATCTATCTTGGAACTGTCCCAGAAGGACTGAGCAAAAATCTTTTCAAGGTATCGCTGGCTGCGAACAAAAAAAAAAAAAAGAAGAAAAAAACTATTATAAAATACAATTGGTTCCAGAGAAACGGCCCAACTGTTGGCATTTTTCACAGCGTTGTAAAACATCTACTGTATATGTTCTGGTGCAAATGACTTACTCCCTGTATCACTACACTACCAGTTATGAACTTGGTTACCTAATGAATTAAACTCGCAAGTCTAAATTCCACAGTATTTGGATGTTTGAGTCTATTAAGAATAGTGGAAGCAGTAAAATATCAAATAAGTGGGGAGAATAATCAGGGCCAGACTTCCCATTAGGCGAGCACAGGCAGTTACCTGGGGCTCCAAACTGATTGTTTTCTTCGATTTAAAGTCATTATTGTTTTAATTAATCTAGTTCCCGTCAGGGTCGTTATGAGTGAAATATAAATGTACTGTTGCCAATTTGTATTACGTATATACAGTACAACAAATTGATGGATAACTACTCTTGAGATCAGAGGTCAAGGAAAATATTGACTATTGACTTGTTAAGTTTATCATCAAAATAAGACTTAATAGCAAAAATGCCCACAATATGTACAATTTGAAGCCAAATTGCGATTTTGGTACAGATTTTAGTGAGAAACATGAAGGTAGACGCACATGATTTGCTTTAGCGGTCCACATAAAAGCATGTAGGGAGCCAGATCTGGTCCCCGGGCCTTATGTTTGACATTTGTGATTTTGTCTCTTTAGTGAACCTAACATGCATGTTGGAATGTGGAAGGAAGTCGGAAGACCCACGGAAAACCCACTCAAGCCTTTAGTAAATTATGGGAATTCCACACAGGAAGGCCTGTGCCCGGATTCTAACCCAGAAACATAGAACACATGCAGGGAGAATGATAATAATAATAATAATAATACATAATAATTGTGCCTATTATTTTATATTTTTATTTAATCACAACAATATTTTTATTTTTTTTAAACATGCAAAATGTCTTTACCTTGTCTGGAGTGACAATTTGGCCACGCCTGACTTATGTCCTGGGACAACCTTGTGTCAAAAACGTCGAGCCAAAGCGAGGTAAGCATAAGTTCCTCTAAACACAGAGCGCTTCCTCCTTGGCGTGAGCAGTTTAAAGGGCAAACACGTTGCAGAGTGGGGCTCGGGGCCAGATCCTGTTGTCGAATTTGCTTATTACAATCTTACAAACGCCACCCGCGTCGCCCTTTCACTCCATATTTTTTTGCTCTTTTTTTTTTGCACTTGACCGCCTGCGTTTAAAGCGCCTATTTGTGTGTGTGTGTGTGTGTGTGTCGGGGGGGGGGGGGGGTGTCGAAGACAAACGCCACTTTGACACAAGTGTGGGTTTATTTATGCGTTTTTGAAGCAGAAAATGCTTGACATACCAGAGAGAGAGAGCCAGTTGCGCCGTCTGCTAATAATACTCCACCGAGACAGCGAGACCTTGTATGCGTTTCCCCTCCTCGGCAAATTTAGCCCGCCGCTGCTGATGGCGAGTCGGTCGGCTGCTGGGCTCCCACACCGACGCGGTCATGACAGGCGGGCGGGCAGGGCGGGTTCAGGGGGGCCCCCGGTGGCCACGTCGCCGCGCGGTTCGTTCGCTTCGCGTCGTCAAAAACGTCAAACCCTTGTGTCACCTCGACCAGGGCAGCCCCGCTCGCTCGCTCGCTCTCTGCTTTCCCTCCTGCCAGACGCCAACCTTCTTCGGGCTCGGCCCCGGTAGAGCTCGTCGTCTCTGGGCTGGAGGGGAGGCGCGAAAACCAGACACGGATGGCAGCTGTCAGTGGGGCCCGGATCGGAAATGTGGACGTGTGTCACTTCATTTTCCCGCCATCGAGTGGAAAAGTCATTTGCGAGAAAAAGTTGCTGCCTAATATTACAAGAATTAAATCACGCATATATTCGAGGAAGAAAAAATGGTTTATTTTCTAGAAAAAAAAAAGTGTTTTCAAGAAACATATTTGTACAAAAAAATCATATACAGTAAACAGTTGCACATTTTCGAGAGAAAAATTTGTATATTTTCGAAAAGAGTCCTTTTCTTATTAGGATAATAATTAATAGTTAAAATTATATTTAAAAAAAAGTATTATTATGGTTTGGGTTTGTTTAGTTTTGTTGTTTTGTGTTTTGTCATGATCTGTGTTGGTTTTTGCTTGGTTTTGGTTTTCGTTGTCATTGTGCTCGTCATACCGGTCCCCTTGTGTCTTCCAATCAGCACCCTCTGCCCCTTGTGTCATGTCCAGGTGTTTGTCATTGTCTCGTTAGTTTGCTCCTATTTAGTTCCCTCCTTCCCTGCATTCTTTGTTGGATCATTCGTTTGCGTCATTGAGTCTATGTCAGTTGTGCTGTCCTTGCCCGTGTGTTTTGTTTGTTGCTTTGCATCTACTTTTTGGTCTTTTGTTAATTGAGAAGTTTTTCCACGTCCTTTGTTTGCCTCTTGGTTTATTCCTTGGGAAATAAAATCCCTTTTTGTTTTAAATTACTGCAAGCCGGCCTCGCCTCCGTTTCCTGCATTTGGTTCCTCAACAACCCCAAACACGACACTTGTATTTTGAAAAAAGTTTTCTTTTTTATATATTTTTTTATTTTCCATATAAAATGTTGCACGTTTTCGAGAAAAAAAGCACATCTTAAAGATAAAATTTTATATTTTTGAGAAAATGTCATACATTTTCAAGAGACAGCTATAATATTATAAGAATAAAGTAAGAAAAATGAAGAAAAATGTTGCATATTTTGAGAAACGCGGTGAATGTTTTCCAGAAAAAAACTAATGTTACAACAATAAAAAGTTGCATATTTTTATATTAAAAAGACAATTAAAATTGTATTACAACAGTAAGGTTGTACAAGAAAAAAAGTTCAGTTATATTTCTTAGAAAATATGTTATATTACAAAAACGAAGTCACATATTTATTTTTTTTTTAAAGAAACACATTTAATTAAAGATGTAGCTATATATATATTTTTTTTTTTTGAAAAGTCAAAATTTTGGGGGAAAAGCTACATTGTTGTATTTGGATATTTCTTTTGTAACCTATATTTCACTATTGGCTAAAACAATCACATATTCATTGTTTTGTGCTTAGGCCAGAGCCTTGTCTAAAATAAGCGACCAGTCCAGTATTGCTTTGGCGCCATCTTGTGGCAACTATTGGAAATTACTAATCTTTTTGGGTGCGTCAATTTCATTTTTGTAAAACGGCTGTTCACTTCCTCAACATCCCAGAAAATATGAGATCAATTAGTTGTTTATTTCCCAAAGAAAAAATAAAGTATTGTTGTATACAATTTGACATTTCTGTCCCACTTTTAGTACCTTGTATCACTGCCAGGTCATTAAAATATATATAATAAAATTGCTACTCTGAATCTACAGGTGTCTGTGTATATATATTTAAAAAAAATATTTATTCATTTCCCACATACTTTTGAATTCCAACACAATGAAATTAGACCATGCATGTCATTAATAATCATAATAATTAAGTCATAAAACAGATGACTTAATAATAATGATAAAAAAAATAAGTAATACAATTCTCACATTTGGAGATTCATTTATTATTTTTACGCAAACGCCTTTCTCTTGAAGGTTTTTGGAACGTAAACATGACTTCACTGTGGCGCGCTAAATTTACGTCATCATACGTCACTAGCGTGCGCTTGTAAACCAAGAGCGAAGGGCACTCTCCATGTTCAGTATTACGTGAATCTCGAAAACGCTTTAACTCACAATTTGATAGGTTTTGGAGACAAATCATGGATGTTTGGCGACACTAATTTTTGGTGCGCTAGCGTCTCATGTGAGGAAGAAGGCGACGGAGAAATCACTTTACTTGTGGGGAAATTTGTTCCATCGACCTTCCACGTTGCTGTTGACGGTGTATGTCAAGAATGTAAAGTCGTAAGTAGTAGAGTGCAGTAGCTTTATATTAGTACATTTTGCTCAACCATAAAAAAAATATTCTGGTTTGTGGGATAATTGACACTAAAGAATTGTGGCCAATGTGCTCATGACCAATACATTAATTGTGATAATATGTCCATTTTTGCTTGGCAGCTATGCATGCGGTGGATTTGTGAGCTTCCAGGATGACATCGGAGGCTGCTGCTACTGTCTCCACACCTCCAGCCTTAAGCAGCACTCCAGCCAAAAAAGACCACTACTGGCTCCGCTCTTTTGTAGCTGGAGGTAGGACCTGACACATTATTGTTATTGAGCTTTGTGATGTCGGGGCATCACGATAAAATGTGCTTCCTGTCTTGCTCGATGTTTCCTGATTTAAAAAATCAAAACAAAGGGCTGTGGACCAGTATTGTGGTTGTTACTGTCATCACGAGATTACAATTGTTTTTGATATGGCTGTTGTTGTGTCCATTGTTCTCTTGTGCCTCAACCAACCATTTTTACTGACTTGCAAATGTTTATACTGTATGTCTGAAATGTTTTGTAAATAGTATAACGTATGTATGCGCCTTGCGATTGGCTGGGGAGCAGTCCAGGGTGTACCCTTCAGACCTTTAAGTGAATCTTCAGTCGAGACCACCCTTTAAAAGGGTTTCCACGTGATGTAATGTCAATTCAGTAGGAGATTGATATAATTCACAACACCATTCAAAATGTCAGTTATTTGTTGAGAATGTTAGCAAGAACGTGTTGTACTTGTGTGTGCATTTTTTCCACAAAACTGCTTTGGTTAAAAATAAAATAAAAAATAAAAATGTACACGCTTGTTCTATCATTGGTTCTCTGCTATAGGTGTTGCAGGATGCTGTGCCAAGAGTACAATCGCTCCTTTAGACCGAGTAAAGATTCTGCTTCAGGCCCAGAATCCCCACTACAAACACCTGGGTAAAATGTCTTCAAATAAGAACTTAATTCAATGTACAAATCACCCAAGAGTTTTAGCATTATAGCTTGATTGTGCCTCTTTCTGTGCAGGTGTGTTTTCCACTCTAAAGGCCGTGCCAAAAAAAGAAGGCTTCCGTGGCTTGTATAAGGGCAATGGGGCAATGATGGTGAGGATATTTCCTTATGGCGCAATCCAGTTCATGGCCTTTGACCATTATAAAAAGGTACAGTATTTTCTTTATTGTGAAATAAGTGTCTCAAACGGCAACATGAGGAAAATGTGATGCACTTGACAAGTTATGCCACCACATATATGTTCAATTTTTCAACAGTTGCTTAGTAAACAACTTGGGATCTCCGGACATATTCACCGCCTCATGGCTGGATCCATGGCAGGTAGGTTCGAAAAATAACATGTTTATTTGCTGTTTTTTGTGCTCAGTGCAAAACGATAAAATGACCACTTTGGCACCATCTGGTGGAATATTGGTGTTGTTATGGGTTTAATACATAGCCCAATTTGTACATATAAAATCCTCTCCCTAATAAATGCCTTACCCCTGTGATGTCAGGTATGACGGCAGTGATATGCACCTATCCACTGGACATGGTTCGAGCCAGACTGGCCTTCCAGGTGACCGGGGACCATCGCTACACCGGAATCACCAATGCCTTCCACTCAATCTATCTGAATGTGAGATGCAAGTGTATAAACGTGCATAATACACAAATGTGAATGTATTATCACATCCTGGTCACACATTTGGCTTTTTTTGTATTTTGGCACAGGAAGGAGGATTCTTGGGCTTTTACCGGGGACTCACCCCAACCCTCATTGGAATGGCCCCATATGCAGGTGATTGCTGTTTGAATATATTTCTGCAAATACAGTGATGTTGTTTGGTCTGGAGACAGTGCCACTGAGGAAAAGACAGGAGGCAGAGTTGGAGGTGGCAGAGATGAAGATATTGAGGTTCTTTTTGGGAGTGACCAGGATGGATAGAATCAGGAATGAGTACATCAGAGGGGGACAGCACATGTTTAGAGGCTTTGGAGAGAGGCCAGACTGAGATGGTTTGGACGTGTCCGGATGACAGATAGTCAGTATATTAGCAGAAGGATGCTGAGTTTCCAAATGCCAGGCAGGAGGTCTAGAGGAAGACCAAAGAGGAGGTTTATGGATGTAGCTAAAGAGGACATGAAGGTAGTTGGTGTGAGAGCAGGGTTAGATAGAAGCAACTGATTCGCTGTGGGGACCCCTGAAGGGAAAGCCGAAAGGAAAAGAAGAAGACAGTGCTACCTTGACTTACAAGCTTAAATCTGAATAATTACACACACAAAAGTGAAATTATATGTTAGAATGGTTTGAATTGTTTGAAGAATGTGCACGCCGAAGCAAAATAACCTGAATGTTAAGAAAAAAGAATTTTGTTGCGGAACAACATTCCGATCTCCTCCGCCTTGATGGTGTGTTTTGATGCTGCAGGTTTCTCCTTCTTCACCTTCGGGACCCTGAAAAGCCTCGGCTTGAAACATTTCCCAGAGATGCTGGGACGGCCGTCCTCGGACAACCCCGACGTCCTGGTTCTAAAAACCAAAGTCAACCTGCTGTGCGGAGGCGTTGCCGGTGCCATTGCTCAGACAATATCGTAAGTGAGAGTGGACGACACCCGACATGAGTCCTACTTGCAGGTAAATCTTTTTTCTTTTTTCTCCCAATAGCTATCCCTTAGACGTGGCACGGCGAAGGATGCAGCTAGGATCCGTGCTTCCCGATGCGCACAAGTGTGTGTAAGTACCACCAGTGTCACTTTATTAGAAAGCCCTGAACAATAGTTTAATGAAATGCCACTAAGTACATCATCGACTCATCATTTTTTCCCACTTCACTCGAACCCCATCTTATCTCAAGGTCTTTCGCAGTTACAAATGTTTGAATATCATCTGTCGTGCCCCCAAACAGCTCCCTGAGCAAGACCCTGTCGTACGTCTACAATGAGTTTGGCGTCAAGAACGGCCTGTACCGAGGCCTCTCGCTCAACTACATCCGCTGCGTGCCCTCTCAGGCTGTGGCCTTCACCACCTACGAATTCATGAAGCAGCAACTCCACCTCAACTAGGGGACGCGTCACTCATGGGGCTCATGCAGATGCTTAACTCGGTATGTCTTAAATTCCTCAGACTCAACCCCAGTGAATCCGTTATTTAATGCAGTGTTGTGGGGAAGGAGAGCAGATGTCTTTCTACACTTTCCCTACGTTATTGTATTACGATGGTGGCCTGACTTAGAAATTTCATTTGTTCCGTGACCGCTCCGGCATAATGTTTTTAATGTGCTTTTTAATAAGGAAAAAAATTGTGCTCTGCAGTATTGTTCTTTATGATAAAAATACAAATCTAAAACAATTAAGTAGAATGTAAAGAATCAAACAGTTTAGTCACAACTCAGTGACGCTGTAAGCTGCAGTAATATTCGTTGTTTTTAATATCCCTGCAAAGTATTGTCATTTTGCCCGTTGCATTTCAATTATCATTTGCTTAAATGTTTATAACAGCTACAACATTGATGCTAGTTTCATTAGCCCGTCAATGGCCTTTTGCATTCTATTAGCATTTTGCTAGCTGACTTAATATAAGATTAAGAGTGGCAGCAAACAGCGTGAATTGTTCACACATGGCGTTCGGAACTCAAATGTTTGCTCATAACGCAAGACAAAAACGTCCAATCGATGGCTTGTATCCTGAAAAACTCTTAAGTTGTGTTATCGCTGTACCTACCATTACTTTTAGAATACTACTGAGTATCCGTGTATTTGTATACAACAGGCAGCTGGGAACAAGCGTAAAATAAGAAAATGATCAACTATATTTTCTACCATTCGAGTAACATGAAATCCATGCATTTCTTTATATTTTTGTGATGAGTTTGATACCTTGAAAGCTGATTAAATGTTTGTATTATTTAGGATTCAGGTTTTTATAAAAGTGTATGTGGTGCGAGTGGCATGTTTGCCTTGTCTTGTCTACAAACAGTATGCCGACTGTTTTTTTTAAAACAATAAGCTTTATAAAAAAAAATAACTTGTCAGTTTATAAATGATTTGTCATTGTCTTTTGCGAAACTCTGACTAGAACAGTATCATGATTGTTTTTGTCATCCACACAGATGTTTAATGTATGCTCATAATCATATAATCATTTGCAATTCCGTGATCACAGTATATATAGATATTATTTTTCTTGTTGATGTCCATATTTGGATCTGTGATGAATGTAAATCCGACATGTCGGGATCGGCCGATTGTCTGGTAGGAGGGAAATTTGCACTTGAACTGTTTACCTTTTTCTTCTGTTATTTATTGATTTAGCTACATGCTGCCACTGGGTGGTAACTTTGCTTACAGAAATTATGTGGTTTACAGTTATAGCTGAAGAAAGTCATGCAAATAAAACAGAATATGTGTCATATTATTGTCTTTACTTAATCTAAAGCAAGTTAGGCCCACACACCATTTTCCAACGCAAATCTGAGAAATGATCATCAAACCTGTCCGCTTGTTTATTTATTTTTTATTAAGCCTCGGCACATATTTCAGATTAGAAAACTCTCAGAATACCACACGAACAAAAATTTCACAAAATGTGAATACACAAGCTAGTTATGTACCTTCTGCCTTCTAGTGGTCAAGCAATTGTTATACCTTCCACTGTATTGTGCTGACATATTGATAAACAAAAATGTATTTGGCATAGATAGATTTTTTTTCATACCAAAATTAATGAAATTGGGTTATTTCCCATTGTACACATGACCAGTTAATTGATTGATTTATTGTAAATAGTATTAAATAAATAAATAAATAAAATACCTGCACTGGGAACTCCAACAAACTATTCAGTCCAAGAAAAAGTCATTTGCTTCTGTTCCCCTTTTGAAAAAAGTCCCTAGCTAACATGTCCCTCTAAAATGTAGTAGTATCTTTTTTAGTCAGTCCCCATACATTAACATATTTCATAGTACAAACACTTTAACAAACAACAGTCATATACTGAGTGGTGACAGAACTTCAAGCTTATTTCAGCCTAGCCTATTTATTTGTGCAAACATACCGCATGTAATTAAGATACCAGCTTCAAAATGTAAGAAAACAACAACACACAAGTCATTAATATTTACGATCTTCAAAAACAGCTTTGTGAACAAGTATTTTGAAAAATAAAAGTGAATCATCATTTTTCAAATTTATACTTGCATCATACCAAAATTAAACTTCCAACAAGAAAAGCACAAAATGCTAGCAATATAAACTGATGACTTGTAAATATTATGTATATTATATGATATAACTTGTACAAAATGCTGCACTACTTGATAGAGTCTTGTTCAGAGAACTGACTGAACTAACAAAAAATGCCTTTGAGATGTACATATTAGATTATTTTTGTCTGTTTGGATTTATGTGTATTTTTTTAAATCAAGACAATAAATGTCACCCTGTTAAATCCATACAAAACTTTGTATTCTTGCTTGAAGTCTTCCTATGGGAGAACTTGTTGCCGGGTATATCACGGTTGATGGTTCACCCGTGCTCTATCACATATGTTTTAAAGCAATCTTTTAGTTTTTTTTTCTCTTCAGGATACAGAAAAGTCAAAATTGAGAGTTACTTTCCTTCAATGTAGTACCACGTGCAGCAAAATACGATGCTAGTTATTAGCTTGTCTAAGACATTTTGCGTTATATGTTAGCATTAAGCTAGCAGCCTCTCGGACAAAATTACATTTTAGTGTTCAAGTATACAATATTTAATTCTCTGTTGTTTTATGTGTCAGTTTTACAGTAAACTTCAACTGGGAGTGACAACAGAACCAAGCACGCTTAGGCTCTTTCTTACTCTTCTTAGGAGCTGGGCGAGCAAGAGAGTGAGAACAGGTACAAATAATTACTTTTAAAAGTGTGTTTTAATAACGTGAAGTGTTTTTTAATTACATGAAATGTGTTTAAAGTATCTGGAAGTTAAGTTTTATTTTTTATTTTTTTTACATGGTCTCTATATTTTGTATTCTCACTGATTTTTGTTGGATTTGAAACGTATTCCCCGGGTAAACAAGGGTTCACTGTATACGGGAATAGTTAGTGCTGGTCAAGCCTGTAATGCAAAAGGGGGACCACTGTACTGTGATATTTGCATAAAGCATACTACCAACCATTGTCCAGTGTCACATACAGATTTGACTAGTAAATTTGACGTCTCATATGAGGCTTCAATTAAACACACCAATTTTCCTGTTTTGGTTCGTAAAAGGAAAAGCGTGTCGCCAGGCTGAATCTTGTTTGTGCACGTAACGCGCCGCCCACTCTACATGACAAGAGTTGCACATTCTTGTGGCATTTGTGTAAGAGAAGTGAGGACATCTGAAAAAGTGAGAAGTGCCATTTAGGGACCTAACAAAAGTGACTACTGAGGCTGAAGTTAATGGCCGACAGTTTGGGTCATTTTTATCAAGGGGAGTGTTTTTCAGAGTCTTTCCATCAATGCCTTCGTACACAGTGACCATCGCCACGGGGAGCCAGTGGTTTGCGGGGACGGATGACTACATCTACATAACGCTGGTGGGCACGGAGATATGCAGCGAGAGGACACTGCTGGACAAGCCACTGTACAATGATTTTGAGAGAGGCGCGGTAAGTGAGTACACCGAGACAAATACATGGTACCATTAACTTAACAATACCTGTTCCTCACCTCATCCAAGCGGCCAAGCTATGATGACTACAATGTCAATCATTAATCTTTTGACTGAAGGCAAGAACAATCTAACTTATCTCTCCCAGGTGGATTCCTACCTGGTGAGGGTGGACGAAAACCTGGGTGAGCTTGTGTTGGTGAAGCTGGAGAAGAGGAAGTACTGGGTCCAAGACGACTGGTACTGCAGCTACATCTCAGTAAAGACTCCAGCCGGGGACAACGTGGAGTTCCCGTGCTACCGCTGGCTGGTGGATGACAAGGAAGTGGTGCTGCGGGACGGGCGAGGTAGAGTCACACAGACTGGAGAGGTTAGGAATATTCCGTCACGTAGCATCTCTGTGGTTTGTTAGCTCGCCTGCCTCAGGATGATAAGACGAGCGTGGTCAAGCAGCACCGAAAAAACGAGCTGGAAATGAGGCAGAAGACCTACAGGTAAGCGTTGGCCGACTGTTACTGAGCGCTGTGTTCAATACTTAACCGAAATCTTGAACCTTGTAGATGGACGGAGTGGCAGCCAGGCTTTCCTATGAGCATTGATGCAAACAGGCACCAGGATTTGCCCCGGGACATCCAGTTTGACAGTGAGAAGGGAGTGGATTTCGTTCTGAACTACAGCAAAGCGTTTGTATTGTCTTTAATCGCCTTTTTGTAAACCTGGACCAAATGATATTTCTTACCTGAACATTTTTTATAATAAAAACACATTTTCAGAATCGAGAACCTGTTCGTCAACCACTTCATGCACATGTTCCAAACGTCCTGGAGCGATTTTGCTGATTTTGAGAGGATCTTTTTGAGAATCAAAAACACAATCTCAGGTCAGCCTCAGATTTGTCTTTGAGTTGTTCTTATTTGGCTCTTTCACATGTTTGTTTGTTTTTCACTTCAGAGTATGTGATGCAACACTGGAAAGAGGATTTCATGTTCGGCTACCAGTTCCTGAATGGCTGCAATCCTGTCGTCATCCAAAAGCTCACTAAACTTCCCGACAAGTTTCCCGTCACCAATGAGATGGTTGCTGTCAGCCTGGAGAGAGAGTTAACTCTGGAAGAGGAAGTGAAGGTAGCCTTACCGTAGTCACTGCAATTTGCAAATTGTCTCAACATGGATGACTTAATTCGAACCAGAACAAAAGACTTGAGGGATTGCACGTTCGACAATGTCAAGGTGCCCCTCAAGGTTCAGTTCTTTGCCCCTTTCCTTTTCATCTTCTACATGTTTCATCACTTCTGACGATGAATTAGCTGCACTTACTGACTTTTCTGACCAATCATGTAAATGTTGCGCTTCCAGGCAGGTAACATCTACATGGTGGACTACGAAGTGTTAGATGGCATCAGACCAAATTGTACAGATCCTTGCACCCTGCAGTACTTGGAAGCTCCCATCTGTCTTCTGTACAAGAATACACACAACAAGATCCTGCCGATAGCCATACAGGTACGGTGCTATTGGATATGAACAAGTCTTAGCCTCCTTTTAAAATATTTTTCATCGTCGCCTTGCAGTTAGGTCAGACTCCAGGCGAGGACAATCCCATCTTCCTGCCCACAGACAGTCAGCACGACTGGCTCCTGGCAAAGATCTGGGTGCGCTCGGCCGACTTCCATCACCACCAGACGGTCACTCACTTGCTCAGGACTCACCTGATCTCAGAGATGTTTGCTATCGCCATGTTCCGGCACCTCCCCGCAGTCCACCCCGTCTATAAGGTCAGACCCTCGTCAACCAAAATGAATCGATCAGTAAAAGCTGCAAGGTGACTTAACTTGTTACCAATGTGCTCTTCAAAAGCTCCTCATTCCACACATCCGTTTCACTATCGCCATTAACACCAAGGCCAGAGAGCAGCTCATCTGTGAGTGTGGCATCTTTGACAAGGTAAGTGTAGTGTAGTGTGGAGCATCTTCAATGATCCAGTTTATGGTTAACATAATTTGTGATTGTGGGAGGAAAGGACAGAGAACTCACTTGGGTATAAACTTGATACAAAGGATGATTCTTTTATCTTTGCCAAAGGGACTGAAACTAGATTTTCCACAAGGAACTTGAACGGATGCAACAGGCACCGCCCTAAATGTTAAAACTATTTTTTTAAGACAAAACAGTACTTTTACTCCATTACATTGAGGTCTATTCTACTCACTACTTTTATTTCTATATGTCTTATTGCTTGAGACTTTAGCCTCAGGTACTGTCATGTGACTCTGTTTCACCAATCCAATGTAATTCTTAGTAATGCTTATATTTCACCAATCAAACGGAGCCGGGCGGTCACATGATGACTATGTACAAAGTCTCCAAGGCCCCACACAGAAGCTAATTTTTAAGTGACAAATTTATGTAAAGCGTTTCAGCCTACAAGAACTCCACAGAGAACTTCATAAAACACATTATTGTGCTGTTTCATGAGTGTAAAAGAAGAGAATACAATTTCTTGTGGCTGAATTTTGAACTTTATTTTATTTTATTTTTAGATGTAATTTATTATTGTTTCAGCTAAAGTGATATTGGAGGGCAGTATCTGAAGTTTCACGTTGCTAGTTTGTCTTTTGTTATATTTTTGTCTATTTGACATTCAGGCTCTGATTCGAAAATTCAGAAATTACTCACTACTCAGTACTTGAATTTTTTTTTTCACCAAGTACTTACATGTATAATTACAGTGTATGAAGGACTGAGCCATATTATTCTCAGTACACTTGATTAACTCATTCACTGCCATTGACGGCTATAAATGTAAAAAATTCATTTGAACTATTTCTATTAGTTTAGTTTTTTTTTCCACTTTTGTTAAGAGTATGAAAATCCTAGATTTTTGTATTGTACATTTGGAACAGACATAACATTTGTGATTAATCGTGAGTTAACTAATGAAGTCATGCGATTAATTACGATTAAAAAAAATTAATCGCCTGACGGCCCAAATTTTTAATTATCTTTTTTTATTTTTTTATGTTTGTATTCATTCACTGCCATTGACGGCTATAAACGTCAAAATTTTATTTGAACTATTTTTTGTCAGTTCAACATTTTTTTTCACTTTTGTTAACAAGAGTATGAAAACCTAGAATTTTTTATTTTACATTTAGAACAGACATAAAATGTGTGATTAATCGTGAGTTAACTAGTGAAATCATGCGATAAATTACGATAAAAAAAAAAGTATTCGCCTGTCACCCCTAATTAGGAATAATATATATTATTATCACTACAACACTGCTAGTCTGTAGGAAGATTGTCATGATGCTTCTCATCCGTGTAATCAAAGAGAGTACCGCTGCTTTTAATGATGTCAAAGAATAATTTTGTGCATTTCCTCCTGCCGTCAAGGCGAACGCCACAGGCGGAGGTGGTCACATGCAGCTGGTTCGTAAGGCCACGAAAGTCCTGACGTTCAGGTCTCTCTGCTTCCCCGATATGATCAAATCTCGTGGAGTGGATAGCAAGCAGGAGCTGCCCACCTACTTCTACAGAGACGACGGCTACAAGGTGTGGGAGGCCACCAAGAGGTGAGGACTGTATAGAGTGGGGACCGGTATAGCACCAGTATCATGGCTATTTTAGAAACTATCAATAATAATAAAAAAAGGCAATACAGTAGAGCGGAATGTGACTGGGTGTGTACACTTATGCAATTTTACAGTCTTGAAGGATTTCCTTATACGCATTAGTGGTGGGAAAAGCTTTGAAATGATATATCATGGTCTTGTTTTTTTTTTTTTGTATCGCAAAAACCTGGGGGTGTGTAGACTTTTGATATCCACTCTATATGGTCTGTATACTAGTGTCTTTTTTTGCAGCTTTGTATCCGACGTGGTCACTATTTACTACAGCAGCAACGAGAAAGTGAAGGGAGATGAGGAAATCCAAGCCTTTGTTAAAGACGTGTGCACCTTTGGCATGCAGGACTTCGAATCGTGTGGTCGGTAAAGCCAAATCTAATCTCAAAATCAATCGTGCACGGCGTGAACAAACAAGCTCAGATGTTTGGAAACGAGCCTTCCTGCATTTGGCCACAGCATCTGAGTGCGTTTCACAAGCTTACGACATCACCCGTGTTTGGAAATTGTTTGCAGAGTTCCCCAAGGCGCTGAAATCTCGCGAGGAGCTGATCGAGTACTTGACCGTCATCGTGTTTACCGCGTCGGCTCAACATGCAGCCGTCAACTTTGGACAAGTTTGTACAACATGCACACATTTCTGTTCATTACATCTATTGCACAACAGTCAACATTGTGTTTAATCCAGACAGTTTTATAACACGCACACGTTTAATCCACACATGCACAGTCAAAATGCTTCAAATCCAAAGTCAAACTACTTCATTTGGGCTATTTTCTTTGATTTTGCAAGTAAATTGTTGGATAATTTGATCGAAATTGGAAAATATTTTTTAATATAGCGTGTAATGTTACACTGTATATATTTTTACAGTATCTATAATTATTATGACTGCCTAAAATAATTTACAATTCAAGAAGAATATAAATCCAGTTTTTTTCATTTCATGGGTGGAAGCATCTTGAACGAGGTCTATAATAATAATAGTGTTATAATGAAATATTTTAAATAGTTTAAAAAACTAATAAAAGTAAAATGTACAAATCAATCATTTTAACATCAATAATTCCTATTATTATTATTAATAATTATTATTTTGATGATGATGATGATTATTATTATTAGTAGTAGTATATCTAAAATTTTATTTTTGTTAACGGCCAATGTTAAATACAAATATGTATGAACTTTAATAAGCATATTTGATGTATTTTTGAAATATATACATTTTTTTTTAGATAAACATTTAAATATTTAAAATGTTATTTTAACAAACATATAATAATAATAATAATAATAATAACAACAATTATTATTATTATTATTATTATAATTATTATAATAATGAAACTGATTAACCTATTTAACTATAATTAATATTTCATGGATTAATTCTCATTTTCTATAATGGGCAAAAGTTGGTCATGGGCAGTAAGGATATAATTATTAATAATTGTTGTTTAAATTAACCTGTAGCCCTACTTAACAAGAAAACAATACGTAAGGGAAAAATATTAGAATATTGTGTTTAAAAATATTCCATTTAAATATATTTTATTTGTTGAAGTTATCATCATCATTATTATTAATAACAACACTACTAATAATTTTAAAATTCCATCCAGTGTAAGTACAAAAGCTAGGTATTGTAGCTAATGTGTTTTAGTGAGTATCTTTTCCAGCATGTGCTCAGATGAACAAACTATCAACCTTTTGTGACTGCATTAAGTACGACTGGTGTTCCTGGATTCCCAACGCTCCGTCCACCATGCGGAGGCCTCCGCCCAGGAAGAAAGGTTTGGCCGACGTCACCCTGATCATCGACAGCCTCCCGGACCGAGGGCGCTCCAGCTGGCACCTGGGGGCCGTCTGGGCCCTCAGCCAGTACCAGGATGACGAGGTGGGGGTTAGAGTTGAAATGAAGTACAGTCAATGATATCTAGGAGACCTCCATTGTGGTATCATTTTGCACCAGAAGGGGGAAAAAGGTGTTGCTGTAAACTTTTCTGCTGTCCTGTAGGTCTACTTGGGAATGTACCCCGACGAGCACTTCATCGAGAAACCAGTGAAGGTGGCCATGGAGAAATTCAGGAAGAGCCTGGCGGAGATCAGCAGCGCCATCAAGACGAGAAACCAGGGAAAGAAACTGCCCTACTACAACATGTCCCCCGATAAGATACCCAACAGTGTCGCTGTTTGAGGGACTTGCTCGTTCATATTGTGTCCAAACATTTGCTTCTTAACAGAAATGCAGACAATAAAAAGAAAAAAAATTAACTTTAAACATCTTTTGACTAATTCACTTGTGTATAGTAGTGATTCTCAAAGTGCGGCAAGCAAGCTCACACTTTATTTATTTATATATATATATATATATATATATATATATACATACACACACACACACACATATACATATATATATTTTGAGAAATGTTTTTCCCAAAAATGTGTGCTTCAGTGAATGATGACGTTTCTCCCGGTGCTTACTGGAGGATTTAAGGAGGGACTTGGGAAGAGACTATAAAAGCAGTGCAATTCCCTCTTCTGCGCACTTCGTATTTCTGAGCCTTTTTCCTCTTTCGAGCTTTCCCATCCGCCGTGACAGCGATGCCGTACACGTACGTGGTAAGCGTGGCCACAGGAACTCAGGGCAGGTCGGGGACGGATAACTACATCGCCATAACGCTGGTGGGCACGGAGGCGTGCAGCCAGAAGACTCAGCTGGATAAACCTCAGCATGATGACTTTGAGAGGGGCTCGGTAAGCGACGTTTTCTTTATTCATCTTTAAACATGTTCATTTTGCAAGTGATCTTTTAAAAAAAGTGCACTTGCAACCAAGTCCGCTGCAAGGAAACATCTGCCCTTGTCTATAAAGTGTCAAGTTACGTTCAAAATGACTACCTGAAGGAGGTCTGCAAACAAGACTGACGTCACCCTCCTTTGCTTCATTCCTGATAACACACAAGAACAAACAAGACAACTTAAAGCCTTATCTCTACATTTATAACTTTATACCAGATAACGTGTGAATGTAGATTTTCTATGACAATACAAAAATTGTGCAGTAATTCATTATTCTAGGTGTGCCTGACCTCAGTCACCAGTACCATGATGCCAATAGCCAGACTCGCCTGGGTTAATCAGTTTGCCCATTAATGAAAGACAAGAAACAAAGGAGTGGTATTGAATTCAGGATATAGTCGAAAACAGCCCATTTCATCACCGCGGGGACAAGGGAGGAGTCTCTATATCGTCTTTGTCCTCTGTAACAGGACTCTAAATCTCTGCCCTGAGGGAAGGACCTCAAAGTAGTGTTGAAGAGGATGTCTTGTGTTTTGGTGTCAAAATATTACCATGTATGGTTATACATGTTTCTTGTGTTTTAAATTTAGAGGCGCTAAGATTCCAATTCTAATACACACCTTTACTCACAGGTGGATTCCTACCCCGTGGCGGTTCAGGACAACCTGGGTGAAATAATGTTGGTCAAGCTGGAGAAGAAAAAATACTTGGCGATGGACGACTGGTACTGCAGGTTCATCTCGGTGAGGACTCCAGGCGGAGACGACGTAGATTTCCCGTGCTACCGATGGTTGGTGGATGACAAGGAAGTTGTACTGCGGGACGGGCGAGGTAGGGTCACAAACTGCACAGTCTAAAAACTGTTGGGTCAAAAATAAACCAAATTGGGTCAAAAAGGGACCGATCCAACTTTTTGGGGGTTATTCAGTTAACCCTAAGAATTGGGTCAAATAAAGAACACACAAACAACCCCCCAAAATGGGTTGCTTTGTGGGTTATTAACTTAATTTGACCCAACCTTTTGGGTTAAATAACTCAAAAAGTTGGGTCGGCTCATTTTTTACCAAATTTAGGTGGGTTATTTAATCAACCCAAAAGTTGGGTGAAATGAATAACCCACAAACAACATTAAAAAATTGAGTCGCTTTGTGGGTTATTAATTTGATTTGACCCAACTTTTTGGGTTTAATACCTCAAAAAGTTAGGTTGGCTATTTTTTTTACCCAACTCAATTGGGGTTATTTAGTCAACACAAAAAGTTGGCTGAAATGAATAACCCACGAACAACCTAAAAAAATTGGGTTGCTTTGTGGGTTATTAATTTACTAAAAAGTTGTCTCAAATTAAATTAATAAGCCACAGAGCGACCCAATTTTTTTTAGGTTGTTAATTAAAAAAATTTTTTTTTAATTAATTTTAATTTTAGTTTTCATTATATTAATAAAAAGTTGGGTCAAAATAAATTAATCACCCACAAAGCGACCCAATTTTTTTTAGGTGGAATGTAAGTAAGTACTTTTTTTTAATTAATTTAATTTGACCCAACTTTTTATTAAATTAATTACCCATTTATTTTTTGGGTTATGTGATGATTATTCCTTTGACCCAAGTTTTTGGGTTAAACA
This sequence comes from Leptonotus elevatus, assembly GCF_054856555.1. Classification (NCBI taxonomy): domain Eukaryota; kingdom Metazoa; phylum Chordata; class Actinopteri; order Syngnathiformes; family Syngnathidae; genus Leptonotus; species Leptonotus elevatus. The sequence goes on along the minus strand of NC_141251.1, from coordinate 6,002,179 downwards.
ACTGAAAAAGTTGGGTCGGTCCATCCTTGACCCAATTTTGGGTTATTTTCGACGCAACTGTTTTTAGAATGCAGGGTTAAGTTAGTTACACTCGTTTCATTCGATGACAAGGTGTCTCTCTGGCTTGTTTTAGCGCACCTGCCTCAGGATGGTAAGTCGAGCCTGTTCAAGCAGCACAGACAAAACGAGCTGGAAATGAGGCGGAAAGCCTACAGGTATGCTTCATCTGACCGTGGGTGCCACGCTCACTCGCTAACAGAGGTTTTGTACCTTAGATGGGCAGAGTGGCAGCCTGGCTTTCCTATGAGCATGGATGCCAAAAGACACCATGATTTGCCCCGAGACATCCAGTTTGACAGTGAGAAAGAAGTGGATTTTGTACTGAATTACAGAAAAGCGTACGTATGTCTTGCCTCTCACAGTCTGGACCTCGAATGCCCTCCATTAACCCCATATTGGGAAACACAATCATATTTTGAGCAACTGTTATTTGAGCACCATTGGGTCACGTTATCACAACGTTTTGGACAAATTGCTAATGCACACGAAATTTCCAGAATCCAGAACCTGTTCATGAACCACTTCATGCTCATGTTCCAGTCGTCCTGGGACGACATTGCCCATTTTAAGAAGATCTTTTTGAAGATCAAAAATCCAACGTCAGGTCAGCCTCGGATGTATATTTTGTTGATTATTTCACATCTTATTTGACCCAAATTTCACATTTCACTTGAACTACTTACTCTCTAGAATATGTGATGGAACACTGGAAAGAGGATCTCATGTTCGGCTACCAATTCCTGAACGGCAGCAATCCTGTCCTCATCCAAAAGCTCACCAAACTTCCCGACAAGTTTCCCGTCACCAATGAGATGGTTGCTGTCAGCCTGGAGAGAAAGTTAACTCTGGAAGGGGAAGTGAAGGTAGCCTTACCGTAGTCACTGCAATTTGCATATTGTCTCAACGTGGATGACTTAATTCGAATCAGAACAAAAGACTTGAGGGATTGCACATTCGACAATGCCAAGGTGTCCCTCAAGGTTCAGTTCTTTGCCCCTTTCCTTTTCATCTTCTACGTGTCTCTTGAACAGGAAATCATGGTAGACTTTAAATGCTATGCACATCCCCCACTGCCAAGGTGTCCCCCTTGGTTCACTTCTTTGCCCCTTTCCTGTTCATCTTTGGTCAGACAATCCCATCATACCTTCCTTATGGCTCCTGATCTCCTTATTTTCAGTTCTCCAACATTTCTAACGGGCGCATGATCCACCAATCGACCAATAAATGTCCTGCTTCAATCATTGCTCCAGGCAGGTAACATCTACATGGTGGACTATGAAATGTTGGATGGCGTCAAAGCAAACGACACAGACCCGAAGACCCCGCAATACATGACAGCTGCCATCTGTCTCCTGTACAAGAACGCACGCGACGAGATCCTGCCGATAGCCATACAGGTACGGTGGTATCAGATACGACCAAATGCGAGCCTCCTTTTAACATATTTTTTTTTATCTTCGCCTCGCAGTTAGGTCAGACTCCAGGCGAGGACAACCCCATCTTCCTGCCCACGGACAGTGAACACGACTGGCTCCTGGCAAAGATGTGGGTGCGCTCGTCCGACTTCCAGCACCACCAGACGGTCAGTCACCTGCTCAGGACTCACCTGATGTCAGAGATGTTTGCTATCGCCATGTTCCGGCAACTCCCCGCAGTCCACCCCGTCTTTAAGGTGAAAAGTCTCGCTCGTTAGATTGGATGAAGGACCGCAAAGTTGAATTCGGTCTGCTTCTTCACAGCTACTCATTCCACACGTCCGTTTCACCATCGCTATTAACACCAAGGCAAGAGAACAGCTCATCGGTCATCGTGGTCTCTTTGATAAGGTGAGTTTTTGGGTGCGCAAACTTAAAGCAACTCACGTGTTGTTTTTATGAGTTCAGAAGGTTAGTTTCAAGGCGTGTGGTGGCCCAAAAGTCCCAAAAATAAATCTTTATTTTTTTTTTAATGTAGTTAATTTTAATTAGTTTTTAGGGTGGTTTTGTTAGCTTTTTTTTTGTTTATTTTTTATGCTTAGTTTTTGTTAATTTTAGTTAGTTTCAGTATTAGTTTTTTTTTTTACATGTATTTGAATGAATAAATTAGAATTATATTTCTCAAACACATATATAAAACTTTTTTTTTTTAATCTACTCAAAGATATAAAAAATCCATCATAAATATTACTTACATATTACTTGTGCACATTTTTAATAAACACCATGGTAAAAGAAAAGAAAAAAGTAACACATTTCTTACCATTGCGGCTGAGTTAAATCAAAAAGCAGGAGCAACGTCATCTATTGGTGCTTTTCTATTGGCTGCTGCTCGATGACATCACTTCTGTGTGACACACTTTCAAACATCTTTATTCTGGTTAATATCAAAATAAATATACTTAAAATCATATTTTAAATCACCAGCAAATGTTCATGTATTAAATTAATTACCAAAAACTAAAACAAAGGACATTTCCGCTATGATTAGAGTTAGTTTTAGTTTACCAAAATAACTTTGCTCTGAACATGTCCTGGCTTGGAGACATTTAACTCATTCATTGCCAATGACGGCTGTAGACGTCAAAGATCCATTTTTTTACAGGGCTGTGGACTAGAATGCACGCAGGGACATGTTCAGGCTCAGTCTCAACTTTTAAAAACTCAGGGAAAGACGACAAGATTGAAGATTTGAAGTTAATGGAAAAGGAAAAGATTGAAGACTTGCCCCCCCCCCCCCCCCCATCCCCCATGTCAAGGCAAACGCTACAGGTGGAGGTGGTCATGTGGAACTGATTCAGAAGACCATGCAGACCCTGACCTTCAGGTCCCTCTGCTTCCCCGATATGATCAAAGCTCGCGGCATGGACAGCAAACAGGAGCTGCCCAACTATTTCTACAGGGACGACGGCTACAAAGTGTGGACGGCCACCAAGAGGTGAAAAAAAAAAATCATTTTGGGGAACCAAAAGTGTGTTTATTTGCTTCTCCATATTTAAACTTGGATCTTCGTTTTGCAGCTTTGTGTCGGATGTGATCAGCATTTACTACAGCAGCGATGACAAAGTGCAGCGAGACGAAGAAATCCAGGCCTTCGTTAAAGATGTGTGCGAGTACGGTATGAAAGACTTCAGTCACTCTGGTGGGCATCCGTGACCAACGTCGGATATAACGTTGTACGAGAGCTACTTTCACAAAATGCCGTCTTTCTGCGTAGGGTTCCCCAGGTCGCTTGAATCCCGCGAGGAACTCGTCGAATACTTGACCGTCATCGTGTTCACTGCTTCAGCTCAACACGCAGCCGTCAACTTTGGACAAGTACGCTATACAGATGTGTGAATTTTAATAATAATAATAATAAAAAAAAAAGTGCAGGTCTTACCTACACATTTTCAACATTGTGCAACTACTGTAAAAAGATGTTATGAGCATGGAAGAATCGTAACGCCTGATAAAATATGTCTATTTTTTTAGGCTGACACCATTCTGATATTTGGCAGGAAAACATTTTGATAACCAGTTCATTGGCCAATTATTTAAAAATGATATAATCAATATTATAAGACTAAATAATAAACTTTTTTTGGGATCTCATGTTGCAAAAAGCATAATTAGGTTTAGGCCATAAATGTGAAATACATAATGTAGGAGCCCCTTGTTTGATTTATGTTTATTGTAGCTCCAACCACTAGGGGGCAGTGTGTTTTCCATTTTGTCTTGTATTTGGGTATTTTGAACACACCTAAATTCGGCCGATACAATTGTTTGGGCCCTTAACTCATCCACTGCCATTGACGACTATAAACGTCAAAAATTCATGTGAACTTTTTCTATTTAACTTTTTTTTTTCATACATTTTTTTATGAAAACCTAGAATTTTTTTTATTGTAGATTTATAACAGATATAAAATTTGTGATTGAAGTCATGCGATTAATTACGAATACAAATTTAAATCGTCTGAAGCCCCTAATTTTTTTAAATTAGATTTATTTATTGTAATTAATCACATGACTTCATTAGTTAACTAACGATTAATCAATCACAAATGTTATATCTGTTCTGAATTTATAATAAAAAAAATCTAGGTTTTCATACTCTAGTTAGCAAAAGGGGAAAAAATGTTAATACTTCAAATGAATTTTTGACGTCTATAGCCGTCAATGGCAGTGAATGAGTGGAACGTTAAAAATCAAAATTTTCACTCATTCCAATGTTACGTTCAAAAATAAATTTCAGTCCAGATAAGCTGAGTGTACTTTAACTTTCTCTTCCCTTCCGAAGTTCGACTGGTATTCCTGGATTCCCAACGCTCCGTCCACCATGCGGAAGCCCCCGCCCCATCGAAAGGGTTTGGCAAATAAAACCCTGATCATGGACAGCCTACCGGATCGAGGACGCTCCAGCTGGCACCTGGGGGCCGTCTGGGCCCTCAGCCAGTACCAGAAGAATGAGGTACATGTCCTCTTTGGCACGTCAGCATCCGAGAAACTTGCCTCCACTTGCGCGCTCTCCTTTCTGTTTACCAGCTCTACTTGGGAATGTATCCCGACGAGCACTTCCTGGAGAAGCCGGTGAAAGTTGCCATTGAGACGTTCAGGAAGAATCTGGCGGAGATCAGCAGCGCTATCAAGACGAGGAACCAGAGTCGGGAAATGCCATATTACAACATGTCCCCTGATAGGATTCCCAATAGTGTCGCTGTTTAAACACACGGTGGAATCACCAGTGGAGCATAATAATATAAGAGATCAACCAGGGCCATAATGCAAAAAAGCTATTTTCCCCACTGTTTTAAACAGATTTGTGAATAATGATGAAACTTAGCTATATAATAATGCTAACTGCTGCAAAACGGAAACAGATATATACTTTTTTTCCTGATGAAAGAAGAAACTCTTTATTTTCAAATGTCTCTGCTTTTATAGGTCTTAAAATGGGTTTGCCTTTAAATGTCTAACTATGGGAAGCAAGCAGTCAATGTGACTGACCTCGTGTATGAAATGCGCTATATAAATAAAGCTAAAACTAACACGTTTACACTATAGTGCTTTTGATTAAAAACACAAAAAACTTTAAAAGCATCTCAACTTTTATTTGGTTCATTTTAAATTCTACACACTTTTTTGTTCAAACATAGGAACAGAAAAAAAAACATTGTTTTAGTTTAAAAACAGGGCCTTTTTTTCATGTGGTTTTTACACTATTATTATTCCAAAGTGAAGTTCACAGACAAACTTGTGGAATGATATAGACGGAGGGGAACAGTCATCATATATGTTCAAGTCCAGTCAGTAGTAAACAAATGTAGCTTTATGCAAGTTACATTTTCATCCCCCCCCCCCCCCCCTCGCCCTCGCCAGACACGACGAGTCGAAGCAGCAAAAGTACATGTAAAAACACAACTTTCATCTTTTTATGTGCCATGTCTCACCTCAACAGGATAATTGAAAGGAACGTTGACATCGAGAGCTCAAGACTCAACGCGAGGAGCCAGCTCCCGTTCAAAAAATAAAAATAAACATTCTACAAGCCTCGCATCCACCTTAAGCATGACCTCACATTAAATAATCAATGTACAGATACAGCATGTTATTTCATAAGCAATTCTTAATTATTTTTTTTAATAATAATAATAATGAAAAAGGTGACAGGGAGGAAGGGTTGAAAATGTCGATTTCATAAAATTACTTTTAGAGATTAACGAGGAAAATAAATACAACAACAACAAAAAAATCATTTTAAGCCCAGTGGACGAGAAACACAGTAAGAAGCATTTATACAAGAGATCAACAACATAAAAAGGTAATTGCACTTTTTATCCCTCATTTTTTTTTTTCTCATTGCACCGAGCCACTGAAGAAGAAATCAATCTTCCTCCAACTGAAAAAAACTGAACAAAAAATCCTTCCGCTTGTTATTAAAAACAAAGTCACCATGAGAAATGGACATAAATACAAACAAACAAAAACGTTGGTTTCATTTATTGCTGCTGAGCAGTCATTATTATTATTACCAAGTGTGTTGTTGCACCATTGCACTTTCCGGGCAGTGGCGAGTATCAAAAAGACCGTTTTTGTGTGTGTGGAATGGTTATGAAGGTCAACATTTACACACACTACAAAAAACAAAACAAAAAAGTTGCCTTGAGAAATCAACCGCTGCCTTTCTGCACCGCCAACACCCTGCCACCAGAGGGCGCTAAAGAGTTACGCAGCTTGCACAGGTGACTACTTGTGCTATAATGAAGGGAACGATGTATTTATTTGAGGTAATCTGCCAAATATCTGACTCAGCCTTAAATAAATAAAAAATCCATATTGGTCCAAACAATAAAAATGAATATTGTTATTTGGGTGGCTTGTGTCCAGCAGATGCGGCAGCGGTGGATTTCTCTTACAGTACTGGAAAACGGCAACAGGTTTCCGTGAGCGTCCAAATGTATTTCCCTCGGGCTGTTTTTGAAGGTTGAAACCATTCTTACGAGTGAGAGGAAGTTCGAAAACACCCAAATTGGCCAATCACGTGTGCAGGAAGCCAAACGCTATCAAAGCAGCCATTGGACGATACACGACGCTCACGTCAACTCGCACGCACGCGCCCAAATTCAAACGTACAAACAGTGAGCTCAAAGACATAGAAAAAGACCTAAAAATGTTTGTTTGTTTTTTTGTTTTTTTTGCGTTTACAAAAAAATGCGTACATTCTCTTCAGAAAGTTTGGATGTTTTTTTTTTTCTTCCCAAAGGAAAAAGGAATTCACATCCGGGTCACAAGTCTTTAAGTGTTCGTCAGTTACGAGATTTTTGTGTCCAAGACGACGGAAAAAAAAAAGACCAAGAAAGAAAGCAAAAATAAAAGTGCTTCAATGCGTGTCCACGTGTTGGTGGACGTGACGGATCCACGGCACGTGTTGGTCCGGGACTCACGCGAGGTCTTCGCGACGCTCAGCAAATCAAAAAAAAAAAAAACTCAGCCGTGTGTGCGTTCTTGTTATTCTACATTATTGTGTGGACATTTTGTCGAACATTTGCATGGCTGACCTCCTTTTACTGTGCGTGTTCTGGTTTTTCTATCTTTGCGTGCACTGTGCTCTTGTCTTGACTTGACATTATTGTTGGGAACAATTGTTTGTTTAGTTGTATTTTTTTTTACATTATGGTGGGCACATATTGTATATTTTATAATAGACTTATAATAAATTAATTGTGTGGATTTTTTTTTCGGGGCAGTTTGAAGTACTAAAGTGAGCTTGTTTCACATTGTTAGCGTGTGTGTGTGTGTGAGCGTGTTCTTGTTTTCCTTTCTTTGTGTGGAACCCAAATTTACATTTGGGGACATTTTGGAGTAAAAATGTTAGAGAGAGTGTGTTCTTGTCTTTCTATTTTAGTGTGGACTAAAAAAATTACTAAAATAATAATGTGGATATTTTTCTTTGCAGGGAGATTTTGACCCCCAAAAAATGTTATGATGATTTTTTGTTTTTTTTGTGTCTTTCTATGTTAGTGGGGCATTCAATTGACATTTTTAACTATGGTGTGGATACTTTTCGTTGTGGGGCCATTTTGACTGAAAATTGGTTATTGATTACTATTGCACTGTGTGTGTGTGTGTGTGTGTGTGTGTAATCTTGTCTTTATAGCTTAGTGTGGCAGCAAAGTTAATACTGACCTATGGTGGATATTTTCATTTACGGGACGGACCCCAAAAAAACTTGCCAATATAATCTTGTTTGCCTCTTTGACTGTGTGCGTATGCGTTCTTGTCCTTCTATCTTAGCGTGACAGCAAAGTTGACCATTATGGTGTAGACACGTTTTCTTTGCAAATACATTTTAAAAAAAGACAATAAAATAAATGCCACGATCTCCTTCAACTTGTGCATGCGGGTGTCTTTTCTTTTCTTTATGTAGCACCAAACTTGCTTGTGTGGAAATTTGGATTCAAAATGTTCATTACCGGTAGGCAGTGTGTGTGTGTGTGTGACCTGTTTTAAGTTCCCTAAAACCAGCATCCTGACAGCAAAAGAGGAAACAAGTCGACTCCATGCGGGTGAAGTTCCCTGTTCGATACCTGCGTGTCACACGTGGAGCACCTCCATACTGTAGTCCTCCGTCTCGGTATAGTGCGAGGAGTTTGTGTCGGAATGGGCGGGGGCCAGCGTGTCCTTGTGGTCCACGCTGGGCTCCAGGAGCGGCGGCTTCTCCAGCGCCAGTTTTTTACACGAGTCCGGCCGGTTCTGCACGTAGATGACGCGGTTGTAGGCCTTGAGTCTCCTCCACAGGTGCACGTAGACTTTGCACTGCACGTACATGAAGACCAGGCCGCCCGTGAAGCCGATGGCCACCACCACCAGCTTGGTCCAGAAGGGCCACTCCATAATGCCTGGGGATGGGAGGGGTGGGTTCGGCAAGGAGGGGGCACGTGAAATAACACGTTTTGAGTAAGCGATGGAGAAACCAATACAGGAAGTAAGAGGAACTTTCTATGTCAATTGTAAGTGCGAAGAAGCAACGTCACATTGTCCTATATTGGACAGATGAGTGTCATGCTAATATTAGCCACTAGAGGGAGACTTTTCTATTCAATTAAACTGTCTACTTAAAAACAAATCAAACATTGCATATAGAGAAATGAACTAAACGGCAATATTCAATTAAAACATTGAATTAATTCAAAATCTAATTTTAAACGAGTTAATATTGTATTAAAATAAAATATTTCATATAAAATAAAATAAATACTTGTATACGAGCAAATATAAATATTGCATGTAAAAAAAAATCAATTGTGAATGTAAAAATGATTTAATTAAATAAAAATGAGTACAATCAAATATTTAAAACAAAACAAAACACCAGGCTTATTATTGCCTATCCAATAGAGTCCCATGAGTCCCATAAAATTAACTAATAACAAAATTAATTAACAGAATAAAATACAATTAATTAACAAAATAAACTACTACATATTTCCTAAACTAATAAATTGATGTTGACTTTAAAAATACAAATTACATTAAAATAAGTTTAAAAATAATAATTGTGACGTAATTATAATAAACTCAAATATTACATATAAAATATAATTAAATAACAAAACTGAATGACTAAAAAGTTAAAAACAGTACAACGCAACTCTATACCACCAGAGGGCGCTCTCGTATCACATTTGTCTGCTTGAATGATCCGTCATGCATTTGTTTAGCAGTCAGAAGATCATTACAATTTCGGTACCTTCCAAATTAAGACAAAAGTGGGCGGGGAATTTGAGTGCAAACAGAGAATTACTGATGGGAGTGGAATAACATAAACAATTCAAAAGATTTACCTGGAATACTCCGGGCTGCATGGGTAAAGAGAATGTAAATATTATAAAAATAAAAGACATTATGGAAAATACAACCTGAACAAGTTAAACAAAAAACAAGCATGACGTCTGACTATGGCAATCGAGCACAGCATTGCAAGTGAATCATCAGGTTGGACTAAAATGTGCCCGCCCAGCTTGTGCTTCCATCTGTGCTCAACTTAATATGCAAGAGGCGCGGGGAGATATATATTTTTTTAACCCAAAAAAAAAAGCACAAGTATGTTGGGGTCGACTGTAAATACAAACTGTACACATGAGTAAAATTACAATTGTACCTAAATAAGTTTCAAAACTAACTTTTTACAGAAAAGTTAGAATTTGGAAAAAAGTCTCATGAGATGAAAATCATTTTTTCCCCAAATAAAAACAATCTTGTGAGAAATTGTGGATTTTTTTTGAAGATTTTTTTTCAAGAAAAATGATTTTAATTTTACAATAGATAGAAAAGTATTTTTCAAGAAATCATGCATTTTTATGACAAAAACATTATAGTATGAGCTAATACTTTTAAAGGAAAAACATTCTATTGCCAAGGGATTATTATGTTTATTTTTACAAAAATAATGTCACCGTGAGAAATAAAGTGGCGCTTTACCATTAGCTCGAACCCTCGTACCACTTTTTCAGAATGACGGGTTTATTGACTGAATCATTTGAGAAGTGACTCCAAGCCACTTAATGCACAATTCATACCCAAGTGATAATATTAAGTTTTCCAAAATGGCCGACCTTGTTTGATTTCGTCGGCCGTCCTATCGATGAGCACGTAGAGCGACCACACCACGCACGTGATGGCGATGACGTGGAAGGTGACCGAGCACATGATCTTCCGCCGCTCGCTCGCCGTCATCTGAAGTTTCTCCCACTGCAAGAATTCAAACCCCAAAAATTACGTAAACATTATAAAACTAGTTAAAAATGCATACGGGTATACCCTTACAGAAGACTCATCTTCTCAAATTCTCAATACGGCAGATATTGTAGTCATTCTTCACAGAGGATAAAGAATACATGCCTAAGAGAATTTTCATATGATCTTCCCCAAATGAACAGGATTTGTATACTTGGCTGTTTTGGAAGTCAGCAGACTGCCAGCACGAGTCCCAAACTGGAAGCCAGAAACTCAAGTCATGTTTATTAAGTGAAAGGAGAGCAAATATGTTTTTTTCAGGGATTTTTCACCCCCCCTCCCCCCGTTGTTTGCAAAGCACACCGAGAAGAGACAACAAACCGTCGTTGCTTCATATGATCAGCAATGTGTGTGTGTACTGCAAAAACTGGTCTTAAACAAGCAAACCAGTAATGAAATGGTGATTAGAGGAGTTCACTTAAGCAATGCAAATGCAAAGTTTGACTTGAGCATACCTTGCGCAGAGGCTTGAGCTTGGTCTCCATGATGAACTCGTACTTGCAGAGCTCGCAGCAGCGCGTGTCCGAGCTTTTGATCCACTGCTGCAGACACGACTGGTGCACGAAGCGCAGGCTGCCCGTGCAGTGGCACGGCGTGATCAGGGGGCTCTCGTCGTCGCCTTCACAGTGACAGATCCTGAAGTGCAACCACAAAAAAAAAAAAAAAAAAAAAATATATATATATATATATATATATATACACAACTCGGATGGACCACCACTTCCGTCCAACATAATTTTTTTTTTTTTTTTTTTAAGAATTCAGTGTCTTATGGTTGCGTCTTGATTCGGGTCACAGTTTGGAATTTTATGGATTTGATCCCCAAAAACGGTGTTTTGTTAAAGTGTGGCACATAGGCTCCCTCTAGTGGTAGACGTAAATCACTGCTTAATTTAAGTTAAGGTTTTCTATTGGGTTGCAGTCTTGAGACTGACTAGGCCACTCCTATGAGTTTTTTCTTCTTCTTTTTTTCTTGCCCTCGCAGTGCGTTTCGGATTGTTGTCACGCTGGAAAAACCACCCATGAGCCATTTTGGAAATTCTGGGAAACCGGAAAGTGAAAGGTTTTCAAAGCGAGACCACGTTCAACCTGTTTCAAGTGACGATAAGAACGCAGCTATTTTCAGACGATAAAAGAGACGACGACGACAGTGACGTCTAATGCATTATGCGTGTTCTAAATTGTCGTTAACAGGCGGCACTCCAGGAGGCAAAGTGGCAACGGAAGAAACGGGAAGATCTCACGGTCTTGAGAAATCAAAGAAAATATTGACAACAACACTTGAATTAAAAAATAAATAGAGATTGTCTTGGTTAAAATAATATTGAAACATATATATGAGGTAAAAAGGACGCTTATGTAGATATGCAGAAACACAATTCTGTCATGTAAAAAAAGTCAATTCCCAGAACACGGAGGCACACATTAGCTTATTTTTACTGTTGAATGAAACATGAATAGTCATTAAAGACAACATTGCCACATTACCGTAAATCATCGCCACGCCTTTTGTTTTTGCTATTTAGCAAGAGTTCAAATGGGTTCAACACTTCCATTTATTTTCTGTGGACAATGGAGCCTATGAAGTGAGATAAATATTACCATTGCTACTGTTTTTGTTTCCTAAAAGGAAAACTTTATTTGTCTCTAAACTAATCGACTTATTCTACAGTCGTGCTCACACGTTTACACATCTTATATGTGTAGCGTAGCATTCTTTAACGAGCACAATTATTAAACAAAACCGCTAGAATTTCACAAATTCAAAATTGGCTCTTTATGTAGCAAGAAATGTGTCTAACCATCCGCCGATCCTTAAGATATCTAAATGGATAAGCTAAGCTAAGCTAGGCTAACTTTGCTGTATTTGACCATCAATCCAGCCCTCAACCGGTCCGTGAACCAAGTTATATGTCTATTTATGTAGCAAGCAACATATTTAAGGGTTCAATTATTTATCCGTTTATCTTTTAGCTCGCTAACTTGGTAAGCTAAGCTAGGCCAACTTTGCTGTATTTGACTAGCTATCCATTGCTATGAACATAGGTGGATACGACACAACCCTTTAGCGCTGCCAAAAAGCTTTTCAATTATGACAAGGGAACCTTTCTAGCACACATTTTGTCATTGACAAAAAAGTTAGAACTTAATTTTAATGTCCACAGAACGCCTTGGGAAAGTCAACCTCCCCCAACATGGCCGCCAAGTAGGCACGTTGGTCCCCAGGCTGCTACAGTGCGCTAGCATATGCGGTCTTCTGTTCATTATCTCGAATATAGATATCTGGCTATTTATGTAGCTAGTGAAGTGACGCTGAGCTAGCAAACAAGAAGCCTAACTTATAGTAGCATAGCCAGCTAACTGTATAAGCTTAACTATCTATCCAATAGCATTGCGCTGTACACGAATCACCTGCTGTGAGCTCATGCTTCCAGCGACCCGACGGGAAGCCGCCGCGACGTGCCGTTTTGTTTGGGTGTGTGCGCACGTGTGCGCACGTGTGCGTGCAAGAGACTACAAAGCCAATTTGACGTCTTTAATCCACCGCGGCATCTCCTCGCCTCCTCTTGTCCGCGAAGAGCACAGTTGATGTTTAACGTATAAGAGCTGGCCCAGCGAGGTCGTCGTAGACATTCCCATCGGCACGTGAGCCGTCGCTTTGATTAATCCCCGCTCAAGCCGGGCCAGGTGAAAACAGCAGCGATGTCCCCCGGAGGGGCTGTGCTAATGCAGCCGGAAGACGCTACATTGGGGACACCTGCAGAGTTCCACTGATCAAAGTCAACCTTTCCCATACGTGCTGCAAACAACAACAAATTCAACACGCACTTAACGTGTCAGTATTTTTACACAGAAATGAAGGTTTCAGACTGGCCAAGTCACTCTCCGCATTAAAACCCTATAGAGCATGCAAACGTTAGATGGCATTGGATCACAAGGCTTTCTGCTAAGTATGTCTGCATGGAAAATATGTCACTATATATATATATTTTTTTTAATCTAAAAATGTTGAAATTATTTGACTGTTTTTGTTGTTGTTCTGAATAATGCCAGTAAAGCGCTGTGCTGCATGATGGCCGAGCACTGCTAAAGTTTTCACATGGCCGCCAGGATGACATGACAAAAACACAAAAGGGGAAATGAAATGGTACTGAAGTACAGGGGGAGGGGGGGGGGGTGTAAAGTTGGAATGTGCCGTAATCGAATACTAATTTATGCTAATACAAGTTAAAGTCATAATTACAGGACATATTTATATGAAAAACACTTCTAGGCCGTAAATGTGAAGCAGCCCAAAAACGGTAACAAAGGCACAGTGGTACCTTCCGGTGCCCTGACTTACGATAATAAATTACACATTTTTTTGGCTTGTGTTGAGCCAAAATTTATTTTACAAGCTCCAGATATGCCACCACTTAAGTGACGTGATGTGATAAAGAAAAAGTAAACCACACTTACTAACGGCCATTCTAATTTGTTTTTTAAAAACTATATGGGTCACAAAAAAAAATTTACGGCAAAAAACGACCGGCTCAACTGCTTGGGTAATCCTTGAAACAAAAAAGTTGGGTTATTGTTTTTTCCCCCCGTTTTTTTGTTGTCAAAATTTCTAAATACATTTGGGTAAAAAATAACCAAATTCGGGTCATTCGGGTTGTTTTGTAAAAAGACCCAATTAGTGACTCAGTCCATTTTTTACCCAACTGTTTTTAGAGTGTACACAAAGCTTACACCAAATTGGGTTGTGGATTATTCATTTGATCCAAAGTTTTGGTTTAAATGAACAACCTCAAAATTTTGGTTGACCCCCCAAAATTGTAATTTAGGGTAGGTTTGATCGTACTTTTTGGTTTAAATGGAACCCAAAACATGGTCCCTTTTTTACCTAATTTGGGTTATTTTTGACCCAACTGTTTTTAGAGTGCACAGAAAACCCCTGAAATTTAAACTTTCTGGTTTAAATGAATAACCCAAAAATGTGGTTGTTTTGTAGGTAATTCATTTGACCCAGAGTGTACACAAAACCCCACAAAAATGGGATGTGGATTATTCATTTGACCCAAATTTTTGGTTTAAAAATAGAAGCCAAAACATTGGGTTGGTCCCTTTTTGACCCAATTTGGGTTATTTTTGACTAAACAGTTTTTAGAGTGTACATAAAATCCCCCAAAATGGGATGTGGATTATTCATTTGACACAACATTTTGGTTTAAAAATAGAACCCAAAACATTGGGTTGGTCCAGTATTGACCCAATTTGCGTGATTTTTGACCCAACTGTTTTTAGAGTGTATTGGCACCCCATCATAAACCGTTGAGGACCCCCTGTAAAGGATATGCAGGGTAAACAAATGAGGACTAATGAGTGAGTGTGAGCGTGTGTGTATACTAAGGCCTCGACTGTGCGTGTGCAGGTATCAGACTACGGGAATCGTCTACTACTCCACTTGCTTCACTGGGGGGTGTCGTTGGCTCTACCACGTCACAGGGGGGGGCAGGCGCGGTTGACACCATCCAGACAGTCACCCACCTGCAGCAGTCGCCCGACAGCGAAAAGGGCGACAGCGGCTCCGTTTTCTCCGACATGGGGGACGGGCAGCGGTCCAGGTCGCTGTCCTCGTCCATGAAGCAAAGCGGCGCCAAGTGAACGCCCTTCGCCATCTCCTCGGGCGCAAACTCCAACTCGCCTTCCATGATGACGCTGGAGGACTTCGGCAGGCTCGACGAGGTCGATGATCGGGAAAAGGGGAGCAGGAGGCGCAGGAAGTTGGCGCTGGGGGAGTGGTCAGGAGCAGGCGGAGCAGGCGGAGGAGGGGGAGGAGGAGGGACGGAAGGGCCCAGCATGTACTTGTAGCTGTTGGTGAAAGCAGGGACCAGGTGGGGGTGCGCCGAGAAGACCCGACTGGGGTCCGGACCGCCGTTCACTCCAGCGTCCGTCGTCCTCGTTTGGGAGCCCCGAGACTGGGCGGCGTCCCCGGCCTTGGTCTCCAGCTCGCCCTCGGAGCAGGTGCGGTCGATAAAGTGCAGGCCGCGATAGAGGCCGTCCACGCGCTGGCCCACGTCGTTGAGCGATACGGAGAAGCGCAGCGGGCCGTGAGGGTGCCGGCCGGGGGGGTGCGCGCCGCCCAAGCCGGGCCGCAGCAGAGAGAGCCAGTCCCGCTGTTTGGAGGCGGGCGGCGCGTCGGCGCAGACGGCGGTCACCGTGACGCAACCGTCCGAGCTTTTACCGTTAGGGGCCAAGAGAACCACTGCGGTCTGCTTCTGACGCTCCTCATCTGCACTGCTCGTGTGTGCGTGTGTTGAATGTAAATGTAGTGTGACACATAGTGGTGAAGGACAGCAGGAAAAGGGGGGGCGGGGGGATAAACAGAAAAGAGAAAAAATGGACATTTGAGAGAAATAAAAAGGTTTGGGGGTACTGACAATGAATGACCCATTTTATGGAAATGTTTTATTTTTTTCAATCGCACGCTTACATGGATGACTAATTAGCTTCCCCAATTTCAGGATGAACCCGCAGGTGCCCTCAATTTGACCTTTAAACTTTTGAATGCATGTCCAACTTGTCAATGTTCTGTTGTCAACTGTAGACTCCAAAACATGAATATATTCAACGTTTTTTTTAATAGTTTTGAAGGCTTGGAGAAGAAGCCGACGGATTTCAAGATCATGATCGAAATTAAAAAATAAAATAATTAAAAAACAAAAAGTTCTGAAACATTGACAAGTTGGATGAGCAGTCAAAGGTAAAAAAAAAAAAAAAGGTCCAATTAAGTTGAAAGGTTAAAATTTCTGAATAGCGCATTAAAGGGATTCAGCCATTTTCAGCAGTAGAAAGTTAATATTTTGTTCAGAATGAATTTGATAACTTCATTATTTTCTTGTACAATTAATAACTCCTACTTGCTGTCGACTGAAGATGACATCACCCGCGCTGAGGAAGTAGGCAACGACCAATCGTGGCTCAGTTTGGTCGACAGCGAGTGGAAAAATGATTATTTCGAGGTATGAAAAAGGTATTTACAGCTGAAAATGGCTCAATGAGTCAAGTATCCCTTTCGCGTCAAACCCAACGTACGAACGACGAGGTCGGTACCTGCAGATGTCTTGGCTGGAGGGAGAAACCGACGTTCTGGAGAAGCTGCACGGCGCGTTGACTGAAGTCGGACTGCCGGCCTGAAAGCAACAACAACAACACGCGCGCTTTCATGTGGAGTCAGCAAAAGCGCGAGCGTCGACGGCAGATGAATTATGAATGATTCACAGTTACTTTCATCTGCTACTGTATATAAATATAGAGCCGAAAGATTCATGAATAATACAGTATATAAAGTGTAAATAAATCCGCTTGCGTTCCATTCTATCGCCGTTTCCATGATGACTAATCTGCCGACCAATCAACAGGTAACACTGCGTCAAATGACACATTTTAGTATTATTATCATATTATGATTAGATTACTTTTTTATTGGGTTGTTTCATCTTCATGGCCTAGGAAGTGTTTTTCATACAAATATTTACTTTTTTTATTCTTTATTTATTTTTAACAAATGCTATTGCATTACCTGTATAATAGAAGCTCCTCCCCTCAACTTCAACATAGTTGTAGGGCTGCAGACTAATTATTATTTTTTTAACTGAAACTTGTACCACCAATATCAGCAAAATTCATGTTCCCTGCATATTGTGGGTCGGATCCATGTGATAACCCCGAGCCACGCCTCTTTTCACACATTAGCCAATCACAGCTGTGATTAACTGCACACACGTCGACCTGCTTTCTTTGGCAGCTCATTTGTGCATTATTGCCAACAACTGGGACGAGGTGTGCATCAGAAGTTTGTCGGCAACAAAAATATTTAAGATTAATTATGTTAAAAAATACACACAAAAAAGATGAACTCATTCACCGCCATTGACAGCTATAGACGTAAAAAAAAAAAAATTGAACTATTTCAATTAGTTTAACTTTTTTTTTTCACTTTTGTTAACAAGAGTATGAAAACCTAGAATTTATTTTTATTGTACATTTAGAACAGATATAAAATTTGTGATTAATCGTGAGTTAAGTCATGCGATTAATTACAATTAAAAAATTGCCTGACACCCCTAATTTTTAAATATTTTTCTTTCTTTTTTTTCTTTTTTTTTTTAAAGATTATTTAAAAAATGTCTAGATTTTCATACTCTTGTTAACAAAAGTGGATTTATTTTCCCAAACTAATATAAAATAGTTACAATTTATTTTTGACGTTTATAGACGTCAATGGCAGTGAATGAGTTAATATTAATGAATAGAATCATCCTCTTCTATTACTGCAGTTTACAGAGTCGGTTGTGAAACTTCTTTTTATGTTTTTTTTAACACTATTTTATTGATCATTTATACTATACCACACACTTCATTTCTATCAAATGGAGAGGCTTAGCTTGTGCGGTCCAAAGCAAATCCTTGTTGGGGGTTGCTAACATCAAACCCAAAAGTGGGCCTGATCATTTCAGCGTGAAACTAATTAGCTATTGATTTCATCTCCAACGGCGGCGACATTTTATAGCTCGCGGCCCGACACCGATCGATGGATGGCCGTGATGTCGTGCGATCTGCCCTTCAGCCTGCCCCATCAATGACATCCTTTCACATTTAGTCACTCATGAATCACACGCCAGTGGATCTCACTTATACCGCGTTAGGAGCAGTGCAGGTTATCTCAGGACAAACGGGATCTGTCTGGACCACAACATTCATCAGTCATCCACTTCATAAGAAAGTTCGCACCCCGCGGAGATGCAAGCGGCGATTGTTGGTGATGACATGTAGGATGCACAGCCAGTACTTGCCAGAAATTCCTGCTGCTGCTGTTTTTGTATTTATTCCAACTTTGTAACACAAAGTTGACATGCCCTGGACAGCTGTACTTGCCAAAAACTCCTGTAGCAATGTTAATGTTACTGTATTCTTGTCACATTTAAGATGCGGCCAGTACAGCCAGAAATCCCTGCAGCATGCTTTGCTCGGACCCCTATTTCCCCCTTTATGCCCATTTGCAAACAAACTTCGCACCCTGAGGACGGCTGGCCATTCAAGATAAGATCAACCACATCATTGGGAGATTTTTGTCATGAGTAGGATGCCACAAATTCCTGCAGCTGCTTTACATTTACAGAAATTCCAGCATTGTAGTTCCTTTCGCCCAACCACAATGTTCTTCATGAGATCATTTTTTTTAATGTTTATTTCCACTATAACGTCATCGTGTGGACATCATAGTTATGTAGATTGTTGTCATGTGTAGGACAAACAAATTCCTTGGCAAAATATTTTGAAGCTCCTTTAATGTATCTGCATTTCTTAACAGCCTCCCCCCAACTACCATGTTCTTAATTAAACCCTTTATGTTTTTGTTATTACATGTAGGACACCGCCATTACTTGCCAGAAATTCCTGCAGGCTCTTTAAAGTTGCTGTAGGCTTCTTCGGAACCTAACAACCACTATTTCCTTCATAAAATCTAGTGGTGTGCCCCCCCAGAATGTCCCCAAATTGATTTTTTATTTATTTCTTGTCCTTCTTTGTGTGTGTCTTTATTGGGAGCTGTTCATGCTGTACCCGATTTGGCCACTTAGGGGCAGTGTGGGTTTGCATGTTCCAAAAAGTTATTTTTTTGTTTTTGTTTTTTTGCAGTGTAGGAAGAGCATATGCCGGTGAGTAATGTTCGTATCGATAGCCGTTCTTTTAGACTGATAAAAGTGCCGCGAGTAGCGCGCTAATTAGCATTAGCGAATCAGACTGGAGTAGATCGTGCCGATTTTTTTCGCATCTATGAATTGAAGCAGAAATCTTTGTCAATCAAATCATTTCGAATCGAAAAGTGATTCTGAATCGAATCGCAGACCCCAAAATCGGAATCAAATCAAACCTAAAATCCTATTAAGCCTAATTTCACAACCCGACACCGGGGCCTGTGAGATAAGAGGAGCGGCGCTGTCACGTGTCAAACACAGCCGGTACTTCCTAGAAAGCCCTTAAAACGCTTCTGCAGGGCGACCCGACAGTTACTGTATTTCCCTCGTTAAAAATATCCTCTATTTGTTTATTTTCCAGCGCACAGGACAAAGTTCACATCCCGTGGCCGTCTGGGCCTGCGGGGTAAGATCAGTCACGCACACGGCCGTTACGCAACGGCGGCTATATTTAACGACGCGCCGCTTGAAACGAGTACCTGGCTGACTGCGCGACACGAGTGGCCCGTTGGCGTCGGCTGGGAACACATCAAACATGCAGACAGGTCGCCATTGTGTCGGACGGCGTGGGAGGCGACGGGAAGCGGGCAATGATTCGATCTTTTTTTCTAACCCGTTTAAGGTTCTCGCCATGTTGACTCTCTTCACAGGTGGTACGCAGAGATTTTCGGATTCATTTGCGCTTGTTGCTTTAATGAACATCTCCCAATTAATAATGGAGCATCATGCAAGATGTCTCCCAAGCATAATTAGCCCTTCCGAGGGGTATGCAGGCAGACGCCACCTGCTTGACGACGGCAAGACGTCGCAATGTCGTGCGGTTTATTCATGAACAAAATAGAATACGCGACTTTGAGACGGTCCTTAAAAACACGCCGGCGCTGTAATGAGACGACTTGAGGGGCAGGTGATTCTGCAAAATGGCGCGGGAGAAGCCGTTTGATTTGATTGGCCGACCATTAAGGTGCCACTCGGGAGCCTTCAATCACAATCCTGCGAATCAGCTCGGGACAAAAAAAGAGCAACATGCATCAAGCTACTTATGGAACAATCAAGAGAAAAATGACATATTTACCAACAATTATTCATTTATAATTCCCTGCTTAGACTGAATTCGGTAATGACCCACTCGGTCCAGATAGCTGAATTTTAATACCTTGTAAGATGTAACTTAATACCTTCCAGGACCGTTCAGTGACTGTTTTTCCAACTTGATTGACTGCCTTGAAATACTTCACAACACTCCGGGCAGACTTTTTCACTGAGCAACAGTCACAAATGTCACGTGTGTGACATTTTCACAATTCTGTTATTCTTCCGGGCTTCAAGCTTCGGCCATAATTGAGACCTTATAAATGATAGGATATTTATTTATTGTGTCTTAGGTTAGCTCTGTCAGCATATGTGAGTTTCGCTTTTCACGTCCGTTCTCAGAGATACTGAGGCAAATGTGTTGCATTAAAACACATTAAAAACGCTTCCAATAACTACTTTTAAATACTTTATATGGCCGACAGCATGAGACTTTTGCAGTGGAAAAGTGTAAGTCTATCTTTTGTAGAAAAATGAAAGGAAAAAAAATTATTAACTCATTCACTCCCAGCCATTTTCACTGAAGCAACCCCCTTCGCTCAAGGCCTACAGAATATTGTGTTCTATTGCTATAAAAACATGGAACCTACCATAAGTAAGATTAAGAGTCTCTTCTTTCTTCAGGGAAAAAAAAAGTATATTTCTATCGGTTTCCCTTTTGCAGCAATTGGCATTAGAATATAGCTAAGTTTCATCATTATTCCCAAATCTGTTCAAAACACTGGGGAAAATAGCTTTTTTTGCAACATGGCCCTGGTTGATCTCTTATACTCTGCTGCCACCTGCTGGCCGTTTTTTGTAATAACTTTCATTGATTTAAGCGTCCTCTTCAGGTCAGAGGTTGCATCAAAGCCTTCTTTATGCTCTAGTATGAAAAACAACAACAACAAAAACGTATTAATGCGTTTTTGGGACCATGGCAATATTTGAAATAGAACGTATTTATAAATTTTTGGGAGCAAATAAAAAAGCATTTTATATTTATTTAAAAAAATGTGTCTCATAAAAATGCTCCGATACGACACCGTTACCAACACACAGAGGCAACATGGCAACCATATTACTACTCATTTAAATCCCCCAGAGTTGACATATTAGTTTTTTTTTACACTATGAGATATGTGAAATGCATTGCGTTACAGGCTGCTATACATTGAAGCTAATTGCATGTCAAAACTGAAAAACATGTTAAAATGTCCAATGACAAGTATTAAATTTGAAAAAATATGCTATGTTCAAATTCTGTTTGTATAAACACATTGTGTTGTACTTGATTAAAAAATAAACAAATCAATGCAGTCACCAAATTACATTTATATTATAATAAAACAAATAAGGGCCTTTGCATAATGAGTACTTCGGCCCTAAGAAACGCTGCTAGGCTTAACAATTCCGTGATGTGGTTGGTGAAACAAACATTTCCCCGGCTTGGCTGGGAGTCTTGTACCATCAGCGGAACCGATGATCCGAAAACCTACCCGCGTCTACACAAAACAATTTGAATTCGGAGAACCGCCGCCAGATGTTTGGCCGGAGCTCAACACCAGCCTACTGAGCGGCGGCTCGCCTGCTTTGACTTTATGACCAGTGTAATACTTTAATTCCAACCCTCCTTGCACACACACACACACGCTCACGCCTGGCACTGTTCTCGACGCCGGGACCGGGCTACAGATAAGCCTCCTGACCTAGCAGAGTACTGAGGGGGAGGCGTCAGACTCCTAACACCCTGAAAATATCAATGCTAATTTACATTAGCCTGTCTATGGCGTTTCCACATTATCATTAGCATTGAGCTAGCAAGACATTTGTGAGATAAAATTCCAAGTTGTGACTTTCAACAAACTCATACTGTAACTTAGCCTTGAAGGCTGCTAAATGAATGCTAACACATAACGGGAAAGGTCTTAGCCTATATGTACCGAGTTTGTTTAGAGACATAATTACCAGGAAGAACACGCCGTCTTATAAATTGGTAAGACGCTAGCTCACTTAGCTCATCTTATATGAGCAAACAACGGACCTGACCGGGCGGTTATTTGATCACACACCACTCAGTCAGGGTGTCAAGCAAACAAACTGCAACATAAATAGAAGCCAATTTATAATTATGACAAATATTCAAGGAACTACAGGTAACACACCCACTTGAACGATAAGGATTCACTTCCATTTCAGTATTGAATGGCCCAATGCATGCTGGGAACTGAAGTCAATGCAAGGAATATACTGAAGCTACTAAGCTATCAAAAGTACACAAAGTTATTTATTTATTTATTAGGATTTTGTTCTTTGCGAGAACCGTCGACGGTTCGTTTGAATGCTCATTTTTATGCATGAGAAACATTTGCATAGGAAAAAAATTAATAGAAATCACAAGAAAAAGTCCATAAGTCTGTAACCAAACTAATTATTTGCAAATTAAGTTTTTGCGTTCACAAATGAAATCCAGTCAATAGCATTCAGTCGTTATTCCTACGAAATTGAATTTGCCTTCCATCTTTGACTGCGGCGTTACTGCATAAACAATCTTGACCCGCGTTATAAATTATTTCACAGTCTTGCACTGATGGAAAATGTTTTCATCCGACTTGGAGGTCATATTCCAGCAGCATATATGCGGATGTGCTTCGGTAACTACAAAGAAGCCCCATGCAGTCTCACACTCCCTGCAAAATCTACAGAAACTCCAGCTGCATCAAAAATTCTCTTTCCAAAAGTTAAAAAGCCGCTGAGAGGTATTCATTTAACAACATATTTATTATTGCAGACTTAAAAAAAGAATAAAAAAAAAAAAAGAAGCTTGACAGTAAGTGGAACGGTTTGAGACTTTGGGCCGGCGTAGCCCCTTTAGAGTGTCTCGTTGTCAGCTGTGAGCGCGTGCACGACACACAAAGCGGGGTTCCTTGACAGCCAGTGTGCAGGCAGGGGCTTGAACCTGGCATAGCTGCTTTAGAGCGCCTTGTTGTCATGGCGTGGATAATAACCGCAATGACCATCATCCAGCTATAAACTGAGATAATTATTTCCTACTTGTATGGTTGAGACGGGAAAAAAAGGAGGCTGAAAATGATCCACCCACGCAGCTCATTTCCCTGGCCTGTCGAACGCGACCTTTTCCAGACTCGCCACTGAGAACATTATCATTTAGGCGAGCGCCATTTCCCCATAGAGAAGGAAAAAGCAGCAGATTGGCAGATGTGTGCTCCGGTTATGATCAATAACTGTCAAATTTGAGAAGGCCCGCTCATATTTCAAGTTTGTCGTCATGTTACACACAATTTAGCATGAGGAACAAAGATCAAGGTTGCAAATCTGCCATTCTTAAAAGTGACTTTCTTGCACAAAATTTGTGCGTGCATCAACGTTACTATTACAGTTAACTTATTTGTTCCCAAAAACATATACATTTGTTCTATTTGAAATGTTTTAGGTGTCCCAAAGACATATTTATACGTTTTTGTTCATGCTAGACCTGGCAAAATCAGTCAAAATCCAGGAAAACAGCCCGGAGTGAAGGGGGTTGCTTCAGCGAAAATGGCTGGGAGTGAATGAGTTAATGAAAACTAACAAAATATGACTACAATTTTACGTCCTGAACTAAAATTATAACAGCAAAAATTTCCTTTGTTTTCATCTTTGTCAATTAATTTAATAATTGAGCATTTTAAAAATAAATGCTGCTTTTTATATAGCATTGAGCAAATCGGGGTTCAGTGACTTCGACATGGTCACCAGGGGTGAGGATCGAACCCACAACCTCATGAATGTGAGATGACTACTTTACCACTGAGCCATACCGCCCCCGTATGTTTGCATTTTAGTGTTACTATATTCGGCCGCACAAAAAACAAAACTCTAAAAAAACAAAAAAAAACTAATAAACCCACTCTAAAAACTAATTAAAGCATTCCCAAGTATTATAATCATAGGTGTAGTATGTGTTAACTGGTATCGCGTTTTTCACTTACGAAGTGTCTGGAACGTATACCCTGTAATTACATTCTTAAATTCTTTGTGAATGACAAAGTTTCCCAAAGTCACTAAAGTCATAGCAGCCAGACGCCACATTGTACCCGACGCCATAAAAAAAAAAGAAAAAAAAAAAAGAAAAAAAAAAAAGAAAAAAAAAGAAAAAGAAGTGCGCCGTTAAAAGCGATCACGGGGGCCCGGGGAACGGCGTGGGCATCGTGCTGGCGTTGAGAAGTCGGGAGCGTCTCGTGGCTGACACATTTGCGGCGGAGCGCTTAAGTGACCCTGACATGTCCCAGCGCAAGTAAAAGGTTGATCCTCTTAGGAGGCTCAGGAGGATTGTGAGGGAGGGGAAGACGAGAGAAAATAGACCGAGGTCGTTGGGGGGGGCGGGATGTGTGTACACTGAGGTGGAACATTTTTTAAAAATATAAAAAAATAGACGCCTCCCTTTTTTTGCATCAGGGGAATAAAATGGGTGGTACTTGTACATACTTCAAGTGTTTTCCAGAAGCAAATTTCTTCAGGCTTCTAAATAGCTAAAATGACCTTCCAGTCTTGTTGCTTTGCCCTCACTTCAAAAACATGTGAATGCATTCATTTATATTTTCAGTGTTCGTGTTGTGCTCACCTTCGATATATTGCTGGATCTGCTCGCCGAATGACCCAGAGGTTTTTCATTCTGAAAAAAGGGGAGAGAAAAAAAAACAGCCAATGACATCACAATTGTTATCGTTCAGTCCTAACAGGAATGTGACAGAAAGAGAAACGTGCTGAAATCTAGCACGGCCAGCACGGTCAACAATGGTTAAGCACATCGGCATCAAAGCTGGTCGGTGCTGGGTTCCTATCTTGGGTTCGAGTTTGCATGAAAGGATAGATTGGACGCAATAATAATGCACTGTGGTGTATAATAAAGTGTGCAAGCTAGAGCAGAGCACTAAAATGTTTCCATAAAACTCCCGGTTGGCATCTTGATTTGGAAAATCAAGATGGATGGTCGTGCACCAGCTGATGGTATACACTACGACGAGTCAAACTATCCGTACCCGAGACAGTAGTCCGGCATTAAAGCAGATTTTTCAGGCATCTGTGTTTTTGACTTTTTACTTTCACTTCTTACTAGGCATGGGTTTAAAATTACAGCTCTTAAATAACCTTTTCTGAAATATTTGGATCAATAAAAGCAAAAAAATTGTTCTTCTATCTTTTACTTTTGAACAAATATTTATTTATAGTATTTGGTGCAGAAGAAACATGTAATAAGTAAATACATAAATGTGAACACTTATGTTGTCCTTGGGGCTAATTAGTACCCACTGGCACTTATGCTTAGCTAAGTAAAAATGTTTATGTATCAGTGTCTTTTTCTAACGGCTTTCAACTTTTAGTCCTTACATTTAGAAAAACAGGTATCGGTACCGCCCCTTTGTCAAAATGCATTTTTTTTCATTTAACTTCCGCAAATGACAACAACAATGTGCTTAACTCATTCACTGAAGCAACCCCCTTCGCTCCCGGCTGTTTTACTGGATTTCGACTGATTTTGCAAGGCCCACAGAATAGTGTGTTCTATTGCTATAAAAACATGGATCCTACCAAAAGAAAGATTAGAATCTCCTCTTTCATCAGGAAAAAAAGTAAATTTGTATCTGTTTCTGTTTTGCAGCAATTAGCATTAGACTATAGCTGAGTTTCATCATTATTCAGAAATCGGTTTTGAACTGTGGGGAAAACAGCTTTTTTGCAACACGGCCCTGGTTGAGCTCTTATACTCTGCTGCCACCTGCTGGCCGTTTTTTTTAATAACTACAATTGCTTCAAGCATTTTCTTCATGTTCAGAGGCTGCATCAAAGCCAAATGAAAAAGCAAAATAAAATAAAATAAAAACGTATAAATACTTTTTGGGACACTGGTAATATTTAAAATAGAACGTATTTATATGTTTTTGGGAGCAAATGAGTTAAGATCTGTATTTAGGGGGAACTAAACTATGACAGCAGCAACATAGAGGAACATGATGATTGTTGATGATATGAAGGATTTGTGCCGAATTACATTGTCTTGTACTAGCCTAAAAAAAACACCATCATTCCAAAAATCTGTCTAATCTGAAAAAACACATACTGGCCATGTGCATTTTTTTCTTTCGTTATCATTAGCTAATTTTTATTTTTTGTTTTCAGGTTCAGTAGGCCTGCTGATTATCATAACTTACGGCAAGTTAATAAATCGGTTCTTAATTTACTTGAAGATGCCCCCCCCCCCACAAAAAGTATTGTGTTGTGCAGCAAGTACTTCTGCCACTTGTAGTACTCAGCAAGTGTAAGAGAACACTAGCAGAGTTGAGCGCAGTCAAGTTGTCTTTTGGAGGCGGTAATGATCCTCGATTCCCCACTTAGACTCGCTGATGAAGAACCGGCGTCGCTGATGCCGCCGCTGCTGCTGAGCCGCATGTAGCCTTGGCGTTAAAGAGCCTCGCGCGGCTCCTTAATGACAAGTCAATCGCGGTTACATAATGTGCAGCCAGTTCACACGGGCTTTCAGAGGGCTTTGCATACAAACAAATCTTCACCAGCGCAAATCGGCTCTGCGGATGCACGGCGGAACGGCACATGCGAGTTTGCACTTGTTTTTATAGACAAGCGCAGATGGGGAGGCGTCTGTTTATTTGTTTTTGTTTTTAATCTAATCAGAAAAAAACATCTTATATTTTTTCTCTTTAGGAAAAAGCAATCAATGGTTTGGCATTTTAGAAAATAATGATTATTTTATTAGTGGTTTACTCTTATTGCTTCCACATAACTAACTGTAAATGCATCAAAACATACTTTTTCACTACCGTTCTCACCGTCTCGGTTGAAGTTTAATGTACAACTGACATATGACACAAACACTGTGAAAAAACACCAAAATGTTCAACTAAATCCAGTAATTTCATCAAATGAAAGCCTGCTAGCTTAATGCTAGCATATAATGCGGAACACAATAGATGTGCTAACAGATATTAGCATGGGCTTCATGATATTTACAACCCTTCAAACTGCTACTTTAGCTAACAGTGTGGACAAATGGCCACTGTCTTTGTGGAATTTCTAAAAAAATTAATAAAACCAAAAAATTTAAAATGTAATGAGCACTTCAAACACATCTAATCCACCAGAACAAATTAATAAAAATAAAACAATTATATTCTAATGCCCACATTGATCTTCTCATTTGCGCTATTAAAGTTAACACAGTTTGAAATGTTATGCAAATTTTGATGCAACAATCTCAGAATTTAAAACCGTACAAGCTTAGTGGTGGATATTTTTTAACTGAAACTTGTCAGCCAATCGGAGAAGGTGTTCCCCAAACAAAGGGGCAAGGAGATGTATTGATGATGTCATGTCTCTAATATGAGGAAATGTTTTCAGATTTTCTAGAGGGTCCGCTTTTTTTTTTTTTTGGTCTATTGTGACACACCCGTATCGTACCGTCCTCCACATGACTGGTACACGCAAACCTGCATGTGATACTAATTTAAATCCCATTTTTTTAAACTGTGCACACAACTAATCAAACAAAAACACTTGTGACTAAGGCTAAAGCCATCCTTCTCCAAACGAATCCAACGATTACATCAGAGTAAGAAGTTGCTGGCTGTAAAAAAAAATGTGAGCCGTGTTTTTTTAACATTTTTTTTATTTACATTCCACTTAATTGGTCTGGAACATTGCGAGGTCAAGCCTCATAAGCCCGGCGGGATATCTCTTGACCGTCTAAGCACTCTTCAAACGCAACGTGAAGCGAGCAACAGTGAGCTCATCCATGTGTCATCATTTTGATACGGCTTGAATACGTGATCCCATCAATGGAAAATTCACCTCTCAACAGGCTTTTTTTAATGACCGCTCTCGGAACGTCGGCGCTTAAGCACAAGATGGGCAGTGAAGAACAGAACAAATTACCGATGGTTTGTCCTTAATCCTGAGCTTTTGGACAAATACGTAGAAAAGCCCAGACGGAGTCTTTCTGAGAAGGCCCGAAAAAAAAAGTGACCTTCTGTAAACAACAGCAGGGATTAGACAAAAGATGAGGAGTCACACGGATCAATCCGGTGTGGTCTAATGTGGAATAAATACTAAAAAATGGAGTGTGGGGTGTTTGCTTATTGAAAAATGCATGACTAGAGCAGACAAAGCCAAAAAGTTCATCTCCATAGGGACAAAGGCTCAGCATTTTTCCATAAAAAAAATAACCTCGAAAACCTTGGAGAGGAATATAGATTTCAAAGAAGCGGCTGTTTATGTGCTTCACAGAACTCCTCAAATAGTTTGTCGCCGGATGTGTCATCCAATTAAAAGGAGACATATGGGATGATGCCATTTTTCCACAAATCAAATAGTTGCCAAGTAGCTTGAAATCAATGAGGAAAATACTACAAGGATGAAGAAGTATCAGCCTCTCGAAGTAGCAGTTCGGCAAATAATGAACAATTCATAAAACAAGAGGTTTCAAGCCATTTAAGTTGAACTAAACATAAATCAAAGAATTATGTATATATTTTACATAGTACGTATACGTATTTAAAACAACCACATAGCCTTCGCCCTAGGAAAAAGCCTACTTAGCTTAATGCTAACAATGCTAAACGGCATTAACATGCTAACGTTTGGCCTAGATAGTTCTAATACAATCAACAGATATTTGAACACAAAACCACGTAGCCGTTGCCCTAGAAAAAGTCATCTTAGCTTAATGCTAACAAACAAAGCATATGTGAAGCCTTTTGTATCGATAGTTGTGGTTCTAGAACAGGGTGGGCAAACTCGGTCCTTGAGGGCCAGAGTCCTGCAGGTTTTGGAGGTTTCCCCTCTTCTTACACAAGCTGATTCCAATCAACAAGATCATTATTTTTCTACTTTTGTTAACAAGAGTATGAAAACCTATATTTTTATTTATTGCACATTTAGAACAGTAATCGTGAGTTAACTATTGAAGTAGTGCGATTAATTCCGATTTAAAAAAATGTAATCTCCCGACGCCCCTAATTTTTAATAATCATCTCGTCAGGCGATTACAATTTTTAATTGTAATTAATTGCATGGCTCCACAAATTTTATATCTGTTCTAAATTTACAATAAAGATTTTTTTCCTAGGTTTTCATACTCTTGTCAACAAAAGTGAAGAAAAAAAAGCTACAACTAATAGAAATTGTTGGGATTTTTTTACGTTTACAGCCGTCAATGGCAGTGAATGAGTTAAAATGCTAACATTTAGCATTGATAGTTGCGGTTCTAGAAGCGACAAACACAAAACCACACAGTCTTTGCCCTATGAAAAGTCCGCTTATCTTAAGATCGGTTCAGGGTAACAAATGCCATGCTAATAAAAGTCGCCATCTCAGTGCATCCATTCATTTCCTGTACTGTGGTAAGTAGTTCCTATTCCGCGTCATGATCGGTGGATTCACAATCAAATAAAGGTCAGCAATGTGAACACGAATCAACATGCGGTCAAATCAAATCAAACTTTCCCTGAAAAGAATGACGCTTATCAGAGATCAGTAAGGAGGAGCGTTTGGGGAGATTTCAATTGGAGGAGTAAACGGCAGAGTGGGACGTGTATCCTCTTCTCCTCCCGTCATGTTGATTTCTCAGTGAATTCATTATCTCGTTTAGCTGCGTTCAAGAGAAGCTCTGTTGTCAAGAATGGACGTTCTTGTGTCTGCTTCAAGTCAATCAAAAAGCCACATCATTTGGAGATACATGCCGTTGGTAATGGGCTCAAGCTCAACCCTAATGGGGACACGTGCCACAGAAAATGGATGAATGGGTTGTGCTGCGTAAAGTTTGCTTGCCATTATATGACTGTTAACTCATTCACTGCCATATATTCATTATAAAAAAAAAGATTATTAAAATTTTGGGGCAAGAGGCGATTACATTTTTTTATTGTACTTAATCGCATGACTTCACTAGTTAACTTGTGATTAATCACAAATTTTATATTGGTTCTAAATGTGCAATAAGAAAAATTCTAGGTTTTCATACTCTTGTTAACAAAAGTGGGGGAAAAAAATGTTAAACTAATAGATTCACATGAATTTTTGACGTCAATGGCAGTGAATGAATAAAAAAAAAGAAGAAGAAAAGATAAAAAATTTGGGGCGTCAGGCGATTAAAGTTTTTAATCGTAATTAATCGCATGACTTCACTAGTTAACTCGCGATTAATCACAAATTTCATATCTGTTCTAAATTTACAATAAAATAAAAATCTAGGTTTTCATACTCTTGTTAACAAAAGTGGGGGAAAAAACGTTAAACTAATAGAAATAGTTCAAACAAATTTTGGACGTTTATAGCCGTCAATGGCAGTGAATGAGTTAATGTCGAAAAATGTCCTTGAAAATGCAGGGTTACCGTTTTTAAATGTAGGCACACGCATTCTGACACATATAGAGCTATAAATAACCTGTCTTTTTGTTTCAATTGACAAAGTGAGATCAGTCTTTGGACAATGCCGCTGGTGTACATATAATGGCGAACAGAGGAAGACATTCAAGTAAACACTATATTGACTCGTTCCTCCCTCATTAGATGCCACGCCGAGGAATATCGAACATCCCAGACAAACAGTCTTGATGCGGTTTCCTCTCTGGGATGAAAAGCAGAACGACTTGAGTGCGTCATGGCTGCAGGCCAGCAGAGCAGACGCACATGGGAAGTTTTATGTATGCAGGTTAGCAGACATCCGATATCCGAGCGGGGCTCGGAGTCTGAGGCATTCAGAGAAAAAGACCATTTTTGGGAAAAAGATACAACTGAGACTGTCACAGGTAGTCAACGAAATTATCCGCGCACATCCAATTGTCAACCGCTGAGCCCCTTTGAAACTCTGTTGCTTTGTGATTCCTTCCAAGCTTTATGTCTTCTTTTTTTTTTACCCTCAAATGGGGTTTCCTTGACTAAAACTGCAGCACCAAACCAAGATGGTCTGCACCAAACCATATAAGTCTTACCGCATGTTGTGAACCGACGATTAGCATTACAGTCGGCTAACAAAGAGTACCGGTACCTTCAATGTACGTTTAGGTTCTGGGAAGCTTTGGGACTTATTCGTTCTGTTCATTCTACCTCTTGTCATTTGTCTGCATTTCTTCCATACGATCATATTTACAGTGACATGAATTTTAATATGCTGCTAACAATTGTATACAATGAACCCCCCCCCCCCCCCCCCCCGGATGATCATTGAAGATGTTTCAGATGCACAACGCAATCAGAGAGACCATAAAAGAACATTTTATAGTTTCACTCCTCCCACATGCCTTAAAACATATTTAATATTTAAAAGACACTTTTCAGAAGTACTCCTTAAGAGTCGGTCTCTCTCGCAATGAGGCAAAGCGCGCTTTGCTTGCCGTATGTCGTTCCCAGTTTACTGTAAAACTGACAAATCAAGCAATGGAATCACTAACGTATATTTACTGGAAAACCCAAAATATTCAACCAAATCATATCCTTTCATCTTACAGATAGCTGAGCAGAGTGCAATTCCAGATCATTAAAAGCCTTCATTTTGAAAAATCGAATTGAAGAGTTTTTGAAGAAGTCGGAAACCCTGTAATGGACGCACGCCTCCTCCTTCCCTCCCATCTTGGCTTGAGTAGCTAACTGTCCCCTAGCCAGCATATATGTGGAAATACTGTAATTGCATCAGGACGTGGACAGCGTCCAGCCCTCTATCTTCGCTTCGGGCCGAACAAGAGACTGTGACAGTATCTAATATGACAGCGCTAGCCTACGTCTCAATAAGAGTCATGGGCCCTCCAATGACAATTAAACAAAGCTAAGAACTAATCCGGGACTTCCTCGCTGGCTCAAAAGTCGGCACCCTTGCGCACGACATGGCTCATTATTTATGACTTTTGCCAAGAAGTCGAGCCACAAGTAATCATTCCTGCACCATGTCTGTTAATTAGCTGCGTTATTAGTTTGTGCACCCTCGCTACCCTGGTGATATAATCTCTCAATTACACGCTAGCAGAGAGAGAGAGAGAGAGAAAAGATGCTTATATAATGAAGCACGGGGGGGGGGGGGGGGGCGTTGGGAAGGAGTCAACTGTTGACCGCATACAAGTGGTGTCAAGTCTTAAAATTCAATTTTAAAGAGGAGGATTCATATTCAAAACACGGAACAGGCGCTTAATAGCTCTAAGCACTTAGCGCTTGCTAAGAGCAGTATTAGCGCAAGTCCCTGCTGGGAACATTAAAACGCCTGTGAACATTTGAAACAAGCAATATGTTGTGTCAAATGATTTAGCAAAGTGATTCACAAACTTTTTACACAAAGTGCCACCTCAAAAGATACTTGTGCTTTCCAAGTTGAGCCTTAAAGACCAAACATAAAAAAACAAAAAAACAAAAAAAAGCAAGCAATAACGTTAGCATGCTAATAGGCGTTCACCAAATGTGAGGCAGAGGCAGACCTGGCATTGCAAATGAGAATCTGTCACAAGAAATAGAGTTAAACAAAATACAATTCTTAAAAAGTATATTTATAGCGTAATTCACTGTAACGATGCACCGTTTGAACATTAGCGCATTAGTGAGGTCATTTGTGCCAAGGGGGCAAGTAGTTCCACCGCTGTTATTTAGAAAATCATAGAAGAAGATGGTCATGTGACCACATATTTTCTGAAGAGACATCCATTTCGCTCATCCGGTAAAAAAGGGAGACACGTGACTTGAGAGGTAAACACATACATACTTTTGCCCTCCAAAGTAAAATTTCTATGATTAAGGTTTTTTTTAAATGGCTGTGTTTGAACAACTATAGACAACTTTGAACAAAAAACCCACAATGGTCAGTGAAATAACATGAAAGTTAAAAGATGGAGGCGGAGTCTGGGTTATGTTGTGGGGCTGCTTGCACAGCATTTGGCACAATGTATTTAGAGTCTCCGGGGATTTCTGAAAGCAAATGTGCTGGCCAGTGGTTCAAGATATCCTGTTAGCAAGTCTCATAGAACATAAAAAAAAAAAAAATGATTTGGTTGCACTGGTTGTCTCACACTGCTGTGCAATAAAATGTGCAGTTATGAGGACCATCATTCTTGTCCAGGCCAGTTGTGTGTGCATTTTGGGTTTATTTTCAGTCATTTTTATTTATTACTTTTGTCATTAGACCATTGTGGATTTTCTTCGATGCTTAAATTCAGTTGCAGCACAAAAGCAAAGCAATGCCTGGTTTTCATTCATTCATTTTCAGTATTGGTTTTAATTTATTACGTTAATGTGAGTATGTCAACGTCATCATATTTAGGACATCATTTATAGATTTACATTATTATTGTTTCAAGATGACAGTACAAAAAAAAGGTGATTTAATTTATTGCTTGTTTGTTAATACATACATACATACATACATATATATATATATGGAAAGAGAACCTTGAAAAAATAATTGGATATTAAATCGCACAATTTTTTTGAAAACATTTGAACTAGGGCTTGATTTTTTTTGTAGTAAAAAATAATGCAATAAACGTTGAGGCAAAGTCGATCAATTAATGACGTAAAAAACACGTGACAAGTGATTAGTCAACTTCAAGCTTTCTATGTCGATGTGAAATAGTAACATCAATTAATCTGTTCAAACGGTCATTTGAACACAAAATCCTTGCAAGCATAAAATGCATAGAAAATATTGTAGGGTGGTGTTAAAATCATTACAAAATGATTGATTATGCTGAAGTAAAAACGGATTGATCATGATGCTCTGTCTTTCCCAGTCTCCCTTTCAACAGGTTTTAAGCTCTGCCATGACATGTGACTGACTTAATCTCCGCCTCCTCCCCAGCTGTGGATTTGACACAAAGCTGTGATTTGGTGCATCGGTCGACGATGCGCTACGCTAAGCCGGGAGCCAAAATATAGTTGAAATCCCATCGGCCAAGTTCATTTGGACGTGTATCTGATCATAGCTTGTGTTTTTCCAATGAGTGAACAGCAGCATACCTTGTGAAGTAGATGGAATAACTATTTATTGGATGCTCTTTTTCTCTCTCATTTTGACATTTGAGTGCATTAAATTGGTCCGCTTTTATCTTAATGGAAAGAGCAAACTTATCATATACTTATCCGCTCCATTTATCACAACAAAAGGTGGATTATATCCTCTTTGGAAGTGTCACTCAAAATTATGTTATCATTTCTGTGGCGCTCTTCTAAAGGATGACATTATCAGAAGAACTCGTACCTACTCGCCGTGCTTTAATTGTTTTTCCATTTCAAAATAGTAGAAGTTGTGAAATCCAAGCCTCATTGAACACATCAGACAGGGCACTAACAAAAAACAGCAATGACAAAAAACAAAAGTCCACTTTCTTTTCTTTTTTTTTAGCATGGTGAGGATTATTGAAGAGAAGAAGTAGAAGTGGAGACTGTGTGCGTGGTATATTAAAACATGTGTTTCTTGTATTTTTTTTGGTAAAATATTGCTTGGAATCCCCGCCAAAAGTGGTAGCTAGGTAAGCTAACGTTAGCTAAAGACGACAACAACAACAATGGAGAACAACAAGGGTCTCCTGTGTTGGCTGTAATACAGACAGTCGAGACAACAGAGTATAATGCACAGCACCAGAGTAAGCCAACGTTAAGAACGTGTTTTGTCTTTTCGAACGCTAACAAACAATAGCAATGAATCGGAACAAGTGCTTCCTGTATTTGGCCATTGTAAGTATTACAGACATATTCCCACGCTAGCAAAATGGAGACTGTGGAATATAACAGTGCTAAATCCAGAGCTAAAGCACATCAACAAAGTAAGCTAACGTTAGCATTAGAAAACAACAAAAATGGAGTAGCGCAAAGATTTCCAGTATTTGGCTACAGTGAGGACAGAGATTTTGTTCCAGACCACCAATTATCTTTTTTTGTGCTTAGGTCAAAGCCCTAATATAAAAGTAGTGCTCTGGGACCATCTTGAGTCATCTTGGTGCCAAAGAACTATGTTGAAGTGAGGCCAAAGTTTCAATCAATGGTCTCCTCTTTTTGACCACGGTCCAAGAAAACACTATAGTTTGTGGAGCAAATGGCTAAGCTAATGTTAGCATGTGTGTTTATTTTTGTCATTCCTTGCCACATACTGCTTAGAATCCCAGCTGAGCATCTGCTGGAAACATAACGGTTCAGTACCGCGCTGTGGAAAAGGGGCCTGAGACGGTAACCTGTGCACCCTCATTCACCCATACACCCCACCCTCGCATCATCCTGAACAAAGAAGGGGGGGGGGAGGCACAGGGGATGGGTCACGCTTCCACATCAAAGATGTGACAGATGCACAAACAAACAGGAAGTGGGTACCACAACAGTAAGATGATGGTGTTGATGCAGGAAAAAAAACAACACATTAGGCAGGGGCTGGAAACAAGAGGGCCTCACCATAACAGCCCCCATTTTTATGACCATCTTCCTGTCTCTGAGTACATGATTTTGATGATACACAAAATACCAGAGACAGCAAGCAACATACCTGAATCTTAATTTTCCAACAGGAATTCATGACTGGATCCTGAGGCGCACCTTCCTCTCTCAATGATGCAGACAAAGGTTCCTCAGGAGGGGGGTTGTTACGGGGGGGTTTGTATGGGGGGGGTTACATGACCCCCTATGTAAATCCTCACCGAGACGCAGAGAGGACGAGAAGGAAAGCCTCAGTAAATACGGAAGTGGAGCTCGCGGCGACTATGGCAGCTGTCACCGTGGCGACTGCAGATACGGCCCCAAAAAAATAAAAAGGCAGCAAAAAAGGAGAAAGAGACGGCTGCCCTACATTTTCTGCAAACACAGAAGCTGAGCTGCTGCTGCTGCTGCTTGTCCAGGCTCGCTCTCAGCTGTGTACACACACACTCACTCAATCCGGTAGCGTAATCCCATTGGCCGAGCCGATTCTTCCTCCAGCTGATCTTGATGACATGGGGGTGGGGCATAGCGCTGTTGAATCATTCATGAGAAGGGAGGCGGTCTCCTTTAAATAGACTCCCTCTCTCTACTGCACACTGAGCTTAACCTTAAATTACCTCTTTACACACACACACACACACACACATACGCACACACACCCCCACACACACACTCCATCCCTCCATTTCACACTTAAGCCCACGTGCACCACCTGAATCTCTTAAGACCCCCCAAAAAATGAAAAGACGGTAAATCTGCAATGAGCTTCCGTCCGCATCGACCAATCGGAGGCCACATCACTCCCCGGGCTGCACCAATCGACAGCAGGCTTGCGGCACAGTGGATACTTTTCACACCCTTGCTCTCAAGCTGCATTCAAGGGCAAAAACACTGGCTGTGTTTGGTATCATTCATACTCTAAAAATCTCTATATATGGATTTTTATACAGTGGACTATATAGAGTGACTGTTGTAAAAAAAAATTAAAAAAAATTGCACTGAGCTTTGCTAAGGCGCCTTTCTTCGTTCTACCTATAAATAAATTATTTTGTTGCAAAAAGCTTTATTAGTCTTGTTTTTGTTTTATAGTTTGAGGTGTCACAAAAGCAGAACACATTTTCGTTTTCTCTGCTTTTTGGGAAATAAACGTGTTTTTGCTGAAACCAACCCATGTTGTACTGCCAATTACTCAAGAAAAAGGTTTTCTAGGAAAACTAACTTCTTCGAGGGAAAAATGGGAATCTGTTTCTATTGGTCGGTTCCGTGCATTAATATATGGCCGTTAATATGAAGAATGCAGAATACGGTCTTATGAACTCACGTTCGATCTTCATTGAAGAACGTACTCAAGAATGTTTTCCCTAAGAACGCTATTCTCTGTCAAATGGAACGAGTTGTGTACTTGTTAACTCCCCCCCTAGACTCCGCCGTATTTCCGAGATAGCAACACGAAATACATCCTAAGATATTTTCGTAGCTGAGCGATGACACTTTGGTTTGAGCTAGCTGACAAGAACGCCCCCTTTACTGTCCCTTCAACTGACGTCTAAAAACATAAGCCATAACACCAAATTTAACACACCTGCTCTCTATTCACACCTCAAACCCTGTAACCTGACACTGGGTTTGGAAAATGGATAACTAGGCTCAATGTGGGCATTTTCACATAGGGGTGTACTCACTTTTGTTGCCAGTAATTTAAACATGCTATTGTTTCCTGTTCCACGTAAAGATATCCCACCCTCTTAAAACGCATTTTTCTATTTGTAGCATATCAAATACAGAAACAATTCCATCAAACATTACCATGTGTGTTCACAACCGCCCTTTTTTTTACCGTTACCACAACGTGTGCCTTTGAAACACAGACGGCCTACTTTAAAAGCAAACAAGACTATGGAACGCGAGGTCACTGTGCGCTCTCCAGCAAAGGAAAATATGAATCTGATGCTCAACCTTTCACAATGTACAGTAATGGCTGATAGGCTGGCCGCCGACGTCAGCGGAGGGGATGCGGGGAGCGCTGTATCACTCCAGGGTGACTCACTGTTATGGAACAGAGCGGAACGTGCCGTACTTGAATGGAAAATAGGGACGGCAGCCATTGAGCTACTACACAAGGCGGCCGTCGTATCTGTTGATATGAAATGAAGCAGAAGATGTGGCTTCAAATCCGGTGCTGTTATCTAACTCGTCATGCTTGAGTATAATAATCTGCCAGTCTGAAGCAGTTAAAACTGTAGTTCAGTCTGGAAATGTTTTTCTTAGAACTGGTAGACAGTGTTCTCCTCCTACTCGCAAATATGTTTTGGGGACCCATCATCTGTTATTTGCACACACACAAAAAAAGTGCCTATTGATGTTTTTTTTTTTTTGTACAGTTAAAACTATTTTGCTGACGCGTTAATTTAGTGTGTAATTCCACTGTTGACCACAAGATGGCAGTATATTATTGTTTGCCACTGTAAATTTGAAAGAAGAAGATGAAAGCAGGAAGTAGGCCAGCAGTTTCAAGATCAGCCTTATTTGTGCTGAAAATTATTCAGAGTTAAATCCTCTGTAATCATTTGTACGTTTTCAGAAATGGATGGTTGGTCCAACTTGGCGGTGATCAGCTGGATCTCGGTGAGTATCTTTTGTTCTCGAAGTTCATGTGATACGACATGGCATTTTTGATTGGCCGTTATGACTGAATAGCTTTGAAAATGTTCAACTCCAAATCAAATTTCTAATCGCAGCCAAAGTAGTTGTAGAACTGCGCAACATTTGAGCTCAGCTCTCGTGTATATTCTGATTCATTTAATCAGAATAAGAGATCAAGAATTGGTCAAAAATTGGTAAAAAAAACAACAAAATGACAGAAGCGTGGTCCCGCGCTCCTGGCCTAGATGGGTTAAAAGGCCGCCTTAAAATGTCCTCGGAATCCAATTTCCATTATTTCCTCTAAAAATAATCATCCTGTGTGGACTGTATTTGAATTTAGAAGTTCAATTGTTGCTCATACACGCAACACAATGTTAGAGCCAGTGACTGTGCAGGCCTCTTAAGCCTTCTTCGCGGGAATTAATTAGCAAGTAGATAACATGCCACATTTTTGTGCGGAGACTCAACTATCAGAGAATCCACATCTGCACCTCCAGCTATCTGCGGCCCTCCAAATGAGACAGTCATTTTTCAGGCTCATAAAACAACTGCATATTATTAAAAAAAAAAGTGGGCCTCGCTTAATTAAACTTTACAGTAGGCGGGCATGCATGTTCGATGTGCAGCTATTAAAAATGATTGGGATGCGGACAGCAGTCTACAGAGCCCATTGTGTGTGTGTGTGTGTGTGTGTGTTTTAAAATAATTCACCACCTTGGTGACCTCATTACTGCAGCAGTAGTTTGACCTTGACTTCAGATGAAGAAATGCTTCCAACGCCATAAAACAGTAGTAAAGTACCTCCATGGTTCACTGCAAACCGTTCCATAACGCCGTTCCGACTTCAATAAGGTTGAATTTCTCAAAAAACACTTCAAGCAGTTGAAATTTACTTCACTTTACTTTTTTTTTTTTCTTTTTTTTTTAAGTCTGCTTGTCTGCTAGCTTAATGCTAACACATAAAGTCTAACACCATAGATGAATGCATCTATTTGGTGTTCTAAAGCTTTAAGCTACCAATGGTGCAGGATACAATACTTACAGTAGTTGTGAAACTCTTCTACGTTTTGCGTTTGCATAACTGTATCGTTCTTCTGCCTATAGGCTGATTGAAAACAGTCTTAAAATGGTGCATTACCAATTTACGCCACAAACTAATATTGTCCTTCCACTGCAAAAAAAACAATGTGAATTAATTGTGGCAGGATGTTGTGAAATTTGCTGGCACCATCTAGTGAAGGGAGTCTAAAGCGCACGTGTATCTCAAATTTTTGCTCTTATCTCGACATTTTTGTTTGGTGTTGTGCTGTTAAGATTTCCCCAATGTAAAATACATCCCTTAGCTCAATAAGGGTTGGGCACCGCAGCTCAGATTCAAACTTACAAAAAGACCAGGCTGCTCCTCTTACTGACAGACGAAGTAATTATGTGCCCTTCCTTTGAAGCCAAATCAATAGGCAGGCCAAGTCGGCCTTTAGCCGGCGGAATACATCACAGCCTGATGAGCAGAGTAAGATGGCTATCGTGTCTCGCTAAAATAATAAAATAATCGGGTCGGGAAAAGAAGCTTGAGGGGCCAACTTATCATTATTCTGAGACCTTTTTTGCCATTAGCAGGAAAAAGATTTTTCAAAGATGTGCACGAGCACAGAGGATATAGCGGATGTGCTGTACTTGATGTGCTCAACACCTTCCTCATCCACGTGCGACACAGCAGGAAGGACCTCACAACACGTCTGCGTCCATCCAGCCATCACCTGCTGGTAAACAGATGGCTCGCCATAACAGACAGACGGGTGGGCCGAGCGTGCAAATCCACTGGACGTGCGGCGAAAAAAACCCACTTCCTCTTTCCCCCTCCTTCAAAAGAGCCGATCAGAATTCTCGGCACGCCTGCAGGAAGCCGAGGCTCAGCGGGATTGGGAAGCGCAAGGTTACAACGCTTCCTGTCCTGCATTTAAACTCTTTGGTGGTCCAAATTCACCAAACGGGTCAAAGTGACCTCAGCGGAAACATCCCGAGAGTCCTCCGAGGGGTCGTTTGGCTCAAATAACATTGAACTTCCTGACTGAATGATGTAGCCGAGGTGAAAACAAGCATCGTTTGGTTGTGGGTTAAATCGTGGGGCGTACAGGATTTGACTGCAAATAAAGACACGTTTCATTCACATTTCCACACAATAGACCAAATTCCTAGGCATCAATTTATCAATTGTGATGCACATCCATACTAGAGTGGCCATCTTTGTCTGGGCTTGGGACTGCCAGTGGCTGGGAGTCGGAATCTTGCCAAGAGACACTACTGGATGTTACCATCTAGATGTTCCCGTTCGACCTGACTGGGATTTGAACCCCAGTCCCCAGTGTTCAAAGTCAGCAGAGTTAAAAGCCCATCGCAAAATAGCAAACCCTGTGTTTGTTCAGTGAAATTCATGGCCATGAACTGACGTTTTCCTTCTTTTTCTCGCCAACACTAAAATTGTTTGTTAAAACTGTGAGATGCAAATCTGCTCTACCTGAGGCAAGTAACCTTGTGTATACAAACCATCCAATCTCAAGGATGTAGAAATAAATATGTTCTCACACTGGAGTCCACCTTGAAACACCCAACCACAATTTCCGCTTGGTTTCTAGATAAATACAGTCCACAGCAGCTGTGGCAATTTGCATTTAAAGGCTCCTCATGTTACAAATCTCATGCCCGGAATTTTCTACATTTACATTTTGAATGCCTTGGAAATGCTCAAAAAAAGTGAAATAGTGGAAGTACAATATTTCTGATTTAATTAGCGGGATCCTCTGGTAATTACAAACATGGCAAAGGCAGACTTTACATAGCAGTAAGAGGATAATCTAATCCAGAGATTGACACACTGCATACAGAAATCGTTTTTCTCTCTTCGGAGCGACACTTAAGATTTATTTTGTGGATCAACTAATTATTCCACTGTGATTGCATGGCGATGAGCCCTGGGTGTACTTTGGCTGTCGCCCTTCGTCGGGATAGAAAAAAGTTGTGAATTAAAGGAAATTTATGGACATACACAAGAACGTTTACCAAATTGCATTCCGGCTCTTAAATAGAAAACGTCAGTTCTTCAACACCAGGACATGCCATTGAAGATTTTGTCAAATAAGCTAGATCTCTTATTATTGAGATACGCAGCATCCGGCATGTAACACTCGACGATGACCTCAACCTCTCGAGGTAACAAGACTCCTTTCATCATCGCTTGACCTCAATCTAAGACGAGGCTTACCCTCCCGTGCTGACATCTCGGCTGTCTCAACCGAATGAAAATGTTTCCATTCCGGTCTTCTCCCGGTTGACCTCGCATAGTCGCGCGGTCAAGATGTATCTGAAGCCGGCTTCAGATACAGACAAGTTCGCCTCAGATCACACAGATATTTATGCCGCCTCTCTTTTGCTCTTTCAAGAAGTAGCCACTGATGTATCGGAGTTCTGTTATCAATCTCACTACACATGATCAAGACGAGTGGATTTTAGTTAGTTCTGTAGGGTGTAAGTACTGTACATACAGTGGTCCTCAACCCTGGTCCTCGGGGACCGGTATCCAGCCTGTTTTCCATGTCTCCTACAGCCAACACAGGTGGGAATCGTTATTAGGCTTCTCCAGAGCTTGCTAATTAGCTGATGATATGAATCACCTGTGTTGGCTGCGGGAGACATGGAAAACAGGCTGGACACCGGTCCCCGAGGACCAGGGTTGAGGACCACTGCTGTACATACAGTACATGAGTTTTGGCTTACTCTAGCTGCTTATGAGTATTCTCAATGAGATAAATCGGAGGGACAGCCGAGGTTAGACGTTCTGGAGACAAACTTGGAGACCAAACTTCAATGATGAAGACACGTCCAGAGGAGAGACAATGAATATATTGTTACAATGAGGAGAAAGCTGCCAAGCAAGAGGACTAGAGGAAGAACTAAGAGAGGGTTGATGGATGTAGTGAGGGAAGACATGAGGCCAGTCGGTGTTAGAGAAGAAGATGCAGATGATAGGCATGAACTGAAAGGGGTGATGCGGACCTCGAACAGGACAGTTGGACTACTGGAATGATTGTCCGTCTCTGCTGGAGGCCAGTCCAGGGTGTAACCTGCCTCTCTAATCCAAAGTCCGCTAGCATGAAAAAGATAAGCGCTATAGAAAATAGACGGGTGGGTGAATGCAAGAGTTGCCTCCCATTAAAAAAAATCGAGGTTGATGCGATATCAAACACATGCTGATAGCACCTTCTTCTTAGCCACATTTAAACGCACAATGCTGCATTTCAAACTCCACCCTGAGGCTCGTTACAAGCTAAAAAAAAAAAATGTCACTGTAAAAACGCCGTCGATTGCAGGGAATGAGCTGGTGCCTTCAGGGTTGCCTGTACAAGAACAGGTTGACTATTAAGCCTCACTTCGACGACCCACCTCATCTGCAGTTAGGCGAGACACTGGAGAGGAAAAGCTGGATAAGGCAACGAGGAGAAGAATAAATTTCACGGCCGCGCTTTTGAGAAGAGGATCAGGAAGTCATATCTCCCACTGCAAGATAAGTCGATAAGTCCTTCTGACACTGCCTTGTGAGGTGAGGTGGTTGCTGCCTTCCGAGCGTACCGATATTCTTCAGGTATGAGATGTCACAAATGTTCCAGGTCTGGTGTCACAAAAGATACCATCACCACTGTTAATAGACCTTCTAATAATGTTTGTAAACAACGGGCAATAGGGGGGAGACCGCTGGCGACTACCGCTGACCTTGAACTGAAAAGGGTGGAACCTCTCACCGGTTTTTAGAAAACATTTCGGGTAGAAGCCATAGCTTATTAGTAACCCGTCCCCATTGATTCTTACTATACGCATCAGTCACATACATTGGTAATGATAATCATTGATTCATATCGTTATCAATCCCAGACTTAAGTCTGCACACTCCTCGCTCAGTTCATCTTGAGTAATATATCTGTGCGTAAATTGCAGCTAGTACCAATCGTTTGGAATTGGTAAACCGGTTCCCGGACGCTACCAATAGGCCCACCCTATCCAGGCAAGCAGCCAAGGCGAGCGCATGCTCGTTCACCAGTAGCGTCTTTGCTGACCTTGGATTAGCTCTCACACACGTTGTGTCTTCCAGAAGAGTCGATCGGCTTGCATTCTGCCCATTGCGTCCGCAGCAATGTTCACTCCGTTCTGGTCAGTTCAGCCACCACTGTTGCCAGCGTCCGATGATGCTTCGATTTTGATATTCTAGAGCGCTCACACCAAGGCCAGCCCACCCGGCGGAGTAGCCCACGCTATCCGCAGCCACAATACAATCTTATCACGACAGCCTTGCACGTTACAACAAATGTCCAAACAGAAATAGAGCCAGATAATGTGTACATGCTTACAGGAACAGCAATACATGTTATCAATGCAGGTGTATAAACAAGAGTTAACCTTGAAAGTGTCTGCAAGTAATCATACGCTATATTGACATCACTCAAATCATGACAGCTCCAGCTTTGGGTTCATTAGTAATATGTTACAATAATTTCATTTGGGTAAGACATAATCCATATCATAAGCAGTTATTTTCTTTCAAACTCCGCCAATTCTTCCACTCTTTTCACAATCCGTATTTTCTTCTGAGAAGATGAGTCTTCTTTTGTTTGGATGAAGATCCGACACTTTTGTCCATGCGTTCTCGATAAATCCATTCTTTCTCAATTGTCGCGCCCTTCTGGCAATGTCAGCATTTCGTTTTGTGAGATTTTCATTGACGTAGACGTGTTTATCTTTAAGCTTGTATCTATCTCTCAAAAGAGCAATCTTTTCCTGCCTGTCAACAAACCTGATCAGAACTGCCGGTGGTCGTGTCTCCCCCCCCCCCCCCCCCAGTTGGAAGCGAAAAGCACATCTGGATGTGCGCTGGATGTGCAATTAATCCCAAATCTCTGAGCTGAGTTGTCACTTGCTGTTCGACAGTCTCGTTCGCTGAAGGTCAGAATCAACTGCACTTGTGACAATGCGTCGATCTCTTTCTTGTGTCTCTTTCTTTTCAACTGCTGAATTTCCTGCAGAAGTGGCTCGATGCTCTTTTTCAAGTATTTCGGTGACCATTTCTTTGACTTTTTTTTTGGACAATTTCGTCAGCTCTTTTTCCGCCAGGCATATTGCAACAATGTAGTTAAAAATTCCCAATGTCAACAAAATAGTTAGAGTGCAGGAGCGAGTACAGATGCGTCCTTGATTCAATCTCTCCCTCACGTAAGCATCTTCACTTCTCAATTGCTCTGCTTTGGTCAAATGACGGGAAGTGTTTGTTTACCTTGTGGTGCCATCGGGTCTACAGTATAGCCAACTAAAAGTGACATCATGATGAAGTGCCTTGACTCACGACACATTCACACAGCACTGGAAAATGGCAAACTCGCTATATAGGGCATTACATAGTAGGCTAGAGAGTAATTCCAGAGTTGAAAACCTCCAACGACCTCCTTTAAAATACATTTCAGAACTCTGCTTGGTGCCATCACCGAAGCAAAATGAGCACTAAGCGAAGGACGGGCAGCGGGGTTGAATTGAAAAGACACACAGGGGCAGATAGTCGACAACTCTGCAAAGTCCTTGATAGATGGTTACCATAGCGACGACGATGACATTCACTCACCCAATTGGCCCCGTTCGTTTCACACATAGCGCCGCTAACATATGAGCAAAGAGAGAGATATGAAGAGGCGGCAAAAATATGAGCGGCACAAAAAATTATGTATTTTTTTAAAA
The DNA here is from genome assembly GCF_054856555.1 of Leptonotus elevatus. Classification (NCBI taxonomy): domain Eukaryota; kingdom Metazoa; phylum Chordata; class Actinopteri; order Syngnathiformes; family Syngnathidae; genus Leptonotus; species Leptonotus elevatus. The sequence continues at coordinate 5,957,190 of NC_141251.1, read as the reverse complement.
ACAGCCGGTTTGTCGTCCCTGCGGGCGGAGTGACCTGAGGCGGCGGATAATAGAGCAGCAATCAGCTCGCGTTGAGGCTGTCGCGGGTTCAAACAGATGCATCAGTCACCGTGATGGAGCGAGCGAGCGCACGGCTACGGCGCTTACAAATTGACTTCACCTTGGTCTCGCTGGAAAAAAAGGACATTCTGATTCAAGTGCTGCTGCGGCTTCCTGACAACATGACTGAAGCAAAGCTAAGTTGTATGATTTGATGCCTTTACCAAGGTTATTATATTTAAGGAAAACTAATGCTAATTGCCGTTAGCCCATCTTTTAGCATTGTTAGTTTTAAGCTAGCAGACTTTTGTCCGACAACATTGTGTAGTTTGGTTCAATATTTAGGTGTTTAAATGCATGCAGTGATTCTTTTTTGTTTGTCAGTTTTACAATGAACTTCCAACTTATATTGAAAAATAGCTTCAAGCTAGCATGATTTGCTTCTTATTTGGAGAACTATACGAGCCAGTGACAGATTGAGAACACAATAAGGAATGCTTCAATAAAGAATAAGTTCAAATGTTTTTAAAGCGTGTCTCGTCTCTCAATATCGCTAAGACCATGGAACAGTTTTTTTAACTCATTCACTGCCATTGACGGCTATAGACGTCAAAAATTTATTTGAACTATTTCTAGTTTAACATTTTTTCCCACTTTTGTTTACAAAAGTATAAAAAACTAGAGTTGTTTTGTATTAGAACAGATACAAAATTTGTGATTAATCGTGAGTTAACTAGTGAAGTCATGCGATTAATTACGTTTAAAAATTGTAATCTCCCGACGCCCCTAATTAAAAAATAATAATTCTTTATAAAAAAACATTAAAATGTGAAAGATTTAATTTTATTTTTTTAAAGAAGAGGTTATTAAAAATGAGGGGCATCAGGGGATTACAATTTGTAATCGTAATTAATCGCATGACTTCACTAGTAAATCACAAATTTTATATCTGTTCTAAATGTACAATAAATTTTTTCGAGGTTTTTATTCTCTTGTTAACAAAAATGGGAAAAAAATGTTAAACTAATAATAAAAATAGTTAAACATTTTTACGATAGCTGTCAATGGCAGTGAATGAGTTAATTTCAGGTTCCAACAGTTCTTTAAAATCTGCCAAGATGCTTCTCACTGGAAATCAATTCAACCCATTAAGAATTTTTATCTGATGTTTTCCTTCTCGTGAAGGAGCTTTGATTTGAGAAACAAAATGAATCGAGGCAATTGTTATGGCAGCACAGACAAAACGTCAATATCATGCCAACCGCACGATTGCCTTTGCCATTGTGCCAAGAGTCCGACCTCAAACAGCCTCCCCGTCTTACAAGACGTGCTGGCGGCTGTCTTGAGTTGTGAGCAGCCAATCAGATGGCAGCAAGAGAGTTGACTGCTTGAACGTGAGGGCCGACAAATTAAAAGCTTGCTAGCGCGAGAGAATGACAAGAAGACAACAAATATATAGATAATTAGGCAAACAAAAAAAGGATTTGAATAAACAAATGGTTTGGATGTATAGGATGGAAGTGCATCGAATCAAACTTATATTTCGAAACACGTATCAAACCGCTTTTTGAAGGAAAAGGCCGAACTAATAAATATAAAAATCATATCGAGATATGTATCAAATTATTTCTTTACAACAATATTCATATGCATACTCTTTATCGTCTGCGAAACAACTAATATTACTGCAACTTTGAGGCACGGAGACCGTCACCATGTACAGTATAGCCGTATGTCTGTATTATACTGCCCCCAGGTGGCCAAGGCACCTTAATGTCCGATGAAATGAAGCGGAAAAAAAAAAAGTGGCAAAAACTGTCATTTCTTTACATATTTTTTCATTATGTCACATGTGCATACTTTCATACATTAAAAACACATTAATAGCATTTTCTTTTCTTTTTTATGGCCGGAACGGCTTTCAATTCATTTAAAGAGTTGAAGATGTAAATTACAAAATTAGAAAAAAAAATCCACACCCTTGGCAAGTTTCATTACACTTTAACATTAACGCAGCTAAAATGCTTTAAAAAAATAATTTTAAAAACGCTACTAATGGCCAGAGGGTTAGGCAAGAGTAAATGAAACCACGACTCGTGTGTATGTGCAACAGAAAACTGACCTCGAAGCTTTCATGAAATTAAAGTTGCTCTCTAAGAGCCTTGCTGGCAAACACGTCCCTTCCTATTATCCGTTTCATTTCATACCCTGCAGCCCACCCTGTGGGCCAACGCAATTAAAGAATGACAAACTTGAGACTCTAACCCTCAACAGCAGTTCATCTCCTCCATCTGTTACTGCGGTCGCTTTTTCAGATTCCGCACCCAGCGAGCGAACGTTTGTGCTCTGAACGAGCGGAAAGGCCATCTGCGGCCGTTCGGAGAGCGCGCGCGGCTTTTTCTCGCAACTTCGCCGCCCGCCCTCCAAAGCGATGGCTCTCGTCGCCGAGGGCTGTTTACTCATTGGGTGCGCACGTTCTCGTGTTGGGAACCGTTTCAGGTTGTGTAAAGAAGAGCGCATTAGCATTAGCATTAGCGTTAGGGAAACGCTGCAGGGCAGTGTCATTTAGCCATGAAGGTGAAGATGCTTGTGCTAAACATTGTTTTTCATCTCTCGCTGCATGTTCTGAATGCCTGTTTCCATCCACGGAGGTCATCGAGCAGATTAATGCCGCCTAAATTCCGCTTCTTAAGACAGCAAAGTTCAGTACAATGTTAAAAGTGCTCAAAAAATTATGTTCCAACCTCTCCTAATCTGCAGTTTATTTAAAAATACATATTTAATGCATAAAATTAATTGAATTTAGTACACACTTACACTTGTTTTTCACCCATTGGGTGCCTTTGCGTCGTGTTATCTCACCTGTGGGTATGTGTTCCCACAGCATTTGCGTATAAATATTTGTTACTTGAAAGAAAAACACTCCCGAAGTCGATGCTAACATCCTGTTAGCTTTTAGCATTAGCACTAGGCTGGCGATGTTTTTAAAACGAAGAATGTTTTGTATTTAAATATGCATTGGATGTAATTCTTAGCGCCGTGTGTTTAGTTTTACAGTTAACTCCAACTGGGGTGTCATTAAACATCTTAAAGGACGCTTAGGGACAACAGAATAACATACGCTACACACTTGCTAGTTGCTAATGCTACGCAAACAAAATGGTGCAGTCAGGGTACTTTCACAGCGTCGGAAACTTCGGTTTTCTTCGATGATAACGTTAAGGGGAAAATAATCGGCCATTTGGCCCAATTGGCCGATTGGTTTGGCCGATGTTTGAAGGGCAATAATCGGCCAATTATGATCGGCGGCCGATGAATCGGTCAGCAACGTGAAAAATCAACTATTTGGAGCACTTTTTCTTGCAGCAAAGAGCCGTTTTGTTTCAAATGTTTATTGAAGAATTGATGGCTTGCGTTGCGTGGCCATTCAGATAAGGTGAATAACTTCAGTGATTTTCTGTTAAATAGGGCTTTCAAGTTACTTTACATAGAACTGACTTGCTAATATTGATGCGTTAAAATAAAATGAAATTGAGAAATATTAGAAATAATTCCAAGTGTATTTTGAATAAAGTATGCGAAGGGGCAGTGTGGATACAGTAAAAACAAAAAACTAAAAAAACTCCATCGCAGGATTCAGGTTCACTGTCTCACTATTTTTGGTGAGTAATTCCACTTTCAGCCACTAGACGGCATCCCACTAGTTTGTTAAACATTGTGTGAAAGTGAAGAGTGAGAACAGGAAGTGGGGCAAGTTCAAGTTCATCTTAGGTTTTGCTGATTATTAAATGTTAAATCCTCTTTAATCCTGCTTTTTCCACCTACACAAAGCGACGGCTGAGGTTCATTTTATATTAGACATCTTTTGACAATTATTGATATATGAGATTTCTCCAAAGGTAAAAGCTGTCCTCACAGACTGCCCTAAAGAGGTTTTCATCCCCGCCTCAAAGGCCGCCACGTCGTCGTCTTCTCCCACATTTACTTTACTTTTTAGCTCTTCAACCTCAAGCGGATTTCACGCGGCCGCCCCGCTGCCGGAGACGCGTACGACTTGTGCAGAGGCGGGCTGACAATAGACGCCAGCTGACGCCACCTGTTCTTGTCAGCCCGCGGGAGTTTGACTGCACACGCGGCGAAGAACGTCTGCGGTGGATTTGAATGCTCATATGCAGCGTTTAGTAAAAATAAAAAAATAAATGCTGGGAAACGTGACAAGTTTTTCGAGTTTATTCCCATCTCAAATAGTAAAAGTTGTACAGATGTCTCGTAATTGTGTGTTTATATTTTTTTTACCTCAATGCTGCAAATTGAGATACCTCATTATTGTCCCTGTGGCAGTAAAGTCCGGTTATAATTTTCTTTTTTAATTAAACACATTTTGTGTGTTCACTGTGTATGTGTTGTTTTGTTGATCCACAATTGAGAAAGTGAAACCAAAGCCACAGGATGTCTGTTTCAGTTTCTATTTTGTAGTTAGCACGTCGCTCATGCGAACGCTACAAATTTTGTTTACGAGCTGCCAGGCAAAAAAACGTTGAAATTGACCTCCCGCTTACTTCATAGCAGGCGAAATTCTGCCTTGCCGCAAAGCAGCCCTTATCAAAACTGCCAGCCGCTCGTCGAGGAGCAACAAAATGTGAGGAAACTTCTTCTTGTTGGCGAAAGACCACAGATAAGCACAAGATTTGGAGCTTGACAAATGAACTTGAGAGGAAGTGCAACAGCAAAAAGTTTTCATCTGAATGAGCAGCAGTGCACACGCCCGACAAATTCAAATTTGGCCTTGTGTTGTCCAAGGCAGACAGATGGGCGCGTGCCGGCCCACTAAACGGTCGCACACAAACAAAACACACACACAAAAATACTAAATTACATGAAAATCACACACACACACAAAACCCGGCGAAGACAAAAACACAGACAGGCAGTAACCACAACACACACAAAACAATGATCACACACAACAAAAACACAAAGTAAACACAAATACACACAGGTTCACAAAATCGTACACATGTACAGGCACACAAAAAACTAAGGAAATGCACACACAAATAACACGCATAAAACGGAAATACAAACACACTAAACAAGACACGTGCGCAACATAAAACATAAGACACACAAAAACAAAATGCACAAAAACACACAGAAGAAAGATGAGCATACAAAAACAACACACTCAAAAACAAGCAACAGAAAAAATAAAAAATAAACACACAAACAAAAGCAAACACACAAAATCCACAGTAACAGACATACATGCACACACAAACAAAACGCCAAAGTAAGCTCATTAGCATTCCAAGTAAACACTCTCCATCCTTTTTTTTTCTCTCTCTCTCCCCCCCTTCTCCAGTCCACCGTCTTTTATGCCTCCCTTGTACACGTTCTTTTGTCTGTCGCCTCCTCCGGGTAGACGACGCGAGTCAACAAAGCAAACGTGGCTGCAACGAGCGCGCTGGGAGGAGCGAGAAATGTCTCGCAGCTAGCGGCTAACAGCTAGCAGCTAAGCTAATGACTGTATCAACCTTTTTCCACATACCTCCTGCACTAAAATGACTTTTCATGTTCTCAATGAGATTTTTTTTTTTTTGTTATTGTTTCGTATGATTATTTGGGGGAAATTATTGTGGGAATGAATTGATTGATGATTAAAAAAATTTTTTTTTTTAGATATATATAACTTTATGGTATGTTTTTCCAGAGGCGGAGCTACGTCTCCATGCATACATATTCTTTCCTTTAAACAGCAAAGTGGTGACGAGCGACTTACGCTTTAAACATGACCCAACTTCCTGCTAAAGATAATAAAAGAAGATACATGCGACTTCCACACCGCAAAAACCTAACTCTTATTCGCTAGACAGATCGGAAATTGTAAAGTTACATCTTTTGCGCCATTCATTGCTCGTAAATGACGTATACTTGATCCAGGTGATCCAACACGGAGGCGGAACCATTACATGTCAAGACAATACTCGTCTTTCAGCTCAGCCGAGGCTTTCAAATTGCAAATCCGTCATCAGTGAGGTGCGCGTTGCGGAAATTGTGACGTGTGAATATGTGGGAGGCTTGGAAGAGCGGGAAAAGGGATAAAAAGGCAGCGTGTGCAGCATGAGAGAGGCCTCTTAAGAACACCTGTGCCTGCCTTCTTTGGCCACACATTGCCTTAGCACCTCGCTTTGTTCCTGCGCTTAAAAATAGGAAGACGCACTCTCGAGAAAGCACTTGTGGCGTGTGATTGCCGGAGAGTAAAAGCGTGCCCAACCACTGTGGCCTCTAGAAATGGGGCGGAGCCAATGGTGACTGCGACATCATTTTAGAGTTGCTCGTGTTCATGGAGATTCTTTGATTGGGACGTTACAGTCACAGTTTCCTGTTAACAAGGTGCGACTGAAATTGAACTTGATAGTTAATTAACTCATTCACTGCCATTGACGGCTATAAACGTCCAAAATTAATTTGAACCATTTCTATTAGTTTAAAATTTTTCCCCCCACTTTTGTTAATAGTATGAAAAAATGGATTTTTTTATTGTACATTTAGAACAGATGTAAAATTTGTGATTAATCGCAGGTTAACTAGTGAAGTCATGCGATTAATTACGATTAAAAACTTTAATCGCCTGATGCCCCGAATTTTGTATAATCTTTTCTCTTTTTTTTTTTTTTTATTCATTCAATGCCATTGACGGCTATAAACGTCAAAAATTCATTTGAACTATTTCTATTAGTTTAACATTTTTTCCACTTTTGTTAACAATAGTATGAAAACCTAGAATTGTTTTATTGTACATTTAGAACAGATGTAAAATTTTTGATTAATTGTGACTTAACTAGTGAAGTCATGCGATTAATTACAATTAAAACATTTAATCGCCTCTTGCCTATAATTTTTATTCTTTTTTTTTAAATGAATTTATGGCAGTAAATGAGTTAATATATGTAACATAAACACACTTAAACAATCATGATTAACGACCTTATGGCAGAAAAAGTTCCGCATTTTATGCGGCAAAGCATCCCAGGAACCCAAAAGCGGGCTAAAACTCCCCAACAAGCGATTGTTTTCTTCACAAGAACCGTTGACAGTTCATTGAAAACGCATGAAGTGCATTGAGGCTGGATCGCGCCAACATTTAACTTTAAAACTAGATTTGATCATACTTTGAGTTGAAAATTAAGACAGATTAAATTAAGAATGAATTTTAAACTGAAAGGAGAAAAACTAACAATGAGTGCATTTTTACATGATTTTGTTCATCTTAGATTAAATTTGACCTTAATGGTGCAACACGACCTAAATTGCCCATCCCTCGTCTACAATTGTACTACTATGCATTATTATTTATTTAAACTGCAATGAATGAATAAATAAATAAATACATACACACACATACAACGATAAAAAAAATAAAAATAAATTAAGACAGCTGTCCAAAGCACTCCCTGGGCCATACCTTGCCCACCCCCTGCTTGTGACGCTCACTGAGCTCAATTCTCACAAGTTTTGAACCTCTGTGACCATTTTGTCCAAGGAAATGGTGTTCAAACGCACCCCAAAACTCCCGCAAACAACCAAACGGAACTGAAAACTCATTTTTTAAAGCAGAAAGAAAGTGCAAATGTCTCCCAGTGTGAGCATTTGAAAACAGCTCATTGAAACGATCAACTCAGGCAATTGTGAAAATATAATGACAAAACAAATAAAAGAAACAACGCTGCCAAATTGAAGCCAAGGTGGTCATCTTGCTGCCATAAACGACAACAGTTACCAGTCAAGCATGAAGACTTCATAATGAAATAAACATTATTAGACCAAAAGGCTTTAAAATGTCATGAAAACAAAGAAAGAGCAGAGTTGAATGATTTTAATGTGAAAGGGCAGTTAGGAAGTGTTGAGTGGGCATGGGCTGCGCAATTCATGTCAAAAAAGCAATTGTATGAAGGTTTAAAATTAACATAACATTTATGCTAACTTCTGTTAGCCTGTCCAGGGAGTTTTGCATTACAGACTAGCTGTTTGACGAAATTAAATGATTTCAAAATAAAATGTTTAATCCTTTTTTGTTCTATGCTCTCTTTCAGAGTTATTCGGTGTGTGTTTAAGTTGCAGTTGTTTGGAGGTTTATAATTACCGCAACGCTGCGGCAACAGTTAGCACAACTTGTTTTGCATTTCATGTTAGCATTATGCTAGCATACTTTTGTTAAACAAAATGGTTATTGTAACTTTTTGGTGTTTAAAAATACAATAATGAATTCTAAACCTTGAGAACAGGCACTTAAACACTTTTAAAAAGTGTGTTTAAATGTGTTTAAAAAAAAAAGTGTATGTCTCGATACCTGGGGTCAAAAATATTTTTATAACTCAGCTACTTCTTGGCTACTGATTAATGCAAAGGCATGGTGAAATAACAAATATGTTATTTGAAGCTGAAATAAATGTTCAAATTTATTTTCATTAAACCGTATGTTGTTATTAATAATGATATTTATCTAGAGTGAACAATGGGCAGAACAATCGTACCAATAATAGTCAGAGTCCCATTTATATAAATCTGTGCTAGTATTCACATTTTCAAAAGCTCACTCCCGCAACACTTCCTAGGAAATCACAATGCCCCATCACCATTGAGCTATTTCAGAACTAGCCTTTGGGCTACTCGTGTGGTCCTTGAGGGGGGGCTACCCGGTGCCTCAATTTTTCCCAACCAGCCGGCCATTTCTCCAAACTCCTCACATACCTGTTTGTCCTTGTCCTTCGCTTTACTGCCTCCGCCACCGCCCGACATCCGCGACGAGGTGACATCGCGGGGGATGACAGAGATTTGGTGCAACGGCATGTTCATCCCAGCAGACGGGGGGTGGGGGGGTGGGGGTTGGCGCTCACACGCTCGCTTCCTGTCCCGACGCCTGATCTATGGGCATGATGGTTTGCGGCCGCAGAGCCCTGCGGAGGACCAACAAATGGGAGCGTAAATGGACTAAACGCAGAGAATAATTCCATTAAAAAAATAAAAAATAAACAACAACAGTAAATGTATGGGAAAGTCTTTTTTTTTTTTTGTCCAATCAGAATTTAGCCTCAATCTGTTGCTATGTCAATCCAATCTGCCCAGAATCTCTTACTCTATATCTATAAACCTCTTCTTTAATTCTTTAATCAGATTAAAAAATTTGTCCTCACAGGGTCAGCATTATTCAGTTCTCTCATTGGTTAGCCAGATCAAAACTACTAAAACGTATCTGTAGCACAAATGTACACAAATTTAATACAGTTGATAATCAGCATCTCTGGTTAGTATGATGTATTTTATTGGCGATGCTATTATATAAACATTGATTGAGAACTGCTGCAGATGACGCACACCCCGTTGACGTTTAGCTTGGCAGCTTTGTAAAAACAAATCAAGAGTCAAAGTGAAAGTTACAGACTGAGACAGATTTCTTCACAGGGACTTCTCCAAATGGCCGTCGTGCACTTCAAATTTTGGTTGTTGAGCGTGTGTCACAAAAAAATGATGAGCTGTGCACCTTTAACGTCATTTGGCCGTGCTGAAAACAGTAAACAGGACAGATGGAAGATCCACTGTACAAAACGGGTTTTAATTGGCTGCAGAAGGAAATTTCAATCAGCTCCCTTTGCCCTAAGTGGAGGTCTTCCCTGTTGGAAATCCTTGTCAGGGTCAATTGAATTGCAGTCCCGCCTTCCCCCGGCGTTCTGCTCAGCTGCGCTCTGCTACTATCCTCGCTGCTGTCAGATCAGACCTGAGACTCGTTTGTCGGCGCCGTCATGCCCGCCCATGCGTGTGTCCACTCATCCACACACTACTGTACTACAAGCTTGCACTCCTGGCAGGTTACAAAAAAGGGACAAAACGGGCCATGAATGGTCTCAAAAGGATATTCCCAAGCCGAAGAGAGGGAGCGAGGATCCTGTGAGACGTCTTCCCATAGAAACGTGTTAAGACGTTAATACATCTTTAAAGGTTAAGTCATTACCGAGCGATTGCTGCGCCTCATTTGAGTCAGTCTCGACTAGTTTGCAGACTAAAGAAGCGGAAGATATTGCATGTAAGCCGCCACCAGAAGAGGGTCCAAGGGGATCGTTCCGTCTTGAAAGGTTTGCTGGCTTAAGAAAAATTTATAGTAAACGTCAAAGACTTGGAGTAAGTCGTTTTTCAGACGGATACCAGATTGAGTTCCCAACTCTTGAGAAGTCACAGGTACAGACACCAAGTACTGATGTCACTAGTACTTTTGACACATCAAATTTCGCAAATTTGACAATGGCGGATCATTTTGAAAAGGGGCCTATATCGCAAAAATCGCAAAATAGAATTTTTCCTCAAAATTGCATGAAATTTGGCAATTTTCTATTTTTCTCATTTCTAATTAAGTAAATATTGTGAGTAAACATGAAATGTTGTAGTTTCAATGAGTTGCTGGATAAAGAATTCAAAATTGCTAGGGTACAATTGGTTGATTCACACTAGTGAATTTTGTATTATAGCTAGCTTCATTTTGATTAATTTTTTTAAATTCAGTTAATTTGATTTGTTTTTAGAGTTAGTTTGTATGGTTTTTTTCAAATATGCTTAATTTTAACTCATTCACTGCCATTGCCGGTTATAATTGTCAAAAAATCATTTTAACTATTTCTATTAGTTTAACTTTTTTCTACCTTTGTTAACAAGAGTATAAAAACCTAGATTTTTTTTATTGTACATTTAGAACAGATATAAAATGTGTGATTAATTGTGAGTTAACTATTAAAGTCATGCGATTAATTATGATTAATAATAATAATTAATTCTGATGGCCCTAATTTTTTAGCATCTTGTCAAGCAATTAATTTTTTTTATTGGAATTAATCGCATGACTTCACTAGTTAATTCATAATTAATCACAAATTGTATATCTTTTCTAAATGTACAATAAAAAAATTATCTTGTTAATAAAAGTGGAAAAAAAATTTACTAATAGAAATATTTCAAATGAATTGTCAACGTTTATAGTCGTGAATGAGTTAATTTATTTTTCATTTTTGATTATTTGTACAGTTCCAGATGTTTTTCCGAAATATTGCATCATAAAGTAAACTGCACTTACCAAACAACTGTTTAGTGTTTAACCTTCTTTCTTCTGTAGTCTACTGCTGACTAGTCATATAAAAATAAAAACATTTAAAATCAAACACAAAATCTCAATTTCAAAATTGACATTTTCGCTATAATTATAGTTACTTTAATGAATGTAAAATATTGTGAATGTAAAATATAGTTAGTTAGTTATTGTTTATATTTCACAAAAATGTTAGTTTTTTTCAATTTTAGTATGAGTTGTCTTAGTTTCATTAACAACTAGCATGTTGACAACTAGCATGCTAGCTAAAGAATTTGACGCTATAACATGTGGAAGCTTGAAGTCATCAGTTGATTTGTTTCAACTCGTTTGCTGGCTAAAGTAGAAATTGAAGTAAAAGCCTGCAGTCAATAATCAGCAGAGGATGTCGCAGTTGATTCTAAACTAGCTTGCTGGCTAAATACTTTGCTTTTATAAACCAAAGTCGACAGTCCAGTAATCGGGAGTGGGAGCAGTGCGGCGGCTGATTCGGTCTTTTGACTTGTTTGCTGGCAGAAGCAGTAAGAAAATGGTTAAACGTGGAGTTCAGAAGTTAATTCTGTCGCAATGATTTTCTGGCTAAAGAAGTAGACATTGATAGGAAATGTGAAACTACGTTTATTTGAAAATCCAAAGAGCAAAAAAGTCATTTCCTTCTCACAAACTCGTGTCGAGTTTCACTTCTTGATGAGAAGCTGGGAATAAATTATCATAATTTTGTCCCTTCAGATCCAGACAGCAGCACAAACAATATTATGAATTTCTTTCCACTCCCTCAAATGTCACCATGCATTTCCTAATAAACTCGCACGACATCCTTCTTGATTCTATGCTAATGAGGCCCACTTAGGATGTGATTAAGTCGCGTTCCTGGTGGGAGGAATGACGAATCACTTTTGCCAATTTAGCGTCGCATCTCCATTTTCTAAAAGGAAGGCGGGCCTGTTCTTGCGCCATTAAAGTTTCCTTTTGACACGTCTACCAAAAACAGGAACGCCATGTTGGCCCCGCAAACACGCTTAAAAGTGGGTCACGGAAAGTTCAACTCTGAGGGATACATCATTGCCAGCTCGGCGTAAAAATAGCCGGCATGAAAAAACATCACACCATCGATTTGACATCACGTCCTCAATTTGAGCCGTCAATCTGCTCGGGATCCGTTTGGCAGAGCGCATCTGACATGCTTGTTGCCAAAGATATATAAATACATTTCAACATGGATGCCTCTCAGTCGCCGTCATAAGCATTCTCGTCGTGCTTTTCAATGTTGCCTAGCAACCAGCAGACTCTCGACGAACAGGTACACTATAAGGACTGGGACAAAGGTAGTGGATAGATGCGCACAGGAAAGGGAATACAATTGCCAAATCACACAAGCTTTGGAACTCCATCACATGTGGCATGAGTCAGCCGATCGCAGCAGTTTTGCGAGTGGGTGTTTGCGAGGTTGGCAAGAGGTGAGGAAGAAAACGTATGGCAAACAAAGGATGTCATGACGTAAAACAAGACTCTACAATAAACTTATTTTTTTGTACAGTTGGTAAGATTTTGGTGTAATGCTAATCTATTTAGAGTGTAATTCAACTATTGAACACTAGATGGCAATTTTTTTTAAATGTAAATTTGGAAGAACAAAACAGAAAGTTATCAGCACTACCTACTAATTTGTTGAAAATTATTAAATGTCATTCACTATAATTATTTGTCACCCTCAAGAACGCAACAGCTTCAGGTTCGTTTTATAATATACATCTTTTCTCAGCATATCATTATTGATGCTTATTATGAAATACATTCGTTGCCTAGGAAAAAAAAAGTGATTTGTTTCACGGAGAGATTCGTACAATATTTTTGTTATCCCTTGCTCTTGCTCTCTCTCAATTTGTGTCTAACTGTACATTTGTATTATTTCAACGTGAATTTAACTCATTTAAACCCAAAAACGTATATATACATTTTTAAATCACATCCCAAAAAGTATTTTATACGTTGTTGTTTTTTATACTAGAGCATACAGAAGGCTTTGATAGTTAAAGTAATGGTAGTTATTACAAAAAAAACGGCAGGCAGGTGGCAGCAGAGTATAAGAGATCAGCCAGGGCCATGTTTTCAAAAGGTTTGTGAATAATGACGTTTAGCTATATTCTAATGCTAATTGATGCAAAACGGAAATAGATACAAATTTTCCTGATGAAAGACGAGACTCAAATTTTTCTTTTGGTAGGTTCCATGTTTTTATAGCGGTAGAACAGAATATTCTGTGGATCTTGCAAAATCAGTCAAAATCCAGCAAAACAGCCGGGAGCGAAGTGGGTTACTTCAGTGAAAATGGCTGCGAGTGAACTTTTTTTTAAAAAAAGCTGTAAATGCTATAAAAATGGCTAAAGTGGTATTTATTGAATGGAGGCGAGTTACTGTAAACAATACTGAACACATTTTTCAACATTTTTGTCCACTATTTACTCAGAGTTAACCACTTGAGTAACTTCTCCCTTTTTACTCCTTAATTAGCACATTCCAGTTCCAGAATCTACTTCTTTTTTTTTTTCTTTTTTTTTATCCAAACTGTGTTTTCTCTGCAAAGGTCCAAGGTTAATGAACCACTTCGTGCATGTTTTTACTTCTCCTCCACTTTTTTTATTTTCATACTTTTGAAATCAACAGAGCGAAACCTGGCACGCAGGTTCTCACTGGCTGCACATTGCCAACGGCGCAGTGGCGGCGTGTGTACACAATTTATATCAACTCCCCAAGTATTGGAGCGGCGCTGTTGTTGTTGTGCGCACATCGGAACATTAGCCGCATTGTTTGCCGACTTAAATATGAATTATTCATGACATTTTGGAGAAAGGAAAGAGAAAAAAAACATCCATTACTGCTATGTCACATATTCAGGATCACATTCAAGCGGTGCTGTGAAGTCATAGAACCTGCCGACTTGTTTTATTCGCTACAGAATCAAAAATCCAGAAAATGAAACTAAAACTTTTGATATCATTGAAGGCAGGGGAAGAACAAGCCGAGTGGATGTTGCGGCAAAACGCAGAATGCTCTAATTCCCACTAATCCACGTGGGACGCTTACGCGCTACAACTAAAGTTGAAGAGAAAAAAAAGGATTCATGTGATGTTACAAAAAAAAAGACAAACAAGCTCAAAAGGCAAACGAGGAAACTTCTTCAGGCTACACAACATTGTCGCAATCGCAAACAAACCACCCAAAAATGTTTGCAAAGCACAAACTGCAGGATGAAAAATGCGCCATAAAATGCTTCTTCAAATATCGCTAGTACCTAATAACTTATTCGCTGTCAGCCATTTTCCTCATATTGCCAGCTGTTTGAAAGCATACATTGAACCGAGCACGGCTTGGAAATCAAAAAACGGCATCAAACGAAAGATCGTGTTGGACTTGGGAGGTCGTATTCATTATGCCGCCTGAGAGCATTATTAGTTTGTATTGCCAGAAAAGTGGCCCCTTTCAATGTGAGAAAGAGGAAATAAAAAAACTAATTCAGTCACAGAACATAAGTGCACGAAGCACACACTTGCTGTCTCATTTTGGATACAGCCCCTGTAAATAGGAAATGAATACAAAAGAGTGTCGTTAACAACCCTATGATAGATAAATAGCTATTTTTCCCCACGCTGTAAAAAAAAAACTGTGGGCTTTCCTCCACATTGCAACAATGAGGCGCTCTAAAGAGGCTACGCCAATGCGAAGCACCTGTACCATACAATTTAAAAGATGAATATAAACTAGTCTAAAGACAGTATGCTGATTAATATTGTGTTTGTGAAACAGGAATGAAGCAGCAAAATCCAGTTCTTATCCATCTCAGGAGGCGGCCATTTTGACACTTGCTGTCGACTGAAATGACATCACAATTGCGATGTTTTTTTTTTTTTTACCAGCGTTATCGTTATACCCCTAATACATATTAACAAAAAGTAAGCAGATAGACCGATATGCTTATTTCAGGGCTGATACCGATATTGATTATAAGTAGTCAAGGACGCCGATAACCAATATCTGGAGCCGATATTCATTTTCACTAAACGGGAAAATATTGGCATCAGAATTTGAAAAAATATAAACTCCAGCTCTTTTTTGTGTGTGTATTTAAGAATATGTTTATTGAACAACTTTTAGGGATCGTAAAATATTGGGAGTTAAAAAAAAAATCTTAGTCAATAGTCATCTTCGTTTTAAAGAAATCTAACAAAAAGTTCAGGGGTGTCCCAGGGGCCGCAGCGTGTCTTCAAAAGTTAGATAAAAACTTAAGCAAATGGCTCCCTTTTGCTTTCTTCAGTAAATCGAGTTTTCTAAAATGTCAAAATATCTCAAGTATTAAAATTGTACTTCTTAGTTTTAATTTCAAACAAAAATAGAAGGTGCAGAGAGTTCCCAGGGTCGGTAGCATCTCTAAAAAAATAATAATAATTAGTTCCCAGAAGTTTTTTTTCCCCCCTGAACACTTTTTTTAACGGATCTATTACCGCCACCGTCTCTGTATAATTTTTCAAAATGCTCGATGCCGATATTCGTCAAAAATGCTGAATATCTACTGACTGATGGAATTTCCCCAAATTGTAGGCTTTGCGATTTGACATTTTGATTAATTATTCAGCACTACAAGAATTTTTATTTTATTTTGATTTATTAATTTTTTTTAAATTTGGGGGAAGGGGAGTTATTTAAACTCAGCCCGCTACCGTTCATTCAATTGTCAATCCACAAATGACCAGTCAACAGTGCGACGATGTTGAGGGGCGATGAGGCTTGGCACGTCGTTCCGTTCGACGCACTTTGTTCAAACCTGCGAGGGACATTAGGGAAAGGGAGCGTGGGATGTTGTTCATTCTTGATTTAGATCCCCACCCCCACCCCCCGCTCCTCAGCCCGCATGCAACCAGTCGGAACCGACGGAGACGGTGTCTAATTGGGTTGACAAAAGCCGGGCCCGTCCGTCCTCCACGGGCTTCCCCTCGCCTCTCCTTGGCTGAGTTAATGGGGTCGGCTAAGATTAAGAAGCGGCCGCGAAAAAAAAAAAAACACCCAGCGACAACAAACGCTGATGCCCGAGAGGCGATTTCAAGTCAACAGTGCAGGTTACACAGCGTGAACGGCCGCGTTGGTTTGGGAGGAGTCCAAATGCCTGACATAGTTCAATAGTGAAGAAAGGAAGTCGGCGGAGCACATACCTGAACGCTGGCTTTGTTTGCTTTTCTGTCTGCTAAGAGCAAATGTTGCAAAAGTACAGATACGAAAAAAAGGATTTGTAAAAGCCGAAGTACTGATTCAAATGGAAAAATTTAATTAACTTAAAGCTTTGTTGTATTTTTTTCTGTTCTCGTGAGCTAATTTAGCATTTTTGTGTTGGTAAATAATGCTAATGTTTTGATGGTATAAAAGCAAATGTTTTTTGAAAAAAACGAAAAAGTAGTACTCTGCCGCCATTTCCTGGCATCTCAGTGTTGAGGAACTTTTGTTTTCAAGTGAGTTGAGGAGAGTAAGTTAGACAAAAGTAGCGCTTTGCCGCTATCATGTGACATCTTTGTGTCACTCAACTAAAAATAACAAAATTAAGGAACTTAACTTTAAGCCAGGGGTGCTCAACTTCGGTCCTCGAAAGCCCCTATCCGGCCTGTTTTCCATGTTCCTCTCCACTAACACACCTGATTCATGATCAGGATCGTTATCAGAAAGCTTGCTGATTAGCTGATCATTAGATTCAGCTGCGCTGAAGGAGGGAAACATGGAGAACAGGCTGCATAGGGGCTCTCGGGGACCGAACTTGAGCACCCCTGATTTAGACAAAAGCAGACTTTTCCCGCCACCTTGGTGCCCAAAAATTCTGTTGAAGTGAGTTGAGGAGCTTCATTTAGATAAAAGTAGCTTTTTGCCGCCATCTTCGTGCCCAAAAAAATCTGTTGAAGTGAGTTGAGGAACTTCATTTAGACAAAAGTAAGGTTTTACCGTAATCTTTGTGCCCAAAAATTCTGTTGGAGTTGAGGAACCTCATTTAGACAAAAGTAGGGTTTTATCGCCATCTTCGTACCAAAAAATTCTGTTGAAGTGAGTTGAGGAGCTTGATTTAGATGTTGATGTAAGTTGAGGAACTTTATTTAGACCAAAAGTAAGGTTATGTCGCAAATTTTTGTGCCCCAAAAACTGTTGAAGTGAGTTGAGGAACTTCACTATGACAAAAGTAGCGATGTAGTGTGATGTCTGGTCGGTGCTGGATTTCACTTCTTTCTTTTCTTTGATCCTTCCTCGGATAAATCTCCAATAAGCATTTTCCATGAAAAAAAAGATATATAACTACTGTGATAAAGACGCTAGCCTCATTCGCCCGTCCGTCTATGACGTTTCATATTATATTAGCATTAAGTTAGCATAGGCTCGTGTACTTTCATACGACAAAGTCATGTGGTTTGGTTTATTACACACCGAAATTCTCTTCATTTTACATTTAGTTTTACGGTGACTTAAAAAAAAACGACAGCGATAATGATTGCTAGCTTTGTTAGCCCGTCTATGTTTCGCATCATATTCGCTTAATAAGTTAGCATAGGTTAGCGTACTTTGTGTTACAGTATACTTCAAATGGGAGTGGTTATAATAGCGTGAAGCACACTTGACTTTTTTTTTTTTTTTTTTTTGAAGGACTGGTCGCTATTGCTATTTTTACGATCTACACACAGTACACTGAGCTGTAGTATTTATCAGTCATCAAAAAATTGTGAAGGGTGTACTTGGAGGATTGAAGCACGACCACCCACATCCAGATTAAAAACGCTGCGACTGGAACAGGAAGCGTTATGAAGATGCCATTTCCCCTCCCCTCCTCGTCTTTATTGGCCGTATCCATTTCCTGTCTCCTCTCGGAATGCAATCAATAATATTTGCGGGATTAAGCAGAAGAATGGAACGACGGGGGTGGAAGCAGCCGCGGTAGCGATACTGAGCCAGACAGACAACAGTCTGATGCTGACATTTTGAAAACGAGCTCGAGGCGAAAATAAAATAAAATGGGAAGAGGACATTTTGGGGGTTTTATATGAAAGATGAAAGCTTTGGCTTATCTGATAGATCTCTTCAAAAAAAGAAAAAAAAAGAGAAGGCCATTCCCTGTCGAAATATACTGAAGATAATTACACGTTGTCAATGTAAACAACCACACAACATTGCCTTCTGCTAGCTTAATGCTAACACACAATGCAAAACGAAAACCATCAATAACCATTCACTGCCATAAATTCATTGTAAAAATAAAAGGATTATTAAAAATTAGGGGCGACAGGCAATTACAATTTTTAATCGTAATTAATCGTATGACTTCACTAGTTAAGTTATCTGTTCTAAATATACAATGAAAAAAAAATCGAAGTTTTCCTACTCTTGTTAACAAAAGTGGAAAAAAATGTTAATCTAATAGAAATACTTTAAATGAATTTTCGACGCTTATAGCAGTCAATGGCAGTGAATGAATTTAAAAAAAAAAGATTATCAAAAACTTTGGGGCGTCAGGTGATTAAAATTTAAATCGTAATTAATCGCATGACTTCACGATTAATCACAAATGTCATATCTGTATACATATATCAACATATGTGGGAGACTGGAACAAATTAATAGCATTTCGATTGATTTCAATGTGTAAAGATGCTTTGAAATACATTTTTTTATTCCATATATTTCTAAAAATGCAACACATCTGTGAGCGGACAAAAATGGGAATTTTATCGAACCATGTTAGCGAGTGAGTTTGACTGAAGTGATTTCGGCGGCGCACAATTGAAGCTGTCAAACTCCTCTGTTGTGTATTGTCATCTGCGAGGGGGAGGCACTTTGCGCCATCGCAGGCTATTGTACGCAACAATGGCGGCAGCCGGCTCCTAATGGAGCCTTCATGTACTCGGGATTGGATTTTTCCCGCCTCGCAATTACTTCCTGACTTGACGCAGCTCAAAAGACAGAAAGCGCGGAGTTCATTTGCAAGCTCACAATAGTCTCTGTGGGCGCCTTCAGTGTTTCAGTTTTGGTCCTCGCCGCGCCGTTTTGGAAATTGTGATTACCAGCGTTCCGTCGGGGCGGCTGACGCCTTCAAAAATGCTCACGAGCGGGTACGATTTTTCACAACGGGCGCAGCCAGTCTGGTCGTGAAGGCGAGGTCGTGAGGAGCAGGAGCGTAGGCAGAAAAATGTCATTGCCGTGGCCTGGGTCATTTTCTAATAAATAAATACATAAATAAATAAAATCGAATATAATAAATGAAAAAAAATAATGTTAATAATAATATTATTTAAAAAAGAATAATATTATTAAAAAAAGAATAATACAATTCATAACAATAATAAACAATACTAAATACTAAAATTTTTCCTTTGGTATGGGGTTGGCCAGAGAGAGACAAGGGGTGGCCATGGCCACCATGTAGCTCCGCCCCCAGTGAGGAGTGGACGGCGTCATCTTCTGCTCGCCATTTTGTCATATTTTGTGCCGATCATGACTAGTCTAGCGCAAGCTACCAAAGACATGAAAATGAAGCTCCTCAATTCACATCAACATAGTTCCTCGACAGCAAGATGACAGCAAACCACATACTTCTGAAGCGACTGTCCTCAACTCACTTAAACATAGTTTGAACAGTTTTTTCTTAGCATACAATGGAGGCAAGGTTGCAAAACATAAATAATCGTGATAACACAAAAGCAATTTCAAGAGGACCGTCTGCAGCGCGTGCTCGGGTCCCAATAATGATCCAGCAGCCGAGAGGTGGCCATAAAAGCGCAACAAGGCGAAAGCAGCTCATAAATAAAAAAGCGACTTTTCTTTTTTTTTTCTTTTTTTAGCAACACGGCAGCAAGTCCATTTCCACCGACAGCAATCTTTTTGTGTCTTTCAGCACGACAGCAAAATTAGCGCGCCCAGCGTGTTGCCTGCGAGAAAAAAAAAAGCCGAAGTGAAACAGGGGGCGGATCGCAGCCAATCTATATGCGCTAATCCCATGTGATGATGCAGGATTAGTCATGTGTAAAGAGGCATGAAAGAGCGGTCGACAGGGCGAAGACCTCCGCCAAGGCTGTTTTAGGTCTTACGTGGGTGAACGGCCACAATCTGCGATATTAATAGTTAAATAGAGGGAAGGTCTCGGGCGCAGTTCTGAATTCTGTGGACTGTGTGGTGCTGATTGCTGCAGTGCACTTCAAATTCAATATGGAACCCATCCATACCCTTGAAATCCATCTTAAGGTCCATGGACCAACGCTCTTTCTCCTCACTAGTAAGACAATTCAGCACACTATTTTCCACTCGATCGCACTGTATACTTGGATACAAGACTTTCTCAGCAACACACCTCTGAATAGCACTTCTTCCACTCTCATCCTAAACTAAGGGATACCTCAGGGATCTTTCCAGAGTCCCCTCTTTGACTCCCTTTTTAAACAAAACTACTTAAAATATG
This sequence comes from Leptonotus elevatus, assembly GCF_054856555.1. Taxonomy (NCBI): domain Eukaryota; kingdom Metazoa; phylum Chordata; class Actinopteri; order Syngnathiformes; family Syngnathidae; genus Leptonotus; species Leptonotus elevatus. Next base: position 5,936,548 of record NC_141251.1, on the reverse strand, counting down.
CTGACAACGCCATCCTGCTTGGGACAACTTCACTTTTTATTCGATTTTTTTTCTCAAGTAATCATGTGACATGACCATAAGCTTCTATTGTATCCACTATTTCTACATATTAGTAGGGCGACTTTGACATATTGGTAGTTAGCAGTTAGCACTAAAATCGATACGGCGATATATCGCGATTTTACAGTGCGCAATTGATTCAATTTAGGAAACAGATTTTCATACAAATCTTACAGTGTTCATGTACAAGTTTACTGATTCGTATTTTCTAAATTTGAGTAAAAAAAAAAAAAGAATTGCGACTTCCAGATTTGTATCGGGATTAATCAAATCAATCGCCAGGTACTAGGCAATTCACACCCCTACGTAGCACGAGCTGACATCTGCGCTTGACTAGCACAGTGCTAAATGTTAGCACTAGCACTTCACCAGTAGAATTCTATGTCATTTGTGGTACTAGTTGTTGTTCTACTAGTGACAACATAGACATAAATACTTAACTCATTCACTGCCGTTGACGATAATAGAATTAAAATTAAAAATAAAATTCATTTGAACTATTCCTATTAGTTTAACATTTTTTCCACTTTTAAAAACCTAGAATTAGTTTTTTGTATATTTAGAAAATATATAAAATGTGTGATTAATCGTGAGTTAACTCAGTTAACAATTAATTATGATTTTAATCGACCGACGCTCTTAATTTTTAATTGTAATTAATCGCATGACTTCAATAGTTAACTCACGATTAATCATACATTTGATATCTGTTCTAAATGTACAATAAATAAAAAAACCTGGGTTTTCATACTCTTGTTAACTAAAGTGGAAAAAAATGTTAAACTAATAGAAATAGTTAAAATGAATATTTGACGTCAATAGCCGTCAATGGCAGTGAACGAGTTAAGATGGATATCAAGGTTAGCTAATATGTACTCAAGCGGCCTTTATTGAAATGATATACAGGTTATGTTCATGTAGCACAGTGCACTAGTAGAATCACTGTCTACTAGTACTAAACTATTAGGATCCTGGAGGCTACTAGTGCGTGACACATGCCCACTCGTAAGCTTTGTTTGCGTACTAGTATCCACAAGAGGCTTGGCGGAAATGCTTAAGAGAGGCTGGAATTGTAAAAGATCTCTCCAGGAGGTCACAACCTAACCACTCTGCATGCAACGATGCCTTCTTCGCCTTCAGTCTCCCACAACAGCGTAACCAACGGCAACGCCGATGATGTAACACAGATGACAATTGCACAATCAAACCATTGACCGCCACACTGCAGCCTGCACCGTGATACGATAACAATATATATATTTTTTTTTAAAGACGCCACAGAGTTAAGACAACAAGTGGCGGCCCAACTGAAAAGCGCGAGCCGTTTAAAAAGGATTAGGCCCGGAACGTGGCGCACGGCGGGATGAAAGATGATCCGTGCAGCCCGCCGAAACGCGAGATGCGCTGTAACAATCAGCTGGAAGCCAAACCACCACCCTCCATTGATTTCACCACACACTGTGGGCTCGTTCTCCGCTTGACTGCAAAACTCCACATTAGCGCCCATCCATAGTTTGTACGCGTGAGGCTCAATTTCCAACAGCAAGCCAAGGAAGCACTTCAGGGTGTCCTTTCAGCTCAAATAGAAAGTTGGATGGACCAAAATGAATCATGTACTGCCATAATATTTAATAGGGGTGTGCCCAAAAAAATCGATTCTCATAAGAATCGCGATTCTCATTTAGTACGATTCAGAATCGATTTTAAATATCCCCAAATCGATTTTATTGAAATTATTTTATACTGTCTTACCTTTGTCTGTGTGTGTCTTTATTTGGAACGCTGTTCATGTTTTACCCGGTTTGGCCACTGAGGGGCAGTGTGGTTCTACGCGGTCTAATACACTGTTAAGTTGTAGCCACATTCGAGAAGTCACGATCAAGTTATTCCAATAAAAGTTTTTTTTTCCAGCGTGGAGCCGTTCTTTTGAGTGATAAAAGTGCTAATTAGCATTAGCGAGTCAGACTGGAGTAGAACATTACAATTCCTTGCACATCTATAGATTGAAGCAAAAATCATTGTCAATCAAATCCTTTTGAACCGAAAATCGTTCTTAATCGAAAATTTATTCTGAATCGAATCACAGGCGCCAATTATTGTATAACAGTGTTTGTGTAACTGCAGCAGAAAAGGCGGAACTTATTCCCCGTATTAGGGCTGCAACTAACGATTACTTTAATAATCGATTAATCGATGAAATAATAAATTAATCGACTTCAACGGTTTTACTTTCCATCCCTTATTAAAAAATCAGAGAACATTTATTAAATTTCAAATTGACAGTGCGGAAAACAAACTGATTAGAATTCACTTAGTGGTTTGGTGTAATTGTTTAAAAAAAAGCTGATTGTTTTTCAAAGTAAAAGTAGATGTTTGTGTGTGTCTTATTTTGAGTACGCACAAACATAATTAGTCTGTTATCATGAAAGACAATACAAATCTGAATATTGCTGTTGAGTGGATGAAAATCCAAGGATTTTCATTATTTTAAACAGAATGCAATTTCTGGAAAAAATTGCATGTGAAGGCTGAGAGGCTGAATGAAAAATTATGAAATGATACTGAATGACATGCAATGATATACAATGACCTGGAAGGGTTTTGAATCGGTCAACAAAAGTAGAAATTAGAGAATAACAAAAAATAAAATAAAAATATTTGTTGGCTTTTATTTTGAAATTTTTAACAAAATTCGTTTTTGCAATAAGATGAAGAATTTAAAGTTGGAACGATTTGAGTTTTACAAAAAAAAAACGTAATAATTGGAGTTTAATTTTTTGGGGCCATTTATTTTTGAAATGTTGACAATTTTGCGGTAGCAAAAAACTGAACGGTTTAAAGTTCTAATTGTTTGAATTATTTTATTTTTTTAAAGACAATTGTTGTACCTAACAAAAAAACCCAAATGGTTGTAAATTTTCAAAAAAAAAACACTCCTTCCTGTGTTCATTTTACCTTCAAGCATAGACATCATTGCCATCATCAGAATCATTCCATAAAGCATTAAAGCTTTGTTGCACTCCACAGAAAAGCAAATGAAATGTAATAAGCCACCTTTACTCATTCATGCCTGCGTCCCACCGGGAACTGAAACAAAGCCCTCTCTGCCCTCCATCATCCATCCATCCATCCATCATCCATCCATCCATCATCCATCCACTCACATTTCCGATGAGAGTTGTATGGGAAAAACTGCAGTGCATCATACTGGGGGAGCTGTTCCTAAAATTTTTGCGAGATGTGGAGGCGACCGAACAACCACAATCATAAACATTATTCTAACACCTTCCTCATACGCCTCAAAAGTCAACAATAGAATTCGTTTGTAATGGAAACTGCATTTAGATCCTATTATTATTGTGCAGGTGTGCCTAATAAAATGCTGAGTGGAATCGAATGGGAGCCTCCTTTAACAATATTTAAAACAATATAACGCAACATAACACTTATTGGTGGTGCTTTGTAATAACTATGAATGTCCCTACCTTAATTTCCCACGGAGATGCTCGATTAATATCCAACGACCACCGTCCCTCCGTCCGGAACCGGTGGACCGACCAAGCGACCGACCGAGCGAGCGACGCCAACAGTAGCCGCCTTCCTCGCCTCTTCCTCGGCGTCCGGCGGTCGTCGCCTCGCTGGCGCTTCCCCTCTTGTCGTCACAAAGTCCAAGGAGGACACTGGTCGTCGCGGGCCGTGCGTGGCCGTGATGTTGTTTGAAATCCACGTCAGTCGCTCGGTAGTCGAACCTGCGTGTGGAGGCGCGTCACCCACTTCCGCGTTCACGTGGAAGTGGACGAAGAGCGACGACGAAGAAGAGCATGAGGAGGAGGCGTGAGAAAAAGACAAGAAACATCTATTGGGATTAAAAAATAAAAAAAAAGGGGGGGGGGGGCTCCCACAAATTACGAATAATCACATCTTTTCTTTTTTTAAATATATTTATTAAAAGGTAAATGTGTAACATTTTCAGAATAAGAAAAAAACAATGTTCTTTTTTTATCCAAGGAATGGAAAGCAATCATCTGAAAACTGATGACACTGTTTGCAGGGGACCCCATTTGAGAGAATCCCATCGTGTCATTGAAGTGTCTATAAAGGTTTACTGTTAGGTCATTGATGTGGACCAGTATCAGATGTCTCCTGGGGCCCCCGACTAACCACAAGCCAGCAACAGCTAGTTAGGGGCTCCATTAGGGAGATTGATCAATCCTATCGTGCCATTGCAGTTTCTATGAGGGTTTCTAGTTGTGTCATTGATATGAAGCAAAATCAGTTGTGCCTCGGGGCCCCAACTAGCAATCAGCCCGCAAAAGTTTGAAAGGGGCCACATTAGGGAGACTGACAAATTCCAACATGCAATGGCAGTGTCTAGGAGGGTTTCCAGTTGTATCATTGATATGAAGCAATATCAGTTGTGTCTCGGGGCCCCTACGAGCCACCGGGGCATTAACAGCTAGAAAAGGGCCCTATTGTGAAGATTCCCAAATCCTGATGTGTCACTGCAAGTGTCACTGCTGGTTTCCAGTCATGGCATTAATATGAACCAATATCAGTTGTGTCTTAGGGCCCCCTAAAAGCCATCAGCTAACAACAGATGGTAGCAAGGGGCCCCATTTGTGAGAGTCCAAAATACTGACATGGCTTTGCAGTGTCGCTGGTGTAGTCCAGCTGTGCAGTTAAAATTAACGAATATCAGCCGTGTCTCTAGACCCCTTTACTAGCCATCAGCAAAGAAGAGGTAGCAAAGGGCCCCATTAGGGAGAGTCCTGAATCCTGACACATCTTTGCTGTGTCTCTAGTGGTTAGGGAGAATCCCCATGTGTCATTGCAGTGTCTAGTGGGTTCCAGTTGTCATTAAAATGAATTAACATCAGTCTTAGGGCGCTCTATTAGCCACTAGCCACCAGCAGTTATTAAGGTACCCCATTAGGCAGATTCCCGAATCGCAACATGTCACTACAATGTCTCTGATTGTTTCCAGTTATGTTGTAAAAATGAATCAATATCAGCCATGTCTTGGAGCATCCTAATAGCCACCAGCCAGAAAAAGCTAGTAAGGGGCCCCATTAGGAAGATTATTTCAGGCTTCTGCTAGAAAGCAAACAATGGCAAGAAAAGCTTACTTGAACATCTGAACTTCCATTTAACAGGTGATTGGTTAAGTTTGAGCATATACAGTAGTCACATCCCCAGCTATAAGAGGGTGTGCACACTTGTGCAACACCCAAAAATCTTTATTTTTCTTTTTTTTTGTAGTTGTACAGGTTATAGGTTACATTAATAGCAGAAAAGTCTTGAAATGATTTATCTTGGTCTGTTTTGGACTATCCAAAACAGGCATTTAAGCAGGGGTGTGTAGACTTATGGTCAGTAGGACCATCCAAAAAGGTGACCCAGAGAGGTAGTCAACCCACAGTAGCATGTCGGAGGCTGACTTATTAACCAGAGGATTGCATCATCTTGCATCTTTGTCCATGTGTTAGGCCTGATTACGAATGCGCAGGCCGCCACATCGTCCTTGGGGCGGGACAACGGAGCCTCTGTTCTCCCCACTGAAGTGAGTTTGCCAAATTGGCATGCATGTATGTGTCTTTGGCGTCACAGGGATGCATGAAATCTAGGGATTAGGATCAGAAAGTGCTCAGGGGCACTTTTTTTTTTTTCAACACACTGAAATCAGGTGTTTTAATTGGTTTTAATTTGAGTGGACAAAAACAAAATATTGAGTATTTTTATTTCATTCATATATAAATATATATATATCTTGCACTCAACAAATACCCCATATAAAAAATACAATTAACACTAAAATTAATAAAAGCTAAACTAAAAAAAAAACTGACAAATATATACAATTAAAATAAATAATAAAAAAAATAAGACGGGTTATTTTGGATGCAGAGCATGCAGCGCATGACCATCACAGCTCCACAAGGTCAATTACTGTTTATGCACAACGCAATTATCTCACAGCCAAAAACACTGCAAACACGAAAGGTAGAGAGAGCGTCCGTCCAGACACCGAGACGTGACTCTGGTCAGGTTTTGTCTGAGGCTGAGACAGAGTGTAAACAACTGAGCTTCACCAACGCCACCGATTCCTTATGACTCACCTGCCAAGCACAAAAAATAAAAAACATAGTATATTTATGTTATGTGGCAAAATACTACGTTGTCTTATCTTTTATACATTTGGGATCAATACAAGAAAAGATGTCATCTTGTTGCTAAGTAACCAGCACGTCACCGCCACAAGAATGAGTCAGTATTAGTCGACAACTATTAAGGGAATTTGGAGGCCGCGCTACATGTCCAGCTTGGTTGAAAACAATTCACCAAGTATTAGCAAAAAGGCATCTTTATGTCAATATGTCCACATACAAGCCTACAAGTGCCCAAATAAGTCCACTGCGATAACGCCGCCATTGAGAGATTTAATTTGAGGTATGACTCGATAAGGTTTGTTCCAATGTGAATATTGCAGCAAAATGGCTGCTGCTGTTTTGGTTAGCAATAGAGTGGATTATCAGTCAACTCGATCATTTAAGACTTCACATAACATTCGAATCTGTATTTAAGGGAGGGAACTTGTTTATTTGTACTGACAAGTCACACTTTGTGCGACTCTGTAGGTACTGCTGATTTGATTATCAACAGGAGCAACCGCACGTTCTGGAACGATGCCGGACTCCGCATGACAACAGATGCTCTTTAATACTGAGCAAATAATTGCGATGACTTCCACATATCTGTTCAGGTTTCTACAGATGTCGTTTTGGTTAGCAACACTCAATCTATTTGAAAGCGTGACACACTAGTGTGCAGGGAACTCAATTTACAACACGCGCGAGGCCTTCCACATCATTTTGATTAGCAACAGAGATTAAGTGGGTTATACGGGCCGAAAAACAGTCTATGAACTGAGATAAGCTTTTACTACCTGCTTTTTATTTCCCTTATGGGAAACATGAGGCCTTTATTGACTCAAGTGGATAAATCTTAAGGATTCCTTGTAATTATTCGAGGAAATAAATTAGAAACAAGTGGTTGTATCTGAAGGTAAGGAAAGAAACTTTATTTAAAGTCGAACCCCTGCAGATATGACAGCATTGAAGATTTTTGCAACGGCTGAGCATTAAAAAGAAAATATTTAAAAAGAAAAGAAAAGATTTTTATGGCAATCACCTTACTTGCAAAAGACATTTAAAGATCCCGTCCCTTTTGTCCTCCCCATCCTCAATTATAACTGGCATTCAAACAGACACAAACTGCATACTTGGATTTAAATATTTCATGAATAAATACTATGAACACGCACGTGGGTGTCGTTGGTTTGTGTGGTTATCTGTATGTGCCCGTATCAAGACAAGACGTTTTAGGCGCAGGATACAATTAAAAAAACAAAAAACAAACACTTCATGAGACAAACACAGACATCAATAAAAATAAAAGAAAGACCCCTCAGCCCAGAATAAAAGTTTAAATATATTTCTAAAGTGCATCTGGCCTCGACTTGCCCAAAGGAAATCAATCAGCGCTTGTTTTTTTGTTTTTTTTAATGTCTGAACATGCAGCAGATATTTTGGAAAAAAAAAACAACCAACGTACGTGCACAGACTTCAATGTGTCATTGAACAAATAAAATAAAAGCAACACTTTCACATTGATCATCTGCTGTTTGTCCACAATTTTTCACAGGAGAGTTCACCTTGGCCGAGAGAGGGACAAAAACAAGAAACCCAAAGCACACGTCGGTGAATAATATCCGTCCGTCCAGGCTGACCGTGTCCTCCTTAGTGGTTTTCTGGAAGGCCCTTCTAGATTTTAGGCAGCTTGGGAGCGCTGACGAGCGGGTTGGCGTCCTGCAGGAAGCGCCTCCCCGTCCCCTTGTAGTCGTACGAGCAGTCGTGCGTCTCTGCATAGCGGTGAGCGGCGCAGAAGTTGCTGCCGCACCTGATTGACCAATCAAACGCAGATATTCTTGTCACGTCTCGAAAAATAATAGCGCTTTTGTTTTTAGTGCGACGACAATGTGGCGCAAGTCGTGTCTGGGGATTGCAAATTATAAAAAAACTTTTTGGAGGTTGGTATTTGTAACATTTGTCAGGTTGAAATGTTATTCAAATGGAGGGGGCGATGCTAAGCGCATCTTGGGTTTTATTTGTCGAGCGAGCGGGTCCGCGAACAAGGAAGTCTCGCTGACTTGCATGGAGAGCTCCAGCAAATGTGAGAGCAGAGCATTTTCATTGATTGATAGATATTTATTTTTACATATATATATATATATATATATATATATAGTAGAATTCTCACAGCGGAGCCGAGATAGCCCACGGGCATAGCGGTCTGACGAGTACAATGGCAGCAGATTGGACTTCAAGTCTGGCGGTGAGCGCTCGTACCTGCACTCGTAGCTGGAGGCCAGGCCAGTCTTCTTGCCGCAAAGGAAGCAGTGCTTGGAACTCTTCTTCTTAGCGCCCGCGGGGGCCTTGACTGGAGGTAGGTGGTACGTGCTAGTTCCTTGCAGAGGAGAAAAAACAATAAAGATAATTGAACCACTTAACGTTAATGGTGAATGTTGCCGTCGCGCACAAATAAATCAAAGCAACTACTTGTGTCATATAAAATATTCTTTGTTATGATCACAAGTGACAAGCATATGGCAGCAAACCAATCGGCAGCTACACAAGAAGCTAACGAATCAGTCTACATCAAAAGCATGGCAGCATCTTTGGTCCTTCCTCGGGTCTCCTGACGGCGGTGTTCGGTTTAGGTGAAAAGGTACGGGATTTTTTAATAGGTTTTTGGTGAACTAATGAATACACACACACACACACACACACAAAATAAAAAAATAAAAAATATTTTAAAAAAGCAGCAATGATGATATGTCAAATCGGTAAAATTACCGAATGAACAATACTGAGCTCTTAGAAAAACAAAAAACAAAACAAAAAAGCATGGCAGCAGTCTCCGATAATGAGAATGACGGCTAATCACGGCTAATCATGTTAATCATGTTAGCCGATGGCTAACATGATTACCTGATGAGATACTTTTGACTCCAAATTATACCAGCTCGTAGATGTTTGACCTTCAAAGTACCACTGTGTTAAAGCCACACGCAAACAAACAAAACAAGTGTAGCCGTCTTCAAACATATCCCGAAAGCAGAGGCGTACGATCAATAGTCTGGATTTCTTGTTTGTGCAGCGGCGTTTTATTTGTGTGACTCCTTATAGTTATATTCAGCGTGTCCAAATTGTTGCCCAAGAAAAGAATTGAGGATAATGAGCAGCTTATAGTCGGACGAGAAGACGGATAAAATGGTAATGGCTCCTAGATTGGATTATTATTGCCGTTTGCGCACCTTGGTCTGCAACAAATCAAGACATTTATTGGATCGGTGCTGTTGCCGCGTGACGCCTGCAGCAAGAGACTGCACTTGTTTGACCTGCGGTGGGGACATCTTCAGTGAAATTGGTGACAAAAAGGAATGTCATACATTGTTGCGCATCTTCCACAAGTACAACTTGTCAACCTGGAACAGAGCTCCATGAAAGAGAGAGTTGTTGTTTTTTTGCCCCAGTAGTTCAATTCATAATAGGAAAAAAATAATAATAATCATACACAGATTCACACAGGAAGTTTCAAAAGGCCTGTTCCTGTTTTTACATAAAAACAATATTTTGACTGTTTGTGTCATGTGCAATATTGAGATTGAGTAATTTCTAGTCCCTGTAACTCTAATCATTAAAATGATCATTTAAAACAAAACAAAAAATCTGAGTGTAGTAAATCTATATCATTGCATTTCAGAAAAAATGCAATCATTAAACAAACATAGCAATAAAGAAAAAATAATGAGATGGTCCCCGTCATATTTTGCACACAAAAAAGCCAATATTTCACAAATCCTGCCAGTATGTAAACTTCTAACCACCCGCTGTATGCAGATGTCGGTCCTCGTTTCAGAAATAATGATGAATACTGTTAACCTGAAGGCCTTTCCACAAAAAAACAGCCCGTCTTTGTAAGGACACTTTCTTAGAACCTTCTTTTCGTCTGCAAAAGGAACAGATTAAAAATGTTTTGTGAATGTTCTCTCTCTCTCTCTTTGTTTTGAATGTGTCCTCTTCAGCTACTTGGTCATGCAGAATGGTAGATTTGTTTGCCTTTTTATGCTGAACAATTTTTCCTGTTCAAAGGGAGTTTGAAATACTGGGGAGGGAGAGAAGGGATGAGGGTGAGAGAGAGCGCGAGACAGACAGAAAAAGCAAGAGAGAAATTGATAGACAGATAAAGAGAATACAGCAAAAGCGAAACATGGGAAAAAAAAGAAGAATAACAGCACATGTTTGCTGTAGCATTATATGGAAGTCAAGTTCCTTTGTGTAGAGGAATGGCAGCCACACCCTGTGAGGAAGGAATGCAACGTATAGAAAATATGGCGGTGTGTGGTGGGAGCTGCTGTGCGGTGCCTAAATACTTGTAGAGAAACGTTAACGGATTCGCAAGTTCTGCGTCGCTTACCAATTCTCCCAAATGGAGGCATGACTCCGCCGCCGGACACCAGACATTTGTTGGCCTGGGGAAACAAAAGGGCAAGTATTTAAGGGAACCTCAATTACACTGAAAATAATCTGTTTTTGTTCTAATAAACAGGAAATACTGTTGAATGTTTTTTTTTTTTTTTTTGCTACTACACATGAACGTTAGTGAAATTCAAGCTCGAGAACCACAACCCCCAAATCAAAAATAATAATTATTGCATACATTAAAAGTTTAAATTGTTAATATTCTAAAAACAAAGATCCCAAATCCCTTCATTTCAAACTCATTTTACAGGATGATGATTAAAAATAAATGGCTTATAGATTAGATGATGCATTAAAGACTGTGACTTCCATTACCAGCCCGGGCTAAAAATATCTCCTCCTCGACACACAATATTTGTCTCACACTTTAACATACTTCCTTGTAGAGCTCTGCTTCATTTTGCTCGGTCGCTCGGTCGGTCATCTTAATTATTGTGATTAATTTATTGTTTGTGGGTTTTGTTTTTTTTTGTTAAAAGGGAGCTTGAAAAAAAAAATCTCTTATCAAATCGCAATGAACATTTTCTAATATCATTCAGTCCTACTTGTAAGTGAACGTTCCACTGCAGAGTGAAGCGACAAAACAAAGACAGATGGTCGTCTACGCTCACCGTGTGCGAGGAGGCTGCAGCTCGGTGTCGCGCGGCGTCCTCCTGAGGCAGCCCTGGCAGCCTGGATCCCAGGATGCCCTGTCCAATGGGAGTAGCAGGGGGCAGGGGCAGGGGCAGGGGCAGGGGAAGGGGCAGGGGCAGGGGCAGGCCCAGGCCGCCTCTCCTCACGCCGCTTCCGTCCACGGGCCTCGCCGAGAGCGACGCCAGGAGCGCAGCGTTGCTCAGGGAGCCCAGTTGCTCTCTGCAGGCTTGGCTGGCCATCTTCGTGATGCCTCTGGCTTCCCTTTTGGAGAGAAGCTCGGACCTCTTGCCGGGAGACTCCACCTTTACCCCCCGCAGGCGGGCTGCGTGACCGGACAGCGGGAGAGGGGACGGGCTGCCCGGTTTCGCCTGTGCTGCGGAATGTACTTGAAGGGGGAGTGGGGAGTCAAAAGGCTGAAAACGGGGTTTTGGGGAACTGGAAGAGGGCGACGGAGGGTTTAAATGGAAGGAAGTGCTGAGCTGCGTTATATCCGCCCTGCCGGTCAGGGTGTCGCCGCCGCTCCCGAGTGTCCAAGTGCTGAGAGGGGAGGGGGGCAGCGGCAGTTGGTGCGGCGCCCCAACGTCAAAAGCTCGACAAGCTTCCTCGGATTGAGGCGACAGATCCAGACTCAAGGGGGCCGCGAGCTCGCCAAACGAAGCGCCGGTCTGCGACGGCGCCACCAGCCCGCCGGCCTCGTCTAGTAAACTCACCCCGACCGCCTCGCCGACCGGCTTGAGCGGGTCAAAGGCGGCTTCGGGCGAACTCCTGGTGCACAGCGGAGGAAGCTGAGGGTACACGCAGTCCCTCATCAACCTGGTGCCGCCGATGTCCAAGCGGGAGACTTTGGGAGGGGGCCGAATCTTTGCAAAAGGCGGGCACGCCTCCCATGACTCCTCCTCCTGAAGCATGTAGCAAGACGGCGAGGGGAAAGAGGGAGAGGGTCGTCTCGGGACGGGCAACTGGGAGGAAGCGGAAGCAGCAGCGGCGGGCGGAGGCGCGTCCGGGAGTTCTTGGTCCGCTATGGGAGGTAGATGTCCACTGGACTGGCGAGACTGGTTAATCTGAGGGAGCGAACGCAAGAGGCGCTGATGGAGTCGCGTGATGGAAGGCGTCGGGTGGCCGCCGCAGGGATGGAGACCGACGGGGGGGCGTTGTTTTGCCTTACTCGTCTTCTTCGGCTGTAGAATCAAGACCAGAACAAACAAATTATATTTATTGGTTTGGTCACTAACATGTCAGAAACATGGCAAAAATGTTTTCCAAAGTAAAAGCAGATGTTTGCAAATGGCTTACTTTGTTTAAAAAAAAAAAAAAATCCCGTCCAGTTTCATGGAGGACTACAAAATTCTGAGTAATTACTGTTGAGTCTGGCTGACAATTTTATATGAATCAAGGTGTCCAAACGATTTCCCAGCCATTTTCACTAAAGCAATCCCCTTCGCTCCAGGCGGTTTTACTAGATTTTGAATGAGTTTGCATGGCCCACAGAATATTGCGTTCTATTGCTATAAAAACATGGAAAGGAAAGATTAGAGTCTTCTTTCATCAGGAAAAAAGTGTATTTCTCTCCGTTTCCGTTTTGCGGCAATTAGCATTAGAATATAGCTAAATTTCATCATTATTCACTCATCTGCTTAGAACTGCGGGTAAATCAGCTTGTTTTCAACATGGCCCTGGTTGAACTCTTCTACTCTGCTGCCACCTCCTGGCCGTTTTTGTAATAACTACCGTTGCTTAAACAGTTTAGTGCAGTTGAGAGGCTTCTGTGTGCTTTAGCATAAAACAAATTACAATTAAAAACATAAATACGTCTTTGGGAAACTTAAAACATTAAAAATAGAACGTATTTATACATTTTTGGGGAGCAAATCAGTTAATCCACTATCAAAATGTTTGATTTTGATTTGATCCTTTGCACCACTAATTAGATATACACTGCAATGAAGGCGTTTCTGCTTAAGAATTCTCCAATGTAAACAAAGCAGAATGTCCTGAATACTGTAAAGGTCTGCACTGTGAGCGTAGTTCATTGGGTTAAAGTTGTCAAGCACAACTTGTGCCACCAGATGTTATTAAAGCATTTAAGTACCTCTCATTTCCACTACTTAAAATGTGTAAGATTGGATTTGGAGATTTCTACTTTGCATGCACTAATTCTCAAACAAACTTCTGCCGTACCTTCTTGTTGATGTTCATGTCTTCCATCTTGGCTTTGAGCAACTTCATTTTATTCATGGTGATGGAGTTTTCCAAACTCTGCGCAGCAGCAGAACGCTCGCCACTGCTTTCCTCTTCCGTGTACATGTTGTACACTGAGCCTCCCCTAAAAAGAAAAGAAAAGAGGAGCACATCATGTAAAATGGTCAAAAACAAGATTCTGGTCCTATGTGGAACATTTATAACCTGAATTTGTATGCAATTCTATCACTAGCATAACCTACCTAATAGGGGCGTTAAAAAAAATGTATTCGGCAATATAACGCGATATTACAGCGCGCAATTCTCGCATCGATTCAATATGCAGCCGAATCGATTTTTAAAGATCCATTTTTGATGGAAATATTCAACAAGATGTTTTACTTAGGTTTAAGGTTTCACACTTGAAGCATGGAAGAATGTTATACTAACGGAACATTAAGCCTTAAAATTTTATTTCAATGCTGTTCAAACATGAAACAGATTGCAAACCGTTTGCTAAATACAGTGGCTCGCAGTTATAAACCTGAAGTACATTTTTATACAAATATTACAGTGCACAAGTTTACCGATGAGTATTTTCTAAATTTGAGTTAACAGTATTTGAATGCAGACCCGAGTGATTCAGACAGAGGCGTGAGGGAACCGTCTCCCCTGTCCACCACCCGGAAGAAGTTGAGTTGATCGCCTTCGCGGTAGACCACAAACGTGACCTGTTTGTTGGCTGAACTCTTCTCCCAACCCTCCTCCTTTGCACCCTCCATCGAGTCCGCCACATCTTTCACGGGATCTTCCATTGTTACTGAGAGAAAGAAGAGACGAGTTTCAGGAGACAGACCCGTGTCCAGCTTTTAAAGTAGTCCTTTCTTTTACTTTACCCCTTCTGGTGTTGATTGGACCTCCCCGCATAGCCAAGACCAGCTTCAAAGTACAGCCCTCTGCAATGCTGCAAAAAAAAAAAAAAGCACACACGCTGACTATTAATGCAGCAGTGCGAAAATTCTAACAGAAGCCAAGGAGCAAATAAGGCCATGTTTGGGAGTAAAAATGTAGAAACAATCTGATTTCCAAAAAGTAGAAAGCGTGCGGTGCTGTAACGGGCCACATAACAAATTAAATGACAGGCCTGCATGACAACGAATCATTGCGGCTGCGGGGAGACATGAAAAGATAGTCATTCATTAAGCATGGTTGGATAACGGCTACAGTGGATTTTGTGTGAAGGAAACGGGGGATGGGGGGGGGGGGTGGAGATAGCAGGCAGGGAACATTTATTTACCCGTAATCGTGTAGACAATGTTCATCATCCAGTTCCAGGTTGTTCCAGATGAGGTGTTGCTGGGTAACTGGGATTCCTTTACAGACACACACACACAAACCCATAGGAGAAATCAATACGGAGCTCCACAGGTTTACAAGCATATGTGGTTCAACTTACTAAAAATGATTCATGACTGCCCCCTTTAGACAGATCAGTGCTACTGCAAATGGAGACCTGATTCATCTATTGCCCAGTTATACTTAAAAAAAAAAAAAAAAAAAAAAAAAAAAAAAAGTCTTTATAAATTGTTAGAGATGAATGATGTGATGGTTTAATCTCGCTGCCAAGTTATCCAAGATGGTAAAGTGCAATCGGTACTAACATGCGCAACTCACAGAAAGTCTGGGATTTTCGGTTTTGGGGTGAAATTTCAGGATGAGCCTTAAATGCACTACAGCATAACCTTTACTGGTAAACTTAATTGGACACCTGTTGTGAATTTTGCCATTCAGATCTTGCGCAATATGACAAGAGACATGAGATGAGTGATAAACATAAAGAAGAGGAGCATTATATTATTTATGTCAAGTGAAATAAAAAGGCAGAACTGACAAACATGGACACAACACTGTGGAGCTATCATGCCATGACAATATATGACAAGGTAGCTTTATATTTATATAGCACACAAGTTGCGCTCAATGTGCTTCACATAGTTAAAAATACAACATTCAAAGGCATTTACAAACAAAAGAATTGAAGATATTTAAAAGCAAAGGGTGGTGGTAAAATACGTATTTACAGACGTGCAACGAAGAAACGCGTCGTGAGCAATACTGACTTGAGTTGACCATCAGTTTGTCATTCACTCAATGAACCGCGTCCCACTTTTCTCACAATCATGATACACACACATCGTTTGTACCACACTGCATGTGAGGTGCATAAACTTCCAAAAAGTTGGTTAAGTTGTAAATGATGAGACAAGCTTGAGATTCATCCCGTAATCTATACAACCTACTCAAAATCTGATTTGATCTCAAATCCAAAAGCCATGCCGCCATCGACAGTGATCAAGTCTATAGCAGGGAAGGAGTTAATATTTTCCTCGTTTTGAATATTAGTCATACAATATGCCTGCTTTGCTGTGTGTCGTTTTCATTGTGAAGACTACTCAAACAGTGAATTTCCCTTGCGGTTGACTGAAGCATCTATTTAGAAATGCATTTTCCATTTAGTAAGAGTCGAGTGAAGGAAACGGTGAGAATGGCGGGCTGATCTCGAGAGATATCTTGGGAATGCAAATGAAGTGAGCGAGTGGACTCTGTGACCTGGCACTGGAGCCAAGCCACCGTTTGGGAGTGGGAGTGGTGTGCGCCATCACAAAAACACTGGCTGACGCATTTCTTCGCATAAACACCGCACGGAGGTATTTTTATTTTTTTTACAAGTTCAGAATCTCACTGCCGCTCACAAACTGGAGCCTGTTGAGCTTTGAAATGCGGATGCTTCATTAAGGACATTAACTCATTCACTGCCATTGACGGCTATAGACGTCAAAAATTCATTTGAACTATTTCTATTAGTTGAACATTTTTTTCCCCACTTTTGTTAACATGAGTATGAAAACCTAGATTTTTTTTATTGCACATTTAGAACAGATATCAAATTTGCGATTAATCGTGAGTTAACTAGTGAAGTCATGCAATTAATTACGATTTTAAAAAATAATCACCTGACGCCCCTAATTTCTAATAATCTTTTATTTTATTTTTTTAAATCGCGTCAGGCGATTACATTTTTTAATTGTAATTAATTGCATGACTTCAATAGTTAACTCACAATTAATCACACATTTTATATCTGTTCTAAATGTACAATATTTTTTTCCTAGGTTTTCATACTCTTGTTAACAAAAGTGTGGGAGGGGGGGGGAATGTTAAACTAATAGAAATAGTTTAAATTAATTTTTGACGTCTATAGCCGTCAATGGCAGTGAATGAGTTAAAATCGCTTTCTTCCCCACATTTACTCGTACCTTCAAGCCTTTGGATCTTGGCCTTGACTGAGATGATGGCCTCGAAGGGCAACACGCGCAGCTCGAAACATGTACCGGTCAGGGTCTCGATGTACAGCTCCATGGGGTCGTACAGCGGAAGCTGGTGGTGAAAAGCTCCCACGCGGTCGTCGTTGAAGAAGGGAGGCTCCTTCCTGTCGGTCATCTCGGCCGGCGCCCGGGGGTCGGGTGGGGAGGGAGGGGGGATTTTAGGAGGGTAGCCAAAGCGGAGATGTGGCCCAAGCTGAGGGAGAGAGGGGCAGGTTGTGCTTCCTGGCCGGGGGGCCGTCACTCATCATGTGGGATGACCACAACTGTTAAGGGAAAAAAACACAAACAAAAACAGGGTTATATTATCAGATCTGTAGGTCAAGTGTAATTTAAACACTCTTCTTAAATCGAGAGGTACGTTTGCATTATGGATAACGTTGACAAGATGGGGAAAGTGCAGCTCTGGAACTAAAGAAAAAAAAAAAGGTGCACCTGAGTGCAAGTCCGAGTGTACAATGGCCTCATGAAAGATTCAGAGACACGTACAAAGATTTGGCCAGAAGTCAAAGATCAGATGTGCGGCAGGAGACCTTCTCAGTGGTGCCATTTGAACTCAGCACGACCACGCTCGGCACAGTGATACACCCACGTCATGTGTTCCATATCTTGAATTCAGGGGAAGAGTGAAATATATAATAGGGCTTTTCCAAAAACACTGGTGCCAACTTTTGATTGACATGGGGAAGTCATTTAATACGTTGCTGTCTTGAGGCACAAGTTAGATTTGTTCCGTGACCATCGTAGTAAACATACAGTTGTGCCTCGAGATAGTGACACGGCTTCCAGATGTTTTTTTTTAAGGAATCAAGTTGTCGTTTGGCCGATTTTTACTTAGTATACTAACAAAAATATGAACGCTGTTTAATGCCAGGGAACTTTAATCACTTCCGAATCAGTATCAATTTAGTTAGCAATTATTTTCTTTTTTAAAAGGGCTTCAAACATTTTTTGTCACCCCCCGTTGGATTTGACTGTCAGTCAAACCAAACAAAAAATACATGTATTATACGTGTATTTAGATCAAATACATAATTATGCCTTAAAGTCTGCTATCTTAATGCTAACATATAAAACATTAATGCAAAGTAATGCTTTATCTAATTATCCAATGGAATAATTGAGCTAAATCGATAATAATTGCAGTCAGAGCTAACTTTGTTTTTACAATAATGCAATATTTTTTAATTGAAAAAAATATTTTTTGTGTGTGGAGCTAGAACGGATTAACAGCATATGAATTCATTTCTTGATGGTGGGGGCATGATCGAAGTCGATACCCTGTGCATTTAGTCACACATTTGGTCATGGAAAGAATTCAACTTGCATGTCAAGGCACCACTTTACTTTTTAGGTATTTTTG
Organism: Leptonotus elevatus; assembly: GCF_054856555.1. NCBI lineage: Eukaryota > Metazoa > Chordata > Actinopteri > Syngnathiformes > Syngnathidae > Leptonotus > Leptonotus elevatus. Next base: position 5,918,330 of record NC_141251.1, on the reverse strand, counting down.
GTTGACCAGAGATGGGGACCTTAGGAAAAGCTCAGCATGATGCAATTTAAAGACCACATTGCTTACAACAGCATCAATCAAACCCTCAATGGTGTTGGCCTGTGAATGAACACACAAAGCTGCACATGCCATTACCTTTGTGTCATCGTCATCCTTGTTTGGGGGTTGGTGGACAAGTGTACCTAATGTTGTGGCCGCCGGTGCACAATAGCCGATTACAGGGGCTTAAAATGCAATACTGCACACAATGGGAAATTAGGGGATGTCTTGCTTTCTCTGTGGGATGCTCGATCATCAACGAGGCCTTCGCCGGGATGTTGTAGATAGATGCCCCATGCCCTCTAGTAATGCGCTTACAAGCTACACTGACTTAAAAGGCAACAAAAGTCCAACTATTGCGTTAACACAGCAACGAGGTGGGTTAATTAAGGCAACCGCGTTCAATAGCAAGCAAGCGTCTATACGCCGGTAAAGGTGTTGCTTACCGTGAATAACAAGGCGGCGAGCTCCCCCGTCTAGCCGACGCTGCTGTCCTTATCCGACGTTGCCATGTTAGCCAACAACTCAAACAATGGCTACCGCTCCGAGCTAGTTAGCCGGCGAGCTAGGCTACACCCGTGGACTCCGTCCTCGCTTCCCGTGTGCCGGTGTCGCTGTCGTGGGCGGCGTTACGTTCGCGAAAACAGAGCATTGCATCACGTTCAACGCCACAAAAGGAACGAACCCGGGTCGCGTCTGCGCTCGGTCGCGACGCCGTCGTACCTGTCACTCACACCGGGGGGAGGGCGAGACGGCACCTCCGTGGCTGAGTTTGATTGACACCAGGAAGTAACCAATTGTTGCAAGGAGGAGGGGCTTGCATTTGATTGACACCAGGTGTAACCAGTTGCTGTCTTGAATACTGATGAGTAGGAGAAAAGTGGCGCACCGCGGGTTTGATTGACACATAGGGTAGCCAAGGCGGGATAGGGGCGGGCCTTGTTGACACCAGAATGCAACAAACCGTTGCTTATTTAGTGAGCCCGAAAAAAAGGGATAAAATCAAATTTTAATGCCTGTACAGGCTCTTGTTGAACATAAATAAAATATTTTGAAACTATTTAATAATGTTGAACATAAATCAATTAATAATTTGAAAATATTTAATAATGTATTATTTTTTTCAAAATAAGCATAATGTATGGCACTTATTGCTTAGAGCAGAAAATACCCCCCTCACAAAAATAACCACACATATTTTAGATAGTATAAAATATGTTTCATTTTAGTTCAGAAAAAAATTACATTTTTCACCACAGCAAAAGTTAAGAAATGGATGAATTTCTTATTCTCGATAAAAACATGGTCAAAAAGCTTAAGACAATGGGGTGTGAAAAAAACACTGATTTGACAAAAACATGGCATGGCACCTATAGACAAGAAATCTCAACATGGCATAGCCAAAAAACAATCTACTGTTAATTCCTCCAGGCGCTGAGGCTAAGCACAACAGTATGCTCATAAAGTGCTATCATGTATCGTTATTAACAGTACTAAATGTTACAGAAGAAAACTGCGATGCGACAAATGGATGAATTTGGGAATGTTCCATCAATCAAGATTTCATAATGACATGAACATGAATAAATACTTCCAACAGTGTGCCCGATCTCTTCCAGGTTCAGCAATCCCCCAAAAATACTAAGGAGTTCATCCACAACTGTACAAATATGCTTCAATTGCTCCCGAGAGCATTAAGTGGATCGTCAAATAGGTTAGTCGAGTCCACTGTTGTGCTGGTCTCCTGGGAGGGAGGCGGAGTCTTTGCTTTCGGCGTCATCTTTGCCGTTGTCTTGACTGTGCTTGGTGTGAAAATGTCATCTTAAAGAGAGAAAAGGTTTGATTAAAAAAAAAACTAAATACTTAAACATGGTATTTCCTCAAATAGTGTCCGCCCCTCTAATAGTGTTTCCCGAACTTTATGGAGCCACCACCGAGCAAGAATGAGCCAGGAAAACCCCTTTACGAGTCATCCCACTGATCTGTGTTTGAGTTCATGAACCCCCGGCCACTATTTACGGAAGTAGACAACTACTCAATATCTCCCTGTGATTTGCTTACCCATGTCGTCGTCAAAGATAGACACGCTGGACGCCATGGCCTTCTTGGTCTTCGGTTTTGGTGTGAACGAGTCTGTCAGGTCGGCAAAGATGTCGATGTTGTCGTCAAACAGACTGACATCAATGGGCTTGTCCTTGTCCTTTTTGTTTGCTTTAGTCAAGACGGCAACATCATCCTGTGAAGACACATTTTGCTGATGATGCTTGATGTTTGCATGGTTGTTAATTTTGTATAAAATATTTTTTTCAAGTAACATTTTTAAGTTATATATAATTTTTTTTCTTAAAAATAAATAAATCATGTTTTACTTTCCTAAATTTACTCATTCACTCCCAGCCATTTTCACTGAAGCAACCCCCTTCGCCCCTGGCTGTTTCACTGAATTTTGACTGATTTTGCAAGGCCCACAGAATATTGTGTTCTATTGCTATAAAAACACGGAACCTACCAAAAGAAAGATTAAAATCTCTTCTTTCATCAGGGAAAAAAGTATATTTCTATCCGTTTCTGTTTTGCAGCAATTAGCATGAGAATATAGCTAAGTTTCATCATTATTCACAAATCTGTTTAAAACAGTGAGGAAAACAGCTGGTTGCAACATTGCCCTGATTGATCTCTACACCCTGCTGCCACCTGCTGGCTGCTTTTGTAATAACTACCATTGCTTTAAGCAACCTCTTCAGGTCAGAGGCTGCATCAAAGCCTTCTGTATGCTTTAGCATCAAAAAAACTTGGCAATATTTAAAATAGAACATTTTTATACGTTTTTGGGAGCAAATGAGTTTAAAAAAATTAAAGCTGTTGATATAATTGGTCCTGTTCTACTCTATACTTATGACATGTATGCTACTCGTCAAAAGTTTAGACACACTTTCTAGTGATATTAAATGAGAAACTGTACAAACATTTAGACTGGTAGTGTAATTTGAAGAAATGAAGTCACCTCAAAAATATCCTGCTTCGGAAAACTGTTGACGCTCGTGACGTCTCTGCTACTCGTGGACGTAGCCGTCGAGCCGCTCTTCGCTCCAAAGATGTCGTCGTCATCATCATCTTGTAAAAACGTAGACGTCTTGGTCGTCGTCTTTACCGTCGACTTTGGCTTCACTGTTTGGAAAAGGTCATCGCTGCTGTCGTCGAAAATGGACGGGAGGTTGCTTACGTCTTTCTTCGGTACCGCTAAAGCCTGACGTTCGGCCCTCTTCTTGACGGGGGGTTTGGGGGCAAGGGTGGTCGTGACGGAGGTGAAAAGGTTGTCGGAAGCAAAAATGTCATCCTCCTCAAAGGGAAGCAGCAGTTTGCCTTGGTTGTTGTCCCTATTGAAGTCTTGCTTCCTGGCGTGGTTGAAAACAGGCAGCGACGGCAAAGAAGGCTTGATGGCGATTTGAGCCGGTGGAGGGTGAGAAAGTGGAGGCGAGGATGTAATCGGTGTGGAGTTCTGCGGGGCAATAGTCTGGCTCGACTGGTCTGGCGTTGGCAAGATGAGTGGAGGTGAGCCGGGGGAGTCCGCAGAGGGAATCCCGGCCGGAATGTCGTCTTGCACCTCCACTGATCTTTGAGAGGCTTGCCTCGCCGCTCTGGTCTGCGGTCTTCGACGGATGGAACCTTTGACACGATCCTGCACAAAAAAGATGTTCTGTTAGAGCAGGCAGAAGGCACATATTTTACATGGGGAAAAAATCTCGATTGCGGGCTTACGCCGCCCCACCTTGTTTGCGCTCTGTAAAGTCGTAACCTGAAGCGGCGTGTCAAAGCTGGTTCCCGGCTCATTGTCTTCCCGGGCTCCGATTGGCGTCGTAGCGGGACTGGGGCTCATGCTGGAGCTGGAGACCCCAGAAGAAGAACTGGGATCCAGACTCGGGAGCACGCTTATGGCCCCCGGCATGCTGGGGGCTGAGCCAGGAAGAAACACAGCGGGGTTGATCTTCAGACTCACCTTAAAATAAAAATAAAAAAAGTATATTAATGATAAAAACCACAACAGTAACAGACTTATATTTGAAATGTGTGCAAGCATTGCAAGAGGAAGAAATGAGAGGCTGGATTTGCAGTGAACTCACGGGGATAAGGACCAAGCCCTGCCGCAAATATAAGTCACTGACGATAGCGGCCATTAAAGTGTAACATGTAGATTACGCCCCCGGATAAGCGGCTCAAAAAAAATGAATGAATTTGATATGGCCACTTGGAGCTGCATTGCAAATCCAGCCCACCAAGAGAAACAAGGCAAGCAAACGTATGAGACTTTTGTGAAAGTGACATCTCTCCAGAGTCGAAAGGTTGATGGTGCGGTCATTTAGGCGATAAGACAGAATGTGCCAAAATGAGATGGCGAAAAAAGGAAACGGGGAAGTATTCAAAAGAATGAAATGTGAGAAATGTCTCAAGCAAAACAAAATTACTTGAAGTTTGCCAATCCTTGTTGACGGTTCTTTTGGTTCTACAGGACTTGCTGCAGGTTTCTGTGTAATTGGATTATAGTAAATTTATAATGTAATCAAAGAAATTGATATAAGACAAAAGACAGTGGATCAAATCTTGGGGAGGAAAAGTCTCACTCAGTGGACTCACCTGAATATCTGAAACAGTTTCTGGCTTGACTTGTGGCGCCTTGTTATTAGACGTGTTGGGTTTCTCTGCTACTTTCTGAGGAAGAAAAGTCACCCCGCAAAAAATAAAAAATAAATAAAAAAAAGGCTGACTTCAATTACATGCTTTTAATTCAATCAAATGGCTACGAATCAAATCAGTACCGGGGGCAAAGATTGGGTCTTGCTGGAGCCAAACAGGTCGTCCTCCTCGTCTTCCGAGAACAGACTTGGCGTTGCCGGCTTCGCAGAGCTGAGCTTGGAGCTCTACAAACGAAAGACATTTGGGTTCTTTTATGGAACATCCATGTGGACGTGCAGTCACATATACTACTACCAGGACACTTCATTAAGAACCCATGCACAATCCCAAAACTGAGCCTCCTCATCCCAAATCATGTTCATGCAAGCTCTTGTATTGGATCTCATTGGATTGTGAAGGTGTACCTAATGAAATGGCCAAATGTGAGTTTGACCAGCGGAGAGGACAACAGAAAAAAAAAAAAAAATACTGACTGAGCTCTTCTCCGAGACGGCAAAGATGTCGACGTCTGGATCGTTGTCCTTCTGCTGGGTGGGACTAAACAACAATTCTTCATCTAGGAACACGCCGGTGCTCGTTGATTGTGGTCGCTTCTCTGCAGGCTGAAAAAATAAAATACTATATTAGGTTAAATGGGCTCAATTATTATTTTTTGCCTCGTCTTTGTCGGACAAACCTTTGCAGTGCTTCTGGCTGTAGGTTTACTTGGGGTGAAAATGGCATCACGCTCATCCTGCTCCTCGCCATCATCAAACAGACTGAGTGTGTTCTTTTTGACTTTCTCTTGCGTCTTAACATTCGGTGTCGGGTTTTTGCAATCGCCGTCGTCTTCATCCGGCATGATCTTGGCCTGCTTTTTAGCCAGAACGTCGATTCCCCCAAACAGGCTGACGGCTCCGACGGGCTTCTTCTTACATTCGGCGGTCTCCCGTGACGACGGAGGAGGAGGAGTCTCTGGCGGCTTTACAACCGGTTTCTGCGGCACTGACGGTTTCTGCGGCACTGACGGTTTCTCATTCGCTCCCTTCTTAGCATCTGCAGAATCTGCCGATTTTTCTAACGGGGCGTCGGGCTGAGAATCGATAAGAATATTAAAATCAGCATAGTTGACTAAATAGAGAATGTTGTGCAGTAGTTTTTTCTTAAAAAGGCAAATTCCAGAGAATTTGTTTTCCTCATTGTACTCACTGTAGCTGCTGCGTTTGTGCCGTCATCTGTTTTGCTTTCAAACAAAGATCCTGTATCTTCATCCTGCTCATCCTCGAACAAAAGACAAACTCTCTGGGGTTTCTTCTGACTGTGAAGAGAGACACAAACACAAGATGGCGACCCTTGGCATTCATTACTGAGGAGCAACTGGTGTTCGTTTTAGCAGCCATTTTTAAATTTAGTCTCAGTTTTAGCCCAGTTTCAACCACGCTTGTTAGTTTTGATCATAGTTAGTCAATCTCATCCTTAGTCTATTTTTAGTCAACTATAAATCTAGCATTTTAGACCAGCAAAACACTATTTTATTTGTCCAGTTTTAGTCAACCATAACTGTCAACGTTTTAGTCAGGACAATCATTTAACCCCTGTATTTTTTTGGTCATAGGATTATGTTGAAAATTTCAGATGTAAAACTATTTCACCTCAATTTTACTCTTATCTTTTTGATGAAAAACAACTTGAACAACTTAGTTAGCGGCCGGATTAACATTATTATTGGAACGTTATAGCCGTTGGATTAATGTTACGTTATAACTATAATTATTTGTATGTTTGAACCTTTCACCATGAATCCACCTGTCTGTCCATGTTCCAGATTTAAAAGGGTGTGTGTCACTGGGACAGATTAATAGACAACATTTTAAAAATCATGTCATTTTCATCTCGTTTTTGTTCATTAACTAAAATGTCCATAGATTACATAAAGTACATTTTCATTAGTCGACGAAAATGCATACCGATTTAGTCCCAGTTGTTTAGTTTTTGTTGACGAAATTAACACTAGTAGCAACGATTTATGTGTACGAGTTAAAGCAGGGGTGAGCAAAGGATGGCCCACGGGCTCTGCTCTTTAATCTGGTCCACTAAAGCATTTACATTATTGAGAATCTTGTAGCATTTGTAAATTGTCACAGAGACCAGCAATCACTAATGCTTGTAACTCCTCCATCTCTATTCTCTTAATATTTCAACCTCATACATGAAAGAAAAAAAAGTGTTCCAACCTTTTGACCAGTTGTTTACGTACTGATGTGACTGGTCCAGAGTCAAAATTATTTTTTATATACCTGGATTCTTTTGCCGGAGCAAACAGATCGTTTTCGTCTTCGTCGAAGAGGCTGCCTTTCTGCGACGTCATAACACTAGGAAGGCCGCAGGGGGCGCTGGCGCTTGTTTTCATTCCTCCCGTTTCGGTCTCCTGCTTAGCAGCGCTTGTTTTGGGGCTTATCCACTGGTCCTGAGACACATTGATAATGAAGTGAGTAAATCACACGGCAGACTGGAGAGAGACTCCCCCCCCCCCCCCCCCCACATACCTCATCGTCACTGAAGAGGGAGCTGGCGATAGCTTTGCTAGGTTGTGGCATGAAGGTTTTATCTGGGTTCGGTTTGGGGTTGGACTTTGAGGCAGATGCAAAGAGATCCTACAGGGATATTTGATAAGATTATTATATATTTTTTTTAAGAGATGGAAATTCTATACATCATATAAGACTCTAAAAAGCTGTACTGTCTACCTCTTCTTCATCTTCATCAAATAAAGACACATGAGGCTTGTTGATTTTGCTCTGACTCATCGTGTGGGGATGAGACTGACTCCTGGGGATAGTTGGAAATATCTAGACAGGGGGAAAAAAAGCAAAAAATAAATACTATAGAAGCACAAATTTGAGAAGATGCTAAAGTAACTTGTTGTGACCCTTACTTGCGCGTCTTCATCATCAGAGAAGAGACTACTCGGAGGGGGTTTTGGGGTCTGAGTGACGGCTGTTCCAGCATCTTGAGCCAGCCTGTTCTAAAGAAGCAGATGAGAGAAAGTCAACATCATTACAACAAATATTGGAGCCCTGAAAGAAAATTCTGGTGAATATAAACGGAGGCAAACCTTCTCAGATTTCTCAGACTCTTTGCTGGGGGAGGAGGGAAGACGTTTCTTGAGGCCTTCAGAGAGTAAGGTTTTTGTGCCAGGACCAAACATGGAGATGGCACCTGCAGGCATCTAAACATTCAAGTTAAGTCGTTAGAAAACCAATGAATGTCGATATAAAGTTATTGTTCTATTATACTGTTCTTTTTTTAAATTATTATTATTATTATTTGTGTTGTGTTTTTTGCTTTGTCTCTCTGTGGGAGCACATGCAAGTTATTTTTGGAAGGAAAAGTTTTGCGCTGGATTCCTCTTTAACCCATTAAGGACGGGAGAGCGTGACCGCGCTTCTCCCTTTAAACCCGGGAGAGCGTTTGTGTCATTTTGTTGTGTTTTGACCAATTCTTGGTTTTCTTAGCCGATGAATGTCCTGGAATTTTATTTGAGCGATTATGGTTGCGGGAGTTATTAAATAAATGACGCGATTGACGACGACACGGGAGGAATTTGAATCAGTGTAACGAGTCGACAGTAACATACTGTTAAGAAATATGTTTGTAGACAATGAGGATGTTGAAAATTTTAACGGCTTTGTAACTGAATGGACGACGAATAATTAGCTGAGATATCAATTATTGTTAATATTGTTGAATTTCCAGGAAAACTTCAGGTTTTAGAGGCATGTTTTGCCAGGCACTTTTAGGCCTTAATGGGTTAAAGATGGAAACATTTACAAATGTGTCAAGAACAAGTCGCAACTCAATGCGGACGTTTACCTTCTTCTCTGATTTTATAACCGGCTCTTCCACCTTCTTGTTCTGAGCGGCCTTCTCGCTAAATATGTCCCCGTCCTCGTCCTCGTCGAAAAGGTCAAGGGCCTTTTTAGGTTTGGATTTGACCTCAACAGCTGAAAAAAAATACACCGCATACAAAGTGACGAGTGGAAATCAAAGTGATTGTTAAAAGTGAACACACGTACCAGGAGATGTTTTTATCATGCTTTTACCACTGAAGAAGTTATCATCCTCATCATCCTCCTCTTCATCAAACAGCCCCCCACTGACTGGGGCCGGTTTAGGGGTGACTTGGGCCTTGCTGGTCGGAGCTCCATTCTCTTTGTTCGCCGTTAAGTCACCCTCTGGCCTGAAGAGGTTGTTGTCTATTTTAAGAGAAACAAAAATGCGTTGGCTTAAGCGCTTTGATCATCCATGAAAAGGATATAAGGCACTATATGCTAGCAGGCAGCGATTACCTGGAAATATCGAAACGGCACCAGGTGGAATTTTCTTGACAACTCTGCCGGGCTCTTTCGGGAGGAAAGGAAAACACGGCCACATTAAAGCTTCAAATACATCGACATATATTGAAAAATCCAGGAAATTAAATTAATTAATTAAACTGACCTCTGACCCACATTGATACGTGCGTTATATGTAATATTTATTTGAAATAATATTATATATCACTTATTCAGAGAAAAATGTAGAATGAATTTCCATGAATAAACTTGGCACTGTAAGTCAGTCAAATTCAAGGTTATTAGTCATTTTAGCCGTGTTTTCTTCTCTATTCAAGATTGCTGAACTCACATAAGCAACAGTTCTGCTCACTCGGGTCAGATGATCGTCACTGGATGACAGTCGCATGACAATATATTTCTGAGTAAATACAGTATTCACTTTACCTGCAGCTTTAGGGGTGGTTTTGATGCTTTCCTTTGGCGACTTTTCCTCTTTGGACACAGGCGGCTTTGGTGCATCAGAGAACAGATCACCCTGCGTGGCATCCCACAAAAAAAAAAAAAAGCAAAAATGTGGATGCTATCACGTAATCTTGACAGAAATGAGAAAACTTTGCTATCTATTACTTCATCGTCATTATCGAAGAGGCCTTTCCCTCCACTGAAGAGACCACTTTTCCCGCCAAATGGCGAGAATTCGTCGTCGTCATCTTCATCGTCGTCATAGTCCATTTTCGGAGGTTTGAACATGTCGTCGCTGTCGTCGTCAGCCGCTGTATGAATGAAGAGCAACTTGAGCGACAGGATGGATTTGGATTTGAAAAACATGATACACACACACACGCACACGCACACGCACGACAATGAGGATGAATGAAGAGCCCGTCCGTACCATGCGTGTTGACAGGCTTTGCTTCTTTCTTGCTTTTACTTTTCTTCCTCGACGACAACGCTTTAAAAATTCGGTTTGATGAGAAGAAAAAACATCGATGAGCGTGCGGGTGAAGCATGAATGTCTTCATGTTCAAATTAAGATGGTTATAAATGTGAGGGAGGCAAAAAAATAATAATTCAAACAGTCGCGACTTACAGGCTCGATCTCCTGTTGGTTTGCTAACCAGTTCGCCTTTGATCCTGGCGGCCAGCTCATCGGCAAAGGTCGACGGGCCTGCGCTCTGAAAGACAAGACCACACATACAGGATGTTACATTTCAGTCCTATGCATTGACAAATTATTTTGTTAATAAATACCTCATTTAAAAACTGAATATTGCAGTTTTTTGTGTACCTAATGTTAAGGCCGTTGTGAATGGACATACACAAGGGTGTAAACAAGCATACCTTTGTATCCTCCTCCTCTTCTTTGTCCGACTCTCCAAAGATGTCAGAATCATCGTCTTCGTCATCTTCATAACTGGCCATAGACGACTTCTGTAAAAGTATTTTAAGCTTGAAAAAAAAAAAAAAAAAACAAGTATATATAGTTCAAATGTTGAGCTGTCACGTTACCGTACCTTCTTGATAGCATGGTGACTGTCCTCCTCCTCCTCCTCCTGCATAAAGTCCTCATCTGAATTCTGTGTAACAACATTTTTGATTGAAAACAACACAAGTATCTATCATAAAATGACAGAAAAGGTGCCGGGCGAGCTCTCACGTCTGCATCTTTGCCGTCTTCGCTGTCGATCACGCTGTCTCTCTCACTGTCCACTGAGAGTTCTGTGACGACAAACCGTTGACAGACATGAACAATGGAAGATCTCGTAGGGAATGGGCGTCAGCCTAAAAATACTAGAGTAATCCCCTTCATATTCACAGCTCACTAAACAAAAACATACCCATTCATAGATCAAAAAAACAGTTGGAGCTTCATTTAGACAAAAGTAGTACTTTGGGGTAAATTACATGTCGATTTTTACTATTCGTGGCAATCAAGAAAGGGGATTACTATGTAAATATTATTATATTATATAATGCATCACCATCGCTCGACAGGTCGCCAAGGCCAACGTCATCATTTTCCAAGAAGGCCTGGGAGCCAATCAGAAAAGGTAGAGGTCTGTCCACGTAAAGGTCCTTCAGAAACAAAAAAAACAATAATAACAAACATAGTTTTTTTATGCGTCGTCAACTGTACATTTATTGATGACATTACCTTGGGCTCAAGGATTGCCTCCAATCTGTCATTGGCCTCCTCGTCCTCAGAGTCAGAGTTTCCGGCTTTGATGTCCAGGTGTTCGAAAGCGGACTCCAGAACCTTCAAGCCGTAATTCACTGCTTCCTGCATCTTGGGGATGAGCTCGGCTTCTTTTTGCTCGCGGGTTTTCTGTTGGGGAAACGGCGACCGTCACAGAGAGAAATATTAAAACGGTGCAAAGTGAAGCCACGGATTCCCAACAAAAGGCTCCATTTTCATGATGGCACTGATTCTCCAGCACCCTCTAGTGGCATGTGAAAGAATCACAACCTTATTACAACTCAGTTGTACTTAACTTTGAAGTTCAATTCAATACATTTGCATTTAATCTAAAACATTTGAGGGCTTTTCAATATTTATTTAGGTACAGTTCAACTGTTGTACGCATTACATTTTAAACTAATCATTAGTGTAATTTTTCCCTGTATTTAGAGGCAGTGTTAATTAACATTCTAATAATTACCAGCATATTTTCCCATAACGAATTTTATACCCCTACAAACACTTCAAATATTCAAAATCCTCACAACTTGATACCTGATCAGCCTGCTTCTCCACAGCATCAGTCTTGGGAACGGGCTCCTCGACCTCTTCATCGTACACTCTCTGCAACAGGAAACAAAAAGGTCAATGCAACACGTCTGCTGCAACGCCGCCCGAAGACTACAAAGCAGAAGTTCAGACTTTACATTCTCGATAAACTGCGTGTTGGAGAGCATAAGGAAGTCGTTGAAGACTGAGTGCAGGCTGCTATCTGTGGCCTTGGTGTCTCGGATCAAGCCGTCCAGCTGATTTTCGATCTCGTGCGTCTTGGATAGCATTCTCTGAGAGAAGTCTTGTAGGAACAAGAAGAGCTGGAAGGCGGGGGGGGGGTTTGGGCAACAGTCAGTACAGCTGATTTTTAGCGAGCATTTTTTTTTTTTATGTTACCCCAGAGTCGGCTGCGAGCGACCAGTTGGTGCTGCTCTGCCGCATCTCGTCGAGGGTCCACGGTCTCTCCCAAACTAGAGTATCTGTAGAGACGTGCTCATTCCCGTCCGGGCCACTCGACATCTCATCTGGCATCCCGTTCATCTGCAGACACAAAACTGGATGTCGGTCAAGGAAGCATTTTACTATTCATCACTTTTAGACAAGTAGGACATGCAGTGCAGTGTCATGTAAACAATAATAGAGACCTACATGGCCCCGTAGATGATTTAGTAAGTAATTCCTTTTCCTGTCTGGTGGTGGTAGGATTTTCAAAATTCCAGGGGCTTGAGAACACGATTGTAAGCGGTCATCATACAAAGGAGCATTAGGATCATACTGGGGGCAGGGGGAAAGAAAAAAAAATCGCTATGGAGGAGATTATAGTTGTTATCTCCCAAGAAAAAAAAGTTATACATTTTTAAAATATATTTTTTTAAATAAAACTACTTTTTTTTCTGGAATACATAATATTCTGATAAAACTACTAAATAAAAAAATATACGTATTTTCTCAAAAATATAATAACTTATTCTTGTAAAATTATGAAAGATCTAGAAAATAGGCAACTTTCTCAAAAATATATGACGTTTTAGTAAGATTACGACTTTAAACTTCAATCTGTTAGCCCATTTTTAACTTAAAATATAAAAGTAAAATATAGATATTTTACATAAAATTCCAGTTATTTTTAATATTTCACAAAAATATACATATTTATTCTTGTTATATATATATACACACATATACTTAAAAAAATATATAATCTACAACGACTTTACACTTTTAAAAATATAATTTATGTAAAAGAAAATAAAAAAAATTTTTTTTTTAACTGACAGTTTTGGGGAAACTATGGATGTTTTACATTTTCGACTGTCGGGATACATCAACTAAAAATAAAATTACGACTTGAATCTCGTAGTATTTATTTTCATCAAGGGCAAATGCCTCAAATTTGCTGCTAAAGATTTGAAGTGGAACCAGCCTTGAACTGTTGCCCTCCGGTCAAAGGTTTTAGAACGCTTCCCTGCTAATCAAACCGAACTCTTGGCAGAAATGAAATCATTCGACTTATTTAAATACGTCACAGCTTGAGTACTTGAAATGTCTACGATAGCTTTATTATTGATGTCACTTGTAGCTATTCGACTGCTTTAAGGCACCCATTTGGACGTTAAACGACGACAAATGTGCAACGTGTTGCATTTAAAAGCAACCAAATTACAAACAAGGATTGTCACCATCTGCTACTTTGACAAAAGTTTCAATGTTTGAACTGGCATGGGAGTGAGTGAGGGGGTGTTTAGTTAGCAAGTAGCTCAACTTAGCTAGCCAACGTAGACGTTAGCGCTCGCAAAGCGCCTTTGCTAACACAGACGCGTTAAATACATTTTCCCTTGAAACGGAAACCGTGCCTACCTTGAACGCGTCCGGCCCGAAGAACCGCTTGGGACTGCGACGAAAAAGGACGCCGAACAAATGATCGATTATGCTAAATTTGGCCTTTCCCTCATTGGTCTTCTGACAGGTCAGCCATGTTTTGTCTGCAGACAGTCACCTGACTGCGGTCGCTAGGCAACCGCGGTTAAGTGGGACGGAGTGTAACAAACAACATCTTTGCAAGAATGATTTGCGCTTTTACGAATCGCCCACTCGTTAGTAAAGACTTTCAAAATTTAAAAAAGCAATTAACAGCTAACAATCTGCAGACGCCTTAGGATTTAGTTAATGTTGTTGTCAAACTCACTTTCTTTTATTTGCCCCCCTTCCTTTTATCAAAGGGCGCCCTGTTTTGCCGGTGCAATCGTTAGTACGCATGCGCATTTTTTCGTGAACGAAATCATCCCAAACAACAAAAAAAAATAAAAAATATGATGCAAATATTTGTAGCTAGCTATCTGAAGTATAATTTTGCCGGCATAAATCGCTGTCAGTTTATTTTTTATAACTATTTTTGTCGCAGCGTCTCACACTAGGGGATGTAGCTCAGTGGTAGAGCGCATGCTTTGCATGTATGAGGCCCCGGGTTCGATCCCCGGCATCTCCACTGCTTTTTAGTTTTTTTTTTTACAAAATGTCAAACTCAGCCGATTTGTCAGCACATAAAGACTAATTATTGGTGATAAAAAACGAAATATTTTTGAGACATTTTTGGTAGTGTGTGGTCAAGATTACCCCACCCGCCCAAAAGTAAAATATTAACTGAAAACCATGTGCCTTTCCTCAATAAAGGTTGGAAACAAAAGTAGCATTACTATCAGTGATGATGACACAAAGACTTGTTGCCTAGAGACATCTCGTAAACGCTTGTTTCTGCTGATGATATTGGCTGAATTGTACTGCGTAAGGTTTGACTGTAAAGTCGATGAGGCTTTTTGTCAAGTTTATGTGTTTACTGTTATTATGAATTTATTAACCGTTTTTGTATGTCTGGTACGTACAGCATTTTGTATGTACCAATGGTTGTTTTTAAAGTGCTCTTAAATGGAACTCAAAATTATCGTAGTGTAGCAATCTTTAGATAAACAAATGGTTTAATGTTTCTCGATTCTTATTTATCCTTTTAAAAGCAGACCTGGTGCCCCTAGAGGCGCTTATATTTACTGCAGGCATTCTTCCCATGCTGCTAATACTTGCGCTTTTAGAGCAACCCAACTTACACTACAAGAGTAAAAATGTATAGTTAACCCAGCAACAGTCTTGCACAAAACAAGTAACATCTTTTTCTTTTATTGAACACAATTCTGTTATTTTACAAGTAGAAAAAGCTCAATCAAAAATAAACAACTTCTAGGGACTTATTTGCTTGCAGCATTTTTTTTGGGCTGGCCATCAACATTCAGGAAAATAAATATACTCTCCTATGGGGACCATCATGCTTACTTTTCCTTTCAGGAGCAAACTTTTTTTCGTTTTTAACAAAGGTCCCATAGTTAAACAACAACATACCATTCAAACGCAGCACTCAATACACATAACACATAAACAATAAAATGGCGATACTTCCTGAGTTAACCAAACATTACATGACCATTTCAAAGTTTTGTTCCCTCGAGCACCACCCCCCCTTCATGAAAACGTACCAAAACATTAGGTACACTTGTACATTGTAAAGTATGGAGGACAAAAAATGCCTAAATAAAAAATATGAAAATAAAAAGAATATTATAAAAATATTATTACAAAATTAAGTACAAAAACAAAAAAAATCTTAATATACATAAAGTAAAAATAAATACTAATAAATGAGATTCAAAACATAAAAATAAATGTGGAAATAAATACAAAATATATAAATATCAATCAAGCGTTTTTATCTATTGACATTTAATTCTATATTCATTTTCATATTATTATTATTTTTAAATCTCGTTTTATATATATATATATAGTTTTTATTTTTAAATTTTTTTATTTGGGCATTTTTGGTCCTCAATAAAGAGACCCAGTATGACAACCCTGCAAAGCACAATATCACACATGAAATACCTCAATGGATTTATAATACACTTACAATACTGGATGCCGGGAAACCAGGGGTAGGCAACCCTGGTCCTCGAGAACCGCAGTCCGCTGTGTTTTAGATGTCTCTCTTACCCCTGCATTAAACTGTTAAGGTGTACCTAAAGTTGTGGCCAGTGAATGTGCAGTCCGGACATTAATGATTCATGTACAGATTCAACATTTAAGGCAAATGACCCGTAACTTAATGTGACAATGGCGCAGACATGAACACCAAACAGTCTTCTTACCACCGGTTGTTTTTTGAGCTGCCGAGAAGGCTTCACAATCCTCTGTGTGTGTTGACCTGATGGCAACTATTTTCTTGTGCGTCAGTGGCTTGGCGTGGTTCTACCCCCCTCCCGGCTGGTTGCTGTTGGTTCAATGCTCGCTTGGCGCTTCTTCCTCCTGCTCGCTGGTCGCCTCCTCTTTCACTTCTGCTGCATCCTCACTCCCTGTGCGCCTCCCACGGGAATGATCTCTCTCTTGTCGGCTGCAGGTCAAGGTTCCCACGGATGAGGGCTTCCAGTAGTCGCAAACCTTAGACTGTGTGAGAGACGGCGAGGCTTTTGTTTGGACTCGGATTTTTGATGGCGTAAATGTCGTGCAAGTACATGCGACAAGTTTACATGGATAGGCTTCATGCGCTGGTGGATCATCTGCCACTTGGTGTAGATCCTGGCAAGCAGATCCTTCACCTGGCAGTGCAGACGTGTGCAAAATAACATGTCAATGTCAACCAGGTATGAAACACTAAAAATAAATGGCACAATAAGCGTTTAACATGACACTCACCTTACTCCTGTACAGACACTTTTCACTCTCTCTGATGTGGCATATGACGTGAGATCTCAGATCCGAGCTGAGAGTCAGCAGATGTTCCTGGGGGAAGGGGGGACAAAACAAAATGGCGGCATGCCAGATTGAATGTTGACACACCAACTCAAATCTAGCGATGCTCGTACCTTCTGATGGGTCGGGAAAACGTGGAAATCGGAGGCTACGTTTGTCAAGGTCAGCAGGCTGTGGCAGAGGTAGTAGGACTGGAACACAAATGTCAAGGAAATTTGACTTTTTAATACATTTTGTAAATACATACAGGAATAACAATTGAATAGAATGTTCAGATTGTGCATCGTTCGTTGTGTGCACGCCCTGGCCACCAGGGGCAGTATAACAGACATATGGCTATATGTGAAGCCCTGTGGTTGATAGCCTTCCTTTTTTAGACCAAAGACCTATCTAACATAAAAGTAGTGCTTTGGGGCTCTCTTGTGGTATTGATAGGCAATTATAAACCTACTCTTGGGGATTTTCTCTATTCGAGACAGGGTTCCGACTAGGGATGTTCGATAACACTTTTTTTTTTTAAAGACCGATACTTAAATCTTCAGTACTCGCCGTTACCAAGTGCCGATATAGAAAAAATTAAATAACAAAAATTGCTTAAAATTAATGGCAATTATATTCTTTCAATTTGCTCATAAACGTCATTTTGCATAGAGCACACAAAATTAATAAAAACAATTTTATAAATAAAATGAAAAAAATAATCAGTGGCCAGAAAAAAAAAATCCCAATCAAAATATGTTGATGTAAAACTTCCTTTTAAGAATACAGTAGGGCTGCAACTATTGAGTATTTTAGTATTCGAATACTCAGCCAAAAATTATATTAAGTATTCAAGTACACTGATAAAATCTACTTTTGCTTGGATAAAGAGTAATTACACAACAAAGAAAAAATAAAGACATTTTCACTTAATAATGAAAAACAAGTTGGCTCAGTGGTTTCCTTTTTATTTTTAAAACAAGTTTATTTTTTCAAATTGTACACTTACATTATACGCCAGGGTAGTGATTATGCATTTATGAATTTGAAGCAGTTTACTACTGATAAGACAAATTAAATAGGGTATTTTATTATTTCGTGTTACAGGTTAAAAATAAAAGCTTGTGATGAATCTGCAGACACGAAACGCATTAGCTACTGGAGTATTACCCAACAGGCCACATCGGGAGCCAGTTGAAACGTAATGTGGCAGCTTTCATATCACGCTAAAAAAAACATAGGGCCTATACAAAATTCATGTATCGTGTCGTTCGCTCCATTCAGGGCGCCTTGGGCGCAAATGCGGAAACTTACATTTTTTTTTTCTTTTTAAAGAGTGCTTTTAATTAAATCATTTTAAAAAATTGTACGGTGTCCTTGAGTAGCCTATAAATATAACGCATTATTCTTTTTATTATTGATGTCATCTTCAGTCGGCCGTATGTAGCAAAACGGCTGGATTTTGCTTCATAACTCATATTCCAAAAATATTAGTCAGAATATCATGTTTACACTAGTGAGGTTACATATATTATTGTAAATGTTTAAGGTTGACTTCCCCTTCAAATGAGATTGAGGTTTTACAAGCCTGCACGCTGACCTGCTGATCCAGGAAGGTCACGTCTTCCTCTGTGGAACTCCTGCTGGAGGTGTTCAGTATGAAACGACGGAGGGAGGACGGCTGCATAGCAGGCACGTACGGCTTGAGCGTAGCGAGCTACGTGCAGGACAGATAGATGGATTACTGACGACATTGACCACAACACAACATTCCACTGAAATTAAAGAAGAGAAAAACAACAACCTCTATTTCCTTTCCACTTGGTTGATATTGACTCGTTCCGTCTAAGAGTTTTGAGATCATCGAGAGACTAAGATGCTGTCGCAGGCATCTATGTTGGGACGGGGCGGGGGGGTTAATGGACGGCATGATTTCAGAATAAAACCTCTACGGCGGACAAACTTTCTTACTTTCCGCGAGCGTCGACGGGCAGCAGTTGAACCAGAAGGCACATGTTGTGGTGGTCATCTGTCAGGTCGGTGAGGATGCGGCACAGCTTGGGGAGCTAAATGACAAAACGCAAATATTGCACTTTGACAAAATATAAACAAACAATACTCCTCCTCCTCCTCCTGGTGTGCAAGTGTACAACTGACCATTGTGTCCCAGTCCCTGATGTTGCTCACTATCTTATTGAGCAGCTCGTTAATCGCCACGCCGGCCAGGGGGACGAAGTGAGTGTCCAGAGCCACGCGAGCCATCACGGTCAACAGCAAAAGCAGCTCATAATCGCTGTACACCTTTGGACACATCCCCAAGCAGTACGACAGGTACTGAAAGAAAAAGGAGAGAATGCGCTGCAGGCTTAAATTTGCTCAAGGACAGCGCTTGGAAGTCCCGTCTGCCTTCTGTTATCACCTTAATGATGTTGTTACAGTTGTGTTCCGGGAACGCGTTCCACTCCCTGGTGCGTGGGGGGCATTCACTTTGAATATAGACATTCTTCCTGTATCAAAAAAACACACACATAGTATCTAACAAGCTTGTATAACACTGTAAATTTACTGTCTTATTAAAATAACGGCTGTTGACAACAAAAGTGAGTAAACCCCTAAGTGAAAAGTGTCTGTACATTTGAGAGTGAGGTAAAATAAATAAATAAATACAATTAAAACTCAAATTGTGACAGAGAGCACAACTTACAGCAAATCTCCCTCGGTAAACGCCGGCTGCAAGTTTTCAAATGGGAACAGTGTCACAAATGCGACGCCCATGTTCATCAGCACCAAGGTCAAGTCAGCCAAAGCGGGCACCCACACAGTAAAAGCAGTGCTTTTTTTTTTCACTGAGAAAAAGGCAACAACAAAATCAAGTGAGGGCATGACAACAGCTAACGGTGATTGTGGGTATTAATATTATAAACCGGGCAATTTTAGAAAGGCATCATATCCACGCATAAATATTTGGGGTGTCGGGCGATTAAATTTGTAATTTTATTTAATCGCATGACTTGAATAGTTAACTCATGATTAATCGCACATTTTATATCTGCTCAAAATGTTTTCATACTCTTGTCAACATAAAAGTGGAAAAAAATGTTAAAACTAATAGAAATATGGCTGGATCTTTTAGTAATTGATACAGTAATTTCATATTAATTCATAAAATTTAGATAAAATTAAAAAGATTTACTTTGAAAAATGTGTGATATTGATTTGTGTTGGTCATTTGTCTGCCACTAGATGGCATAATTGCACTTGTAAGACGGTGACAGCTCAGTGCATTTTTTTTCGTAATAAAAAGCTATCTAATCTTTAATATGAAGTAAATTGTGAAATTCTGCACATTTGTAAAATTGTAAATTACAACTTGACCCGTCTCTACAAATATATGCATTATAAGAAATGTATTACTGCTAAATTTTGATGTGGACGTGCCTCCTGCGTTGCACCTGGAATTCCCCCCAGTACAGGCTTTCCAAGCAAGGAACGGTCATTAAACGTGTGCTAAAAAAATTTGTGGCGTTAAAGGAACTTTAAATTAACTCAAAATGAATGCACTCATTTAAACGCCCCTAATAAATATACAGTTTAGTCATCAGCAGACATCTATACCAAAATATAAATTCCTACAAATTCTTATTATTTTCGGAGATTTTTCAAAGTTGGAAACTTTGAAAAATCTCCGAATTTTGGAACCCTAACAGCGGGGATAGGAAAAGTACTGACCGATATTACTGGCAGCCGAGCGGGCGATGTCGCAGAGAGCCTGCAGGATCTTTTCAGACAAAATCCTCTCCGAATGCACGGACATCATCTGACAAGAAGAAAAACAGGACTTGGTGCTTTTGTGCTACAGTAAATCGTCGGCGGTTTGAGAGGGGCCCGACCTTGAATAGGAAATCGGTGATTTGAGTCGGGCAGGGCGACTGAGACCCGTAGTAAGCTTCCTGGAACAAGCGGATTTTCACGTGCAGTTTTAGCTGAGCTGGGCTTGACCTGACCAAAGCGATAACAGAGGAATTTGTAAAAAAAAAAGTATTGATGCAGCGTGTTGTCAAATACATGCGATAACCATGCAATCGAAAATGGGTTGAGCTACTGCCAAAAAATAAATTAAATAAAATGACGTATCTATCGTGGCGACGAGCAAAATATGTTGCAAGCAACAGCCACCCACCATCCCTTTTCTATAGTCCTCTTAAGCGTCGTGGAAGAGTTGGACGCTATCACAGTTGACGTTGGGGTGAGAGGTTGGGTACATTGAATTGGTCGCACCCAATCACACATATCCACAAATAACCATTCCCGCTGACAATCTTGAGTATTTAATGAACATAACACGTATGTTCTGGAATGTATGTGTACAAAATCTCATCTTCCAATCGACCAATTGTCAGCAGACTTCTGACTTTAAGGAACACAATCTTTTTACATCTACGTGGGTCTGGCAGTACGGAAATTAAGTGGTGGTGGATGCAAATGGCGGCTAACCTCGCTAGTTTCGGCTACCCTGTGTTTACAGATTTTGCACATGAAAGGCCGCTTACCAAAGAAGTATTTTCTGCTTTGGGCTCTGCGGTTTGATATTGCATTGTCTGAGCTGCAGAGAATCCTGATTAAAGATCTGGCCAAACTTGTCAAGGTGGAACATCACTTCTCCCGGAGGGACATCCCTGATAACACTGTGCTCCAGTGAGTAGCGCTGCAAGAATTCCCTGGAGGAGAAACAATGGCGTTGATAACCATCAAATGAAATGATCACGTTTCAATACTGCACTGTTTCAGTACCCGATTTTACACGGTCGTCTCACCATTAGCCCGTCTACAGCCTTTCCCATATATTAGCGTTAGCTTTTGTTTGCTATCTTCATTACAATTGCGGCTGAGCAGGAACGCAACGCGGCTGACCGACCCAGATGACCCAGAAAAAAATTAAAGCGGCTAGCGTGCGTCCGGCTTGTCGTACTCTCGCTCGCTGCAGCCCTCGTCGCGGTTCTCCTCTTCGTGGTATTCCGCCACTCCCAGCAGCTCCTCGTCGCACAAGGTACGAAGCTGCGCCTCGTTCTCTTTTGCTCTGCAGGGACACAAATCATGGTGACAAAATATATAATAGTAACAATAAGTATTAGCTAAACATTCAAGTGTTGCGTACTTCTTTTGGGTGTCTATCTCTTTCAGCATCTGGTCCAGGTTGTTCCTGTAGGAGCCTCTTCTGATGGTTGGCTGCTGCAGAAAACACATGTATGCAATCCAAATGCTCTACTTTGGTATCTAGCCTCACAAGTTTTAATTTACTCCGTGACCTCAATTACTTGTATAAAAACGTAAAATTTTCACCTCAATTAAATGATTTGAAATGCTATTAACCCCCAGTGAGCTAGTAAATTACCCAGCGGCATTATTGTTGGAACGTTATAGCTGTTGGATTAATGTTACGTTATAACGATAATTTTACTTTTCTTGTTTTTTTACCTTTCACTGTGAATCCATGCGTTTTTGCATGTTCCACTCGCTAGCTGCAGATTTGAGATTTTACAAAATCATTTAATCTTCAACTCGTTTTTGTTCATTAATTAAAATGTCCATAGATTTTAGTCCAGATTTTATTAAGTTAAGTACATCTTCATTACTCCACGAAAATGCATACCGATTTAGTCCCAGTTATTGTTTATTAATGAGGATTTTAGTCTAGTCTTCGTCTGGCGAAAAATGTGTTGACGAAAATATTTTTGTTTAGTTTTCGTTGACGAAATTAACACTAAGTGGGGGCACATTCAACGTATTCTAACAATTTTAACTTCACCTTTAAAAAGTACATACTAATTATTCACATCATATTCAATTACAATCACATTATTGAGGGAACAATCGCAATTAGATTACTTTTTTTTTTTTTAATTGTTCAGCCCTAATCTAAATTTTGCCCATCAAATTTGACTATGAACACCAAACAAAGAAAAGAAAAATTAACCTGGAATAAGTTGGGGCAGGGCACTTGTGAGTCAAAAGAAATGTGCCTGTAAAAATAACGCTCTTACAGCTTTCAAGGTCTGGCTGGGACCTCCGGGTGCGCTCGGATCTGAGAGGGCGGCATCCTCGTCCGGCGTCGCCGGAATCGTGGGAAAGTGATTCATGATCTCCTTCAAAGACAGCAGCTGCTCCTCCTCGCTGCTTTGGGATGTATGGCTTGATTCCAAATCAAAAGCAATACCCAGGCTCAGGTCCAGGTCCTCATCCGCAGATTCCGCTTCATCCGTGTGTGGTCTTTGCCCTTCGCGGCTCTTGACGGGAGGAGAGCGGGACCAACGGGATGAAGAACATTTCCTGGCTTTGTTTTCTTCGTCATGTTCAGGGCTGTCATGCGTCCGGCGGTGCCTGCGTGATGGAAGGTCAGCCCAGCTTTGGGATTTGCCCCCTGTGGAGTAAAAGGACTCAATATCTTTAATATTCAGCCTTACTAATGACACATAGGGCAAGGAAATGTTCAAACGTTTTGATGAGATGGGGAATTTTATAGAACAAGTAGATCCAGAGTTTTCGCCCTTACTGAAAGAGTTCTCAGAACTTTTGATGGTGGAGCTACATTCTGGTGTTTTTCTCTCCATCTCCTCCTCCGTCTCGCCTGTTTTGGTCTTGTTGGCATTGTGCACAGGGCTGAGAATGGCATCCGGGGTGAACAATTCGTCATAGTCATTAGGAATAGTCCGTCTCCGGTGGTGCCGTTTGTTCCGTTTTGCCGGCGGAGTGCTTAGAGAGCAATTGCTCTTGGAGGGTGATTTACAAGGAACGTTGTGAGACTTGCGTTTCAGAGTCCTGACCGGGGACTCTGAAGAAATGTGTTGGGGCTGCCGAGGAGGGCTTAAGTGAGGCGCACTTGTGTTCTTCGGCTGGACCTCCGCCTTTACTTTTTCGCTTTTGTCACATCTCTCGCTTGCTTTCTTGAAAACATCTTCGTTGTTGTTGCAAAGGAATCCCAATTGGATAACGTTACCGTGAGTGGAATGTATTTGCAGCTGCCTTGCCCCTAAAAAAGTTTTTGGGGTCACAGTAGGTTTGGATGGCGTGCAGGGTAACTGGACTGGCTTGGATTTGGGCAACGAATACAAGCAAGTCGATCGTTCATTTGGAGTTTCAGTTTCCCCAGTGACACCGGGGGACGTCCGAGGGGGACTCTTTGGCGGCGGCTTTGGAGGCTCTACGCGGACGCAAGACTTCTTGACGCTGGCGTCGCTGTCCTCGCTCTCCCTGCGTCGCTTCTGCAAGGGGCGTTCCAAGCTCACGGCTGAGAACAAATAAAATTGCACGTTTCTTTTACTATAAAGGCGGCATAAAATATCTTGTCTCTTAATACAGTGAGTGAGGTTTTTCCAAATGGATGGCAGGGGCCAGGTTATTTATAGATTAGGTAAAAAAACAAAACAAGATGAAATCATTAATTACTATTTTTTTTATGTATCATTATAATTCATTACTTTATAATTAATTAAATATATATATATCTTTAAGCACATGCATTGCTTTTAATTGCTTTTATTTCACTGATTATTTATGAAACAAAAAAGCAACTATTGAATCAGATGAATAAATATTAAAAAATTAAATACATCTCAATTAAAAGAGTCCAACAAATATTGCAAAATCAATGATAAAGTTAATGGGCCGTAATTAACCCTCTAAGAACAATGCAACACATGTTTTATATCAATAGTAGGCCCGGCTATTCATTGAAAAACGTACCTATTTGTGTTTCTTGTGCTCTTTCTGAAATGCTGAAAATGTCATAAAATGGCACCAAATCCTTGGCTAATAGTAAATTAGTAACTAAATGGTGTTAAGGAAGCATGTTAAAGTAATATACAGTATATCAATAATGATATATAATAGTTTGACCAAGAGACGAGCTTTTTAGATTTTCTAAGTTTATCCTGGGTTATTAGTTTTTTGACATTTGTGGCTTTTACCAACTATTGAAAATCTGAAGTGTTACCTGGAATGGATTTTCCACTCAAAGGTGTTGACAAACGTTCCTGAAAGAACAAAGGAGGCATTTTTTTTTTTTAGAAAGATAAATTCTTGCAACATTATTGTAACAAGATGCCAGAACCGCACCTCTCAGTTCATATGATTTGACGTACCTTTGTTGAGTGTCGTCTTTGTACTGTCGCACTTTTTCCAGAATCAGACGCCGCCATGGACTTATGCTCTCTCCTGATGTGAGCTGAGCGAGAGTGGGCGCTTAAATCTTTCTTGGGATGGGGAGATTTATCGTGGGAAATACTCGGTGACCTCTCGTGCGTCTTGGCAACAGTGGACGCAGTGACTGGAAGTCGGGGTTGCAGCATCGGGCTCAGCTGCGACCCCGACAGATGATTTGCATGGTCCGGACGGTGCGACTCTGATGAGCGAACTGGCGGCAGATGATAGGACAGCTGGCACGGCGAAGTCAGGCCGTAGCGCTGGCACAGGTCGGGGCTGCGGGACGGCAACATTCTCCTGGGTGGAGCTACGAGGCAGTTGGTGATCTGAGAGGGTTTCATTGGAGTTTCTAGAAGAAGATAAAACATTAAATGACTATTCTGTTGTGTATTTATGTTGCTGATGCCGAGTCCCCCCCCCCCCCCCCCCTCAAATCTATACTGTGCTCCTCCTTCTTTCCCTTATGTTTTCCTTTTTTTAACCATGTGAGAACTGGGGAATCCTCCAGGTATATTTGCAATTTATAAAAAAAAATATTTGTGTATGACAACAAAGAAACAGCAATAGGTGTATTTCTTTGACCCACCTTTACTCCTCGGGGAACAGTATTCCATATTCTTAAGTGTCCTGCAAACATAAAACAGTTGATGTTACCAAAAAGTAGGAAAGATAACAAAACAGTATATACCCAGGAGGTCGCAATTGTAAGGGAGCTGTCCATCCGCCGTCACTGAAGCGCGCCCATATGAGTGCACGGTGCACCTCATTCCCATTGATTGGACTCTTTAGTCTGTCCAGAGTGGCAGCCAGCGTGTTTGCATGTGTGTATTTTTCGAGAGGGAGACCCGCGCTTGGATTAAAGCGCAGCCCATTTTTAAAGTTACATAGCAATCAGCAGCTCGGAGCAGCTCATGCTCTCATACTCTGAACAACAGAAGGGCACATTTGAACAATGATATTTTAAATCCAGCCCTAGTAGTATATGTGACTTTGAGTGTGTGTGTGTGGTGGGGCCTGTTCTGGTAAGCGATGTGGAAATCACAGAGTCGATGGTTGAATCTCTATTGCTTTGGGATGGACACC